>NC_091475.1:126298302-127498302 GCF_036971445.1 Narcine bancroftii
GAATCAGAGATGGGGAATCAGAGGCAGGGAATCAGACGCGGGGAATCAGAGGTGGTGAATCAGAGATGTGGAATCAGAAGCGGGGAATCAGATATTGGGAATCAGAGGTGGGGAATCAGAGGCGGGGAAACAGAGGCGGGGAATCAGATATGGGGTATCAGAGGTGGGGAATCAGAGGTTGTGAATCAGAGATGGGGAATCAGAGGCGGGGAATCAGAGGCCGGTAATCAGACGCGGGGAATCAGAGGCGGGGAATCAGAGCTGGGAAATTAGAGGCAGGGAATCAGAGTTGGGGATTCAGAGGCGGGGAATCAGATATGGGGAAACAGAGGCGATGAATCAGAGGCGGGCAAATAGAGGCGGGGTTCAGATATGGGGAAACAGAGGCAGGGAATCAGAGGCGGGGAAACAGAGGCGGGGAATCAGATATGGGGATCAGAGGTGGGGAATCAGAGGTTGGGAATCAGAGGCTGGGAATCAGAGGCTGGGAATCAGATGCATGGAATCAGATGCGGGGAATCAGAGGCGGGGAATCAGAGCTGGGGAATCAGAGGTGGGGAATCAAAGTTGGGGAATCAGAGGCGGGGACTTAGATATGGGGAAACAGAGGCGGGGAATCAGAGGCGGGGAAACAGAGGCGGGGAATCAGATATGGGGAATCAGAGGTGGGGAATCAGAGGCAGGGAATTAGATTTGCGGAATCAGAGATGGGGAATCAGAAGCAGGGAATCAGAGGCCGGGAATCAGAGGCCGGAATCAGATGCCGGGAATAAGAGACCGGGAATCAGAGATTGGGAATCAGAGGCGGGGAATGAGATATGGGGAATCAGAGGAGGGGAATCAGAGGCGGGGAAACAGAGGCGAGGAATCAGATATGGGGAATCAGAGGTGGCGAATCAAAGGCGTTGAATCAGAGATGGGGAATCAGAGGCGGGGAATCAGAGGCAGGGAATCAAACACGGGGAATCAGAGGCGGGGAATCAGAGCTGGGGAATCAGAGGCGGGGAATCAGAGTTGGGGAATCAGAGGCGGGGAATCAGAGCTGGGGAATCAGAGGTGGGGATCAGAGTCGGGGAATCAGAGGCAGGGAATCAGATGTGCGGAATCAGAGATGGGGAATCAGAGGTGGGGAATCAGCGGCTGTGAATCAGAGATGGGGAATCAGAGGCGGGGAATCAGAGGCAGGAAATCAGACACGGGGACTCAGAGGCTGGGAATCAGACGGGGGGAATCAAAGGCGGGGAATCAGAGCTGGGGAATCAGAGGCGGGGAATCAGAGTTGGGGAATCAGAAGCGGGGAATCAGATATGGGGAAACAGAGGAGGGGAATCAGAGGCGGGGAAACAGAGGCGGGGAATCTGATATGGGGAATCAGAGGTGGCGAATGAAAGGCGGTGAATCAGAGATGGGGAATCAGAGGCGGGGAATCAGAGGCAGTGAATCAAACATGGGGAATCATAGGTGGGGAATCAGAGCTGGGGAATCAGAGGCGGGGAATCAGAGTTGGGGAATCAGAGGCGGGGAATCAGATATGGGGAAACAGAGGCTGGGAATCAGAGGCAGGGAAACATAGGTGGGGAATCATATATGGGGAATCAGAGGTGGGGAATCAGAGGTTGCGAAACAGAGGCAGGGAATCAGAGCTGGGGAATCAGAGGCGGGGAATCAGAGCTGCGGAATATGAGGCAGGGAATCAGAGTTGGGGATTCAGAGGCGTGGAATCAGAGCTGGGGAATCAGAGGCGGGGAATCAGAGGCGGGGAAATAGATATGGGGAAACAGAGGCGGGGAATTAGAGGCGGGGAAACAGAGGCGGGGAATCAGATATGGGGAATCAGAGGTGGGGAATCAGAGGCAGGGAATCAGATGTGCGGAATCAGAGATGGGGAATCAGAGGCAGGGATCAGAATCAGAAGCGGGGAATCAGAGGCCGGGATCAGAGGCCGGGAATCAGATGCCGGGAATAAGAGGCCAGGAATCAGAGTCCGGGAATCAGAGATGGGGAATTAGAGGCGGGGAATGAAATATGGGGAATCAGAGGCGGGGTATCAGAGGCGGGGAATCAAACACGGGTAATCAGAGGCGGTGAATCAGAGATGGTGAATCAGAGGCGGGGAATCAGAGGCAGGGAATCAAACACGGGGAATCAGAGGCGGGGAATCAGAGCTGGGGAATCAGAGGCGGGGAATCAGAGTTGGGGAATCAGAGGCGGGGAATCAGATATGGGGAAACAGATGCGGGGAATCAGATATGGGGAATCAGAGGTGGGGAATCAGAGGATGGGAAACAGAGGCAGGGAATCAGAGGCGGGGAGTCAGAGGCGGGGAATCAGAGGCAGGGAATCAGATGTGCAGAATCAGAGATGGGGAATCAGAGGCAGCGAATCAGAGGCGGGGAATCAGAGGCGGGGAATCAGAGGCCGGGAATCAGAGGCCGGGAATCAGAGGCCGGGAATCAGAGGGCGGCAATCAGAGGCCGGGAATCAGAGATGGGGATTCAGAGGCGGGAAATCAAACACGGGGAATCAGAGCTGGGGAATCAGAGGCAGGGAATCAGAGGCGGGGAATCAGAGGAAGGGAATCAGATGTGGGGAATCAGAGGCGGGGAATCAGAGCTGGGGAATCAGAGGCGGGGAATCAGAGTTTGGGAATCAGAGGCGTGGAATTAGATATGGGGAAACAGAGGCGGGGAATCAGAGGCGGGGAAACAGAGCTGGGGAATCAGAGGCGGGGAAATCAGAGTTGGGGAATCGGAGGCGGGGAATCAGATATGGGGAATCAGAGGCGGGGAATTAGAGGCACGGAAAGAGAGGCGGGGAATCAGATATGGGGAATCAGAGGTGGGGAATCAGGGGTGGGGTATCAGAGGCTGGGTATCAGACACGGGGATTCAGAGGCGGGGAATCAGAGGCAGGGAATCAGATGTGCGGAATCAGAGATGGGGAATCAGAGGCAGGGAATCAGATGTGCGGAATCAGAGATGGGGAATCAAAGGCAGGGAATCAGAATCAGAAGCAGGGAATCAGAGGCCGGGAATCAGAGGCCGGAATCAGATGCCGGGAATAAGAGGCCGGGAATCAGAGGTGGGGTATCAGAGTCCGGGAATCATAGATGGGGATTCAGAGGCGGGGAATGAGATATGGGGAATCAGAGGCGGGGAATCAGAGGCGGGGAAACAGAGGCGGGGAATCAGATATGGCGAATCAGAGGTGGCGAATCAAAGGCGGTGAATCAGAGATGGGGAATCAGAGGCCGGGAATCAGAGGCAGGGAATCAAACACGGGGAATCAGAGGAGGGGAATCAGAATTAGGCAATCAGAGATGGGGAATCAGAGATGGGGAATCAGAGGCAGGGAATCAGACGCGGGGAATCAGAGGTGGTGAATCAGAGATGTGGAATCAGAGGCGGGGAATCAGAGGCAGGGAATCAGACGCGGGGAATAAGAGGCGGGGAATCATAGCTGGCGAATCAGAGGCGGGGAATCAGAGGTGGGGAATCAGAGGTGGGGAATCAGATATTGGGAATCAGAGGTGGGGAATCAGAGGCGGGGAAACAGAGGCGGGGAATCAGATATGGGGTATCAGAGGTGGGGAATCAGAGGTTGTGAATCAGAGATGGGGAATCAGAGGCGGGGAATCAGAGGCCGGTAATCAGACGCGGGGAATCAGAGGCGGGGAATCAGAGCTGGGAAATTAGAGGCAGGGAATCAGTGTTGGGGATTCAGAGGCGGGTAATCAGATATGGGGAAACAGAGGCGGGGAATCAAACACGGGGAATCAGAGCTGGGGAATCAGAGGCAGGGAATCAGAGGCGGGGAATCAGAGGAAGGGAATCAGATGTGGGGAATCAGAGGCGGGGAATCAGAGCTGGGGAATCGGAGGCGGGGAATCAGAGTTTGGGAATCAGAGGCGTGGAATTAGATATGGGGAAACAGAGGTGGGGAATCAGAGGCGGGGAAACAGAGCTGGGGAATCAGAGGCGGGGAAATCAGAGTTGGGGAATCGGAGGCGGGGAATCAGATATGGGGAATCAGAGGCGGGGAATTAGAGGCACGGAAAGAGAGGCGGGGAATCAGATATGGGGAATCAGAGGTGGGGAATCAGGGGTGGGGTATCAGAGGCTGGGTATCAGACACGGGGATTCAGAGGCGGGGAATCAGAGGCAGGGAATCAGATGTGCGGAATCAGAGATGGGGAATCAGAAGCAGGGAATCAGATGTGCGGAATCAGAGATGGGGAATCAAAGGCAGGGAATCAGAATCAGAAGCAGGGAATCACAGGCCGGGAATCAGAGGCCGGAATCAGATGCCGGGAATAAGAGGCCGGAAATCAGAGGTGGGGATTCAGAGTCCGGGAATCAGAGATGGGGATTCAGAGGCGGGGAATGAGATATGGGGAATCAGAGGCGGGGAATCAGAAGCGGGGAAACAGAGGCGGGGAATCAGATATGGCGAATCAGAGGTGGCGAATCAAAGGCGGTGAATCAGAGATGGGGAATCAGAGGCCGGGAATCAGAGGCAGGGAATCAAACACGGGGAATCAGAGGAGGGGAATCAGAATTGGGGAATCAGAGATGGGGAATCAGAGATGGGGAATCAGAGGCAGGGAATCAGACGCGGGGAATCAGAGGTGGTGAATCAGAGATGTGGAATCAGAAGCGGGGAATCAGATATTGGGAATCAGAGGTGGGGAATCAGAGGCGGGGAAACAGAGGCGGGGAATCAGATATGGGGTATCAGAGGTGGGGAATCAGAGGTTGTGAATCAGAGATGGGGAATCAGAGGCGGGGAATCAGAGGCCGGTAATCAGACGCGGGGAATCAGAGGCGGGGAATCAGAGCTGGGAAATTAGAGGCAGGGAATCAGAGTTGGGGATTCAGAGGCGGGGAATCAGATATGGGGAAACAGAGGCGATGAATCAGAGGCGGGCAAATAGAGGCGGGGTTCAGATATGGGGAAACAGAGGCAGGGAATCAGAGGCGGGGAAACAGAGGCGGGGAATCAGATATGGGGATCAGAGGTGGGGAATCAGAGGTTGGGAATCAGAGGCTGGGAATCAGAGGCTGGGAATCAGATGCATGGAATCAGATGCGGGGAATCAGAGGCGGGGAATCAGAGCTGGGGAATCAGAGGTGGGGAATCAAAGTTGGGGAATCGGAGGCGGGGACTTAGATATGGGGAAACAGAGGCGGGGAATCAGAGGCGGGGAAACAGAGGCGGGGAATCAGATATGGGGAATCAGAGGTGGGGAATCAGAGGCAGGGAATTAGATTTGCGGAATCAGAGATGGGGAATCAGAAGCAGGGAATCAGAGGCCGGGAATCAGAGGCCGGAATCAGATGCCGGGAATAAGAGACCGGGAATCAGAGATTGGGAATCAGAGGCGGGGAATGAGATATGGGGAATCAGAGGAGGGGAATCAGAGGCGGGGAAACAGAGGCGAGGAATCAGATATGGGGAATCAGAGGTGGCGAATCAAAGGCGTTGAATCAGAGATGGGGAATCAGGGGCGGGGAATCAGAGGCAGGGAATCAAACACGGGGAATCAGAGGCGGGGAATCAGAGCTGGGGAATCAGAGGCGGGGAATCAGAGTTGGGGAATCAGAGGCGGGGAATCAGAGCTGGGGAATCAGAGGTGGGGATCAGAGTCGGGGAATCAGAGGCAGGGAATCAGATGTGCGGAATCAGAGATGGGGAATCAGAGGTGGGGAATCAGCGGCTGTGAATCAGAGATGGGGAATCAGAGGCGGGGAATCAGAGGCAGGAAATCAGACACGGGGTCTCAGAGGCTGGGAATCAGACGGGGGGAATCAAAGGCGGGGAATCAGAGCTGGGGAATCAGAGGCGGGGAATCAGAGTTGGGGAATCAGAAGCGGGGAATCAGATATGGGGAAACAGAGGAGGGGAATCAGAGGCGGGGAAACAGAGGCGGGGAATCTGATATGGGGAATCAGAGGTGGCGAATGAAAGGCGGTGAATCAGAGATGGGGAATCAGAGGCGGGGAATCAGAGGCAGTGAATCAAACATGGGGAATCATAGGTGGGGAATCAGAGCTGGGGAATCAGAGGCGGGGAATCAGAGTTGGGGAATCAGAGGCGGGGAATCAGATATGGGGAAACAGAGGCTGGGAATCAGAGGCAGGGAAACATAGGTGGGGAATCATATATGGGGAATCAGAGGTGGGGAATCAGAGGTTGCGAAACAGAGGCAGGGAATCAGAGCTGGGGAATCAGAGGCGGGGAATCAGAGCTGCGGAATATGAGGCAGGGAATCAGAGTTGGGGATTCAGAGGCGTGGAATCAGAGCTGGGGAATCAGAGGCGGGGAATCAGAGGCGGGGAAATAGATATGGGGAAACAGAGGCGGGGAATTAGAGGCGGGGAAACAGAGGCGGGGAATCAGATATGGGGAATCAGAGGTGGGGAATCAGAGGCAGGGAATCAGATGTGCGGAATCAGAGATGGGGAATCAGAGGCAGGGATCAGAATCAGAAGCGGGGAATCAGAGGCCGGGATCAGAGGCCGGGAATCAGATGCCGGGAATAAGAGGCCAGGAATCAGAGTCCGGGAATCAGAGATGGGGAATCAGAGGCGGGGAATGAAATATGGGGAATCAGAGGCGGGGTATCAGAGGCGGGGAATCAAACACGGGTAATCAGAGGCGGTGAATCAGAGATGGTGAATCAGAGGCGGGGAATCAGAGGCAGGGAATCAAACACGGGGAATCAGAGGCGGGGAATCAGAGCTGGGGAATCAGAGGCGGGGAATCAGAGTTGGGGAATCAGAGGCGGGGAATCAGATATGGGGAAACAGATGCGGGGAATCAGATATGGGGAATCAGAGGTGGGGAATCAGAGGATGGGAAACAGAGGCAGGGAATCAGAGGCGGGGAGTCAGAGGCGGGGAATCAGAGGCAGGGAATCAGATGTGCAGAATCAGAGATGGGGAATCAGAGGCAGCGAATCAGAGGCGGGGAATCAGAGGCGGGGAATCAGAGGCCGGGAATCAGAGGCCGGGAATCAGAGGCCGGGAATCAGAGGGCGGCAATCAGAGGCCGGGAATCAGAGATGGGGATTCAGAGGCGGGAAATCAAACACGGGGAATCAGAGCTGGGGAATCAGAGGCAGGGAATCAGAGGCGGGGAATCAGAGGAAGGGAATCAGATGTGGGGAATCAGAGGCGGGGAATCAGAGCTGGGGAATCAGAGGCGGGGAATCAGAGTTTGGGAATCAGAGGCGTGGAATTAGATATGGGGAAACAGAGGCGGGGAATCAGAGGCGGGGAAACAGAGCTGGGGAATCAGAGGCGGGGAAATCAGAGTTGGGGAATCGGAGGCGGGGAATCAGATATGGGGAATCAGAGGCGGGGAATTAGAGGCACGGAAAGAGAGGCGGGGAATCAGATATGGGGAATCAGAGGTGGTGAATCAGGGGTGGGGTATCAGAGGCTGGGTATCAGACACGGGGATTCAGAGGCGGGGAATCAGAGGCAGGGAATCAGATGTGCGGAATCAGAGATGGGGAATCAGAGGCAGGGAATCAGATGTGCGGAATCAGAGATGGGGAATCAAAGGCAGGGAATCAGAATCAGAAGCAGGGAATCAGAGGCCGGGAATCAGAGGCCGGAATCAGATGCCGGGAATAAGAGGCCGGGAATCAGAGGTGGGGAATCAGAGTCCGGGAATCATAGATGGGGATTCAGAGGCGGGGAATGAGATATGGGGAATCAGAGGCGGGGAATCAGAGGCGGGGAAACAGAGGCGGGGAATCAGATATGGCGAATCAGAGGTGGCGAATCAAAGGCGGTGAATCAGAGATGGGGAATCAGAGGCCGGGAATCAGAGGCAGGGAATCAAACACGGGGAATCAGAGGAGGGGAATCAGAATTAGGCAATCAGAGATGGGGAATCAGAGATGGGGAATCAGAGGCAGGGAATCAGACGCGGGGAATCAGAGGTGGTGTATCAGAGATGTGGAATCAGAGGCGGGGAATCAGAGGCAGGGAATCAGACGCGGGGAATAAGAGGCGGGGAATCATAGCTGGCGAATCAGAGGCGGGGAATCAGAGGTGGGGAATCCGAGGTGGGGAATCAGATATTGGGAATCAGAGGTGGGGAATCAGAGGCGGGGAAACAGAGGCGGGGAATCAGATATGGGGTATCAGAGGTGGGGAATCAGAGGTTGTGAATCAGAGATGGGGAATCAGAGGCGGGGAATCAGAGGCCGGTAATCAGACGCGGGGAATCAGAGGCGGGGAATCAGAGCTGGGAAATTAGAGGCAGGGAATCAGAGTTGGGGATTCAGAGGCGGGGAATCAGATATGGGGAAACAGAGGCGGGGAATCAGAGGTGGGGATTCAGAGGCAGGGAATCAGAGTTGGGGATTCAGAGGCGGGGAATCAGATATGGGGAAACAGAGGCGGGGAATCAGAGGTGGGCAAATAGAGGCGGGGATCAGATATGGGGAAACAGAGGCGGGGAATCAGAGGCGGGGAAACAGAGGCGGGGAATCAGATATGGGGATCAGAGGTGGGGAATCAGAGGTTGGGAATCAGAGGCTGGGAATCAGAGGCTGGGAATCAGATGCATGGAATCAGATGTGGGGAATCAGAGGCGGGGAATCAGAGCTGGGGAATCAGAGGTGGGGAATCAAAGTTGGGGAATCAGAGGCGGGGACTTAGATATGGGGAAACAGAGGCGGGGAATCAGACGCGGGGTAACAGAGGCGGGGAATCAGATATGGGGAATCAGAGGTGGGGAATCAGAGGCAGGGAATTAGATTTGCGGAATCAGAAATGGGGAATCAGAAGCAGGGAATCAGAGGCCGGGAATCAGAGGCCGGAATCAGATGCCGGGAATAAGAGGCCGGGAATCAGAGGTGGGGAATCAGAGTCCGGGAATCAGAGATAGGGAATCAGAGGCGGGGAATGAGATATGGGGAATCAGAGGAGGGGAATCAGAGGCTGGGAAACAGAGGCGAGGAATCAGATATGGGGAATCAGAGGTGGCGAATCAAAGGCGTTGAATCAGAGATGGGGAATCAGAGGCGGGGAATCAGAGGCAGGGAATCAAACACGGGGAATCAGAGGCGGGGAATCAGAGCTGGGGAATCAGAGGCGGGGAATCAGAGTTGGGGAATCAGAGGCGGGGAATCAGAGCTGGGGAATCAGAGGTGGGGATCAGAGTCGGGGAATCAGAGGCAGGGAATCAGATGTGCGGAATCAGAGATGGGGAATCAGAGGTGGGGAATCAGAGGCTGTGAATCAGAGATGGGGAATCAGAGGCGGGGAATCAGAGGCAGGAAATCAGACACGGGGATTCAGAGGCTGGGAATCAGACGGGGGGAATCAAAGGCGGGGAATCAGAGCTGGGGAATCAGAGGCAGGGAATCAGAGTTGGGGATTCAGAGGCGGGGAATCAGATATGGGGAAACAGAGGCGGGGAATCAGAGGCGGGGATTCAGAGGCGGGGAATTAGATATGGGGAATCAGAGGTGGGGAATCAGAGGTGGTGAATCAGAGATGGGGAATCACAGGCGGGGAATCAGAGGCAGGGAATAGAACGCGGGAAATCAGAGGCAGGGAATCAGAGTTGGGGCATCAGAGGTTGGGAATTGGATATGGGGAAACAGAGGCGGGGAATCAGAGGCGGGGAAACAGAGGCGGGATATCAGATATGGGGAATCAGAGGTGGGGAATCAGAGGCAGTGAATCAGATGTGCGGAATCAGAGATGGGGAATCAGAGGCAGGGAATCAGAATCAGAAGCGGGGAATCAGAGGCCGGGAATCAGAGGCCGGGAATCAGATGCTGGGAATAAGAGGCCGGGAATCAGAGGTGGGGAATCAGAGTCCGGGAATCAGAGATGGGGATTCAGAGGCGGGGAATGAGATATGGAGAATCAGAGGCGGGGAATCAGAGGCGGGGAAACAGAGGTGGGGAATCAGATATGTGGAATCAGAGGTGGCGAATCAAAGGCGGTGAATCAGAGATGGGGAATCAGAGGCGGGGAATCAGAGGCAGGGAATCAAACACGGGAAATCAGAGTCGGGGAATCAGAGCTGGGGAATCAGAGGCGGGGAATCAGAGTTGGGGAATCAGAGGCAGGGAATCAGATATGGGGAAACAGGGGCAGGGAATCAGAGGCGGGGAAACAGAGGCGGGGTATCAGATATGGGGAATCAGAGGTGTGGAATCAGAGGTTGGGAATCAGAGGCAGGGAATCAGAGGCGGGGAAACAGAGGTGGGGAATCAGATATGGGGAATCAGAGGTGGCGAATCAAAGGCGGTGAAACAGAGATGGGGAATCAGGGCAGGGAATCAGAGGCAGGGAATCAGAGGTGGGGAATCAGAGGCGGGGAATCAGATATTGGGAATCAGAGGTGGGGAATCAGAGGCGGGGAAACAGAGGCGGGGAATCAGATATGGGGTATTAGAGGTGGGGAATCAGAGGTTGTGAATCAGAGATGGGGAATCAGAGGTGGGGAATCAGAGGCCGGTAATCAGACGCGGGGAATCAGAGGTGGGGAATCAGAGCTGGGAAATTAGAGGCAGGGAATCAGAGTTGGGGATTCAGAGGCGGGGAATCAGATATGGGGAAACAGAGGCGGGGAATCAGAGGCGGGCAAATAGAGGTGGGGATCAGATATGGGGAAACAGAGGCGGGGAATCAGAGGCGGGGAAACAGAGGCGGGGAATCAGATATGGGGATCAGAGGTGGGGAATCAGAGGTTGGGAATCAGAGGCTGGGAATCAGAGGCTGGGAATCAGATGCATGGAATCAGATGCGGGGAATCAGAGGCGGGTAATCAGAGCTGGGGAATCAGAGGTGGGGAATCAAAGTTGGCGAATCAGAGGCGGGGACTTAGATATGGGGAAACAGAGGTGGGGAATCAGAGGCGGGGAAACAGAGGCGGGGAATCAGATATGGGGAATCAGAGGTGGGGAATCAGAGGCAGGGAATTAGATTTGCGGAATCAGAGATGGGGAATCAGAAGCAGGGAATCAGAGGCCGGGAATCAGAGGCCGGAATCAGATGCTGGGAATAAGAGGCCGGGAATCAGAGGTGGGGAATCAGAGTCCGGGAATCAGAGATGGGGAATCAGAGGCGGGGAATGAGATATGGGGAATCAGAGGAGGGGAATCAGAGGCGGGGAAACAGAGGCGAGGAATCAGATATGGGGAATCAGAGGTGGCGAATCAAAGGCGTTGAATCAGAGATGGTGAATCAGAGGCGGGGAATCAGAGGCAGGGAATCAAACACGGGGAATCAGAGGCGGGGAATCAGAGCTGGGGAATCAGAGGCAGGGAATCAGATGTGCGGAATCAGAGATGGGGAATCAGAGGTGGGGAATCAGAGGCTGTGAATCAGAGATGGGGAATCAGAGGCGGGGAATCAGAGGCAGGAAATCAGACACGGGGATTCAGAGGCTGGGAATCAGACGGGGGGAATCAAAGGCGGGGAATCAGAGCTGGGGAATCAGAGGCAGGGAATCAGAGTTGGGGATTCAGAGGCGGGGAATCAGATATGGGGAAACAGAGGCGGGGAATCAGAGGCGGGCAAACAGAGGCGGGAAATTAGATATGGGGAATCAGAGGTGGGGAATCAGAGGTGGTGAATCAGAGATGGGGAATCACAGGCGGGGAATCAGAGGCAGGGAATAGAACGCGGGGAATCAGAGGCAGGGAATCAGAGTTGGGGCATCAGAGGTTGAGAATTAGATATGGGGAAACAGAGGCGGGGAATCAGAGGCGGGGAAACAGAGGCGGGAAATCAGATATGGGGAATCAGAGGTGGGGAATCAGAGGCAGGGGATCAGATGTGCGGAATCAGAGATGGGGAATCAGAGGCAGGGAATCAGAATCAGAAGCGGGGAATCAGAGGCCGGGAATCAGAGGCCGGGAATCAGATGCTGGGAATAAGAGGCCGGGAATCAGAGGTGGGGAATCAGAGTCCGGGAATCAGAGATGGGGATTCAGAGGCGGGGAATGAGATATGGAGAATCAGAGGCGGGGAATCAGAGGCGGGGAAACAGAGGTGGGGAATCAGATATGTGGAATCAGAGGTGGCGAATCAAAGGCGGTGAATCAGAGATGGGGAATCAGAGGCGGGGAATCAGAGGCAGGGAATCAAACACGGGAAATCAGAGGTTGGGAATCAGAGCTGGGGAATCAGAGGCGGGGAATCAGAGTTGGGGAATCAGAGGCAGGGAATCAGATATGGGGAAACAGGGGCAGGGAATCAGAGGCGGGGAAACAGAGGCGGGGAATCAGATATGGGGAATCAGAGGTGTGGAATCAGAGGTTGGGAATCAGAGGCAGGGAATCAGAGGCGGGGAAACAGAGGCGGGGAATCAGATATGGGGAATCAGAGGTGGCGAATCAAAGGCGGTGAAACAGAGATGGGGAATCAGGGCAGGGAATCAGAGGCAGGGAATCAAACACGGGGAATCAGAGCTGGGGAATCAGAGGCGGGGAATTAGAGTTGGGGAATCAGAGGAGGGGAATCAGAGGCGGGGAAACAGAGGCGGGGAATCAGATATGGGGAATCAGAGGTGGGTTATCAGAGGTTGGGAATCAGAGGCAGGGAATCTGAGGCGGGGAATCAGATGTGCGGAATCGGAGATGGGGAATCAGAGGCAGGGAATCAGAGGCGGGGAATCTGATATGGGGAATCAGAGGTGGCGAATGAAAGGCGGTGAATCAGAGATGGGGAATCAGAGGCGGGGAATCGGAGGCAGTGAATCAAACACGGGGAATCATAGGTGGGGAATCAGAGCTGGGGAATCAGAGGCGGGGAATCAGAGTTGGGGAATCAGAGGCGGGGAATCAGATATGGGGAAACAGAGGCTGGGAATCAGAGGCAGGGAAACAGAGGTGGGGAATCATATATGGGGAATCAGAGGTGGGGAATCAGAGGTTGCGAAACAGAGGCAGGGAATCAGAGCTGGGGAATCAGAGGCGGGGAATCAGAGCTGGGGAATCAGAGGCAGGGAATCAGAGTTGGGGATTCAGAGGCGGGGAATCAGAGCTGGGGAATCAGAGGCGGGGAATCAGAGGCGGGGAAATAGATATGGGGAAACAGAGGCGGGGAATTAGAGGCGGGGAAACAGAGGCGGGGAATCAGATATGGGGAATCAGAGGTGGGGAATCAGAGGCAGGGAATCAGATGTGCGGAATCAGAGATGGGGAATCAGAGGCAGGGATCAGAATCAGAAGCGGGGAATCAGAGGCCGGGATCAGAGGCCGGGAATCAGATGCCGGGAATAAGAGGCCAGGAATCAGAGTCCGGGAATCAGAGATGGGGAATCAGAGGCGGGGAATGAAATATGGGGAATCAGAGGCGGGGTATCAGAGGCGGGGAAACAGAGGCGGGGAATCTGATATGGGGAATCAGGGTGGCGAATGAAAGGCGGTGAATCAGAGATGGTGAATCAGAGGCGGGGAATCAGAGCTGGGGAATCAGAGGCGGGGAATCAGAGTTGGTGAATCAGAGGCGGGGAATCAGATATGGGGAAACAGAGGCGGGGAATCAGATATGGGGAATCAGAGGTGGGGAATCAGAGGATGGGAAACAGAGGCAGGGAATCAGAGGCGGGGAATCAGAGGCGGGGAATCAGAGGCGGGGAATCAGAGGCCGGGAATCAGAGGCCGGGAATCAGAGGCCGGGAATCGGAGGCCGGCAATCAGAGGCCGGGAATCAGAGATGGGGATTCAGAGGCGGGGAATCAAACACGGGGAATCAGAGCTGGGGAATCAGAGGCAGGGAATCAGAGGCGGGGAATCAGAGGAAGGGAATCAGATGTGGGGAATCAGAGGCGGGGAATCAGAGCTGGGGAATCAGAGGCGGGGAATCAGAGTTTGGGAATCAGAGGCGTGGAATTAGATATGGGGAAACAGAGGCGGGGAATCAGAGGCGGGGAAACAGAGCTGGGGAATCAGAGGCGGGGAAATCAGAGCTGGGGAATCGGAGGCGGGGAATCAGATATGGGGAATCAGAGGCGGGGAATTAGAGGCACGGAAAGAGAGGCGGGGAATCAGATATGGGGAATCAGAGGTGGGGAATCAGGGGTGGGGTATCAGAGGCTGGGTATCAGACACGGGGATTCAGAGGCGGGGAATCAGAGGCAGGGAATCAGACGCGGGGAATCAGAGCTGGGTAATCAGAGGCGGGGAATCAGATTTGGGGAATCAGAGGCGGGGAAACAGAGGCGGGGAATCAGATATGGGGATCAGAGGTGGGGAATCAGAGGTTGGGAATCAGAGGCTGGGAATCAGAGGCTGGGAATCAGATGCATGGAATCAGATGCGGGGAATCAGAGGCGGGTAATCAGAGCTGGGGATTCAGAGGTGGGGAATCAAAGTTGGCGAATCAGAGGCGGGGACTTAGATATGGGGAAACAGAGGTGGGGAATCAGAGGCGGGGAAACAGAGGCGGGGAATCAGATATGGGGAATCAGAGGTGGGGAATCAGAGGCAGGGAATTAGATTTGCGGAATCAGAGATGGGGAATCAGAAGCAGGGAATCAGAGGCCGGGAATCAGAGGCCGGAATCAGATGCTGGGAATAAGAGGCCGGGAATCAGAGGTGGGGAATCAGAGTCCGGGAATCAGAGATGGGGAATCAGAGGCGGGGAATGAGATATGGGGAATCAGAGGAGGGGAATCAGAGGCGGGGAAACAGAGGCGAGGAATCAGATATGGGGAATCAGAGGTGGCGAATCAAAGGCGTTGAATCAGAGATGGTGAATCAGAGGCGGGGAATCAGAGGCAGGGAATCAAACACGGGGAATCAGAGGCGGGGAATCAGAGCTGGGGAATCAGAGGCAGGGAATCAGATGTGCGGAATCAGAGATGGGGAATCAGAGGTGGGGAATCAGAGGCTGTGAATCAGAGATGGGGAATCAGAGGCGGGGAATCAGAGGCAGGAAATCAGACACGGGGATTCAGAGGCTGGGAATCAGACGGGGGGAATCAAAGGCGGGGAATCAGAGCTGGGGAATCAGAGGCAGGGAATCAGAGTTGGGGATTCAGAGGCGGGGAATCAGATATGGGGAAACAGAGGCGGGGAATCAGAGGCGGGCAAACAGAGGCGGGAAATTAGATATGGGGAATCAGAGGTGGGGAATCAGAGGTGGTGAATCAGAGATGGGGAATCACAGGCGGGGAATCAGAGGCAGGGAATAGAACGCGGGGAATCAGAGGCAGGGAATCAGAGGCGGGGAAACAGAGGCGGGAAATCAGATATGGGGAATCAGAGGTGGGGAATCAGAGGCAGGGAATCAGAATCAGAAGCGGGGAATCAGAGGCCGGGAATCAGAGGCCGGGAATCAGAGGCGGGGAATCAGAGGCGGGGAAACAGAGGCGGGAAATCAGATATGGGGAATCAGAGGTGGGGAATCAGAGGCAGGGAATCAGATGTGCGGAATCAGAGATGGGGAATCAGAGGCAGGGAATCAGAATCAGAAGCGGGGAATCAGAGGCCGGGAATCAGAGGCCGGGAATCAGATGCTGGGAATAAGAGGCCGGGAATCAGAGGTGGGGAATCAGAGTCCGGGAATCAGAGATGGGGATTCAGAGGCGGGGAATGAGATATGGAGAATCAGAGGCGGGGAATCAGAGGCGGGGAAACAGAGGTGGGGAATCAGATATGTGGAATCAGAGGTGGCGAATCAAAGGCGGTGAATCAGAGATGGGGAATCAGAGGCGGGGAATCAGAGGCAGGGAATCAAACACGGGAAATCAGAGGTTGGGAATCAGAGCTGGGGAATCAGAGGCGGGGAATCAGATATGGGGAATCAGAGGTGTGGAATCAGAGGTTGGGAATCAGAGGCAGGGAATCAGAGGCGGGGAAACAGAGGCGGGGAATCAGATATGGGGAATCAGAGGTGGCGAATCAAAGGCGGTGAAACAGAGATGGGGAATCAGGGCAGGGAATCAGAGGCAGGGAATCAAACACGGGGAATCAGAGCTGGGGAATCAGAGGCGGGGAATTAGAGTTGGGGAATCAGAGGAGGGGAATCAGAGGCGGGGAAACAGAGGCGGGGAATCAGATATGGGGAATCAGAGGTGGGTTATCAGAGGTTGGGAATCAGAGGCAGGGAATCTGAGGCGGGGAATCAGATGTGCGGAATCGGAGACGGGGAATCAGAGGCAGGGAATCAGAGGCGGGGAATCTGATATGGGGAATCAGAGGTGGCGAATGAAAGGCGGTGAATCAGAGATGGGGAATCAGAGGCGGGGAATCAGAGGCAGTGAATCAAACACGGGGAATCATAGGTGGGGAATCAGAGCTGGGGAATCAGAGGCGGGGAATCAGAGTTGGGGAATCAGAGGCGGGGAATCAGATATGGGGAAACAGAGGCTGGGAATCAGAGGCAGGGAAACAGAGGTGGGGAATCATATATGGGGAATCAGAGGTGGGGAATCAGAGGTTGCGAAACAGAGGCAGGGAATCAGAGCTGGGGAATCAGAGGCGGGGAATCAGAGCTGGGGAATCAGAGGCAGGGAATCAGAGTTGGGGATTCAGAGGCGGGGAATCAGAGCTGGGGAATCAGAGGCGGGGAATCAGAGGCGGGGAAATAGATATGGGGAAACAGAGGCGGGGAATTAGAGGCGGGGAAACAGAGGCGGGGAATCAGATATGGGGAATCAGAGGTGGGGAATCAGAGGCAGGGAATCAGATGTGCGGAATCAAAGATGGGGAATCAGAGGCAGGGATCAGAATCAGAAGCGGGGAATCAGAGGCCGGGATCAGAGGCCGGGAATCAGATGTGCGGAATCAGAGATGGGGAATCAGAGGCAGGGAATCAGATGTGCGGAATCAGAGATGGGGAATCAAAGGCAGGGAATCAGAATCAGAAGCAGGGAATCAGAGGCCGGGAATCAGAGGCCGGAATCAGATGCCGGGAATAAGAGGCCGGGAATCAGAGGTGGGGAATCAGAGTCCGGGAATCATAGATGGGGATTCAGAGGCGGGGAATGAGATATGGGGAATCAGAGGCGGGGAATCAGAGGCGGGGAAACAGAGGCGGGGAATCAGATATGGCGAATCAGAGGTGGCGAATCAAAGGCGGTGAATCAGAGATGGGGAATCAGAGGCCGGGAATCAGAGGCAGGGAATCAAACACGGGGAATCAGAGGAGGGGAATCAGAATTAGGCAATCAGAGATGGGGAATCAGAGATGGGGAATCAGAGGCAGGGAATCAGACGCGGGGAATCAGAGGTGGTGAATCAGAGATGTGGAATCAGAGGCGGGGAATCAGAGGCAGGGAATCAGACGCGGGGAATAAGAGGCGGGGAATCATAGCTGGCGAATCAGAGGCGGGGAATCAGAGGTGGGGAATCCGAGGTGGGGAATCAGATATTGGGAATCAGAGGTGGGGAATCAGAGGCGGGGAAACAGAGGCGGGGAATCAGATATGGGGTATCAGAGGTGGGGAATCAGAGGTTGTGAATCAGAGATGGGGAATCAGAGGCGGGGAATCAGAGGCCGGTAATCAGACGCGGGGAATCAGAGGCGGGGAATCAGAGCTGGGAAATTAGAGGCAGGGAATCAGAGTTGGGGATTCAGAGGCGGGGAATCAGATATGGGGAAACAGAGGCGGGGAATCAGAGGTGGGGATTCAGAGGCAGGGAATCAGAGTTGGGGATTCAGAGGCGGGGAATCAGATATGGGGAAACAGAGGCGGGGAATCAGAGGTGGGCAAATAGAGGCGGGGATCAGATATGGGGAAACAGAGGCGGGGAATCAGAGGCGGGGAAACAGAGGCGGGGAATCAGATATGGGGATCAGAGGTGGGGAATCAGAGGTTGGGAATCAGAGGCTGGGAATCAGAGGATGGGAATCAGATGCATGGAATCAGATGTGGGGAATCAGAGGCGGGGAATCAGAGCTGGGGAATCAGAGGTGGGGAATCAAAGTTGGGGAATCAGAGGCGGGGACTTAGATATGGGGAAACAGAGGCGGGGAATCAGAGGCGGGGTAACAGAGGCGGGGAATCAGATATGGGGAATCAGAGGTGGGGAATCAGAGGCAGGGAATTAGATTTGCGGAATCAGAAATGGGGAATCAGAAGCAGGGAATCAGAGGCCGGGAATCAGAGGCCGGAATCAGATGCCGGGAATAAGAGGCCGGGAATCAGAGGTGGGGAATCAGAGTCCGGGAATCAGAGATAGGGAATCAGAGGCGGGGAATGAGATATGGGGAATCAGAGGAGGGGAATCAGAGGCTGGGAAACAGAGGCGAGGAATCAGATATGGGGAATCAGAGGTGGCGAATCAAAGGCGTTGAATCAGAGATGGGGAATCAGAGGCGGGGAATCAGAGGCAGGGAATCAAACACGGGGAATCAGAGGCGGGGTATCAGAGCTGGGGAATCAGAGGCGGGGAATCAGAGTTGGGGAATCAGAGGCGGGGAATCAGAGCTGGGGAATCAGAGGTGGGGATCAGAGTCGGGGAATCAGAGGCAGGGAATCAGATGTGCGGAATCAGAGATGGGGAATCAGAGGTGGGGAATCAGAGGCTGTGAATCAGAGATGGGGAATCAGAGGCGGGGAATCAGAGGCAGGAAATCAGACACGGGGATTCAGAGGCTGGGAATCAGACGGGGGGAATCAAAGGCGGGGAATCAGAGCTGGGGAATCAGAGGCAGGGAATCAGAGTTGGGGATTCAGAGGCGGGGAATCAGATATGGGGAAACAGAGGCGGGGAATCAGAGGCGGGGATTCAGAGGCGGGGAATTAGATATGGGGAATCAGAGGTGGGGAATCAGAGGTGGTGAATCAGAGATGGGGAATCACAGGCGGGGAATCAGAGGCAGGGAATAGAACGCGGGAATTCAGAGGCAGGGAAACAGAGGTGGGGAATCATATATGGGGAATCAGAGGTGGGGAATCAGAGGTTGGGAATTAGATATGGGGAAACAGAGGCGGGGAATCAGAGGCGGGGAAACAGAGGCGGGATATCAGATATGGGGAATCAGAGGTGGGGAATCAGAGGCAGTGAATCAGATGTGCGGAATCAGAGATGGGGAATCAGAGGCAGGGAATCAGAATCAGAAGCGGGGAATCAGAGGCCGGGAATCAGAGGCCGGGAATCAGATGCTGGGAATAAGAGGCCGGGAATCAGAGGTGGGGAATCAGAGTCCGGGAATCAGAGATGGGGATTCAGAGGCGGGGAATGAGATATGGAGAATCAGAGGCGGGGAATCAGAGGCGGGGAAACAGAGGTGGGGAATCAGATATGTGGAATCAGAGGTGGCGAATCAAAGGCGGTGAATCAGAGATGGGGAATCAGAGGCGGGGAATCAGAGGCAGGGAATCAAACACGGGAAATCAGAGTCGGGGAATCAGAGCTGGGGAATCAGAGGCGGGGAATCAGAGTTGGGGAATCAGAGGCAGGGAATCAGATATGGGGAAACAGGGGCAGGGAATCAGAGGCGGGGAAACAGAGGCGGGGTATCAGATATGGGGAATCAGAGGTGTGGAATCAGAGGTTGGGAATCAGAGGCAGGGAATCAGAGGCGGGGAAACAGAGGTGGGGAATCAGATATGGGGAATCAGAGGTGGCGAATCAAAGGCGGTGAAACAGAGATGGGGAATCAGGGCAGGGAATCAGAGGCAGGGAATCAGAGGTGGGGAATCAGAGGCGGGGAATCAGATATTGGGAATCAGAGGTGGGGAATCAGAGGCGGGGAAACAGAGGCGGGGAATCAGATATGGGGTATCAGAGGTGGGGAATCAGAGGTTGTGAATCAGAGATGGGGAATCAGAGGTGGGGAATCAGAGGCCGGTAATCAGACGCGGGGAATCAGAGGTGGGGAATCAGAGCTGGGAAATTAGAGGCAGGGAATCAGAGTTGGGGATTCAGAGGCGGGGAATCAGATATGGGGAAACAGAGGCGGGGAATCAGAGGCGGGCAAATAGAGGTGGGGATCAGATATGGGGAAACAGAGGCGGGGAATCAGAGGCGGGGAAACAGAGGCGGGGAATCAGATATGGGGATCAGAGGTGGGGAATCAGAGGTTGGGAATCAGAGGCTGGGAATCAGAGGCTGGGAATCAGATGCATGGAATCAGATGCGGGGAATCAGAGGCGGGTAATCAGAGCTGGGGAATCAGAGGTGGGGAATCAAAGTTGGCGAATCAGAGGCGGGGACTTAGATATGGGGAAACAGAGGTGGGGAATCAGAGGCGGGGAAACAGAGGCGGGGAATCAGATATGGGGAATCAGAGGTGGGGAATCAGAGGCAGGGAATTAGATTTGCGGAATCAGAGATGGGGAATCAGAAGCAGGGAATCAGAGGCCGGGAATCAGAGGCCGGAATCAGATGCTGGGAATAAGAGGCCGGGAATCAGAGGTGGGGAATCAGAGTCCGGGAATCAGAGATGGGGAATCAGAGGCGGGGAATGAGATATGGGGAATCAGAGGAGGGGAATCAGAGGCGGGGAAACAGAGGCGAGGAATCAGATATGGGGAATCAGAGGTGGCGAATCAAAGGCGTTGAATCAGAGATGGTGAATCAGAGGCGGGGAATCAGAGGCAGGGAATCAAACACGGGGAATCAGAGGCGGGGAATCAGAGCTGGGGAATCAGAGGCAGGGAATCAGATGTGCGGAATCAGAGATGGGGAATCAGAGGTGGGGAATCAGAGGCTGTGAATCAGAGATGGGGAATCAGAGGCGGGGAATCAGAGGCAGGAAATCAGACACGGGGATTCAGAGGCTGGGAATCAGACGGGGGGAATCAAAGGCGGGGAATCAGAGCTGGGGAATCAGAGGCAGGGAATCAGAGTTGGGGATTCAGAGGCGGGGAATCAGATATGGGGAAACAGAGGCGGGGAATCAGAGGCGGGCAAACAGAGGCGGGAAATTAGATATGGGGAATCAGAGGTGGGGAATCAGAGGTGGTGAATCAGAGATGGGGAATCACAGGCGGGGAATCAGAGGCAGGGAATAGAACGCGGGGAATCAGAGGCAGGGAATCAGAGTTGGGGCATCAGAGGTTGAGAATTAGATATGGGGAAACAGAGGCGGGGAATCAGAGGCGGGGAAACAGAGGCGGGAAATCAGATATGGGGAATCAGAGGTGGGGAATCAGAGGCAGGGGATCAGATGTGCGGAATCAGAGATGGGGAATCAGAGGCAGGGAATCAGAATCAGAAGCGGGGAATCAGAGGCCGGGAATCAGAGGCCGGGAATCAGATGCTGGGAATAAGAGGCCGGGAATCAGAGGTGGGGAATCAGAGTCCGGGAATCAGAGATGGGGATTCAGAGGCGGGGAATGAGATATGGAGAATCAGAGGCGGGGAATCAGAGGCGGGGAAACAGAGGTGGGGAATCAGATATGTGGAATCAGAGGTGGCGAATCAAAGGCGGTGAATCAGAGATGGGGAATCAGAGGCGGGGAATCAGAGGCAGGGAATCAAACACGGGAAATCAGAGGTTGGGAATCAGAGCTGGGGAATCAGAGGCGGGGAATCAGAGTTGGGGAATCAGAGGCAGGGAATCAGATATGGGGAAACAGGGGCAGGGAATCAGAGGCGGGGAAACAGAGGCGGGGAATCAGATATGGGGAATCAGAGGTGTGGAATCAGAGGTTGGGAATCAGAGGCAGGGAATCAGAGGCGGGGAAACAGAGGCGGGGAATCAGATATGGGGAATCAGAGGTGGCGAATCAAAGGCGGTGAAACAGAGATGGGGAATCAGGGCAGGGAATCAGAGGCAGGGAATCAAACACGGGGAATCAGAGCTGGGGAATCAGAGGCGGGGAATTAGAGTTGGGGAATCAGAGGAGGGGAATCAGAGGCGGGGAAACAGAGGCGGGGAATCAGATATGGGGAATCAGAGGTGGGTTATCAGAGGTTGGGAATCAGAGGCAGGGAATCTGAGGCGGGGAATCAGATGTGCGGAATCGGAGATGGGGAATCAGAGGCAGGGAATCAGAGGCGGGGAATCTGATATGGGGAATCAGAGGTGGCGAATGAAAGGCGGTGAATCAGAGATGGGGAATCAGAGGCGGGGAATCGGAGGCAGTGAATCAAACACGGGGAATCATAGGTGGGGAATCAGAGCTGGGGAATCAGAGGCGGGGAATCAGAGTTGGGGAATCAGAGGCGGGGAATCAGATATGGGGAAACAGAGGCTGGGAATCAGAGGCAGGGAAACAGAGGTGGGGAATCATATATGGGGAATCAGAGGTGGGGAATCAGAGGTTGCGAAACAGAGGCAGGGAATCAGAGCTGGGGAATCAGAGGCGGGGAATCAGAGCTGGGGAATCAGAGGCAGGGAATCAGAGTTGGGGATTCAGAGGCGGGGAATCAGAGCTGGGGAATCAGAGGCGGGGAATCAGAGGCGGGGAAATAGATATGGGGAAACAGAGGCGGGGAATTAGAGGCGGGGAAACAGAGGCGGGGAATCAGATATGGGGAATCAGAGGTGGGGAATCAGAGGCAGGGAATCAGATGTGCGGAATCAGAGATGGGGAATCAGAGGCAGGGATCAGAATCAGAAGCGGGGAATCAGAGGCCGGGATCAGAGGCCGGGAATCAGATGCCGGGAATAAGAGGCCAGGAATCAGAGTCCGGGAATCAGAGATGGGGAATCAGAGGCGGGGAATGAAATATGGGGAATCAGAGGCGGGGTATCAGAGGCGGGGAAACAGAGGCGGGGAATCTGATATGGGGAATCAGGGTGGCGAATGAAAGGCGGTGAATCAGAGATGGTGAATCAGAGGCGGGGAATCAGAGCTGGGGAATCAGAGGCGGGGAATCAGAGTTGGTGAATCAGAGGCGGGGAATCAGATATGGGGAAACAGAGGCGGGGAATCAGATATGGGGAATCAGAGGTGGGGAATCAGAGGATGGGAAACAGAGGCAGGGAATCAGAGGCGGGGAATCAGAGGCGGGGAATCAGAGGCGGGGAATCAGAGGCCGGGAATCAGAGGCCGGGAATCAGAGGCCGGGAATCGGAGGCCGGCAATCAGAGGCCGGGAATCAGAGATGGGGATTCAGAGGCGGGGAATCAAACACGGGGAATCAGAGCTGGGGAATCAGAGGCAGGGAATCAGAGGCGGGGAATCAGAGGAAGGGAATCAGATGTGGGGAATCAGAGGCGGGGAATCAGAGCTGGGGAATCAGAGGCGGGGAATCAGAGTTTGGGAATCAGAGGCGTGGAATTAGATATGGGGAAACAGAGGCGGGGAATCAGAGGCGGGGAAACAGAGCTGGGGAATCAGAGGCGGGGAAATCAGAGCTGGGGAATCGGAGGCGGGGAATCAGATATGGGGAATCAGAGGCGGGGAATTAGAGGCACGGAAAGAGAGGCGGGGAATCAGATATGGGGAATCAGAGGTGGGGAATCAGGGGTGGGGTATCAGAGGCTGGGTATCAGACACGGGGATTCAGAGGCGGGGAATCAGAGGCAGGGAATCAGACGCGGGGAATCAGAGCTGGGTAATCAGAGGCGGGGAATCAGATTTGGGGAATCAGAGGCGGGGAAACAGAGGCGGGGAATCAGATATGGGGATCAGAGGTGGGGAATCAGAGGTTGGGAATCAGAGGCTGGGAATCAGAGGCTGGGAATCAGATGCATGGAATCAGATGCGGGGAATCAGAGGCGGGTAATCAGAGCTGGGGATTCAGAGGTGGGGAATCAAAGTTGGCGAATCAGAGGCGGGGACTTAGATATGGGGAAACAGAGGTGGGGAATCAGAGGCGGGGAAACAGAGGCGGGGAATCAGATATGGGGAATCAGAGGTGGGGAATCAGAGGCAGGGAATTAGATTTGCGGAATCAGAGATGTGGAATCAGAAGCAGGGAATCAGAGGCCGGGAATCAGAGGCCGGAATCAGATGCTGGGAATAAGAGGCCGGGAATCAGAGGTGGGGAATCAGAGTCCGGGAATCAGAGATGGGGAATCAGAGGCGGGGAATGAGATATGGGGAATCAGAGGAGGGGAATCAGAGGCGGGGAAACAGAGGCGAGGAATCAGATATGGGGAATCAGAGGTGGCGAATCAAAGGCGTTGAATCAGAGATGGTGAATCAGAGGCGGGGAATCAGAGGCAGGGAATCAAACACGGGGAATCAGAGGCGGGGAATCAGAGCTGGGGAATCAGAGGCAGGGAATCAGATGTGCGGAATCAGAGATGGGGAATCAGAGGTGGGGAATCAGAGGCTGTGAATCAGAGATGGGGAATCAGAGGCGGGGAATCAGAGGCAGGAAATCAGACACGGGGATTCAGAGGCTGGGAATCAGACGGGGGGAATCAAAGGCGGGGAATCAGAGCTGGGGAATCAGAGGCAGGGAATCAGAGTTGGGGATTCAGAGGCGGGGAATCAGATATGGGGAAACAGAGGCGGGGAATCAGAGGCGGGCAAACAGAGGCGGGAAATTAGATATGGGGAATCAGAGGTGGGGAATCAGAGGTGGTGAATCAGAGATGGGGAATCACAGGCGGGGAATCAGAGGCAGGGAATAGAACGCGGGGAATCAGAGGCAGGGAATCAGAGGCGGGGAAACAGAGGCGGGAAATCAGATATGGGGAATCAGAGGTGGGGAATCAGAGGCAGGGAATCAGAATCAGAAGCGGGGAATCAGAGGCCGGGAATCAGAGGCCGGGAATCAGAGGCGGGGAATCAGAGGCGGGGAAACAGAGGCGGGAAATCAGATATGGGGAATCAGAGGTGGGGAATCAGAGGCAGGGAATCAGATGTGCGGAATCAGAGATGGGGAATCAGAGGCAGGGAATCAGAATCAGAAGCGGGGAATCAGAGGCCGGGAATCAGAGGCCGGGAATCAGATGCTGGGAATAAGAGGCCGGGAATCAGAGGTGGGGAATCAGAGTCCGGGAATCAGAGATGGGGATTCAGAGGCGGGGAATGAGATATGGAGAATCAGAGGCGGGGAATCAGAGGCGGGGAAACAGAGGTGGGGAATCAGATATGTGGAATCAGAGGTGGCGAATCAAAGGCGGTGAATCAGAGATGGGGAATCAGAGGCGGGGAATCAGAGGCAGGGAATCAAACACGGGAAATCAGAGGTTGGGAATCAGAGCTGGGGAATCAGAGGCGGGGAATCAGATATGGGGAATCAGAGGTGTGGAATCAGAGGTTGGGAATCAGAGGCAGGGAATCAGAGGCGGGGAAACAGAGGCGGGGAATCAGATATGGGGAATCAGAGGTGGCGAATCAAAGGCGGTGAAACAGAGATGGGGAATCAGGGCAGGGAATCAGAGGCAGGGAATCAAACACGGGGAATCAGAGCTGGGGAATCAGAGGCGGGGAATTAGAGTTGGGGAATCAGAGGAGGGGAATCAGAGGCGGGGAAACAGAGGCGGGGAATCAGATATGGGGAATCAGAGGTGGGTTATCAGAGGTTGGGAATCAGAGGCAGGGAATCTGAGGCGGGGAATCAGATGTGCGGAATCGGAGACGGGGAATCAGAGGCAGGGAATCAGAGGCGGGGAATCTGATATGGGGAATCAGAGGTGGCGAATGAAAGGCGGTGAATCAGAGATGGGGAATCAGAGGCGGGGAATCAGAGGCAGTGAATCAAACACGGGGAATCATAGGTGGGGAATCAGAGCTGGGGAATCAGAGGCGGGGAATCAGAGTTGGGGAATCAGAGGCGGGGAATCAGATATGGGGAAACAGAGGCTGGGAATCAGAGGCAGGGAAACAGAGGTGGGGAATCATATATGGGGAATCAGAGGTGGGGAATCAGAGGTTGCGAAACAGAGGCAGGGAATCAGAGCTGGGGAATCAGAGGCGGGGAATCAGAGCTGGGGAATCAGAGGCAGGGAATCAGAGTTGGGGATTCAGAGGCGGGGAATCAGAGCTGGGGAATCAGAGGCGGGGAATCAGAGGCGGGGAAATAGATATGGGGAAACAGAGGCGGGGAATTAGAGGCGGGGAAACAGAGGCGGGGAATCAGATATGGGGAATCAGAGGTGGGGAATCAGAGGCAGGGAATCAGATGTGCGGAATCAAAGATGGGGAATCAGAGGCAGGGATCAGAATCAGAAGCGGGGAATCAGAGGCCGGGATCAGAGGCCGGGAATCAGATGCCGGGAATAAGAGGCCAGGAATCAGAGTCCGGGAATCAGAGATGGGGAATCAGAGGCGGGGAATGAAATATGGGGAATCAGAGGCGGGGTATCAGAGGCGGGGAAACAGAGGCGGGGAATCTGATATGGGGAATCAGGGTGGCGAATGAAAGGCGGTGAATCAGAGATGGTGAATCAGAGGCGGGGAATCAGAGCTGGGGAATCAGAGGCGGGGAATCAGAGTTGGTGAATCAGAGGCGGGGAATCAGATATGGGGAAACAGAGGCGGGGAATCAGATATGGGGAATCAGAGGTGGGGAATCAGAGGATGGGAAACAGAGGCAGGGAATCAGAGGCGGGGAGTCAGAGGCGGGGAATCAGAGGCAGGGAATCAGATGTGCAGAATCAGAGATGGGGAATCAGAGGCAGCGAATCAGAGGCGGGGAATCAGAGGCGGGGAATCAGAGGCCGGGAATCAGAGGCCGGGAATCAGAGGCCGGGAATCGGAGGCCGGCAATCAGAGGCCGGGAATCAGAGATGGGGATTCAGAGGCGGGGAATCAAACACGGGGAATCAGAGCTGGGGAATCAGAGGCAGGGAATCAGAGGCGGGGAATCAGAGGAAGGGAATCAGATGTGGGGAATCAGAGGCGGGGAATCAGAGCTGGGGAATCAGAGGCGGGGAATCAGAGTTTGGGAATCAGAGGCGTGGAATTAGATATGGGGAAACAGAGGCGGGGAATCAGAGGCGGGGAAACAGAGCTGGGGAATCAGAGGCGGGGAAATCAGAGTTGGGGAATCGGAGGCGGGGAATCAGATATGGGGAATCAGAGGCGGGGAATTAGAGGCATGGAAAGAGAGGCGGGGAATCAGATATGGGGAATCAGAGGTGGGGAATCAGGGGTGGGGTATCAGAGGCTGGGTATCAGACACGGGGATTCAGAGGCGGGGAATCAGAGGCAGGGAATCAGACGCGGGGAATCAGAGCTGGGTAATCAGAGGCGGGGAATCAGATTTGGGGAATCAGAGGCGGGGAATCAGAGGCGGGGAATTAGATATGGGGAAACAGAGGCGGGGAATCAGAGGCGGGGAAACAGAGGCGGGAAATCAGATATGGGGAATCAGAGGTGGGGAATCAGAGGCAGGGAATCAGATGTGCGGAATCAGAGATGGGGAATCAGAGGCAGGGAATCAGAATCAGAAGCGGGGAATCAGAGGCCGGGAATCAGAGGCCGGGAATCAGATGCTGGGAATAAGAGGCCGGAAATCAGAGGTGGGGAATCAGAGTCCGGGAATCAGAGATGGGGATTCAGAGGCGGGGAATTAGATATGGGGAATCAGAGGCGGGGAATCAGAGGCGGTGAATCAGAGATGGGGAATCAGAGGCGGGGAATCAGAGGCAGGGATTCAAACACGGGAAATCAGAGGTGGGGAATCAGAGCTGAGGAATCAGAGGCGGGGAATCAGAGTTGGGGAATCAGAGGCAGGGAATCAGATATGGGGAAACAGGGGCAGGGAATCAGAGGCGGGGAAACAGAGGCGGGGAATCAGATATGGGGAATCAGAGGTGTGGAATCAGAGGTTGGGAATCAGAGGCAGGGAATCAGAGGCGGGGAAACAGAGGCGGGGAATCAGATATGGGGAATCAGAGGTGGCGAATCAAAGGCGGTGAAACAGAGATGGGGAATCAGGGCAGGGAATCAGAGGCAGGGAATCAAACACGGGGAATCAGAGCTGGGGAATCAGAGGCGGGGAATTAGAGTTGGGGAATCAGAGGAGGGGAATCAGAGGCGGGGAAACAGAGGCGGGGAATCAGATATGGGGAATCAGAGGTGGGTTATCAGAGGTTGGGAATCAGAGGCAGGGAATCTGAGGCGGGGAATCAGATGTGCGGAATCGGAGATGGGGAATCAGAGGGAGGGAATCAGAGGCGGGGAATCTGATATGGGGAATCAGAGGTGGCGAATGAAAGGTGGTGAATCAGAGATGGGGAATCAGAGGCGGGGAATCAGAGGCAGTGAATCAAACACGGGGAATCATAGGTGGGGAATCAGAGCTGGGGAATCAGAGGCGGGGAATCAGAGTTGGGGAATCAGAGGCGGGGAATCAGATATGGGGAAACAGAGGCTGGGAATCAGAGGCAGGGAAACAGAGGTGGGGAATCATATATGGGGAATCAGAGGTGGGGAATCAGAGGTTGCGAAACAGAGGCAGGGAATCAGAGCTGGGGAATCAGAGGCGGGGAATCAGAGCTGGGGAATCAGAGGCAGGGAATCAGAGTTGGGGATTCAGAGGCGGGGAATCAGAGCTGGGGAATCAGAGGCGGGGAATCAGAGGCGGGGAATAGATATGGGGAAACAGAGGCGGGGAATTAGAGGCGGGGAAACAGAGGCGGGGAATCAGATATGGGGAATCAGAGGTGGGGAATCAGAGGCAGGGAATCAGATGTGCGGAATCAGAGATGGGGAATCAGAGGCAGGGATCAGAATCAGAAGCGGGGAATCAGAGGCTGGGATCAGAGGCCGGGAATCAGATGCCGGGAATAAGAGGCCAGGAATCAGAGTCCGGGAATCAGAGATGGGGAATCAGAGGCGGGGAATGAAATATGGGGAATCAGAGGCGGGGTATCAGAGGCGGGGAAACAGAGGCGAGGAATCTGATATGGGGAATCAGGGTGGCAAATGAAAGGCGGTGAATCAGAGGCAGGGAATCAAACACGGGGAATCAGAGGCGGGGAATCAGAGCTGGGGAATCAGAGGCGGGGAATCGGAGGCCGGCAATCAGAGGCCGGGAATCAGAGATGGGGATTCAGAGGCGGGGAATCAAACACGGGGAATCAGAGCTGGGGAATCAGAGGCAGGGAATCAGAGGCGGGGAATCAGAGGAAGGGAATCAGATGTGGGGAATCAGAGGCGGGGAATCAGAGCTGGGGAATCAGAGGCGGGGAATCAGAGTTTGGGAATCAGAGGCGTGGAATTAGATATGGGGAAACAGAGGCGGGGAATCAGAGGCGGGGAAACAGAGCTGGGGAATCAGAGGCGGGGAAATCAGAGTTGGGGAATCGGAGGCGGGGAATCAGATATGGGGAATCAGAGGCGGGGAATTAGAGGCACGGAAAGAGAGGCGGGGAATCAGATATGGGGAATCAGAGGTGGGGAATCAGGGGTGGGGTATCAGAGGCTGGCTATCAGACACTGGGATTCAGAGGCGGGGAATCAGAGGCAGGGAATCAGACGCGGGGAATCAGAGCTGGGTAATCAGAGGCGGGGAATCAGATTTGGGGAATCAGAGGCGGGGAATTAGATATGGGGAAACAGAGGCGGGGAATCAGAGGCGGGGAAACAGAGGCGGGGAATCAGATATGGGGAATCAGAGGTGTGGAATCAGAGGCAGGGAATCAGATGTGCGGAATCAGAGATGGGGAATCAGAGGCTGGGATCAGAATCAGAAGTGGGGAATCAGAGGCCGGGATCAGAGTCCGGGATTCAGATGCCGGGAATAAGAGGCCAGGAATCAGAGTCCTGGAATCAGAGATGGGGAATCAGAGGTTGGGAATGAGATATGGGGAATCAGAGGTTGGGAAACAGAGGCAGGGAATCAGAGGCGGGGAGTCAGAGGTGGGGAATCAGAGGCAGAGATTCAGATGTGCGGAATCAGAGATGGGGAATCAGAGGCGGGGAATCAGAGGCCGGGAATCAGAGGCCGGGGATGAGACGCCGGGAATCAGAGGCCGGCAATCAGAGGCCGGGAATCAAAGATGGGGAATCAGAGGCGGGGAATCAAACACGGGGAATCAGAGCTGGGGAATCAGAGGCGGGGAATCAGAGTTGGGGAATCAGAGGCGGGGAATCAGATATGGGGAAACAGAGGCGGGGAATCAGAGGCGGGGAATCAGAGCTGGGGAATCAGAAGCGTGGAATCAGAGTTGGGGAGTCAGAGGCGGGGAATCAGAAATGGGGAATCAGAGGCGGGGAATCAGAGGCGCAGAAACAGAGGCGGGGTATCAGATATGGGGAATCAGAGGTGGGGAATCAGGGGCGGGGTATCAGAGGCTGGGTATCAGACACGGGGATTCAGAGGCTGGGAATCAGAGATGGGGAATCAGAGGCGGGGAATCAGATGCAGGGAATAAGACGCGGGGAATCAGAGGCGGGGAATCAGAGCTGGGGAATCAGAGGCGGGGAATCAGACTTGGGGAATCAGAGTGGGGAATCAGATATGGGGAAACAGAGGCGGGGAATCAGAGGCGGGGAAACAGAGGCGGGGAATCAGATATGGGGACTCAGAGGTGGGGAATCAGAGGTTGGGAATCAGAGGAGGGAATCAGAGGCGGGGAATCAGAGGCGGGGTATCAGAGGCAGGGAATCGGATGTGCGGAATCAGAGATGGGGAATCAGAAGTGGGGAATCAGAGTCCAGGAATCAGAGATGGGGAATCAGAGGCGGGGAATCAGAGGCGGGGAAAATAGGTGGGGAATCAGATATGGGGAATCAGAGGCGGGGAAACAGAGGCGGGGAATCAGATATGGGGTATCAGAGGTGGGGAATCAGAGGTTGTGAATCAGAGATGGGGAATCAGAGGCGGGGAATCAGAGGCCGGTAATCAGACGCGGGGAATCAGAGCCGGGGAATCAGAGCTGGGAAATTAGAGGCAGGGAATCAGAGTTGGGGATTCAGAGGCGGGGAATCAGATATGGGGAAACAGAGGCGATGAATCAGAGGCGGGCAAATAGAGGCGGGGTTCAGATATGGGGAAACAGAGGCGGGGAATCAGAGGCGGGGAAACAGAGGCGGGGAATCAGATATGGGGATCAGAGGTGGGGAATCAGAGGTTGGGAATCAGAGGCTGGGAATCAGAGGCTGGGAATCAGATGCATGGAATCAGATGCGAGGAATCAGAGGCGGGGAATCAGAGCTGGGGAATCAGAGGTGGGGAATCAAAGTTGGGGAATCAGAGGCGGGGACTTAGATATGGGGAAACAGAGGCGGGGAATCAGAGGCGGGGAAACAGAGGCGGGGAATCAGATATGGGGAATCAGAGGTGGGGAATCAGAGGCAGGGAATTAGATTTGCGGAATCAGAGATGGGGAATCAGAAGCAGGGAATCAGAGGCCGGGAATCAGAGGCCGGAATCAGATGCCGGGAATAAGAGACCGGGAATCAGAGATTGGGAATCAGAGGCGGGGAATGAGATATGGGGAATCAGAGGAGGGGAATCAGAGGCGGGGAAACAGAGGCGAGGAATCAGATATGGGGAATCAGAGGTGGCGAATCAAAGGCGTTGAATCAGAGATGGGGAATCAGAGGCGGGGAATCAGAGGCAGGGAATCAAACACGGGGAATCAGAGGCGGGGAATCAGAGCTGGGGAATCAGAGGCGGGGAATCAGAGTTGGGGAATCAGAGGCGGGGAATCAGAGCTGGGGAATCAGAGGTGGGGATCAGAGTCGGGGAATCAGAGGCAGGGAATCAGATGTGCGGAATCAGAGATGGGGAATCAGAGGTGGGGAATCAGCGGCTGTGAATCAGAGATGGGGAATCAGAGGCGGGGAATCAGAGGCAGGAAATCAGACACGGGGACTCAGAGGCTGGGAATCAGACGGGGGGAATCAAAGGCGGGGAATCAGAGCTGGGGAATCAGAGGCACGGAATCAGAGTTGGGGAATCAGAAGCGGGGAATCAGATATGGGGAAACAGAGGAGGGGAATCAGAGGCGGGGAAACAGAGGCGGGGAATCTGATATGGGGAATCAGAGGTGGCGAATGAAAGGCGGTGAATCAGAGATGGGGAATCAGAGGCGGGGAATCAGAGGCAGTGAATCAAACACGGGGAATCATAGGTGGGGAATCAGAGCTGGGGAATCAGAGGCGGGGAATCAGAGTTGGGGAATCTGAGGCGGGGAATCAGATATGGGGAAACAGAGGCTGGGAATCAGAGGCAGGGAAACATAGGTGGGGAATCATATATGGGGAATCAGAGGTGGGGAATCAGAGGTTGCGAAACAGAGGCAGGGAATCAGAGCTGGGGAATCAGAGGCGGGGAATCAGAGCTGCGGAATATGAGGCAGGGAATCAGAGTTGGGGATTCAGAGGCGTGGAATCAGAGCTGGGGAATCAGAGGCGGGGAATCAGAGGCGGGGAAATAGATATGGGGAAACAGAGGCGGGGAATCAGAGGCGGGGAATCAGAGGCCGGGAATCAGAGGCCGGGGATGAGACGCCGGGAATCAGAGGCCGGCAATCAGAGGCCGGGAATCAAAGATGGGGAATCAGAGGCGGGGAATCAAACACGGGGAATCAGAGCTGGGGAATCAGAGGCGGGGAATCAGAGTTGGGGAATCAGAGGCGGGGAATCAGATATGGGGAAACAGAGGCGGGGAATCAGAGGCGGGGAATCAGAGCTGGGGAATCAGAAGCGTGGAATCAGAGTTGGGGAGTCAGAGGCGGGGAATCAGAAATGGGGAATCAGAGGCGGGGAATCAGAGGCGCAGAAACAGAGGCGGGGTATCAGATATGGGGAATCAGAGGTGGGGAATCAGGGGCGGGGTATCAGAGGCTGGGTATCAGACACGGGGATTCAGAGGCTGGGAATCAGAGATGGGGAATCAGAGGCGGGGAATCAGATGCAGGGAATAAGACGCGGGGAATCAGAGGCGGGGAATCAGAGCTGGGGAATCAGAGGCGGGGAATCAGACTTGGGGAATCAGAGTGGGGAATCAGATATGGGGAAACAGAGGCGGGGAATCAGAGGCGGGGAAACAGAGGCGGGGAATCAGATATGGGGACTCAGAGGTGGGGAATCAGAGGTTGGGAATCAGAGGAGGGAATCAGAGGCGGGGAATCAGAGGCGGGGTATCAGAGGCAGGGAATCGGATGTGCGGAATCAGAGATGGGGAATCAGAAGTGGGGAATCAGAGTCCAGGAATCAGAGATGGGGAATCAGAGGCGGGGAATCAGAGGCGGGGAAAATAGGTGGGGAATCAGATATGGGGAATCAGAGGCGGGGAAACAGAGGCGGGGAATCAGATATGGGGTATCAGAGGTGGGGAATCAGAGGTTGTGAATCAGAGATGGGGAATCAGAGGCGGGGAATCAGAGGCCGGTAATCAGACGCGGGGAATCAGAGCCGGGGAATCAGAGCTGGGAAATTAGAGGCAGGGAATCAGAGTTGGGGATTCAGAGGCGGGGAATCAGATATGGGGAAACAGAGGCGATGAATCAGAGGCGGGCAAATAGAGGCGGGGTTCAGATATGGGGAAACAGAGGCGGGGAATCAGAGGCGGGGAAACAGAGGCGGGGAATCAGATATGGGGATCAGAGGTGGGGAATCAGAGGTTGGGAATCAGAGGCTGGGAATCAGAGGCTGGGAATCAGATGCATGGAATCAGATGCGAGGAATCAGAGGCGGGGAATCAGAGCTGGGGAATCAGAGGTGGGGAATCAAAGTTGGGGAATCAGAGGCGGGGACTTAGATATGGGGAAACAGAGGCGGGGAATCAGAGGCGGGGAAACAGAGGCGGGGAATCAGATATGGGGAATCAGAGGTGGGGAATCAGAGGCAGGGAATTAGATTTGCGGAATCAGAGATGGGGAATCAGAAGCAGGGAATCAGAGGCCGGGAATCAGAGGCCGGAATCAGATGCCGGGAATAAGAGACCGGGAATCAGAGATTGGGAATCAGAGGCGGGGAATGAGATATGGGGAATCAGAGGAGGGGAATCAGAGGCGGGGAAACAGAGGCGAGGAATCAGATATGGGGAATCAGAGGTGGCGAATCAAAGGCGTTGAATCAGAGATGGGGAATCAGAGGCGGGGAATCAGAGGCAGGGAATCAAACACGGGGAATCAGAGGCGGGGAATCAGAGCTGGGGAATCAGAGGCGGGGAATCAGAGTTGGGGAATCAGAGGCGGGGAATCAGAGCTGGGGAATCAGAGGTGGGGATCAGAGTCGGGGAATCAGAGGCAGGGAATCAGATGTGCGGAATCAGAGATGGGGAATCAGAGGTGGGGAATCAGCGGCTGTGAATCAGAGATGGGGAATCAGAGGCGGGGAATCAGAGGCAGGAAATCAGACACGGGGACTCAGAGGCTGGGAATCAGACGGGGGGAATCAAAGGCGGGGAATCAGAGCTGGGGAATCAGAGGCAGGGAATCAGAGTTGGGGAATCAGAAGCGGGGAATCAGATATGGGGAAACAGAGGAGGGGAATCAGAGGCGGGGAAACAGAGGCGGGGAATCTGATATGGGGAATCAGAGGTGGCGAATGAAAGGCGGTGAATCAGAGATGGGGAATCAGAGGCGGGGAATCAGAGGCAGTGAATCAAACACGGGGAATCATAGGTGGGGAATCAGAGCTGGGGAATCAGAGGCGGGGAATCAGAGTTGGGGAATCAGAGGCGGGGAATCAGATATGGGGAAACAGAGGCTGGGAATCAGAGGCAGGGAAACATAGGTGGGGAATCATATATGGGGAATCAGAGGTGGGGAATCAGAGGTTGCGAAACAGAGGCAGGGAATCAGAGCTGGGGAATCAGAGGCGGGGAATCAGAGCTGCGGAATATGAGGCAGGGAATCAGAGTTGGGGATTCAGAGGCGTGGAATCAGAGCTGGGGAATCAGAGGCGGGGAATCAGAGGCGGGGAAATAGATATGGGGAAACAGAGGCGGGGAATTAGAGGCGGGGAAACAGAGGCGGGGAATCAGATATGGGGAATCAGAGGTGGGGAATCAGAGGCAGGGAATCAGATGTGCGGAATCAGAGATGGGGAATCAGAGGCAGGGATCAGAATCAGAAGCGGGGAATCAGAGGCCGGGATCAGAGGCCGGGAATCAGATGCCGGGAATAAGAGGCCAGGAATCAGAGTCCGGGAATCAGAGATGGGGAATCAGAGGCGGGGAATGAAATATGGGGAATCAGAGGCGGGGTATCAGAGGCGGGGAAACAGAGGCCGGGAATCTGATATGGGGAATCAGGGTGGCGAATGAAAGGCGGTGAATCAGAGATGGTGAATCAGAGGCGGGGAATCAGAGGCAGGGAATCAAACACGGGGAATCAGAGGCGGGGAATCAGAGCTGGGGAATCAGAGGCGGGGAATCAGAGTTGGGGAATCAGAGGCGGGGAATCAGATATGGGGAAACAGATGCGGGGAAACAGATATGGGGAATCAGAGGTGGGGAATCAGAGGATGGGAAACAGAGGCAGGGAATCAGAGGCGGGGAGTCAGAGGCGGGGAATCAGAGGCAGGGAATCAGATGTGCAGAATCAGAGATGGGGAATCAGAGGCAGCGAATCAGAGGCGGGGAATCAGAGGCGGGGAATCAGAGGCCGGGAATCAGAGGCCGGGAATCAGAGGCCGGGAATCAGAGGGCGGCAATCAGAGGCCGGGAATCAGAGATGGGGATTCAGAGGCGGGAAATCAAACACGGGGAATCAGAGCTGGGGAATCAGAGGCAGGGAATCAGAGGCGGGGAATCAGAGGAAGGGAATCAGATGTGGGGAATCAGAGGCGGGGAATCAGAGCTGGGGAATCAGAGGCGGGGAATCAGAGTTTGGGAATCAGAGGCGTGGAATTAGATATGGGGAAACAGAGGCGGGGAATCAGAGGCGGGGAAACAGAGCTGGGGAATCAGAGGCGGGGAAATCAGAGTTGGGGAATCGGAGGTGGGGAATCAGATATGGGGAATCAGAGGCGGGGAATTAGAGGCACGGAAAGAGAGGCGGGGAATCAGATATGGGGAATCAGAGGTGGGGAATCAGGGGTGGGGTATCAGAGGCTGGGTATCAGACACGGGGATTCAGAGGCGGGGAATCAGAGGCAGGGAATCAGATGTGCGGAATCAGAGATGGGGAATCAGAGGCAGGGAATCAGATGTGCGGAATCAGAGATGGGGAATCAAAGGCAGGGAATCAGAATCAGAAGCAGGGAATCAGAGGCCGGGAATCAGAGGCCGGAATCAGATGCCGGGAATAAGAGGCCGGGAATCAGAGGTGGGGAATCAGAGTCCGGGAATCAGAGATGGGGATTCAGAGGCGGGGAATGAGATATGGGGAATCAGAGGCGGGGAATCAGAGGCGGGGAAACAGAGGCGGGGAATCAGATATGGCGAATCAGAGGTGGCGAATCAAAGGCGGTGAATCAGAGATGGGGAATCAGAGGCCGGGAATCAGAGGCAGGGAATCAAACACGGGGAATCAGAGGAGGGGAATCAGAATTAGGCAATCAGAGATGGGGAATCAGAGATGGGGAATCAGAGGCAGGGAATCAGACGCGGGGAAGCAGAGGTGGTGAATCAGAGATGTGGAATCAGAGGCGGGGAATCAGAGGCAGGGAATCAGACGCGGGGAATAAGAGGCGGGGAATCATAGCTGGCGAATCAGAGGCGGGGAATCAGAGGTGGGGAATCAGAGGTGGGGAATCAGATATTGGGAATCAGAGGTGGGGAATCAGAGGCGGGGAAACAGAGGCGGGGAATCAGATATGGGGTATCAGAGGTGGGGAATCAGAGGTTGTGAATCAGAGATGGGGAATCAGAGGCGGGGAATCAGAGGCCGGTAATCAGACGCGGGGAATCAGAGGCGGGGAATCAGAGCTGGGAAATTAGAGGCAGGGAATCAGAGTTGGGGATTCAGAGGCGGGGAATCAGATATGGGGAAACAGAGGCGGGGAATCAGAGGTGGGCAAATAGAGGCGGGGATCAGATATGGGGAAACAGAGGCGGGGAATCAGAGGCGGGGAAACAGAGGCGGGGAATCAGATATGGGGATCAGAGGTGGGGAATCAGAGGTTGGGAATCAGAGGCTGAGAATCAGAGGCTGGGAATCAGATGCATGGAATCAGATGCGGGGAATCAGAGGCGGGGAATCAGAGCTGGGGAATCAGAGGTGGGGAATCAAAGTTGGGGAATCAGAGGCGGGGACTTAGATATGGGGAAACAGAGGCGGGGAATCAGAGGCGGGGTAACAGAGGCGGGGAATCAGATATGGGGAATCAGAGGTGGGGAATCAGAGGCAGGGAATTAGATTTGCGGAATCAGAAATGGGGAATCAGAAGCAGGGAATCAGAGGCCGGGAATCAGAGGCCGGAATCAGATGCCGGGAATAAGAGGCCGGGAATCAGAGGTGGGGAATCAGAGTCCGGGAATCAGAGATAGGGAATCAGAGGCGGGGAATGAGATATGGGGAATCAGAGGAGGGGAATCAGAGGCTGGGAAACAGAGGCGAGGAATCAGATATGGGGAATCAGAGGTGGCGAATCAAAGGCGTTGAATCAGAGATGGGGAATCAGAGGCGGGGAATCAGAGGCAGGGAATAAAACACGGGGAATCAGAGGCGGGGAATCAGAGCTGGGGAATCAGAGGCGGGGAATCAGAGTTGGGGAATCAGAGGCGGGGAATCAGAGCTGGGGAATCAGAGGTGGGGATCAGAGTCGGGGAATCAGAGGCAGGGAATCAGATGTGCGGAATCAGAGATGGGGAATCAGAGGTGGGGAATCAGAGGCTGTGAATCAGAGATGGGGAATCAGAGGCGGGGAATCAGAGGCAGGAAATCAGACACGGGGATTCAGAGGCTGGGAATCAGACGGGGGGAATCAAAGGCGGGGAATCAGAGCTGGGGAATCAGAGGCAGGGAATCAGAGTTGGGGATTCAGAGGCGGGGAATCAGATATGGGGAAACAGAGGCGGGGAGTCAGAGGCGGGGATTCAGAGGCGGGGAATTAGATATGGGGAATCAGAGGTGGGGAATCAGAGGTGGTGAATCAGAGATGGGGAATCACAGGCGGGGAATCAGAGGCAGGGAATAGAACGCGGGAAATCAGAGGCAGGGAATCAGAGTTGGGGCATCAGAGGTTGGGAATTAGATATGGGGAAACAGAGGCGGGGAATCAGAGGCGGGGAAACAGAGGCGGGATATCAGATATGGGGAATCAGAGGTGGGGAATCAGAGGCAGTGAATCAGATGTGCGGAATCAGAGATGGGGAATCAGAGGCAGGGAATCAGAATCAGAAGCGGGGAATCAGAGGCCGGGAATCAGAGGCCGGGAATCAGATGCTGGGAATAAGAGGCCGGGAATCAGAGGTGGGGAATCAGAGTCCGGGAATCAGAGATGGGGATTCAGAGGCGGGGAATGAGATATGGAGAATCAGAGGCGGGGAATCAGAGGCGGGGAAACAGAGGTGGGGAATCAGATATGTGGAATCAGAGGTGGCGAATCAAAGGCGGTGAATCAGAGATGGGGAATCAGAGGCGGGGAATCAGAGGCAGGGAATCAAACACGGGAAATCAGAGGCGGGGAATCAGAGCTGGGGAATCAGAGGCGGGGAATCAGAGTTGGGGAATCAGAGGCAGGGAATCAGATATGGGGAAACAGGGGCAGGGAATCAGAGGCGGGGAAACAGAGGCGGGGTATCAGATATGGGGAATCAGAGGTGTGGAATCAGAGGTTGGGAATCAGAGGCAGGGAATCAGAGGCGGGGAAACAGAGGTGGGGAATCAGATATGGGGAATCAGAGGTGGCGAATCAAAGGCGGTGAAACAGAGATGGGGAATCAGGGCAGGGAATCAGAGGCAGGGAATCAGAGGTGGGGAATCAGAGGCGGGGAATCAGATATTGGGAATTAGAGGTGGGGAATCAGAGGCGGGGAAACAGAGGCGGGGAATCAGATATGGGGTATCAGAGGTGGGGAATCAGAGGTTGTGAATCAGAGATGGGGAATCAGAGGTGGGGAATCAGAGGCCGGTAATCAGACGCGGGGAATCAGAGGTGGGGAATCAGAGCTGGGAAATTAGAGGCAGGGAATCAGAGTTGGGGATTCAGAGGCGGGGAATCAGATATGGGGAAACAGAGGCGGGGAATCAGAGGCGGGCAAATAGAGGTGGGGATCAGATATGGGGAAACAGAGGCGGGGAATCAGAGGCAGGGAAACAGAGGCGGGGAATCAGATATGGGGATCAGAGGTGGGGAATCAGAGGTTGGGAATCAGAGGCTGGGAATCAGAGGCTGGGAATCAGATGCATGGAATCAGATGCGGGGAATCAGAGGCGGGTAATCAGAGCTGGGGAATCAGAGGTGGGGAATCAAAGTTGGCGAATCAGAGGCGGGGACTTAGATATGGGGAAACAGAGGTGGGGAATCAGAGGCGGGGAAACAGAGGCGGGGAATCAGATATGGGGAATCAGAGGTGGGGAATCAGAGGCAGGGAATTAGATTTGCGGAATCAGAGATGGGGAATCAGAAGCAGGGAATCAGAGGCCGGGAATCAGAGGCCGGAATCAGATGCTGGGAATAAGAGGCCGGGAATCAGAGGTGGGGAATCAGAGTCCGGGAATCAGAGATGGGGAATCAGAGGCGGGGAATGAGATATGGGGAATCAGAGGAGGGGAATCAAAGGCGGGGAAACAGAGGCGAGGAATCAGATATGGGGAATCAGAGGTGGCGAATCAAAGGCGTTGAATCAGAGATGGTGAATCAGAGGCGGGGAATCAGAGGCAGGGAATCAAACACGGGGAATCAGAGGCGGGGAATCAGAGCTGGGGAATCAGAGGCAGGGAATCAGATGTGCGGAATCAGAGATGGGGAATCAGAGGTGGGGAATCAGAGGCTGTGAATCAGAGATGGGGAATCAGAGGCGGGGAATCAGAGGCAGGAAATCAGACACGGGGACTCAGAGGCTGGGAATCAGACGGGGGGAATCAAAGGCGGGGAATCAGAGCTGGGGAATCAGAGGCAGGGTATCAGAGTTGGGGAATCAGAAGCGGGGAATCAGATATGGGGAAACAGAGGAGGGGAATCAGAGGCGGGGAAACAGAGGCGGGGAATCTGATATGGGGAATCAGAGGTGGCGAATGAAAGGCGGTGAATCAGAGATGGGGAATCAGAGGCGGGGAATCAGAGGCAGTGAATCAAACACGGGGAATCATAGGTGGGGAATCAGAGCTGGGGAATCAGAGGCGGGGAATCAGAGTTGGGGAATCAGAGGCGGGGAATCAGATATGGGGAAACAGAGGCTGGGAATCAGAGGCAGGGAAACATAGGTGGGGAATCATATATGGGGAATCAGAGGTGGGGAATCAGAGGTTGCGAAACAGAGGCAGGGAATCAGAGCTGGGGAATCAGAGGCGGGGAATCAGAGCTGCGGAATATGAGGCAGGGAATCAGAGTTGGGGATTCAGAGGCGTGGAATCAGAGCTGGGGAATCAGAGGCGGGGAATCAGAGGCGGGGAAATAGATATGGGGAAACAGAGGCGGGGAATTAGAGGCGGGGAAACAGAGGCGGGGAATCAGATATGGGGAATCAGAGGTGGGGAATCAGAGGCAGGGAATCAGATGTGCGGAATCAGAGATGGGGAATCAGAGGCAGGGATCAGAATCAGAAGCGGGGAATCAGAGGCCGGGATCAGAGGCCGGGAATCAGATGCCGGGAATAAGAGGCCAGGAATCAGAGTCCGGGAATCAGAGATGGGGAATCAGAGGCGGGGAATGAAATATGGGGAATCAGAGGCGGGGTATCAGAGGCGGGGAAACAGAGGCGGGGAATCTGATATGGGGAATCAGGGTGGCGAATGAAAGGCGGTGAATCAGAGATGGTGAATCAGAGGCGGGGAATCAGAGGCAGGGAATCAAACACGGGGAATCAGAGGCGGGGAATCAGAGCTGGGGAATCAGAGGCGGGGAATCAGAGTTGGGGAATCAGAGGCGGGGAATCAGATATGGGGAAACAGATGCGGGGAATCAGATATGGGGAATCAGAGGTGGGGAATCAGAGGATGGGAAACAGAGGCAGGGAATCAGAGGCGGGGAGTCAGAGGCGGGGAATCAGAGGCAGGGAATCAGATGTGCAGAATCAGAGATGGGGAATCAGAGGCAGCGAATCAGAGGCGGGGAATCAGAGGCGGGGAATCAGAGGCCGGGAATCAGAGGCCGGGAATCAGAGGCCGGGAATCAGAGGGCGGCAATCAGAGGCCGGGAATCAGAGATGGGGATTCAGAGGCGGGAAATCAAACACGGGGAATCAGAGCTGGGGAATCAGAGGCAGGGAATCAGAGGCGGGGAATCAGAGGAAGGGAATCAGATGTGGGGAATCAGAGGCGGGGAATCAGAGCTGGGGAATCAGAGGCGGGGAATCAGAGTTTGGGAATCAGAGGCGTGGAATTAGATATGGGGAAACAGAGGCGGGGAATCAGAGGCGGGGAAACAGAGCTGGGGAATCAGAGGCGGGGAAATCAGAGTTGGGGAATCGGAGGCGGGGAATCAGATATGGGGAATCAGAGGCGGGGAATTAGAGGCACGGAAAGAGAGGCGGGGAATCAGATATGGGGAATCAGAGGTGGGGAATCAGGGGTGGGGTATCAGAGGCTGGGTATCAGACACGGGGATTCAGAGGCGGGGAATCAGAGGCAGGGAATCAGATGTGCGGAATCAGAGATGGGGAATCAGAGGCAGGGAATCAGATGTGCGGAATCAGAGATGGGGAATCAAAGGCAGGGAATCAGAATCAGAAGCAGGGAATCAGAGGCCGGGAATCAGAGGCCGGAATCAGATGCCGGGAATAAGAGGCCGGGAATCAGAGGTGGGGAATCAGAGTCCGGGAATCAGAGATGGGGATTCAGAGGCGGGGAATGAGATATGGGGAATCAGAGGCGGGGAATCAGAGGCGGGGAAACAGAGGCGGGGAATCAGATATGGCGAATCAGAGGTGGCGAATCAAAGGCGGTGAATCAGAGATGGGGAATCAGAGGCCGGGAATCAGAGGCAGGGAATCAAACACGGGGAATCAGAGGAGGGGAATCAGAATTAGGCAATCAGAGATGGGGAATCAGAGATGGGGAATCAGAGGCAGGGAATCAGACGCGGGGAAGCAGAGGTGGTGAATCAGAGATGTGGAATCAGAGGCGGGGAATCAGAGGCAGGGAATCAGACGCGGGGAATAAGAGGCGGGGAATCATAGCTGGCGAATCAGAGGCGGGGAATCAGAGGTGGGGAATCAGAGGTGGGGAATCAGATATTGGGAATCAGAGGTGGGGAATCAGAGGCGGGGAAACAGAGGCGGGGAATCAGATATGGGGTATCAGAGGTGGGGAATCAGAGGTTGTGAATCAGAGATGGGGAATCAGAGGCGGGGAATCAGAGGCCGGTAATCAGACGCGGGGAATCAGAGGCGGGGAATCAGAGCTGGGAAATTAGAGGCAGGGAATCAGAGTTGGGGATTCAGAGGCGGGGAATCAGATATGGGGAAACAGAGGCGGGGAATCAGAGGTGGGCAAATAGAGGCGGGGATCAGATATGGGGAAACAGAGGCGGGGAATCAGAGGCGGGGAAACAGAGGCGGGGAATCAGATATGGGGATCAGAGGTGGGGAATCAGAGGTTGGGAATCAGAGGCTGGGAATCAGAGGCTGGGAATCAGATGCATGGAATCAGATGCGGGGAATCAGAGGCGGGGAATCAGAGCTGGGGAATCAGAGGTGGGGAATCAAAGTTGGGGAATCAGAGGCGGGGACTTAGATATGGGGAAACAGAGGCGGGGAATCAGAGGCGGGGTAACAGAGGCGGGGAATCAGATATGGGGAATCAGAGGTGGGGAATCAGAGGCAGGGAATTAGATTTGCGGAATCAGAAATGGGGAATCAGAAGCAGGGAATCAGAGGCCGGGAATCAGAGGCCGGAATCAGATGCCGGGAATAAGAGGCCGGGAATCAGAGGTGGGGAATCAGAGTCCGGGAATCAGAGATAGGGAATCAGAGGCGGGGAATGAGATATGGGGAATCAGAGGAGGGGAATCAGAGGCTGGGAAACAGAGGCGAGGAATCAGATATGGGGAATCAGAGGTGGCGAATCAAAGGCGTTGAATCAGAGATGGGGAATCAGAGGCGGGGAATCAGAGGCAGGGAATAAAACACGGGGAATCAGAGGCGGGGAATCAGAGCTGGGGAATCAGAGGCGGGGAATCAGAGTTGGGGAATCAGAGGCGGGGAATCAGAGCTGGGGAATCAGAGGTGGGGATCAGAGTCGGGGAATCAGAGGCAGGGAATCAGATGTGCGGAATCAGAGATGGGGAATCAGAGGTGGGGAATCAGAGGCTGTGAATCAGAGATGGGGAATCAGAGGCGGGGAATCAGAGGCAGGAAATCAGACACGGGGATTCAGAGGCTGGGAATCAGACGGGGGGAATCAAAGGCGGGGAATCAGAGCTGGGGAATCAGAGGCAGGGAATCAGAGTTGGGGATTCAGAGGCGGGGAATCAGATATGGGGAAACAGAGGCGGGGAATCAGAGGCGGGGATTCAGAGGCGGGGAATTAGATATGGGGAATCAGAGGTGGGGAATCAGAGGTGGTGAATCAGAGATGGGGAATCACAGGCGGGGAATCAGAGGCAGGGAATAGAACGCGGGAAATCAGAGGCAGGGAATCAGAGTTGGGGCATCAGAGGTTGGGAATTAGATATGGGGAAACAGAGGCGGGGAATCAGAGGCGGGGAAACAGAGGCGGGATATCAGATATGGGGAATCAGAGGTGGGGAATCAGAGGCAGTGAATCAGATGTGCGGAATCAGAGATGGGGAATCAGAGGCAGGGAATCAGAATCAGAAGCGGGGAATCAGAGGCCGGGAATCAGAGGCCGGGAATCAGATGCTGGGAATAAGAGGCCGGGAATCAGAGGTGGGGAATCAGAGTCCGGGAATCAGAGATGGGGATTCAGAGGCGGGGAATGAGATATGGAGAATCAGAGGCGGGGAATCAGAGGCGGGGAAACAGAGGTGGGGAATCAGATATGTGGAATCAGAGGTGGCGAATCAAAGGCGGTGAATCAGAGATGGGGAATCAGAGGCGGGGAATCAGAGGCAGGGAATCAAACACGGGAAATCAGAGGCGGGGAATCAGAGCTGGGGAATCAGAGGCGGGGAATCAGAGTTGGGGAATCAGAGGCAGGGAATCAGATATGGGGAAACAGGGGCAGGGAATCAGAGGCGGGGAAACAGAGGCGGGGTATCAGATATGGGGAATCAGAGGTGTGGAATCAGAGGTTGGGAATCAGAGGCAGGGAATCAGAGGCGGGGAAACAGAGGTGGGGAATCAGATATGGGGAATCAGAGGTGGCGAATCAAAGGCGGTGAAACAGAGATGGGGAATCAGGGCAGGGAATCAGAGGCAGGGAATCAGAGGTGGGGAATCAGAGGCGGGGAATCAGATATTGGGAATCAGAGGTGGGGAATCAGAGGCGGGGAAACAGAGGCGGGGAATCAGATATGGGGTATCAGAGGTGGGGAATCAGAGGTTGTGAATCAGAGATGGGGAATCAGAGGTGGGGAATCAGAGGCCGGTAATCAGACGCGGGGAATCAGAGGTGGGGAATCAGAGCTGGGAAATTAGAGGCAGGGAATCAGAGTTGGGGATTCAGAGGCGGGGAATCAGATATGGGGAAACAGAGGCGGGGAATCAGAGGCGGGCAAATAGAGGTGGGGATCAGATATGGGGAAACAGAGGCGGGGAATCAGAGGCAGGGAAACAGAGGCGGGGAATCAGATATGGGGATCAGAGGTGGGGAATCAGAGGTTGGGAATCAGAGGCTGGGAATCAGAGGCTGGGAATCAGATGCATGGAATCAGATGCGGGGAATCAGAGGCGGGTAATCAGAGCTGGGGAATCAGAGGTGGGGAATCAAAGTTGGCGAATCAGAGGCGGGGACTTAGATATGGGGAAACAGAGGTGGGGAATCAGAGGCGGGGAAACAGAGGCGGGGAATCAGATATGGGGAATCAGAGGTGGGGAATCAGAGGCAGGGAATTAGATTTGCGGAATCAGAGATGGGGAATCAGAAGCAGGGAATTAGAGGCCGGGAATCAGAGGCCGGAATCAGATGCTGGGAATAAGAGGCCGGGAATCAGAGGTGGGGAATCAGAGTCCGGGAATCAGAGATGGGGAATCAGAGGCGGGGAATGAGATATGGGGAATCAGAGGAGGGGAATCAGAGGCGGGGAAACAGAGGCGAGGAATCAGATATGGGGAATCAGAGGTGGCGAATCAAAGGCGTTGAATCAGAGATGGTGAATCAGAGGCGGGGAATCAGAGGCAGGGAATCAAACACGGGGAATCAGAGGCGGGGAATCAGAGCTGGGGAATCAGAGGCAGGGAATCAGAGGCGGGGAATCAGAGGCGGGGAAATAGATATGGGGAAACAGAGGCGGGGAATTAGAGGCGGGGAAACAGAGGCGGGGAATCAGATATGGGGAATCAGAGATGGGGAATCAGAGGTGGGGAATCAGAGGCTGTGAATCAGAGATGGGGAATCAGAGGCGGGGAATCAGAGGCAGGAAATCAGACACGGGGATTCAGAGGCTGGGAATCAGACGGGGGGAATCAAAGGCGGGGAATCAGAGCTGGGGAATCAGAGGCAGGGAATCAGAGTTGGGGATTCAGAGGCGGGGAATCAGATATGGGGAAACAGAGGCGGGGAATCAGAGGCGGGCAAACAGAGGCGGGAAATTAGATATGGGGAATCAGAGGTGGGGAATCAGAGGTGGTGAATCAGAGATGGGGAATCACAGGCGGGGAATCAGAGGCAGGGAATAGAACGCGGGGAATCAGAGGCAGGGAATCAGAGTTGGGGCATCAGAGGTTGAGAATTAGATATGGGGAAACAGAGGCGGGGAATCAGAGGCGGGGAAACAGAGGCGGGAAATCAGATATGGGGAATCAGAGGTGGGGAATCAGAGGCAGGGAATCAGATGTGCGGAATCAGAGATGGGGAATCAGAGGCAGGGAATCAGAATCAGAAGCGGGGAATCAGAGGCCGGGAATCAGAGGCCGGGAATCAGATGCTGGGAATAAGAGGCCGGGAATCAGAGTGTGGGAATCAGAGTCCGGGAATCAGAGATGGGGATTCAGAGGCGGGGAATGAGATATGGAGAATCAGAGGCGGGGAATCAGAGGCGGGGAAACAGAGGTGGGGAATCAGATATGTGGAATCAGAGGTGGCGAATCAAAGGCGGTGAATCAGAGATGGGGAATCAGAGGCGGGGAATCAGAGGCAGGGAATCAAACACGGGAAATCAGAGGTTGGGAATCAGAGCTGGGGAATCAGAGGCGGGGAATCAGAGTTGGGGAATCAGAGGCAGGGAATCAGATATGGGGAAACAGGGGCAGGGAATCAGAGGCGGGGAAACAGAGGCGGGGAATCAGATATGGGGAATCAGAGGTGTGGAATCAGAGGTTGGGAATCAGAGGCAGGGAATCAGAGGCGGGGAAACAGAGGCGGGGAATCAGATATGGGGAATCAGAGGTGGCGAATCAAAGGCGGTGAAACAGAGATGGGGAATCAGGGCAGGGAATCAGAGGCAGGGAATCAAACACGGGGAATCAGAGCTGGGGAATCAGAGGCGGGGAATTAGAGTTGGGGAATCAGAGGAGGGGAATCAGAGGCGGGGAAACAGAGGCGGGGAATCAGATATGGGGAATCAGAGGTGGGTTATCAGAGGTTGGGAATCAGAGGCAGGGAATCTGAGGCGGGGAATCAGATGTGCGGAATCGGAGATGGGGAATCAGAGGCAGGGAATCAGAGGCGGGGAATCTGATATGGGGAATCAGAGGTGGCGAATGAAAGGCGGTGAATCAGAGATGGGGAATCAGAGGCGGGGAATCGGAGGCAGTGAATCAAACACGGGGAATCATAGGTGGGGAATCAGAGCTGGGGAATCAGAGGCGGGGAATCAGAGTTGGGGAATCAGAGGCGGGGAATCAGATATGGGGAAACAGAGGCTGGGAATCAGAGGCAGGGAAACAGAGGTGGGGAATCATATATGGGGAATCAGAGGTGGGGAATCAGAGGTTGCGAAACAGAGGCAGGGAATCAGAGCTGGGGAATCAGAGGCGGGGAATCAGAGCTGGGGAATCAGAGGCAGGGAATCAGAGTTGGGGATTCAGAGGCGGGGAATCAGAGCTGGGGAATCAGAGGCGGGGAATCAGAGGCGGGGAAATAGATATGGGGAAACAGAGGCGGGGAATTAGAGGCGGGGAAACAGAGGCGGGGAATCAGATATGGGGAATCAGAGGTGGGGAATCAGAGGCAGGGAATCAGATGTGCGGAATCAGAGATGGGGAATCAGAGGCAGGGATCAGAATCAGAAGCGGGGAATCAGAGGCCGGGATCAGAGGCCGGGAATCAGATGCCGGGAATAAGAGGCCAGGAATCAGAGTCCGTGAATCAGAGATGGGGAATCAGAGGCGGGGAATAAAATATGGGGAATCAGAGGCGGGGTATCAGAGGCGGGGAAACAGAGGCGGGGAATCTGATATGGGGAATCAGGGTGGCGAATGAAAGGCGGTGAATCAGAGATGGTGAATCAGAGGCGGGGAATCAGAGCTGGGGAATCAGAGGCGGGGAATCAGAGTTGGTGAATCAGAGGCGGGGAATCAGATATGGGGAATCAGAGGTGGGGAATCAGAGGATGGGAAACAGAGGCAGGGAATCAGAGGCGGGGAGTCAGAGGCGGGGAATCAGAGGCAGGGAATCAGATGTGCAGAATCAGAGATGGGGAATCAGAGGCAGCGAATCAGAGGCGGGGAATCAGAGGCGGGGAATCAGAGGCCGGGAATCAGAGGCCGGGAATCAGAGGCCGGGAATCGGAGGCCGGCAATCAGAGGCCGGGAATCAGAGATGGGGATTCAGAGGCGGGGAATCAAACACGGGGAATCAGAGCTGGGGAATCAGAGGCAGGGAATCAGAGGCGGGGAATCAGAGGAAGGGAATCAGATGTGCGGAATCAGAGGCGGGGAATCAGAGCTGGGGAATCAGAGGCGGGGAATCAGAGTTTGGGAATCAGAGGCGTGGAATTAGATATGGGGAAACAGAGGCGGGGAATCAGAGGCGGGGAAACAGAGCTGGGGAATCAGAGGCGGGGAAATCAGAGCTGGCGAATCGGAGGCGGGGAATCAGATATGGGGAATCAGAGGCGGGGAATTAGAGGCACGGAAAGAGAGGCGGGGAATCAGATATGGGGAATCAGAGGTGGGGAATCAGGGGTGGGGTATCAGAGGCTGGGTATCAGACACGGGGATTCAGAGGCGGGGAATCAGAGGCAGGGAATCAGACGCGGGGAATCAGAGCTGGGTAATCAGAGGCGGGGAATCAGATTTGGGGAATCAGAGGCGGGGAAACAGAGGCGGGGAATCAGATATGGGGATCAGAGGTGGGGAATCAGAGGTTGGGAATCAGAGGCTGGGAATCAGAGGCTGGGAATCAGATGCATGGAATCAGATGCGGGGAATCAGAGGCGGGTAATCAGAGCTGGGGAATCAGAGGTGGGGAATCAAAGTTGGCGAATCAGAGGCGGTGACTTAGATATGGGGAAACAGAGGTGGGGAATCAGAGGCGGGGAAACAGAGGCGGGGAATCAGATATGGGGAATCAGAGGTGGGGAATCAGAGGCAGGGAATTAGATTTGCGGAATCAGAGATGGGGAATCAGAAGCAGGGAATCAGAGGCCGGGAATCAGAGGCCGGAATCAGATGCCGGGAATAAGAGGCCGGGAATCAGAGGTGGGGAATCAGAGTCCGGGAATCAGAGATAGGGAATCAGAGGCGGGGAATGAGATATGGGGAATCAGAGGAGGGGAATCAGAGGCTGGGAAACAGAGGCGAGGAATCAGATATGGGGAATCAGAGGTGGCGAATCAAAGGCGTTGAATCAGAGATGGGGAATCAGAGGCGGGGAATCAGAGGCAGGGAATCAAACACGGGGAATCAGAGGCGGGGAATCAGAGCTGGGGAATCAGAGGCGGGGAATCAGAGTTGGGGAATCAGAGGCGGGGAATCAGAGCTGGGGAATCAGAGGTGGGGATCAGAGTCGGGGAATCAGAGGCAGGGAATCAGATGTGCGGAATCAGAGATGGGGAATCAGAGGTGGGGAATCAGAGGCTGTGAATCAGAGATGGGGAATCAGAGGCGGGGAATCAGAGGCAGGAAATCAGACACGGGGATTCAGAGGCTGGGAATCAGACGGGGGGAATCAAAGGCGGGGAATCAGAGCTGGGGAATCAGAGGCAGGGAATCAGAGTTGGGGATTCAGAGGCGGGGAATCAGATATGGGGAAACAGAGGCGGGGAATCAGAGGCGGGGATTCAGAGGCGGGGAATTAGATATGGGGAATCAGAGGTGGGGAATCAGAGGTGGTGAATCAGAGATGGGGAATCACAGGCGGGGAATCAGAGGCAGGGAATAGAACGCGGGAAATCAGAGGCAGGGAATCAGAGTTGGGGCATCAGAGGTTGGGAATTAGATATGGGGAAACAGAGGCGGGGAATCAGAGGCGGGGAAACAGAGGCGGGATATCAGATATGGGGAATCAGAGGTGGGGAATCAGAGGCAGTGAATCAGATGTGCGGAATCAGAGATGGGGAATCAGAGGCAGGGAATCAGAATCAGAAGCGGGGAATCAGAGGCCGGGAATCAGAGGCCGGGAATCAGATGCTGGGAATAAGAGGCCGGGAATCAGAGGTGGGGAATCAGAGTCCGGGAATCAGAGATGGGGATTCAGAGGCGGGGAATGAGATATGGAGAATCAGAGGCGGGGAATCAGAGGCGGGGAAACAGAGGTGGGGAATCAGATATGTGGAATCAGAGGTGGCGAATCAAAGGCGGTGAATCAGAGATGGGGAATCAGAGGCGGGGAATCAGAGGCAGGGAATCAAACACGGGAAATCAGAGTCGGGGAATCAGAGCTGGGGAATCAGAGGCGGGGAATCAGAGTTGGGGAATCAGAGGCAGGGAATCAAATATGGGGAAACAGGGGCAGGGAATCAGAGGCGGGGAAACAGAGGCGGGGTATCAGATATGGGGAATCAGAGGTGTGGAATCAGAGGTTGGGAATCAGAGGCAGGGAATCAGAGGCGGGGAAACAGAGGTGGGGAATCAGATATGGGGAATCAGAGGTGGCGAATCAAAGGCGGTGAAACAGAGATGGGGAATCAGGGCAGGGAATCAGAGGCAGGGAATCAGAGGTGGGGAATCAGAGGCGGGGAATCAGATATTGGGAATCAGAGGTGGGGAATCAGAGGCGGGGAAACAGAGGCGGGGAATCAGATATGGGGTATCAGAGGTGGGGAATCAGAGGTTGTGAATCAGAGATGGGGAATCAGAGGTGGGGAATCAGAGGCCGGTAATCAGACGCGGGGAATCAGAGGTGGGGAATCAGAGCTGGGAAATTAGAGGCAGGGAATCAGAGTTGGGGATTCAGAGGCGGGGAATCAGATATGGGGAAACAGAGGCGGGGAATCAGAGGCGGGCAAATAGAGGTGGGGATCAGATATGGGGAAACAGAGGCGGGGAATCAGAGGCGGGGAAACAGAGGCGGGGAATCAGATATGGGGATCAGAGGTGGGGAATCAGAGGTTGGGAATCAGAGGCTGGGAATCAGAGGCTGGGAATCAGATGCATGGAATCAGATGCGGGGAATCAGAGGCGGGTAATCAGAGCTGGGGAATCAGAGGTGGGGAATCAAAGTTGGCGAATCAGAGGCGGGGACTTAGATATGGGGAAACAGAGGTGGGGAATCAGAGGTGGGGAAACAGAGGCGGGGAATCAGATATGGGGAATCAGAGGTGGGGAATCAGAGGCAGGGAATTAGATTTGCGGAATCAGAGATGGGGAATCAGAAGCAGGGAATCAGAGGCCGGGAATCAGAGGCCGGAATCAGATGCTGGGAATAAGAGGCCGGGAATCAGAGGTGGGGAATCAGAGTCCGGGAATCAGAGATGGGGAATCAGAGGCGGGGAATGAGATATGGGGAATCAGAGGAGGGGAATCAGAGGCGGGGAAACAGAGGCGAGGAATCAGATATGGGGAATCAGAGGTGGCGAATCAAAGGCGTTGAATCTGAGATGGTGAATCAGAGGCGGGGAATCAGAGGCAGGGAATCAAACACGGGGAATCAGAGGCGGGGAATCAGAGCTGGGGAATCAGAGGCAGGGAATCAGATGTGCGGAATCAGAGATGGGGAATCAGAGGTGGGGAATCAGAGGCTGTGAATCAGAGATGGGGAATCAGAGGCGGGGAATCAGAGGCAGGAAATCAGACACGGGGATTCAGAGGCTGGGAATCAGACGGGGGGAATCAAAGGCGGGGAATCAGAGCTGGGGAATCAGAGGCAGGGAATCAGAGTTGGGGATTCAGAGGCGGGGAATCAGATATGGGGAAACAGAGGCGGGGAATCAGAGGCGGGCAAACAGAGGCGGGAAATTAGATATGGGGAATCAGAGGTGGGGAATCAGAGGTGGTGAATCAGAGATGGGGAATCACAGGCGGGGAATCAGAGGCAGGGAATAGAACGCGGGGAATCAGAGGCAGGGAATCAGAGTTGGGGCATCAGAGTTTGAGAATTAGATATGGGGAAACAGAGGCGGGGAATCAGAGGCGGGGAAACAGAGGCGGGAAATCAGATATGGGGAATCAGAGGTGGGGTATCAGAGGCAGGGAATCAGATGTGCGGAATCAGAGATGGGGAATCAGAGGCAGGGAATCAGAATCAGAAGCGGGGAATCAGAGGCCGGGAATCAGAGGCCGGGAGTCAGATGCTGGGAATAAGAGGCCGGGAATCAGAGGTGGGGAATCAGAGTCCGGGAATCAGAGATGGGGATTCAGAGGCGGGGAATGCGATATGGAGAATCAGAGGCGGGGAATCAGAGGCGGGGAAACAGAGGTGGGGAATCAGATATGTGGAATCAGAGGTGGCGAATCAAAGGCGGTGAATCAGAGATGGGGAATCAGAGGCGGGGATTCAGAGGCAGGGAATCAAACACGGGAAATCAGAGGTTGGGAATCAGAGCTGGGGAATCAGAGGCGGGGAATCAGAGTTGGGGAATCAGAGGCAGGGAATCAGATATGGGGAAACAGGGGCAGGGAATCAGAGGCGGGGAAACAGAGGCGGGGAATCAGATATGGGGAATCAGAGGTGTGGAATCAGAGGTTGGGAATCAGAGGCAGGGAATCAGAGGCGGGGAAACAGAGGCGGGGAATCAGATATGGGGAATCAGAGGTGGCGAATCAAAGGCGGTGAAACAGAGATGGGGAATCAGGGCAGGGAATCAGAGGCAGGGAATAAAACACGGGGAATCAGAGCTGGGGAATCAGAGGCGGGGAATTAGAGTTGGGGAATCAGAGGAGGGGAATCAGAGGCGGGGAAACAGAGGCGGGGAATCAGATATGGGGAATCAGAGGTGGGTTATCAGAGGTTGGGAATCAGAGGCAGGGAATCTGAGGCGGGGAATCAGATGTGCGGAATCGGAGATGGGGAATCAGAGGCAGGGAATCAGAGGCGGGGAATCTGATATGGGGAATCAGAGGTGGCGAATGAAAGGCGGTGAATCAGAGATGGGGAATCAGAGGCGGGGAATCGGAGGCAGTGAATCAAACACGGGGAATCATAGGTGGGGAATCAGAGCTGGGGAATCAGAGGCGGGGAATCAGAGTTGGGGAATCAGAGGCGGGGAATCAGATATGGGGAAACAGAGGCTGGGAATCAGAGGCAGGGAAACAGAGGTGGGGAATCATATATGGGGAATCAGAGGTGGGGAATCAGAGGTTGCGAAACAGAGGCAGGGAATCAGAGCTGGGGAATCAGAGGCGGGGAATCAGAGCTGGGGAATCAGAGGCAGGGAATCAGAGTTGGGGATTCAGAGGCGGGGAATCAGAGCTGGGGAATCAGAGGCGGGGAATCAGAGGCGGGGAAATAGATATGGGGAAACAGAGGCGGGGAATTAGAGGCGGGGAAACAGAGGCGGGGAATCAGATATGGGGAATCAGAGGTGGGGAATCAGAGGCAGGGAATCAGATGTGCGGAATCAGAGATGGGGAATCAGAGGCAGGGATCAGAATCAGAAGCGGGGAATCAGAGGCCGGGATCAGAGGCCGGGAATCAGATGCCGGGAATAAGAGGCCAGGAATCAGAGTCCGGGAATCAGAGATGGGGAATCAGAGGCGGGGAATGAAATATGGGGAATCAGAGGCGGGGTATCAGAGGCGGGGAAACAGAGGCGGGGAATCTGATATGGGGAATCAGGGTGGCGAATGAAAGGCGGTGAATCAGAGATGGTGAATCAGAGGCGGGGAATCAGAGCTGGGGAATCAGAGGCGGGGAATCAGAGTTGGTGAATCAGAGGCGGGGAATCAGATATGGGGAATCAGAGGTGGGGAATCAGAGGATGGGAAACAGAGGCAGGGAATCAGAGGCGGGGAGTCAGAGGCGGGGAATCAGAGGCAGGGAATCAGATGTGCAGGATCAGAGAAGGGGAATCAGAGGCAGCGAATCAGAGGCGGGGAATCAGAGGCGGGGAATCAGAGGCCGGGAATCAGAGGCCGGGAATCAGAGGCCGGGAATCGGAGGCCGGCAATCAGAGGCCGGGAATCAGAGATGGGGATTCAGAGGCGGGGAATCAAACACGGGGAATCAGAGCTGGGGAATCAGAGGCAGGGAATCAGAGGCGGGGAATCAGAGGAAGGGAATCAGATGTGGGGAATCAGAGGCGGGGAATCAGAGCTGGGGAATCAGAGGCGGGGAATCAGAGTTTGGGAATCAGAGGCGTGGAATTAGATATGGGGAAACAGAGGCGGGGAATCAGAGGCGGGGAAACAGAGCTGGGGAATCAGAGGCGGGGAAATCAGAGCTGGGGAATCGGAGGCGGGGAATCAGATATGGGGAATCAGAGGCGGGGAATTAGAGGCACGGAAAGAGAGGCGGGGAATCAGATATGGGGAATCAGAGGTGGGGAATCAGGGGTGGGGTATCAGAGGCTGGGTATCAGACACGGGGATTCAGAGGCGGGGAATCAGAGGCAGGGAATCAGACGCGGGGAATCAGAGCTGGGTAATCAGAGGCGGGGAATCAGATTTGGGGAATCAGAGGCGGGGAAACAGAGGCGGGGAATCAGATATGGGGATCAGAGGTGGGGAATCAGAGGTTGGGAATCAGAGGCTGGGAATCAGAGGCTGGGAATCAGATGCATGGAATCAGATGCGGGGAATCAGAGGCGGGTAATCAGAGCTGGGGAATCAGAGGTGGGGAATCAAAGTTGGCGAATCAGAGGCGGGGACTTAGATATGGGGAAACAGAGGTGGGGAATCAGAGGCGGGGAAACAGAGGCGGGGAATCAGATATGGGGAATCAGAGGTGGGGAATCAGAGGCAGGGAATTAGATTTGCGGAATCAGAGATGGGGAATCAGAAGCAGGGAATCAGAGGCCGGGAATCAGAGGCCGGAATCAGATGCTGGGAATAAGAGGCCGGGAATCAGAGGTGGGGAATCAGAGTCCGGGAATCAGAGATGGGGAATCAGAGGCGGGGAATGAGATATGGGGAATCAGAGGAGGGGAATCAGAGGCGGGGAAACAGAGGCGAGGAATCAGATATGGGGAATCAGAGGTGGCGAATCAAAGGCGTTGAATCAGAGATGGTGAATCAGAGGCGGGGAATCAGAGGCAGGGAATCAAACACGGGGAATCAGAGGCGGGGAATCAGAGCTGGGGAATCAGAGGCAGGGAATCAGATGTGCGGAATCAGAGATGGGGAATCAGAGGTGGGGAATCAGAGGCTGTGAATCAGAGATGGGGAATCAGAGGCGGGGAATCAGAGGCAGGAAATCAGACACGGGGATTCAGAGGCTGGGAATCAGACGGGGGGAATCAAAGGCGGGGAATCAGGGCAGGGAATCAGAGGCAGGGAATAAAACACGGGGAATCAGAGCTGGGGAATCAGAGGCGGGGAATTAGAGTTGGGGAATCAGAGGAGGGGAATCAGAGGCGGGGAAACAGAGGCGGGGAATCAGATATGGGGAATCAGAGGTGGGTTATCAGAGGTTGGGAATCAGAGGCAGGGAATCTGAGGCGGGGAATCAGATGTGCGGAATCGGAGATGGGGAATCAGAGGCAGGGAATCAGAGGCGGGGAATCTGATATGGGGAATCAGAGGTGGCGAATGAAAGGCGGTGAATCAGAGATGGGGAATCAGAGGCGGGGAATCGGAGGCAGTGAATCAAACACGGGGAATCATAGGTGGGGAATCAGAGCTGGGGAATCAGAGGCGGGGAATCAGAGTTGGGGAATCAGAGGCGGGGAATCAGATATGGGGAAACAGAGGCTGGGAATCAGAGGCAGGGAAACAGAGGTGGGGAATCATATATGGGGAATCAGAGGTGGGGAATCAGAGGTTGCGAAACAGAGGCAGGGAATCAGAGCTGGGGAATCAGAGGCGGGGAATCAGAGCTGGGGAATCAGAGGCAGGGAATCAGAGTTGGGGATTCAGAGGCGGGGAATCAGAGCTGGGGAATCAGAGGCGGGGAATCAGAGGCGGGGAAATAGATATGGGGAAACAGAGGCGGGGAATTAGAGGCGGGGAAACAGAGGCGGGGAATCAGATATGGGGAATCAGAGGTGGGGAATCAGAGGCAGGGAATCAGATGTGCGGAATCAGAGATGGGGAATCAGAGGCAGGGATCAGAATCAGAAGCGGGGAATCAGAGGCCGGGATCAGAGGCCGGGAATCAGATGCCGGGAATAAGAGGCCAGGAATCAGAGTCCGGGAATCAGAGATGGGGAATCAGAGGCGGGGAATGAAATATGGGGAATCAGAGGCGGGGTATCAGAGGCGGGGAAACAGAGGCGGGGAATCTGATATGGGGAATCAGGGTGGCGAATGAAAGGCGGTGAATCAGAGATGGTGAATCAGAGGCGGGGAATCAGAGCTGGGGAATCAGAGGCGGGGAATCAGAGTTGGTGAATCAGAGGCGGGGAATCAGATATGGGGAATCAGAGGTGGGGAATCAGAGGATGGGAAACAGAGGCAGGGAATCAGAGGCGGGGAGTCAGAGGCGGGGAATCAGAGGCAGGGAATCAGATGTGCAGGATCAGAGAAGGGGAATCAGAGGCAGCGAATCAGAGGCGGGGAATCAGAGGCGGGGAATCAGAGGCCGGGAATCAGAGGCCGGGAATCAGAGGCCGGGAATCGGAGGCCGGCAATCAGAGGCCGGGAATCAGAGATGGGGATTCAGAGGCGGGGAATCAAACACGGGGAATCAGAGCTGGGGAATCAGAGGCAGGGAATCAGAGGCGGGGAATCAGAGGAAGGGAATCAGATGTGGGGAATCAGAGGCGGGGAATCAGAGCTGGGGAATCAGAGGCGGGGAATCAGAGTTTGGGAATCAGAGGCGTGGAATTAGATATGGGGAAACAGAGGCGGGGAATCAGAGGCGGGGAAACAGAGCTGGGGAATCAGAGGCGGGGAAATCAGAGCTGGGGAATCGGAGGCGGGGAATCAGATATGGGGAATCAGAGGCGGGGAATTAGAGGCACGGAAAGAGAGGCGGGGAATCAGATATGGGGAATCAGAGGTGGGGAATCAGGGGTGGGGTATCAGAGGCTGGGTATCAGACACGGGGATTCAGAGGCGGGGAATCAGAGGCAGGGAATCAGACGCGGGGAATCAGAGCTGGGTAATCAGAGGCGGGGAATCAGATTTGGGGAATCAGAGGCGGGGAAACAGAGGCGGGGAATCAGATATGGGGATCAGAGGTGGGGAATCAGAGGTTGGGAATCAGAGGCTGGGAATCAGAGGCTGGGAATCAGATGCATGGAATCAGATGCGGGGAATCAGAGGCGGGTAATCAGAGCTGGGGAATCAGAGGTGGGGAATCAAAGTTGGCGAATCAGAGGCGGGGACTTAGATATGGGGAAACAGAGGTGGGGAATCAGAGGCGGGGAAACAGAGGCGGGGAATCAGATATGGGGAATCAGAGGTGGGGAATCAGAGGCAGGGAATTAGATTTGCGGAATCAGAGATGGGGAATCAGAAGCAGGGAATCAGAGGCCGGGAATCAGAGGCCGGAATCAGATGCTGGGAATAAGAGGCCGGGAATCAGAGGTGGGGAATCAGAGTCCGGGAATCAGAGATGGGGAATCAGAGGCGGGGAATGAGATATGGGGAATCAGAGGAGGGGAATCAGAGGCGGGGAAACAGAGGCGAGGAATCAGATATGGGGAATCAGAGGTGGCGAATCAAAGGCGTTGAATCAGAGATGGTGAATCAGAGGCGGGGAATCAGAGGCAGGGAATCAAACACGGGGAATCAGAGGCGGGGAATCAGAGCTGGGGAATCAGAGGCAGGGAATCAGATGTGCGGAATCAGAGATGGGGAATCAGAGGTGGGGAATCAGAGGCTGTGAATCAGAGATGGGGAATCAGAGGCGGGGAATCAGAGGCAGGAAATCAGACACGGGGATTCAGAGGCTGGGAATCAGACGGGGGGAATCAAAGGCGGGGAATCAGAGCTGGGGAATCAGAGGCAGGGAATCAGAGTTGGGGATTCAGAGGCGGGGAATCAGATATGGGGAAACAGAGGCGGGGAATCAGAGGCGGGCAAACAGAGGCGGGAAATTAGATATGGGGAATCAGAGGTGGGGAATCAGAGGTGGTGAATCAGAGATGGGGAATCACAGGCGGGGAATCAGGGGCAGGGAATAGAACGCGGGGAATCAGAGGCAGGGAATCAGAGTTGGGGCATCAGAGGTTGAGAATTAGATATGGGGAAACAGAGGCGGGGAATCAGAGGCGGGGAAACAGAGGCGGGAAATCAGATATGGGGAATCAGAGGTGGGGAATCAGAGGCAGGGAATCAGATGTGCGGAATCAGAGATGGGGAATCAGAGGCAGGGAATCAGAATCAGAAGCGGGGAATCAGAGGCCGGGAATCAGAGGCCGGGAATCAGATGCTGGGAATAAGAGGCCGGGAATCAGAGGTGGGGAATCAGAGTCCGGGAATCAGAGATGGGGATTCAGAGGCGGGGAATGAGATATGGAGAATCAGAGGCGGGGAATCAGAGGCGGGGAAACAGAGGTGGGGAATCAGATATGTGGAATCAGAGGTGGCGAATCAAAGGCGGTGAATCAGAGATGGGGAATCAGAGGCGGGGAATCAGAGGCAGGGAATCAAACACGGGAAATCAGAGGTTGGGAATCAGAGCTGGGGAATCAGAGGCGGGGAATCAGAGTTGGGGAATCAGAGGCAGGGAATCAGATATGGGGAAACAGGGGCAGGGAATCAGAGGCGGGGAAACAGAGGCGGGGAATCAGATATGGGGAATCAGAGGTGTGGAATCAGAGGTTGGGAATCAGAGGCAGGGAATCAGAGGCGGGGAAACAGAGGCGGGGAATCAGATATGGGGAATCAGAGGTGGCGAATCAAAGGCGGTGAAACAGAGATGGGGAATCAGGGCAGGGAATCAGAGGCAGGGAATCAAACACGGGGAATCAGAGCTGGGGAATCAGAGGCGGGGAATTAGAGTTGGGGAATCAGAGGAGGGGAATCAGAGGCGGGGAAACAGAGGCGGGGAATCAGATATGGGGAATCAGAGGTGGGTTATCAGAGGTTGGGAATCAGAGGCAGGGAATCTGAGGCGGGGAATCAGATGTGCGGAATCGGAGATGGGGAATCAGAGGCAGGGAATCAGAGGCGGGGAATCTGATATGGGGAATCAGAGGTGGCGAATGAAAGGCGGTGAATCAGAGATGGGGAATCAGAGGCGGGGAATCAGAGGCAGTGAATCAAACACGGGGAATCATAGGTGGGGAATCAGAGCTGGGGAATCAGAGGCGGGGAATCAGAGTTGGGGAATCAGAGGCGGGGAATCAGATATGGGGAAACAGAGGCTGGGAATCAGAGGCAGGGAAACAGAGGTGGGGAATCATATATGGGGAATCAGAGGTGGGGAATCAGAGGTTGTGAAACAGAGGCAGGGAATCAGAGCTGGGGAATCAGAGGCGGGGAATCAGAGCTGGGGAATCAGAGGCAGGGAATCAGAGTTGGGGATTCAGAGGCGGGGAATCAGAGCTGGGGAATCAGAGGCGGGGAATCAGAGGCGGGGAAATAGATATGGGGAAACAGAGGCGGGGAATTAGAGGCGGGGAAACAGAGGCGGGGAATCAGATATGGGGAATCAGAGGTGGGGAATCAGAGGCAGGGAATCAGATGTGCGGAATCAGAGATGGGGAATCAGAGGCAGGGATCAGAATCAGAAGTGGGGAATCAGAGGCCGGGATCAGAGGCCGGGAATCAGATGCCGGGAATAAGAGGCCAGGAATCAGAGTCCGGGAATCAGAGATGGGGAATCAGAGGCGGGGAATGAAATATGGGGAATCAGAGGCGGGGTATCAGAGGCGGGGAAACAGAGGCGGGGAATCTGATATGGGGAATCAGGGTGGCGAATGAAAGGCGGTGAATCAGAGATGGTGAATCAGAGGCGGGGTATCAGATATGGGGAAACAGAGGCGGGGAATCAGATATGGGGAATCAGAGGTGGGGAATCAGAGGATGGGAAACAGAGGCAGGGAATCAGAGGCGGGGAGTCAGAGGCGGGGAATCAGAGGCAGGGAATCAGATGTGCAGAATCAGAGATGGGGAATCAGAGGCAGCGAATCAGAGGCAGGGAATCAGAGGCGGGGAATCAGAGGCCGGGAATCAGAGGCCGGGAATCAGAGGCCGGGATCGGAGGCCGGCAATCAGAGGCCGGGAATCAGAGATGGGGATTCAGAGGCGGGGAATCAAACACGGGGAATCAGAGCTGGGGAATCAGAGGCAGGGATCAGAGGCGGGGAATCAGAGGAAGGGAATCAGATGTGGGGAATCAGAGGCGGGGAATCAGAGCTGGGGAATCAGAGGCGGGGAATCAGAGTTTGGGAATCAGAGGCGTGGAATTAGATATGGGGAAACAGAGGCGGGGAATCAGACGCGGGGAAACAGAGCTGGGGAATCAGAGGCGGGGAAATCAGAGTTGGGGAATCGGAGGCGGGGAATCAGATATGGGGAATCAGAGGCGAGGAATTAGAGGCACGGAAAGAGAGGCGGGGAATCAGATATGGGGAATCAGAGGTGGGGAATCAGGGGTGGGGTATCAGAGGCTGGGTATCAGACACGGGGATTCAGAGGCGGGGAATCAGAGGCAGGGAATCAGACGCGGGGAATCAGAGCTGGGTAATCAGAGGCGGGGAATCAGATTTGGGGAATCAGAGGCGGGGAATCAGAGGCGGGGAATTAGATATGGGGAAACAGAGGCGGGGAATCAGAGGCGGGGAAACAGAGGCGGGAAATCAGATATGGGGAATCAGAGGTGGGGAATCAGAGGCAGGGAATTAGATGTGCGGAATCAGAGATGGGGAATCAGAGGCAGGGAATCAGAATCAGAAGCGGGGAATCAGAGGCCGGGAATCAGAGGCCGGGAATCAGATGCTGGGAATAAGAGGCCGGGAATCAGAGGTGGGGAATCAGAGTCCGGGAATCAGAGATGGGGATTCAGAGGCGGGGAATTAGATATGGGGAATCAGAGGTGGGGAATCAGTGGTGGTGAATCAGAGATGGGGAATCACAGGCGGGGAATCAGAGGCAGGGAATAGAACGCGGGGAATCAGAGGCAGGGAATCAGAGTTGGGGCATCAGAGGTTGAGAATTAGATATGGGGAAACAGAGGCGGGGAATCAGAGGCGGGGAAACAGAGGCGGGAAATCAGATATGGGGAATCAGAGGTGGGGAATCAGAGGCAGGGAATCAGATGTGCGGAATCAGAGATGGGGAATCAGAGGCAGGGAATCAGAATCAGAAGCGGGGAATCAGAGGCCGGGAATCAGAGGCCGGGAATCAGATGCTGGGAATAAGAGGCCGGGAATCAGAGGTGGGGAATCAGAGTCCGGGAATCAGAGATGGGGATTCAGAGGCGGGGAATGAGATATGGAGAATCAGAGGCGGGGAATCAGAGGCGGGGAAACAGAGGTGGGGAATCAGATATGTGGAATCAGAGGTGGCGAATCAAAGGCGGTGAATCAGAGATGGGGAATCAGAGGCGGGGAATCAGAGGCAGGGATTCAAACACGGGAAATCAGAGGTGGGGAATCAGAGCTGAGGAATCAGAGGCGGGGAATCAGAGTTGGGGAATCAGAGGCAGGGAATCAGATATGGGGAAACAGGGGCAGGGAATCAGAGGCGGGGAAACAGAGGCGGGGAATCAGATATGGGGAATCAGAGGTGTGGAATCAGAGGTTGGGAATCAGAGGCAGGGAATCAGAGGCGGGGAAACAGAGGCGGGGAATCAGATATGGGGAATCAGAGGTGGCGAATCAAAGGCGGTGAAACAGAGATGGGGAATCAGGGCAGGGAATCAGAGGCAGGGAATCAAACACGGGGAATCAGAGCTGGGGAATCAGAGGCGGGGAATTAGAGTTGGGGAATCAGAGGAGGGGAATCAGAGGCGGGGAAACAGAGGCGGGGAATCAGATATGGGGAATCAGAGGTGGGTTATCAGAGGTTGGGAATCAGAGGCAGGGAATCTGAGGCGGGGAATCAGATGTGCGGAATCGGAGATGGGGAATCAGAGGGAGGGAATCAGAGGCGGGGAATCTGATATGGGGAATCGGAGGTGGCGAATGAAAGGTGGTGAATCAGAGATGGGGAATCAGAGGCGGGGAATCAGAGGCAGTGAATCAAACACGGGGAATCATAGGTGGGGAATCAGAGCTGGGGAATCAGAGGCGGGGAATCAGAGTTGGGGAATCAGAGGCGGGGAATCAGATATGGGGAAACAGAGGCTGGGAATCAGAGGCAGGGAAACAGAGGTGGGGAATCATATATGGGGAATCAGAGGTGGGGAATCAGAGGTTGCGAAACAGAGGCAGGGAATCAGAGCTGGGGAATCAGAGGCGGGGAATCAGAGCTGGGGAATCAGAGGCAGGGAATCAGAGTTGGGGATTCAGAGGCGGGGAATCAGAGCTGGGGAATCAGAGGCGGGGAATCAGAGGCGGGGAATAGATATGGGGAAACAGAGGCGGGGAATTAGAGGCGGGGAAACAGAGGCGGGGAATCAGATATGGGGAATCAGAGGTGGGGAATCAGAGGCAGGGAATCAGATGTGCGGAATCAGAGATGGGGAATCAGAGGCAGGGATCAGAATCAGAAGCGGGGAATCAGAGGCTGGGATCAGAGGCCGGGAATCAGATGCCGGGAATAAGAGGCCAGGAATCAGAGTCCGGGAATCAGAGATGGGGAATCAGAGGCGGGGAATGAAATATGGGGAATCAGAGGCGGGGTATCAGAGGCGGGGAAACAGAGGAAGGGAATCAGATGTGGGGAATCAGAGGCGGGGAATCAGAGCTGGGGAATCAGAGGCGGGGAATCAGAGGCAGGGAATCAAACACGGGGAATCAGAGGCGGGGAATCAGAGCTGGGGAATCAGAGGCGGGGAATCGGAGGCCGGCAATCAGAGGCCGGGAATCAGAGATGGGGATTCAGAGGCGGGGAATCAAACACGGGGAATCAGAGCTGGGGAATCAGAGGCAGGGAATCAGAGGCGGGGAATCAGAGGAAGGGAATCAGATGTGGGGAATCAGAGGCGGGGAATCAGAGCTAGGGAATCAGAGGCGGGGAATCAGAGTTTGGGAATCAGAGGCGTGGAATTAGATATGGGGAAACAGAGGCGGGGAATCAGAGGCGGGGAAACAGAGCTGGGGAATCAGAGGCGGGGAAATCAGAGTTGGGGAATCGGAGGCGGGGAATCAGATATGGGGAATCAGAGGCGGGGAATTAGAGGCACGGAAAGAGAGGCGGGGAATCAGATATGGGGAATCAGAGGTGGGGAATCAGGGGTGGGGTATCAGAGGCTGGCTATCAGACACGGGGATTCAGAGGCGGGGAATCAGAGGCAGGGAATCAGACGCGGGGAATCAGAGCTGGGTAATCAGAGGCGGGGAATCAGATTTGGGGAATCAGAGGCGGGGAATTAGATATGGGGAAACAGAGGCGGGGAATCAGAGGCGGGGAAACAGAGGCGGGGAATCAGATATGGGGAATCAGAGGTGTGGAATCAGAGGCAGGGAATCAGATGTGCGGAATCAGAGATGGGGAATCAGAGGCTGGGATCAGAATCAGAAGTGGGGAATCAGAGGCCGGGATCAGAGTCCGGGATTCAGATGCCGGGAATAAGAGGCCAGGAATCAGAGTCCTGGAATCAGAGATGGGGAATCAGAGGTTGGGAATGAGATATGGGGAATCAGAGGTTGGGAAACAGAGGCAGGGAATCAGAGGCGGGGAGTCAGAGGTGGGGAATCAGAGGCAGAGATTCAGATGTGCGGAATCAGAGATGGGGAATCAGAGGCGGGGAATCAGAGGCCGGGAATCAGAGGCCGGGGATGAGACGCCGGGAATCAGAGGCCGGCAATCAGAGGCCGGGAATCAAAGATGGGGAATCAGAGGCGGGGAATCAAACACGGGGAATCAGAGCTGGGGAATCAGAGGCGGGGAATCAGAGTTGGGGAATCAGAGGCGGGGAATCAGATATGGGGAAACAGAGGCGGGGAATCAGAGGCGGGGAATCAGAGCTGGGGAATCAGAAGCGTGGAATCAGAGTTGGGGAGTCAGAGGCGGGGAATCAGATATGGGGAATCAGAGGCGGGGAATCAGAGGCGCAGAAACAGAGGCGGGGTATCAGATATGGGGAATCAGAGGTGGGGAATCAGGGGCGGGGTATCAGAGGCTGGGTATCAGACACGGGGATTCAGAGGCTGGGAATCAGAGATGGGGAATCAGAGGCGGGGAATCAGATGCAGGGAATAAGACGCGGGGAATCAGAGGCGGGGAATCAGAGCTGGGGAATCAGAGGCGGGGAATCAGACTTGGGGAATCAGAGTGGGGAATCAGATATGGGGAAACAGAGGCGGGGAATCAGAGGCGGGGAAACAGAGGCGGGGAATCAGATATGGGGACTCAGAGGTGGGGAATCAGAGGTTGGGAATCAGAGGAGGGAATCAGAGGCGGGGAATCAGAGGCGGGGTATCAGAGGCAGGGAATCGGATGTGCGGAATCAGAGATGGGGAATCAGAAGTGGGGAATCAGAGTCCAGGAATCAGAGATGGGGAATCAGAGGCGGGGAATCAGAGGCGGGGAAAATAGGTGGGGAATCAGATATGGGGAATCAGAGGCGGGGAAACAGAGGCGGGGAATCAGATATGGGGTATCAGAGGTGGGGAATCAGAGGTTGTGAATCAGAGATGGGGAATCAGAGGCGGGGAATCAGAGGCCGGTAATCAGACGCGGGGAATCAGAGGCGGGGACTCAGAGCTGGGAAATTAGAGGCAGGGAATCAGAGTTGGGGATTCAGAGGCGGGGAATCAGATATGGGGAAACAGAGGCGATGAATCAGAGGCGGGCAAATAGAGGCGGGGTTCAGATATGGGGAAACAGAGGCGGGGAATCAGAGGCGGGGAAACAGAGGCGGGGAATCAGATATGGGGATCAGAGGTGGGGAATCAGAGGTTGGGAATCAGAGGCTGGGAATCAGAGGCTGGGAATGAGATGCATGGAATCAGATGCGGGGAATCAGAGGCGGGGAATCAGAGCTGGGGAATCAGAGGTGGGGAATCAAAGTTGGGGAATCAGAGGCGGGGACTTAGATATGGGGAAACAGAGGCGGGGAATCAGAGGCGGGGAAACAGAGGCGGGGAATCAGATATGGGGAATCAGAGGTGGGGAATCAGAGGCAGGGAATTAGATTTGCGGAATCAGAGATGGGGAATCAGAAGCAGGGAATCAGAGGCCGGGAATCAGAGGCCGGAATCAGATGCCGGGAATAAGAGACCGGGAATCAGAGATTGGGAATCAGAGGCGGGGAATGAGATATGGGGAATCAGAGGAGGGGAATCAGAGGCGGGGAAACAGAGGCGAGGAATCAGATATGGGGAATCAGAGGTGGCGAATCAAAGGCGTTGAATCAGAGATGGGGAATCAGAGGCGGGGAATCAGAGGCAGGGAATCAAACACGGGGAATCAGAGGCGGGGAATCAGAGCTGGGGAATCAGAGGCGGGGAATCAGAGTTGGGGAATCAGAGGCGGGGAATCAGAGCTGGGGAATCAGAGGTGGGGATCAGAGTCGGGGAATCAGAGGCAGGGAATCAGATGTGCGGAATCAGAGATGGGGAATCAGAGGTGGGGAATCAGCGGCTGTGAATCAGAGATGGGGAATCAGAGGCGGGGAATCAGAGGCAGGAAATCAGACACGGGGACTCAGAGGCTGGGAATCAGACGGGGGGAATCAAAGGCGGGGAATCAGAGCTGGGGAATCAGAGGCGGGGAATCAGAGTTGGGGAATCAGAAGCGGGGAATCAGATATGGGGAAACAGAGGAGGGAATCAGAGGCGGGGAAACAGAGGCGGGGAATCTGATATGGGGAATCAGAGGTGGCGAATGAAAGGCGATGAATCAGAGATGGGGAATCAGAGGCGGGGAATCAGAGGCAGTGAATCAAACACGGGGAATCATAGGTGGGGAATCAGAGCTGGGGAATCAGAGGCGGGGAATCAGAGTTGGGGAATCAGAGGCGGGGAATCAGATATGGGGAAACAGAGGCTGGGAATCAGAGGCAGGGAAACATAGGTGGGGAATCATATATGGGGAATCAGAGGTGGGGAATCAGAGGTTGCGAAACAGAGGCAGGGAATCAGAGCTGGGGAATCAGAGGCGGGGAATCAGAGCTGCGGAATATGAGGCAGGGAATCAGAGTTGGGGATTCAGAGGCGTGGAATCAGAGCTGGGGAATCAGAGGCGGGGAATCAGAGGCGGGGAAATTGATATGGGGAAACAGAGGCGGGGAATTAGAGGCGGGGAAACAGAGGCGGGGAATCAGATATGGGGAATCAGAGGTGGGGAATCAGAGGCAGGGAATCAGATGTGCGGAATCAGAGATGGGGAATCAGAGGCAGGGATCAGAATCAGAAGCGGGGAATCAGAGGCCGGGATCAGAGGCCGGGAATCAGATGCCGGGAATAAGAGGACAGGAATCAGAGTCCGGGAATCAGAGATGGGGAATCAGAGGCGGGGAATGAAATATGGGGAATCAGAGGCGGGGTATCAGAGGCGGGGAAACAGAGGCGGGGAATCTGATATGGGGAATCAGGATGGCGAATGAAAGGCGGTGAATCAGAGATGGTGAATCAGAGGCGGGGAATCAGAGGCAAGGAATCAAACACGGGGAATCAGAGGCGGGGAATCAGAGCTGGGGAATCAGAGGCGGGGAATCAGAGTTGGGGAATCAGAGGCGGGGAATCAGATATGGGGAAACAGATGCGGGGAATCAGATATGGGGAATCAGAGGTGGGGAATCAGAGGATGGGAAACAGAGGCAGGGAATCAGAGGCGGGGAGTCAGAGGCGGGGAATCAGAGGCAGGGAATCAGATGTGCAGAATCAGAGATGGGGAATCAGAGGCAGCGAATCAGAGGCGGGGAATCAGAGGCGGGGAATCAGAGGCCGGGAATCAGAGGCCGGGAATCAGAGGCCGGGAATCAGAGGGCGGCAATCAGAGGCCGGGAATCAGAGATGGGGATTCAGAGGCGGGAAATCAAACACGGGGAATCAGAGCTGGGGAATCAGAGGCAGGGAATCAGAGGCGGGGAATCAGAGGAAGGGAATCAGATGTGGGGAATCAGAGGCGGGGAATCAGAGCTGGGGAATCAGAGGCGGGGAATCAGAGTTTGGGAATCAGAGGCGTGGAATTAGATATGGGGAAACAGAGGCGGGGAATCAGAGGCGGGGAAACAGAGCTGGGGAATCAGAGGCGGGGAAATCAGAGTTGGGGAATCGGAGGCGGGGAATCAGATATGGGAAATCAGAGGCGGGGAATTAGAGGCACGGAAAGAGAGGCGGGGAATCAGATATGGGGAATCAGAGGTGGGGAATCAGGGGTGGGGTATCAGAGGCTGGGTATCAGACACGGGGATTCAGAGGCGGGGAATCAGAGGCAGGGAATCAGATGTGCGGAATCAGAGATGGGGAATCAGAGGCAGGGAATCAGATGTGCGGAATCAGAGATGGGGAATCAAAGGCAGGGAATCAGAATCAGAAGCAGGGAATCAGAGGCCGGGAATCAGAGGCCGGAATCAGATGCCGGGAATAAGAGGCCGGGAATCAGAGGTGGGGAATCAGAGTCCGGGAATCAGAGATGGGGATTCAGAGGCGGGGAATGAGATATGGGGAATCAGAGGCGGGGAATCAGAGGCGGGGAAACAGAGGCGGGGAATCAGATATGGCGAATCAGAGGTGGCGAATCAAAGGCGGTGAATCAGAGATGGGGAATCAGAGGCCGGGAATCAGAGGCAGGGAATCAAACACGGGGAATCAGAGGAGGGGAATCAGAATTAGGCAATCAGAGATGGGGAATCAGAGATGGGGAATCAGAGGCAGGGAATCAGACGCGGGGAATCAGAGGTGGTGAATCAGAGATGTGGAATCAGAGGCGGGGAATCAGAGGCAGGGAATCAGACGCGGGGAATAAGAGGCGGGGAATCATAGCTGGCGAATCAGAGGCGGGGAATCAGAGGTGGGGAATCAGAGGTGGGGAATCAGATATTGGGAATCAGAGGTGGGGAATCAGAGGCGGGGAAACAGAGGCGGGGAATCAGATATGGGGTATCAGAGGTGGGGAATCAGAGGTTGTGAATCAGAGATGGGGAATCAGAGGCGGGGAATCAGAGGCCGGTAATCAGACGCGGGGAATCAGAGGCGGGGAATCAGAGCTGGGAAATTAGAGGCAGGGAATCAGAGTTGGGGATTCAGAGGCGGGGAATCAGATATGGGGAAACAGAGGCGGGGAATCAGAGGTGGGCAAATAGAGGCGGGGATCAGATATGGGGAAACAGAGGCGGGGAATCAGAGGCGGGGAATCAGAGGCGGGGAATCAGATATGGGGATCAGAGGTGGGGAATCAGAGGTTGGGAATCAGAGGCTGGGAATCAGAGGCTGGGAATCAGATGCATGGAATCAGATGCGGGGAATCAGAGGCGGGGAATCAGAGCTGGGGAATCAGAGGTGGGGAATCAAAGTTGGGGAATCAGAGGCGGGGACTTAGATATGGGGAAACAGAGGCGGGGAATCAGAGGCGGGGTAACAGAGGCGGGGAATCAGATATGGGGAATCAGAGGTGGGGAATCAGAGGCAGGGAATTAGATTTGCGGAATCAGAAATGGGGAATCAGAAGCAGGGAATCAGAGGCCGGGAATCAGAGGCCGGAATCAGATGCCGGGAATAAGAGGCCGGGAATCAGAGGTGGGGAATCAGAGTCCGGGAATCAGAGATAGGGAATCAGAGGCGGGGAATGAGATATGGGGAATCAGAGGAGGGGAATCAGAGGCTGGGAAACAGAGGCGAGGAATCAGATATGGGGAATCAGAGGTGGCGAATCAAAGGCGTTGAATCAGAGATGGGGAATCAGAGGCGGGGAATCAGAGGCAGGGAATCAAACACGGGGAATCAGAGGCGGGGAATCAGAGCTGGGGAATCAGAGGCGGGGAATCAGAGTTGGGGAATCAGAGGCGGGGAATCAGAGCTGGGGAATCAGAGGTGGGGATCAGAGTCGGGGAATCAGAGGCAGGGAATCAGATGTGCGGAATCAGAGATGGGGAATCAGAGGTGGGGAATCAGAGGCTGTGAATCAGAGATGGGGAATCAGAGGCGGGGAATCAGAGGCAGGAAATCAGACACGGGGATTCAGAGGCTGGGAATCAGACGGGGGAATCAAAGGCGGGGAATCAGAGCTGGGGAATCAGAGGCAGGGAATCAGAGTTGGGGATTCAGAGGCGGGGAATCAGATATGGGGAAACAGAGGCGGGGAATCAGAGGCGGGGATTCAGAGGCGGGGAATTAGATATGGGGAATCAGAGGTGGGGAATCAGAGGTGGTGAATCAGAGATGGGGAATCACAGGCGGGGAATCAGAGGCAGGGAATAGAACGCGGGAAATCAGAGGCAGGGAATCAGAGTTGGGGCATCAGAGGTTGGGAATTAGATATGGGGAAAGAGAGGCGGGGAATCAGAGGCGGGGAAACAGAGGCGGGATATCAGATATGGGGAATCAGAGGTGGGGAATCAGAGGCAGTGAATCAGATGTGCGGAATCAGAGATGGGGAATCAGAGGCAGGGAATCAGAATCAGAAGCGGGGAATCAGAGGCCGGGAATCAGAGGCCGGGAATCAGATGCTGGGAATAAGAGGCCGGGAATCAGAGGTGGGGAATCAGAGTCCGGGAATCAGAGATGGGGATTCAGAGGCGGGGAATGAGATATGGAGAATCAGAGGCGGGGAATCAGAGGCGGGGAAACAGAGGTGGGGAATCAGATATGTGGAATCAGAGGTGGCGAATCAAAGGCGGTGAATCAGAGATGGGGAATCAGAGGCGGGGAATCAGAGGCAGGGAATCAAACACGGGAAATCAGAGGCGGGGAATCAGAGCTGGGGAATCAGAGGCGGGGAATCAGAGTTGGGGAATCAGAGGCAGGGAATCAGATATGGGGAAACAGGGGCAGGGAATCAGAGGCGGGGAAACAGAGGCGGGGTATCAGATATGGGGAATCAGAGGTGTGGAATCAGAGGTTGGGAATCAGAGGCAGGGAATCAGAGGCGGGGAAACAGAGGTGGGGAATCAGATATGGGGAATCAGAGGTGGCGAATCAAAGGCGGTGAAACAGAGATGGGGAATCAGGGCAGGGAATCAGAGGCAGGGAATCAGAGGTGGGGAATCAGAGGCGGGGAATCAGATATTGGGAATCAGAGGTGGGGAATCAGAGGCGGGGAAACAGAGGCGGGGAATCAGATATGGGGTATCAGAGGTGGGGAATCAGAGGTTGTGAATCAGAGATGGGGAATCAGAGGTGGGGAATCAGAGGCCGGTAATCAGACGCGGGGAATCAGAGGTGGGGTATCAGAGCTGGGAAATTAGAGGCAGGGAATCAGAGTTGGGGATTCAGAGGCGGGGAATCAGATATGGGGAAACAGAGGCGGGGAATCAGAGGCGGGCAAATAGAGGTGGGGATCAGATATGGGGAAACAGAGGCGGGGAATCAGAGGCGGGGAAACAGAGGCGGGGAATCAGATATGGGGATCAGAGGTGGGGAATCAGAGGTTGGGAATCAGAGGCTGGGAATCAGAGGCTGGGAATCAGATGCATGGAATCAGATGCGGGGAATCAGAGGCGGGTAATCAGAGCTGGGGAATCAGAGGTGGGGAATCAAAGTTGGCGAATCAGAGGCGGGGACTTAGATATGGGGAAACAGAGGTGGGGAATCAGAGGCGGGGAAACAGAGGCGGGGAATCAGATATGGGGAATCAGAGGTGGGGAATCAGAGGCAGGGAATTAGATTTGCGGAATCAGAGATGGGGAATCAGAAGCAGGGAATCAGAGGCCGGGAATCAGAGGCCGGAATCAGATGCTGGGAATAAGAGGCCGGGAATCAGAGGTGGGGAATCAGAGTCCGGGAATCAGAGATGGGGAATCAGAGGCGGGGAATGAGATATGGGGAATCAGAGGAGGGGAATCAGAGGCGGGGAAACAGAGGCGAGGAATCAGATATGGGGAATCAGAGGTGGCGAATCAGAGGCGGGGAATCAGAGGCAGGGAATCAAACACGGGGAATCAGAGGCGGGGAATCAGAGCTGGGGAATCAGAGGCAGGGAATCAGATGTGCGGAATCAGAGATGGGGAATCAGAGGTGGGGAATCAGAGGCTGTGAATCAGAGATGGGGAATCAGAGGCGGGGAATCAGAGGCAGGAAATCAGACACGGGGATTCAGAGGCTGGGAATCAGACGGGGGGAATCAAAGGCGGGGAATCAGAGCTGGGGAATCAGAGGCAGGGAATCAGAGTTGGGGATTCAGAGGCGGGGAATCAGATATGGGGAAACAGAGGCGGGGAATCAGAGGCGGGCAAACAGAGGCGGGAAATTAGATATGGGGAATCAGAGGTGGGGAATCAGAGGTGGTGAATCAGAGATGGGGAATCACAGGCGGGGAATCAGAGGCAGGGAATAGAACGCGGGGAATCAGAGGCAGGGAATCAGAGTTGGGGCATCAGAGGTTGAGAATTAGATATGGGGAAACAGAGGCGGGGAATCAGAGGCGGGGAAACAGAGGCGGGAAATCAGATATGGGGAATCAGAGGTGGGGAATCAGAGGCAGGGAATCAGATGTGCGGAATCAGAGATGGGGAATCAGAGGCAGGGAATCAGAATCAGAAGCGGGGAATCAGAGGCCGGGAATCAGAGGCCGGGAATCAGATGCTGGGAATAAGAGGCCGGGAATCAGAGGTGGAGAATCAGAGTCCGGGAATCAGAGATGGGGATTCAGAGGCGGGGAATGAGATATGGAGAATCAGAGGCGGGGAATCAGAGGCGGGGAAACAGAGGTGGGGAATCAGATATGTGGAATCAGAGGTGGCGAATCAAAGGCGGTGAATCAGAGATGGGGAATCAGAGGCGGGGAATCAGAGGCAGGGAATCAAACACGGGAAATCAGAGGTTGGGAATCAGAGCTGGGGAATCAGAGGCGGGGAATCAGAGTTGGGGAATCAGAGGCAGGGAATCAGATATGGGGAAACAGGGGCAGGGAATCAGAGGCGGGGAAACAGAGGCGGGGAATCAGATATGGGGAATCAGAGGTGTGGAATCAGAGGTTGGGAATCAGAGGCAGGGAATCAGAGGCGGGGAAACAGAGGCGGGGAATCAGATATGGGGAATCAGAGGTGGCGAATCAAAGGCGGTGAAACAGAGATGGGGAATCAGGGCAGGGAATCAGAGGCAGGGAATCAAACACGGGGAATCAGAGCTGGGGAATCAGAGGCGGGGAATTAGAGTTGGGGAATCAGAGGAGGGGAATCAGAGGCGGGGAAACAGAGGCGGGGAATCAGATATGGGGAATCAGAGGTGGGTTATCAGAGGTTGGGAATCAGAGGCAGGGAATCTGAGGCGGGGAATCAGATGTGCGGAATCGGAGATGGGGAATCAGAGGCAGGGAATCAGAGGCGGGGAATCTGATATGGGGAATCAGAGGTGGCGAATGAAAGGCGGTGAATCAGAGATGGGGAATCAGAGGCGGGGAATCGGAGGCAGTGAATCAAACACGGGGAATCATAGGTGGGGAATCAGAGCTGGGGAATCAGAGGCGGGGAATCAGAGTTGGGGAATCAGAGGCGGGGAATCAGATATGGGGAAACAGAGGCTGGGAATCAGAGGCAGGGAAACAGAGGTGGGGAATCATATATGGGGAATCAGAGGTGGGGAATCAGAGGTTGCGAAACAGAGGCAGGGAATCAGAGCTGGGGAATCAGAGGCGGGGAATCAGAGCTGGAGAATCAGAGGCAGGGAATCAGAGTTGGGGATTCAGAGGCGGGGAATCAGAGCTGGGGAATCAGAGGCGGGGAATCAGAGGCGGGGAAATAGTTATGGGGAAACAGAGGCGGGGAATTAGAGGCGGGGAAACAGAGGCGGGGAATCAGATATGGGGAATCAGAGGTGGGGAATCAGAGGCAGGGAATCAGATGTGCGGAATCAGAGATGGGGAATCAGAGGCAGGGATCAGAATCAGAAGCGGGGAATCAGAGGCCGGGATCAGAGGCCGGGAATCAGATGCCGGGAATAAGAGGCCAGGAATCAGAGTCCGGGAATCAGAGATGGGGAATCAGAGGCGGGGAATGAAATATGGGGAATCAGAGGCGGGGTATCAGAGGCGGGGAAACAGAGGCGGGGAATCTGATATGGGGAATCAGGGTGGCGAATGAAAGGCGGTGAATCAGAGATGGTGAATCAGAGGCGGGGAATCAGAGCTGGGGAATCAGAGGCGGGGAATCAGAGTTGGTGAATCAGAGGCGGGGAATCAGATATGGGGAAACAGAGGCGGGGAATCAGATATGGGGAATGAGAGGTGGGGAATCAGAGGATGGGAAACAGAGGCAGGGAATCAGAGGCAGGGAGTCAGAGGCGGGGAATCAGAGGCAGGGAATCAGATGTGCAGAATCAGAGATGGGGAATCAGAGGCAGCGAATCAGAGGCGGGGAATCAGAGGCGGGGAATCAGAGGCCGGGAATCAGAGGCCGGGAATCAGAGGCCGGGAATCGGAGGCCGGCAATCAGAGGCCGGGAATCAGAGATGGGGATTCAGAGGCGGAGAATCAAACACGGGGAATCAGAGCTGGGGAATCAGAGGCAGGGAATCAGAGGCGGGGAATCAGAGGAAGGGAATCAGATGTGGGGAATCAGAGGCGGGGAATCAGAGCTGGGGAATCAGAGGCGGGGAATCAGAGTTTGGGAATCAGAGGCGTGGAATTAGATATGGGGAAACAGAGGCGGGGAATCAGAGGCGGGGAAACAGAGCTGGGGAATCAGAGGCGGGGAAATCAGAGCTGGGGAATCGGAGGCGGGGAATCAGATATGGGGAATCAGAGGCGGGGAATTAGAGGCACGGAAAGAGAGGTGGGGAATCAGATATGGGGAATCAGAGGTGGGGAATCAGGGGTGGGGTATCAGAGGCTGGGTATCAGACACGGGGATTCAGAGGCGGGGAATCAGAGGCAGGGAATCAGACGCGGGGAATCAGAGCTGGGTAATCAGAGGCGGGGAATCAGATTTGGGGAATCAGAGGCGGGGAAACAGAGGCGGGGAATCAGATATGGGGATCAGAGGTGGGGAATCAGAGGTTGGGAATCAGAGGCTGGGAATCAGAGGCTGGGAATCAGATGCATGGAATCAGATGCGGGGAATCAGAGGCGGGTAATCAGAGCTGGGGAATCAGAGGTGGGGAATCAAAGTTGGCGAATCAGAGGCGGGGACTTAGATATGGGGAAACAGAGGTGGGGAATCAGAGGCGGGGAAACAGAGGCGGGGAATCAGATATGGGGAATCAGAGGTGGGGAATCAGAGGCAGGGAATTAGATTTGCGGAATCAGAGATGGGGAATCAGAAGCAGGGAATCAGAGGCCGGGAATCAGAGGCCGGAATCAGATGCTGGGAATAAGAGGCCGGGAATCAGAGGTGGGGAATCAGAGTCCGGGAATCAGAGATGGGGAATCAGAGGCGGGGAATGAGATATGGGGAATCAGAGGAGGGGAATCAGAGGCGGGGAAACAGAGGCGAGGAATCAGATATGGGGAATCAGAGGTGGCGAATCAAAGGCGTTGAATCAGAGATGGTGAATCAGAGGCGGGGAATCAGAGGCAGGGAATCAAACACGGGGAATCAGAGGCGGGGAATCAGAGCTGGGGAATCAGAGGCAGGGAATCAGATGTGCGGAATCAGAGATGGGGAATCAGAGGTGGGGAATCAGAGGCTGTGAATCAGAGATGGGGAATCAGAGGCGGGGAATCAGAGGCAGGAAATCAGACACGGGGATTCAGAGGCTGGGAATCAGACGGGGGGAATCAAAGGCGGGGAATCAGAGCTGGGGAATCAGAGGCAGGGAATCAGAGTTGGGGATTCAGAGGCGGGGAATCAGATATGGGGAAACAGAGGCGGGGAATCAGAGGCGGGCAAACAGAGGCGGGAAATTAGATATGGGGAATCAGAGGTGGGGAATCAGAGGTGGTGAATCAGAGATGGGGAATCACAGGCGGGGAATCAGAGGCAGGGAATAGAACGCGGGGAATCAGAGGCAGGGTATCAGAGTTGGGGCATCAGAGGTTGAGAATTAGATATGGGGAAACAGAGGCGGGGAATCAGAGGCGGGGAAACAGAGGCGGGAAATCAGATATGGGGAATCAGAGGTGGGGAATCAGAGGCAGGGAATCAGATGTGCGGAATCAGAGATGGGGAATCAGAGGCAGGGAATCAGAATCAGAAACGGGGAATCAGAGGCCGGGAATCAGATGCTGGGAATAAGAGGCCGGGAATCAGAGGTGGGGAATCAGAGTCCGGGAATCAGAGATGGGGATTCAGAGGCGGGGAATGAGATATGGAGAATCAGAGGCGGGGAATCAGAGGCGGGGAAACAGAGGTGGGGAATCAGATATGTGGAATCAGAGGTGGCGAATCAAAGGCGGTGAATCAGAGATGGGGAATCAGAGGCGGGGAATCAGAGGCAGGGAATCAAACACGGGAAATCAGAGGTTGGGAATCAGAGCTGGGGAATCAGAGGCGGGGAATCAGAGTTGGGGAATCAGAGGCAGGGAATCAGATATGGGGAAACAGGGGCAGGGAATCAGAGGCGGGGAAACAGAGGCGGGGAATCAGATATGGGGAATCAGAGGTGTGGAATCAGAGGTTGGGAATCAGAGGCAGGGAATCAGAGGCGGGGAAACAGAGGCGGGGAATCAGATATGGGGAATCAGAGGTGGCGAATCAAAGGCGGTGAAACAGAGATGGGGAATCAGGGCAGGGAATCAGAGGCAGGGAATCAAACACGGGGAATCAGAGCTGGGGAATCAGAGGCGGGGAATTAGAGTTGGGGAATCAGAGGAGGGGAATCAGAGGCGGGGAAACAGAGGCGGGGAATCAGATATGGGGAATCAGAGGTGGGTTATCAGAGGTTGGGAATCAGAGGCAGGGAATCTGAGGCGGGGAATCAGATGTGCGGAATCGGAGATGGGGAATCAGAGGCAGGGAATCAGAGGCGGGGAATCTGATATGGGGAATCAGAGGTGGCGAATGAAAGGCGGTGAATCAGAGATGGGGAATCAGAGGCGGGGAATCGGAGGCAGTGAATCAAACACGGGGAATCATAGGTGGGGAATCAGAGCTGGGGAATCAGAGGCGGGGAATCAGAGTTGGGGAATCAGAGGCGGGGAATCAGATATGGGGAAACAGAGGCTGGGAATCAGAGGCAGGGAAACAGAGGTGGGGAATCATATATGGGGAATCAGAGGTGGGGAATCAGAGGTTGCGAAACAGAGGCAGGGAATCAGAGCTGGGGAATCAGAGGCGGGGAATCAGAGCTGGAGAATCAGAGGCAGGGAATCAGAGTTGGGGATTCAGAGGCGGGGAATCAGAGCTGGGGAATCAGAGGCGGGGAATCAGAGGCGGGGAAATAGATATGGGGAAACAGAGGCGGGGAATTAGAGGCGGGGAAACAGAGGCGGGGAATCAGATATGGGGAATCAGAGGTGGGGAATCAGAGGCAGGGAATCAGATGTGCGGAATCAGAGATGGGGAATCAGAGGCAGGGATCAGAATCAGAAGCGGGGAATCAGAGGCCGGGATCAGAGGCCGGGAATCAGATGCCGGGAATAAGAGGCCAGGAATCAGAATCCGGGAATCAGAGATGGGGAATCAGAGGCGGGGAATGAAATATGGGGAATCAGAGGCGGGGTATCAGAGGCGGGGAAACAGAGGCGGGGAATCTGATATGGGGAATCAGGGTGGCGAATGAAAGGCGGTGAATCAGAGATGGTGAATCAGAGGCGGGGAATCAGAGCTGGGGAATCAGAGGCGGGGAATCAGAGTTGGTGAATCAGAGGCGGGGAATCAGATATGGGGAAACAGAGGCGGGGAATCAGATATGGGGAATCAGAGGTGGGGAATCAGAGGATGGGAAACAGAGGCAGGGAATCAGAGGCGGGGAGTCAGAGGCGGGGAATCAGAGGCAGGGAATCAGATGTGCAGAATCAGAGATGGGGAATCAGAGGCAGCGAATCAGAGGCGGGGAATCAGAGGCGGGGAATCAGAGGCCGGGAATCAGAGGCCGGGAATCAGAGGCCGGGAATCGGAGGCCGGCAATCAGAGGCCGGGAATCAGAGATGGGGATTCAGAGGCGGGGAATCAAACACGGGGAATCAGAGCTGGGGAATCAGAGGCAGGGAATCAGAGGCGGGGAATCAGAGGAAGGGAATCAGATGTGGGGAATCAGAGGCGGGGAATCAGAGCTGGGGAATCAGAGGCGGGGAATCAGAGTTTGGGAATCAGAGGCGTGGAATTAGATATGGGGAAACAGAGGCGGGGAATCAGAGGCGGGGAAACAGAGCTGGGGAATCAGAGGCGGGGAAATCAGAGTTGGGGAATCGGAGGCGGGGAATCAGATATGGGGAATCAGAGGCGGGGAATTAGAGGCACGGAAAGAGAGGCGGGGAATCAGATATGGGGAATCAGAGGTGGGGAATCAGGGGTGGGGTATCAGAGGCTGGGTATCAGACACGGGGATTCAGAGGCGGGGAATCAGAGGCAGGGAATCAGACGCGGGGAATCAGAGCTGGGTAATCAGAGGCGGGGAATCAGATTTGGGGAATCAGAGGCGGGGAATCAGAGGCGGGGAATTAGATATGGGGAAACAGAGGCGGGGAATCAGAGGCGGGGAAACAGAGGCGGGAAATCAGATATGGGGAATCAGAGGTGGGGAATCAGAGGCAGGGAATCAGATGTGCGGAATCAGAGATGGGGAATCAGAGGCAGGGAATCAGAATCAGAAGCGGGGAATCAGAGGCCGGGAATCAGAGGCCGGGAATCAGATGCTGGGAATAAGAGGCCGGGAATCAGAGGTGGGGAATCAGAGTCCGGGAATCAGAGATGGGGATTCAGAGGCGGGGAATTAGATATGGGGAATCAGAGGTGGGGAATCAGTGGTGGTGAATCAGAGATGGGGAATCACAGGCGGGGAATCAGAGGCAGGGAATAGAACGCGGGGAATCAGAGGCAGGGAATCAGAGTTGGGGCATCAGAGGTTGAGAATTAGATATGGGGAAACAGAGGCGGGGAATCAGAGGCGGGGAAACAGAGGCGGGAAATCAGATATGGGGAATCAGAGGTGGGGAATCAGAGGCAGGGAATCAGATGTGCGGAATCAGAGATGGGGAATCAGAGGCAGGGAATCAGAATCAGAAGCGGGGAATCAGAGGCCGGGAATCAGAGGCCGGGAATCAGATGCTGGGAATAAGAGGCCGGGAATCAGAGGTGGGGAATCAGAGTCCGGGAATCAGAGATGGGGATTCAGAGGCGGGGAATGAGATATGGAGAATCAGAGGCGGGGAATCAGAGGCGGGGAAACAGAGGTGGGGAATCAGATATGTGGAATCAGAGGTGGCGAATCAAAGGCGGTGAATCACAGATGGGGAATCAGAGGCGGGGAATCAGAGGCAGGGATTCAAACACGGGAAATCAGAGGTGGGGAATCAGAGCTGAGGAATCAGAGGCGGGGAATCAGAGTTGGGGAATCAGAGGCAGGGAATCAGATATGGGGAAACAGGGGCAGGGAATCAGAGGCGGGGAAACAGAGGCGGGGAATCAGATATGGGGAATCAGAGGTGTGGAATCAGAGGTTGGGAATCAGAGGCAGGGAATCAGAGGCGGGGAAACAGAGGCGGGGAATCAGATATGGGGAATCAGGGGTGGCGAATCAAAGGCGGTGAAACAGAGATGGGGAATCAGGGCAGGGAATCAGAGGCAGGGAATCAAACACGGGGAATCAGAGCTGGGGAATCAGAGGCGGGGAATTTGAGTTGGGGAATCAGAGGAGGGGAATCAGAGGCGGGGAAACAGAGGCGGGGAATCAGATATGGGGAATCAGAGGTGGGTTATCAGAGGTTGGGAATCAGAGGCAGGGAATCTGAGGCGGGGAATCAGATGTGCGGAATCGGAGATGGGGAATCAGAGGGAGGGAATCAGAGGCGGGGAATCTGATATGGGGAATCAGAGGTGGCGAATGAAAGGTGGTGAATCAGAGATGGGGAATCAGAGGCGGGGAATCAGAGGCAGTGAATCAAACACGGGGAATCATAGGTGGGGAATCAGAGCTGGGGAATCAGAGGCGGGGAATCAGAGTTGGGGAATCAGAGGCGGGGAATCAGATATGGGGAAACAGAGGCTGGGAATCAGAGGCAGGGAAACAGAGGTGGGGAATCATATATGGGGAATCAGAGGTGGGGAATCAGAGGTTGCGAAACAGAGGCAGGGAATCAGAGCTGGGGAATCAGAGGCGGGGAATCAGAGCTGGGGAATCAGAGGCAGGGAATCAGAGTTGGGGATTCAGAGGCGGGGAATCAGAGCTGGGGAATCAGAGGCGGGGAATCAGAGGCGGGGAATAGATATGGGGAAACAGAGGCGGGGAATTAGAGGCGGGGAAACAGAGGCGGGGAATCAGATATGGGGAATCAGAGGTGGGGAATCAGAGGCAGGGAATCAGATGTGCGGAATCAGAGATGGGGAATCAGAGGCAGGGATCAGAATCAGAAGCGGGGAATCAGAGGCTGGGATCAGAGGCCGGGAATCAGATGCCGGGAATAAGAGGCCAGGAATCAGAGTCCGGGAATCAGAGATGGGGAATCAGAGGCGGGGAATGAAATATGGGGAATCAGAGGCGGGGTATCAGAGGCGGGGAAACAGAGGCGAGGAATCTGATATGGGGAATCAGGGTGGCGAATGAAAGGCGGTGAACCAGAGATGGTGAATCAGAGGCGGGGAATCAGAGGCAGGGAATCAAACACGGGGAATCAGAGGCGGGGAATCAGAGCTGGGGAATCAGAGGCGGGGAATCGGAGGCCGGCAATCAGAGGCCGGGAATCAGAGATGGGGATTCAGAGGCGGGGAATCAAACACGGGGAATCAGAGCTGGGGAATCAGAGGCAGGGAATCAGAGGCGGGGAATCAGAGGAAGTGAATCAGATGTGGGGAATCAGAGGCGGGGAATCAGAGTTTGGGAATCAGAGGCGTGGAATTAGATATGGGGAAACAGAGGCGGGGAATCAGAGGCGGGGAAACAGAGCTGGGGAATCAGAGGCGGGGAAATCAGAGTTGGGGAATCGGAGGCGGGGAATCAGATATGGGGAATCAGAGGCGGGGAATTAGAGGCACGGAAAGAGAGGCGGGGAATCAGATATGGGGAATCAGAGGTGGGGAATCAGGGGTGGGGCATCAGAGGCTGGCTATCAGACACGGGGATTCAGAGGCGGGGAATCAGAGGCAGGGAATCAGACGCGGGGAATCAGAGCTGGGTAATCAGAGGCGGGGAATCAGATTTGGGGAATCAGAGGCGGGGAATTAGATATGGGGAAACAGAGGCGGGGAATCAGAGGCGGGGAAACAGAGGCGGGGAATCAGATATGGGGAATCAGAGGTGTGGAATCAGAGGCAGGGAATCAGATGTGCGGAATCAGAGATGGGGAATCAGAGGCTGGGATCAGAATCAGAAGTGGGGAATCAGAGGCCAGGATCAGAGTCCGGGATTCAGATGCCGGGAATAAGAGGCCAGGAATCAGAGTCCTGGAATCAGAGATGGGGAATCAGAGGTTGGGAATGAGATATGGGGAATCAGAGGTTGGGAAACAGAGGCAGGGAATCAGAGGCGGGGAGTCAGAGGTGGGGAATCAGAGGCAGAGATTCAGATGTGCGGAATCAGAGATGGGGAATCAGAGGCGGGGAATCAGAGGCCGGGAATCAGAGGCCGGGGATGAGACGCCGGGAATCAGAGGCCGGCAATCAGAGGCCGGGAATCAAAGATGGGGAATCAGAGGCGGGGAATCAAACACGGGGAATCAGAGCTGGGGAATCAGAGGCGGGGAATCAGAGTTGGGGAATCAGAGGCGGGGAATCAGATATGGGGAAACAGAGGCGGGGAATCAGAGGCGGGGAATCAGAGCTGGGGAATCAGAAGCGTGGAATCAGAGTTGGGGAGTCAGAGGCGGGGAATCAGATATGGGGAATCAGAGGCGGGGAATCAGAGGCGCAGAAACAGAGGCGGGGTATCAGATATGGGGAATCAGAGGTGGGGAATCAGGGGCGGGGTATCAGAGGCTGGGTATCAGACACGGGGATTCAGAGGCTGGGAATCAGAGATGGGGAATCAGAGGCGGGGAATCAGATGCAGGGAATAAGACGCGGGGAATCAGAGGCGGGGAATCAGAGCTGGGGAATCAGAGGCGGGGAATCAGACTTGGGGAATCAGAGTGGGGAATCAGATATGGGGAAACAGAGGCGGGGAATCAGAGGCGGGGAAACAGAGGCGGGGAATCAGATATGGGGACTCAGAGGTGGGGAATCAGAGGTTGGGAATCAGAGGAGGGAATCAGAGGCGGGGAATCAGAGGCGGGGTATCAGAGGCAGGGAATCGGATGTGCGGAATCAGAGATGGGGAATCAGAAGTGGGGAATCAGAGTCCAGGAATCAGAGATGGGGAATCAGAGGCGGGGAATCAGAGGCGGGGAAAATAGGTGGGGAATCAGATATGGGGAATCAGAGGTGGGGAATCGGAGGCGGGGAATCAAAGGCAGGAAATCAAACACGGGGAATCAGAGGCTGTGAATCAGAGGCGGGGAATCTGAGGCGGGGAATCAGAGCTGGGGAATCTGAGGCAGGGAATCAGAGTTGGGGATTCAGAGGCGGGGAATCAGATATGCGGAAACTGAGGCGGGGAATTAGAGGCGGGCAAACAGAGGCGGGGAATCAGATATGGGGAATCAGAGGTGGGGAATAAGAGGTTGTGAATCAGAGATGGGGAATCACAGGCGGGAAATCAGATGCAGGGAATAAGAGCTAGGGAATCAGAGGCGGTGAATCAGTGCTGGGGAATCAGAGGCAGGGAATCAGAGTTGGGGATTCAGAGGCGGGGAATCAGAGCTGGGGAATCAGAGGCGGGGAATCAGAGTTGGGGAATCAGAGGCGGGGATTCAGATGTGGGGAATCAGAGGGGTGAATCAGAGGCGGGGAAACTGAGGCGGGGAATCAGATATGGGGAATCAGAGGTGGGGAATCAGAGGTGGTGAATCAGAGATGGGGAATCAGAGGCGGGGAATCAGAGGAAGGGAATCAGACACGGGGAATCAGAGGCGGGGAATCAAAGGCGGGGAATCAGAGGTAGGGATTCAGACGCGGGGAGTCAGAGGCGGGGAATCAGACGGGGATTCAGAGGCGGGGAATCAGAGATGGGGAATCAGAGGCTGGGAATCAGAGGCAGGGAATCAGACGCGGGGAATCAGAGGCGGGGAATCAGAGCTGGGTAATCAGAGGCGGGGAATCAGAGTTGGGGAATCAGAGGCGGGGAATCAGATATGGGGAAACAGAGGAGGGGAATCAGAGGCGGGGAAACAGAGGCGGGGAATCTGATATGGGGAATCAGAGGTGGCGAATGAAAGGCGGTGAATCAGAGATGGGGAATCAGAGGCGGGGAATCAGAGGCAGTGAATCAAACACGGGGAATCATAGGTGGGGAATCAGAGCTGGGGAATCAGAGGCGGGGAATCAGAGTTGGGGAATCAGAGGCGGGGAATCTCATATAGGGAAACAGAGGCTGGGAATCGGAGGCAGGGAAACAGAGGTGGGGAATCATATATGGGGAATCAGAGGTGGGGAATCAGAGGTTGCGAAACAGAGGCAGGGAATCAGAGGCGGGGAATCAGAGCTGGGGAATCAGAGGCAGGGAATCAGAGTTGGGGATTCAGAGGCGGGGAATCAGAGCTGGGGAATCAGAGGCGGGGAATCAGAGTTGGGGAATCAGAGGCGGGGAATCAGATATGGGAATCAGAGGGGGGAATCAGAGGCGGGGAAGCTGAGGCGGGGAATCAAATATGGGGAATCAGAGGTGGTGAATCAGAGGTGGGGAATCAGAGATGGGGAATCAGAGGCTGGGAATCAGAGGCACGGAATCAGACGCGGGGATTCAGAGGCGGGGAATCAGAGCTGGGGAATCAGATGCGGTGAATCAGAGTTGGGGAATCAGAGGCGGGGAATCAGAGGCGGGGAATCAGTGGCAGGGAATCAGACACGGGGAATCAGAGGCGGGGAATCAGTGATGGGGAATCAGAGGCGGGGCATCAGAGGCAGGGAATCAGATGCGGGGAATCAGAGGCGGGGAATCAGAGCTGGGGAAACAGAGGCGGGGAATCAGAGTTGGGGAATCAGAGGCGGGGAATCAGATATGGGGAAACAGAGGCGGGGAATCAGAGGCGGGGAAACAGAGGCGGGGAATCAGATATGGGGAATCAGAGGTGGGGAATCAGAGTTTGGGAATCAGAGGCGGGGAATCAGAGGCGGGGAATCAGAGGCAGGGAATCAGAGGCAGGGAATCAGATATGGGGATTCAGAGGTGGGGAATCAGAGGCAGGGAATCAGAGGCAGGGAATCAGAAGCGAATCAGAGGCAGGAAATCAGATGTGGAAAATCAGAGTCGGGGAATGAGAGCTGGGGAATCAGAGGCGGGGAATCAGAGTTTGGGAATCAGAGGCGGGGAATTAGATATGGGGAAACAGAGGCGGGGAATCAGAGGCGGGGAAACAAAGCTGGGGAATCAGAGGCGGGGAATCTGAGTTGGGGAATCAGAGTCGGGGAATCAGATATGGGGAATCAGAGGAGGGGAATCAGAGGCGCGGAAATTGAGGCGGGGAATCAGATATGGGAAATCAGAGGTGGGGAATCAGGGGCGGGGTATCAGAGGCTGGGTATCAGACACGGGGATTCAGAGGCGGGGAATCAGAGATGGGGAATCAGAGGCTGGGAATCAGAGGCAGGGAATCAGACACGGGGAATCAGAGACGGGGAATCAGAGCTGTGTAATCAGAGGCGGGGAATCAGAGTTGGGGAATCAGAGGCGGGGAATCAGATATGGGGAAACAGAGGAGGGGAATCAGAGGCGGGGAAACAGAGGCGGGGAATCTGATATGGGGAATCAGAGGTGGCGAATGAAAGGTGGTGAATCAGAGATGGGGAATCAGAGGCGGGGAATCAGAGGCAGTGAATCAAACACGGGGAATCATAGGTGGGGATCTGATTCAGAGGCGGAGCATCAGAGGAGCATCAGTTGAGCATCAGAGGAGCATCAGAGGAGCATCGGAGGAGCATCAGAGGAGAATCAGAGGAGCATCAGATGAGCATCACAGGAGCATCAGAGGAGCATCAGAGGAGCATCAGAGGAGCATCTGAGGAGCATCAGAGGAGCATCAGAGGAGCATCAGAGGAGCATCGGAGGTGCATCAGGGGAGCATCAGAGGTGCAGGAGCAGGAGCAGGAGCAGAAACAGGAGCAGGAGCAGGAGCAGGAGCAGGAGCAGGAGCAGGAGCAGGAGCAGGAGCAGGAGCAGGAGCATCAGAGGAGCATCGGAGGAGCATCGGAGGAGCATCGGAGGAGCATCAGAGGAGCATCAGAGGAGCATCAGAGGAGCATCAGAGGAGCCTCAGAGGAGCCTCAGAGGAGCATCAGAGGAGCATCAGAGGAGCATCAGAGGAGCATCAGAGGAGCATCAGAGGAGCATCAGAGGAGCATCAGAGGAGCATCAGAGGAGCATCAGAGGAGCAACAGAGGAGCATCAGAGGAGCATCAGAGGAGCCTCAGAGGAGCCTCAGAGGAGCATCAGAGGAGCATCAGAGGAGCATCAGAGGAGCCTCAGAGGAGCGTCAGAGGAGCATCAGAGGAGCATCAGAGGAGCATCAGAGGAGCATCAGAGGAGCATCAGAGGAGCATCAGAGGAGGATCAGGGGAGCATCAGAGGACCATCAGAGGAGCATCAGAGGAGAATCAGAGGAGCATCAGAGGAGCATCAGAGGAGCAACAGAGGAGCATCAGAGGAGCATCAGAGGAGCCTCAGAGGAGCCTCAGAGGAGCATTAGAGGAGCATCAGAGGAGCATCAGAGGAGCATCAGAGGAGCATCAGAGGAGCATCAGAGGAGCATCAGTGGAGCATCAGTGGAGCATCAGAGGAGCATCAGAGGAGCATCTGAGGAGCATCAGTGGAGCATCAGAGGAGCATCAGAGGAGCATCAGAGGAGCATCAGAGGAGCAACAGAGGAGCATCAGAGGAGAATCAGAGGAGCATCAGAGGAACATCAGAGGAGCATCAGAGTAGCATCAGTGGAGCATCAGAGGAGCATCAGTTGAGCATCAGAGGAGCATCAGAGGAGCATCAGAGGAGCATCAGTGGAGCATCAGAGGAGCATCAGAGGAGCATCAGAGGAGCATCAGAGGAGCATCAGAGGAGCATCAGAGGAGCATCAGAGGAGCATCAGAGGAGCATCAGTGGAGCATCAGAGGAGCATCAGAGGAGCATCAGAGGAGCATCAGAGGAGCATCAGAGGAGCATCAGAGGAGCATCAGAGGAGCATCAGACGAGCATCAGAGGAGCATCAGAGGAGCATCAGAGGAGCATCAGAGGAGCATCAGAGGAGCATCAGTGGAGCATCAGAGGAGCATCAGAGGAGCATCAGAGTAGCATCAGAGGAGCAACAGAGGAGCATCAGAGGAGCATCAGAGGAGCATCAGAGGAGCATCAGAGGAGCATCAGAGGAGCATCAGAGGAGCATCAGAGGAGCATCAGAGGAGCAACAGAGGAGCATCAGAGGAGCATCAGAGGAGCCTCAGAGGAGCCTCAGAGGAGCATCAGAGGAGCATCAGAGGAGCATCAGAGGAGCCTCAGAGGAGCGTCAGAGGAGCATCAGAGGAGCATCAGAGGAGCATCAGAGGAGCATCAGAGGAGCATCAGAGGAGCATCAGAGGAGGATCAGGGGAGCATCAGAGGACCATCAGAGGAGCATCAGAGGAGAATCAGAGGAGCATCAGAGGAGCATCAGAGGAGCAACAGAGGAGCATCAGAGGAGCATCAGAGGAGCCTCAGAGGAGCCTCAGAGGAGCATTAGAGGAGCATCAGAGGAGCATCAGAGGAGCATCAGAGGAGCATCAGAGGAGCATCAGAGGAGCATCAGTGGAGCATCAGTGGAGCATCAGAGGAGCATCAGAGGAGCATCTGAGGAGCATCAGTGGAGCATCAGAGGAGCATCAGAGGAGCATCAGAGGAGCATCAGAGGAGCAACAGAGGAGCATCAGAGGAGAATCAGAGGAGCATCAGAGGAACATCAGAGGAGCATCAGAGTAGCATCAGTGGAGCATCAGAGGAGCATCAGTTGAGCATCAGAGGAGCATCAGAGGAGCATCAGAGGAGCATCAGTGGAGCATCAGAGGAGCATCAGAGGAGCATCAGAGGAGCATCAGAGGAGCATCAGAGGAGCATCAGAGGAGCATCAGAGGAGCATCAGAGGAGCATCAGTGGAGCATCAGAGGAGCATCAGAGGAGCATCAGAGGAGCATCAGAGGAGCATCAGAGGAGCATCAGAGGAGCATCAGAGGAGCATCAGACGAGCATCAGAGGAGCATCAGAGGAGCATCAGAGGAGCATCAGAGGAGCATCAGAGGAGCATCAGTGGAGCATCAGAGGAGCATCAGAGGAGCATCAGAGTAGCATCAGAGGAGCAACAGAGGAGCATCAGAGGAGCATCAGAGGAGCATCAGAGGAGCATCAGAGGAGCATCAGAGGAGCATCAGTGTAGCATCAGAGGAGCATCAGAGGAGCATCAGAGGAGCATCAGAGGAGCATCAGAGGAGCAACAGAGGAGCATCAGAGGAGCAACAGAGGAGCATCAGAGGAGCATCAGAGAAGCATCAGAGGAGCCTCAGAGGAGCATCGGAGCAGCATCAGAGGAGCATCAGAGGAGCATCAGAGGAGCATCAGAGGAGCATCAGAGGAGCATCAGAGGAGCATCAGAGGACATCAGTGGAGCATCAGAGCAGCATCAGAGGAGCATCAGAGGAGCATCAGAGGAGAATCAGAGGAGCATCAGAGGAGCATCAGAGGAGCATCAGAGGAGCATCAGAGGAGCATCAGAGGAGCATCAGAGGAGCATCAGAGGAGCATCAGAGGAGCATCAGTGTAGCATCAGAGGAGCATCAAAGGAGCATCAGAGGAGCATCAGAGGAGCATCAGAGGAGCATCAGAGGAGCATCAGAGGAGCAACAGAGGAGCATCAGAGGAGCATCAGAGGAGCATCAGAGGAGCATCAGAGGACCATCAGTGTAGCATCAGAGGAGCATCAGAGGAGCATCAGAGGAGCATCAGAGGAGCATCAGAGGAGCATCAGAGGAGCAACAGAGGAGCATCAGAGGAGCAACAGAGGAGCATCAGAGGAGCATCAGAGGAGCATCAGAGGAGCATCAGAGGAGCATCAGAGGAGCATCAGAGGAGCATAAGAGTAGCATCAGTGGAGCATCAGAGGAGCATCAGTTGAGCATCAGTGGAGCATCAGAGGAGCATCAGAGGAGCATCAGAGGAGCATCAGAGGAGCATCAGTGGAGCATCAGTGGAGCATCAGAGGAGCATCAGAGGAGCATCAGAGGAGCATCAGAGGAGCAACAGAGGAGCATCAGAGGAGCATCAGAGGAGCAACAGAGGAGCATCAGAGGAGCATCAGAGGAGCATCAGAGGAGCATCAGAGGAGCATCAGAGGAGCATGAGAGGAGCATCAGAGGAGCATCAGTGTAGCATCAGAGGAGCATCAGAGGAGCATCAGAGGAGCAACAGAGGAGCATCAGAGGAGCATCAGAGGAGCAACAGAGGAGCATCAGAGGAGCAACAGAGGAGCATCAGAGGAGCATCAGAGAAGCATCAGAGGAGCCTCAGAGGAGCATCGGAGGAGCATCAGAGGAGCATCAGAGGAGCATCAGAGGAGCATCAGTGGAGCATCAGAGCAGCATCAGAGGAGCATCAGAGGAGCATCAGAGGAGCATCAGAGGAGCATCAGAGGAGCATCAGAGGAGCATCAGAGGAGCATCAGAGGAGCATCAGAGGAGCATCAGTGGAGCATCAGAGGAGCATCAGAGGAGCATCAGAGGAGCATCAGAGGAGCATCAGAGGAGCATCAGTGGAGCATCAGAGCAGCATCAGAGGAGCATCAGAGGAGCATCAGAGGAGCATCAGAGGAGCATCAGAGGAGCATCAGAGGAGCATCAGAGGAGCATCAGAGGAGCATCAGAGGAGCATCAGAGGAGTATCAGAGGAGCATCAGAGGAGCATCAGAGGAGCATCAGTGGAGCATCAGAGGAGCATCAGAGGAGCATCAGTGGAGCATCAGAGGAGCATCAGAGGAGCATCAGAGGAGCATCAGAGGAGCATGAGAGGAGCATCAGAGGAGCATCAGAGGAGCATCAGAGGAGCATCGGAGGAGCATCAGAGGAGCATCAGAGGAGCATCAGAGGAGCATCAGAGGAGCATCAGAGGAGCATCAGAGTTGCATCAGTGGAGCATCAGTGGAGCATCAGAGGAGCATCAGAGGAGCATCAGAGGAGCAACAGGGGAGCATCAGAGGAGCATCAGAGGAGCATCAGAGGAGCATCAGAGGAGCATCAGAGGAGCATCAGAGGAGCATCAGAGGAGCATCAGAGGAGCATCAGAGGAGCATCAGAGGAGCATCAGAGGAGCATCAGTGTAGCATCAGAGGAGCATCAGAGGAGCATCAGAGGAGCATCAGAGGAGCATCAGAGGAGCAACAGAGGAGCATCAGAGGAGCAACAGAGGAGCAGGAGCAGGAGCAGGAGCAGGTGCAGGAGCAGAAGCAGGAGCAGGAGCAGGTTCAGGAGCAAGAGCATCAGAGGAGCATCAGAGGAGCAGGAGCAGGAGCAGGAGCAGGAGCAGGAAAAGGAGCAGGAGCATCAGAGGAGCATCAGAGGAGCAGGAGCAGGAGCAGGAGCAGGAGCAGGAGCATCAGAGGAGCATCAGAGGAGCATCAGAGGAGCATCAGTGGAGCATCAGAGCAGCATCAGAGGAGCATCAGAGGAGCATCAGAGGAGCATCAGAGGAGCATCAGAGGAGCATCAGAGGAGCATCAGAGGAGCATCAGAGGAGCATCAGTGGAGCATCAGAGGAGCATCAGAGGAGCATCAGAGGAGCATCAGAGGAGCATCAGTGGAGCATCAGAGCAGCATCAGAGGAGTATCAGAGGAGCATCAGAGGAGCATCAGAGGAGCATCAGTGGAGCATCAGAGGAGCATCAGAGGAGCATCAGTGGAGCATCAGAGGAGCATCAGAGGAGCATCAGAGGAGCATCAGAGGAGCATCAGAGGAGCATCAGAGGAGCATCAGAGGAGCATCAGAGGAGCATCAGAGGAGCATCAGAGGAGCATCAGAGGAGCATCAGAGGAGCATCAGAGGAGCATCAGAGTTGCATCAGTGGAGCATCAGTGGAGCATCAGAGGAGCATCAGAGGAGCATCAGAGGAGCAACAGGGGAGCATCAGAGGAGCATCAGAGGAGCATCAGAGGAGCATCAGAGGAGCATCAGTGTAGCATCAGAGGAGCATCAGAGGAGCATCAGAGGAGCATCAGAGGAGCATCAGAGGAGCAACAGAGGAGCATCAGAGGAGCAACAGAGGAGCAGGAGCAGGAGCAGGAGCAGGTGCAGGAGCAGAAGCAGGAGCAGGAGCAGGTTCAGGAGCAAGAGCATCAGAGGAGCATCAGAGGAGCAGGAGCAGGAGCAGGAGCAGGAGCAGGAAAAGGAGCAGGAGCATCAGAGGAGCATCAGAGGAGCAGGAGCAGGAGCAGGAGCAGGAGCAGGAGCATCAGAGGAGCATCAGAGGAGCATCAGAGGAGCATCAGAGGAGCATCAGAGGAGCATCAGAGGAGCATCAGAGGAGCATCAGAGGAGCATCAGAGGAGCAGGAGCAGGAGCAGGAGCAGGAGCAGGAGCATCAGAGGAGCATCAGAGGAGCATCAGAGGAGCATCAGAGGAGCATAAGAGGAGCATCAGAGGAGCATCAGAGGAGCATCAGAGGAGCATCAGAGGAGCATCAGAGGAGCATCAGAGGAGCATCAGAGGAGCATCAGAGGAGCATCAGAGGAGCATCAGAGGAGCATCAGTGTAGCATCAGAGGAGCATCAGAGGAGCATCAGAGGAGCATCAGAGGAGCATCAGAGGAGCATCAGAGGAGCAGGAGCAGGAGCAGGAGCAGGAGCAGGAGCATCAGAGGAGCATCAGAGGAGCATCAGAGGAGCATCAGAGGAGCATCAGAGGAGCATCAGAGGAGCATCAGAGGAGCATCAGAGGAGCATCAGAGGAGCATCAGAGGAGCATCAGAGGAGCATCAGAGGAGCATCAGAGGAGCATCAGAGGAGCATCAGAGGAGCATCAGTGTAGCATCAGAGGAGCATCAGAGGAGCATCAGAGGAGCATCAGAGGAGCATCAGAGGAGCAACAGAGGAGCATCAGAGGAGCAACAGAGGAGCATCAGAGGAGCATCAGAGAAGCATCAGAGGAGCCTCAGAGGAGCATCGGAGGAGCATCAGAGGAGCATCAGAGGAGCATCAGAGGAGCATCAGAGGAGCATCAGAGGAGCATCAGAGGAGCATCAGAGGAGCCTCAGAGGAGCCTCAGAGGAGCATCAGAGGAGCATCAGAGGAGCATCAGAGGAGCATCAGAGGAGCATCAGAGGAGCATCAGAGGAGCATCAGAGGAGCATCAGAGGAGCATCAGAGGAGCAACAGAGGAGCATCAGAGGAGCATCAGAGGAGCCTCAGAGGAGCCTCAGAGGAGCATCAGAGGAGCATCAGAGGAGCATCAGAGGAGCATCAGAGGAGCCTCAGAGGAGCGTCAGAGGAGCATCAGAGGAGCATCAGAGGAGCATCAGAGGAGCATCAGAGGAGCATCAGAGGAGCATCAGAGGAGGATCAGAGGAGCATCAGAGGAGCATCAGAGGAGCATCAGAGGAGAATCAGAGGAGCATCAGAGGAGCATCAGAGGAGCAACAGAGGAGCATCAGAGGAGCCTCAGAGGAGCATCAGAGGAGCATCAGAGGAGCATCAGAGGAGCATCAGAGGAGCATCAGAGGAGCATCAGAGGAGCATCAGAGGAGCATCAGTGGAGCATCAGTGGAGCATCAGAGGAGCATCAGAGGAGCATCTGAGGAGCATCAGAGGAGCAACAGAGGAGCATCAGAGGAGCATCAGAGGAGCATCAGAGGACCATCAGAGGAGCATCAGAGTAGCATCAGTGGAGCATCAGAGGAGCATCAGTTGAGCATCAGAGGAGCATCAGAGGAGCATCAGAGGAGCATCAGAGGAGCATCAGAGGAGCATCAGAGGACCATCAGAGGAGCATCAGAGGAGCATCAGAGGAGCATCAGAGGAGCATCAGAGGAGCATCAGAGGAGCATCAGAGGAGCATCAGAGGAGCATCAGATGAGCATCAGAGGAGCATCAGAGGAGCAGCAGTGGAGCATCAGTGGAGCATCAGAGGAGCATCAGAGGAGCATCAGAGGAGCATCAGAGGAGCAACAGAGGAGCATCAGAGGAGCATCAGAGGAGCATCAGAGGAGCATCAGAGGAGCATCAGAGGAGCATCAGTGTAGCATCAGAGGAGCATCAGAGGAGCATCAGAGGAGCATCAGAGGAGCATCAGAGGAGCAACAGAGGAGCATCAGAGGAGCAACAGAGGAGCATCAGAGGAGCATCAGTGAAGCATCAGAGGAGCCTCAGAGGAGCATCGGAGGAGCATCAGAGGAGCATCAGAGGAGCATCAGAGGAGCATCAGAGGAGCATCAGAGGAGCATCAGTGGAGCATCAGAGCAGCATCAGAGGAGCATCAGAGGAGCATCAGAGGAGCATCAGAGGAGCATCAGAGGAGCATCAGAGGAGCATCAGAGGAGCATCAGAGGAGCATCAGAGGAGCATCAGAGGAGCATCAGAGGAGCATTAGTGGAGCATCAGTGGAGCATCAGAGGAGCATCAGAGGAGCATCAGAGGAGCATCAGAGGAGCAACAGAGGAGCATCAGAGGAGCAACAGAGGAGCATCAGAGGAGCATCAGTGAAGCATCAGAGGAGCCTCAGAGGAGCATCGGAGGAGCATCAGAGGAGCATCAGAGGAGCATCAGAGGAGCATCAGAGGAGCATCAGAGGAGCATCAGAGGAGCATCAGAGGATCATCAGAGGAGCATCAGAGGAGCATCAGTGGAGCATCAGTGGAGCATCAGAGGAGCATCAGAGGAGCATCAGAGGAGCATCAGAGGAGCAACAGAGGAGCATCAGAGGAGCATCAGAGGAGCATCAGAGGAGCATCAGAGGAGCATCAGAGGAGCATCAGAGGAGCATCAGAGGAGCATCAGTGTAGCATCAGAGGAGCATCAGAGGAGCATCAGAGGAGCAACAGAGGAGCATCAGAGGAGCAACAGAGGAGCATCAGAGGAGCATCAGTGAAGCATCAGAGGAGCCTCAGAGGAGCATCGGAGGAGCATCAGAGGAGCATCAGAGGAGCATCAGAGGAGCATCAGAGGAGCATCAGGGGAGCATCAGAGGAGCATCAGAGGAGCATCAGAGGAGCATCAGAGGAGCATCATTGGAGCATCAGTGGAGCATCAGAGGAGCATCAGAGGAGCATCAGAGGAGCATCAGAGGAGCAACAGAGGAGCATCAGAGGAGCATCAGAGGAGCATCAGAGGAGCATCAGAGGAGCATCAGAGGAGCATCAGAGGAGCATCAGAGGAGCATCAGTGTAGCATCAGAGGAGCATCAGAGGAGCATCAGAGGAGCATCAGTGTAGCATCAGAGGAGCATCAGAGGAGCATCAGAGGAGCATCAGAGGAGCATCAGAGGAGCAACAGAGGAGCATCAGAGGAGCAACAGAGGAGCATCAGAGGAGCATCAGTGAAGCATCAGAGGAGCCTCAGAGGAGCATCGGAGGAGCATCAGAGGAGCATCAGAGGAGCATCAGACGAGCATCAGAGGAGCATCAGAGGAGCATCAGAGGAGCATCAGAGGAGCATCAGAGGAGCATCAGAGGAGCATCAGTGGAGCATCAGTGGAGCATCAGAGGAGCATCAGAGGAGCATCAGAGGAGCATCAGAGGAGCAACAGAGGAGCATCAGAGGAGCATCAGAGGAGCATCAGAGGAGCATCAGAGGAGCATCAGAGGAGCAACAGAGGAGCATCAGAGGAGCAACAGAGGAGCATCAGAGGAGCATCAGAGAAGCATCAGAGGAGCCTCAGAGGAGCATCGGAGGAGCATCAGAGGAGCATCAGAGGAGCATCAGAGGAGCATCAGAGGAGCATCAGAGGAGCATCAGAGGAGCATCAGAGGAGCCTCAGAGGAGCCTCAGAGGAGCATCAGAGGAGCATCAGAGGAGCATCAGAGGAGCATCAGAGGAGCATCAGAGGAGCATCAGAGGAGCATCAGAGGAGCATCAGAGGAGCATCAGAGGAGCAACAGAGGAGCATCAGAGGAGCATCAGAGGAGCCTCAGAGGAGCCTCAGAGGAGCATCAGAGGAGCATCAGAGGAGCATCAGAGGAGCATCAGAGGAGCCTCAGAGGAGCGTCAGAGGAGCATCAGAGGAGCATCAGAGGAGCATCAGAGGAGCATCAGAGGAGCATCAGAGGAGCATCAGAGGAGGATCAGAGGAGCATCAGAGGAGCATCAGAGGAGCATCAGAGGAGAATCAGAGGAGCATCAGAGGAGCATCAGAGGAGCAACAGAGGAGCATCAGAGGAGCCTCAGAGGAGCATCAGAGGAGCATCAGAGGAGCATCAGAGGAGCATCAGAGGAGCATCAGAGGAGCATCAGAGGAGCATCAGAGGAGCATCAGTGGAGCATCAGTGGAGCATCAGAGGAGCATCAGAGGAGCATCTGAGGAGCATCAGAGGAGCAACAGAGGAGCATCAGAGGAGCATCAGAGGAGCATCAGAGGACCATCAGAGGAGCATCAGAGTAGCATCAGTGGAGCATCAGAGGAGCATCAGTTGAGCATCAGAGGAGCATCAGAGGAGCATCAGAGGAGCATCAGAGGAGCATCAGAGGAGCATCAGAGGACCATCAGAGGAGCATCAGAGGAGCATCAGAGGAGCATCAGAGGAGCATCAGAGGAGCATCAGAGGAGCATCAGAGGAGCATCAGAGGAGCATCAGAGGAGCATCAGATGAGCATCAGAGGAGCATCAGAGGAGCAGCAGTGGAGCATCAGTGGAGCATCAGAGGAGCATCAGAGGAGCATCAGAGGAGCATCAGAGGAGCAACAGAGGAGCATCAGAGGAGCATCAGAGGAGCATCAGAGGAGCATCAGAGGAGCATCAGAGGAGCATCAGTGTAGCATCAGAGGAGCATCAGAGGAGCATCAGAGGAGCATCAGAGGAGCATCAGAGGAGCAACAGAGGAGCATCAGAGGAGCAACAGAGGAGCATCAGAGGAGCATCAGTGAAGCATCAGAGGAGCCTCAGAGGAGCATCGGAGGAGCATCAGAGGAGCATCAGAGGAGCATCAGAGGAGCATCAGAGGAGCATCAGAGGAGCATCAGTGGAGCATCAGAGCAGCATCAGAGGAGCATCAGAGGAGCATCAGAGGAGCATCAGAGGAGCATCAGAGGAGCATCAGAGGAGCATCAGAGGAGCATCAGAGGAGCATCAGAGGAGCATCAGAGGAGCATCAGAGGAGCATCAGTGGAGCATCAGTGGAGCATCAGAGGAGCATCAGAGGAGCATCAGAGGAGCATCAGAGGAGCAACAGAGGAGCATCAGAGGAGCAACAGAGGAGCATCAGAGGAGCATCAGTGAAGCATCAGAGGAGCCTCAGAGGAGCATCGGAGGAGCATCAGAGGAGCATCAGAGGAGCATCAGAGGAGCATCAGAGGAGCATCAGAGGAGCATCAGAGGATCATCAGAGGAGCATCAGAGGAGCATCAGTGGAGCATCAGTGGAGCATCAGAGGAGCATCAGAGGAGCATCAGAGGAGCATCAGAGGAGCAACAGAGGAGCATCAGAGGAGCATCAGAGGAGCATCAGAGGAGCATCAGAGGAGCATCAGAGGAGCATCAGAGGAGCATCAGAGGAGCATCAGTGTAGCATCAGAGGAGCATCAGAGGAGCATCAGAGGAGCAACAGAGGAGCATCAGAGGAGCAACAGAGGAGCATCAGAGGAGCATCAGTGAAGCATCAGAGGAGCCTCAGAGGAGCATCGGAGGAGCATCAGAGGAGCATCAGAGGAGCATCAGAGGAGCATCAGAGGAGCATCAGAGGAGCATCAGAGGAGCATCAGAGGAGCATCAGAGGAGCATCAGAGGAGCATCAGTGGAGCATCAGTGGAGCATCAGAGGAGCATCAGAGGAGCATCAGAGGAGCATCAGAGGAGCAACAGAGGAGCATCAGAGGAGCATCAGAGGAGCATCAGAGGAGCATCAGAGGAGCATCAGAGGAGCATCAGAGGAGCATCAGAGGAGCATCAGTGTAGCATCAGAGGAGCATCAGAGGAGCATCAGAGGAGCATCAGTGTAGCATCAGAGGAGCATCAGAGGAGCATCAGAGGAGCATCAGAGGAGCATCAGAGGAGCAACAGAGGAGCATCAGAGGAGCAACAGAGGAGCATCAGAGGAGCATCAGTGAAGCATCAGAGGAGCCTCAGAGGAGCATCGGAGGAGCATCAGAGGAGCATCAGAGGAGCATCAGAGGAGCATCAGAGGAGCATCAGAGGAGCATCAGAGGAGCATCAGAGGAGCATCAGAGGAGCATCAGTGGAGCATCAGTGGAGCATCAGAGGAGCATCAGAGGAGCATCAGAGGAGCATCAGAGGAGCAACAGAGGAGCATCAGAGGAGCATCAGAGGAGCATCAGAGGAGCATCAGAGGAGCATCAGAGGAGCATCAGAGGAGCATCAGAGGAGCATCAGTGTAGCATCAGAGGAGCATCAGAGGAGCATCAGAGGAGCATCAGAGGAGCATCAGAGGAGCAACAGAGGAGCATCAGAGGAGCAACAGAGGAGCATCAGAGGAGCATCAGAGAAGCATCAGAGGAGCCTCAGAGGAGCATCGGAGGAGCATCAGAGGAGCATCAGAGGAGCATCAGAGGAGCATCAGAGGAGCATCAGAGGAGCATCAGAGGAGCATCAGTGGAGCATCAGAGCAGCATCAGAGGAGCATCAGAGGAGCATCAGAGGAGCAACAGAGGAGCATCAGAGGAGCATCAGAGGAGCATCAGAGGAGCATCAGAGGAGCATCAGAGGAGCATCAGAGGAGCATCAGAGGAGCATCAGTGGAGCATCAGAGGAGCATCAGAGGAGCATCAGAGGAGCATCAGAGGAGCATCAGAGGAGCAGGAGCAGGAGCAGGAGCAGGTGCAGGAGCAGAATCAGGAGCAGGAGCAGGTGCAGGAGCAAGAGCATCAGAGGAGCATCAGAGGAGCAGGAGCAGGAGCAGGAGCAGGAGCAGGAACAGGAGCAGGAGCATCAGAGGAGCATCAGAGGAGCAGGAGCAGGAGCAGGAGCAGGAGCAGGAGCATCAGAGGAGCATCAGAGGAGCATCAGAGGAGCATCAGAGGAGCATCAGAGGAGCATCAGAGGAGCATCAGAGGAGCATCAGAGGAGCATCAGAGGAGGATCAGAGGAGCATCAGAGGAGCATCAGAGGAGCATCAGTGTAGCATCAGAGGAGAATCAGAGGAGCATCAGAGGAGCATCAGAGGAGCATCAGAGGAGCAACAGAGGAGCATCAGAGCAGCAACAGAGGAGCATCAGAGGAGCATCAGAGAAGCATCAGAGGAGCCTCAGAGGAGCATCGGAGGAGCATCAGAGGAGCATCAGAGGAGCATCAGAGGAGCATCAGAGGTGCATCAGAGGAGCATCAGAGTAGCATCAGTGGAGCATCAGAGCAGCATCAGAGGAGCATCAGAGGAGCATCAGAGGAGCATCAGAGGAGCATCAGAGGAGCATCAGAGGAGCATCAGAGGAGCATCAGGGGAGCATCAGAGGAGCATCAGAGGAGCATCAGAGTAGCATCAGAGGAGCATCAGAGGAGCATCAGTGGAGCATCAGTGGAGCATCAGAGGAGCATCAGAGGAGCATCAGAGGAGCATCAGAGGAGCATCAGAGGAGCATCAGAGGAGCAACGGAGGAGCATCAGAGGAGCATCAGAGGAGCATCAGAGGAGCATCAGAGGAGCATCAGTGGAGCATCAGTGGAGCATCAGAGGAGCATCAGAGGAGCATCAGAGGAGCATCAGAGGAGCATCAGAGGAGCATCAGAGGAGCATCAGAGGAGCATCAGTGGAGCATCAGTGGAGCATCAGAGGAGCATCAGAGGAGCATCAGAGGAGCATCAGAGGAGCAACAGAGGAGCATCAGAGGAGCATCAGAGGAGCATCAGAGGAGCATCAGAGGAGCATCAGAGGAGCATCAGAGGAGCATCAGAGGAGCATCAGTGTAGCATCAGAGGAGCATCAGAGGAGCATCAGAGGAGCATCAGAGGAGCATCAGAGGAGCATCAGAGGAGCATCAGAGGAGCAACAGAGGAGCATCAGAGGAGCAACAGAGGAGCATCAGAGGAGCATCAGAGAAGCATCAGAGGAGCCTCAGAGGAGCATCGGAGGAGCATCAGAGGAGCATCAGAGGAGCATCAGAGGTGCATCAGTGGAGCATCAGTGGAGCATCAGAGGAGCATCAGAGGAGCATCAGAGGAGCAACAGGGGAGCATCAGAGGAGCATCAGAGGAGCATCAGAGGAGCATCAGAGGAGCATCAGAGGAGCATCAGAGGAGCATCAGAGGAGCATCAGAGGAGCATCAGAGGAGCATCAGAGGAGCATCAGAGGAGCATCAGAGGAGCATCAGTGTAGCATCAGAGGAGCATCAGAGGAGCATCAGAGGAGCATCAGAGGAGCATCAGAGGAGCAACAGAGGAGCATCAGAGGAGCAACAGAGGAGCAGGAGCAGGAGCAGGAGCAGGTGCAGGAGCAGAAGCAGGAGCAGGAGCAGGTTCAGGAGCAAGAGCATCAGAGGAGCATCAGAGGAGCAGGAGCAGGAGCAGGAGCAGGAGCAGGAAAAGGAGCAGGAGCATCAGAGGAGCATCAGAGGAGCAGGAGCAGGAGCAGGAGCAGGAGCAGGAGCATCAGAGGAGCATCAGAGGAGCATCAGAGGAGCATCAGTGGAGCATCAGAGCAGCATCAGAGGAGCATCAGAGGAGCATCAGTGGAGCATCAGAGGAGCATCAGAGGAGCATCAGTGGAGCATCAGAGGAGCATCAGAGGAGCATCAGAGGAGCATCAGAGGAGCATCAGAGGAGCATCAGAGGAGCATCGGAGGAGCATCAGAGGAGCATCAGAGGAGCATCAGAGGAGCATCAGAGGAGCATCAGAGGAGCATCAGAGGAGCATCAGAGGAGCATCAGAGTTGCATCAGTGGAGCATCAGTGGAGCATCAGAGGAGCATCAGAGGAGCATCAGAGGAGCAACAGGGGAGCATCAGAGGAGCATCAGAGGAGCATCAGAGGAGCATCAGAGGAGCATCAGAGGAGCATCAGAGGAGCATCAGAGGAGCATCAGAGGAGCATCAGAGGAGCATCAGAGGAGCATCAGAGGAGCATCAGAGGAGCATCAGAGGAGCATCAGTGTAGCATCAGAGGAGCATCAGAGGAGCATCAGAGGAGCATCAGAGGAGCATCAGAGGAGCAACAGAGGAGCATCAGAGGAGCAACAGAGGAGCAGGAGCAGGAGCAGGAGCAGGTGCAGGAGCAGAAGCAGGAGCAGGAGCAGGTTCAGGAGCAAGAGCATCAGAGGAGCATCAGAGGAGCAGGAGCAGGAGCAGGAGCAGGAGCAGGAAAAGGAGCAGGAGCATCAGAGGAGCATCAGAGGAGCAGGAGCAGGAGCAGGAGCATCAGAGGAGCATCAGAGGAGCATCAGAGGAGCATCAGAGGAGCATCAGAGGAGCATCAGAGGAGCATCAGAGGAGCATCAGAGGAGCATCAGAGGAGCAGGAGCAGGAGCAGGAACAGGAGCAGGAGCATCAGAGGAGCATCAGAGGAGCATCAGAGGAGCATCAGAGGAGCATCAGAGGAGCATCAGAGGAGCATCAGAGGAGCATCAGAGGAGCATCAGAGGAGCATCAGAGGAGCATCAGAGGAGCATCAGAGGAGCATCAGAGGAGCATCAGAGGAGCATCAGAGGAGCATCAGTGTAGCATCAGAGGAGCATCAGAGGAGCATCAGAGGAGCATCAGAGGAGCATCAGAGGAGCAGGAGCAGGAGCAGGAGCAGGAGCAGGAGCATCAGAGGAGCATCAGAGGAGCATCAGAGGAGCATCAGAGGAGCATCAGAGGAGCATCAGAGGAGCATCAGAGGAGCATCAGAGGAGCATCAGAGGAGCATCAGAGGAGCATCAGAGGAGCATCAGAGGAGCATCAGAGGAGCATCAGAGGAGCATCAGAGGAGCATCAGTGTAGCATCAGAGGAGCATCAGAGGAGCATCAGAGGAGCATCAGAGGAGCATCAGAGGAGCAACAGAGGAGCATCAGAGGAGCAACAGAGGAGCATCAGAGGAGCATCAGAGAAGCATCAGAGGAGCCTCAGAGGAGCATCGGAGGAGCATCAGAGGAGCATCAGAGGAGCATCAGAGGAGCATCAGAGGAGCATCAGAGGAGCATCAGAGCAGCATCAGAGGAGCCTCAGAGGAGCATCAGAGGAGCATCAGAGGAGCATCAGAGGAGCATCAGAGGAGCATCAGAGGAGCATCAGAGGAGCATCAGAGGAGCATCAGAGGAGCAACAGAGGAGCATCAGAGGAGCATCAGAGGAGCCTCAGAGGAGCCTCAGAGGAGCATCAGAGGAGCATCAGAGGAGCATCAGAGGAGCATCAGAGGAGCATCAGAGGAGCCTCAGAGGAGCGTCAGAGGAGCATCAGAGGAGCATCAGAGGAGCATCAGAGGAGCATCAGAGGAGCATCAGAGGAGCATCAGAGGAGGATCAGAGGAGCATCAGAGGACCATCAGAGGAGCATCAGAGGAGAATCAGAGGAGCATCAGAGGAGCATCAGAGGAGCAACAGAGGAGCATCAGAGGAGCCTCAGAGGAGCATCAGAGGAGCATCAGAGGAGCATCAGAGGAGCATCAGAGGAGCATCAGAGGAGCATCAGAGGAGCATCAGAGGAGCATCAGTGGAGCATCAGAGGAGCATCAGAGGAGCATCTGAGGAGCATCAGAGGAGCAACAGAGGAGCATCAGAGGAGCATCAGAGGAGCATCAGAGGACCATCAGAGGAGCATCAGAGTAGCATCAGTGGAGCATCAGAGGAGCATCATTTGAGCATCAGAGGAGCATCAGAGGAGCATCAGAGGAGCATCAGAGGAGCATCAGAGGAGCATCAGAGGAGCATCAGAGGAGCATCAGAGGAGCATCAGAGGAGCATCAGAGGAGCATCAGATGAGCATCAGAGGAGCATCAGAGGAGCATCAGTGGAGCATCAGTGGAGCATCAGAGGAGCATCAGAGGAGCATCAGAGGAGCATCAGAGGAGCAACAGAGGAGCATCAGAGGAGCATCAGAGGAGCATCAGAGGAGCATCAGAGGAGCATCAGAGGAGCATCAGTGTAGCATCAGAGGAGCATCAGAGGAGCATCAGAGGAGCATCAGAGGAGCATCAGAGGAGCAACAGAGGAGCATCAGAGGAGCAACAGAGGAGCATCAGAGGAGCATCAGAGAAGCATCAGAGGAGCCTCAGAGGAGCATCGGAGGAGCATCAGAGGAGCATCAGAGGAGCATCAGAGGAGCATCAGAGGAGCATCAGAGGAGCATCAGAGGAGCATCAGAGGAGCATCAGTGGAGCATCAGAGCAGCATCAGAGGAGCATCAGAGGAGCATCAGAGGAGCATCAGAGGAGCATCAGAGGAGCATCAGAGGAGCATCAGAGGAGCATCAGAGGAGCATCAGAGGAGCATCAGAGGAGCATCAGAGGAGCATCAGAGGAGCATCAGTGGAGCATCAGTGGAGCATCAGAGGAGCATCAGAGGAGCATCAGAGGAGCATCAGAGGAGCAACAGAGGAGCATCAGAGGAGCATCAGAGGAGCATCAGAGGAGCATCAGAGGAGCATCAGAGGAGCATCAGAGGAGCATCAGAGGAACATCAGTGTAGCATCAGAGGAGCATCAGAGGAGCATCAGAGGAGCATCAGAGGAGCATCAGAGGAGCAACAGAGGAGCATCAGATGAGCAACAGAGGAGCATCAGAGGAGCATCAGAGAAGCATCAGAGGAGCCTCAGAGGAGCATCGGAGGAGCATCAGAGGAGCATCAGAGGAGCATCAGAGGAGCATCAGAGGAGCATCAGAGGAGCATCAGAGGAGCATCAGTGGAGCATCAGAGCAGCATCAGAGGAGCATCAGAGGAGCATCAGAGGAGCAACAGAGGAGCATCAGAGGAGCATCAGAGGAGCATCAGAGGAGCATCAGAGGAGCATCAGAGGAGCATCAGAGGAGCATCAGTGGAGCATCAGTGGAGCATCAGAGGAGCATCAGAGGAGCATCAGAGGAGCATCAGAGGAGCATCAGAGGAGCAGGAGCAGGAGCAGGAGCAGGTGCAGGAGCAGAAGCAGGAGCAGGAGCAGGTGCAGGAGCAAGAGCATCAGAGGAGCATCAGAGGAGCAGGAGCAGGAGCAGGAGCAGGAGCAGGAACAGGAGCAGGAGCATCAGAGGAGCATCAGAGGAGCAGGAGCAGGAGCAGGAGCAGGAGCAGGAGCATCAGAGGAGCATCAGAGGAGCATCAGAGGAGCATCAGAGGAGCATCAGAGGAGCATCAGAGGAGCATCAGAGGAGCATCAGAGGAGCATCAGAGGAGCATCAGTGGAGCATCGGAGGAGCATCAGAGGAGCATCAGTGGAGCATCAGAGGAGCATCAGAGGAGCATCAGAGGAGCATCAGAGGAGCATCAGAGGAGCATCAGAGGAGCAGGAGCAGGAGCAGGAGCAGGTGCAGGAGCAGAAGCAGGAGCAGGAGCAGGTGCAGGAGCAAGAGCATCAGAGGAGCATCAGAGGAGCAGGAGCAGGAGCAGGAGCAGGAGCAGGAACAGGAGCAGGAGCATCAGAGGAGCATCAGAGGAGCAGGAGCAGGAGCAGGAGCAGGAGCAGGAGCATCAGAGGAGCATCAGAGGAGCATCAGAGGAGCATCAGAGGAGCATCAGAGGAGCATCAGAGGAGCAACAGAGGAGCATCAGAGGAGCATCAGAGGAGGATCAGAGGAGCATCAGAGGAGCATCAGAGGAGCATCAGTGTAGCATCAGAGGAGAATCAGAGGAGCATCAGAGGAGCATCAGAGGAGCATCAGAGGAGCAACAGAGGAGCATCAGAGCAGCAACAGAGGAGCATCAGAGGAGCATCAGAGAAGCATCAGAGGAGCCTCAGAGGAGCATCGGAGGAGCATCAGAGGAGCATCAGAGGAGCATCAGAGGAGCATCAGAGGAGCATCAGAGGAGCATCAGAGGAGCATCAGTGGAGCATCAGAGCAGCATCAGAGGAGCATCAGAGGAGCATCAGAGGAGCATCAGAGGAGCATCAGAGGAGCATCAGAGGAGCATCAGAGGAGCATCAGAGGAGCATCAGAGGAGCATCAGTGGAGCATCAGAGTAGCATCAGAGGAGCATCAGAGGAGCATCAGAGGAGCATCAGAGTAGCATCAGAGGAGCATCAGAGGAGCATCAGTGTTGCATCAGAGGAGCATCAGAGGAGCATCAGAGGAGCATCAGAGGAGCGTCAGAGGAGAAACGGAGGAGCATCAGAGGAGCATCAGAGGAGCATCAGAGGAGCATCAGAGGAGCATCAGTGGAGCATCAGTGGAGCATCAGAGGAGCATCAGAGGAGCATCAGAGGAGCATCAGAGGAGCATCAGAGGAGCATCAGAGGAGCATCAGGGGAGCATCAGAGGAGCATCAGAGGAGCATCAGAGTAGCATCAGAGGAGCATCAGAGGAGCATCAGTGGAGCATCAGTGGAGCATCAGAGGAGCATCAGAGGAGCATCAGAGGAGCATCAGAGGAGCAACAGAGGAGCATCAGAGGAGCATCAGAGGAGCATCAGAGGAGCATCAGAGGAGCATCAGAGGAGCATCAGTGTTGCATCAGAGGAGCATCAGAGGAGCATCAGAGGAGCATCAGAGGAGCATCAGAGGAGCATCAGAGGAGCAACGGAGGAGCATCAGAGGAGCATCAGAGGAGCATCAGAGGAGCATCAGAGGAGCATCAGTGGAGCATCAGTGGAGCATCAGAGGAGCATCAGAGGAGCATCAGAGGAGCATCAGAGGAGCATCAGAGGAGCATCAGAGGAGCATCAGAGGAGCATCAGTGGAGCATCAGTGGAGCATCAGAGGAGCATCAGAGGAGCATCAGAGGAGCAACAGAGGAGCATCAGAGGAGCATCAGAGGAGCATCAGAGGAGCATCAGAGGAGCATCAGAGGAGCATCAGAGGAGCATCAGAGGAGCATCAGTGTAGCATCAGAGGAGCATCAGAGAAGCATCAGAGGAGCATCAGAGGAGCATCAGAGGAGCATCAGAGGAGCATCAGAGGAGCAACAGAGGAGCATCAGAGGAGCAACAGAGGAGCATCAGAGGAGCATCAGAGAAGCATCAGAGGAGCCTCAGAGGAGCATCGGAGGAGCATCAGAGGAGCATCAGAGGAGCATAAGAGGTGCATCAGTGGAGCATCAGTGGAGCATCAGAGGAGCATCAGAGGAGCATCAGAGGAGCAACAGGGGAGCATCAGAGGAGCATCAGAGGAGCATCAGAGGAGCATCAGAGGAGCATCAGAGGAGCATCAGAGGAGCATCAGAGGAGCATCAGAGGAGCATCAGAGGAGCATCAGAGGAGCATCAGAGGAGCATCAGAGCTCAGTGTAGCATCAGAGGAGCATCAGAGGAGCATCAGAGGAGCATCAGAGGAGCATCAGAGGAGCAACAGAGGAGCATCAGAGGAGCAACAGAGGAGCAGGAGCAGGAGCAGGAGCAGGTGCAGGAGCAGAAGCAGGAGCAGGAGCAGGTTCAGGAGCAAGAGCATCAGAGGAGCATCAGAGGAGCAGGAGCAGGAGCAGGAGCAGGAGCAGGAAAAGGAGCAGGAGCATCAGAGGAGCATCAGAGGAGCAGGAGCAGGAGCAGGAGCAGGAGCAGGAGCATCAGAGGAGCATCAGAGGAGCATCAGAGGAGCATCAGTGGAGCATCAGAGCAGCATCAGAGGAGCATCAGAGGAGCATCAGTGGAGCATCAGAGGAGCATCAGAGGAGCATCAGTGGAGCATCAGAGGAGCATCAGAGGAGCATCAGAGGAGCATCAGAGGAGCATCAGAGGAGCATCAGAGGAGCATCAGAGGAGCATCAGAGGAGCATCAGAGGAGCATCAGAGGAGCATCAGAGGAGCATCAGAGGAGCATCAGAGGAGCATCAGAGTTGCATCAGTGGAGCATCAGTGGAGCATCAGAGGAGCATCAGAGGAGCATCAGAGGAGCAACAGGGGAGCATCAGAGGAGCATCAGAGGAGCATCAGAGGAGCATCAGAGGAGCATCAGAGGAGCATCAGAGGAGCATCAGAGGAGCATCAGAGGAGCATCAGAGGAGCATCAGAGGAGCATCAGAGGAGCATCAGAGGAGCATCAGTGTAGCATCAGAGGAGCATCAGAGGAGCATCAGAGGAGCATCAGAGGAGCATCAGAGGAGCAACAGAGGAGCATCAGAGGAGCAACAGAGGAGCAGGAGCAGGAGCAGGAGCAGGTGCAGGAGCAGAAGCAGGAGCAGGAGCAGGTTCAGGAGCAAGAGCATCAGAGGAGCATCAGAGGAGCAGGAGCAGGAGCAGGAGCAGGAGCAGGAAAAGGAGCAGGAGCATCAGAGGAGCATCAGAGGAGCAGGAGCAGGAGCAGGAGCAGGAGCAGGAGCATCAGAGGAGCATCAGAGGAGCATCAGAGGAGCATCAGAGGAGCATCAGAGGAGCATCAGAGGAGCATCAGAGGAGCATCAGAGGAGCATCAGAGGAGCAGGAGCAGGAGCAGGAGCAGGAGCAGGAGCATCAGAGGAGCATCAGAGGAGCATCAGATGAGCATCAGAGGAGCATCAGAGGAGCATCAGAGGAGCATGAGAGGAGCATCAGAGGAGCATCAGAGGAGCATCAGAGGAGCATCAGAGGAGCATCAGAGGAGCATCAGAGGAGCATCAGAGGAGCATCACAGGAGCATCAGTGTAGCATCAGAGGAGCATCAGAGGAGCATCAGAGGAGCATCAGAGGAGCATCAGAGGAGCAGGAGCAGGAGCAGGAGCAGGAGCAGGAGCATCAGAGGAGCATCAGAGGAGCATCAGAGGAGCATCAGAGGAGCATCAGAGGAGCATCAGAGGAGCATCAGAGGAGCATCAGAGGAGCATCAGAGGAGCATCAGAGGAGCATCAGAGGAGCATCAGAGGAGCATCAGAGGAGCATCAGAGGAGCATCAGTGTAGCATCAGAGGAGCATCAGAGGAGCATCAGAGGAGCATCAGAGGAGCATCAGAGGAGCAACAGAGGAGCATCAGAGGAGCAACAGAGGAGCATCAGAGGAGCATCAGAGAAGCATCAGAGGAGCATCGGAGGAGCATCGGAGGAGCATCAGAGGAGCATCAGAGGAGCATCAGAGGAGCATCAGAGGAGCATCAGATGAGCATCAGAGGAGCATCAGAGGAGCCTCAGAGGAGCCTCAGAGGAGCATCAGAGGAGCATCAGAGGAGCATCAGAGGAGCATCAGAGGAGCATCAGAGGAGCATCAGAGGAGCATCAGAGGAGCTACAGAGGAGCATCAGAGGAGCATCAGAGGAGCCTCAGAGGAGCCTCAGAGGAGCATCAGAGGAGCATCAGAGGAGCATCAGAGGAGCATCAGAGGAGCATCAGAGGAGCCTCAGAGGAGCGTCAGAGGAGCATCAGAGGAGCATCAGAGGAGCATCAGAGGAGCATCAGAGGAGCATCAGAGGAGCATCAGAGGAGGATCAGAGGAGCATCAGAGGAACATCAGAGGAGCATCAGAGGAGAATCAGAGGAGCATCAGAGGAGCATCAGAGGAGCAACAGAGGAGCATCAGAGGAGCCTCAGAGGAGCATCAGAGGAGCATCAGAGGAGCATCAGAGGAGCAACAGAGGAGCATCAGATGAGCAACAGAGGAGCATCAGAGGAGCATCAGAGAAGCATCAGAGGAGCATCAGAGGAGCATCGGAGGAGCATCAGAGGAGCATCAGAGGAGCATCAGAGGAGCATCAGAGGAGCATCAGAGGAGCATCAGAGGAGCATCAGTGGAGCATCAGAGCAGCATCAGAGGAGCATCAGAGGAGCATCAGAGGAGCAACAGAGGAGCATCAGAGGAGCATCAGAGGAGCATCAGAGGAGCATCAGAGGAGCATCAGAGGAGCATCAGAGGAGCATCAGTGGAGCATCAGAGGAGCATCAGAGGAGCATCAGAGGAGCATCAGAGGAGCATCAGAGGAGCAGGAGCAGGAGCAGGAGCAGGTGCAGGAGCAGAAGCAGGAGCAGGAGCAGGTGCAGGAGCAAGAGCATCAGAGGAGCATCAGAGGAGCAGGAGCAGGAGCAGGAGCAGGAGCAGGAACAGGAGCAGGAGCATCAGAGGAGCATCAGAGGAGCAGGAGCAGGAGCAGGAGCAGGAGCAGGAGCATCAGAGGAGCATCAGAGGAGCATCAGAGGAGCATCAGAGGAGCATCAGAGGAGCATCAGAGGAGCATCAGAGGAGCATCAGAGGAGCATCAGAGGAGCATCAGTGGAGCATCGGAGGAGCATCAGAGGAGCATCAGTGGAGCATCAGAGGAGCATCAGAGGAGCATCAGAGGAGCATCAGAGGAGCATCAGAGGAGCATCAGAGGAGCAGGAGCAGGAGCAGGAGCAGGTGCAGGAGCAGAAGCAGGAGCAGGAGCAGGTGCAGGAGCAAGAGCATCAGAGGAGCATCAGAGGAGCAGGAGCAGGAGCAGGAGCAGGAGCAGGAACAGGAGCAGGAGCATCAGAGGAGCATCAGAGGAGCAGGAGCAGGAGCAGGAGCAGGAGCAGGAGCATCAGAGGAGCATCAGAGGAGCATCAGAGGAGCATCAGAGGAGAATCAGAGGAGCATCAGAGGAGCATCAGAGGAGCATCAGAGGAGCATCAGAGGAGGATCAGAGGAGCATCAGAGGAGCATCAGAGGAGCATCAGTGTAGCATCAGAGGAGAATCAGAGGAGCATCAGAGGAGCATCAGAGGAGCATCAGAGGAGCATCAGAGGAGCATCAGTGTTGCATCGGAGGAGCATCAGAGGAGCATCAGAGGAGCATCAGAGGAGCATCAGAGGAGCATCAGAGGAGCAACGGAGGAGCATCAGAGGAGCATCAGAGGAGCATCAGAGGAGCATCAGAGGAGCATCAGTGGAGCATCAGTGGAGCATCAGAGGAGCATCAGAGGAGCATCAGAGGAGCATCAGAGGAGCATCAGAGGAGCATCAGAGGAGCATCAGAGGAGCATCAGTGGAGCATCAGTGGTGCATCAGAGGAGTTCAGAGGAGCATCAGAGGAGCATCAGAGGAGCAACAGAGGAGCATCAGAGGAGCATCAGAGGAGCATCAGAGGAGCATCAGAGGAGCATCAGAGGAGCATCAGAGGAGCATCAGTGTAGCATCAGAGGAGCATCAGAGGAGCATCAGAGGAGCATCAGAGGAGCATCAGAGGAGCATCAGAGGAGCATCAGAGGAGCAACAGAGGAGCATCAGAGGAGCAACAGAGGAGCATCAGAGGAGCATCAGAGAAGCATCAGAGGAGCCTCAGAGGAGCATCGGAGGAGCATCAGAGGAGCATCAGAGGTGCATCAGAGGAGCATCAGAGGAGCATCAGAGGAGCATCAGAGGAGCATCAGTGGAGCATCAGAGCAGCATCAGAGGAGCATCAGAGGAGCATCAGAGGAGCAACAGAGGAGCATCAGAGGAGCATCAGAGGAGCATCAGAGGAGCATCAGAGGAGCATCAGAGGAGCATCAGAGGAGCATCAGTGGAGCATCAGAGGAGCATCAGAGGAGCATCAGAGGAGCATCAGAGGAGCATCAGAGGAGCATCAGAGGAGCATCAGAGGAGCAGGAGCAGGAGCAGGAGCAGGTGCAGGAGCAGAAGCAGGAGCAGGAGCAGGTGCAGGAGCAAGAGCATCAGAGGAGCATCAGAGGAGCAGGAGCAGGAGCAGGAGCAGGAGCAGGAACAGGAGCAGGAGCATCAGAGGAGCATCAGAGGAGCAGGAGCAGGAGCAGGAGCAGGAGCAGGAGCATCAGAGCAGCATCAGAGGAGCATCAGAGGAGCATCAGAGGAGCATCAGAGGAGCATCAGAGGAGCATCAGAGGAGCATCAGAGGAGCATCAGAGGAGCATCAGTGGAGCATCGGAGGAGCATCAGAGGAGCATCAGTGGAGCATCAGAGGAGCATCAGAGGAGCATCAGAGGAGCATCAGAGGAGCATCAGAGGAGCATCAGAGGAGCAGGAGCAGGAGCAGGAGCAGGTGCAGGAGCAGAAGCAGGAGCAGGAGCAGGTGCAGGAGCAAGAGCATCAGAGGAGCATCAGAGGAGCAGGAGCAGGAGCAGGAGCAGGAGCAGGAACAGGAGCAGGAGCATCAGAGGAGCATCAGAGGAGCAGGAGCAGGCGCAGAAGCAGGAGCAGGAGCATCAGAGGAGCATCAGAGGAGCATCAGAGGAGCATCAGAGGAGCATCAGAGGAGCATCAGAGGAGCATCAGAGGAGCATCAGAGGAGGATCAGAGGAGCATCAGAGGAGCATCAGAGGAGCATCAGTGTAGCATCAGAGGAGAATCAGAGGAGCATCAGAGGAGCATCAGAGGAGCATCAGAGGAGCAACAGAGGAGCATCAGAGGAGCAACAGAGGAGCATCAGAGGAGCATCAGAGAAGCATCAGAGGAGCCTCAGAGGAGCATCGGAGGAGCATCAGAGGAGCATCAGAGGAGCATCAGAGGAGCATCAGAGGAGCATCAGAGGAGCATCAGAGGAGCATCAGTGGAGCATCAGAGCAGCATCAGAGGAGCATCAGAGGAGCATCAGAGGAGCATCAGGGGAGCATCAGAGGAGCATCAGAGGAGCATCAGAGGAGCATCAGAGCAGCATCAGAGGAGCATCAGAGGAGCATCAGAGGAGCATCAGAGGAGCATCAGAGGAGCATCAGTGGAGCATCAGTGGAGCATCAGAGGAGCATCAGAGGAGCATCAGAGGAGCATCAGAGGAGCAACAGAGGAGCATCAGAGGAGCATCAGAGGAGCATCAGAGGAGCATCAGAGGAGCATCAGTGTTGCATCAGAGGAGCATCAGAGGAGCATCAGAGGAGCATCAGAGGAGCATCAGAGGAGCATCAGAGGAGCAACGGAGGAGCATCAGAGGAGCAACAGAGGAGCATCAGAGGAGCATCAGAGAAGCATCAGAGGAGCCTCAGAGGAGCATCGGAGGAGCATCAGAGGAGCATCAGAGGAGCATCAGAGGAGCATCAGAGGAGCATCAGAGGAGCATCAGAGGAGCATCAGTGGAGCATCAGAGCAGCATCAGAGGCGCATCAGAGGAGCATCAGAGGAGCAACAGAGGAGCATCAGAGGAGCATCAGAGGAGCATCAGAGGAGCATCAGAGGAGCATCAGAGGAGCATCAGAGGAGCTTCAGAGGAGCATCAGAGGAGCATCAGTGGAGCATCAGAGGAGCATCAGAGGAGCATCAGTGTAGCATCAGAGGAGCATCAGAGGAGCATCAGAGGAGCATCAGAGGAGCATCAGAGGAGCAACAGAGGAGCATCAGATGAGCAACAGAGGAGCATCAGAGGAGCATCAGAGAAGCATCAGAGGAGCCTCAGAGGAGCATCGGAGGAGCATCAGAGGAGCATCAGAGGAGCATCAGAGGAGCATCAGAGGAGCATCAGAGGAGCATCAGAGGAGCATCAGTGGAGCATCAGAGCAGCATCAGAGGAGCATCAGAGGAGCATCAGAGGAGCAACAGAGGAGCATCAGAGGAGCATCAGAGGAGCATCAGAGGAGCATCAGAGGAGCATCAGAGGAGCATCAGAGGAGCATCAGAGGAGCATCAGTGGAGCATCAGAGGAGCATCAGAGGAGCATCAGAGGAGCATCAGAGGAGCATCAGAGGAGCAGGAGCAGGAGCAGGAGCAGGTGCAGGAGCAGAAGCAGGAGCAGGAGCAGGTGCAGGAGCAAGAGCATCAGAGGAGCATCAGAGGAGCAGGAGCAGGAGCAGGAGCAGGAGCAGGAACAGGAGCAGGAGCATCAGAGGAGCATCAGAGGAGCAGGAGCAGGAGCAGGAGCAGGAGCAGGAGCATCAGAGGAGCATCAGAGGAGCATCAGAGGAGCATCAGAGGAGCATCAGAGGAGCATCAGAGGAGCATCAGAGGAGCATCAGAGGAGCATCAGAGGAGCATCAGTGGAGCATCGGAGGAGCATCAGAGGAGCATCAGTGGAGCATCAGAGGAGCATCAGAGGAGCATCAGAGGAGCATCAGAGGAGCATCAGAGGAGCATCAGAGGAGCAGGAGCAGGAGCAGGAGCAGGTGCAGGAGCAGAAGCAGGAGCAGGAGCAGGTGCAGGAGCAAGAGCATCAGAGGAGCATCAGAGGAGCAGGAGCAGGAGCAGGAGCAGGAGCAGGAACAGGAGCAGGAGCATCAGAGGAGCATCAGAGGAGCAGGAGCAGGAGCAGGAGCAGGAGCAGGAGCATCAGAGCAGCATCAGAGGAGCATCAGAGGAGCATCAGAGGAGCATCAGAGGAGCATCAGAGGAGCATCAGAGGAGCATCAGAGGAGCATCAGAGGAGGATCAGAGGAGCATCAGAGGAGCATCAGAGGAGCATCAGTGTTGCATCGGAGGAGCATCAGAGGAGCATCAGAGGAGCATCAGAGGAGCATCAGAGGAGCATCAGAGGAGCAACGGAGGAGCATCAGAGGAGCATCAGAGGAGCATCAGAGGAGCATCAGAGGAGCATCAGTGGAGCATCAGTGGAGCATCAGAGGAGCATCAGAGGAGCATCAGAGGAGCATCAGAGGAGCATCAGAGGAGCATCAGAGGAGCATCAGAGGAGCATCAGTGGAGCATCAGTGGTGCATCAGAGGAGTTCAGAGGAGCATCAGAGGAGCATCAGAGGAGCAACAGAGGAGCATCAGAGGAGCATCAGAGGAGCATCAGAGGAGCATCAGAGGAGCATCAGAGGAGCATCAGAGGAGCATCAGTGTAGCATCAGAGGAGCATCAGAGGAGCATCAGAGGAGCATCAGAGGAGCATCAGAGGAGCATCAGAGGAGCATCAGAGGAGCAACAGAGGAGCATCAGAGGAGCAACAGAGGAGCATCAGAGGAGCATCAGAGAAGCATCAGAGGAGCCTCAGAGGAGCATCGGAGGAGCATCAGAGGAGCATCAGAGGTGCATCAGAGGAGCATCAGAGGAGCATCAGAGGAGCATCAGAGGAGCATCAGTGGAGCATCAGAGCAGCATCAGAGGAGCATCAGAGGAGCATCAGAGGAGCAACAGAGGAGCATCAGAGGAGCATCAGAGGAGCATCAGAGGAGCATCAGAGGAGCATCAGAGGAGCATCAGAGGAGCATCAGTGGAGCATCAGAGGAGCATCAGAGGAGCATCAGAGGAGCATCAGAGGAGCATCAGAGGAGCATCAGAGGAGCATCAGAGGAGCAGGAGCAGGAGCAGGAGCAGGTGCAGGAGCAGAAGCAGGAGCAGGAGCAGGTGCAGGAGCAAGAGCATCAGAGGAGCATCAGAGGAGCAGGAGCAGGAGCAGGAGCAGGAGCAGGAACAGGAGCAGGAGCATCAGAGGAGCATCAGAGGAGCAGGAGCAGGAGCAGGAGCAGGAGCAGGAGCATCAGAGCAGCATCAGAGGAGCATCAGAGGAGCATCAGAGGAGCATCAGAGGAGCATCAGAGGAGCATCAGAGGAGCATCAGAGGAGCATCAGAGGAGCATCAGTGGAGCATCGGAGGAGCATCAGAGGAGCATCAGTGGAGCATCAGAGGAGCATCAGAGGAGCATCAGAGGAGCATCAGAGGAGCATCAGAGGAGCATCAGAGGAGCAGGAGCAGGAGCAGGAGCAGGTGCAGGAGCAGAAGCAGGAGCAGGAGCAGGTGCAGGAGCAAGAGCATCAGAGGAGCATCAGAGGAGCAGGAGCAGGAGCAGGAGCAGGAGCAGGAACAGGAGCAGGAGCATCAGAGGAGCATCAGAGGAGCAGGAGCAGGCGCAGAAGCAGGAGCAGGAGCATCAGAGGAGCATCAGAGGAGCATCAGAGGAGCATCAGAGGAGCATCAGAGGAGCATCAGAGGAGCATCAGAGGAGCATCAGAGGAGGATCAGAGGAGCATCAGAGGAGCATCAGAGGAGCATCAGTGTAGCATCAGAGGAGAATCAGAGGAGCATCAGAGGAGCATCAGAGGAGCATCAGAGGAGCAACAGAGGAGCATCAGAGGAGCAACAGAGGAGCATCAGAGGAGCATCAGAGAAGCATCAGAGGAGCCTCAGAGGAGCATCGGAGGAGCATCAGAGGAGCATCAGAGGAGCATCAGAGGAGCATCAGAGGAGCATCAGAGGAGCATCAGAGGAGCATCAGTGGAGCATCAGAGCAGCATCAGAGGAGCATCAGAGGAGCATCAGAGGAGCATCAGGGGAGCATCAGAGGAGCATCAGAGGAGCATCAGAGGAGCATCAGAGCAGCATCAGAGGAGCATCAGAGGAGCATCAGAGGAGCATCAGAGGAGCATCAGAGGAGCATCAGTGGAGCATCAGTGGAGCATCAGAGGAGCATCAGAGGAGCATCAGAGGAGCATCAGAGGAGCATCAGAGGAGCATCAGAGGAGCATCAGAGGAGCATCAGAGGAGCAACAGAGGAGCATCAGAGGAGCATCAGAGGAGCATCAGAGGAGCATCAGAGGAGCATCAGTGTTGCATCAGAGGAGCATCAGAGGAGCATCAGAGGAGCATCAGAGGAGCATCAGAGGAGCATCAGAGGAGCAACGGAGGAGCATCAGAGGAGCAACAGAGGAGCATCAGAGGAGCATCAGAGAAGCATCAGAGGAGCCTCAGAGGAGCATCGGAGGAGCATCAGAGGAGCATCAGAGGAGCATCAGAGGAGCATCAGAGGAGCATCAGAGGAGCATCAGAGGAGCATCAGTGGAGCATCAGAGCAGCATCAGAGGCGCATCAGAGGAGCATCAGAGGAGCAACAGAGGAGCATCAGAGGAGCATCAGAGGAGCATCAGAGGAGCATCAGAGGAGCATCAGAGGAGCATCAGAGGAGCTTCAGAGGAGCATCAGAGGAGCATCAGTGGAGCATCAGAGGAGCATCAGAGGAGCATCAGTGTAGCATCAGAGGAGCATCAGAGGAGCATCAGAGGAGCATCAGAGGAGCATCAGAGGAGCAACAGAGGAGCATCAGATGAGCAACAGAGGAGCATCAGAGGAGCATCAGAGAAGCATCAGAGGAGCCTCAGAGGAGCATCGGAGGAGCATCAGAGGAGCATCAGAGGAGCATCAGAGGAGCATCAGAGGAGCATCAGAGGAGCATCAGAGGAGCATCAGTGGAGCATCAGAGCAGCATCAGAGGAGCATCAGAGGAGCATCAGAGGAGCAACAGAGGAGCATCAGAGGAGCATCAGAGGAGCATCAGAGGAGCATCAGAGGAGCATCAGAGGAGCATCAGAGGAGCATCAGAGGAGCATCAGTGGAGCATCAGAGGAGCATCAGAGGAGCATCAGAGGAGCATCAGAGGAGCATCAGAGGAGCAGGAGCAGGAGCAGGAGCAGGTGCAGGAGCAGAAGCAGGAGCAGGAGCAGGTGCAGGAGCAAGAGCATCAGAGGAGCATCAGAGGAGCAGGAGCAGGAGCAGGAGCAGGAGCAGGAACAGGAGCAGGAGCATCAGAGGAGCATCAGAGGAGCAGGAGCAGGAGCAGGAGCAGGAGCAGGAGCATCAGAGGAGCATCAGAGGAGCATCAGAGGAGCATCAGAGGAGCATCAGAGGAGCATCAGAGGAGCATCAGAGGAGCATCAGAGGAGCATCAGAGGAGCATCAGTGGAGCATCGGAGGAGCATCAGAGGAGCATCAGTGGAGCATCAGAGGAGCATCAGAGGAGCATCAGAGGAGCATCAGAGGAGCATCAGAGGAGCATCAGAGGAGCAGGAGCAGGAGCAGGAGCAGGTGCAGGAGCAGAAGCAGGAGCAGGAGCAGGTGCAGGAGCAAGAGCATCAGAGGAGCATCAGAGGAGCAGGAGCAGGAGCAGGAGCAGGAGCAGGAACAGGAGCAGGAGCATCAGAGGAGCATCAGAGGAGCAGGAGCAGGAGCAGGAGCAGGAGCAGGAGCATCAGAGCAGCATCAGAGGAGCATCAGAGGAGCATCAGAGGAGCATCAGAGGAGCATCAGAGGAGCATCAGAGGAGCATCAGAGGAGCATCAGAGGAGGATCAGAGGAGCATCAGAGGAGCATCAGAGGAGCATCAGTGTAGCATCAGAGGAGAATCAGAGGAGCATCAGAGGAGCATCAGAGGAGCATCAGAGGAGCAACAGAGGAGCATCAGAGCAGCAACAGAGGAGCATCAGAGGAGCATCAGAGAAGCATCAGAGGAGCCTCAGAGGAGCATCGGAGGAGCATCAGAGGAGCATCAGAGGAGCATCAGAGGAGCATCAGAGGAGCATCAGAGGAGCATCAGAGGAGCATCAGAGGAGCATCAGTGGAGCATCAGAGCAGCATCAGAGGAGCATCAGAGGAGCATCAGAGGAGCATCAGAGGAGCATCAGAGGAGCATCAGAGGAGCATCAGAGGAGCATCAGAGGAGCATCAGAGGAGCATCAGAGGAGCATCAGAGTAGCATCAGAGGAGCATCAGAGGAGCATCAGTGGAGCATCAGTGGAGCGTCAGAGGAGCATCAGAGGAGCATCAGAGGAGCATCAGAGGAGCAACAGAGGAGCATCAGAGGAGCATCAGAGGAGCATCAGAGGAGCATCAGAGGAGCATCAGAGGAGCATCAGTGTTGCATCAGAGGAGCATCAGAGGAGCATCAGAGGAGCATCAGAGGAGCATCAGAGGAGCATCAGAGGAGCAACGGAGGAGCATCAGAGGAGCATCAGAGGAGCATCAGAGGAGCATCAGAGGAGCATCAGTGGAGCATCAGTGGAGCATCAGAGGAGCATCAGAGGAGCATCAGAGGAGCATCAGAGGAGCATCAGAGGAGCATCAGAGGAGCATCAGAGGAGCATCAGTGGAGCATCAGTGGAGCATCAGAGGAGCATCAGAGGAGCATCAGAGGAGCATCAGAGGAGCAACAGAGGAGCATCAGAGGAGCATCAGAGGAGCATCAGAGGAGCATCAGAGGAGCATCAGAGGAGCATCAGAGGAGCATCAGTGTAGCATCAGAGGAGCATCAGAGGAGCATCAGAGGAGCATCAGAGGAGCATCAGAGGAGCATCAGAGGAGCATCAGAGGAGCAACAGAGGAGCATCAGAGGAGCAACAGAGGAGCATCAGAGGAGCATCAGAGAAGCATCAGAGGAGCCTCAGAGGAGCATCGGAGGAGCATCAGAGGAGCATCAGAGGAGCATCAGAGGAGCATCAGAGGAGCATCAGAGGAGCATCAGAGGAGCATCAGTGGAGCATCAGAGCAGCATCAGAGGAGCATCAGAGGAGCATCAGAGGAGCAACAGAGGAGCATCAGAGGAGCATCAGAGGAGCATCAGAGGAGCATCAGAGGAGCATCAGAGGAGCATCAGAGGAGCATCAGAGGAGCAGGAGCAGGAGCAGGAGCAGGTGCAGGAGCAGAAGCAGGAGCAGGAGCAGGTGCAGGAGCAAGAGCATCAGAGGAGCATCAGAGGAGCAGGAGCAGGAGCAGGAGCAGGAGCAGGAACAGGAGCAGGAGCATCAGAGGAGCATCAGAGGAGCAGGAGCAGGAGCAGGAGCAGGAGCAGGAGCATCAGAGGAGCATCAGAGGAGCATCAGAGGAGCATCAGAGGAGCATCAGAGGAGCATCAGAGGAGCATCAGAGGAGCATCAGAGGAGCATCAGTGGAGCATCGGAGGAGCATCAGAGGAGCATCAGTGGAGCATCAGAGGAGCATCAGAGGAGCATCAGAGGAGCATCAGAGGAGCATCAGAGGAGCATCAGAGGAGCAGGAGCAGGAGCAGGAGCAGGTGCAGGAGCAGAAGCAGGAGCAGGAGCAGGTGCAGGAGCAAGAGCATCAGAGGAGCATCAGAGGAGCAGGAGCAGGAGCAGGAGCAGGAGCAGGAACAGGAGCAGGAGCATCAGAGGAGCATCAGAGGAGCAGGAGCAGGAGCAGGAGCAGGAGCAGGAGCATCAGAGGAGCATCAGAGGAGCATCAGAGGAGCATCAGAGGAGCATCAGAGGAGCATCAGAGGAGCATCAGAGGAGCATCAGAGGAGCATCAGAGGAGGATCAGAGGAGCATCAGAGGAGCATCAGAGGAGCATCAGTGTAGCATAAGAGGAGAATCAGAGGAGCATCAGAGGAGCATCAGAGGAGCATCAGAGGAGCAACAGAGGAGCATCAGAGGAGCAACAGAGGAGCATCAGAGGAGCATCAGAGAAGCATCAGAGGAGCCTCAGAGGAGCATCGGAGGAGCATCAGAGGAGCATCAGAGGAGCATCAGAGGAGCATCAGAGGAGCATCAGAGGAGCATCAGAGGAGCATCAGTGGAGCATCAGAGGAGCATCAGAGGAGCATCAGAGGAGCATCAGAGGAGCATCAGAGGAGCATCAGAGGAGCATCAGAGGAGCATCAGAGGAGCATCAGAGGAGCATCAGAGGAGCATCAGTGGAGCATCAGTGGAGCATCAGAGGAGCATCAGAGGAGCATCAGAGGAGCATCAGAGGAGCAACAGAGGAGCATCAGAGGAGCATCAGAGGAGCATCAGAGGAGCATCAGAGGAGCATCAGTGTTGCATCAGAGGAGCATCAGAGGAGCATCAGAGGAGCATCAGAGGAGCATCAGAGGAGCATCAGAGGAGCAACGGAGGAGCATCAGAGGAGCAACAGAGGAGCATCAGAGGAGCATCAGAGAAGCATCAGAGGAGCCTCAGAGGAGCATCGGAGTAGCATCAGAGGAGCATCAGAGGAGCATCAGAGGAGCATCAGAGGAGCATCAGTGGAGCATCAGAGCAGCATCAGAGGCGCATCAGAGGAGCATCAGAGGAGCAACAGAGGAGCATCAGAGGAGCATCAGAGGAGCATCAGAGGAGCATCAGAGGAGCATCAGAGGAGCATCAGAGGAGCATCAGAGGAGCTTCAGAGGAGCATCAGAGGAGCATCAGTGGAGCATCAGAGGAGCATCAGAGGAGCATCAGAGGAGCAGCAGAGGAGCATCAGAGGAGCAGGAGCAGGAGCAGGAGCAGGAGCAGGTGCAGGAGCAGAAGCAGGAGCAGGAGCAGGTGCAGGAGCAAGAGCATCAGAGGAGCATCAGAGGAGCAGGAGCAGGAGCAGGAGCAGGAGCAGGAACAGGAGCAGGAGCATCAGAGGAGCAACAGAGGAGAATCAGAGGAGCATCAGAGGAGCATCAGTGGAGCATCAGAGCAGCATCAGAGGAGCATCAGAGGAGCATCAGAGGAGCATCAGAGGAGCATCAGAGGAGCATCAGAGGAGCATCAGAGGAGCATCAGAGGAGCAACAGAGGAGCATCAGAGGAGCATCAGAGGAGCATCAGAGGAGCATCAGAGGAGCATCAGTGTAGCATCAGAGGAGCATCAGAGAAGCATCAGAGGAGCATCAGTGGAGCATCAGAGGAGCATCAGTGGAGCATCAGAGGAGCATCAGAGGAGCATCAGAGGAGCATCAGAGGAGCATCAGTGGAGCATCAGAGCAGCATCAGAGGAGCATCAGAGGAGCATCAGAGGAGCAACAGAGGAGCATCAGAGGAGCATCAGAGGAGCATCAGAGGAGCATCAGAGGAGCATCAGAGGAGCATCAGAGGAGCATCAGAGGAGCATCAGAGGAGCATCAGAGGAGCAACAGAGGAGCATCAGAGGAGCATCAGAGGAGCATCAGTGGAGCATCAGTGGAGCATCAGAGGAGCATCAGAGGAGCATCAGAGGAGCATCAGAGGAGCATCAGAGGAGCATCAGAGGAGCATCAGAGGAGCAGGAGCAGGAGCAGGAGCAGGTGCAGGAGCAGGAGCAGGAGCAGGAGCAGGTGCAGGAGCAAGAGCATCAGAGGAGCATCAGAGGAGCAGGAGCAGGAGCAGGAGCAGGAGCAGGAACAGGAGCAGGAGCATCAGAGGAGCATCAGAGGAGCAGGAGCAGGAGCAGGAGCAGGTGCAGGAGCATCAGAGGAGCATCAGAGGAGCATCAAAGGAGCAGGAGCAGGAGCAGGAGCATCAGAGGAGCATCAGAGGAGCATCAGAGGAGCATCAGAGGATCATCAGAGGAGCATCAGAGGAGCATGAGAGGAGCATCAGAGGAGCAACAGAGGAGCATCAGAGGAGCAACAGAGGAGCATCAGAGGAGCATCAGAGGAGCATCAGAGGAGCATCAGAGGAGCATCAGTGTAGCATCAGAGGAGCATCAGAGGAGCATCAGAGGAGCATCAGAGGAGCATCAGAGGAGCATCAGAGGAGGATCAGAGGAGCATCAGAGGAGCAACAGAGGAGCATCAGAGGAGCATCAGAGGAGCATCAGAGGATCCTCAGAGGAGCATTAGAGGAGCATCAGAGGAGCATCAGTGGAGCATCAGTGGAGCATCAGAGGAGCATCAGAGGAGCATCAGAGGAGCATCAGAGGAGCATCAGAGGAGCATCAGTGGAGCATCAGTGGAGCATCTGAGGAGCATCAGAGGAACATCAGAGGAGCATCAGTGGAGCATCAGAAAAACATCAGAGGAGCATCAGAGGAGCAACAGAGGAGCATCAGAGGAGCATCAGAGGAGCAACAGAGGAGCATCAGAGGAGCATCAGAGGAGCATCAGAGGAGCATCGTAGGAGCAACAGAGGAGCATCAGAGGAGCATCAGAGGAGCATGAGAGGAGCATCAGAGGAGCAACAGAGGAGCATCAGAGGAGCATCAGAGGAGCATCAGAGGAGCATCAGAGGAGCAACAGAGGAGCATCAGAGGAGCATCAGAGGAGCATCAGAGGAGCCTCAGAGGAGCATCAGAGGAGCATCAGAGGAGCATCAGAGGAGCATCAGAGGAGCATCAGAGGAGCATCAGAGGAGCATCAGAGGAGCAACAGAGGAGCATCAGAGGAGCATCAGAGGAGCATCAGAGGAGCATCAGAGGAGCATCAGAGGAGCATCAGAGGAGCATCAGAGGAGCATCAGTGGAGCATCAGAGGATCATCAGAGGAGCATCAGAGGAGCATCAGAGGAGCATCAGAGGAGCATCAGTGGAGCATCAGAGTAGCATCAGTGGAGCATCAGAGGAGCATCAGAGGAGCATCAGAGGAGCATCAGAGGAGCATCAGAGGAGCATCAGAGGAGCATCAGAGGAGCATCAGAGGAGCATCAGAGGAGCATCAGAGGAGCAACAGAGGAGCATCAGAGGAGCATCAGAGGAGCATCAGAGGAGCATCAGAGGAGCATCAGAGGAGCATCAGAGGAGCATCAGAGGAGCATCAGTGTAGCATCAGAGGAGCATCAGAGGAGCATCAGAGGAGCATCAGAGGAGCATCAGAGGAGCATCAGAGGAGCATCAGAGGAGCATCAGTGGAGCATCAGAGGAGCATCAGAAGAGCATCAGAGGAGCATCAGAGGAGCATCAGAGGAGCATCAGTGGAGCATCAGAGGAGCATCAGTGGAGCATCAGAGGAGCATCAGAGGAGCATCAGAGGAGCATCAGAGGAGCATCAGAGGAGCATCAGAGGAGAATCAGAGGAGCATCAGAGGAGCATCAGAGGAGCATCAGAGGAGCATCAGAGGAGCATCAGTGTAGCATCAGAGGAGCATCAGAGGAGCATCAGAGGAGCATCAGAGGAGCATCAGAGGAGCATCAGAGGAGCAACAGAGGAGCATCAGAGGAGCATCAGAGGAGCATCAGAGGAGCATCAGAGGAGCATCAGAGGAGCATCAGTGTAGCATCAGAGGAGCATCAGAGGAGCATCAGAGGAGCATCAGTGGAGCATCAGAGGAGCATCAGTGGAGCATAGGAGCATCAGAGGAGCATCAGAGGAGCATCAGAGGAGCATCAGAGGAGCATCAGTGGAGCATCAGAGCAGCATCAGAGGAGCATCAGAGGAGCATCAGAGGAGCATCAGAGGAGCATCAGTGGAGCATCAGAGTAGCATCAGTGGAGCATCAGAGGAGCATCAGAGGAGCATCAGAGGAGCATCAGAGGAGCATCAGAGGAGCATCAGAGGAGCATCAGAGGAGCATCAGAGGAGCATCAGAGGAGCATCAGTGTAGCATCAGAGGAGCATCAGAGGAGCATCAGAGGAGCATCAGAGGAGCATCAGAGGAGCATCAGAGGAACATCAGAGGAGCATCAGTGGAGCATCAGTGGAGCATCAGAGGAGCATCAGAGGAGCATCAGAGGAGCAACAGAGGAACATCAGAGGAGCATCAGAGGAGCATCAGAGGAGCATCAGAGGAGCATCAGAGGAGCATCAGAGGAGCATCAGTGTAGCATCAGAGGAGCATCAGAGGAGCATCAGAGGAGCATCAGAGGAGCATCAGAGGAGCATCAGAGGAGCATCAGAGGAGCAACAGAGGAGCATCAGAGGAGCAACAGAGGAGCATCAGAGGAGCATCAGAGGAGCATCAGAAGAGCCTCAGAGGAGCATCGGAGGAGCATCAGAGGAGCATCAGAGGAGCATCAGAGGAGCATCAGAGGAGCATCAGAGGAGCATCAGAGGAGCATCAGTGGAGCATCAGAGCAGCATCAGAGGAGCATCAGAGGAGCATCAGAGGAGCAACAGAGGAGCATCAGAGGAGCATCAGAGGAGCATCAGAGGAGCATCAGAGGAGCATCAGAGGAGCATCAGAGGAGCATCAGAGGAGCATCAGTGGAGCATCAGAGGAGCATCAGAGGAGCATCAGAGGAGCATCAGAGGAGCATCAGAGGAGCAGGAGCAGGAGCAGGAGCAGGTGCAGGAGCAGAAGCAGGAGCAGGAGCAGGTGCAGGAGCAAGAGCATCAGAGGAGCATCAGAGGAGCAGGAGCAGGAGCAGGAGCAGGAGCAGGAACAGGAGCAGGAGCATCAGAGGAGCATCAGAGGAGCAGGAGCAGGAGCAGGAGCAGGAGCAGGAGCATCAGAGGAGCATCAGAGGAGCATCAGAGGAGCATCAGAGGAGCATCAGAGGAGCATCAGAGGAGCATCAGAGGAGCATCAGAGGAGCATCAGAGGAGCATCAGTGGAGCATCGGAGGAGCATCAGAGGAGCATCAGTGGAGCATCAGAGGAGCATCAGAGGAGCATCAGAGGAGCATCAGAGGAGCATCAGAGGAGCATCAGAGGAGCAGGAGCAGGAGCAGGAGCAGGTGCAGGAGCAGAAGCAGGAGCAGGAGCAGGTGCAGGAGCAAGAGCATCAGAGGAGCATCAGAGGAGCAGGAGCAGGAGCAGGAGCAGGAGCAGGAACAGGAGCAGGAGCATCAGAGGAGCATCAGAGGAGCAGGAGCAGGAGCAGGAGCAGGAGCAGGAGCATCAGAGGAGCATCAGAGGAGCATCAGAGGAGCATCAGAGGAGCATCAGAGGAGCATCAGAGGAGCATCAGAGGAGCATCAGAGGAGCATCAGAGGAGGATCAGAGGAGCATCAGAGGAGCATCAGAGGAGCATCAGTGTAGCATCAGAGGAGAATCAGAGGAGCATCAGAGGAGCATCAGAGGAGCATCAGAGGAGCAACAGAGGAGCATCAGAGGAGCAACAGAGGAGCATCAGAGGAGCATCAGAGAAGCATCAGAGGAGCCTCGGAGGAGCATCGGAGGAGCATCAGAGGAGCATCAGAGGAGCATCTGAGGAGCATCAGAGGAGCATCAGAGGAGCATCAGAGGAGCATCAGTGGAGCATCAGAGCAGCATCAGAGGAGCATCAGAGGAGCATCAGAGGAGCATCAGAGGAGCATCAGAGGAGCATCAGAGGAGCATCAGAGGAGCATCAGAGGAGCAGGAGCAGGAGCAGGAGCAGGAGCAGAAGCAGGAGCAGGAGCAGGTGCAGGAGCAAGAGCATCAGAGGAGCATCAGAGGAGCAGGAGCAGGAGCAGGAGCAGGAGCAGGAACAGGAGCAGGAGCATCAGAGGAGCATCAGAGGAGCAGGAGCAGGAGCAGGAGCAGGAGCAGGAGCATCAGAGGAGCATCAGAGGAGCATCAGAGGAGCATCAGAGGAGCATCAGAGGAGCATCAGAGGAGCATCAGAGGAGCATCAGAGGAGCATCAGAGGAGGATCAGAGGAGCATCAGAGGAGCATCAGAGGAGCATCAGTGTAGCATCAGAGGAGAATCAGAGGAGCATCAGAGGAGCATCAGAGGAGCATCAGAGGAGCAACAGAGGAGCATCAGAGGAGCAACAGAGGAGCATCAGAGGAGCATCAGAGAAGCATCAGAGGAGCCTCAGAGGAGCATCGGAGGAGCATCAGAGGAGCATCAGAGGAGCATCTGAGGAGCATCAGAGGAGCATCAGAGGAGCATCAGAGGAGCATCAGTGGAGCATCAGAGCAGCATCAGAGGAGCATCAGAGGAGCATCAGAGGAGCATCAGAGGAGCATCAGAGGAGCATCAGAGGAGCATCAGAGGAGCATCAGAGGAGCATCAGAGGAGCATCAGAGGAGCATCAGAGGAGCATCAGTGGAGCATCAGAGGAGCATCAGAGGAGCATCAGAGGAGCATCAGAGGAGCAACAGAGGAGCATCAGAGGAGCATCAGACGAGCATCAGAGGAGCATCAGAGGAGCATCAGAGGAGCATCAGAGGAGCTTCAGAGGAGCATCAGAGGAGCATCAGAGGAGCATCAGAGGAGCATCAGAGGAGCAACGGAGGAGCATCAGAGGAGCAACAGAGGAGCATCAGAGGAGCATCAGAGAAGCATCAGAGGAGCCTCAGAGGAGCATCGGAGGAGCATCAGAGGAGCATCAGAGGAGCATCAGAGGAGCATCAGAGGAGCATCAGAGGAGCATCAGAGGAGCATCAGTGGAGCATCAGAGCAGCATCAGAGGCGCATCAGAGGAGCATCAGAGGAGCAACAGAGGAGCATCAGAGGAGCATCAGAGGAGCATCAGAGGAGCATCAGAGGAGCATCAGAGGAGCATCAGAGGAGCATCAGAGGGGCTTCAGAGGAGCATCAGAGAGCATCAGTGGAGCATCAGAGGAGCATCAGAGGAGCATCAGAGGAGCAGCAGAGGAGCATCAGAGGAGCAGGAGCAGGAGCAGGAGCAGGTGCAGGAGCAGAAGCAGGAGCAGGAGCAGGTGCAGGAGCAAGAGCATCAGAGGAGCATCAGAGGAGCAGGAGCAGGAGCAGGAGCAGGAGCAGGAACAGGAGCAGGAGCATCAGAGGAGCAACAGAGGAGCATCAGAGGAGCAACAGAGGAGCATCAGAGGAGCATCAGAGGAGCAACAGAGGAGCATCAGAGGAGCATCAGAGGAGCATCAGAGGAGCATCGTAGGAGCAACAGAGGAGCATCAGAGGAGCATCAGAGGAGCATGAGAGGAGCATCAGAGGAGCAACAGAGGAGCATCAGAGGAGCATCAGAGGAGCATCAGAGGAGCATCAGAGGAGCAACAGAGGAGCATCAGAGGAGCATCAGAGGAGCATCAGAGGAGCCTCAGAGGAGCATCAGAGGAGCATCAGAGGAGCATCAGAGGAGCATCAGAGGAGCATCAGAGGAGCAACAGAGGAGCATCAGAGGAGCATCAGAGGAGCATCAGAGGAGCATCAGAGGAGCATCAGAGGAGCATCAGTGTAGCATCAGAGGAGCATCAGAGAAGCATCAGAGGAGCATCAGTGGAGCATCAGAGGAGCATCAGTGGAGCATCAGAGGAGCATCAGAGGAGCATCAGAGGAGCATCAGTGGAGCATCAGTGGAGCATCAGAGGAGCATCAGAGGAGCATCAGAGGAGCATCAGAGGAGCATCAGAGGAGCATCAGAGGAGCATCAGAGGAGCAGGAGCAGGAGCAGGAGCAGGTGCAGGAGCAGGAGCAGGAGCAGGAGCAGGTGCAGGAGCAAGAGCATCAGAGGAGCATCAGAGGAGCAGGTGCAGGAGCAGGAGCAGGAACAGGAGCAGGAGCATCAGAGGAGCATCAGAGGAGCAGGAGCAGGAGCAGGAGCAGGAGCAGGAGCATCAGAGGAGCATCAGAGGAGCATCAAAGGAGCAGGAGCAGGAGCAGGAGCATCAGAGGAGCATCAGAGGAGCATCAGAGGAGCATCAGAGGAGCATCAGAGGAGCATGAGAGGAGCATCAGAGGAGCAACAGAGGAGCATCAGAGGAGCAACAGAGGAGCATCAGAGGAGCATCAGAGGAGCATCAGAGGAGCATCAGAGGAGCATCAGTGTAGCATCAGAGGAGCATCAGAGGAGCATCAGAGGAGCATCAGAGGAGCATCAGAGGAGCATCAGAGGAGGATCAGAGGAGCATCAGAGGAGCAACAGAGGAGCATCAGAGGAGCATCAGAGGAGCATCAGAGGATCCTCAGAGGAGCATTAGAGGAGCATCAGAGGAGCATCAGAGGAGCATCAGAGGAGCATCAGAGGAGCATCAGAGGAGCATCAGTGGAGCATCAGTGGAGCATCTGAGGAGCATCAGAGGAACATCAGAGGAGCATCAGTGGAGCATCAGAAAAACATCAGAGGAGCATCAGAGGAGCAACAGAGGAGCATCAGAGGAGCATCAGAGGAGCATCAGAGGAGCATCAGAGGAGCATCAGAGGAGCATCAGAGGAGCATCAGAGGAGCATCAGAGGAGCATCAGAGGAGCAACAGAGGAGCATCAGAGGAGCATCAGAGGAGCATCAGAGGAGCATCAGAGGAGCATCAGAGGAGCATCAGAGTAGCATCAGAGGAGCATCAGAGGAGCATCAGTGGAGCATCAGAGGATCATCAGAGGAGCATCAGAGGAGCATCAGAGGAGCATCAGTGGAGCATCAGTGTAGCATCAGTGGAGCATCAGAGGAGCATCAGAGGAGCATCAGAGGAGCATCAGAGGAGCATCAGAGGAGCATCAGAGGAGCATCAGAGGAGCATCAGAGGAGCATCAGAGGAGCATCAGAGGAGCATCAGAGGAGCATCAGAGGAGCATCAGAGGAGCATCAGTGGAGCATCAGAGGAGCATCAGTGGAGCATCAGAGGAGCATCAGAGGAGCATCAGAGGAGCATCAGAGGAGCATCAGAGGAGCATCAGAGGAGCATCAGAGGAGCATCAGAGGAGCATCAGAGGAGCATCAGAGGAGCATCAGAGGAGCATCAGAGGAGCATCAGAGGAGCATCAGAGGAGCATCAGAGGAGCAACAGAGGAGCATCAGAGGAGCATCAGAGGAGCATCAGAGGAGCATCAGAGGAGCATCAGAGGAGCATCAGTGTAGCATCAGAGGAGCATCAGAGGAGCATCAGAGGAGCATCAGTGGAGCATCAGAGGAGCATCAGTGGAGCATCAGAGGAGCATCAGAGGAGCATCAGAGGAGCATCAGAGGAGCATCAGAGGAGCATCAGAGGAGCATCAGTGGAGCATCAGAGCAGCATCAGAGGAGCATCAGAGGAGCATCAGAGGAGCATCAGAGGAGCATCAGTGGAGCATCAGAGTAGCATCAGTGGAGCATCAGAGGAGCATCAGAGTAGCATCAGTGGAGCATCAGAGGAGCATCAGAGGAGCATCAGAGGAGCATCAGAGGAGCATCAGAGGAGCATCAGAGGAGCAACAGAGGAGCATCAGAGGAGCATCAGAGGAGCATCAGAGGAGCATCAGAGGAGCATCAGAGGAGCATCAGAGGAGCATCAGTGTAGCATCAGAGGAGCATCAGAGGAGCATCAGAGGAGCATCAGAGGAGCATCAGAGGAGCATCAGAGGAACATCAGAGGAGCATCAGAGGAGCATCAGTGGAGCATCAGAGGAGCATCAGAGGAGCATCAGAGGAGCATCAGAGGAGCATCAGTGGAGCATCAGAGGAGCATCAGTGGAGCATCAGAGGAGCATCAGAGGAGCATCAGTGGAGCATCAGAGGAGCATCAGAGGAGCATCAGAGGAGCATCAGAGGAGCATCAGAGGAGCATCAGAGGAGCATCAGAGGAGCATCAGAGGAGCATCAGAGGAGCATCAGTGTAGCATCAGAGGAGCATCAGAGGAGCATCAGAGGAGCATCAGAGGAGCAACAGAGGAGCATCAGAGGAGCATCAGAGGAGCATCAGAGGAGCATCAGAGGAGCATCAGAGGAGCATCAGAGGAGCATCAGAGGAGCATCAGAGGAGCATCAGTGGAGCATCAGAGGAGCATCAGTGGAGCATCAGAGGAGCATCAGAGGAGCATCAGAGGAGCATCAGAGGAGCATCAGAGGAGCAGGAGCAGGAGCAGGAGCAGGTGCAGGAGCAGGAGCAGGAGCAGGAGCAGGTGCAGGAGCAAGAGCATCAGAGGAGCATCAGAGGAGCAGGAGCAGGAGCAGGAACAGGAGCAGGAGCATCAGAGGAGCATCAGAGGAGCAGGAGCAGGAGCAGGAGCAGGAGCAGGAGCATCAGAGGAGCATCAGAGGAGCATCAAAGGAGCAGGAGCAGGAGCAGGAGCATCAGAGGAGCATCAGAGGAGCATCAGAGGAGCATCAGAGGAGCATCAGAGGAGCATGAGAGGAGCATCAGAGGAGCAACAGAGGAGCATCAGAGGAGCAACAGAGGAGCATCAGAGGAGCATCAGAGGAGCATCAGAGGAGCATCAGAGGAGCATCAGTGTAGCATCAGAGGAGCTTCAGAGGAGCATCAGAGGAGCATCAGAGGAGCATCATAGGAGCATCAGAGGAGGATCAGAGGAGCATCAGAGGAGCATCAGTGGAGCATCAGTGGAGCATCAGAGGAGCATCAGAGGAGCATCAGAGGAGCATCAGAGGAGCAGGAGCAGGAGCAGGAGCAGGTGCAGGAGCAGGAGCAGGAGCAGGAGCAGGTGCAGGAGCAAGAGCATCAGAGGAGCATCAGAGGAGCAGGAGCAGGAGCAGGAACAGGAGCAGGAGCATCAGAGGAGCATCAGAGGAGCAGGAGCAGGAGCAGGAGCAGGAGCAGGAGCATCAGAGGAGCATCAGAGGAGCATCAAAGGAGCAGGAGCAGGAGCAGGAGCATCAGAGGAGCATCAGAGGAGCATCAGAGGAGCATCAGAGGAGCATCAGAGGAGCATGAGAGGAGCATCAGAGGAGCAACAGAGGAGCATCAGAGGAGAAACAGAGGAGCATCAGAGGAGCATCAGAGGAGCATCAGAGGAGCATCAGAGGAGCAGGAGCAGGAGCAGGAGCAGGTGCAGGAGCAGAAGCAGGAGCAGGAGCAGGTGCAGGAGCAAGAGCATCAGAGGAGCATCAGAGGAGCAGGAGCAGGAGCAGGAGCAGGAGCAGGAACAGGAGCAGGAGCATCAGAGGAGCATCAGAGGAGCAGGAGCAGGAGCAGGAGCAGGAGCATCAGAGGAGCATCAGAGGAGCATCAGAGGAGCATCAGAGGAGCATCAGAGGAGCATCAGAGGAGCATCAGAGGAGCATCAGAGGAGCATCAGAGGAGGATCAGAGGAGCATCAGAGGAGCATCAGAGGAGCATCAGTGTAGCATCAGAGGAGAATCAGAGGAGCATCAGAGGAGCATCAGAGGAGCATCAGAGGAGCAACAGAGGAGCATCAGAGGAGCAACAGAGGAGCATCAGAGGAGCATCAGAGAAGCATCAGAGGAGCCTCAGAGGAGCATCGGAGGAGCATCAGAGGAGCATCAGAGGAGCATCTGAGGAGCATCAGAGGAGCATCAGAGGAGCATCAGAGGAGCATCAGTGGAGCATCAGAGCAGCATCAGAGGAGCATCAGAGGAGCATCAGAGGAGCATCAGAGGAGCATCAGAGGAGCATCAGAGGAGCATCAGAGGAGCATCAGAGGAGCATCAGAGGAGCATCAGAGGAGCATCAGAGGAGCATCAGTGGAGCATCAGTGGAGCATCAGAGGAGCATCAGAGGAGCATCAGAGGAGCATCAGAGGAGCAACAGAGGAGCATCAGAGGAGCATCAGACGAGCATCAGAGGAGCATCAGAGGAGCATCAGTGTTGCATCAGAGGAGCTTCAGAGGAGCATCAGAGGAGCATCAGAGGAGCATCAGAGGAGCATCAGAGGAGCAACGGAGGAGCATCAGAGGAGCAACAGAGGAGCATCAGAGGAGCATCAGAGAAGCATCAGAGGAGCCTCAGAGGAGCATCGGAGGAGCATCAGAGGAGCATCAGAGGAGCATCAGAGGAGCATCAGAGGAGCATCAGAGGAGCATCAGAGGAGCATCAGTGGAGCATCAGAGCAGCATCAGAGGCGCATCAGAGGAGCATCAGAGGAGCAACAGAGGAGCATCAGAGGAGCATCAGAGGAGCATCAGAGGAGCATCAGAGGAGCATCAGAGGAGCATCAGAGGAGCATCAGAGGGGCTTCAGAGGAGCATCAGAGAGCATCAGTGGAGCATCAGAGGAGCATCAGAGGAGCATCAGAGGAGCAGCAGAGGAGCATCAGAGGAGCAGGAGCAGGAGCAGGAGCAGGTGCAGGAGCAGAAGCAGGAGCAGGAGCAGGTGCAGGAGCAAGAGCATCAGAGGAGCATCAGAGGAGCAGGAGCAGGAGCAGGAGCAGGAGCAGGAACAGGAGCAGGAGCATCAGAGGAGCAACAGAGGAGCATCAGAGGAGCAACAGAGGAGCATCAGAGGAGCATCAGAGGAGCAACAGAGGAGCATCAGAGGAGCATCAGAGGAGCATCAGAGGAGCATCGTAGGAGCAACAGAGGAGCATCAGAGGAGCATCAGAGGAGCATGAGAGGAGCATCAGAGGAGCAACAGAGGAGCATCAGAGGAGCATCAGAGGAGCATCAGAGGAGCATCAGAGGAGCAACAGAGGAGCATCAGAGGAGCATCAGAGGAGCATCAGAGGAGCCTCAGAGGAGCATCAGAGGAGCATCAGAGGAGCATCAGAGGAGCATCAGAGGAGCATCAGAGGAGCAACAGAGGAGCATCAGAGGAGCATCAGAGGAGCATCAGAGGAGCATCAGAGGAGCATCAGAGGAGCATCAGTGTAGCATCAGAGGAGCATCAGAGAAGCATCAGAGGAGCATCAGTGGAGCATCAGAGGAGCATCAGTGGAGCATCAGAGGAGCATCAGAGGAGCATCAGAGGAGCATCAGTGGAGCATCAGTGGAGCATCAGAGGAGCATCAGAGGAGCATCAGAGGAGCATCAGAGGAGCATCAGAGGAGCATCAGAGGAGCATCAGAGGAGCAGGAGCAGGAGCAGGAGCAGGTGCAGGAGCAGGAGCAGGAGCAGGAGCAGGTGCAGGAGCAAGAGCATCAGAGGAGCATCAGAGGAGCAGGTGCAGGAGCAGGAGCAGGAACAGGAGCAGGAGCATCAGAGGAGCATCAGAGGAGCAGGAGCAGGAGCAGGAGCAGGAGCAGGAGCATCAGAGGAGCATCAGAGGAGCATCAAAGGAGCAGGAGCAGGAGCAGGAGCATCAGAGGAGCATCAGAGGAGCATCAGAGGAGCATCAGAGGAGCATCAGAGGAGCATGAGAGGAGCATCAGAGGAGCAACAGAGGAGCATCAGAGGAGCAACAGAGGAGCATCAGAGGAGCATCAGAGGAGCATCAGAGGAGCATCAGAGGAGCATCAGTGTAGCATCAGAGGAGCATCAGAGGAGCATCAGAGGAGCATCAGAGGAGCATCAGAGGAGCATCAGAGGAGGATCAGAGGAGCATCAGAGGAGCAACAGAGGAGCATCAGAGGAGCATCAGAGGAGCATCAGAGGATCCTCAGAGGAGCATTAGAGGAGCATCAGAGGAGCATCAGAGGAGCATCAGAGGAGCATCAGAGGAGCATCAGAGGAGCATCAGTGGAGCATCAGTGGAGCATCTGAGGAGCATCAGAGGAACATCAGAGGAGCATCAGTGGAGCATCAGAAAAACATCAGAGGAGCATCAGAGGAGCAACAGAGGAGCATCAGAGGAGCATCAGAGGAGCAACAGAGGAGCATCAGAGGAGCATCAGAGGAGCATCAGAGGAGCATCGTAGGAGCAACAGAGGAGCATCAGAGGAGCATCAGAGGAGCATGAGAGGAGCATCAGAGGAGCAACAGAGGAGCATCAGAGGAGCATCAGAGGAGCATCAGAGGAGCATCAGAGGAGCAACAGAGGAGCATCAGAGGAGCATCAGAGGAGCATCAGAGGAGCCTCAGAGGAGCATCAGAGGAGCATCAGAGGAGCATCAGAGGAGCATCAGAGGAGCATCAGAGGAGCATCAGAGGAGCAACAGAGGAGCATCAGAGGAGCATCAGAGGAGCATCAGAGGAGCATCAGAGGAGCATCAGAGGAGCATCAGAGGAGCATCAGAGGAGCATCAGAGGAGCATCAGTGGAGCATCAGAGGATCATCAGAGGAGCATCAGAGGAGCATCAGAGGAGCATCAGTGGAGCATCAGTGTAGCATCAGTGGAGCATCAGAGGAGCATCAGAGGAGCATCAGAGGAGCATCAGAGGAGCATCAGAGGAGCATCAGAGGAGCATCAGAGGAGCATCAGAGGAGCATCAGAGGAGCATCAGAGGAGCATCAGAGGAGCATCAGAGGAGCATCAGTGGAGCATCAGAGGAGCATCAGTGGAGCATCAGAGGAGCATCAGAGGAGCATCAGAGGAGCATCAGAGGAGCATCAGAGGAGCATCAGAGGAGCATCAGAGGAGCATCAGAGGAGCATCAGAGGAGCATCAGAGGAGCATCAGAGGAGCATCAGAGGAGCATCAGAGGAGCATCAGAGGAGCAACAGAGGAGCATCAGAGGAGCATCAGAGGAGCATCAGAGGAGCATCAGAGGAGCATCAGAGGAGCATCAGTGTAGCATCAGAGGAGCATCAGAGGAGCATCAGAGGAGCATCAGTGGAGCATCAGAGGAGCATCAGTGGAGCATCAGAGGAGCATCAGAGGAGCATCAGAGGAGCATCAGAGGAGCATCAGAGGAGCATCAGAGGAGCATCAGTGGAGCATCAGAGCAGCATCAGAGGAGCATCAGAGGAGCATCAGAGGAGCATCAGAGGAGCATCAGTGGAGCATCAGAGTAGCATCAGTGGAGCATCAGAGGAGCATCAGAGTAGCATCAGTGGAGCATCAGAGGAGCATCAGAGGAGCATCAGAGGAGCATCAGAGGAGCATCAGAGGAGCATCAGAGGAGCAACAGAGGAGCATCAGAGGAGCATCAGAGGAGCATCAGAGGAGCATCAGAGGAGCATCAGAGGAGCATCAGAGGAGCATCAGTGTAGCATCAGAGGAGCATCAGAGGAGCATCAGAGGAGCATCAGAGGAGCATCAGAGGAGCATCAGAGGAACATCAGAGGAGCATCAGAGGAGCATCAGTGGAGCATCAGAGGAGCATCAGAGGAGCATCAGAGGAGCATCAGAGGAGCATCAGTGGAGCATCAGAGGAGCATCAGTGGAGCATCAGAGGAGCATCAGAGGAGCATCAGTGGAGCATCAGAGGAGCATCAGAGGAGCATCAGAGGAGCATCAGAGGAGCATCAGAGGAGCATCAGAGGAGCATCAGAGGAGCATCAGAGGAGCATCAGAGGAGCATCAGAGGAGCATCAGAGGAGCATCAGTGTAGCATCAGAGGAGCATCAGAGGAGCATCAGAGGAGCATCAGAGGAGCAACAGAGGAGCATCAGAGGAGCATCAGATGAGCATCAGAGGAGCATCAGAGGAGCATCAGAGGAGCATCAGAGGAGCATCAGAGGAGCATCAGAGGAGCATCAGAGGAGCATCAGTGGAGCATCAGAGGAGCATCAGTGGAGCATCAGAGGAGCATCAGAGGAGCATCAGAGGAGCATCAGAGGAGCATCAGAGGAGCAGGAGCAGGAGCAGGAGCAGGTGCAGGAGCAGGAGCAGGAGCAGGAGCAGGTGCAGGAGCAAGAGCATCAGAGGAGCATCAGAGGAGCAGGAGCAGGAGCAGGAACAGGAGCAGGAGCATCAGAGGAGCATCAGAGGAGCAGGAGCAGGAGCAGGAGCAGGAGCAGGAGCATCAGAGGAGCATCAGAGGAGCATCAAAAGAGCAGGAGCAGGAGCAGGAGCATCAGAGGAGCATCAGAGGAGCATCAGAGGAGCATCAGAGGAGCATCAGAGGAGCATGAGAGGAGCATCAGAGGAGCAACAGAGGAGCATCAGAGGAGCAACAGAGGAGCATCAGAGGAGCATCAGAGGAGCATCAGAGGAGCATCAGAGGAGCATCAGTGTAGCATCAGAGGAGCTTCAGAGGAGCATCAGAGGAGCATCAGAGGAGCATCATAGGAGCATCAGAGGAGGATCAGAGGAGCATCAGAGGAGCATCAGTGGAGCATCAGTGGAGCATCAGAGGAGCATCAGAGGAGCATCAGAGGAGCATCAGAGGAGCAGGAGCAGGAGCAGGAGCAGGTGCAGGAGCAGGAGCAGGAGCAGGAGCAGGTGCAGGAGCAAGAGCATCAGAGGAGCATCAGAGGAGCAGGAGCAGGAGCAGGAACAGGAGCAGGAGCATCAGAGGAGCATCAGAGGAGCAGGAGCAGGAGCAGGAGCAGGAGCAGGAGCATCAGAGGAGCATCAGAGGAGCATCAAAGGAGCAGGAGCAGGAGCAGGAGCATCAGAGGAGCATCAGAGGAGCATCAGAGGAGCATCAGAGGAGCATCAGAGGAGCATGAGAGGAGCATCAGAGGAGCAACAGAGGAGCATCAGAGGAGAAACAGAGGAGCATCAGAGGAGCATCAGAGGAGCATCAGAGGAGCATCAGAGGAGCATCAGTGTAGCATCAGAGGAGCATCAGAGGAGCATCAGAGGAGCATCAGAGGAGCATCAGAGGAGCATCAGAGGAGGATCAGAGGAGCATCAGAGGAGCCACAGAGGAGCATCAGAGGAGCATCAGAGGAGCATCAGAGGATCCTCAGAGGAGCATTAGAGGAGCAACAGAGGAGCATCAGTGGAGCATCAGTGGAGCATCAGAGGAGCATCAGAGGAGCATCAGAGGAGCATCAGAGGAGCATCAGAGGAGCATCAGTGGAGCATCAGTGGAGCATCTGAGGAGCATCAGAGGCACATCAGAGGAGCATCAGTGGAGCATCAGAAAAACATCAGAGGAGCATCAGAGGAGCAACAGAGGAGCATCAGAGGAGCATCAGAGGAGCAACAGAGGAGCATCAGAGGAGCATCAGAGGAGCATCAGAGGAGCATCGTAGGAGCAACAGAGGAGCATCAGAGGAGCATCAGAGGAGCATGAGAGGAGCATCAGAGGAGCAACAGAGGAGCATCAGAGGAGCATCAGAGGAGCATCAGAGGAGCATCAGAGGAGCAACAGAGGAGCATCAGAGGAGCATCAGAGGAGCATCAGAGGAGCCTCAGAGGAGCATCAGAGGAGCATCAGAGGAGCATCAGAGGAGCATCAGAGGAGCATCAGAGGAGCAACAGAGGAGCATCAGAGGAGCATCAGAGGAGCATCAGAGGAGCATCAGAGGAGCATCAGAGGAGCATCAGAGGAGCATCAGTGGAGCATCAGAGGATCATCAGAGGAGCATCAGAGGAGCATCAGAGGAGCATCAGAGGAGCATCAGTGGAGCATCAGAGTAGCATCAGAGGAGCATCAGAGGAGCATCAGAGGAGCATCAGAGGAGCAGGAGCAGGAGCAGGAGCAGGTGCAGGAGCAGAAGCAGGAGCAGGAGCAGGTGCAGGAGCAAGAGCATCAGAGGAGCATCAGAGGAGCAGGAGCAGGAGCAGGAGCAGGAGCAGGAACAGGAGCAGGAGCATCAGAGGAGCAACAGAGGAGCATCAGAGGAGCAACAGAGGAGCATCAGAGGAGCATCAGAGGAGCAACAGAGGAGCATCAGAGGAGCATCAGAGGAGCATCAGAGGAGCATCGTAGGAGCAACAGAGGAGCATCAGAGGAGCATCAGAGGAGCATGAGAGGAGCATCAGAGGAGCAACAGAGGAGCATCAGAGGAGCATCAGAGGAGCATCAGAGGAGCATCAGAGGAGCAACAGAGGAGCATCAGAGGAGCATCAGAGGAGCATCAGAGGAGCCTCAGAGGAGCATCAGAGGAGCATCAGAGGAGCATCAGAGGAGCATCAGAGGAGCATCAGAGGAGCAACAGAGGAGCATCAGAGGAGCATCAGAGGAGCATCAGAGGAGCATCAGAGGAGCATCAGAGGAGCATCAGTGTAGCATCAGAGGAGCATCAGAGAAGCATCAGAGGAGCATCAGTGGAGCATCAGAGGAGCATCAGTGGAGCATCAGAGGAGCATCAGAGGAGCATCAGAGGAGCATCAGTGGAGCATCAGTGGAGCATCAGAGGAGCATCAGAGGAGCATCAGAGGAGCATCAGAGGAGCATCAGAGGAGCATCAGAGGAGCATCAGAGGAGCAGGAGCAGGAGCAGGAGCAGGTGCAGGAGCAGGAGCAGGAGCAGGAGCAGGTGCAGGAGCAAGAGCATCAGAGGAGCATCAGAGGAGCAGGTGCAGGAGCAGGAGCAGGAACAGGAGCAGGAGCATCAGAGGAGCATCAGAGGAGCAGGAGCAGGAGCAGGAGCAGGAGCAGGAGCATCAGAGGAGCATCAGAGGAGCATCAAAGGAGCAGGAGCAGGAGCAGGAGCATCAGAGGAGCATCAGAGGAGCATCAGAGGAGCATCAGAGGAGCATCAGAGGAGCATGAGAGGAGCATCAGAGGAGCAACAGAGGAGCATCAGAGGAGCAACAGAGGAGCATCAGAGGAGCATCAGAGGAGCATCAGAGGAGCATCAGAGGAGCATCAGTGTAGCATCAGAGGAGCATCAGAGGAGCATCAGAGGAGCATCAGAGGAGCATCAGAGGAGCATCAGAGGAGGATCAGAGGAGCATCAGAGGAGCAACAGAGGAGCATCAGAGGAGCATCAGAGGAGCATCAGAGGATCCTCAGAGGAGCATTAGAGGAGCATCAGAGGAGCATCAGAGGAGCATCAGAGGAGCATCAGAGGAGCATCAGAGGAGCATCAGTGGAGCATCAGTGGAGCATCTGAGGAGCATCAGAGGAACATCAGAGGAGCATCAGTGGAGCATCAGAAAAACATCAGAGGAGCATCAGAGGAGCAACAGAGGAGCATCAGAGGAGCATCAGAGGAGCAACAGAGGAGCATCAGAGGAGCATCAGAGGAGCATCAGAGGAGCATCGTAGGAGCAACAGAGGAGCATCAGAGGAGCATCAGAGGAGCATGAGAGGAGCATCAGAGGAGCAACAGAGGAGCATCAGAGGAGCATCAGAGGAGCATCAGAGGAGCATCAGAGGAGCAACAGAGGAGCATCAGAGGAGCATCAGAGGAGCATCAGAGGAGCCTCAGAGGAGCATCAGAGGAGCATCAGAGGAGCATCAGAGGAGCATCAGAGGAGCATCAGAGGAGCATCAGAGGAGCATCAGAGGAGCAACAGAGGAGCATCAGAGGAGCATCAGAGGAGCATCAGAGGAGCATCAGAGGAGCATCAGAGGAGCATCAGAGGAGCATCAGAGGAGCATCAGAGGAGCATCAGTGGAGCATCAGAGGATCATCAGAGGAGCATCAGAGGAGCATCAGAGGAGCATCAGTGGAGCATCAGTGTAGCATCAGTGGAGCATCAGAGGAGCATCAGAGGAGCATCAGAGGAGCATCAGAGGAGCATCAGAGGAGCATCAGAGGAGCATCAGAGGAGCATCAGAGGAGCATCAGAGGAGCATCAGAGGAGCATCAGAGGAGCATCAGAGGAGCATCAGTGGAGCATCAGAGGAGCATCAGTGGAGCATCAGAGGAGCATCAGAGGAGCATCAGAGGAGCATCAGAGGAGCATCAGAGGAGCATCAGAGGAGCATCAGAGGAGCATCAGAGGAGCATCAGAGGAGCATCAGAGGAGCATCAGAGGAGCATCAGAGGAGCATCAGAGGAGCAACAGAGGAGCATCAGAGGAGCATCAGAGGAGCATCAGAGGAGCATCAGAGGAGCATCAGAGGAGCATCAGTGTAGCATCAGAGGAGCATCAGAGGAGCATCAGAGGAGCATCAGTGGAGCATCAGAGGAGCATCAGTGGAGCATCAGAGGAGCATCAGAGGAGCATCAGAGGAGCATCAGAGGAGCATCAGAGGAGCATCAGAGGAGCATCAGTGGAGCATCAGAGCAGCATCAGAGGAGCATCAGAGGAGCATCAGAGGAGCATCAGAGGAGCATCAGTGGAGCATCAGAGTAGCATCAGTGGAGCATCAGAGGAGCATCAGAGTAGCATCAGTGGAGCATCAGAGGAGCATCAGAGGAGCATCAGAGGAGCATCAGAGGAGCATCAGAGGAGCATCAGAGGAGCAACAGAGGAGCATCAGAGGAGCATCAGAGGAGCATCAGAGGAGCATCAGAGGAGCATCAGAGGAGCATCAGAGGAGCATCAGTGTAGCATCAGAGGAGCATCAGAGGAGCATCAGAGGAGCATAAGAGGAGCATCAGAGGAGCATCAGAGGAACATCAGAGGAGCATCAGAGGAGCATCAGTGGAGCATCAGAGGAGCATCAGAGGAGCATCAGAGGAGCATCAGAGGAGCATCAGTGGAGCATCAGAGGAGCATCAGTGGAGCATCAGAGGAGCATCAGAGGAGCATCAGTGGAGCATCAGAGGAGCATCAGAGGAGCATCAGAGGAGCATCAGAGGAGCATCAGAGGAGCATCAGAGGAGCATCAGAGGAGCATCAGAGGAGCATCAGAGGAGCATCAGAGGAGCATCAGAGGAGCATCAGTGTAGCATCAGAGGAGCATCAGAGGAGCATCAGAGGAGCATCAGAGGAGCAACAGAGGAGCATCAGAGGAGCATCAGAGGAGCATCAGAGGAGCATCAGAGGAGCATCAGAGGAGCATCAGAGGAGCATCAGAGGAGCATCAGAGGAGCATCAGAGGAGCATCAGTGGAGCATCAGAGGAGCATCAGTGGAGCATCAGAGGAGCATCAGAGGAGCATCAGAGGAGCATCAGAGGAGCATCAGAGGAGCAGGAGCAGGAGCAGGAGCAGGTGCAGGAGCAGGAGCAGGAGCAGGAGCAGGTGCAGGAGCAAGAGCATCAGAGGAGCATCAGAGGAGCAGGAGCAGGAGCAGGAACAGGAGCAGGAGCATCAGAGGAGCATCAGAGGAGCAGGAGCAGGAGCAGGAGCAGGAGCAGGAGCATCAGAGGAGCATCAGAGGAGCATCAAAAGAGCAGGAGCAGGAGCAGGAGCATCAGAGGAGCATCAGAGGAGCATCAGAGGAGCATCAGAGGAGCATCAGAGGAGCATGAGAGGAGCATCAGAGGAGCAACAGAGGAGCATCAGAGGAGCAACAGAGGAGCATCAGAGGAGCATCAGAGGAGCATCAGAGGAGCATCAGAGGAGCATCAGTGTAGCATCAGAGGAGCTTCAGAGGAGCATCAGAGGAGCATCAGAGGAGCATCATAGGAGCATCAGAGGAGGATCAGAGGAGCATCAGAGGAGCATCAGTGGAGCATCAGTGGAGCATCAGAGGAGCATCAGAGGAGCATCAGAGGAGCATCAGAGGAGCAGGAGCAGGAGCAGGAGCAGGTGCAGGAGCAGGAGCAGGAGCAGGAGCAGGTGCAGGAGCAAGAGCATCAGAGGAGCATCAGAGGAGCAGGAGCAGGAGCAGGAACAGGAGCAGGAGCATCAGAGGAGCATCAGAGGAGCAGGAGCAGGAGCAGGAGCAGGAGCAGGTGCATCAGAGGAGCATCAGAGGAGCATCAAAGGAGCAGGAGCAGGAGCAGGAGCATCAGAGGAGCATCAGAGGAGCATCAGAGGAGCATCAGAGGAGCATCAGAGGAGCATGAGAGGAGCATCAGAGGAGCAACAGAGGAGCATCAGAGGAGAAACAGAGGAGCATCAGAGGAGCATCAGAGGAGCATCAGAGGAGCATCAGAGGAGCATCAGTGTAGCATCAGAGGAGCATCAGAGGAGCATCAGAGGAGCATCAGAGGAGCATCAGAGGAGGATCAGAGGAGCATCAGAGGAGCCACAGAGGAGCATCAGAGGAGCATCAGAGGAGCATCAGAGGATCCTCAGAGGAGCATTAGAGGAGCAACAGAGGAGCATCAGTGGAGCATCAGTGGAGCATCAGAGGAGCATCAGAGGAGCATCAGAGGAGCATCAGAGGAGCATCAGAGGAGCATCAGTGGAGCATCAGTGGAGCATCTGAGGAGCATCAGAGGCACATCAGAGGAGCATCAGTGGAGCATCAGAAAAACATCAGAGGAGCATCAGAGGAGCAACAGAGGAGCATCAGAGGAGCATCAGAGGAGCAACAGAGGAGCATCAGAGGAGCATCAGAGGAGCATCAGAGGAGCATCGTAGGAGCAACAGAGGAGCATCAGAGGAGCATCAGAGGAGCATGAGAGGAGCATCAGAGGAGCAACAGAGGAGCATCAGAGGAGCATCAGAGGAGCATCAGAGGAGCATCAGAGGAGCAACAGAGGAGCATCAGAGGAGCATCAGAGGAGCATCAGAGGAGCCTCAGAGGAGCATCAGAGGAGCATCAGAGGAGCATCAGAGGAGCATCAGAGGAGCATCAGAGGAGCAACAGAGGAGCATCAGAGGAGCATCAGAGGAGCATCAGAGGAGCATCAGAGGAGCATCAGAGGAGCATCAGAGGAGCATCAGAGGAGCATCAGTGGAGCATCAGAGGATCATCAGAGGAGCATCAGAGGAGCATCAGAGGAGCATCAGAGGAGCATCAGTGGAGCATCAGAGTAGCATCAGTGGAGCATCAGAGGAGCATCAGAGGAGCATCAGAGGAGCATCAGAGGAGCATCAGAGGAGCATCAGAGGAGCATCAGATGAGCATCAGAGGAGCATCAGAGGAGCATCAGAGGAGCAACAGAGGAGCATCAGAGGAGCATCAGAGGAGCATCAGAGGAGCATCAGAGGAGCATCAGAGGAGCATCAGTGTAGCATCAGAGGAGCATCAGAGGAGCATCAGAGGAGCATCAGAGGAGCATCAGAGGAGCATCAGAGGAGCATCAGAGGAGCATCAGAGGAGCATCAGTGGAGCATCAGAGGAGCATCAGAAGAGCATCAGAGGAGCATCAGAGGAGCATCAGAGGAGCATCAGTGGAGCATCAGAGGAGCATCAGTGGAGCATCAGAGGAGCATCAGAGGAGCATCAGAGGAGCATCAGAGGAGCATCAGAGGAGCATCAGAGGAGAATCAGAGGAGCATCAGAGGAGCATCAGAGGAGCATCAGAGGAGCATCAGAGGAGCATCAGTGTAGCATCAGAGGAGCATCAGAGGAGCATCAGAGGAGCATCAGAGGAGCATCAGAGGAGCATCAGAGGAGCAACAGAGGAGCATCAGAGGAGCATCAGAGGAGCATCAGAGGAGCATCAGAGGAGCATCAGAGGAGCATCAGTGTAGCATCAGAGGAGCATCAGAGGAGCATCAGAGGAGCATCAGTGGAGCATCAGAGGAGCATCAGTGGAGCATCAGAGGAGCATCAGAGGAGCATCAGAGGAGCATCAGAGGAACATCAGAGGAGCATCAGAGGAGCATCAGAGCAGCATCAGAGGAGCATCAGAGGAGCATCAGAGGAGCAACAGAGGAGCATCAGAGGAGCATCAGAGGAGCATCAGAGGAGCATCAGAGGAGCATCAGAGGAGCATCAGAGGAGCATCAGAGGAGCATCAGAGGAGCATCAGAGGAGCATCAGAGGAGCAACAGAGGAGCATCAGAGGAGCATCAGAGGAGCATCAGTGGAGCATCAGTGGAGCATCAGAGGAGCATCAGAGGATCATCAGAGGAGCATCAGAGGAGCATCAGAGGAGCATCAGAGGAGCATCAGAGGAGCAGGAGCAGGAGCAGGAGCAGGTGCAGGAGCAGGAGCAGGAGCAGGAGCAGGTGCAGGAGCAAGAGCATCAGAGGAGCATCAGAGGAGCAGGAGCAGGAGCAGGAGCAGGAGTAGGAACAGGAGCAGGAGCATCAGAGGAGCATCAGAGGAGCAGGAGCAGGAGCAGGAGCAGGAGCAGGAGCATCAGAGGAGCATCAGAGGAGCATCAAAGGAGCAGGAGCAGGAGCAGGTGCATCAGAGGAGCATCAGAGGAGCATCAGAGGAGCATCAGAGGAGCATCAGAGGAGCATGAGAGGAGCATCAGAGGAGCAACAGAGGAGCATCAGAGGAGCAACAGAGGAGCATCAGAGGAGCATCAGAGGAGCATCAGAGGAGCATCAGAGGAGCATCAGTGTAGCATCAGAGGAGCATCAGAGGAGCATCAGAGGAGCATCAGAGGAGCATCAGAGGAGCATCAGAGGAGCATCAGAGGATACTCAGAGGAGCATTAGAGGAGCATCAGAGGAGCATCAGTGGAGCATCAGTGGAGCATCAGAGGAGCATCAGAGGAGCATCAGAGGAGGATCAGAGGAGCATCAGTGGAGCATCAGTGGAGCATCAGAGGAGCATCAGAGGAGCATCTGAGGAGCATCAGAGGAGCATCAGAGGAGCATCAGAGGAGCATCAGAGGAGCATCAGTGGAGCATCAGAGGGGCATCAGAGGAGCATCTGAGGAGCATCAGAGGAGCATCAGAGGAGCATCAGTGGAGCATCAGAGGAGCATCAGAGGAGCATCAGAGGAGCATCAGAGGAGCATCAGAGGAGCATCAGAGGAGCATCAGTGGAGCATCAGAGGAGCATCAGAGGAGCATCAGAGGAGCATCAGAGGAGAATCAGAGGAGCATCAGAGGAGCATCAGAGGAGCATCAGAGGAGCATCAGAGGAGCATCAGTGTAGCATCAGAGGAGCATCAGAGGAGCATCAGAGGAGCATCAGAGGAGCATCAGAGGAGCATCAGAGGAGCATCAGAGGAACATCAGAGGAGCATCAGTGGAGCATCAGAGGAACATCAGAGGAGCATCAGAGGAGCAACAGAGGAGCATCAGAGGAGCATCAGAGGAGCATCAGAGGAGCAACAGAGGAGCATCAGAGGAGCATCAGAGGAGCCTCAGAGGAGCCTCAGAGGAGCATCAGAGGAGCATCAGAGGAGCATCAGAGGAGCATCAGAGGAGCATCAGAGGAGCATCGTAGGAGCAACAGAGGAGCATCAGAGGAGCATCAGAGGAGCATCAGAGGAGCATCAGAGGAGCATCAGAGTAGCATCGTAGGAGCATCAGAGGAGCATCAGAGGAGCATCAGAGGAGCATCAGAGGAGCAACAGAGGAGCATCAGAGGAGCATCAGTGGAGCATCAGAGGAGCATCAGAGGAGCATCAGAGGAGCATCAGAGAGGAGCATCAGAGGAGCATCAGTGGAGCATCAGTGGAGCATCAGAGGAGCATCAGAGGAGCATCAGAGGAGCATCAGAGGAGCATCAGAGGAGCATCAGAGCAGCATCAGTGTAGCATCAGAGGAGCATCAGAGGAGCATCAGAGAGGTATCAGAGGAGCATCAGAGGAACATCAGAGGAGCATCAGAGGAGCATCGGAGGAGCATCGGAGGAGCATCAGAGGAGCATCAGAGGAGCATCAGAGGAGCATCAGAGGAGCATCAGAGGAGCATCAGAGGAGCATCAGAGGAGCATCAGAGGAGCATCAGAGGAGCATCAGAGGAGCATCAGAGGAGCATCAGAGGAGCAGGAGCAGGAGCAGGAGCAGGAGCAGGAACAGGAGCAGGAACAGGAGCAGGAGCATCAGAGGAGCATCAGAGGAGCAGGAGCAGGAGCAGGAGCAGGAGCATCAGAGGAGCATCAGAGGAGCATCAGAGGAGAAGGAGCAGGAGCAGGAGCATCAGAGGAGCATCAGAGGAGCATCAGAGGAGCATCAGAGGAGCATCAGAGGAGCATGAGAGGAGCATCAGAGGAGCAACAGAGGAGCATCAGAGGAGCATCAGAGGAGCATCAGAGGAGCATCAGAGGAGCAACAGAGGTGCATCAGAGGAGCATCAGAGGAGCCTCAGAGGAGCATCATAGGAGCATCAGAGGAGCATCAGAGGAGCATCAGAGGAGCATCAGAGGAGCATCAGAGGAGCATCAGAGGAGCATCAGAGGAGCATCAGAGGAGCATCAGAGGAGCATCAGTGGAGCATCAGAGTAGCATTAGTGGAGCATCAGAGGAGCATCAGAGGAGCATCAGAGGAGCATCAGAGGAGCATCAGAGGAGCATCAGAGGAGCATCAGAGGAGCAACAGAGGAGCATCAGTATAGCATCAGAGGAGCATCAGAGGAGCAGGATCAGGAGCAGGAGCAGGAGCAGGGGCAGGAGCAGGAGCAGGAGCAGGTGCAGGAGCAGGAGCATCAGAGGAGCATCAGCGGAGCAGGAGCAGGAGCAGGAGCAGGAGCAGGAGCTGGAGCATCAGAGGAGCATCAGAGGAGCATCAGAGGAGCATCAGAGGAGCATCAGAGGAGCATCAGAGGAGCATCAGAAGAGCATCAGAGGAGCATCAGAAGAGCATCAGAGGAGCATCAGAGGAGCATCAGAGGAGCATCAGAGGAGCAACAGAGGAGCATCAGAGGAGCATCAGAGGAGCATCAGTGGAGCATCAGTGGAGCATCAGAGGAGCATCGGAGGAGCATCAGAGGAGCATCAGAGGAGCATCAGTGGAGCATCAGAGGAGCATCAGAGGAGCATCAGAGGAGCATCAGAGGAGCATCAGAGGAGCATCAGAGGAACATCAGAGGAGCATCAGTGGAGCATCAGAGGAGCATCAGAGGAGCATCAGAGGAGCATCAGAGGAGCATCAGAGGAGCATCAGTGGAGCATCAGAGGAGCATCAGTGGAGCATCAGAGGAGCATCAGAGGAGCATCAGAGGAGCATCAGAGGAGCATCAGAGGAGCATCAGAGGAGCATCAGAGGAGCATCAGTGGAGCATCGGAGGAGCATCGGAGGAGCATCAGAGGAGCATCAGAGGAGCATCACAGGAGCATCAGTGGAGCATCAGAGGAGCATCAGAGGAGCATCAGAGGAGCATCAGAGGAGCATCAGAGGAGCATCAGAGGAGCATCAGTGGAGCATCAGAGGAGCATCAGAGGAGCATCAGAGGAGCATCAGAGGAGCATCAGAGGAGCATCAGAGGAGCAGGAGCAGGAGCAGGAGCAGGTGCAGGAGCAGGAGCAGGAGCAGGAGCAGGTGCAGGAGCAGGAGCATCAGAGGAGCATCAGAGGAGCAGGAGCAGGAGCAGGAGCAGGAGCAGGGACAGGAGCAGGAGCATCAGAGGAGCATCAGAGGAGCAGGTGCAGGAGCAGGAGCAGGAGCAGGAGCATCAGAGGAGCATCAGAGGAGCAGGAGAAGGAGCAGGAGCATCAGAGGAGCATCAGAGGAGCATCAGAGGAGCATCAGAGGAGCAACAGAGGAGCATCAGAGGAGCATCAGAGGAGCATCAGTGGAGCATCAGTGGAGCATCAGAGGAGCATCAGAGGAGCATCAGAGGAGCATCAGAGGAGCATCAGAGGAGCATCGGAGGAGCATCAGAGGAGCAACAGAGGAGCATCAGAGGAGCATCAGAGGAGCATCAGAGGAGCATCAGAGGATCATCAGAGGAGCATCAGAGGAGCATCAGTGTAGCATCAGAGGAGAATCAGAGGAGCATCAGAGGAGCATCAGAGGAGCATCAGAGGAGCATCAGAGGAGCATCAGAGGAGCATCAGAGGAGCATCAGAGGAGCATCAGAGGAGCATCAGAGGAGCATCACAGGAGCATCAGAGGAGCATCAGAGGAGCATCAGAGGAGCATCAGAGGAGCACCAGAGAAGCAGGAGCAGGAGCAGGAGCAGGAGCATCAGAGGAGCATCAGAGGAGCAGGAGCAGGGTCAGGAGCATCAGAGGAGCATCAGAGGAGCATCAGAGGAGCATCAGAGGAGCATGAGAGGAGCAACAGAGGAGCATCAGAGGAGCATCAGAGGAGCATCAGAGGAGCATCAGAGGAGCAACAGAGGAGCATCAGAGGAGCATCAGAGGAGCATCAGAGGAGCCTCAGAGGAGCATCAGAGGAGCATCAGAGGAGCATCAGAGGAGCATCAGAGGAGCATCACAGGAGCATCAGAGGAGCAACAGAGGAGCATCAGAGGAGCATCAGAGGAGCATCAGAGGAGAATCAGAGGAGCATCAGAGGAGCATCAGAGGAGCGTCAGAGGAGCGTCAGAGGAGCGTCAGAAGAGCATCAGAGGAGCATTAGAGGAGCATCAGAGGAGCAACAGAGGAGCATCAGAGGAGCATCAGAGGAGCATCAGAGGAGCATCAGAGGAGCATCAGAGGAGCATCAGAGGAGCATCAGTGTAGCATCAGAGGAGCATCAGAGGAGCATCAGAGGAGCATCAGAGGAGCACCAGAGAAGCAGGAGCAGGAGCAGGAGCAGGAGCATCAGAGGAGCATCAGAGGAGCAGGAGCAGGGTCAGGAGCATCAGAGGAGCATCAGAGGAGCATCAGAGGAGCATCAGAGGAGCATCAGAGGAGCATCAGAGGAGCATCAGTTGAGCATCAGAGGAGCATCAGTGGGGCGTCAGAGGAGCATCAGAGGAGCATCAGAGGAGCATCAGAGGAGCATCAGTGGGGCATCAGAGGAGCATCAGAGGAGCATCAGAGGAGCATCAGAGGAGCATCAGAGGAGCATAAGAGGAAAATCAGAGGAGCATCAGAGGAGCATCAGAGGAGCATCAGAGGAGCATCAGAGGAGCATCAGAGGAACATCAGAGGAGCATCAGTGGAGCATCAGAGGAGCATCAGAGGAGCATCAGAGGAGCATCAGAGGAGCATCACAGGAGCATCAGTGGAGCATCAGAGGAGCATCAGAGGAGCATTAGAGGAGCATCTGAGGAGCATCAGAGGAGCATCAGAGGAGCATCAGAGGAGCAGGAGCAGGAGCAGGAGCAGGTGCAGGAGCATGAGCAGGAGCAGGAGCAGGTGCAGGAGCAGGAGCATCAGAGGAGCATCAGAGGAGCAGGAGCAGGAGCAGGAGCAGGAGCAGGAACAGGAGCAGGAGCATCAGAGGAGCATCAGAGTAGCAGGAGCAGGAGCAGGCACAGGAGCAGGAGCATCAGAAGAGCATCAGAGGAGCATCAGAGGAGCAGGAGCAGGAGCAGGAGCATCAGAGGAGCATCAGAGGAGCATCAGAGGAGCATCAGAGGAGCATGAGAGGAGCATCAGAGGAGCAACAGTGGAGCATGAGAGTAGCATCAGATGAGCATCTGAGGAGCATCAGAGGAGCATCAGAGGAGCATCAGAGGACCATCAGAGGAGCATCAGAGGAGCATCAGAGGAGCATCAGAGGAGCATCAGAGGAGCATCAGAGGAGCATCAGAGGAGCATCAGAGGAGCATCAGAGGAGCATCAGAGGAGCAACAGAGGAGCATCAGAGGAGCAACAGAGGAGCATCAGAGGAGCATCAGAGGAGCATCAGAGGAACATCAGAGGAGCATCAGTGGAGCATCAGAGGAGCATCAGAGGAGCATCAGAGGAGCATCAGAGGAGCATCATAGGAGCATCAGTGTAGCATCAGAGGAGCATCAGAAGAGCATCAGAGGAGCATCAGAGGAGCATCAGAGGATCATCAGAGGAGCATCAGTGGAGCATCAGAGGAGCATCAGAGGAGCATCAGAGGAGCATCAGAGGAGCATCACAGGAGCATCAGTGGAGCATCAGAGGAGCATCAGAGGAGCATTAGAGGAGCATCTGAGGAGCATCAGAGGAGCTTCAGAGGAGCATCAGAGGAGCAGGATCAGGAGCAGGAGCAGGTGCAGGAGCAGGAGCAGGAGCAGGAGCAGGTGCAGGAGCAGGAGCATCAGAGGAGCATCAGAGGAGCAGGAGCAGGAGCAGGAGCAGGAGCAGGAACAGGAGCAGGAGCATCAGAGGAGCATCAGAGGAGCAGGAGCAGGAGCAGGAGCAGGAGCAGGAGCATCAGAGGAGCATCAGAGGAGCATCAGAGGAGCATCAGAGGAGCAACAGAGGAGCATCAGAGGAGCATCAGAGGAGCATCAGAGGAGCATCAGAGGAGCAACAGAGGAGCATCAGAGGAGCATCAGAGGAGCATCAGAGGAGCCTCAGAGGAGCATCAGAGGAGCATCAGAGGAGCATCAGAGGAGCATCAGAGGAGCATCAGAGGAGCATCAGAGGAGCATCAGAGGAGCAACAGAGGAGCATCAGAGGAGCATCAGAGGAGCATCAGAGGAGCATTAGAGGAGCATCAGAGGAGCATCAGAGGAGTATCAGAGGAGCATCAGAGGAGCATCAGAGGAGCATCAGAGAAGCGTCAGAGGAACGTCAGAGGAGCATCAGAGGAGCATCAGAGGAGCATCAGAGGAGCAACCGAGGAGCATCAGAGGAGCATCAGAGGAGCATCAGAGGAGCATCAGAGGAGCATCAGAGGAGCATCAGAGGAGCATCAGTGTAGCATCAGAGGAGCATCAGAGGAGCATCAGAGGAGCATCAGAGGAGCATCAGAGGAGCATCAGAGGAACATCAGAGGAGCATCAGTGGAGCATCAGAGGAGCATCAGAGGAGCATCAGAGGAGCATCAGAGGAGCATCAGAGGAGCATCAGTGGAGCATCAGAGGAGCATCAGTGGAACATCAGAGGAGCATCAGAGGAGCATCAGAGGAGCATCAGAGGAGCATCAGAGGAGCATCAGAGGAGCATCAGAGGAGCATCAGAGGAGCATCAGTGTAGCATCAGAGGAGCATCAGAGGAGCATCAGAGGAGCATCAGAGGAGCATCAGAGGAACATCAGAGGAGCATCAGTGGAGCATCAGAGGAGCATCATAGGAGCATCAGAGGAGCATCAGAGGAGCATCACAGGAGCATCAGTGGAGCATCAGAGGAGCATCACAGGAGCATTAGAGGAGCATCTGAGGAGCATCTGAGGAGCATCAGAGGAGCATCAGAGGAGCAGGAGCAGGAGCAGGAGCAGGTGCAGGAGCAGGAGCAGGAGCAGGAGCAGGTGCAGGAGCAGGAGCATCAGAGGAGCATCAGAGGAGCAGGAGCAGGAGCAGGAGCAGGAGCAGGAACAGGAGCAGGAGCATCAGAGGAGCATCAGAGGAGCAGGAGCAGGAGCAGGAGCAGGAGCAGGAGCATCAGAAGAGCATCAGAGGAGCATCAGAGGAGCAGGAGCAGGAGCAGGAGCATCAGAGGAGCATCAGAGGAGCATCAGAGGAGCATCAGAGGAGCATCACAGGAGCATCAGTGTAGCATCAGAGGAGCATCAGAAGAGCATCAGAGGAGCATCAGAGGAGCATCAGAGGATCATCAGAGGAGCATCAGTGGAGCATCAGAGGAGCATAAGAGGAGCATCAGAGGAGCATCAGAGGAGCATCACAGGAGCATCAGTGGAGCATCAGAGGAGCATCAGAGGAGCATTAGAGGAGCATCTGAGGAGCATCAGAGGAGCTTCAGAGGAGCATCAGAGGAGCAGGATCAGGAGCAGCAGCAGGTGCAGGAGCAGGAGCATGAGCAGGAGCAGGTGCAGGAGCAGGAGCATCAGAGGAGCATCAGAGGAGCAGGAGCAGGAGCAGGAGCAGGAGCAGGAACAGGAGCAGGAGCATCAGTGGAGCATCAGAGGAGCATCAGAGGAGCATCAGAGGAGCATCAGAGGAGCATCACAGGAGCATCAGTGTAGCATCAGAGGAGCATCAGAAGAGCATCAGAGGAGCATCAGAGGAGCATCAGAGGATCATCAGAGGAGCATCAGTGGAGCATCAGAGGAGCATCAGAGGAGCATCAGAGGAGCATCAGAGGAGCATCACAGGAGCATCAATGGAGCATCAGAGAAGCATCAGAGGAGCATTAGAGGAGCATCTGAGGAGCATCAGAGGAGCTTCAGAGGAGCATCAGAGGAGCAGGATCAGGAGCAGGAGCAGGTGCAGGAGCAGGAGCAGGAGCAGGAGCAGGTGCAGGAGCAGGAGCATCAGAGGAGCATCAGAGGAGCAGGAGCAGGAGCAGGAGCAGGAGCAGGAACAGGAGCAGGAGCATCAGAGGAGCATCAGAGGAGCAGGAGCAGGAGCAGGAGCAGGAGCAGGAGCATCAGAGGAGCATCAGAGGAGCATCAGAGGAGCATCAGAGGAGCAACAGAGGAGCATCAGAGGAGCATCAGAGGAGCATCAGTGGAGCATCAGTGGAGCATCAGAGGAGCATCAGAGGAGCATCAGAGGAGCATCAGAGGATCATCAGTGGAGCATCAGAGGAGCATCAGAGGAGCATCAGAGGAGCATCGAGGAGCATCAGAGGAGCATCAGAGGAGCAACAGAGGAGCATCAGAGGAGCATCAGAGGAGCATCAGAGGAGCATCAGAGGAGCATCAGAGGAGCATCAGAGGAGCATCAGAGGAGCATCAGAGGAGCATCAGAGGAGCATCAGTGGAGCATCAGAGGAGCATCAGAGGAGCATCAGAGGAGCATCAGAGGAGCATCAGAGGAGCATCAGAGGAGCATCACAGGAGCATCAGAGGAGCATCAGAGGAGCATCAGAGGAGCATCAGAGAAGCAGGTGCAGGAGCAGGAGCAGGAGCAGGAGCATCAGAGGAGCATCAGAGGAGCATCAGAGGAGCAGGAGCAGGAGCAGGAGCATCAGAGGAGCATCAGAGGAGCATCAGAGGAGCATCAGAGGAGCATCAGAGGAGCATCAGAGGAGCAACAGAGGAGCATCAGAGGAGCATAAGAGGAGCATCAGAGGAGCATCAGAGGAGCAACAGAGGAGCATCAGAGGAGCATCAGAGGAGCATCAGAGGAGCCTCAGAGGAGCATCAGAGGAGCATCAGAGGAGCATCAGAGGAGCATCAGAGGAGCATCAGAGGAGCATCAGAGAAGCGTCAGAGGAACGTCAGAGGAGCATCAGAGGAGCATCAGAGGAGCATCAGAGGAGCAACAGAGGAGCATCAGAGGAGCATCAGAGGAGCATCAGAGGAGCATCAGAGGAGCATCAGAGGAGCATCAGTGTAGCATCAGAGGAGCATCAGAGGAGCATCAGAGGAGCATCAGAGGAGCATCAGAGGAGCATCAGAGGAACATCAGAGGAGCATCAGTGGAGCATCAGAGGAGCATCAGAGGAGCATCAGAGGAGCATCAGAGGAGCATCAGAGGAGCATCAGTGGAGCATCAGAGGCGCATCAGTGGAACATCAGAGGAGCATCAGAGGAGCATCAGAGGAGCATCAGAGGAGCATCAGAGTAGCATCAGAGGAGCAACAGAGGAGCATCAGAGGAGCATCAGAGGAGCATCAGAGGAGCATCAGTGTAGCATCAGAGGAGCATCAGAGGAGCATCAGAGGAGCATCAGAGGAGCATCAGAGGAACATCAGAGGAGCATCAGTGGAGCATCAGAGGAGCATCATAGGAGCATCAGAGGAGAATCAGAGGAGCATCACAGGAGCATCAGTGGAGCATCAGAGGAGCATCAGAGGAGCATTAGAGGAGCATCTGAGGAGCATCAGAGGAGCATCAGAGGAGCATCAGAGGAGCAGGAGCAGGAGCAGGTGCAGGAGCAGGAGCAGGAGCAGGAGCAGGTGCAGGAGCAGGAGCATCAGAGGAGCATCAGAGGAGCAGGAGCAGGAGCAGGAGCAGGAGCAGGAACAGGAGCAGGAGCATCAGAGGAGCATCAGAGGAGCAGGAGCAGGAGCAGGAGCAGGAGCATCAGAAGAGCATCAGAGGAGCATCAGAGGAGCAGGAGCAGGAGCAGGAGCATCAGAGGAGCATCAGAGGAGCATCAGAGGAGCATCAGAGGAGCATGAGAGGAGCATCAGAGGAGCATCTGAGGAGCATCAGAGGAGCATCAGAGGAGCATCAGAGGAGCATCAGAGGAGCATCAGTGGAGCATCAGAGGAGCATCAGAGGAGCATCAGAGGAGCATCAGAGGAGCATCAGAGGAGCATCAGAGGAGCATCAGAGGAGCATCAGAGGAGCATCAGAGGAGCATCAGAGGAGCATCAGAGGAACATCAGAGGAGCATCAGTGGAGCATCAGAGGAGCATCAGTGGAGCATCAGAGGAGCATCAGAGGAGCATCAGTGGAGCATCAGAGGAGCATCAGAGGAGCATCAGAGGAGCATCAGAGGAGAATCAGAGGAGCATCAGAGGAGCATCACAGGAGCATCAGAGGAGCATCAGAAGAGCATCAGAGGAGCATTAGAGGAGCATCTGAGGAGCATCAGAGGAGCATCAGAGGAGCATCAGAAGAGCATCAGAGGTGCATCAGAGGAGCATCAGAAGAGCATCAGAGGAGCAGGAGCAGGAGCAGGAGCAGGAACAGGAGCAGGAGCAGGAGCAGGAGCAGGAGCAGGAGCATCAGAGGAGCATCAGAGGAGCATCAGAGGAGCAGGAGCAGGAGCAGGAGCATCAGAGGAGCATCAGAGGAGCATCAGAGGAGCATCAGAGGAGCATCAGAGGAGCCTCAGAGGAGCCCCAGAGGAGCCTCAGAGGAGCCTCAGAGGAGCATCAGAGGAGCATCAGAGGAGCATCAGAGGAGCATCAGAGGAGCATCAGAGGAGCATCAGAGGAGCATCAGAGGAGCATTAGAGCAGCATCAGAGGAGCACCAGAGGAGCATCAGAGGAGCATCAGAGGAGCATCAGTTGAGCATCAGAGGAGCATCAGAGGAGCATCAGAGGAGCATCAGAGGAGCAACAGAGGAGCATCAGAGGAGCCTCAGAGGAGCATCAGAGGAGCATCAGAGGAGCATCAGAGGAGCATCAAAGGAGCATCAGTGGAGCATCAGAGGAGCATCAGAGGAGCATCAGAGGAGCATCAGAGGAGCATCAGAGGAGCATCAGAGGAGCAGGAGCAGGAGCAGGAGCAGGAGCAGGAGCAGGAGCAGGAGCAGGTGCAGGAGCAGGAGCATCAGAGGAGCATCAGAGGAGCAGGAGCAGGATCAGGAGCAGGAGCAGGAGCAGGAGCAGGAGCATCAGAGGAGCATCAGGGGAGCATGAGCAGGAGCAGGAGCAGGAGCAGGAGCATCAGAGGAGCATCAGAGGAGCAACAGAGGAGCAGGAGCAGGTGCAGGAGCATCAGAGGAGCATCAGAGGAGCATCAGAGGAGCATCAGAGGAGCATCAGAGGAGCCTCAGAGGAGCCCCAGAGGAGCCACAGAGGAGCCTCAGAGGAGCATCAGAGGAGCATCAGAGGAGCATCAGAGGAGCCTCAGAGGAGCATCAGAGGAGCATCAGAGGAGCATCACAGGAGCATCACAGGAGCATCAGAGGAGCATCAGAGGAGCACCAGAGGAGCATCAGTAGAGCATCAGTGGAGCATCAGAGGAGCATCAGAGGAGCATCAGAGGAGCATCAGAGGAGCATCAGAGGAGCATCAGTGGAGCATCAGAGGAGCATCAGAGGAGCATCGGAGGAGCATCAGAGGAGCATCAGAGGAGCATCAGAGGAGCATCAGAGGAGCAGGAGCAGGAGCAGGAGCAGGAGCAGGAGCAGGAGCAGGTGCAGGAGCAGGTGCAGGAGCAGGAGCATCAGAGGAGCATCAGCGGAGCAGGAGCAGGATCAGGAGCAGGAGCAGGAGCAGGAGCAGGAGCATCAGAGGAGCATCAGAGGAGCATCAGAGGAGCCTCAGAGGAGCCCCAGAGGAGCCTCAGAGGAGCCTCAGAGGAGCATCAGAGGAGCATCAGAGGAGCATCAGAGGAGCATCAGAGGAGCATCAGAGGAGCATCAGTGTAGCATCAGAGGAGCATCAGAGGAGCAACAGAGGAGCATCAGTGGAGCATCAGAGGAGCATCAGAGGAGCATCAGTGGAGCGTCAGAGGAGCATCAGAGGAGCATCAGTGGAGCATCAGAGGAGAATCAGAGGAGCATCAGAGGAGCATCACAGGAGCATCAGAGGAGCATCAGAGGAGCATCAGAGGAGCATTAGAGGAGCATCTGAGGAGCATCAGAAGAGCATCAGAGGAGCATCAGAGGAGCGTCAGAGGTGCATCAGAGGAGCATCAGAGGAGCATCAGAGGAGCATCAGAGGAGCATCGGAGGAGCATCAGAGGAGCAGGAGCAGGAGCAGGAGCAGGAGCAGGAGCAGGAGCAGGAGCAGGTGCAGGAGCAGGGGCATCATAGGAGCATCAGAGGAGCATCAGAGGAGAATCAGAGGAGCATCAGAGGAGCATCAGAGGAGCATCAGAGGAGCATCAGAGGAGCAACTGAGGAGCATCAGAGGAGCATCAGAGGATCATCAGAGGAGCATCAGAGGAGCATCAGAGGAGCATCAGAGGAGCATCAGAGGAGCATCAGAGGAGCATCAGTGGAGCATCAGAGGAGCATCAGTGGACCACGGGAAATAAGAGGCGGGGAATCAGAGCTGGGTAATCAGAGGCGGGGAATCAGAGTTGGGGAATCAGAGGCAGGGAAACAGATATGGGGAAACAGGGGCAGGGAATCAGAGGCGGGGAAACAGAGGCGGGGAATCAGATATGGGGAATCAGAGGTGTGGAATCAGAGGTTGGGAATCAGAGGCAGGGAATCAGAGGCGGGGAAACAGAGGCGGGGAATCAGATATGGGGAATCAGAGGTGGCGAATCAAAGGTGGTGAAACAGAGATGGGGAATCAGGGCAGGGAATTAGAGGCAGGGAATCAAACACGGGGAATCAGAGCTGGGGAATCAGAGGTGGGGAATTAGAGTTGGGGAATCAGAGGAGGGGAATCAGAGGCGGGGAAACAGAGGCGGGGAATCAGATATGGGGAATCAGAGGTGTGGAATCAGAGGTTGGGAATCAGAGGCAGGGAATCAGAGACGGGGAATCAGAGGCGGGGAATCAGAGGCAGGGAATCAGATGTGCGGAATCGGAGATGGGGAATCAGAGGCAGGGATTCAGGGGCGGAGATTCAGAGGCGGGGAATCAGAGGCCGGGAATCAGATATGGGGAAACAGAGGTGGGGAATCAGAGGCGGGGAAACAGAGGCGGGGAATCAGATATGGGGAATCAGAGGTGGGGAATCAGAGGTTGGGAATCAGAGGCAGGGAATCAGAGGCTTGGAATCAGATGCAGGGAATCAGATGCGGGGAATCAGAGGCGGGGAATCAGAGCTGGGGAATCAGAGGTGGGGAATCAGAGTTGGGGAATCAGAGGCGGGGACTTAGATATTGGGAAACAGAGGCGGGGAATCAGAGGCGGGGAAACAGAGGCGGGGAGTCAGATATGGGGAATCAGAGGTGGGGAATCAGAGGCAGGGAATCAGAGGTGGGGAATCAGAGTCCGGGAATCAGAGATGGGGATTCAGAGGCGGGGAATGAGATATGGGGAATCAGAGGCGGGGAATCAGAGGCGGGGAAACAGAGGCCGGGAATCAGATATGGGGAATCAGAGGTGGCGAATCAAAGGCGGTGAATCAGAGATGGGGAATCAGAGGCCGGGAATCAGAGGCAGGGAATCAAACACGGGGAATCAGAGGCGGGGAATCAGAGCTGGGGAATCAGAGGCGGGGAATCAGAGTTGGGGAATCAGAGGCGGGGAATCAGACGCAGGGAATCAATATGGGAAATCAGAGGTGGGGAATCAGAGGTTGGGAATCAGAGGAAGGGAATCAGAGGCGAGGAATCAGAGCTGGGGAATCAGAGGCGGGGAATCAGAATTGGGGAATCAGAGATGGGGAATCAGAGATGGGGAATCAGAGGCAGGGAATCAGACGCGGGGAATCAGAGGTGGTGAATCAGAGATGTGGAATCAGAGGCGGGGAATCAGAGGCAGGGAATCAGACGCGGGGAATCAGAGGCGGGGAATCATAGCTGGCGAATCAGAGGCGGGGAATGAGATATGGGGAATCAGAGGCGGGGAATCAGAGGCGGGGAAACAGTGGCGAGGAATCAGATATGGGGAATCAGAGGTGGCGAATCAAAGGCGGTGAATCAGAGATGGGGAATCAGAGGCGGGGAATCAGAGGCAGGGGATCAGATATGGGGAAACAGAGGTGGGGAATCAGAGGCGGGGAAACAGAGGCGGGGAATCAGATATGGGGAATCAGAGGTGGGGAATCAGAGGTTGGGAATCAGAGGCAGGGAATCAGAGGCTTGGAATCAGATGCAGGGAATCAGATGCGGGGAATCAGAGGCGGGGAATCAGAGCTGGGGAATCAGAGGTGGGGAATCAGAGTTGGGGAATCAGAGGCGGGGACTTAGATATTGGGAAACAGAGGCGGGGAATCAGAGGCGGGGAAACAGAGGCGGGGAGTCAGATATGGGGAATCAGAGGTGGGGAATCAGAGGCAGGGAATCAGAATCAGAAGCAGGGAATCAGAGGCCGGGAATCAGAGGCCGGAATCAGATGCCAGGAATAAGAGGCCGGGAATCAGAGGTGGGGAATCAGAGTCCGGGAATCAGAGATGGGGATTCAGAGGCGGGGAATGAGATATGGGGAATCAGAGGCGGGGAATCAGAGGCGGGGAAACAGAGGCGGGGATTCAGATATGGGGAATCAGAGGTGGCGAATCAAAGGCGGTGAATCAGAGATGGGGAATCAGAGGCCGGGAATCAGAGGCAGGGAATCAAACACGGGGAATCAGAGGCGGGGAATCAGAGCTGGGGAATCAGAGGCGGGGAATCAGAGTTGGGGAATCAGAGGCGGGGAATCAGACGCAGGGAATCAATATGGGAAATCAGAGGTGGGGAATCAGAGGTTGGGAATCAGAGGAAGGGAATCAGAGGCGAGGAATCAGAGCTGGGGAATCAGAGGCGGGGAATCAGAATTGGGGAATCAGAGATGGGGAATCAGAGATGGGGAATCAGAGGCAGGGAATCAGACGCGGGGAATCAGAGGTGGTGAATCAGAGATGTGGAATCAGAGGCGGGGAATCAGAGGCAGGGAATCAGACGCGGGGAATCAGAGGCGGGGAATCATAGCTGGCGAATCAGAGGCGGGGAATGAGATATGGGGAATCAGAGGCGGGGAATCAGAGGCGGGGAAACAGTGGCGAGGAATCAGATATGGGGAATCAGAGGTGGCGAATCAAAGGCGGTGAATCAGAGATGGGGAATCAGAGGCGGGGAATCAGAGGCAGGGGATCAGATATGGGGAAACAGAGGTGGGGAATCAGAGGCGGGGAAACAGAGGCGGGGAATCAGATATGGGGAATCAGAGGTGGGGAATCAGAGGTTGGGAATCAGAGGCAGGGAATCAGAGGCTTGGAATCAGATGCAGGGAATCAGATGCGGGGAATCAGAGGCGGGGAATCAGAGCTGGGGAATCAGAGGTGGGGAATCAGAGTTGGGGAATCAGAGGCGGGGACTTAGATATTGGGAAACAGAGGCGGGGAATCAGAGGCGGGGAAACAGAGGCGGGGAGTCAGATATGGGGAATCAGAGGTGGGGAATCAGAGGCAGGGAATCAGAATCAGAAGCAGGGAATCAGAGGCCGGGAATCAGAGGCCGGAATCAGATGCCAGGAATAAGAGGCCGGGAATCAGAGGTGGGGAATCAGAGTCCGGGAATCAGAGATGGGGATTCAGAGGCGGGGAATGAGATATGGGGAATCAGAGGCGGGGAATCAGAGGCGGGGAAACAGAGGCAGGGATTCAGATATGGGGAATCAGAGGTGGCGAATCAAAGGCGGTGAATCAGAGATGGGGAATCAGAGGCCGGGAATCAGAGGCAGGGAATCAAACACGGGGAATCAGAGGCGGGGAATCAGAGCTGGGGAATCAGAGGCGGGGAATCAGAGTTGGGGAATCAGAGGCGGGGAATCAGACGCAGGGAATCAATATGGGAAATCAGAGGTGGGGAATCAGAGGTTGGGAATCAGAGGAAGGGAATCAGAGGCGAGGAATCAGAGCTGGGGAATCAGAGGCGGGGAATCAGAATTGGGGAATCAGAGATGGGGAATCAGAGGCAGGGAATCAAACACGGGGAATCAGACGCGGGGAATCAGAGGCGGGGAATCATAGCTGGTGAATCAGAGGCGGGGAATGAGATATGGGGAATCAGAGGCGGGGAATCAGAGGCGGGGAAACAGTGGCGAGGAATCAGATATGGGGGATCAGAGGTGGCGAATCAAAGGCGGTGAATCAGAGATGGGGAATCAGAGGCGGGGAATCAGAGGCAGGGGATCAAACACGGGGAATCAGAGGCGGGGAATCAGAGCTGTGGAATCGGAGGCGGGGAATCAGAGTTGGGGAATCAGAGGCGGGGAATCAGAGCTGGGGAATCAGAGGTGGGGAATCAGAGTCGGGGAATCAGAGCCAGCGAATCGGATGTGCGGAATCAGAGATGGGGAATCAGAGGTGGGGAATCAGAGGCGGTGAATCTGAGATGGGGAATCAGTGGCGAGGAATCAGAGGCAGGGTATCAGACACGAGGATTCAGAGGCTGGGAATCAGACGGGGGGAATCAAAGGCGGGGAATGAAGCTGGGGAATCAGAGGCGGGGAATCAGAGGCGGGCAAACAGAGGCGGGGAATTAGATATGGGGAATCAGTGGTGGGGAATCAGAGGTGGTGAATCATAGATGGGGAATCACAGGCGGGGAATCAGAGGCAGGGAATAGAACGCGGGGAATCAGAGGCAGGGAATCAGAGCTGGGGAATCAGAGGCGGGGAATCATAGTTGGGAATCAGAGGAGGGGATTCAGATATGGGGAAACAGAGGCAGGGAATCAGGGGCGGGGAAACAGAGGCGGGGAATCAGATATGGGGAATCGGATGTGGGGAATCAGAGGCGCGAAATCAGAGCTGGGGAATCAGATATGGGGAATCAGAGGTGGGGAATCAGAGGCGTGGAAACAGAGACGGGGAATCAGATATGGGGAATCAGAGGTGGGGAATCAGAGGCAGGTAATCAGATGTGCGGAATCAGAGATGGGGAATCAGAGGTAGGGAATCAGAATCAGAAGCGGGGAGTCAGAGGCCGGGAATCAGAGGCCTGGAATCAGATGCTGGGAATAAGAGGCCGGGAATCAGAGGTTGGGAATCAGAATCCGGGAATCAGAGATGGGCATTCAGAGGCGGGGAATGAGATATGGAGAATCAGAGGCGGGGATTAAGAGGCGGGGAAACAGAGGTGGGGAATCAGATATGGGGAATCAGAGGTGGCGAATCAAAGACGGTGAATCAGAGATGGGGAATCAGAGGCGGGGAATCAGAGGCAGGGAATCAAACACGGGGAATCAGAGGCGGGGAATCAGAGCTGGGGAATCAGAGGCTGGGAATCAAATTTGGGGAATCAGAGGCAGGGAATCAGATATGGGGAAACAGGGGCGGGGAATCAGAGGCGGGGAAACAGAGGCGGGGAATCAGATATGGGGAATCAGAGGCGGGGAATTAGAGTTGGGGAATCAGAGGCGGGGAATCAGAGGCGGGGAAAAAGGCGGGGAATCAAACACGGGGAATCAGAGGTGGGGAATCAGAGGTTGGGAATCAGAGGCAGGGAATCAGAGGCGGGGAATCAGAGGCGGGGAATCAGAGGCAGGGAATCAGATGTGCGGAATCGGAGATGGGGAATCAGAGGCAGGGAATCAGATATGTGGAATAAGAGGTGGCGAATCAAAGGCGGTGAATCAGAGATGGGGAATCAGAGGCGGGGAATCAGAGGCATGGAATCAAACACGGGAAATCAGAGGCGGGGAATCAGAGCTGGGGAATCAGAAGCGGGGAATCAGAGTTGGGGAATCAGAGGCAGGGAATCAGATATGGGGAAACAGGGGCAGGGAATCAGAGGCGGGGAAACAGAGGCGGGGAATCAGATATGGGGAATCAGAGGTGTGGAATCAGAGGTTGGGAATCAGAGGCAGGGAATCAGGAGTGGGGAAACAGAGGCGGGGAATCAGATATGGGGAATCAGAGGTGGCGAATCAAAGGCGGTGAAACAGAGATGGGGAATCAGGGCAGGGAATCAGAGGCAGGGAATCAAACACGGGGAATCAGAGCTGGGGAATCAGAGGTGGGGAATTAGAGTTTGGGAATCAGAGGAGGGGAATCAGAGGCGGGGAAACAGAGGCGGGGAATCAGATATGGGGAATCAGAGGTGGGGAAGCAGAGGTTGGGAATCAGAGGCAGGGAATCAGAGACGGGGAATCAGAGGCGGGGAATCAGAGGCAGGGAATCAGATGTGCGGAATCGGAGATGGGGAATCAGAGGCAGGGATTCAGGGGCGGGGAATCAGAGGCGGGGAATCAAAGGCGGTGAATCAGAGATGGGGAATCAGAGGCGGGGAATCAGAGGCAGGGGATCAGATATGGGGAAACAGAGGTGGGGAATCAGAGGCGGGGAAACAGAGGCGGGGAATCAGATATGGGGAATCAGAGGTGGGGAATCAGAGGTTGGGAATCAGAGGCAGGGAATCAGAGGCTTGGAATCAGATGCAGGGAATCAGATGCGGGGAATCAGAGGCGGGGAATCAGAGCTGGGGAATCAGAGGTGGGGAATCAGAGTTGGGGAATCAGAGGCGGGGACTTAGATATTGGGAAACAGAGGCGGGGAATCAGAGGCGGGGAAACAGAGGCGGGGAGTCAGATATGGGGAATCAGAGGTGGGGAATCAGAGGCAGGGAATCAGATGTGCGGAATCAGAGATGGGGAATCAGAGGCAGGGAATCAGAATCAGAAGCAGGGAATCAGAGGCCGGGAATCAGAGGCCGGAATCAGATGCCAGGAATAAGAGGCCGGGAATCAGAGGTGGGGAATCAGAGTCCGGGAATCAGAGATGGGGATTCAGAGGCGGGGAATGAGATATGGGGAATCAGAGGCGGGGAATCAGAGGCGGGGAAACAGAGGCGGGGAATCAGATATGGGGAATCAGAGGTGGCGAATCAAAGGCGGTGAATCAGAGATGGGGAATCAGAGGCCGGGAATCAGAGGCAGGGAATCAAACACGGGGAATCAGAGGCAGGGAATCAGAGCTGGGGAATCAGAGGCGGGGAATCAGAGTTGGGGAATCAGAGGCGGGGAATCAGACGCAGGGAATCAATATGGGAAATCAGAGGTGGGGAATCAGAGGTTGGGAATCAGAGGAAGGGAATCAGAGGCGAGGAATCAGAGCTGGGGAATCAGAGGCGGGGAATCAGAATTGGGGAATCAGAGATGGGGAATCAGAGGCAGGGAATCAAACACGGGGAATCAGACGCGGGGAATCAGAGGCGGGGAATCATAGCTGGTGAATCAGAGGCGGGGAATGAGATATGGGGAATCAGAGGCGGGGAATCAGAGGCGGGGAAACAGTGGCAAGGAATCAGATATGGGGGATCAGAGGTGGCGAATCAAAGGCGGTGAATCAGAGATGGGGAATCAGAGGCGGGGAATCAGAGGCAGGGGATCAAACACGGGGAATCAGAGGCGGGGAATCAGAGCTGTGGAATCAGAGGCGGGGAATCAGAGTTGGGGAATCAGAGGCGGGGAATCAGAGCTGGGGAATCAGAGGTGGGGAATCAGAGTCGGGGAATCAGAGCCAGCGAATCGGATGTGCGGAATCAGAGATGGGGAATCAGAGGTGGGGAATCAGAGGCTGTGAATCTGAGATGGGGAATCAGTGGCGAGGAATCAGAGGCAGGTTATCAGACACGAGGATTCAGAGGCTGGGAATCAGACGGGGGGAATCAAAGGCGGGGAATGAAGCTGGGGAATCAGAGGCAGGGAATCAGAGTTGGGGATTCAGAGGCGGGGAATCAGATATGGGGAAACAGAGGCGGGGAATCAGAGGCGGGCAAACAGAGGCGGGGAATTAGATATGGGGAATCAGTGGTGGGGAATCAGAGGTGGTGAATCATAGATGGGGAATCACAGGCGGGGAATCAGAGGCAGGGAATAGAACGCGGGGAATCAGAGGCAGGGAATCAGAGCTGGGGAATCAGAGGCGGGGAATCATAGTTGGGAATCAGAGGAGGGGATTCAGATATGGGGAAACAGAGGCGGGGAATCAGGGGCGGGGAAACAGAGGCGGGGAATCAGATATGGGGAATCGGATGCGGGGAATCAGAGGCGGGAAATCAGAGCTGGGGAATCAGATATGGGGAATCAGAGGTGGGGAATCAGAGGCGTGGAAACAGAGACGGGGAATCAGATATGGGGAATCAGAGGTGGGGAATCAGAGGCAGGTAATCAGATGTGCGGAATCAGAGATGGGGAATCAGAGGCAGGGAATCAGAATCAGAAGTGGGGAGTCAGAGGCCGGGAATCAGAGGCCTGGAATCAGATGCTGGGAATAAGAGGCCGGGAATCAGAGGTTGGGAATCAGAGTCCGGGAATCAGAGATGGGCATTCAGAGGCGGGGAATGAGATATGGAGAATCAGAGGCGGGGAATAAGAGGCGGGGAAACAGAGGTGGGGAATCAGATATGGGGAATCAGAGGTGGCGAATCAAAGACGGTGAATCAGAGATGGGGAATCAGAGGCGGGGAATCAGAGGCAGGGAATCAAACACGGGGAATCAGAGGCGGGGAATCAGAGCTGGGGAATCAGAGGCTGGGAATCAAATTTGGGGAATCAGAGGCAGGGAATCAGATATGGGGAAACAGGGGCGGGGAATCAGAGGCGGGGAAACAGAGGCGGGGAATCAGATATGGGGAATCAGAGGCGGGGAATTAGAGTTGGGGAATCAGAGGCGGGGAATCAGAGGCGGGGAAACAGGCGGGGAATCAAACACGGGGAATCAGAGGTGGGGAATCAGAGGTTGGGAATCAGAGGCAGGGAATCAGAGGCGGGGAATCAGAGGCGGGGAATCAGAGGCAGGAAATCAGATGTGCGGAATCGGAGATGGGGAATCAGAGGCAGGGAATCAGATATGTGGAATCAGAGGTGGCGAATCAAAGGCGGTGAATCAGAGATGGGGAATCAGAGGCGGGGAATCAGAGGCAGGGAATCAAACACGGGAAATCAGAGGCGGGGAATCAGAGCTGGGGAATCAGAGGCGGGGAATCAGAGTTGGGGAATCAGAGGCAGGGAATCAGATATGGGGAAACAGGGGCAGGGAATCAGAGGCGGGGAAACAGAGGCGGGGAATCAGATATGGGGAATCAGAGGTGTGGAATCAGAGGTTGGGAATCAGAGGCAGGGAATCAGGGGCGGGGAAACAGAGGCGGGGAATCAGATATGGGGAATCAGAGGTGGCGAATCAAAGGCGGTGAAACAGAGATGGGGAATCAGGGCAGGGAATCAGAGGCAGGGAATCAAACACGGGGAATCAGATATGGGGAATCAGAGGTGGGGAATCAGAGGTTGGGAATCAGAGGCAGGGAATCAGAGACGGGGAATCAGAGGCGGGGAATCAGAGGCAGGGAATCAGATGTGCGGAATCGGAGATGGGGAATCAGAGGCAGGGATTCAGGGGCGGGGAATCAGAGGCGGGGAATCAGAGGCCGGGAATCAGATATGGGGAAACAGAGGTGGGGAATCAGAGGCGGGGAAACAGAGGCGGGGAATCAGATATGGGGAATCAGAGGTGGGGAATCAGAGGTTGGGAATCAGAGGCAGGGAATCAGAGGCTTGGAATCAGATGCAGGGAATCAGATGCGGGGAATCAGAGGCGGGGAATCAGAGCTGGGGAATCAGAGGTGGGGCATCAGAGTTGGGGAATCAGAGGCGGGGACTTAGATATTGGGAAACAGAGGCGGGGAATCAGAGGCGGGGAAACAGAGGCGGGGAGTCAGATATGGGGAATCAGAGGTGGGGAATCAGAGGCAGGGAATCAGATGTGCGGAATCAGAGATGGGGAATCAGAGGCAGGGAATCAGAATCAGAAGCAGGGAATCAGAGGCCGGGAATCAGAGGCCGGAATCAGATGCCGGGAATAAGAGGTCGGGAATCAGAGGTGGGGAATCAGAGTCCGGGAATCAGAGATGGGGATTCAGAGGCAGGGAATGAGATATGGGGAATCAGAGGCGGGGAATCAGAGGCGGGGAAACAGAGGTGGGGAATCAGATATGGGGAATCAGAGGTGGCGAATCAGACGCAGGGAATCAATATGGGAAATCAGAGGTGGGGAATCAGAGGTTGGGAATCAGAGGAAGGGAATCAGAGGCGAGGAATCAGAGCTGGGGAATCAGAGGCGGGGAATCAGAATTGGGGAATCAGAGATGGCGAATCAGAGATGGGAAATCAGATGCGGGGAATCAGACGCGGGGAATCAGAGGTGGTGAATCAGAGATGTGGAAACAGAGGCGGGGAATCAGAGGCAGGGAATCAGACGCGGGGAATCAGAGGCGGGGAATCATAGCTGGCGAATCAGAGGCGGGGAATGAGATATGGGGAATCAGAGGCGGGGAATCAGAGGCGGGGAAACAGTGGCGAGGAATCAGATATGGGGAATCAGAGGTGGCGAATCAAAGGCGGTGAATCAGAGATGGGGAATCAGAGGCGGGGAATCAGAGGCAGGGGATCAAACACGGGGAATCAGAGGCGGGGAATCAGAGCTGTGGAATCAGAGGCGGGGAATCAGAGTTGGGGAATCAGAGGCGGGGAATCAGAGCTGGGGAATCAGAGGTGGGGAATCAGAGTCGGGGAATCAGAGCCAGCGAATCGGATGTGCGGAATCAGAGATGGGGAATCAGAGGTGGGGAATCAGAGGCGGTGAATCTGAGATGGGGAATCAGTGGCGAGGAATCAGAGGCAGGTTATCAGACACGAGGATTCAGAGGCTGGGAATCAGACGGGGGGAATCAAAGGCGGGGAATGAAGCTGGGGAATCAGACGCAGGGAATCAATATGGGAAATCAGAGGTGGGGAATCAGAGGCGGGAAATGAGATATGGAGAATCAGAGGCGGGGAATCAGAGGCGGGGAAACCGAGGTGGGGAATCAGATATGGGGAATCAGAGGTGGCGAATCAAAGGCGGTGAATCAGAGATGGGGAATCAGAGGCGGGGAATCAGAGGCAGGGAATCAAACACGGGGAATCAGAGGCGGGGAATCAGAGCTGGGGAATCAGAGGCTGGGAATCAAAGTTGGGGAATCAGAGGCAGGGAATCAGATATGGGGAAACAGGGGCGGGGAATCAGAGGCGGGGAAACAGAGGCGGGGAATCATATATGGGGAATCAGAGGCGGGGAATTAGAGTTGGGGAATCAGAGGCGGGGAATCAGAGGCGGGGAAACAGAGGCGGGGAATCAAACACGGCGAATCAGAGGCGGGGAATCAGAGGCGGGGAATCAGAGGCAGGGAATCAGATGTGCGGAATCGGAGATGGGGAATCAGAGGCAGGGAATCAGAGGCGGGGAATCAGAGGCGGGGAATCAGAGGCCGGGAATCAGATATGGGGAAACAGAGGCGGGGAATCAGAGGCGGGGAATCAGAGGCAGGGAATCAGATGTGCGGAATCGGAGATGGGGAATCAGAGGCAGGGATTCAGGGGCGGGGAATCAGAGGCGGGGAATCAGAGGCCGGGAATAAGATATGGGGAAACAGAGGTGGGGAATCAGAGGCGGGGAAACAGAGGCGGGGAATCAGATATGGGGAATCAGAGGTGGGGAATCAGAGGTTGGGAATCAGAGGCAGGGAATCAGAGGCTTGGAATCAGATGCAGGGAATCAGATGCGGGGAATCAGAGGCGGGGAATCAGAGCTGGGGAATCAGAGGTGGGGAATCAGAGTTGGGGAATCAGAGGCGGGGACTTAGATATTGGGAAACAGAGGCGGGGAATCAGAGGCGGGGAAACAGAGGCGGGGAGTCAGATATGGGGAATCAGAGGTGGGGAATCAGAGGCAGGGAATCAGATGTGCGGAATCAGAGATGGGGAATCAGAGGCAGGGAATCAGAATCAGAAGCAGGGAATCAGAGGCCGGGAATCAGAGGCCGGAATCAGATGCCGGGAATAAGAGGTCGGGAATCAGAGGTGGGGAATCAGAGTCCGGGAATCAGAGATGGGGATTCAGGGGCAGGGAATGAGATATGGGGAATCAGAGGCGGGGAATCAGAGGCGGGGAAACAGAGGCGGGGAATCAGATATGGGGAATCAGAGGTGGCGAATCAAAGGTGGTGAATCAGAGATGTGGAATCAGAGGCCGGGAATCAGAGGCAGGGAATCATACACGGGGAATCAGAGGTGGGGAATCAGAGCTGGGGAATCAGAGGCGGGGAATCAGAGTTGGGGAATCAGAGGCGGGGAATCAGACGCAGGGAATCAATATGGGAAATCAGAGGTGGGGAATCAGAGGTTGGGAATCAGAGGAAGGGAATCAGAGGCGAGGAATCGGAGCTGGGGAATCAGAGGCGGGGAATCAGAATTGGGGAATCAGAGATGGCGAATCAGAGATGGGAAATCAGATGCGGGGAATCAGACGCGGGGAATCAGAGGTGGTGAATCAGAGATGTGGAAACAGAGGCGGGGAATCAGAGGCAGGGAATCAGACGCGGGGAATCAGAGGCGGGGAATCATAGCTGGCGAATCAGAGGCGGGGAATGAGATATGGGGAATCAGAGGCGGGGAATCAGAGTTGGGGAATCAGAGGCGGGGAATCAGAGCTGGGGAATCAGAGGTGGGGAATCAGAGTCGGGGAATCAGAGCCAGCGAATCGGATGTGCGGAATCAGAGATGGGGAATCAGAGGTGGGGAATCAGAGGCGGTGAATCTGAGATGGGGAATCAGTGGCGAGGAATCAGAGGCAGGTTATCAGACACGAGGATTCAGAGGCTGGGAATCAGACGGGGGGAATCAAAGGCGGGGAATGAAGCTGGGGAATCAGACGCAGGGAATCAATATGGGAAATCAGAGGTGGGGAATCAGAGGCGGGAAATGAGATATGGAGAATCAGAGGCGGGGAATCAGAGGCGGGGAAACAGAGGTGGGGAATCAGATATGGGGAATCAGAGGTGGCGAATCAAAGGCTGTGAATCAGAGATGGGGAATCAGAGGCGGGGAATCAGAGGCAGGGAATCAAACACGGGGAATCAGAGCCGGGGAATCAGAGCTGGGGAATCAGAGGCTGGGAATCAAAGTTGGGGAATCAGAGGCAGGGAATCAGATATGGGGAAACAGGGGCGGGGAATCAGAGGCGGGGAAACAGAGGCGGGGAATCATATATGGGGAATCAGAGGCGGGGAATTAGAGTTGGGGAATCAGAGGCGGGGAATCAGAGGCGGGGAAACAGAGGCGGGGAATCAAACACGGCGAATCAGAGGCGGGGAATCAGAGGCGGGGAATCAGAGGCAGGGAATCAGATGTGCGGAATCGGAGATGGGGAATCAGAGGCAGGGAATCAGAGGCGGGGAATCAGAGGCGGGGAATCAGAGGCCGGGAATCAGATATGGGGAAACAGAGGCGGGGAATCAGAGGCGGGGAAACAGAGGCTGGGAATCAGATATGGGGAATCAGAGGTGGGGAATCAGAGGTTGGGAATCAGAGGCAGGGAATCAGAGGCTTGGAATCAGATGCAGGGAATCAGATGCGGGGAATCAGAGGCGGGGAATCAGAGCTGGGGAATCAGAGGCGGGGACTTAGATATTGGGAAACAGAGGCCGGGAATCAGATATGGGGAATCAGAGGTGGGGAATCAGAGGCAGGGAATCAGATGTGCGGAATCAGAGATGGGGAATCAGAGGCAGGGAATCAGAATCAGAAGCAGGGAATCAGAGGCCGGGAATCAGAGGCCGGAATCAGATACCAGGAATAAGAGGCCGGGAATCAGAGGTGGGGAATCAGAGTCCGGGAATCAGAGATGGGGATTCAGAGGCGGGGAATGAGATATGGGGAATTAGAGGCGGGGAATCAGAGGCGGGGAAACAGAGGCGGGGAATCAGATATGGGGAATCAGAGGTGGCGAATCAAAGGCGGTGAATCAGAGATGGGGAATCAGAGGCCGGGAATCAGAGGCAGGGAATCAAACACGGGGAATCAGAGGCAGGGAATCAGAGCTGGGGAATCAGAGGCGGGGAATCAGAGTTGGGGAATCAGAGGCGGGGAATCAGACGCAGGGAATCAATATGGGAAATCAGAGGTGGGGAATCAGAGGTTGGGAATCAGAGGAAGGGAATCAGAGGCGAGGAATCAGAGCTGGGGAATCAGAGGCGGGGAATCAGAATTGGGGAATCAGAGATGGGGAATCAGAGGCAGGGAATCAAACACGGGGAATCAGACGCGGGGAATCAGAGGCGGGGAATCATAGCTGGTGAATCAGAGGCGGGGAATGAGATATGGGGAATCAGAGGCGGGGAATCAGAGGCGGGGAAACAGTGGCAAGGAATCAGATATGGGGGATCAGAGGTGGCGAATCAAAGGCGGTGAATCAGAGATGGGGAATCAGAGGCGGGGAATCAGAGGCAGGGGATCAAACACGGGGAATCAGAGGCGGGGAATCAGAGCTGTGGAATCAGAGGCGGGGAATCAGAGTTGGGGAATCAGAGGCGGGGAATCAGAGCTGGGGAATCAGAGGTGGGGAATCAGAGTCGGGGAATCAGAGCCAGCGAATCGGATGTGCGGAATCAGAGATGGGGAATCAGAGGTGGGGAATCAGAGGCGGGGAAACAGAGGCGGGGAATCAGATATGGGGAATCAGAGGTGGGGAAGCAGAGGTTGGGAATCAGAGGCAGGGAATCAGAGACGGGGAATCAGAGGCGGGGAATCAGAGGCAGGGAATCAGATGTGCGGAATCGGAGATGGGGAATCAGAGGCAGGGATTCAGGGGCGGGGAATCAGAGGCGGGGAATCAAAGGCGGTGAATCAGAGATGGGGAATCAGAGGCGGGGAATCAGAGGCAGGGGATCAGATATGGGGAAACAGAGGTGGGGAATCAGAGGCGGGGAAACAGAGGCGGGGAATCAGATATGGGGAATCAGAGGTGGGGAATCAGAGGTTGGGAATCAGAGGCAGGGAATCAGAGGCTTGGAATCAGATGCAGGGAATCAGATGCGGGGAATCAGAGGCGGGGAATCAGAGCTGGGGAATCAGAGGTGGGGAATCAGAGTTGGGGAATCAGAGGCGGGGACTTAGATATTGGGAAACAGAGGCGGGGAATCAGAGGCGGGGAAACAGAGGCGGGGAGTCAGATATGGGGAATCAGAGGTGGGGAATCAGAGGCAGGGAATCAGATGTGCGGAATCAGAGATGGGGAATCAGAGGCAGGGAATCAGAATCAGAAGCAGGGAATCAGAGGCCGGGAATCAGAGGCCGGAATCAGATGCCAGGAATAAGAGGCCGGGAATCAGAGGTGGGGAATCAGAGTCCGGGAATCAGAGATGGGGATTCAGAGGCGGGGAATGAGATATGGGGAATCAGAGGCGGGGAATCAGAGGCGGGGAAACAGAGGCGGGGAATCAGATATGGGGAATCAGAGGTGGCGAATCAAAGGCGGTGAATCAGAGATGGGGAATCAGAGGCCGGGAATCAGAGGCAGGGAATCAAACACGGGGAATCAGAGGCAGGGAATCAGAGCTGGGGAATCAGAGGCGGGGAATCAGAGTTGGGGAATCAGAGGCGGGGAATCAGACGCAGGGAATCAATATGGGAAATCAGAGGTGGGGAATCAGAGGTTGGGAATCAGAGGAAGGGAATCAGAGGCGAGGAATCAGAGCTGGGGAATCAGAGGCGGGGAATCAGAATTGGGGAATCAGAGATGGGGAATCAGAGGCAGGGAATCAAACACGGGGAATCAGACGCGGGGAATCAGAGGCGGGGAATCATAGCTGGTGAATCAGAGGCGGGGAATGAGATATGGGGAATCAGAGGCGGGGAATCAGAGGCGGGGAAACAGTGGCAAGGAATCAGATATGGGGGATCAGAGGTGGCGAATCAAAGGCGGTGAATCAGAGATGGGGAATCAGAGGCGGGGAATCAGAGGCAGGGGATCAAACACGGGGAATCAGAGGCGGGGAATCAGAGCTGTGGAATCAGAGGCGGGGAATCAGAGTTGGGGAATCAGAGGCGGGGAATCAGAGCTGGGGAATCAGAGGTGGGGAATCAGAGTCGGGGAATCAGAGCCAGCGAATCGGATGTGCGGAATCAGAGATGGGGAATCAGAGGTGGGGAATCAGAGGCTGTGAATCTGAGATGGGGAATCAGTGGCGAGGAATCAGAGGCAGGTTATCAGACACGAGGATTCAGAGGCTGGGAATCAGACGGGGGGAATCAAAGGCGGGGAATGAAGCTGGGGAATCAGAGGCAGGGAATCAGAGTTGGGGATTCAGAGGCGGGGAATCAGATATGGGGAAACAGAGGCGGGGAATCAGAGGCGGGCAAACAGAGGCGGGGAATTAGATATGGGGAATCAGTGGTGGGGAATCAGAGGTGGTGAATCATAGATGGGGAATCACAGGCGGGGAATCAGAGGCAGGGAATAGAACGCGGGGAATCAGAGGCAGGGAATCAGAGCTGGGGAATCAGAGGCGGGGAATCATAGTTGGGAATCAGAGGAGGGGATTCAGATATGGGGAAACAGAGGCGGGGAATCAGGGGCGGGGAAACAGAGGCGGGGAATCAGATATGGGGAATCGGATGCGGGGAATCAGAGGCGGGAAATCAGAGCTGGGGAATCAGATATGGGGAATCAGAGGTGGGGAATCAGAGGCGTGGAAACAGAGACGGGGAATCAGATATGGGGAATCAGAGGTGGGGAATCAGAGGCAGGTAATCAGATGTGCGGAATCAGAGATGGGGAATCAGAGGCAGGGAATCAGAATCAGAAGTGGGGAGTCAGAGGCCGGGAATCAGAGGCCTGGAATCAGATGCTGGGAATAAGAGGCCGGGAATCAGAGGTTGGGAATCAGAGTCCGGGAATCAGAGATGGGCATTCAGAGGCGGGGAATGAGATATGGAGAATCAGAGGCGGGGAATAAGAGGCGGGGAAACAGAGGTGGGGAATCAGATATGGGGAATCAGAGGTGGCGAATCAAAGACGGTGAATCAGAAATGGGGAATCAGAGGCGGGGAATCAGAGGCAGGGAATCAAACACGGGGAATCAGAGGCGGGGAATCAGAGCTGGGGAATCAGAGGCTGGGAATCAAATTTGGGGAATCAGAGGCAGGGAATCAGATATGGGGAAACAGGGGCGGGGAATCAGAGGCGGGGAAACAGAGGCGGGGAATCAGATATGGGGAATCAGAGGCGGGGAATTAGAGTTGGGGAATCAGAGGCGGGGAATCAGAGGCGGGGAAACAGGCGGGGAATCAAACACGGGGAATCAGAGGTGGGGAATCAGAGGTTGGGAATCAGAGGCAGGGAATCAGAGGCGGGGAATCAGAGGCGGGGAATCAGAGGCAGGAAATCAGATGTGCGGAATCGGAGATGGGGAATCAGAGGCAGGGAATCAGATATGTGGAATCAGAGGTGGCGAATCAAAGGCGGTGAATCAGAGATGGGGAATCAGAGGCGGGGAATCAGAGGCAGGGAATCAAACACGGGAAATCAGAGGCGGGGAATCAGAGCTGGGGAATCAGAGGCGGGGAATCAGAGTTGGGGAATCAGAGGCAGGGAATCAGATATGGGGAAACAGGGGCAGGGAATCAGAGGCGGGGAAACAGAGGCGGGGAATCAGATATGGGGAATCAGAGGTGTGGAATCAGAGGTTGGGAATCAGAGGCAGGGAATCAGGGGCGGGGAAACAGAGGCGGGGAATCAGATATGGGGAATCAGAGGTGGCGAATCAAAGGCGGTGAAACAGAGATGGGGAATCAGGGCAGGGAATCAGAGGCAGGGAATCAAACACGGGGAATCAGATATGGGGAATCAGAGGTGGGGAATCAGAGGTTGGGAATCAGAGGCAGGGAATCAGAGACGGGGAATCAGAGGCGGGGAATCAGAGGCAGGGAATCAGATGTGCGGAATCGGAGATGGGGAATCAGAGGCAGGGATTCAGGGGCGGGGAATCAGAGGCGGGGAATCAGAGGCCGGGAATCAGATATGGGGAAACAGAGGTGGGGAATCAGAGGCGGGGAAACAGAGGCGGGGAATCAGATATGGGGAATCAGAGGTGGGGAATCAGAGGTTGGGAATCAGAGGCAGGGAATCAGAGGCTTGGAATCAGATGCAGGGAATCAGATGCGGGGAATCAGAGGCGGGGAATCAGAGCTGGGGAATCAGAGGTGGGGCATCAGAGTTGGGGAATCAGAGGCGGGGACTTAGATATTGGGAAACAGAGGCGGGGAATCAGAGGCGGGGAAACAGAGGCGGGGAGTCAGATATGGGGAATCAGAGGTGGGGAATCAGAGGCAGGGAATCAGATGTGCGGAATCAGAGATGGGGAATCAGAGGCAGGGAATCAGAATCAGAAGCAGGGAATCAGAGGCCGGGAATCAGAGGCCGGAATCAGATGCCGGGAATAAGAGGTCGGGAATCAGAGGTGGGGAATCAGAGTTCGGGAATCAGAGATGGGGATTCAGAGGCAGGGAATGAGATATGGGGAATCAGAGGCGGGGAATCAGAGGCGGGGAAACAGAGGTGGGGAATCAGATATGGGGAATCAGAGGTGGCGAATCAGACGCAGGGAATCAATATGGGAAATCAGAGGTGGGGAATCAGAGGTTGGGAATCAGAGGAAGGGAATCAGAGGCGAGGAATCAGAGCTGGGGAATCAGAGGCGGGGAATCAGAATTGGGGAATCAGAGATGGCGAATCAGAGATGGGAAATCAGATGCGGGGAATCAGACGCGGGGAATCAGAGGTGGTGAATCAGAGATGTGGAAACAGAGGCGGGGAATCAGAGGCAGGGAATCAGACGCGGGGAATCAGAGGCGGGGAATCATAGCTGGCGAATCAGAGGCGGGGAATGAGATATGGGGAATCAGAGGCGGGGAATCAGAGGCGGGGAAACAGTGGCGAGGAATCAGATATGGGGAATCAGAGGTGGCGAATCAAAGGCGGTGAATCAGAGATGGGGAATCAGAGGCGGGGAATCAGAGGCAGGGGATCAAACACGGGGAATCAGAGGCGGGGAATCAGAGCTGTGGAATCAGAGGCGGGGAATCAGAGTTGGGGAATCAGAGGCGGGGAATCAGAGCTGGGGAATCAGAGGTGGGGAATCAGAGTCGGGGAATCAGAGCCAGCGAATCGGATGTGCGGAATCAGAGATGGGGAATCAGAGGTGGGGAATCAGAGGCGGTGAATCTGAGATGGGGAATCAGTGGCGAGGAATCAGAGGCAGGTTATCAGACACGAGGATTCAGAGGCTGGGAATCAGACGGGGGGAATCAAAGGCGGGGAATGAAGCTGGGGAATCAGACGCAGGGAATCAATATGGGAAATCAGAGGTGGGGAATCAGAGGCGGGAAATGAGATATGGAGAATCAGAGGCGGGGAATCAGAGGCGGGGAAACCGAGGTGGGGAATCAGATATGGGGAATCAGAGGTGGCGAATCAAAGGCGGTGAATCAGAGATGGGGAATCAGAGGCGGGGAATCAGAGGCAGGGAATCAAACACGGGGAATCAGAGGCGGGGAATCAGAGCTGGGGAATCAGAGGCTGGGAATCAAAGTTGGGGAATCAGAGGCAGGGAATCAGATATGGGGAAACAGGGGCGGGGAATCAGAGGCGGGGAAACAGAGGCGGGGAATCATATATGGGGAATCAGAGGCGGGGAATTAGAGTTGGGGAATCAGAGGCGGGGAATCAGAGGCGGGGAAACAGAGGCGGGGAATCAAACACGGCGAATCAGAGGCGGGGAATCAGAGGCGGGGAATCAGAGGCAGGGAATCAGATGTGCGGAATCGGAGATGGGGAATCAGAGGCAGGGAATCAGAGGCGGGGAATCAGAGGCGGGGAATCAGAGGCCGGGAATCAGATATGGGGAAACAGAGGCGGGGAATCAGAGGCGGGGAATCAGAGGCAGGGAATCAGATGTGCGGAATCGGAGATGGGGAATCAGAGGCAGGGATTCAGGGGCGGGGAATCAGAGGCGGGGAATCAGAGGCCGGGAATAAGATATGGGGAAACAGAGGTGGGGAATCAGAGGCGGGGAAACAGAGGCGGGGAATCAGATATGGGGAATCAGAGGTGGGGAATCAGAGGTTGGGAATCAGAGGCAGGGAATCAGAGGCTTGGAATCAGATGCAGGGAATCAGATGTGGGGAATCAGAGGCGGGGAATCAGAGCTGGGGAATCAGAGGTGGGGAATCAGAGTTGGGGAATCAGAGGCGGGGACTTAGATATTGGGAAACAGAGGCGGGGAATCAGAGGCGGGGAAACAGAGGCGGGGAGTCAGATATGGGGAATCAGAGGTGGGGAATCAGAGGCAGGGAATCAGATGTGCGGAATCAGAGATGGGGAATCAGAGGCAGGGAATCAGAATCAGAAGCAGGGAATCAGAGGCCGGGAATCAGAGGCCGGAATCAGATGCCGGGAATAAGAGGTCGGGAATCAGAGGTGGGGAATCAGAGTCCGGGAATCAGAGGCAGGGATTCAGGGGCGGGGAATCAGAGGCGGGGAATCAGACGCAGGGAATCAATATGGGAAATCAGAGGTGGGGAATCAGAGGTTGGGAATCAGAGGAAGGGAATCAGAGGCGAGGAATCGGAGCTGGGGAATCAGAGGCGGGGAATCAGAATTGGGGAATCAGAGATGGCGAATCAGAGATGGGAAATCAGATGCGGGGAATCAGACGCGGGGAATCAGAGGTGGTGAATCAGAGATGTGGAAACAGAGGCGGGGAATCAGAGGCAGGGAATCAGACGCGGGGAATCAGAGGCGGGGAATCATAGCTGGCGAATCAGAGGCGGGGAATGAGATATGGGGAATCAGAGGCGGGGAATCAGAGTTGGGGAATCAGAGGCGGGGAATCAGAGCTGGGGAATCAGAGGTGGGGAATCAGAGTCGGGGAATCAGAGCCAGCGAATCGGATGTGCGGAATCAGAGATGGGGAATCAGAGGTGGGGAATCAGAGGCGGTGAATCTGAGATGGGGAATCAGTGGCGAGGAATCAGAGGCAGGTTATCAGACACGAGGATTCAGAGGCTGGGAATCAGACGGGGGGAATCAAAGGCGGGGAATGAAGCTGGGGAATCAGACGCAGGGAATCAATATGGGAAATCAGAGGTGGGGAATCAGAGGCGGGAAATGAGATATGGAGAATCAGAGGCGGGGAATCAGAGGCGGGGAAACAGAGGTGGGGAATCAGATATGGGGAATCAGAGGTGGCGAATCAAAGGCTGTGAATCAGAGATGGGGAATCAGAGGCGGGGAATCAGAGGCAGGGAATCAAACACGGGGAATCAGAGCCGGGGAATCAGAGCTGGGGAATCAGAGGCTGGGAATCAAAGTTGGGGAATCAGAGGCAGGGAATCAGATATGGGGAAACAGGGGCGGGGAATCAGAGGCGGGGAAACAGAGGCGGGGAATCATATATGGGGAATCAGAGGCGGGGAATTAGAGTTGGGGAATCAGAGGCGGGGAATCAGAGGCGGGGAAACAGAGGCGGGGAATCAAACACGGCGAATCAGAGGCGGGGAATCAGAGGCGGGGAATCAGAGGCAGGGAATCAGATGTGCGGAATCGGAGATGGGGAATCAGAGGCAGGGAATCAGAGGCGGGGAATCAGAGGCGGGGAATCAGAGGCCGGGAATCAGATATGGGGAAACAGAGGCGGGGAATCAGAGGCGGGGAAACAGAGGCTGGGAATCAGATATGGGGAATCAGAGGTGGGGAATCAGAGGTTGGGAATCAGAGGCAGGGAATCAGAGGCTTGGAATCAGATGCAGGGAATCAGATGCGGGGAATCAGAGGCGGGGAATCAGAGCTGGGGAATCAGAGGCGGGGACTTAGATATTGGGAAACAGAGGCCGGGAATCAGATATGGGGAATCAGAGGTGGGGAATCAGAGGCAGGGAATCAGATGTGCGGAATCAGAGATGGGGAATCAGAGGCAGGGAATCAGAATCAGAAGCAGGGAATCAGAGGCCGGGAATCAGAGGCCGGAATCAGATGCCAGGAATAAGAGGCCGGGAATCAGAGGTGGGGAATCAGAGTCCGGGAATCAGAGATGGGGATTCAGAGGCGGGGAATGAGATATGGGGAATTAGAGGCGGGGAATCAGAGGCGGGGAAACAGAGGCGGGGAATCAGATATGGGGAATCAGAGGTGGCGAATCAAAGGCGGTGAATCAGAGATGGGGAATCAGAGGCCGGGAATCAGAGGCAGGGAATCAAACACGGGGAATCAGAGGCAGGGAATCAGAGCTGGGGAATCAGAGGCGGGGAATCAGAGTTGGGGAATCAGAGGCGGGGAATCAGACGCAGGGAATCAATATGGGAAATCAGAGGTGGGGAATCAGAGGTTGGGAATCAGAGGAAGGGAATCAGAGGCGAGGAATCAGAGCTGGGGAATCAGAGGCGGGGAATCAGAATTGGGGAATCAGAGATGGGGAATCAGAGGCAGGGAATCAAACACGGGGAATCAGACGCGGGGAATCAGAGGCGGGGAATCATAGCTGGTGAATCAGAGGCGGGGAATGAGATATGGGGAATCAGAGGCGGGGAATCAGAGGCGGGGAAACAGTGGCAAGGAATCAGATATGGGGGATCAGAGGTGGCGAATCAAAGGCGGTGAATCAGAGATGGGGAATCAGAGGCGGGGAATCAGAGGCAGGGGATCAAACACGGGGAATCAGAGGCGGGGAATCAGAGCTGTGGAATCAGAGGCGGGGAATCAGAGTTGGGGAATCAGAGGCGGGGAATCAGAGCTGGGGAATCAGAGGTGGGGAATCAGAGTCGGGGAATCAGAGCCAGCGAATCGGATGTGCGGAATCAGAGATGGGGAATCAGAGGTGGGGAATCAGAGGCTGTGAATCTGAGATGGGGAATCAGTGGCGAGGAATCAGAGGCAGGTTATCAGACACGAGGATTCAGAGGCTGGGAATCAGACGGGGGGAATCAAAGGCGGGGAATGAAGCTGGGGAATCAGAGGCAGGGAATCAGAGTTGGGGATTCAGAGGCGGGGAATCAGATATGGGGAAACAGAGGCGGGGAATCAGAGGCGGGCAAACAGAGGCGGGGAATTAGATATGGGGAATCAGTGGTGGGGAATCAGAGGTGGTGAATCATAGATGGGGAATCACAGGCGGGGAATCAGAGGCAGGGAATAGAACGCGGGGAATCAGAGGCAGGGAATCAGAGCTGGGGAATCAGAGGCGGGGAATCATAGTTGGGAATCAGAGGAGGGGATTCAGATATGGGGAAACAGAGGCGGGGAATCAGGGGCGGGGAAACAGAGGCGGGGAATCAGATATGGGGAATCGGATGCGGGGAATCAGAGGCGGGAAATCAGAGCTGGGGAATCTGATATGGGGAATCAGAGGTGGGGAATCAGAGGCGTGGAAACAGAGACGGGGAATCAGATATGGGGAATCAGAGGTGGGGAATCAGAGGCAGGTAATCAGATGTGCGGAATCAGAGATGGGGAATCAGAAGCAGGGAATCAGAATCAGAAGCGGGGAGTCAGAGGCCGGGAATCAGAGGTCTGGAATCAGATGCTGGGAATAAGAGGCCGGGAATCAGAGGTTGGGAATCAGAGTCCGGGAATCAGAGATGGGCATTCAGAGGCGGGGAATGAGATATGGAGAATCAGAGGCGGGGAATAAGAGGCGGGGAAACAGAGGTGGGGAATCAGATATGGGGAATCAGAGGTGGCGAATCAAAGACGGTGAATCAGAGATGGGGAATCAGAGGCGGGGAATCAGAGGCAGGGAATCAAACACGGGGAATCAGAGGCGGGGAATCAGAGCTGGGGAATCAGAGGCTGGGAATCAAATTTGGGGAATCAGAGGCAGGGAATCAGATATGGGGAAACAGGGGCGGGGAATCAGAGGCGGGGAAACAGAGGCGGGGAATCAGATATGGGGAATCAGAGGCGGGGAATTAGAGTTGGGGAATCAGAGGCGGGGAATCAGAGGCGGGGAAACAGGCGGGGAATCAAACACGGGGAATCAGAGGTGGGGAATCAGAGGTTGGGAATCAGAGGCAGGGAATCAGAGGCGGGGAATCAGAGGCGGGGAATCAGAGGCGGGGAATCAGAGGCAGGAAATCAGATGTGCGGAATCGGAGATGGGGAATCAGAGGCAGGGAATCAGATATGTGGAATCAGAGGTGGCGAATCAAAGGCGGTGAATCAGAGATGGGGAATCAGAGGCGGGGAATCAGAGGCAGGGAATCAAACACGGGAAATCAGAGGCGGGGAATCAGAGCTGGGGAATCAGAGGCGGGGAATCAGAGTTGGGGAATCAGAGGCAGGGAATCAGATATGGGGAAACAGGGGCAGGGAATCAGAGGCGGGGAAACAGAGGCGGGGAATCAGATATGGGGAATCAGAGGTGTGGAATCAGAGGTTGGGAATCAGAGGCAGGGAATCAGGGGCGGGGAAACAGAGGCGGGGAATCAGATATGGGGAATCAGAGGTGGCGAATCAAAGGCGGTGAAACAGAGATGGGGAATCAGGGCAGGGAATCAGAGGCAGGGAATCAAACACGGGGAATCAGATATGGGGAATCAGAGGTGGGGAATCAGAGGTTGGGAATCAGAGGCAGGGAATCAGAGACGGGGAATCAGAGGCGGGTAATCAGAGGCAGGGAATCAGATGTGCGGAATCGGAGATGGGGAATCAGAGGCAGGGATTCAGGGGCGGGGAATCAGAGGCGGGGAATCAGAGGCCGGGAATCAGATATGGGGAAACAGAGGTGGGGAATCAGAGGCGGGGAAACAGAGGCGGGGAATCAGATATGGGGAATCAGAGGTGGGGAATCAGAGGTTGGGAATCAGAGGCAGGGAATCAGAGCTGGGGAATCAGAGGCGGGGAATCATAGTTGGGAATCAGAGGAGGGGATTCAGATATGGGGAAACAGAGGCGGGGAATCAGGGGCGGGGAAACAGAGGCGGGGAATCAGATATGGGGAATCGGATGCGGGGAATCAGAGGCGGGAAATCAGAGCTGGGGAATCTGATATGGGGAATCAGAGGTGGGGAATCAGAGGCGTGGAAACAGAGACGGGGAATCAGATATGGGGAATCAGAGGTGGGGAATCAGAGGCAGGTAATCAGATGTGCGGAATCAGAGATGGGGAATCAGAGGCAGGGAATCAGAATCAGAAGCGGGGAGTCAGAGGCCGGGAATCAGAGGCCTGGAATCAGATGCTGGGAATAAGAGGCCGGGAATCAGAGGTTGGGAATCAGAGTCCGGGAATCAGAGATGGGCATTCAGAGGCGGGGAATGAGATATGGAGAATCAGAGGCGGGGAATAAGAGGCGGGGAAACAGAGGTGGGGAATCAGATATGGGGAATCAGAGGTGGCGAATCAAAGACGGTGAATCAGAGATGGGGAATCAGAGGCGGGGAATCAGAGGCAGGGAATCAAACACGGGGAATCAGAGGCGGGGAATCAGAGCTGGGGAATCAGAGGCTGGGAATCAAATTTGGGGAATCAGAGGCAGGGAATCAGATATGGGGAAACAGGGGCGGGGAATCAGAGGCGGGGAAACAGAGGCGGGGAATCAGATATGGGGAATCAGAGGCGGGGAATTAGAGTTGGGGAATCAGAGGCGGGGAATCAGAGGCGGGGAAACAGGCGGGGAATCAAACACGGGGAATCAGAGGTGGGGAATCAGAGGTTGGGAATCAGAGGCAGGGAATCAGAGGCGGGGAATCAGAGGCGGGGAATCAGAGGCGGGGAATCAGAGGCAGGAAATCAGATGTGCGGAATCGGAGATGGGGAATCAGAGGCAGGGAATCAGATATGTGGAATCAGAGGTGGCGAATCAAAGGCGGTGAATCAGAGATGGGGAATCAGAGGCGGGGAATCAGAGGCAGGGAATCAAACACGGGAAATCAGAGGCGGGGAATCAGAGCTGGGGAATCAGAGGCGGGGAATCAGAGTTGGGGAATCAGAGGCAGGGAATCAGATATGGGGAAACAGGGGCAGGGAATCAGAGGCGGGGAAACAGAGGCGGGGAATCAGATATGGGGAATCAGAGGTGTGGAATCAGAGGTTGGGAATCAGAGGCAGGGAATCAGGGGCGGGGAAACAGAGGCGGGGAATCAGATATGGGGAATCAGAGGTGGCGAATCAAAGGCGGTGAAACAGAGATGGGGAATCAGGGCAGGGAATCAGAGGCAGGGAATCAAACACGGGGAATCAGATATGGGGAATCAGAGGTGGGGAATCAGAGGTTGGGAATCAGAGGCAGGGAATCAGAGACGGGGAATCAGAGGCGGGGAATCAGAGGCAGGGAATCAGATGTGCGGAATCGGAGATGGGGAATCAGAGGCAGGGATTCAGGGGCGGGGAATCAGAGGCGGGGAATCAGAGGCCGGGAATCAGATATGGGGAAACAGAGGTGGGGAATCAGAGGCGGGGAAACAGAGGCGGGGAATCAGATATGGGGAATCAGAGGTGGGGAATCAGAGGTTGGGAATCAGAGGCAGGGAATCAGAGGCTTGGAATCAGATGCAGGGAATCAGATGCGGGGAATCAGAGGCGGGGAATCAGAGCTGGGGAATCAGAGGTGGGGAATCAGAGTTGGGGAATCAGAGGCGGGGACTTAGATATTGGGAAACAGAGGCGGGGAATCAGAGGCGGGGAAACAGAGGCGGGGAGTCAGATATGGGGAATCAGAGGTGGGGAATCAGAGGCAGGGAATCAGATGTGCGGAATCAGAGATGGGGAATCAGAGGCAGGGAATCAGAATCAGAAGCAGGGAATCAGAGGCCGGGAATCAGAGGCCGGAATCAGATGCCGGGAATAAGAGGTCGGGAATCAGAGGTGGGGAATCAGAGTCCGGGAATCAGAGATGGGGATTCAGAGGCAGGGAATGAGATATGGGGAATCAGAGGCGGGGAATCAGAGGCGGGGAAACAGAGGCGGGGAATCAGATATGGGGAATCAGAGGTGGCGAATCAGACGCAGGGAATCAATATGGGAAATCAGAGGTGGGGAATCAGAGGTTGGGAATCAGAGGAAGGGAATCAGAGGCGAGGAATCAGAGCTGGGGAATCAGAGGCGGGGAATCAGAATTGGGGAATCAGAGATGGCGAATCAGAGATGGGAAATCAGATGCGGGGAATCAGACGCGGGGAATCAGAGGTGGTGAATCAGAGATGTGGAAACAGAGGCGGGGAATCAGAGGCAGGGAATCAGACGCGGGGAATCAGAGGCGGGGAATCATAGCTGGCGAATCAGAGGCGGGGAATGAGATATGGGGAATCAGAGGCGGGGAATCAGAGGCGGGGAAACAGTGGCGAGGAATCAGATATGGGGAATCAGAGGTGGCGAATCAAAGGCGGTGAATCAGAGATGGGGAATCAGAGGCGGGGAATCAGAGGCAGGGGATCAAACACGGGGAATCAGAGGCGGGGAATCAGAGCTGTGGAATCAGAGGCGGGGAATCAGAGTTGGGGAATCAGAGGCGGGGAATCAGAGCTGGGGAATCAGAGGTGGGGAATCAGAGTCGGGGAATCAGAGCCAGCGAATCGGATGTGCGGAATCAGAGATGGGGAATCAGAGGTGGGGAATCAGAGGCGGTGAATCTGAGATGGGGAATCAGTGGCGAGGAATCAGAGGCAGGTTATCAGACACGAGGATTCAGAGGCTGGGAATCAGACGGGGGGAATCAAAGGCGGGGAATGAAGCTGGGGAATCAGACGCAGGGAATCAATATGGGAAATCAGAGGTGGGGAATCAGAGGCGGGAAATGAGATATGGAGAATCAGAGGCGGGGAATCAGAGGCGGGGAAACAGAGGTGGGGAATCAGATATGGGGAATCAGAGGTGGCGAATCAAAGGCGGTGAATCAGAGATGGGGAATCAGAGGCGGGGAATCAGAGGCAGGGAATCAAACACGGGGAATCAGAGGCGGGGAATCAGAGCTGGGGAATCAGAGGCTGGGAATCAAAGTTGGGGAATCAGAGGCAGGGAATCAGATATGGGGAAACAGGGGCGGGGAATCAGAGGCGGGGAAACAGAGGCGGGGAATCATATATGGGGAATCAGAGGCGGGGAATTAGAGTTGGGGAATCAGAGGCGGGGAATCAGAGGCGGGGAAACAGAGGCGGGGAATCAAACACGGCGAATCAGAGGCGGGGAATCAGAGGCGGGGAATCAGAGGCAGGGAATCAGATGTGCGGAATCGGAGATGGGGAATCAGAGGCAGGGAATCAGAGGCGGGGAATCAGAGGCGGGGAATCAGAGGCCGGGAATCAGATATGGGGAAACAGAGGCGGGGAATCAGAGGCGGGGAATCAGAGGCAGGGAATCAGATGTGCGGAATCGGAGATGGGGAATCAGAGGCAGGGATTCAGGGGCGGGGAATCAGAGGCGGGGAATCAGAGGCCGGGAATCAGATATGGGGAAACAGAGGTGGGGAATCAGAGGCGGGGAAACAGAGGCGGGGAATCAGATATGGGGAATCAGAGGTGGGGAATCAGAGGTTGGGAATCAGAGGCAGGGAATCAGAGGCTTGGAATCAGATGCAGGGAATCAGATGCGGGGAATCAGAGGCGGGGAATCAGAGCTGGGGAATCAGAGGTGGGGAATCAGAGTTGGGGAATCAGAGGCGGGGACTTAGATATTGGGAAACAGAGGCGGGGAATCAGAGGCGGGGAAACAGAGGCGGGGAGTCAGATATGGGGAATCAGAGGTGGGGAATCAGAGGCAGGGAATCAGATGTGCGGAATCAGAGATGGGGAATCAGAGGCAGGGAATCAGAATCAGAAGCAGGGAATCAGAGGCCGGGAATCAGAGGCCGGAATCAGATGCCGGGAATAAGAGGTCGGGAATCAGAGGTGGGGAATCAGAGTCCGGGAATCAGAGATGGGGATTCAGGGGCAGGGAATGAGATATGGGGAATCAGAGGCGGGGAATCAGAGGCGGGGAAACAGAGGCGGGGAATCAGATATGGGGAATCAGAGGTGGCGAATCAAAGGTGGTGAATCAGAGATGTGGAATCAGAGGCCGGGAATCAGAGGCAGGGAATCATACACGGGGAATCAGAGGTGGGGAATCAGAGCTGGGGAATCAGAGGCGGGGAATCAGAGTTGGGGAATCAGAGGCGGGGAATCAGACGCAGGGAATCAATATGGGAAATCAGAGGTGGGGAATCAGAGGTTGGGAATCAGAGGAAGGGAATCAGAGGCGAGGAATCGGAGCTGGGGAATCAGAGGCGGGGAATCAGAATTGGGGAATCAGAGATGGCGAATCAGAGATGGGAAATCAGATGCGGGGAATCAGACGCGGGGAATCAGAGGTGGTGAATCAGAGATGTGGAAACAGAGGCGGGGAATCAGAGGCAGGGAATCAGACGCGGGGAATCAGAGGCGGGGAATCATAGCTGGCGAATCAGAGGCGGGGAATGAGATATGGGGAATCAGAGGCGGGGAATCAGAGTTGGGGAATCAGAGGCGGGGAATCAGAGCTGGGGAATCAGAGGTGGGGAATCAGAGTCGGGGAATCAGAGCCAGCGAATCGGATGTGCGGAATCAGAGATGGGGAATCAGAGGTGGGGAATCAGAGGCGGTGAATCTGAGATGGGGAATCAGTGGCGAGGAATCAGAGGCAGGTTATCAGACACGAGGATTCAGAGGCTGGGAATCAGACGGGGGGAATCAAAGGCGGGGAATGAAGCTGGGGAATCAGACGCAGGGAATCAATATGGGAAATCAGAGGTGGGGAATCAGAGGCGGGAAATGAGATATGGAGAATCAGAGGCGGGGAATCAGAGGCGGGGAAACAGAGGTGGGGAATCAGATATGGGGAATCAGAGGTGGCGAATCAAAGGCTGTGAATCAGAGATGGGGAATCAGAGGCGGGGAATCAGAGGCAGGGAATCAAACACGGGGAATCAGAGGCGGGGAATCAGAGCTGGGGAATCAGAGGCTGGGAATCAAAGTTGGGGAATCAGAGGCAGGGAATCAGATATGGGGAAACAGGGGCGGGGAATCAGAGGCGGGGAAACAGAGGCGGGGAATCATATATGGGGAATCAGAGGCGGGGAATTAGAGTTGGGGAATCAGAGGCGGGGAATCAGAGGCGGGGAAACAGAGGCGGGGAATCAAACACGGCGAATCAGAGGCGGGGAATCAGAGGCGGGGAATCAGAGGCAGGGAATCAGATGTGCGGAATCGGAGATGGGGAATCAGAGGCAGGGAATCAGAGGCGGGGAATCAGAGGCGGGGAATCAGAGGCCGGGAATCAGATATGGGGAAACAGAGGCGGGGAATCAGAGGCGGGGAAACAGAGGCTGGGAATCAGATATGGGGAATCAGAGGTGGGGAATCAGAGGTTGGGAATCAGAGGCAGGGAATCAGAGGCTTGGAATCAGATGCAGGGAATCAGATGCGGGGAATCAGAGGCGGGGAATCAGAGCTGGGGAATCAGAGGCGGGGACTTAGATATTGGGAAACAGAGGCGGGGAATCAGAGGCGGGGAAACAGAGGCGGGGAATCAGATATGGGGAATCAGAGATGGGGAATCAGAGGCAGGGAATCAGATGTGCGGAATCAGAGATGGGGAATCAAAGGCAGGGAATCAGAATCAGAAGCAGGGAATCAGATGCCGGGAATCAGAGGCCGGAATCAGATGCCGGGAATAAGAGGCCGGAAATCAGAGGTGGGGAATCAGAGTCCGGGAATCAGAGATGGGGATTCAGAGGCGGGGAATGAGATATGGGGAATAAGAGGCGGGGAATCAGAGGCGGGGAAACAGAGGCGGGGAATCAGATATGGCGAATCAGAGGTGGCGAATCTAAGGCGGTGAATCAGAGATGGGGAATCAGAGGCCGGGAATCAGAGGCAGGGAATCAAACACGGGGAATCAGAGGAGGGGAATCAGAATTGGGGAATCAGAGATGGGGAATCAGAGATGGGGAATCAGAGGCAGGGAGTCAGACGCGGGGAATCAGAGGCAGGGAATCAGAGCTGGGGAATCAGAGGCGGGGAATCATAGTTGGGAATCAGAGGCGGGGAATCAGATATGGGGAAACAGAGGCGGGGAATCAGGGGCGGGGAAACAGAGGCGTGGAATCAGATATGGGGAAACAGAGGTGGGGAATCAGGGGCGGGGAAACAGAGGCGGGGAATCAGATATGGGGAATCGGATGCGGGGAATCAGAGGCGGGAAATCAGAGCTGGGGAATCAGATATGGGGAATCAGAGATGGGGAATCAGAGGCGTGGAAACAGAGGCGGGGAATCAGATATGGGGAATCAGAGGTGGGGAATCAGAGGCAGGTAATCAGATGTGCGGAATCAGAGATGGGGAATCAGAGGGAGGGAATCAGAATCAGAAGCGGGGAGTCAGAGGCCGGGAATCAGAGGCCTGGAATCAGATGCTGGGAATAAGAAGCCGGGAATCAGAGGTGGGGAATCAGAGGCGGGAAATGAGATATGGAGAATCAGAGGCGGGGAATCAGAGGCGGGGAAACAGAGGTGGGGAATCAGATATGGGGAATCAGAGGTGGCGAATCAAAGGCGGTGAATCAGAGATGGGGATTCAGAGGCGGGGAATCAGAGGCAGGGAATCAAACACGGGGAATCAGAGGCGGGGAATAAGAGCTGGGGAATCAGAGGCTGGGAATCAAAGTTGGGGAATATGAGGCAGGGAATCAGATATGGGGAAACAGGGGCGGGGAATCAGAGGCGGGGAAACAGAGGCGGGGAATCATATATGGGGAATCAGAGGCGGGGAATTAGAGTTGGGGAATCAGAGGCGGGGAATCAGAGGTGGGGAAACAGAGGCGGGGAATCAAACACGGGGAATCAGAGGTGGGGAATCAGAGGTTGGGAGTCAGAGGCAGGGAATCAGAGGCGGGGAATCAGAGGTGGGGAATCAGAGGCAGGGAATCAAACACGGGGAATCAGAGGCGGCGAATCAGAGCTGGGGAATCAGAGGCTGGGAATCAAAGTTGGGGAATCAGAGGCAGGGAATCAGATATGGGGAAACAGGGGCGGGGAATCAGAGGCGGGGAAACAGAGGCCTGGAATCATATATGGGGAATCAGAGGCGGGGAATTAGAGTTGGGGAATCAGAGGCGGGGAATCAGAGGCGGGGAAACAGAGGTGGGGAATCAAACACGGGGAATCAGAGGTGGGGAATCAGAGGTTGGGAATCAGAGGCAGGGAATCAGAGGCGGGGAATCAGAGGCGGGGAATCAGAGGCAGGGAATCAGATGTGCGGAATCGGAGATGGGGAATCAGAGGCAGGGAATCAGAGGCGGGGAATCAGAGGCCGGGAATCAGAGGCCGGGAATCAGATATGGGGAAACAGAGGCGGGGAATCAGAGGCGGGGAAACAGAGGCTGGGAATCAGATATGGGGAATCAGAGGTGGGGAATCAGAGGTTGGGAATCAGAGGCAGGGAATCAGAGGCTTGGAATCAGATGCAGGGAATCAGATGCGGGGAATCAGAGGCGGGGAATCAGAGCTGGGGAATCAGAGGCCGGGACTTAGATATTGGGAAACAGAGGCGGGGAATCAGAGGCGGGGAAACAGAGGCGGGGAATCAGATATGGGGAATCAGAGATGGGGAATCAGAGGCAGGGAATCAGATGTGCGGAATCAGAGATGGGGAATCAAAGGCAGGGAATCAGAATCAGAAGCAGGGAATCAGATGCCGGGAATCAGAGGCCGGAATCAGATGCCGGGAATAAGAGGCCGGAAATCAGAGGTGGGGAATCAGAGTCCGGGAATCAGAGATGGGGATTCAGAGGCGGGGAATGAGATATGGGGAATAAGAGGCGGGGAATCAGAGGCGGGGAAACAGAGGCGGGGAATCAGATATGGCGAATCAGAGGTGGCGAATCTAAGGCGGTGAATCAGAGATGGGGAATCAGAGGCCGGGAATCAGAGGCAGGGAATCAAACGCGGGTAATCAGAGGAGGGGAATCAGAATTGGGGAATCAGAGATGGGGAATCAGAGATGGGGAATCAGAGGCAGGGAATCAGACGCGGGGAATCAGAGGCAGGGAATCAGAGCTGGGGAATCAGAGGCGGGGAATCATAGTTGGGAATCAGAGGCGGGGAATCAGATATGGGGAAACAGAGGCGGGGAATCAGGGGCGGGGAAACAGAGGCGGGGAATCAGATATGGGGAAACAGAGGCGGGGAATCAGGGGCGGGGAAACAGAGGCGGGGAATCAGATATGGGGAATCAGAGGTGGGGAATCAGAGGTTGGGAATCAGAGGCAGGGAATCAGAGGCCGGGACTTAGATATTGGGAAACAGAGGCGGGGAATCAGAGGCGGGGAAACAGAGGCGGGGAATCAGATATGGGGAATCAGAGATGGGGAATCAGAGGCAGGGAATCAGATGTGCGGAATCAGAGATGGGGAATCAAAGGCAGGGAATCAGAATCAGAAGCAGGGAATCAGATGCCGGGAATCAGAGGCCGGAATCATATGCCGGGAATAAGAGGCCGGAAATCAGAGGTGGGGAATCAGAGTCCGGGAATCAGAGATGGGGATTCAGAGGCGGGGAATGAGATATGGGGAATAAGAGGCGGGGAATCAGAGGCGGGGAAACAGAGGCGGGGAATCATATATGGTGAATCAGAGGTGGCGAATCTAAGGCGGTGAATCAGAGATGGGGAATCAGAGGCCGGGAATCAGAGGCAGGGAATCAAACACGGGGAATCAGAGGAGGGGAATCAGAATTGGGGAATCAGAGATGGGGAATCAGAGATGGGGAATCAGAGGCAGGGAATCAGACGCGGGGAATCAGAGGCAGGGAATCAGAGCTGGGGAATCAGAGGCGGGGAATCATAGTTGGGAATCAGAGGCGGGGAATCAGATATGGGGAAACAGAGGCGGGGAATCAGGGGCGGGGAAACAGAGGCGGGGAATCAGATATGGGGAAACAGAGGCGGGGAATCAGGGGCGGGGAAACAGAGGCGGGGAATCAGATATGGGGAATCGGATGCGGGGAATCAGAGGCGGGAAATCAGAGCTGGGGAATCAGATATGGGGAATCAGAGGTGGGGAATCAGAGGCGTGGAAACAGAGGCGGGTAATCAGATATGGGGAATCAGAGGTGGGGAATCAGAGGCAGGTAATCAGATGTGCGGAATCAGAGATGGGGAATCAGAGGCAGGGAATCAGAATCAGAAGCTGGGAGTCAGAGGCCGGGAATCAGAGGCCTGGAATCAGATGCTGGGAATAAGAGGCCGGGAATCAGAGGTGGGGAATCAGAGGCGGGAAATGAGATATGGAGAATCAGAGGCGGGGAATCAGAGGCGGGGAAACAGAGGTGGGGAATCAGATATGGGGAATCAGAGGTGGCGAATCAAAGGCGGTGAATCAGAGATGGGGAATCAGAGGCGGGGAATCAGAGGCAGGGAATCAAACACGGGGAATCAGAGGCTGGGAATCAGAGCTGGGGAATCAGAGGCTGGGAATCAAAGTTGGGGAATCAGAGGCAGGAAATCAGATATGGGGAAACAGGGGCGGGGAATCAGAGGCGGGGAAACAGAGGCGGGGAATCATATATGGGGAATCAGAGGCGGGGAATTAGAGTTGGGGAATCAGAGGCGGGGAATCAGAGGCGGGGAAACAGAGGAGGGGAATCAAACACGGGGAATCAGAGGTGGGGAATCAGAGGTTGGGAATCAGAGGCAGGGAATCAGAGGCGGGGAATCAGAGGCGGGGAATCAGAGGCAGGGAATCAGATGTGCAGAATCGGAGATGGGGAATCAGAGGCAGGGAATCAGAGGCGGGTAATCAGAGGCGGGGAATCAGAGGCCAGGAATCAGATATGGGGAAACAGAGGCGGAGAATACGAGGCGGGGAAACAGAGTCTGGGAATCAGATATGGGGAATCAGAGGTGGGGAATCAGAGGTTGGGAATCAGAGGCAGGGAATCAGAGGCTTGGAATCAGATGCAGGGAATCAGATGCGGGGAATCAGAGGCGGGGAATCAGAGCTGGGGAATCAGAGGCGGGGACTTAGATATTGGGAAACAGAGGCGGGGAATCAGAGGCGGGGAAACAGAGGCGGGGAATCAGATATGGGGAATCAGAGATGGGGAATCAGAGGCAGGGAATCAGATGTGCGGAATCAGAGATGGGGAATCAAAGGCAGGGAATCAGAATCAGAAGCAGGGAATCAGATGCCGCGAATCAGAGGCCGGAATCAGATGCCGGGAATAAGAGGCCGAAAATCAGAGGTGGGGAATCAGAGTCCGAGAATCAGAGATGGGGATTCAGAGGCGGAGAATGAGATATGGGGAATAAGAGGCGGGGAATCAGAGGCGGGGAAACAGAGGCGGGGAATCAGAGGAGGGGAATCAGAATTGGGGAATCAGAGATGGGGAATCAGAGATGGGGAATCAGAGGCAGGGAATCAGACGCGGGGAATCAGAGGTGGTGAATCAGAGATGTGGAATCAGAGGCGGGGAATCAGAGGCAGGGAATCAGACGCGGGGAATAAGAGGCGGGGAATCATAGCTGGCGAATCAGAGGCGGGGAATCAGAGGTGGGGAATCAGAGGCGGGGAATCAGATATTGGGAATCAGAGGTGGGGAATCAGAGGCGGTGAAACAGAGGCGGGGAATCAGATATGGGGTATCAGAGGTGGGGAATCAGAGGTTGTGAATCAGAGATGGGGAATCAGAGGCGGGGAATCAGAGGCCGGTAATCAGACGCGGGGAATCAGAGGCGGGGAATCAGAGCTGGGAAATTAGAGGCAGGGAATCAGAGTTGGGGATTCAGAGGCGGGGAATCAGATATGGGGAAACAGAGGCGGGGAATCAGAGGCGGGCAAATAGAGGCGGGGATCAGATATGGGGAAACAGAGGCGGGGAATCAGAGGCGGGGAAACAGAGGCGGGGAATCAGATATGGGGATCAGAGGTGGGGAATCAGAGGTTGGGAATCAGAGGCTGGGAATCAGAGGCTGGGAATCAGATGCATGGAATCAGATGCGGGAATCAGAGGCGGGGAATCAGAGCTGGGGAATCAGAGGTGGGGAATCAAAGTTGGGGAATCAGAGGCGGGGACTTAGATATGGGGAAACAGAGGCGGGGAATCAGAGGTGGGGAAACAGAGGCGGGGAATCAGATATGGGGAATCATAGGTGGGGAATCAGAGGCAGGGAATTAGATTTGCGGAATCAGAGATGGGGAATCAGAAGCATGGAATCAGAGGCCGGGAATCAGAGGCCGGAATCAGATGCCGGGAATAGGAGGCCGGGAATCAGAGGTGGGGAATCAGAGTCCGGGAATCAGAGATGGGGAATCAGAGGCGGGGAATGAGATATGGGGAATCAGAGGCGGGGAATCAGAGGCGGGGAAACAGAGGCGAGGAATCAGATATGGGAATCAGAGGTGGCGAATCAAAGGCGTTGAATCAAAGATGGGGAATCAGAGGCGGGGAATCAGAGGCAGGGAATCAAACACGGGGAATCAGAGGCGGGGAATCAGAGCTGGGGAATCAGAGGCGGGGAATCAGAGTTGGGGAATCAGAGGCGGGGAATCAGAGCTGGGGAATCAGAGGTGGGGATCAGAGTCGGGGAATCAGAGGCAGGGAATCAGATGTGCGGAATCAGAGATGGGGAATCAGAGGTGGGGAATCAGAGGCTGTGAATCAGAGATGGGGAATCAGAGGCGGGGAATCAGAGGCAGGAAATCAGACACGGGGATTCAGAGGCTGGGAATCAGACGGGGGGAATCAAAGGCGGGGAATCAGAGCTGGGGAATCAGAGGCAGGGAATCAGAGTTGGGGATTCAGAGGCGGGGAATCAGATATGGGGAAACAGAGGCGGGGAATCAGAGGCGGGCAAACAGAGGCGGGGAATTAGATATGGGGAATCAGAGGTGGGGAATCAGAGGTGGTGAATCAGAGATGGGGAATCACAGGCGGGGAATCAGAGGCAGGGAATAGAACGCGGGGAATCAGAGGCAGGGAATCAGAGTTGGGGCATCAGAGGTTGGGAATTAGATATGGGGAAACAGAGGCGGGAAATCCGATATGGGGAATCAGAGGTGGGGAATCAGAGGCAGGGAATCAGATGTGCGGAATCAGAGATGATGAATCAGAGGCAGGGAATCAGAATCAGAAGCGGGGAATCAGAGGCCGGGAATCAGAGGCCGGGAATCAGATGCTGGGAATAAGAGGCCGGGAATCAGAGGTGGGGAATCAGAGTCCGGGAAACAGAGATGGGGATTCAGAGGCGGGGAATGAGATATGGAGAATCAGAGGCGGGGAATCAGAGGCGGGGAAACAGAGGTGGGGAATCAGATATGTGGAATCAGAGGTGGCGAATCAAAGGCGGTGAATCAGAGATGGGGAATCAGAGGCGGGGAATCAGAGCTGGGGAATCAGAGGCGGGGAATCAGAGTTGGGGAATCAGAGGCAGGGAATCAGATATGGGGAAACAGGGGCAGGGAATCAGAGGCGGGGAAACAGAGGCGGGGAATCAGACATGGGGAATCAGAGGTGTGGAATCAGAGGTTGGGAATCAGAGGCAGGGAATCAGAGGCGGGGAAACAGAGGCGGGGAATTAGATATGGGGAATCAGAGGTGGCGAATCAAAGGCGGTGAAACAGAGATGGTGAATCAGAGCAGGGAATCAGAGGCAGGGAATCAAACACGGGGAATCAGAGCTGGGGAATCAGAGGCGGGGAATTAGAGTTGGGGAATCAGAGGAGGGGAATCAGAGGCGGGGAAACAGAGGCGGGGAATCAGATATGGGGAATCAGAGGTGGGGAATCAGAGGTTGGGAATCAGAGGCAGGGAATCAGAGGTGGGGAATCAGAGGCGGGGAATCAGAGGCAGGGAATCAGATGTGCGGAATCGGAGATGGGGAATCAGAGGCAGGGAATCAGAGGAGGGGAATCAGAGGCGGGGAATCAGAGGCCGGGAATCAGATATGGGGAAACAGAGGTGGGGAATCAGAGGCGGGGAAACAGAGGCGGGGAATCAGATATGGGGAATCAGAGGTGGGGTATCAGAGGTTGGGAATCAGAGGCAGGGAATCAGAGGCTTGGAATCAGATGCAGGGAATCAGATGCGGGGAATCAGAGGCGGGGAATCAGAGCTGGGGAATCAGAGGTGGGGAATCAGAGTTGGGGAATCAGAGGCGGGGACTTAGATATTGGGAAACAGAGGCGGGGAATCAGAGGCGGGGAAACAGAGGGGGGTAATCAGAGGCAGGGAATCAGATGTGCGGAATCAGAGATGGGGAATCAGAGGCAGGGAATCAGAATCAGAAGCAGGGAATCAGAGGCCGGGAATCAGAGGCCGGAATCAGATGCCGGGAATAAGAGGCCGGGAATCAGAGGTGGGGAATCAGATATGGGGAATCAGAGGTGGGGAATCAGAGGTTGTGAATCAGAGATGGGGAATCAGAGGCGGGGAATCAGAGGCCGGTAATCAGACGCGGGGAATCAGAAGCGGGGAATCAGAGGCGGGGAAACAGAGGCGGGGAATCAGATTTGGGGAATCAGAGGTGGCGAATCAAAGGCGGTGAATCAGAGATGGGGAATCAGAGGCCGGGAATCGGAGGCAGGGAATCAAACACGGGGAATCAGAGGAGGGGAATCAGAGCTGGGGAATCAGTGGCGGGGAATCAGAGTTGGGGAATCAGAGGCGGGGAATCAGATGCAGGGAATCAATATGGGAAATCAAAGGCGGGGAAACAGAGGTGGGGAATCAGATATGGGGAATCAGAGATGGGGAATCAGAGGCAGGGAATCAGATGTGCGGAATCAGAGATGGGGAATCAAAGGCGGGGAATGAGATATGGGGAATAAGAGGCGGGGAATCAGAGGCGGGGAAACAGAGGCGGGGAATCAGATATGGCGAATCAGAGGTGGCGAATCTAAGGCGGTGAATCAGAGATGGGGAATCAGAGTCCGGGAATCAGAGATGGGGATTCAGAGGCGGGGAATGAGATATGGGGAATAAGAGGCGGGGAATCAGAGGCGGGGAAACAGAGGCGGGGAATCAGAGCTGGGGAATCAGAGGCCGGGACTTAGATATTGGGAAACAGAGGCGGGGAATCAGAGGCGGGGAAACAGAGGCGGGGAATCAGATATGGGGAATCAGAGATGGGGAATCAGAGGCAGGGAATCAGATGTGCGGAATCAGAGATGGGGAATCAAAGGCAGGGAATCAGAATCAGAAGCAGGGAATCAGATGCCGGGAATCAGAGGCCGGAATCAGATGCCGGGAATAAGAGGCCGGAAATCAGAGGTGGGGAATCAGAGTCCGGGAATCAGAGATGGGGATTCAGAGGCGGGGAATGAGATATGGGGAATAAGAGGCGGGGAATCAGAGGCGGGGAAACAGAGGCGGGGAATCAGATATGGCGAATCAGAGGTGGCGAATCTAAGGCGGTGAATCAGAGATGGGGAATCAGAGGCCGGGAATCAGAGGCAGGGAATCAAACGCGGGTAATCAGAGGAGGGGAATCAGAATTGGGGAATCAGAGATGGGGAATCAGAGATGGGGAATCAGAGGCAGGGAATCAGACGCGGGGAATCAGAGGCAGGGAATCAGAGCTGGGGAATCAGAGGCGGGGAATCATAGTTGGGAATCAGAGGCGGGGAATCAGATATGGGGAAACAGAGGCGGGGAATCAGATATGGGGAAACAGAGGCGGGGAATCAGGGGCGGGGAAACAGAGGCGGGGAATCAGATATGGGGAATCAGAGGTGGGGAATCAGAGGTTGGGAATCAGAGGCAGGGAATCAGAGGCCGGGACTTAGATATTGGGAAACAGAGGCGGGGAATCAGAGGCGGGGAAACAGAGGCGGGGAATCAGATATGGGGAATCAGAGATGGGGAATCAGAGGCAGGGAATCAGATGTGCGGAATCAGAGATGGGGAATCAAAGGCAGGGAATCAGAATCAGAAGCAGGGAATCAGATGCCGGGAATCAGAGGCCGGAATCATATGCCGGGAATAAGAGGCCGGAAATCAGAGGTGGGGAATCAGAGTCCGGGAATCAGAGATGGGGATTCAGAGGCGGGGAATGAGATATGGGGAATAAGAGGCGGGGAATCAGAGGCGGGGAAACAGAGGCGGGGAATCATATATGGTGAATCAGAGGTGGCGAATCTAAGGCGGTGAATCAGAGATGGGGAATCAGAGGCCGGGAATCAGAGGCAGGGAATCAAACACGGGGAATCAGAGGAGGGGAATCAGAATTGGGGAATCAGAGATGGGGAATCAGAGATGGGGAATCAGAGGCAGGGAATCAGACGCGGGGAATCAGAGGCAGGGAATCAGAGCTGGGGAATCAGAGGCGGGGAATCATAGTTGGGAATCAGAGGCGGGGAATCAGATATGGGGAAACAGAGGCGGGGAATCAGGGGCGGGGAAACAGAGGCGGGGAATCAGATATGGGGAAACAGAGGCGGGGAATCAGGGGCGGGGAAACAGAGGCGGGGAATCAGATATGGGGAATCGGATGCGGGGAATCAGAGGCGGGAAATCAGAGCTGGGGAATCAGATATGGGGAATCAGAGGTGGGGAATCAGAGGCGTGGAAACAGAGGCGGGGAATCAGATATGGGGAATCAGAGGTGGGGAATCAGAGGCAGGTAATCAGATGTGCGGAATCAGAGATGGGGAATCAGAGGCAGGGAATCAGAATCAGAAGCTGGGAGTCAGAGGCCGGGAATCAGAGGCCTGGAATCAGATGCTGGGAATAAGAGGCCGGGAATCAGAGGTGGGGAATCAGAGGCGGGAAATGAGATATGGAGAATCAGAGGCGGGGAATCAGAGGCGGGGAAACAGAGGTGGGGAATCAGATATGGGGAATCAGAGGTGGCGAATCAAAGGCGGTGAATCAGAGATGGGGAATCAGAGGCGGGGAATCAGAGGCAGGGAATCAAACACGGGGAATCAGAGGCTGGGAATCAGAGCTGGGGAATCAGAGGCTGGGAATCAAAGTTGGGGAATCAGAGGCAGGAAATCAGATATGGGGAAACAGGGGCGGGGAATCAGAGGCGGGGAAACAGAGGCGGGGAATCATATATGGGGAATCAGAGGCGGGGAATTAGAGTTGGGGAATCAGAGGCGGGGAATCAGAGGCGGGGAAACAGAGGAGGGGAATCAAACACGGGGAATCAGAGGTGGGGAATCAGAGGTTGGGAATCAGAGGCAGGGAATCAGAGGCGGGGAATCAGAGGCGGGGAATCAGAGGCAGGGAATCAGATGTGCAGAATCGGAGATGGGGAATCAGAGGCAGGGAATCAGAGGCGGGGAATCAGAGGCGGGGAATCAGAGGCCAGGAATCAGATATGGGGAAACAGAGGCGGAGAATACGAGGCGGGGAAACAGAGTCTGGGAATCAGATATGGGGAATCAGAGGTGGGGAATCAGAGGTTGGGAATCAGAGGCAGGGAATCAGAGGCTTGGAATCAGATGCAGGGAATCAGATGCGGGGAATCAGAGGCGGGGAATCAGAGCTGGGGAATCAGAGGCGGGGACTTAGATATTGGGAAACAGAGGCGGGGAATCAGAGGCGGGGAAACAGAGGCGGGGAATCAGATATGGGGAATCAGAGATGGGGAATCAGAGGCAGGGAATCAGATGTGCGGAATCAGAGATGGGGAATCAAAGGCAGGGAATCAGAATCAGAAGCAGGGAATCAGATGCCGGGAATCAGAGGCCGGAATCAGATGCCGGGAATAAGAGGCCGAAAATCAGAGGTGGGGAATCAGAGTCCGAGAATCAGAGATGGGGATTCAGAGGCGGAGAATGAGATATGGGGAATAAGAGGCGGGGAATCAGAGGCGGGGAAACAGAGGCGGGGAATCAGATATGGCGAATCAGAGGTGGCGAATCAAAGGCGGTGAATCAGAGATGGGGAAGCAGAGGCCGGGAATCAGAGGCAGGGAATCAGACGCGGGGAATCAGAGGTGGTGAATCAGAGATGTGGAATCAGAGGCGGGGAATCAGAGGCAGGGAATCAGACGCGGGGAATAAGAGGCGGGGAATCATAGCTGGCGAATCAGAGGCGGGGAATCAGAGGTGGGGAATCAGAGGCGGGGAATCAGATATTGGGAATCAGAGGTGGGGAATCAGAGGCGGTGAAACAGAGGCGGGGAATCAGATATGGGGTATCAGAGGTGGGGAATCAGAGGTTGTGAATCAGAGATGGGGAATCAGAGGCGGGGAATCAGAGGCCGGTAATCAGACGCGGGGAATCAGAGGCGGGGAATCAGAGCTGGGAAATTAGAGGCAGGGAATCAGAGTTGGGGATTCAGAGGCGGGGAATCAGATATGGGGAAACAGAGGCGGGGAATCAGAGGCGGGCAAATAGAGGCGGGGATCAGATATGGGGAAACAGAGGCGGGGAATCAGAGGCGGGGAAACAGAGGCGGGGAATCAGATATGGGGATCAGAGGTGGGGAATCAGAGGTTGGGAATCAGAGGCTGGGAATCAGAGGCTGGGAATCAGATGCATGGAATCAGATGCGGGGAATCAGAGGCGGGGAATCAGAGCTGGGGAATCAGAGGTGGGGAATCAAAGTTGGGGAATCAGAGGCGGGGACTTAGATATGGGGAAACAGAGGCGGGGAATCAGAGGTGGGGAAACAGAGGCGGGGAATCAGATATGGGGAATCATAGGTGGGGAATCAGAGGCAGGGAATTAGATTTGCGGAATCAGAGATGGGGAATCAGAAGCATGGAATCAGAGGCCGGGAATCAGAGGCCGGAATCAGATGCCGGGAATAGGAGGCCGGGAATCAGAGGTGGGGAATCAGAGTCCGGGAATCAGAGATGGGGAATCAGAGGCGGGGAATGAGATATGGGGAATCAGAGGCGGGGAATCAGAGGCGGGGAAACAGAGGCGAGGAATCAGATATGGGAATCAGAGGTGGCGAATCAAAGGCGTTGAATCAAAGATGGGGAATCAGAGGCGGGGAATCAGAGGCAGGGAATCAAACACGGGGAATCAGAGGCGGGGAATCAGAGCTGGGGAATCAGAGGTGGGGAATCAGAGTTGGGGAATCAGAGGCGGGGACTTAGATATTGGGAAACAGAGGCGGGGAATCAGAGGCGGGGAAACAGAGGGGGGTAATCAGAGGCAGGGAATCAGATGTGCGGAATCAGAGATGGGGAATCAGAGGCAGGGAATCAGAATCAGAAGCAGGGAATCAGAGGCCGGGAATCAGAGGCCGGAATCAGATGCCGGGAATAAGAGGCCGGGAATCAGAGGTGGGGAATCAGATATGGGGAATCAGAGGTGGGGAATCAGAGGTTGTGAATCAGAGATGGGGAATCAGAGGCGGGGAATCAGAGGCCGGTAATCAGACGCGGGGAATCAAAAGCGGGGAATCAGAGGCGGGGAAACAGAGGCGGGGAATCAGATTTGGGGAATCAGAGGTGGCGAATCAAAGGCGGTGAATCAGAGATGGGGAATCAGAGGCCGGGAATCGGAGGCAGGGAATCAAACACGGGGAATCAGAGGAGGGGAATCAGAGCTGGGGAATCAGTGGCGGGGAATCAGAGTTGGGGAATCAGAGGCGGGGAATCAGATGCAGGGAATCAATATGGGAAATCAAAGGCGGGGAAACAGAGGTGGGGAATCAGATATGGGGAATCAGAGATGGGGAATCAGAGGCAGGGAATCAGATGTGCGGAATCAGAGATGGGGAATCAAAGGCAGGGAATCAGAATCAGAAGCAGGGAATCAGATGCCGGGAATCAGAGGCCGGAATCAGATGCCGGGAATAAGAGGCCGGAAATCAGAGGTGGGGAATCAGAGTCCGGGAATCAGAGATGGGGATTCAGAGGCGGGGAATGAGATATGGGGAATAAGAGGCGGGGAATCAGAGGCAGGGAAACAGAGGCGGGGAATCATATATGGCGAATCAGAGGTGGCGAATAAAAGGCGGTGAATCAGAGATGGGGAATCAGAGGACGGGAATCAGAGGCAGGGAATCAAACACGGGGAATCAGAGGAGGGGAATCAGAATTGGGGAATCAGAGATGGGGAATCAGAGATGGGGAATCAGAGGCAGGGAATCAGACGCGGGGAATCAGAGGTGGTGAATCAGAGATGTGGAATCAGAGGAGGGGAATCAGAGGCAGGGAATCAGACGCGGGGAATAAGAGGCGGGGAATCATAGCTGGCGAATCAGAGGCGGGGAATCAGAGGTGGGGAATCAGAGGCGGGGAATCAGAGGCAGGGAATCAGATGTGCGGAATCGGAGATGGGGAATCAGAGGCAGGGAATCAGAGGCGGGGAATCAGAGGCGGGGAATCAGAGGCCGGGAATCAGATATGGGGAAACAGAGGTGGGGAATCAGAGGCGGGGAAACAGAGGCGGGGAATCAGATATGGGGAATCAGAGGTGGGGTATCAGAGGTTGGGAATCAGAGGCAGGGAATCAGAGGCTTGGAATCAGATGCAGGGAATCAGATGCGGGGAATCAGAGGCGGGGAATCAGAGCTGGGGAATCAGAGGTGGGGAATCAGAGTTGGGGAATCAGAGGCAGGGACTTAGATATTGGGAAACAGAGGCGGGGAATCAGAGGCGGGGAAACAGAGGGGGGTAATCAGAGGCAGGGAATCAGATGTGCGGAATCAGAGATGGGGAATCAGAGGCAGGGAATCAGAATCAGAAGCAGGGAATCAGAGGCCGGGAATCAGAGGCCGGAATCAGATGCCGGGAATAAGAGGCCGGGAATCAGAGGTGGGGAATCAGATATGGGGAATCAGAGGTGGGGAATCAGAGGTTGTGAATCAGAGATGGGGAATCAGAGGCGGGGAATCAGAGGCCGGTAATCAGACGCGGGGAATCAGAAGCGGGGAATCAGAGGCGGGGAAACAGAGGCGGGGAATCAGATTTGGGGAATCAGAGGTGGCGAATCAAAGGCGGTGAATCAGAGGTGGGGAATCAGAGTCCGGGAATCAGAGATGGGGATTCAGAGGCGGGGAATGAGATATGGGGAATAAGAGGCGGGGAATCAGAGGCGGGGAAACAGAGGCGGGGAATCAGATATGGCGAATCAGAGGTGGCGAATAAAAGGCGGTGAATCAGAGATGGGGAATCAGAGGACGGGAATCAGAGGCAGGGAATCAAACACGGGGAATCAGAGGAGGGGAATCAGAATTGGGGAATCAGAGATGGGGAATCAGAGATGGGGAATCAGAGGCAGGGAATCAGACGCGGGGAATCAGAGGTGGTGAATCAGAGATGTGGAATCAGAGGAGGGGAATCAGAGGCAGGGAATCAGACGCGGGGAATAAGAGGCGGGGAATCATAGCTGGCGAATCAGAGGCGGGGAATCAGAGGTGGGGAATCAGAGGCGGGGAATCAGATATTGGGAATCAGAGGTGGGGAATCAGAGGCGGTGAAACAGAGGCGGGGAATCAGATATGGGGTATCAGAGGTGGGGAATCAGAGGTTGTGAATCAGAGATGGGGAATCAGAGGCGGGGAAACAGAGGCCGGTAATCAGACGCGGGGAATCAGAGGCGGGGAATCAGAGCTGGGAAATTAGAGGCAGGGAATCAGAGTTGGGGATTCAGAGGCGGGGAATCAGATATGGGGAAACAGAGGCGGGGAATCAGAGGCGGGCAAATAGAGGCGGGGATCAGATATGGGGAAACAGAGGCGGGGAATCAGAGGCGGGGAAACAGAGGCGGGGAATCAGATATGGGGATCAGAGGTGGGGAATCAGAGGTTGGGAATCAGAGGCTGGGAATCATAGGCTGGGAATCAGATGCATGGAATCAGATGCGGGGAATCAGAGGCGGGGAATCAGAGCTGGGGAATCAGAGGTGGGGAATCAAAGTTGGGGAATCAGAGGCGGGGACTTAGATATGGGGAAACAGAGGCGGGGAATCAGAGGTGGGGAAACAGAGGCGGGGAATCAGAGGTGGGGAAACAGAGGCGGGGAATCAGATATGGGGAATCATAGGTGGGGAGTCAGAGGCAGGGAATTAGATTTGCGGAATCAGAGATGGGGAATCAGAAGCATGGAATCAGAGGCCGGGAATCAGAGGCCGGAATCAGATGCCGGGAATAAGAGGCCGGGAATCAGAGGTGGGGAATCAGAGTCCGGGAATCAGAGATGGGGAATCAGAGGCGGGGAATGAGATAGGGGGAATCAGAGGCGGGGAATCAGAGGCGGGGAAACAGAGGCGAGGAATCAGATATGGGAATCAGAGGTGGCGAATCAAAGGCGTTGAATCAGAGATGGGGAATCAGAGGCGGGGAATCAGAGGCAGGGAATCAAACACGGGGAATCAGAGGCGGGGAATCAGAGCTGGGGAATCAGAGGCGGGGAATCAGAGTTGGGGAATCAGAGGCGGGGAATCAGAGCTGGGGAATCAGAGGTGGGGATCAGAGTCGGGGAATCAGAGGCAGGGAATCAGATGTGCGGAATCAGAGATGGGGAATCAGAGGTGGGGAATCAGAGGCTGTGAATCAGAGATGGGGAATCAGAGGCGGGGAATCAGAGGCAGGAAATCAGACACAGGGATTCAGAGGCTGGGAATCAGACGGGGGGAATCAAAGGCGGGGAATCAGAGCTGGGGAATCTGAGGCAGGGAATCAGAGTTGGGTATTCAGAGGCGGGGAATCAGATATGGGGAAACAGAGGCGGGGAATCAGAGGCGGGCAAACAGAGGCGGGGAATTAGATATGGGGAATCAGAGGTGGGGAATCAGAGGTGGTGAATCAGAGATGGGGAATCACAGGCGGGGAATCAGAGGCAGGGAATAGAACGCGGGGAATCAGAGGCAGGGAATCAGAGTTGGGGCATCAGAGGTTGGGAATTAGATATGGGGAAACAGAGGCGGGAAATCCGATATGGGGAATCAGAGGTGGGGAATCAGAGGCAGGGAATCAGATGTGCCTAATCAGAGATGGGGAATCAGAGGCAGGGAATCAGAATCAGAAGCGGGGAATCAGAGGCCGGGAATCAGAGGCCGGGAATCAGATGCTGGGAATAAGAGGCCGGGAATCAGAGGTGGGGAATCAGAGTCTGGGAATCAGAGATGGGGATTCAGAGGCGGGGAATGAGATATGGAGAATCAGAGGCGGAGAATCAGAGGCGGGGAAACAGAGGTGGGGAATCAGATATGTGGAATCAGAGGTGGCGAATCAAAGGCGGTGAATCAGAGATGGGGAATGAGGGGTGGGGAATCAGAGGCAGGGAATCAAACACGGGAAATCAGAGGCGGGGAATCAGAGTTGGGGAATCAGAGGCAGGGAATCAGATATGGGGAAACAGGGGCAGGGAATCAGAGGCGGGGAAACAGAGGCGGGGAATCAGATATGGGGAATCAGAGGTGTAGAATCAGAGGTTGGGAATCAGAGGCAGGGAATCAGAGTCGGGGAAACAGAGGCGGGGAATCAGATATGGGGAATCAGAGGTGGCGAATCAAAGGCGGTGAAACAGATGGGGAAACAGGGGCAGGGAATCAGAGGAGGGGAATCAGAGGCGGGGAAGCAGAGGCGGGGAATCAGATATGGGGAATCAGAGGTGGGGAATCAGAGGTTGGGAATCAGAGGCAGGGAATCAGAGGTGGGGAATCAGAGGCGGTGAATCAGAGGCAGGGAATCAGATGTGCGGAATCGGAGATGGGGAATCAGAGGCAGGGAATCAGAGGCGGGGAATCAGAGGTGGGGAATCAGAGGCCGGGAATCAGATATGGGGAAACAGAGGTGGGGAATCAGAGGCGGGGAAACAGAGGCGGGGAATCAGATATGGGGAATCAGAGGTGGGGAATCAGAGGTTGGGAATCAGAGGCAGGGAATCAGAGGCTTGGAATCAGATGCAGGGAATCAGATGCGGGGAATCAGAGGCGGGGAATCAGAGCTGCGGAATCAGAGGTGGGGAATCAGAGTTGGGGAATCAGAGGCGGGGACTTAGATATTGGGAAACAGAGGCGGGGAATCAGAGGCGGGGAAACAGAGGGGGGTAATCAGAGGCAGGGAATCAGATGTGCGGAATCAGAGATGGGGAATCAGAGGCAGGGAATCAGAATCAGAAGCAGGGAATCAGAGGCCGGGAATCAGAGGCCGGAATCAGATGCCGGGAATAAGAGGCCGGGAATCAGAGGTGGGGAATCAGATATGGGGAATCAGAGGTGGGGAATCAGAGGTTGTGAATCAGAGATGGGGAATCAGAGGCGGGGAATCAGAGGCCGGTAATCAGACGCGGGGAATCAGAGGCGGGGAATCAGAGGCGGGGAATCAGAGGCCGGGAATCAGAGGCAGGGAATCAAACACGGGGAATCAGAGGCGGGGAATCAGAGCTGGGGAATCAGAGGCGGGGAATCAGAGTTGGGGAATCAGAGGCGGGGAATCAGATGCAGGGAATCAATATGGGAAATCAGAGGTGTGGAATCAGAGGTTGGGAATCAGAGGAAGGGAATCAGAGGCGAGGAATCAGAGCTGGGGAATCAGAGGCGGGGAATCAGAATTTGGGAATCAGAGATGGAGAATCAGAGATGGGGAATCAGAGGCGGGGAATCAGACGCGGGGAATCAGAGGTGGTGAATCAGAGATGTGGAATCAGAGGCGGGGAATCAGAGGCAGGGAATCAGACGCGGGGAATCAGAGGCGGGGAATCATAGCTGGCGAATCGGAGGCGGGGAATCAGAGGTGGGGAATCAGAGGCGGGGAATCAGATATTGGGAATCAGAGGTGGGGAATCAGAGGCGGGGAAACAGAGGTGGGGAATCAGATATGGGGAATCAGAGGTGGGGAATCAGAGGTTGTGAATCAGAGATGGGGAATCAGAGGCGGGGAATCAGAGGCAGGGAATCAGATGTGCGGAATCGGAGATGGGGAATCAGAGGCAGGGAATCAGAGGCGGGGAATCAGAGGCGGGGAATCAGAGGCCAGGAATCAGATATGGGGAAACAGAGGCGGGGAATACGAGGCGGGGAAACAGAGGCTGGGAATCAGATATGGGGAATCAGAGGTGGGGAATCAGAGGTTGGGAATCAGAGGCAGGGAATCAGAGGCTTGGAATCAGATGCAGGGAATCAGATGCGGGGAATCAGAGGCGGGGAATCAGAGCTGGGGAATCAGAGGCGGGGACTTAGATATTGGGAAACAGAGGCGGGGAATCAGAGGCGGGGAAACAGAGGCGGGGAATCAGATATGGGGAATCAGAGATGGGGAATCAGAGGCAGGGAATCAGATGTGCGGAATCAGAGATGGGGAATCAAAGGCAGGGAATCAGAATCAGAAGCAGGGAATCAGATGCCGGGAATCAGAGGCCGGAATCAGATGCCGGGAATAAGAGGCCGAAAATCAGAGGTGGGGAATCAGAGTCCGAGAATCAGAGATGGGGAAACAGAGGCGGGGAATCAGATATGGCGAATCAGATGTGGCGAATCAAAGGCGGTGAATCAGAGATGGGGATGCAGAGGCCGGGAATCAGAGGCAGGGAATCAAACACGGGGAATCAGAGGAGGGGAATCAGAATTGGGGAATCAGAGATGGGGAATCAGAGATGGGGAATCAGAGGCAGGGAATCAGACGCGGGGAATCAGAGGTGGTGAATCAGAGATGTGGAATCAGAGGCGGGGAATCAGAGGCAGGGAATCAGACTCGGGGAATAAGAGGCGGGGAATCATAGCTGGCGAATCAGAGGCGGGGAATCAGAGGTGGGGAATCAGAGGCGGGGAATCAGATATTGGGAATCAGAGGTGGGGAATCAGAGGCGGTGAAACAGAGGCGGGGAATCAGATATGGGGTATCAGAGGTGGGGAATCAGAGGTTGTGAATCAGAGATGGGGAATCAGAGGCGGGGAATCAGAGGCCGGTAATCAGACGCGGGGAATCAGAGGCGGGGAATCAGAGCTGGGAAATTAGAGGCAGGGAATCAGAGTTGGGGATTCAGAGGCGGGGAATCAGATATGGGGAAACAGAGGCGGGGAATCAGAGGCGGGCAAATAGAGGCGGGGATCAGATATGGGGAAACAGAGGCGGGGAATCAGAGGCGGGGAAACAGAGGCGGGGAATCAGAGGCGGGGAATCAGATATGGGGAATCAGAGGCGGGGAATCAGAGGTGGGGAAACAGAGGCGGGGAATCAGATATGGGGAATCATAGGTGGGGAATCAGAGGCAGGGAATTAGATTTGCGGAATCAGAGATGGGGAATCAGAAGCATGGAATCAGAGGCCGGGAATCAGAGGCCGGAATCAGATGCCGGGAATAGGAGGCCGGGAATCAGAGGTGGGGAATCAGAGTCCGGGAATCAGAGATGGGGAATCAGAGGCGGGGAATGAGATATGGGGAATCAGAGGCGGGGAATCAGAGGCGGGGAAACAGAGGCGAGGAATCAGATATGGGAATCAGAGGTGGCGAATCAAAGGCGTTGAATCAAAGATGGGGAATCAGAGGCGGGGAATCAGAGGCCGGGAATCAAACACGGGGAATCAGAGGCGGGGAATCAGAGCTGGGGAATCAGAGGCGGGGAATCAGATGTGCGGAATCAGAGATGGGGAATCAGAGGTGGGGAATCAGAGGCTGTGAATCAGAGATGGGGAATCAGAGGCGGGGAATCAGAGGCAGGAAATCAGACACGGGGATTCAGAGGCTGGGAATCAGACGGGGGGAATCAAAGGCGGGGAATCAGAGCTGGGGAATCAGAGGCAGGGAATCAGAGTTGGGGATTCAGAGGCGGGGAATCAGATATGGGGAAACAGAGGCGGGGAATCAGAGGCGGGCAAACAGAGGCGGGGAATTAGATATGGGGAATCAGAGGTGGGGAATCAGAGGTGGAGAATCAGAGATGGGGAATCACAGGCGGGGAATCAGAGGCAGGGAATAGAACGCGGGGAATCAGAGGCAGCGAATCAGAGTTGGGGCATTTGAGGTTGGGAATTAGATATGGGGAAACAGAGGCGGGAAATCCGATATGGGGAATCAGAGGTGGGGAATCAGAGGCAGGGAATCAGATGTGCGGAATCAGAGATGATGAATCAGAGGCAGGGAATCAGAATCAGAAGCGGGGAATCAGAGGCCGGGAATCAGAGGCCGGGAATCAGATGCTGGGAATAAGAGGCCGGGAATCAGAGGTGGGGAATCAGAGTCCGGGAATCAGAGATGGGGATTCAGAGGCGGGGAATGAGATATGGAGAATCAGAGGCGGGGAATCAGAGGCGGGGAAACAGAGGTGGGGAATCAGATATGTGGAATCAGAGGTGGCGAATCAAAGGCGGTGAATCAGAGATGGGGAATCAGAGGCGGGGAATCAGAGCTGGGGAATCAGAGGCGGGGAATCAGAGTTGGGGAATCAGAGGCAGGGAATCAGATATGGGGAAACAGGGGCAGGGAATCAGAGGCGGGGAAACAGAGGCGGGGAATCAGACATGGGGAATCAGAGGTGTGGAATCAGAGGTTGGGAATCAGAGGCAGGGAATCAGAGGCGGGGAAACAGAGGCGGGGAATTAGATATGGGGAATCAGAGGTGGCGAATCAAAGGCGGTGAAACAGAGATGGTGAATCAGAGCAGGGAATCAGAGGCAGGGAATCAAACACGGGGAATCAGAGCTGGGGAATCAGAGGCGGGGAATTAGAGTTGGGGAATCAGAGGAGGGGAATCAGAGGCGGGGAAACAGAGGCGGGGAATCAGATATGGGGAATCAGAGGTGGGGAATCAGAGGTTGGGAATCAGAGGCAGGGAATCAGCGGTGGGGAATCAGAGGCGGGGAATCAGAGGCAGGGAATCAGATGTGCGGAATCGGAGATGGGGAATCAGAGGCAGGGAATCAGAGGAGGGGAATCAGAGGCGGGGAATCAGAGGCCGGGAATCAGATATGGGGAAACAGAGGTGGGGAATCAGAGGCGGGGAAACAGAGGCGGGGAATCAGATATGGGGAATCAGAGGTGGGGTATCAGAGGTTGGGAATCAGAGGCAGGGAATCAGAGGCTTGGAATCAGATGCAGGGAATCAGATGCGGGGAATCAGAGGCGGGGAATCAGAGCTGGGGAATCAGAGGTGGGGAATCAGAGTTGGGGAATCAGAGGCGGGGACTTAGATATTGGGAAACAGAGGCGGGGAATCAGAGGCGGGGAAACAGAGGGGGGTAATCAGAGGCAGGGAATCAGATGTGCGGAATCAGAGATGGGGAATCAGAGGCAGGGAATCAGAATCAGAAGCAGGGAATCAGAGGCCGGGAATCAGAGGCCGGAATCAGATGCCGGGAATAAGAGGCCGGGAATCAGAGGTGGGGAATCAGATATGGGGAATCAGAGGTGGGGAATCAGAGGTTGTGAATCAGAGATGGGGAATCAGAGGCGGGGAATCAGAGGCCGGTAATCAGACGCGGGGAATCAGAAGCGGGGAATCAGAGGCGGGGAATCAGATTTGGGGAATCAGAGGTGGCGAATCAAAGGCGGTGAATCCGAGATGGGGAATCAGAGGCCGGGAATCGGAGGCAGGGAATCAAACACGGGGAATCAGAGGAGGGGAATCAGAGCTGGGGAATCAGAGGCGGGGAATCAGAGTTGGGGAATCAGAGGCGGGGAATCAGATGCAGGGAATCAATATGGGAAATCAGAGGCGGGGAAACAGAGGTGGGGAATCAGATATGGGGAATCAGAGATGGGGAATCAGAGGAAGGGAATCAGATGTGCGGAATCAGAGATGGGGAATCAAAGGCAGGGAATCAGAATCAGAAGCAGGGAATCAGATGCCGGGAATCAGAGGCCGGAATCAGATGCCGGGAATAAGAGGCCGGAAATCAGAGGTGGGGAATCAGAGTCCGGGAATCAGAGATGGGGATTCAGAGGCGGGGAATGAGATATGGGGAATAAGAGGCGGGGAATAAGAGGCGGGGAAACAGAGGCGGGGAATCAGATATGGCGAATCAGAGGTGGCGAATAAAAGGCGGTGAATCAGAGATGGGGAATCAGAGGACGGGAATCAGAGGCAGGGAATCAAACACGGGGAATCAGAGGAGGGGAATCAGAATTGGGGAATCAGAGATGGGGAATCAGAGATGGGGAATCAGAGGCAGGGAATCAGACGCGGGGAATCAGAGGTGGTGAATCAGAGATGTGGAATCAGAGGAGGGGAATCAGAGGCAGGGAATCAGACGCGGGGAATAAGAGGCGGGGAATCATAGCTGGCGAATCAGAGGCGGGGAATCAGAGGTGGGGAATCAGAGGCGGGGAATCAGAGGCAGGGAATCAGATGTGCGGAATCGGAGATGGGGAATCAGAGGCAGGGAATCAGAGGCGGGGAATCAGAGGCGGGGAATCAGAGGCCGGGAATCAGATATGGGGAAACAGAGGTGGGGAATCAGAGGCGGGGAAACAGAGGCGGGGAATCAGATATGGGGAATCAGAGGTGGGGTATCAGAGGTTGGGAATCAGAGGCAGGGAATCAGAGGCTTGGAATCAGATGCAGGGAATCAGATGCGGGGAATCAGAGGCGGGGAATCAGAGCTGGGGAATCAGAGGTGGGGAATCAGAGTTGGGGAATCAGAGGCGGGGACTTAGATATTGGGAAACAGAGGCGGGGAATCAGAGGCGGGGAAACAGAGGGGGGTAATCAGAGGCAGGGAATCAGATGTGCGGAATCAGAGGTGGGGAATCAGAGGCAGGGAATCAGAATCAGAAGCAGGGAATCAGAGGCCGGGAATCAGAGGCCGGAATCAGATGCCGGGAATAAGAGGCCGGGAATCAGAGGTGGGGAATCAGATATGGGGAATCAGAGGTGGGGAATCAGAGGTTGTGAATCAGAGATGGGGAATCAGAGGCGGGGAATCAGAGGCCGGTAATCAGACGCGGGGAATCAGAAGCGGGGAATCAGAGGCGGGGAAACAGAGGCGGGGAATCAGATTTGGGGAATCAGAGGTGGCGAATCAAAGGCGGTGAATCAGAGGTGGGGAATCAGAGTCCGGGAATCAGAGATGGGGATTCAGAGGCGGGGAATGAGATATGGGGAATAAGAGGCGGGGAATCAGAGGCGGGGAAACAGAGGCGGGGAATCAGATATGGCGAATCAGAGGTGGCGAATAAAAGGCGGTGAATCAGAGATGGGGAATCAGAGGACGGGAATCAGAGGCAGGGAATCAAACACGGGGAATCAGAGGAGGGGAATCAGAATTGGGGAATCAGAGATGGGGAATCAGAGATGGGGAATCAGAGGCAGGGAATCAGACGCGGGGAATCAGAGGTGGTGAATCAGAGATGTGGAATCAGAGGAGGGGAATCAGAGGCAGGGAATCAGACGCGGGGAATAAGAGGCGGGGAATCATAGCTGGCGAATCAGAGGCGGGGAATCAGAGGTGGGGAATCAGAGGCGGGGAATCAGATATTGGGAATCAGAGGTGGGGAATCAGAGGCGGTGAAACAGAGGCGGGGAATCAGATATGGGGTATCAGAGGTGGGGAATCAGAGGTTGTGAATCAGAGATGGGGAATCAGAGGCGGGGAATCAGAGGCCGGTAATCAGACGCGGGGAATCAGAGGCGGGGAATCAGAGCTGGGAAATTAGAGGCAGGGAATCAGAGTTGGGGATTCAGAGGCGGGGAATCAGATATGGGGAAACAGAGGCGGGGAATCAGAGGCGGGCAAATAGAGGCGGGGATCAGATATGGGGAAACAGAGGCGGGGAATCAGAGGCGGGGAAACAGAGGCGGGGAATCAGATATGGGGATCAGAGGTGGGGAATCAGAGGTTGGGAATCAGAGGCTGGGAATCAGAGGCTGGGAATCAGATGCATGGAATCAGATGCGGGGAATCAGAGGCGGGGAATCAGAGCTGGGGAATCAGAGGTGGGGAATCAAAGTTGGGGAATCAGAGGCGGGGACTTAGATATGGGGAAACAGAGGCGGGGAATCAGAGGTGGGGAAACAGAGGCGGGGAATCAGAGGTGGGGAAACAGAGGCGGGGAATCAGATATGGGGAATCATAGGTGGGGAGTCAGAGGCAGGGAATTAGATTTGCGGAATCAGAGATGGGGAATCAGAAGCATGGAATCAGAGGCCGGGAATCAGAGGCCGGAATCAGATGCCGGGAATAAGAGGCCGGGAATCAGAGGTGGGGAATCAGAGTCCGGGAATCAGAGATGGGGAATCAGAGGCGGGGAATGAGATATGGGGAATCAGAGGCGGGGAATCAGAGGCGGGGAAACAGAGGCGAGGAATCAGATATGGGAATCAGAGGTGGCGAATCAAAGGCGTTGAATCAGAGATGGGGAATCAGAGGCGGGGAATCAGAGGCAGGGAATCAAACACGGGGAATCAGAGGCGGGGAATCAGAGCTGGGGAATCAGAGGCGGGGAATCAGAGTTGGGGAATCAGAGGCGGGGAATCAGAGCTGGGGAATCAGAGGTGGGGATCAGAGTCGGGGAATCAGAGGCAGGGAATCAGATGTGCGGAATCAGAGATGGGGAATCAGAGGTGGGGAATCAGAGGCTGTGAATCAGAGATGGGGAATCAGAGGCGGGGAATCAGAGGCAGGAAATCAGACACGGGGATTCAGAGGCTGGGAATCAGACGGGGGGAATCAAAGGCGGGGAATCAGAGCTGGGGAATCAGAGGCAGGGAATCAGAGTTGGGTATTCAGAGGCGGGGAATCAGATATGGGGAAACAGAGGCGGGGAATCAGAGGCGGGCAAACAGAGGCGGGGAATTAGATATGGGGAATCAGAGGTGGGGAATCAGAGGTGGTGAATTAGAGATGGGGAATCACAGGCGGGGAATCAGAGGCAGGGAATAGAACGCGGGGAATCAGAGGCAGGGAATCAGAGTTGGGGCATCAGAGGTTGGGAATTAGATATGGGGAAACAGAGGCGGGAAATCCGATATGGGGAATCAGAGGTGGGGAATCAGAGGCAGGGAATCAGATGTGCCTAATCAGAGATGGGGAATCAGAGGCAGGGAATCAGAATCAGAAGCGGGGAATCAGAGGCCGGGAATCAGAGGCCGGGAATCAGATGCTGGGAATAAGAGGCCGGGAATCAGAGGTGGGGAATCAGAGTCTGGGAATCAGAGATGGGGATTCAGAGGCGGGGAATGAGATATGGAGAATCAGAGGCGGAGAATCAGAGGCGGGGAAACAGAGGTGGGGAATCAGATATGTGGAATCAGAGGTGGCGAATCAAAGGCGGTGAATCAGAGATGGGGAATGAGGGGTGGGGAATCAGAGGCAGGGAATCAAACACGGGAAATCAGAGGCGGGGAATCAGAGTTGGGGAATCAGAGGCAGGGAATCAGATATGGGGAAACAGGGGCAGGGAATCAGAGGCGGGGAAACAGAGGCGGGGAATCAGATATGGGGAATCAGAGGTGTGGAATCAGAGGTTGGGAATCAGAGGCAGGGAATCAGAGATGGGGAATCAGAGGCGGGGAATCAGAGGCAGGAAATCAGACACGGGGATTCAGAGGCTGGGAATCAGACGGGGGGAATCAAAGGCGGGGAATCAGAGCTGGGGAATCAGAGGCAGGGAATCAGAGTTGGGGATTCAGAGGCGGGGAATCAGATATGGGGAAACAGAGGCGGGGAATCAGAGGCGGGCAAACAGAGGCGGGGAATTAGATATGGGGAATCAGAGGTGGGGAATCAGAGGTGGTGAATCAGAGATGGGGAATCACAGGCGGGGAATCAGAGGCAGGGAATAGAACGCGGGGAATCAGAGGCAGGGAATCAGAGTTGGGGCATTTGAGGTTGGGAATTAGATATGGGGAAACAGAGGCGGGAAATCCGATTTGGGGAATCAGAGGTGGGGAATCAGAGGCAGGGAATCAGATGTGCGGAATCAGAGATGATGAATCAGAGGCAGGGAATCAGAATCAGAAGCGGGGAATCAGAGGCCGGGAATCAGAGGCCGGGAATCAGATGCTGGGAATAAGAGTCCGGGAATCAGAGGTGGGGAATCAGAGTCCGGGAATCAGAGATGGGGATTCAGAGGCGGGGAATGAGATATGGAGAATCAGAGGCGGGGAATCAGAGGCGGGGAAACAGAGGTGGGGAATCAGATATGTGGAATCAGAGGTGGCGAATCAAAGGCGGTGAATCAGAGATGGGGAATCAGAGGCGGGGAATCAGAGCTGGGGAATCAGAGGCGGGGAATCAGAGTTGGGGAATCAGAGGCAGGGAATCAGATATGGGGAAACAGGGGCAGGGAATCAGAGGCGGGGAAACAGAGGCGGGGAATCAGACATGGGGAATCAGAGGTGTGGAATCAGAGGTTGGGAATCAGAGGCAGGGAATCAGAGGCGGGGAAACAGAGGCGGGGAATTAGATATGGGGAATCAGAGGTGGCGAATCAAAGGCGGTGAAACAGAGATGGTGAATCAGAGCAGGGAATCAGAGGCAGGGAATCAAACACGGGGAATCAGAGCTGGGGAATCAGAGGCGGGGAATTAGAGTTGGGGAATCAGAGGAGGGGAATCAGAGGCGGGGAAACAGAGGCGGGGAATCAGATATGGGGAATCAGAGGTGGGGAATCAGAGGTTGGGAATCAGAGGCAGGGAATCAGAGGTGGGGAATCAGAGGCGGGGAATCAGAGGCAGGGAATCAGATGTGCGGAATCGGAGATGGGGAATCAGAGGCAGGGAATCAGAGGAGGGGAATCAGAGGCGGGGAATCAGAGGCCGGGAATCAGATATGGGGAAACAGAGGTGGGGAATCAGAGGCGGGGAAACAGAGGCGGGGAATCAGATATGGGGAATCAGAGGTGGGGTATCAGAGGTTGGGAATCAGAGGCAGGGAATCAGAGGCTTGGAATCAGATGCAGGGAATCAGATGCGGGGAATCAGAGGCGGGGAATCAGAGCTGGGGAATCAGAGGTGGGGAATCAGAGTTGGGGAATCAGAGGCGGGGACTTAGATATTGGGAAACAGAGGCGGGGAATCAGAGGCGGGGAAACAGAGGGGGGTAATCAGAGGCAGGGAATCAGATGTGCGGAATCAGAGATGGGGAATCAGAGGCAGGGAATCAGAATCAGAAGCAGGGAATCAGAGGCCGGGAATCAGAGGCCGGAATCAGATGCCGGGAATAAGAGGCCGGGAATCAGAGGTGGGGAATCAGATATGGGGAATCAGAGGTGGGGAATCAGAGGTTGTGAATCAGAGATGGGGAATCAGAGGCGGGGAATCAGAGGCCGGTAATCAGACGCGGGGAATCAGAAGCGGGGAATCAGAGGCGGGGAAACAGAGGCGGGGAATCAGATTTGGGGAATCAGAGGTGGCGAATCAAAGGCGGTGAATCAGAGATGGGGAATCAGAGGCCGGGAATCGGAGGCAGGGAATCAAACACGGGGAATCAGAGGAGGGGAATCAGAGCTGGGGAATCAGAGGCGGGGAATCAGATGCAGGGAATCAATATGGGAAATCAGAGGCGGGGAAACAGAGGTGGGGAATCAGATATGGGGAATCAGAGATGGGGAATCAGAGGCAGGGAATCAGATGTGCGGAATCAGAGATGGGGAATCAAAGGCAGGGAATCAGAATCAGAAGCAGGGAATCAGATGCCGGGAATCAGAGGCCGGAATCAGATGCCGGGAATAAGAGGCCGGAAATCAGAGGTGGGGAATCAGAGTCCGGGAATCAGAGATGGGGATTCAGAGGCGGGGAATGAGATATGGGGAATAAGAGGTGGGGAATCAGAGGCGGGGAAACAGAGGCGGGGAATCAGATATGGCGAATCAGAGGTGGCGAATAAAAGGCGGTGAATCAGAGATGGGGAATCAGAGGACGGCAATCAGAGGCAGGGAATCAAACACGGGGAATCAGAGGAGGGGAATCAGAATTGGGGAATCAGAGATGGGGAATCAGAGATGGGGAATCAGAGGCAGGGAATCAGACGCGGGGAATCAGAGGTGGTGAATCAGAGATGTGGAATCAGAGGAGGGGAATCAGAGGCAGGGAATCAGACGCGGGGAATAAGAGGCGGGGAATCATAGCTGGCGAATCAGAGGCGGGGAATCAGAGGTGGGGAATCAGAGGCGGGGAATCAGAGGCAGGGAATCAGATGTGCGGAATCGGAGATGGGGAATCAGAGGCAGGGAATCAGAGGCGGGGAATCAGAGGCGGGGAATCAGAGGCCGGGAATCAGATATGGGGAAACAGAGGTGGGGAATCAGAGGCGGGGAAACAGAGGCGGGGAATCAGATATGGGGAATCAGAGGTGGGGTATCAGAGGTTGGGAATCAGAGGCAGGGAATCAGAGGCTTGGAATCAGATGCAGGGAATCAGATGCGGGGAATCAGAGGCGGGGAATCAGAGCTGGGGAATCAGAGGTGGGGAATCAGAGGCGGGGAATCAGAGGCGGGGAAACAGAGGGGGGTAATCAGAGGCAGGGAATCAGATGTGCGGAATCAGAGATGGGGAATCAGAGGCAGGGAATCAGAATCAGAAGCAGGGAATCAGAGGCCGGGAATCAGAGGCCGGAATCAGATGCCGGGAATAAGAGGCCGGGAATCAGAGGTGGGGAATCAGATATGGGGAATCAGAGGTGGGGAATCAGAGGTTGTGAATCAGAGATGGGGAATCAGAGGCGGGGAATCAGAGGCCGGTAATCAGACGCGGGGAATCAGAAGCGGGGAATCAGAGGCGGGGAAACAGAGGCGGGGAATCAGATTTGGGGAATCAGAGGTGGCGAATCAAAGGCGGTGAATCAGAGGTGGGGAATCAGTGTCCGGGAATCAGAGATGGGGATTCAGAGGCGGGGAATGAGATATGGGGAATAAGAGGCGGGGAATCAGAGGCGGGGAAACAGAGGCGGGGAATCAGATATGGCGAATCAGAGGTGGCGAATAAAAGGCGGTGAATCAGAGATGGGGAATCAGAGGACGGGAATCAGAGGCAGGGAATCAAACACGGGGAATCAGAGGAGGGGAATCAGAATTGGGGAATCAGAGATGGGGAATCAGAGATGGGGAATCAGAGGCAGGGAATCAGACGCGGGGAATCAGAGGTGGTGAATCAGAGATGTGGAATCAGAGGAGGGGAATCAGAGGCAGGGAATCAGACGCGGGGAATAAGAGGCGGGGAATCATAGCTGGCGAATAAGAGGCGGGGAATCAGAGGTGGGGAATCAGAGGCGGGGAATCAGATATTGGGAATCAGAGGTGGGGAATCAGAGGCGGTGAAACAGAGGCGGGGAATCAGATATGGGGTATCAGAGGTGGGGAATCAGAGGTTGTGAATCAGAGATGGGGAATCAGAGGCGGGGAATCAGAGGCCGGTAATCAGACGCGGGGAATCAGAGGCGGGGAATCAGAGCTGGGAAATTAGAGGCAGGGAATCAGAGTTGGGGATTCAGAGGCGGGGAATCAGATATGGGGAAACAGAGGCGGGGAATCAGAGGCGGGCAAATAGAGGCGGGGATCAGATATGGGGAAACAGAGGCGGGGAATCAGAGGCGGGGAAACAGAGGCGGGGAATCAGATATGGGGATCAGAGGTGGGGAATCAGAGGTTGGGAATCAGAGGCTGGGAATCAGAGGCTGGGAATCAGATGCATGGAATCAGATGCGGGGAATCAGAGGCGGGGAATCAGAGCTGGGGAATCAGAGGTGGGGAATCAAAGTTGGGGAATCAGAGGCGGGGACTTAGATATGGGGAAACAGAGGCGGGGAATCAGAGGTGGGGAAACAGAGGCGGGGAATCAGAGGTGGGGAAACAGAGGCGGGGAATCAGATATGGGGAATCATAGGTGGGGAGTCAGAGGCAGGGAATTAGATTTGCGGAATCAGAGATGGGGAATCAGAAGCATGGAATCAGAGGCCGGGAATCAGAGGCCGGAATCAGATGCCGGGAATAAGAGGCCGGGAATCAGAGGTGGGGAATCAGAGTCGGGGAATCAGAGATGGGGAATCAGAGGCGGGGAATGAGATATGGGGAATCAGAGGCGGGGAATCAGAGGCGGGGAAACAGAGGCGAGGAATCAGATATGGGAATCAGAGGTGGCGAATCAAAGGCGTTGAATCAGAGATGGGGAATCAGAGGCGGGGAATCAGAGGCAGGGAATCAAACACGGGGAATCAGAGGCGGGGAATCAGAGCTGGGGAATCAGAGGCGGGGAATCAGAGTTGGGGAATCAGAGGCGGGGAATCAGAGCTGGGGAATCAGAGGTGGGGATCAGAGTCGGGGAATCAGAGGCAGGGAATCAGATGTGCGGAATCAGAGATGGGGAATCAGAGGTGGGGAATCAGAGGCTGTGAATCAGAGATGGGGAATCAGAGGCGGGGAATCAGAGGCAGGAAATCAGACACGGGGATTCAGAGGCTGGGAATCAGACGGGGGGAATCAAAGGCGGGGAATCAGAGCTGGGGAATCAGAGGCAGGGAATCAGAGTTGGGTATTCAGAGGCGGGGAATCAGATATGGGGAAACAGAGGCGGGGAATCAGAGGCGGGCAAACAGAGGCGGGGAATTAGATATGGGGAATCAGAGGTGGGGAATCAGAGGTGGTGAATCAGAGATGGGGAATCACAGGCGGGGAATCAGAGGCAGGGAATAGAACGCGGGGAATCAGAGGCAGGGAATCAGAGTTGGGGCATCAGAGGTTGGGAATTAGATATGGGGAAACAGAGGCGGGAAATCCGATATGGGGAATCAGAGGTGGGGAATCAGAGGCAGGGAATCAGATGTGCCTAATCAGAGATGGGGAATCAGAGGCAGGGAATCAGAATCAGAAGCGGGGAATCAGAGGCCGGGAATCAGAGGCCGGGAATCAGATGCTGGGAATAAGAGGCCGGGAATCAGAGGTGGGGAATCAGAGTCTGGGAATCAGAGATGGGGATTCAGAGGCGGGGAATGAGATATGGAGAATCAGAGGCAGAGAATCAGAGGCGGGGAAACAGAGGTGGGGAATCAGATATGTGGAATCAGAGGTGGCGAATCAAAGGCGGTGAATCAGAGATGGGGAATGAGGGGTGGGGAATCAGAGGCAGGGAATCAAACACGGGAAATCAGAGGCGGGGAATCAGAGTTGGGGAATCAGAGGCAGGGAATCAGATATGGGGAAACAGGGGCAGGGAATCAGAGGCGGGGAAACAGAGGCGGGGAATCAGATATGGGGAATCAGAGGTGTGGAATCAGAGGTTGGGAATCAGAGGCAGGGAATCAGAGTCGGGGAAATAGAGGCGGGGAATCAGATATGGGGAATCAGAGGTGGCGAATCAAAGGCGGTGAAACAGATGGGGAAACAGGGGCAGGGAATCAGAGGAGGGGAATCAGAGGCGGGGAAGCAGAGGCGGGGAATCAGATATGGGGAATCAGAGGTGGGGAATCAGAGGTTGGGAATCAGAGGCAGGGAATCAGAGGTGGGGAATCAGAGGCGGGGAATCAGAGGCAGGGAATCAGATGTGCGGAATCGGAGATGGGGAATCAGAGGCAGGGAATCAGAGGCGGGGAATCAGAGGTGGGGAATCAGAGGCCGGGAATCAGATATGGGGAAACAGAGGTGGGGAATCAGAGGCGGGGAAACAGAGGCGGGGAATCAGATATGGGGAATCAGAGGTGGGGAATCAGAGGTTGGGAATCAGAGGCAGGGAATCAGAGGCTTGGAATCAGATGCAGGGAATCAGATGCGGGGAATCAGAGGCGGGGAATCAGAGCTGCGGAATCAGAGGTGGGGAATCAGAGTTGGGGAATCAGAGGCGGGGACTTAGATATTGGGAAACAGAGGCGGGGAATCAGAGGCGGGGAAACAGAGGGGGGTAATCAGAGGCAGGGAATCAGATGTGCGGAATCAGAGATGGGGAATCAGAGGCAGGGAATCAGAATCAGAAGCAGGGAATCAGAGGCCGGGAATCAGAGGCCGGAATCAGATGCCGGGAATAAGAGGCCGGGAATCAGAGGTGGGGAATCAGATATGGGGAATCAGAGGTGGGGAATCAGAGGTTGTGAATCAGAGATGGGGAATCAGAGGCGGGGAATCAGAGGCCGGTAATCAGACGCGGGGAATCAGAGGCGGGGAATCAGAGGCGGGGAATCAGAGGCCGGGAATCAGAGGCAGGGAATCAAACACGGGGAATCAGAGGCGGGGAATCAGAGCTGGGGAATCAGAGGCGGGGAATCAGAGTTGGGGAATCAGAGGCGGGGAATCAGATGCAGGGAATCAATATGGGAAATCAGAGGTGGGGAATCAGAGGTTGGGAATCAGAGGAAGGGAATCAGAGGCGAGGAATCAGAGCTGGGGAATCAGAGGCGGGGAATCAGAATTGGGGAATCAGAGATGGAGAATCAGAGCTGGGGAATCAGAGGCGGGGAATCAGACGCGGGGAATCAGAGGTGGTGAATCAGAGATGTGGAATCAGAGGCGGGGAATCAGAGGCAGGGAATCAGACGCGGGGAATCAGAGGCGGGGAATCATAGCTGGCGAATCAGAGGCGGGGAATCAGAGGTGGGGAATCAGAGGCGGGGAATCAGATATTGGGAATCAGAGGTGGGGAATCAGAGGCGGGGAAACAGAGGTGGGGAATCAGATATGGGGAATCAGAGGTGGGGAATCAGAGGTTGTGAATCAGAGATGGGGAATCAGAGGCGGGGAATCAGAGGCAGGGAATCAGATGTGCGGAATCGGAGATGGGGAATCAGAGGCAGGGAATCAGAGGCGGGGAATCAGAGGCGGGGAATCAGAGGCCAGGAATCAGATATGGGGAAACAGAGGCGGGGAATACGAGGCGGGGAAACAGAGGCTGGGAATCAGATATGGGGAATCAGAGGTGGGGAATCAGAGGTTGGGAATCAGAGGCAGGGAATCAGAGGCTTGGAATCAGATGCAGGGAATCAGATGCGGGGAATCAGAGGCGGGGAATCAGAGCTGGGGAATCAGAGGCGGGGACTTAGATATTGGGAAACAGAGGCGGGGAATCAGAGGCGGGGAAACAGAGGCGGGGAATCAGATATGGGGAATCAGAGATGGGGAATCAGAGGCAGGGAATCAGATGTGCGGAATCAGAGATGGGGAATCAAAGGCAGGGAATCAGAATCAGAAGCAGGGAATCAGATGCCGGGAATCAGAGGCCGGAATCAGATGCCGGGAATAAGAGGCCGAAAATCAGAGGTGGGGAATCAGAGTCCGAGAATCAGAGATGGGGATTCAGAGGCGGGGAATGAGATATGGGGAATAAGAGGCGGGGAATCAGAGGCGGGGAAACAGAGGCGGGGAATCAGATATGGCGAATCAGAGGTGGCGAATCAAAGGCGGTGAATCAGAGATGGGGAAGCAGAGGCCGGGAATCAGAGGCAGGGAATCAAACACGGGGAATCAGAGGAGGGGAATCAGAATTGGGGAATCAGAGATGGGGAATCAGAGATGGGGAATCAGAGGCAGGGAATCAGACGCGGGGAATCAGAGGTGGTGAATCAGAGATGTGGAATCAGAGGCGGGGAATCAGAGGCAGGGAATCAGACGCGGGGAATAAGAGGCGTGGAATCATAGCTGGCGAATCAGAGGCGGGGAATCAGAGGTGGGGAATCAGAGGCGGGGAATCAGATATTGGGAATCAGAGGTGGGGAATCAGAGGCGGTGAAACAGAGGCGGGGAATCAGATATGGGGTATCAGAGGTGGGGAATCAGAGGTTGTGAATCAGAGATGGGGAATCAGAGGCGGGGAATCAGAGGCCGGTAATCAGACGCGGGGAATCAGAGGCGGGGAATCAGAGCTGGGAAATTAGAGGCAGGGAATCAGAGTTGGGGATTCAGAGGCGGGGAATCAGATATGGGGAAACAGAGGCGGGGAATCAGAGGCGGGCAAATAGAGGCGGGGATCAGATATGGGGAAACAGAGGCGGGGAATCAGAGGCGGGGAAACAGAGGCGGGGAATCAGATATGGGGATCAGAGGTGGGGAATCAGAGGTTGGGAATCAGAGGCTGGGAATCAGAGGCTGGGAATCAGATGCATGGAATCAGATGCGGGGAATCAGAGGCGGGGAATCAGAGCTGGGGAATCAGAGGTGGGGAATCAAAGTTGGGGAATCAGAGGCGGGGACTTAGATATGGGGAAACAGAGGCGGGGAATCAGAGGTGGGGAAACAGAGGCGGGGAATCAGATATGGGGAATCATAGGTGGGGAATCAGAGGCAGGGAATTAGATTTGCGGAATCAGAGATGGGGAATCAGAAGCATGGAATCAGAGGCCGGGAATCAGAGGCCGGAATCAGATGCCGGGAATAGGAGGCCGGGAATCAGAGGTGGGGAATCAGAGTCCGGGAATCAGAGATGGGGAATCAGAGGCGGGGAATGAGATATGGGGAATCAGAGGCGGGGAATCAGAGGCGGGGAAACAGAGGCGAGGAATCAGATATGGGAATCAGAGGTGGCGAATCAAAGGCGTTGAATCAAAGATGGGGAATCAGAGGCGGGGAATCAGAGGCAGGGAATCAAACACGGGGAATCAGAGGCGGGGAATCAGAGCTGGGGAATCAGAGGCGGGGAATCAGAGTTGGGGAATCAGAGGCGGGGAATCAGAGCTGGGGAATCAGAGGTGGGGATCAGAGTCGGGGAATCAGAGGCAGGGAATCAGATGTGCGGAATCAGAGATGGGGAATCAGAGGTGGGGAATCAGAGGCTGTGAATCAGAGATGGGGAATCAGAGGCGGGGAATCAGAGGCAGGAAATCAGACACGGGGATTCAGAGGCTGGGAATCAGACGGGGGGAATCAAAGGCGGGGAATCAGAGCTGGGGAATCAGAGGCAGGGAATCAGAGTTGGGGATTCAGAGGCGGGGAATCAGATATGGGGAAACAGAGGCGGGGAATCAGAGGCGGGCAAACAGAGGCGGGGAATTAGATATGGGGAATCAGAGGTGGGGAATCAGAGGTGGTGAATCAGAGATGGGGAATCACAGGCGGGGAATCAGAGGCAGGGAATAGAACGCGGGGAATCAGAGGCAGGGAATCAGAGTTGGGGCATCAGAGGTTGGGAATTAGATATGGGGAAACAGAGGCGGGAAATCCGATATGGGGAATCAGAGGTGGGGAATCAGAGGCAGGGAATCAGATGTGCGGAATCAGAGATGATGAATCAGAGGCAGGGAATCAGAATCAGAAGCGGGGAATCAGAGGCCGGGAATCAGAGGCCGGGAATCAGATGCTGGGAATAAGAGGCCGGGAATCAGAGGTGGGGAATCAGAGTCCGGGAATCAGAGATGGGGATTCAGAGGCGGGGAATGAGATATGGAGAATCAGAGGCGGGGAATCAGAGGCGGGGAAACAGAGGTGGGGAATCAGATATGTGGAATCAGAGGTGGCGAATCAAAGGCGGTGAATCAGAGATGGGGAATCAGAGGCGGGGAATCAGAGCTGGGGAATCAGAGGCGGGGAATCAGAGTTGGGGAATCAGAGGCAGGGAATCAGATATGGGGAAACAGGGGCAGGGAATCAGAGGCGGGGAAACAGAGGCGGGGAATCAGACATGGGGAATCAGAGGTGTGGAATCAGAGGTTGGGAATCAGAGGCAGGGAATCAGAGGCGGGGAAACAGAGGCGGGGAATTAGATATGGGGAATCAGAGGTGGCGAATCAAAGGCGGTGAAACAGAGATGGTGAATCAGAGCAGGGAATCAGAGGCATGGAATCAAACACGGGGAATCAGAGCTGGGGAATCAGAGGCGGGGAATGAGATATGGGGAATCAGAGGCGGGGAATCAGAGGCGGGGAAACAGAGGCGAGGAATCAGATATGGGAATCAGAGGTGGCGAATCAAAGGCGTTGAATCAGAGATGGGGAATCAGAGGCGGGGAATCAGAGGCAGGGAATCAAACACGGGGAATCAGAGGCGGGGAATCAGAGCTGGGGAATCAGAGGCGGGGAATCAGAGTTGGGGAATCAGAGGCGGGGAATCAGAGCTGGGGAATCAGAGGTGGGGATCAGAGTCGGGGAATCAGAGGCAGGGAATCAGATGTGCGGAATCAGAGATGGGGAATCAGAGGTGGGGAATCAGAGGCTGTGAATCAGAGATGGGGAATCAGAGGCGGGGAATCAGAGGCAGGAAATCAGACACGGGGATTCAGAGGCTGGGAATCAGACGGGGGGAATCAAAGGCGGGGAATCAGAGCTGGGGAATCAGAGGCAGGGAATCAGAGTTGGGTATTCAGAGGCGGGGAATCAGATATGGGGAAACAGAGGCGGGGAATCAGAGGCGGGCAAACAGAGGCGGGGAATTAGATATGGGGAATCAGAGGTGGGGAATCAGAGGTGGTGAATCAGAGATGGGGAATCACAGGCGGGGAATCAGAGGCAGGGAATAGAACGCGGGGAATCAGAGGCAGGGAATCAGAGTTGGGGCATCAGAGGTTGGGAATTAGATATGGGGAAACAGAGGCGGGAAATCCGATATGGGGAATCAGAGGTGGGGAATCAGAGGCAGGGAATCAGATGTGCCTAATCAGAGATGGGGAATCAGAGGCAGGGAATCAGAATCAGAAGCGGGGAATCAGAGGCCGGGAATCAGAGGCCGGGAATCAGATGCTGCGAATAAGAGGCCGGGAATCAGAGGTGGGGAATCAGAGTCTGGGAATCAGAGATGGGGATTCAGAGGCGGGGAATGAGATATGGAGAATCAGAGGCGGAGAATCAGAGGCGGGGAAACAGAGGTGGGGAATCAGATATGTGGAATCAGAGGTGGCGAATCAAAGGCGGTGAATCAGAGATGGGGAATGAGGGGTGGGGAATCAGAGGCAGGGAATCAAACACGGGAAATCAGAGGCGGGGAATCAGAGTTGGGGAATCAGAGGCAGGGAATCAGATATGGGGAAACAGGGGCAGGGAATCAGAGGCGGGGAAACAGAGGCTGGGAATCAGATATGGGGAATCAGAGGTGTGGAATCAGAGGTTGGGAATCAGAGGCAGGGAATCAGAGTCGGGGAAATAGAGGCGGGGAATCAGATATGGGGAATCAGAGGTGGCGAATCAAAGGCGGTGAAACAGATGGGGAAACAGGGGCAGGGAATCAGAGGAGGGGAATCAGAGGCGGGGAAGCAGAGGCGGGGAATCAGATATGGGGAATCAGAGGTGGGGAATCAGAGGTTGGGAATCAGAGGCAGGGAATCAGAGGTGGGGAATCAGAGGCGGGGAATCAGAGGCAGGGAATCAGATGTGCGGAATCGGAGATGGGGAATCAGAGGCAGGGAATCAGAGGCGGGGAATCAGAGGTGGGGAATCAGAGGCCGGGAATCAGATATGGGGAAACAGAGGTGGGGAATCAGAGGCGGGGAAACAGAGGCGGGGAATCAGATATGGGGAATCAGAGGTGGGGAATCAGAGGTTGGGAATCAGAGGCAGGGAATCAGAGGCTTGGAATCAGATGCAGGGAATCAGATGCGGGGAATCAGAGGCGGGGAATCAGAGCTGCGGAATCAGAGGTGGGGAATCAGAGTTGGGGAATCAGAGGCGGGGACTTAGATATTGGGAAACAGAGGCGGGGAATCAGAGGCGGGGAAACAGAGGGGGGTAATCAGAGGCAGGGAATCAGATGTGCGGAATCAGAGATGGGGAATCAGAGGCAGGGAATCAGAATCAGAAGCAGGGAATCAGAGGCCGGGAATCAGAGGCCGGAATCAGATGCCGGGAATAAGAGGCCGGGAATCAGAGGTGGGGAATCAGATATGGGGAATCAGAGGTGGGGAATCAGAGGTTGTGAATCAGAGATGGGGAATCAGAGGCGGGGAATCAGAGGCCGGTAATCAGACGCGGGGAATCAGAGGCGGGGAATCAGAGGCGGGGAATCAGAGGCCGGGAATCAGAGGCAGGGAATCAAACACGGGGAATCAGAGGCGGGGAATCAGAGCTGGGGAATCAGAGGCGGGGAATCAGAGTTGGGGAATCAGAGGCGGGGAATCAGATGCAGGGAATCAATATGGGAAATCAGAGGTGGGGAATCAGAGGTTGGGAATCAGAGGAAGGGAATCAGAGGCGAGGAATCAGAGCTGGGGAATCAGAGGCGGGGAATCAGAATTGGGGAATCAGAGATGGAGAATCAGAGCTGGGGAATCAGAGGCGGGGAATCAGACGCGGGGAATCAGAGGTGGTGAATCAGAGATGTGGAATCAGAGGCGGGGAATCAGAGGCAGGGAATCAGACGCGGGGAATCAGAGGCGGGGAATCATAGCTGGCGAATCAGAGGCGGGGAATCAGAGGTGGGGAATCAGAGGCGGGGAATCAGATATTGGGAATCAGAGGTGGGGAATCAGAGGCGGGGAAACAGAGGTGGGGAATCAGATATGGGGAATCAGAGGTGGGGAATCAGAGGTTGTGAATCAGAGATGGGGAATCAGAGGCGGGGAATCAGAGGCAGGGAATCAGATGTGCGGAATCGGAGATGGGGAATCAGAGGCAGGGAATCAGAGGCGGGGAATCAGAGGCGGGGAATCAGAGGCCAGGAATCAGATATGGGGAAACAGAGGCGGGGAATACGAGGCGGGGAAACAGAGGCTGGGAATCAGATATGGGGAATCAGAGGTGGGGAATCAGAGGTTGGGAATCAGAGGCAGGGAATCAGAGGCTTGGAATCAGATGCAGGGAATCAGATGCGGGGAATCAGAGGCGGGGAATCAGAGCTGGGGAATCAGAGGCGGGGACTTAGATATTGGGAAACAGAGGCGGGGAATCAGAGGCGGGGAAACAGAGGCGGGGAATCAGATATGGGGAATCAGAGATGGGGAATCAGAGGCAGGGAATCAGATGTGCGGAATCAGAGATGGGGAATCAAAGGCAGGGAATCAGAATCAGAAGCAGGGAATCAGATGCCGGGAATCAGAGGCCGGAATCAGATGCCGGGAATAAGAGGCCGAAAATCAGAGGTGGGTAATCAGAGTCCGAGAATCAGAGATGGGGATTCAGAGGCGGGGAATGAGATATGGGGAATAAGAGGCGGGGAATCAGAGGCGGGGAAACAGAGGCGGGGAATCAGATATGGCGAATCAGAGGTGGCGAATCAAAGGCGGTGAATCAGAGATGGGGAAGCAGAGGCCGGGAATCAGAGGCAGGGAATCAAACACGGGGAATCAGAGGAGGGGAATCAGAATTGGGGAATCAGAGATGGGGAATCAGAGATGGGGAATCAGAGGCAGGGAATCAGACGCGGGGAATCAGAGGTGGTGAATCAGAGATGTGGAATCAGAGGCGGGGAATCAGAGGCAGGGAATCAGACGCGGGGAATAAGAGGCGGGGAATCATAGCTGGCGAATCAGAGGCGGGGAATCAGAGGTGGGGAATCAGAGGCGGGGAATCAGATATTGGGAATCAGAGGTGGGGAATCAGAGGCGGTGAAACAGAGGCGGGGAATCAGATATGGGGTATCAGAGGTGGGGAATCAGAGGTTGTGAATCAGAGATGGGGAATCAGAGGCGGGGAATCAGAGGCCGGTAATCAGACGCGGGGAATCAGAGGCGGGGAATCAGAGCTGGGAAATTAGAGGCAGGGAATCAGAGTTGGGGATTCAGAGGCGGGGAATCAGATATGGGGAAACAGAGGCGGGGAATCAGAGGCGGGCAAATAGAGGCGGGGATCAGATATGGGGAAACAGAGGCGGGGAATCAGAGGCGGGGAAACAGAGGCGGGGAATCAGATATGGGGATCAGAGGTGGGGAATCAGAGGTTGGGAATCAGAGGCTGGGAATCAGAGGCTGGGAATCAGATGCATGGAATCAGATGCGGGGAATCAGAGGCGGGGAATCAGAGCTGGGGAATCAGAGGTGGGGAATCAAAGTTGGGGAATCAGAGGCGGGGACTTAGATATGGGGAAACAGAGGCGGGGAATCAGAGGTGGGGAAACAGAGGCGGGGAATCAGATATGGGGAATCATAGGTGGGGAATCAGAGGCAGGGAATTAGATTTGCGGAATCAGAGATGGGGAATCAGAAGCATGGAATCAGAGGCCGGGAATCAGAGGCCGGAATCAGATGCCGGGAATAGGAGGCCGGGAATCAGAGGTGGGGAATCAGAGTCCGGGAATCAGAGATGGGGAATCAGAGGCGGGGAATGAGATATGGGGAATCAGAGGCGGGGAATCAGAGGCGGGGAAACAGAGGCGAGGAATCAGATATGGGAATCAGAGGTGGCGAATCAAAGGCGTTGAATCAAAGATGGGGAATCAGAGGCGGGGAATCAGAGGCAGGGAATCAAACACGGGGAATCAGAGGCGGGGAATCAGAGCTGGGGAATCAGAGGCGGGGAATCAGAGTTGGGGAATCAGAGGCGGGGAATCAGAGCTGGGGAATCAGAGGTGGGGATCAGAGTCGGGGAATCAGAGGCAGGGAATCAGATGTGCGGAATCAGAGATGGGGAATCAGAGGTGGGGAATCAGAGGCTGTGAATCAGAGATGGGGAATCAGAGGCGGGGAATCAGAGGCAGGAAATCAGACACGGGGATTCAGAGGCTGGGAATCAGACGGGGGGAATCAAAGGCGGGGAATCAGAGCTGGGGAATCAGAGGCAGGGAATCAGAGTTGGGGATTCAGAGGCGGGGAATCAGATATGGGGAAACAGAGGCGGGGAATCAGAGGCGGGCAAACAGAGGCGGGGAATTAGATATGGGGAATCAGAGGTGGGGAATCAGAGGTGGTGAATCAGAGATGGGGAATCACAGGCGGGGAATCAGAGGCAGGGAATAGAACGCGGGGAATCAGAGGCAGGGAATCAGAGTTGGGGCATCAGAGGTTGGGAATTAGATATGGGGAAACAGAGGCGGGAAATCCGATATGGGGAATCAGAGGTGGGGAATCAGAGGCAGGGAATCAGATGTGCGGAATCAGAGATGATGAATCAGAGGCAGGGAATCAGAATCAGAAGCGGGGAATCAGAGGCCGGGAATCAGAGGCCGGGAATCAGATGCTGGGAATAAGAGGCCGGGAATCAGAGGTGGGGAATCAGAGTCCGGGAATCAGAGATGGGGATTCAGAGGCGGGGAATGAGATATGGAGAATCAGAGGCGGGGAATCAGAGGCGGGGAAACAGAGGTGGGGAATCAGATATGTGGAATCAGAGGTGGCGAATCAAAGGCGGTGAATCAGAGATGGGGAATCAGAGGCGGGGAATCAGAGCTGGGGAATCAGAGGCGGGGAATCAGAGTTGGGGAATCAGAGGCAGGGAATCAGATATGGGGAAACAGGGGCAGGGAATCAGAGGCGGGGAAACAGAGGCGGGGAATCAGACATGGGGAATCAGAGGTGTGGAATCAGAGGTTGGGAATCAGAGGCAGGGAATCAGAGGCGGGGAAACAGAGGCGGGGAATTAGATATGGGGAATCAGAGGTGGCGAATCAAAGGCGGTGAAACAGAGATGGTGAATCAGAGCAGGGAATCAGAGGCATGGAATCAAACACGGGGAATCAGAGCTGGGGAATCAGAGGCGGGGAATGAGATATGGGGAATCAGAGGCGGGGAATCAGAGGCGGGGAAACAGAGGCGAGGAATCAGATATGGGAATCAGAGGTGGCGAATCAAAGGCGTTGAATCAGAGATGGGGAATCAGAGGCGGGGAATCAGAGGCAGGGAATCAAACACGGGGAATCAGAGGCGGGGAATCAGAGCTGGGGAATCAGAGGCGGGGAATCAGAGTTGGGGAATCAGAGGCGGGGAATCAGAGCTGGGGAATCAGAGGTGGGGATCAGAGTCGGGGAATCAGAGGCAGGGAATCAGATGTGCGGAATCAGAGATGGGGAATCAGAGGTGGGGAATCAGAGGCTGTGAATCAGAGATGGGGAATCAGAGGCGGGGAATCAGAGGCAGGAAATCAGACACGGGGATTCAGAGGCTGGGAATCAGACGGGGGGAATCAAAGGCGGGGAATCAGAGCTGGGGAATCAGAGGCAGGGAATCAGAGTTGGGTATTCAGAGGCGGGGAATCAGATATGGGGAAACAGAGGCGGGGAATCAGAGGCGGGCAAACAGAGGCGGGGAATTAGATATGGGGAATCAGAGGTGGGGAATCAGAGGTGGTGAATCAGAGATGGGGAATCACAGGCGGGGAATCAGAGGCAGGGAATAGAACGCGGGGAATCAGAGGCAGGGAATCAGAGTTGGGGCATCAGAGGTTGGGAATTAGATATGGGGAAACAGAGGCGGGAAATCCGATATGGGGAATCAGAGGTGGGGAATCAGAGGCAGGGAATCAGATGTGCCTAATCAGAGATGGGGAATCAGAGGCAGGGAATCAGAATCAGAAGCGGGGAATCAGAGGCCGGGAATCAGAGGCCGGGAATCAGATGCTGGGAATAAGAGGCCGGGAATCAGAGGTGGGGAATCAGAGTCTGGGAATCAGAGATGGGGATTCAGAGGCGGGGAATGAGATATGGAGAATCAGAGGCGGAGAATCAGAGGCGGGGAAACAGAGGTGGGGAATCAGATATGTGGAATCAGAGGTGGCGAATCAAAGGCGGTGAATCAGAGATGGGGAATGAGGGGTGGGGAATCAGAGGCAGGGAATCAAACACGGGAAATCAGAGGCGGGGAATCAGAGTTGGGGAATCAGAGGCAGGGAATCAGATATGGGGAAACAGGGGCAGGGAATCAGAGGCGGGGAAACAGAGGCTGGGAATCAGATATGGGGAATCAGAGGTGTGGAATCAGAGGTTGGGAATCAGAGGCAGGGAATCAGAGTCGGGGAAATAGAGGCGGGGAATCAGATATGGGGAATCAGAGGTGGCGAATCAAAGGCGGTGAAACAGATGGGGAAACAGGGGCAGGGAATCAGAGGAGGGGAATCAGAGGCGGGGAAGCAGAGGCGGGGAATCAGATATGGGGAATCAGAGGTGGGGAATCAGAGGTTGGGAATCAGAGGCAGGGAATCAGAGGTGGGGAATCAGAGGCGGGGAATCAGAGGCAGGGAATCAGATGTGCGGAATCGGAGATGGGGAATCAGAGGCAGGGAATCAGAGGCGGGGAATCAGAGGTGGGGAATCAGAGGCCGGGAATCAGATATGGGGAAACAGAGGTGGGGAATCAGAGGCGGGGAAACAGAGGCGGGGAATCAGATATGGGGAATCAGAGGTGGGGAATCAGAGGTTGGGAATCAGAGGCAGGGAATCAGAGGCTTGGAATCAGATGCAGGGAATCAGATGCGGGGAATCAGAGGCGGGGAATCAGAGCTGCGGAATCAGAGGTGGGGAATCAGAGTTGGGGAATCAGAGGCGGGGACTTAGATATTGGGAAACAGAGGCGGGGAATCAGAGGCGGGGAAACAGAGGGGGGTAATCAGAGGCAGGGAATCAGATGTGCGGAATCAGAGATGGGGAATCAGAGGCAGGGAATCAGAATCAGAAGCAGGGAATCAGAGGCCGGGAATCAGAGGCCGGAATCAGATGCCGGGAATAAGAGGCCGGGAATCAGAGGTGGGGAATCAGATATGGGGAATCAGAGGTGGGGAATCAGAGGTTGTGAATCAGAGATGGGGAATCAGAGGCGGGGAATCAGAGGCCGGTAATCAGACGCGGGGAATCAGAGGCGGGGAATCAGAGGCGGGGAATCAGAGGCCGGGAATCAGAGGCAGGGAATCAAACACGGGGAATCAGAGGCGGGGAATCAGAGCTGGGGAATCAGAGGCGGGGAATCAGAGTTGGGGAATCAGAGGCGGGGAATCAGATGCAGGGAATCAATATGGGAAATCAGAGGTGGGGAATCAGAGGTTGGGAATCAGAGGAAGGGAATCAGAGGCGAGGAATCAGAGCTGGGGAATCAGAGGCGGGGAATCAGAATTGGGGAATCAGAGATGGAGAATCAGAGCTGGGGAATCAGAGGCGGGGAATCAGACGCGGGGAATCAGAGGTGGTGAATCAGAGATGTGGAATCAGAGGCGGGGAATCAGAGGCAGGGAATCAGACGCGGGGAATCAGAGGCGGGGAATCATAGCTGGCGAATCAGAGGCGGGGAATCAGAGGTGGGGAATCAGAGGCGGGGAATCAGATATTGGGAATCAGAGGTGGGGAATCAGAGGCGGGGAAACAGAGGTGGGGAATCAGATATGGGGAATCAGAGGTGGGGAATCAGAGGTTGTGAATCAGAGATGGGGAATCAGAGGCGGGGAATCAGAGGCAGGGAATCAGATGTGCGGAATCGGAGATGGGGAATCAGAGGCAGGGAATCAGAGGCGGGGAATCAGAGGCGGGGAATCAGAGGCCAGGAATCAGATATGGGGAAACAGAGGCGGGGAATACGAGGCGGGGAAACAGAGGCTGGGAATCAGATATGGGGAATCAGAGGTGGGGAATCAGAGGTTGGGAATCAGAGGCAGGGAATCAGAGGCTTGGAATCAGATGCAGGGAATCAGATGCGGGGAATCAGAGGCGGGGAATCAGAGCTGGGGAATCAGAGGCGGGGACTTAGATATTGGGAAACAGAGGCGGGGAATCAGAGGCGGGGAAACAGAGGCGGGGAATCAGATATGGGGAATCAGAGATGGGGAATCAGAGGCAGGGAATCAGATGTGCGGAATCAGAGATGGGGAATCAAAGGCAGGGAATCAGAATCAGAAGCAGGGAATCAGATGCCGGGAATCAGAGGCCGGAATCAGATGCCGGGAATAAGAGGCCGAAAATCAGAGGTGGGGAATCAGAGTCCGAGAATCAGAGATGGGGATTCAGAGGCGGGGAATGAGATATGGGGAATAAGAGGCGGGGAATCAGAGGCGGGGAAACAGAGGCGGGGAATCAGATATGGCGAATCAGAGGTGGCGAATCAAAGGCGGTGAATCAGAGATGGGGAAGCAGAGGCCGGGAATCAGAGGCAGGGAATCAAACACGGGGAATCAGAGGAGGGGAATCAGAATTGGCGAATCAGAGATGGGGAATCAGAGATGGGGAATCAGAGGCAGGGAATCAGACGCGGGGAATCAGAGGTGGTGAATCAGAGATGTGGAATCAGAGGCGGGGAATCAGAGGCAGGGAATCAGACGCGGGGAATAAGAGGCGGGGAATCATAGCTGGCGAATCAGAGGCGGGGAATCAGAGGTGGGGAATCAGAGGCGGGGAATCAGATATTGGGAATCAGAGGTGGGGAATCAGAGGCGGTGAAACAGAGGCGGGGAATCAGATATGGGGTATCAGAGGTGGGGAATCAGAGGTTGTGAATCAGAGATGGGGAATCAGAGGCGGGGAATCAGAGGCCGGTAATCAGACGCGGGGAATCAGAGGCGGGGAATCAGAGCTGGGAAATTAGAGGCAGGGAATCAGAGTTGGGGATTCAGAGGCGGGGAATCAGATATGGGGAAACAGAGGCGGGGAATCAGAGGCGGGCAAATAGAGGCGGGGATCAGATATGGGGAAACAGAGGCGGGGAATCAGAGGCGGGGAAACAGAGGCGGGGAATCAGATATGGGGATCAGAGGTGGGGAATCAGAGGTTGGGAATCAGAGGCTGGGAATCAGAGGCTGGGAATCAGATGCATGGAATCAGATGCGGGGAATCAGAGGCGGGGAATCAGAGCTGGGGAATCAGAGGTGGGGAATCAAAGTTGGGGAATCAGAGGCGGGGACTTAGATATGGGGAAACAGAGGCGGGGAATCAGAGGTGGGGAAACAGAGGCGGGGAATCAGATATGGGGAATCATAGGTGGGGAATCAGAGGCAGGGAATTAGATTTGCGGAATCAGAGATGGGGAATCAGAAGCATGGAATCAGAGGCCGGGAATCAGAGGCCGGAATCAGATGCCGGGAATAGGAGGCCGGGAATCAGAGGTGGGGAATCAGAGTCCGGGAATCAGAGATGGGGAATCAGAGGCGGGGAATGAGATATGGGGAATCAGAGGCGGGGAATCAGAGGCGGGGAAACAGAGGCGAGGAATCAGATATGGGAATCAGAGGTGGCGAATCAAAGGCGTTGAATCAAAGATGGGGAATCAGAGGCGGGGAATCAGAGGCAGGGAATCAAACACGGGGAATCAGAGGCGGGGAATCAGAGCTGGGGAATCAGAGGCGGGGAATCAGAGTTGGGGAATCAGAGGCGGGGAATCAGAGCTGGGGAATCAGAGGTGGGGATCAGAGTCGGGGAATCAGAGGCAGGGAATCAGATGTGCGGAATCAGAGATGGGGAATCAGAGGTGGGGAATCAGAGGCTGTGAATCAGAGATGGGGAATCAGAGGCGGGGAATCAGAGGCAGGAAATCAGACACGGGGATTCAGAGGCTGGGAATCAGACGGGGGGAATCAAAGGCGGGGAATCAGAGCTGGGGAATCAGAGGCAGGGAATCAGAGTTGGGGATTCAGAGGCGGGGAATCAGATATGGGGAAACAGAGGCGGGGAATCAGAGGCGGGCAAACAGAGGCGGGGAATTAGATATGGGGAATCAGAGGTGGGGAATCAGAGGTGGTGAATCAGAGATGGGGAATCACAGGCGGGGAATCAGAGGCAGGGAATAGAACGCGGGGAATCAGAGGCAGGGAATCAGAGTTGGGGCATCAGAGGTTGGGAATTAGATATGGGGAAACAGAGGCGGGAAATCCGATATGGGGAATCAGAGGTGGGGAATCAGAGGCAGGGAATCAGATGTGCGGAATCAGAGATGATGAATCAGAGGCAGGGAATCAGAATCAGAAGCGGGGAATCAGAGGCCGGGAATCAGAGGCCGGGAATCAGATGCTGGGAATAAGAGGCCGGGAATCAGAGGTGGGGAATCAGAGTCCGGGAATCAGAGATGGGGATTCAGAGGCGGGGAATGAGATATGGAGAATCAGAGGCGGGGAATCAGAGGCGGGGAAACAGAGGTGGGGAATCAGATATGTGGAATCAGAGGTGGCGAATCAAAGGCGGTGAATCAGAGATGGGGAATCAGAGGCGGGGAATCAGAGCTGGGGAATCAGAGGCGGGGAATCAGAGTTGGGGAATCAGAGGCAGGGAATCAGATATGGGGAAACAGGGGCAGGGAATCAGAGGCGGGGAAACAGAGGCGGGGAATCAGACATGGGGAATCAGAGGTGTGGAATCAGAGGTTGGGAATCAGAGGCAGGGAATCAGAGGCGGGGAAACAGAGGCGGGGAATTAGATATGGGGAATCAGAGGTGGCGAATCAAAGGCGGTGAAACAGAGATGGTGAATCAGAGCAGGGAATCAGAGGCAGGGAATCAAACACGGGGAATCAGAGCTGGGGAATCAGAGGCGGGGAATTAGAGTTGGGGAATCAGAGGAGGGGAATCAGAGGCGGGGAAACAGAGGCGGGGAATCAGATATGGGGAATCAGAGGTGGGGAATCAGAGGTTGGGAATCAGAGGCAGGGAATCAGAGGTGGGGAATCAGAGGCGGGGAATCAGAGGCAGGGAATCAGATGTGCGGAATCGGAGATGGGGAATCAGAGGCAGGGAATCAGAGGCGGGAATTCAGAGGCGGGGAATCAGAGGCCGGGAATCAGATATGGGGAAACAGAGGTGGGGAATCAGAGGCGGGGAAACAGAGGCGGGGAATCAGATATGGGGAATCAGAGGTGGGGTATCAGAGGTTGGGAATCAGAGGCAGGGAATCAGAGGCTTGGAATCAGATGCAGGGAATCAGATGCGGGGAATCAGAGGCGGGGAATCAGAGCTGGGGAATCAGAGGTGGGGAATCAGAGTTGGGGAATCAGAGGCGGGGACTTAGATATTGGGAAACAGAGGCGGGGAATCAGAGGCGGGGAAACAGAGGGGGGGTAATCAGAGGCAGGGAATCAGATGTGCGGAATCAGAGATGGGGAATCAGAGGCAGGGAATCAGAATCAGAAGCAGGGAATCAGAGGCCGGGAATCAGAGGCCGGAATCAGATGCCGGGAATAAGAGGCCGGGAATCAGAGGTGGGGAATCAGATATGGGGAATCAGAGGTGTGGAATCAGAGGTTGTGAATCAGAGATGGGGAATCAGAGGCGGGGAATCAGAGGCCGGTAATCAGACGCGGGGAATCAGAAGCGGGGAATCAGAGGCGGGGAAACAGAGGCGGGGAATCAGATTTGGGGAATCAGAGGTGGCGAATCAAAGGCGGTGAATCAGAGATGGGGAATCAGAGGCCGGGAATCGGAGGCAGGGAATCAAACACGGGGAATCAGAGGAGGGGAATCAGAGCTGGGGAATCAGAGGCGGGGAATCAGAGTTGGGGAATCAGAGGCGGGGAATCAGATGCAGGGAATCAATATGGGAAATCAGAGGCGGGGAAACAGAGGTGGGGAATCAGATATGGGGAATCAGAGATGTGGAATCAGAGGCAGGGAATCAGATGTGCGGAATCAGAGATGGGGAATCAAAGGCAGGGAATCAGAATCAGAAGCAGGGAATCAGATGCCGGGAATCAGAGGCCGGAATCAGATGCCGGGAATAAGAGGCCGGAAATCAGAGGTGGGGAATCAGAGTCCGGGAATCAGAGATGGGGATTCAGAGGCGGGGAATGAGATATGGGGAATAAGAGGCGGGGAATCAGAGGCGGGGAAACAGAGGCGGGGAATCAGATATGGCGAATCAGAGGTGGCGAATAAAAGGCGGTGAATCAGAGATGGGGAATCAGAGGACGGGAATCAGAGGCAGGGAATCAAACACGGGGAATCAGAGGAGGGGAATCAGAATTGGGGAATCAGAGATGGGGAATCAGAGATGGGGAATCAGAGGCAGGGAATCAGACGCGGGGAATCAGAGGTGGTGAATCAGAGATGTGGAATCAGAGGAGGGGAATCAGAGGCAGGGAATCAGACGCGGGGAATAAGAGGCGGGGAATCATAGCTGGCGAATCAGAGGCGGGGAATCAGAGGTGGGGAATCAGAGGCGGGGAATCAGAGGCAGGGAATCAGATGTGCGGAATCGGAGATGGGGAATCAGAGTCAGGGAATCAGAGGCGGGGAATCAGAGGCGGGGAATCAGAGGCCGGGAATCAGATATGGGGAAACAGAGGTGGGGAATCAGAGGCGGGGAATCAGAGGCGGGGAATCAGATCTGGGGAATCAGAGGTGGGGAATCAGAGTTGGGGAATCAGAGGCGGGGACTTAGATATTGGGAAACAGAGGCGGGGAATCAGAGGCGGGGAAACAGAGGGGGGTAATCAGAGGCAGGGAATCAGATGTGCGGAATCAGAGATGGGGAATCAGAGGCAGGGAATCAGAATCAGAAGCAGGGAATCAGAGGCCGGGAATCAGAGGCCGGAATCAGATGCCGGGAATAAGAGGCCGGGAATCAGAGGTGGGGAATCAGATATGGGGAATCAGAGGTGGGGAATCAGAGGTTGTGAATCAGAGATGGGGAATCAGAGGCGGGGAATCAGAGGCCGGTAATCAGACGCGGGGAATCAGAAGCGGGGAATCAGAGGCGGGGAAACAGAGGCGGGGAATCAGATTTGGGGAATCAGAGGTGGCGAATCAAAGGCGGTGAATCAGAGGTGGGGAATCAGAGTCCGGGAATCAGAGATGGGGATTCAGAGGCGGGGAATGAGATATGGGGAATAAGAGGCGGGGAATCAGAGGCGGGGAAACAGAGGCGGGGAATCAGATATGGCGAATCAGAGGTGGCGAATAAAAGGCGGTGAATCAGAGATGGGGAATCAGAGTTGGGGATTCAGAGGAGGGGAATCAGAATTGGGGAATCAGAGATGGGGAATCAGAGATGGGGAATCAGAGGCAGGGAATCAGACGCGGGGAATCAGAGGTGGTGAATCAGAGATGTGGAATCAGAGGAGGGGAATCAGAGGCAGGGAATCAGACGCGGGGAATAAGAGGCGGGGAATCATAGCTGGCGAATCAGAGGCGGGGAATCAGAGGTGGGGAATCAGAGGCGGGGAATCAGATATTGGGAATCAGAGGTGGGGAATCAGAGGCGGTGAAACAGAGGCGGGGAATCAGATATGGGGTATCAGAGGTGGGGAATCAGAGGTTGTGAATCAGAGATGGGGAATCAGAGGCGGGGAATCAGAGGCCGGTAATCAGACGCGGGGAATCAGAGGCGGGGAATCAGAGCTGGGAAATTAGAGGCAGGGAATCAGAGTTGGGGATTCAGAGGCGGGGAATCAGATATGGGGAAACAGAGGCGGGGAATCAGAGGCGGGCAAATAGAGGCAGGGATCAGATATGGGGAAACAGAGGCGGGGAATCAGAGGCGGGGAAACAGAGGCGGGGAATCAGATATGGGGATCAGAGGTGGGGAATCAGAGGTTGGGAATCAGAGGCTGGGAATCAGAGGCTGGGACTCAAATGCATGGAATCAGATGCGGGGAATCAGAGGCGGGGAATCAGAGCTGGGGAATCAGAGGTGGGGAATCAAAGTTGGGGAATCAGAGGCGGGGACTTAGATATGGGGAAACAGAGGCGGGGAATCAGAGGTGGGGAAACAGAGGCGGGGAATCAGATATGGGGAATCATAGGTGGGGAGTCAGAGGCAGGGAATTAGATTTGCGGAATCAGAGATGGGGAATCAGAAGCATGGAATCAGAGGCCGGGAATCAGAGGCCGGAATCAGATGCCGGGAATAAGAGGCCGGGAATCAGAGGTGGGGAATCAGAGTCCGGGAATCAGAGATGGGGAATCAGAGGCGGGGAATGAGATATGGGGAATCAGAGGCGGGGAATCAGAGGCGGGGAAACAGAGGCGAGGAATCAGATATGGGAATCAGAGGTGGCGAATCAAAGGCGTTGAATCAGAGATGGGGAATCAGAGGCGGGGAATCAGAGGCAGGGAATCAAACACGGGGAATCAGAGGCGGGGAATCAGAGCTGGGGAATCAGAGGCGGGGAATCAGAGTTGGGGAATCAGAGGCGGGGAATCAGAGCTGGGGAATCAGAGGTGGGGATCAGAGTCGGGGAATCAGAGGCAGGGAATCAGATGTGCGGAATCAGAGATGGGGAATCAGAGGTGGGGAATCAGAGGCTGTGAATCAGAGATGGGGAATCAGAGGCGGGGAATCAGAGGCAGGAAATCAGACACGGGGATTCAGAGGCTGGGAATCAGACGGGGGGAATCAAAGGCGGGGAATCAGAGCTGGGGAATCAGAGGCAGGGAATCAGAGTTGGGTATTCAGAGGCAGGGAATCAGATATGGGGAAACAGAGGCGGGGAATCAGAGGCGGGCAAACAGAGGCGGGGAATTAGATATGGGGAATCAGAGGTGGGGAATCAGAGGTGGTGAATCAGAGATGGGGAATCACAGGCGGGGAATCAGAGGCAGGGAATAGAACGCGGGGAATCAGAGGCAGGGAATCAGAGTTGGGGCATCAGAGGTTGGGAATTAGATATGGGGAAACAGAGGCGGGAATTCCGATATGGGGAATCAGAGGTGGGGAATCAGAGGCAGGGAATCAGATGTGCCTAATCAGAGATGGGGAATCAGAGGCAGGGAATCAGAATCAGAAGCGGGGAATCAGAGGCCGGGAATCAGAGGCCGGGAATCAGATGCTGGGAATAAGAGGCCGGGAATCAGAGGTGGGGAATCAGAGTCCGGGAATCAGAGATGGGGATTCAGAGGCGGGGAATGAGATATGGAGAATCAGAGGCGGAGAATCAGAGGCGGGGAAACAGAGGTGGGGAATCAGATATGTGGAATCAGAGGTGGCGAATCAAAGGCGGTGAATCAGAGATGGGGAATGAGGGGCGGGGAATCAGAGGCAGGGAATCAAACACGGGAAATCAGAGGCGGGGAATCAGAGTTGGGGAATCAGAGGCAGGGAATCAGATATGGGGAAACAGGGGCAGGGAATCAGAGGCGGGGAAACAGAGGCGGGGAATCAGATATGGGGAATCAGAGGTGTGGAATCAGAGGTTGGGAATCAGAGGCAGGGAATCAGAGTCGGGGAAACAGAGGCGGGGAATCAGATATGGGGAATCAGAGGTGGCGAATCAAAGGCGGTGAAACAGATGGGGAATCAGGGCAGGGAATCAGAGGCAGGGAATCAAACACGGGGAATCAGAGCTGCGGAATCAGAGGCGGGGAACTAGAGTTGGGGAATCAGAGGAGGGGAATCAGAGGCGGGGAAGCAGAGGCGGGGAATCAGATATGGGGAATCAGAGGTGGGGAATCAGAGGTTGGGAATCAGAGGCAGGGAATCAGAGGTGGGGAATCAGAGGCGGGGAATCAGAGGCAGGGAATCAGATGTGCGGAATCGGAGATGGGGAATCAGAGGCAGGGAATCAGAGGCGGGGAATCAGAGGTGGGGAATCAGAGGCCGGGAATCAGATATGGGGAAACAGAGGTGGGGAATCAGAGGCGGGGAAACAGAGGCGGGGAATCAGATATGGGGAATCAGAGGTGGGGAATCAGAGGTTGGGAATCAGAGGCAGGGAATCAGAGGCTTGGAATCAGATGCAGGGAATCAGAGCTGCGGAATCAGAGGTGGGGAATCAGAGTTGGGGAATCAGAGGCGGGGACTTAGATATTGGGAAACAGAGGCGGGGAATCAGAGGCGGGGAAACAGAGGGGGGTAATCAGAGGCAGGGAATCAGATGTGCGGAATCAGAGATGGGGAATCAGAGGCAGGGAATCAGAATCAGAAGCAGGGAATCAGAGGCCGGGAATCAGAGGCCGGAATCAGATGCCGGGAATAAGAGGCCGGGAATCAGAGGTGGGGAATCAGATATGGGGAATCAGAGGTGGGGAATCAGAGGTTGTGAATCAGAGATGGGGAATCAGAGGCGGGGAATCAGAGGCCGGTAATCAGACGCGGGGAATCTGAGGCGGGGAATCAGAGGCGGGGAAACAGAGGCGGGGAATCCGATTTGGGGAATCAGAGGTGGCGAATCAAAGGCGGTGAATCAGAGATGGGGAATCAGAGGCCGGGAATCAGAGGCAGGGAATCAAACACGGGGAATCAGAGGCGGGGAATCAGAGCTGGGGAATCAGAGGCGGGGAATCAGAATTGTGGAATCAGAGATGGGGAATCAGAGATGGGGAATCAGAGGCGGGGAATCAGACGCGGGGAATCAGAGGTGGTGAATCAGAGATGTGGAATCAGAGGCGGGGAATCAGAGGCAGGGAATCAGACGCGGGGAATCAGAGGCGGGGAATCATAGCTGGCGAATCAGAGGCGGGGAATCAGAGGTGGGGAATCAGAGGCGGGGAATCAGATATTGGGAATCAGAGGTGGGGAATCAGAGGCGGGGAAACAGAGGTGGGGAATCAGATATGGGGAATCAGAGGTGGGGAATCACAGGTTGTGAATCAGAGATGGGGAATCAGAGGCGGGGAATCAGAGGCCGGTAATCAGACGCGGGGAATCAGAGGCGGGGAATCAGACATGGGAAATTAGAGGCAGGGAATCAGAGTTGGGGATTCAGAGGCGGGGAATCAGATATGGGGAAACAGAGGCGGGGAATCAGAGGCGGGGAAACAGAGGCGGGGAATCAGATATAGGGAATCAGAGGTGGGGAATCAGATATGGCGAATCAGAGGTGGCGAATCTAACGCGGTGAATCAGAGATGGGGAATCAGAGGCCGGGAATCAGAGGCAGGGAATCAAACACGGGGAATCAGAGGAGGGGAATCAGAATTGTGGAATCAGAGATGGGGAATCAGAGATGGGGAATCAGAGGCAGGGAATCAGACGCAGGGAATCAGAGGCAGGGATTCAGAGCTGGGGAATCAGAGGCGGGGAATCATAGTTGGGAATCAGAGGCGGGGAATCAGATATGGGGAAACAGAGGCGGGGAATCAGGGGCGGGGAAACGGAGGCGGGGAATCAGATATGGGGAAACAGAGGCGGGGAAGCAGTGGCGGGGAAACAGAGGCGGGGAATCAGATATGGGGAATCGGATGCGGGGAATCAGAGGCGGGAAATCAGAGCTGGGGAATCAGATATGGGGAATCAGAGGTGGGGAATCAGAGGCGTGGAAACAGAGGCGGGGAATCAGATATGGGGAATCAGAGGTGGGGAATCAGAGGCAGGTAATCAGATGTGCGGAATCAGAGATGGGGAATCAGAGGCAGGGAATCAGAGGCCTGGAATCAGATGCTGGGAATAAGAGGCCGGGAATCAGAGGTGGGGAATCAGAGGCGGGAAATGAGATATGGAGAATCAGAGGCGGGGAATCAGAGGCGGGGAAACAGAGGTGGGGAATCAGATATGGGGAATCAGAGGTGGCGAATCAAAGGCGGTGAATCAGAGATGGGGAATCAGAGGCGGGGAATCAGAGGCAGGGAATCAAACACGGGGAATCAGAGGCGGGGAATCAGAGCTGGGGAATCAGAGGCTGGGAATCAAAGTTGGGGAATCAGAGGCAGGGAATCAGATATGGGGAAACAGGGGCGGGGAATCAGAGGCGGGGAAAAAGAGGCGGGGAATCATATATGGGGAATCAGAGGCGGGGAATTAGAGTTGGGGAATCAGAGGCGGGGAATCAGAGGCGGGGAAACAGAGGCGGAGAATCAAACACGGGGAATCAGAGGTGGGGAATCAGAGGTTGGGAATCAGAGGCAGGGAATCAGAGGCGGGGAATCAGAGGCGGGGAATCAGAGGCAGGGAATCAGATGTGCTGAATCGGAGATGGGGAATCAGAGGCAGGGAATCAGAGGCGGGGAATCAGAGGCGGGGAATCAGAGGCCGGGAATCAGATATGGGGAAACAGAGGCGGGGAATCAGAGGCGGGGAAACAGTCGCTGGGAATCAGATATGGGGAATCAGAGGTGGGGAATCAAAGGTTGGGAATCAGAGGCAGGGAATCAGAGGCTTGGAATCAGATGCAGGGAATCAGATGCGGGGAATCAGAGGCGGGGAATCAGAGCTGGGGAATCAGAGGCGGGGACTTAGATATTGGGAAACAGAGGCGGGGAATCAGAGGCGGGGATACAGAGGCGGGGAATCAGATATGGGGAATCAGAGATGGGGAATCAGAGGCAGGGAATCAGATGTGCGGAATCAGAGATGGGGAATCAAAGGCAGGGAATCAGAATCAGAAGCAGGGAATCAGATGCCGGGAATCAGAGGCCAGAATCAGATTCCGGGAATAAGAGGCCGGAAATCAGAGGTGGGGAATCAGAGTCCGGGAATCAGAGATGGGGATTCAGAGGCGGGGAATGAGATATGGGGAATAAGAGGCGGGGAATCAGAGGCGGGGAAACAGAGGCGGGGAATCAGATATGGCGAATCAGAGGTGGCGAATCAAAGGCGGTGAATCAGAGATGGGGAATCAGAGGCCGGGAATCAGAGGCAGGGAATCAAACACGGGGAATCAGAGGAGGGGAATCAGAATTGGGGAATCAGAGATGGGGAATCAGAGATGGGGAATCAGAGGCAGGGAATCAGACGCGGGGAATCAGAGGTGGTGAATCAGAGATGTGGAATCAGAGGCGGGGAATCAGAGGCAGGGAATCAGACGCGGGGAATAAGAGGCGGGGAATCATAGCTGGCGAATCAGAGGCGGGGAATCAGAGGTGGGGAATCAGAGGCGGGGAATCAGATATTGGGAATCAGAGGTGGGGAATCAGAGGCGGTGAAACAGAGGCGTGGAATCAGATATGGGGTATCAGAGGTGGGGAATCAGAGGTTGTGAATCAGAGATGGGGAATCAGAGACGGGGAATCAGAGGCCGGTAATCAGACGCGGGGAATCAGAGGCGGGGAATCAGAGCTGGGAAATTAGAGGCAGGGAATCAGAGTTGGGGATTCAGAGGCGGGGAATCAGATATGGGGAAACAGAGGCGGGGAATCAGAGGCGGGCAAATAGAGGCGGGGATCAGATATGGGGAAACAGAGGCGGGGAATCAGAGGCGGGGAAACAGAGGCAGGGAATCAGATATGGGGATCAGAGGTGGGGAATCAGAGGTTGGGAATCAGAGGCTGGGAATCAGAGGCTGGGAATCAGATGCATGGAATCAGATGCGGGGAATCAGAGGCGGGGAATAAGAGCTGGGGAATCAGAGGTGGGGAATCAAAGTTGGGGAATCAGAGGCGGGGACTTAGATATGGGGAAACAGAGGCGGGGAATCAGAGGTGGGGAAACAGAGGCGGGGAATCAGATATGGGGAATCAGAGGTGGGGAATCAGAGGCAGGGAATTAGATTTGCGGAATCAGAGATGGGGAATCAGAAGCATGGAATCAGAGGCCGGGAATCAGAGGCCGGAATCAGATGCCGGGAATAAGAGGTCGGGAATCAGAGGTGGGGAATCAGAGTCCGGGAATCAGAGATGGGGAATCAGAGGCGGGGAATGAGATATGGGGAATCAGAGGCGGGGAATCAGAGGCGGGGAAACAGAGGCGAGGAATCAGATATGGGGAATCAGAGGTGGCGAATCAAAGGCGTTGAATCTGAGATGGGGAATCAGAGGCGGGGAATCAGAGGCAGGGAATCAAACACGGGGAATCAGAGGCGGGGAATCAGAGCTGGGGAATCAGAGGCGGGGAATCAGAGTTGGGGAATCAGAGGCGGGGAATCAGAGCTGGGGAATCAGAGGTGGGGATCAGAGTCGGGGAATCAGAGGCAGGGAATCAGATGTGCGGAATCAGAGATGGGGAATCAGAGGTGGGGAATCAGAGGCTGTGAATCAGAGATGGGGAATCAGAGGCGGGGAATCAGAGGCAGGAAATCAGACACGGGGATTCAGACGCTGGGAATCAGACGGGGGGAATCAAAGGCGGGGAATCAGAGCTGGGGAATCAGAGGCAGGGAATCAGAGTTGGGGATTCAGAGGCGGGGAATCAGATATGGGGAAACAGAGGAGTGGAATCAGAGGCGGGCAAACAGAGGCGGGGAATTAGATATGGGGAATCAGAGGTGGGGAATCAGAGGTGGTGAATCAGAGATGGGGAATCACAGGCGGGGAATCAGAGGCAGGGAATAGAACGCGGGGAATCAGAGGCAGGGAATCAGAGTTGGGGCATCAGAGGTTGGGAATTAGATATGGGGAAACAGAGGCGGGAAATCCGATATGGGGAATCAGAGGTGGGGAATCAGAGGCAGGGAATCAGATGTGCGGAATCAGAGAAGGGGAATCAGAGGCAGGGAATCAGAATCAGAAGCGGGGAATCAGAGGCCGGGAATCAGAGGCCGGGAATCAGATGCTGGGAATAAGAGGCCGGGAATCAGAGGTGGGGAATCAGAGTCCGGGAATCTGAGATGGGGATTCAGAGGCGGGGAATGAGATATGGAGAATCAGAGGCGGGGAATCAGAGGCGGGGAAACAGAGGTGGGGAATCAGATATGTGGAATCAGAGGTGGCGAATCAAAGGCGGTGAATCAGAGATGGGGAATCAGAGGCGGGGAATCAGAGGCAGGGAATCAAACACGGGAAATCAGAGGCGGGGAATCAGAGCTGGGGAATCAGAGGCGGGGAATCAGAGTTGGGGAATCAGAGGCAGGGAATCAGATATGGGGAAACAGGGGCAGGGAATCAGAGGCGGGGAAACAGAGGCGGGGAATCAGATATGGGGAATCAGAGGTGTGGAATCAGAGGTTGGGAATCAGAGGCAGGGAATCAGAGGCGGGGAAACAGAGGCGGGGAATCAGATATGGGGAATCAGAGGTGGCGAATCAAAGGCGGTGAAACAGAGATGGGGAATCAGGGCAGGGAATCAGAGGCAGGGAATCAAACACGGGGAATCAGAGCTGGGGAATCAGAGGCGGGGAATTAGAGTTGGGGAATCAGAGGAGGGGAATCAGAGGCGGGGAAACAGAGGCGGGGAATCAGATATGGGGAATCAGAGGTGGGGAATCAGAGGTTGGGAATCAGAGGCAGGGAATCAGAGGTGGGGAATCAGAGGCGGGGAATCAGAGGCAGGGAATCAGATGTGCGGAATCGGAGATGGGGAATCAGATGCAGGGAATCAGAGGCGGGGAATCAGAGGCCGGGAATCAGAGGCCGGGAATCAGATATGGGGAAACAGAGGTGGGGAATCAGAGGCGGGGAAACAGAGGCGGGGAATCAGATATGGGGAATCAGAGGTGGGGAATCAGAGGTTGGGAATCAGAGGCAGGGAATCAGAGGCTTGGAATCAGATGCAGGGAATCAGATGCGGGGAATCAGAGGCGGGGAATCAGAGCTGGGGAATCAGAGGTGGGGAATCAGAGTTGGGGAATCAGAGATATTGGGAAACAGAGGCGGGGAATCAGAGGCGGGGAAACAGAGGGGGGTAATCAGAGGCAGGGAATCAGATGTGCGGAATCAGAGATGGGGAATCAGAGGCAGGGAATCAGAATCAGAAGCAGGGAATCAGAGGCCGGGAATCAGAGGCCGGAATCAGATGCCGGGAATAAGAGGCCGGAAATCAGAGGTGGGGAATCAGATATGGGGAATCAGAGGTGGGGAATCAGAGGTTGTGAATCAGAGATGGGGAATCAGAGGCGGGGAATCAGAGGCCGGTAATCAGACGCGGGGAATCAGAGGCGGGGAATCAGAGGCGGGGAAACAGAGGCGGGGACTTAGATATTGGGAAACAGAGGCGGGGAATCAGAGGCGGGGAAACAGAGGCGGGGAATCAGATATGGGGAATCAGAGATGGGGAATCAGAGGCAGGGAATCAGATGTGCGGAATCAGAGATGGGGAATCAAAGGCAGGGAATCAGAATCAGAAGCAGGGAATCAGATGCCGGGAATCAGAGGCCGGAATCAGATGCCGGGAATAAGAGGCCGGAAATCAGAGTTGGGGAATCAGAGTCCCGGAATCAGAGATGGGGATTCAGAGCCGGGGAATGAGATATGGGGAATAAGAGGCGGGGAATCAGAGGCGGGGAAACAGAGGCGGGGAATCAGAGATGGGGAATCAGAGGCCGGGAATCAGAGGCAGGGAATCAAACACGGGGAATCAGAGGAGGGGAATCAGAATTGGGGAATCAGAGATGGGGAATCAGAGATGGGGAATCAGAGATGGGGAATCAGAGGCAGGGAATCAGACGCGGGAAATCAGAGGTGGTGAATCAGAGATGTGGAATCAGAGGCGGGGATTCAGAGGCAGGGAATCAGACTCGGGGAATAAGAGGCGGGGAATCATAGCTGGCGAATCAGAGGCGGGGAATCAGAGGTGGGGAATCAGAGGCGGGGAATCAGATATTGGGAATCAGAGGTGGGGAATCAGAGGCGGTGAAACAGAGGCGGGGAATCAGATATGGGGTATCAGAGGTGGGGAATCAGAGGTTGTGAATCAGAGATGGGGAATCAGAGGCGGGGAATCAGAGGCCGGTAATCAGACGCGGGGAATCAGAGGCGGGGAATCAGAGCTGGGAAATTAGAGGCAGGGAATCAGAGTTGGGGATTCAGAGGCGGGGAATCAGATATGGGGAACAGAGGCGGGGAATCAGAGGCGGGCAAATAGAGGCGGGGATCAGATATGGTGAAACAGAGGCGGGGAATCAGAGGTGGGGAAACAGAGGCGGGGAATCAGATATGGGGATCAGAGGTGGGGAATCAGAGGTTGGGAATCAGAGGCTGGTAATCAGAGGCTGGGAATCAGATGCATGGAATCAGATGCGGGGAATCAGAGGCGGGGAATCAGAGCTGGGGAATCAGAGGTGGGGAATCAAAGTTGGGGAATCAGAGGCGGGGACTTAGATATGGGGAAACAGAGGCGGGGAATCAGAGGTGGGGAAACAGAGGCGGGGAATCAGATATGGGGAATCAGAGGTGGGGAATCAGAGGCAGGGAATCAGACGCGGGGAATCAGAGGCGGGGAATCAGAGCTGGGAAATTAGAGGCAGGGAATCAGAGTTGGGGATTCAGAGGCGGGGAATCAGATATGGGGAACAGAGGCGGGGAATCAGAGGCGGGCAAATAGAGGCGGGGATCAGATATGGGGAAACAGAGGCGGGGAATCAGAGGCGGGGAAACAGAGGCGGGGAATCAGATATGGGGATCAGAGGTGGGGAATCAGAGGTTGGGAATCAGAGGCTGGGAATCAGAGGCTGGGAATCGGATGCATGGAATCAGATGCGGGGAATCAGAGGCGGGGAATCAGAGCTGGGGAATCAGAGGTGGGGAATCAAAGTTGGGGAATCAGTTGCGGGGACTTAGATATGGGGAAACAGAGGCGGGGAATCAGAGGTGGGGAAACAGAGGCGGGGAATCAGATATGGGGAATCAGAGATGGGGAATCAGAAGCATGGAATCAGAGGCCGGGAATCAGAGGCCGGAATCAGATGCCGGGAATAAGAGGCCGGGAATCAGAGGTGGGGAATCAGAGTCCGGGAATCAGAGATGGGGAATCAGAGGCGGGGAATGAGATATGGGGAATCAGAGGCGGGGAATCAGAGGCGGGGAAACAGAGGCGAGGAATCAGATATGGGGAATCAGAGGTGGCGAATCAAAGGCGTTGAATCAGAGATCGGGAATCAGAGGCGGGGAATCAGAGGCAGGGAATCAAACACGGGGAATCAGAGGCGGGGAATCAGAGCTGGGGAATCATAGGCGGGGAATCAGAGTTGGGGAATCAGAGGCGGGGAATCAGAGCTGGAGAATCAGAGGTGGGGATCAGAGTCGGGGAATCAGAGGCAGGGAATCAGATGTGCGGAATCAGAGATGGGGAATCAGAGGTGGGGAATCAGAGGCTGTGAATCAGAGATGGGGAATCAGAGGCGGGGAATCAGAGGCAGGAAATCAGACACGGGGATTCAGAGGCTGGGAATCAGACGGGGGGAATCAAAGGCGGGGAATCAGAGCTGGGGAATCAGAGGCAGGGAATCAGAGTTGGGGATTCAGAGGCGGGGAATCAGATATGGGGAAACAGAGGCGGGGAATCAGAGCTGGGGAATCAGAGGCAGGGAATCAGAGTTGGGGATTCAGAGGCGGGGAATCAGATATGGGGAAACAGAGGCGGGGAATCAGAGGCGGGCAAACAGAGGCGGGGAATTAGATATGGTGAATCAGAGGTGGGGAATCAGAGGTGGTGAATCAGAGATGGGGAATCACAGGCGGGGAATCAGAGGCAGGGAATAGAACGCGGGGAATCAGAGGCAGGGAATCAGAGTTGGGGCATCAGAGGTTGGGAATTAGATATGGGGAAACAGAGGCGGGAAATCCGATATGGGGAATCAGAGGTGGGGAATCAGAGGCAGGGAATCAGATGTGCGGAATCAGAGATGGGGAATCAGAGGCAGGGAATCAGAATCAGAAGCGGGGAACCAGAGGCCGGGAATCAGAGGCCGGGAATCAGATGCTGGGAATAAGAGGCCGGGAATCAGAGGTGGGGAATCAGAGGCGGGGAATGAGATATGGAGAAGCAGAGGCGGGGAATCAGAGGCGGGGAAACAGAGGTGGGGAATCAGATATGTGGAATCAGAGGTGGCGAATCAAAGGCGGTGAATCAGAGATGGGGAATCAGAGGCGGGGAATCAGAGCTGGGGAATCAGAGGCGGGGAATCAGAATTGGGGAATCAGAGGCAGGGAATCAGATATGGGGAAACAGGGGCAGGGAATCAGAGGCGGGGAAACAGAGGCGGGGAATCAGATATGGGGAATCAGAGGTGTGGAATCAGAGGTTGGGAATCAGATATGGGGAATCAGAGATGGGGAATCAGAGGCAGGGAATCAGATGTGCGGAATCAGAGATGGGGAATCAAAGGCGGTGAAACAGAGATGGTGAATCAGAGCAGGGAATCAGAGGCAGGGAATCAAACACGGGGAATCAGAGCTGGGGAATCAGAGGCGGGGAATTAGAGTTGGGGAATCAGAGGAGGGGAATCAGAGGCAGGGAATCAGATGTGCGGAATCAGAGATGGGGAATCAGAGGTGGGGAATCAGAGGCTGTGAATCAGAGATGGGGAATCAGAGGTGGGGAATCAGAGGCAGGGAATCAGATGTGCGGAATCAGAGATGGGGAATCAGAGGCAGGGAATCAGAATCAGAAGCGGGGAACCAGAGGCCGGGAATCAGAGGCCGGGAATCAGATGCTGGGAATAAGAGGCCGGGAATCAGAGGTGGGGAATCAGAGTCCGGGAATCAGAGATGGGGATTCAGAGGCGGGGAATGAGATATGGAGAATCAGAGGCGGGGAATCAGAGGCGGGGAAACAGAGGTGGGGAATCAGATATGTGGAATCAGAGGTGGCGAATCAAAGGCGGTGAATCAGAGTTGGGGAATCAGAGGAGGGGAATCAGAGGCGGGGAAACAGAGGCGGGGAATCAGATATGGGGAATCAGAGGTGGGGAATCAGAGGTTGGGAATCAGAGGCAGGGAATCAGAGGTGGGGAATCAGAGGCGGGGAATCAGAGGCAGGGAATCAGATGTGCGGAATCGGAGATGGGGAATCAGAGGCAGGGAATCAGTGGAGGGGAATCAGAGGCGGGGAATCAGAGGCCGGGAATCAGATATGGGGAAACAGAGGTGGGGAATCAGAGGCGGGGAAACAGAGGCGGGGAATCAGAGGTGGGGAATCAGAGTTGGGGAATCAGAGGCGGGGACTTAGATATTGGGAAACAGAGGCGGGGAATCAGAGGCGGGGAAACAGAGGGGGGTAATCAGAGGCAGGGAATCAGATGTGCGGAATCAGAGATGGGGAATCAGAGGCAGGGAATCAGAATCAGAAGCAGGGAATCAGAGGCCGGGAATCAGAGGCCGGAATCAGATGCCGGGAATAAGAGGCCGGGAATCAGAGGTGGGGAATCAGATATGGGGAATCAGAGGTGGGGAATCAGAGGTTGTGAATCAGAGATGGGGAATCAGAGGCGGGGAATCAGAGGCCGGTAATCAGACGCGGGGAATGAGAGGCGGGGAATCAGAGGCGGGGAAACAGAGGCGGGGAATCAGATTTGGGGAATCAGAGGTGGCGAATCAAAGGCGGTGAATCAGAGATGGGGAATCAGAGGTCGGGAATCGGAGGCAGGGAATCAAACACGGGGAATCAGAGGAGGGGAATCAGAGCTGGGGAATCAGAGGCGGGGAATCAGAGTTGGGGAATCAGAGGCTGGGAATCAGATGCATGGAATCAGATGCGGGGAATCAGAGGCGGGGAATCAGAGCTGGGGAATCAGAGGTGGGGAATCAAAGTTGGGGAATCAGAGGCGGGGACTTAGATATGGGGAAACAGAGGCGGGGAATCAGAGGTGGGGAAACAGAGGCGGGGAATCAGATATGGGGAATCATAGGTGGGGAATCAGAGGCAGGGAATTAGATTTGCGGAATCAGAGATGGGGAATCAGAAGCATGGAATCAGAGGCCGGGAATCAGAGGCCGGAATCAGATGCCGGGAATAGGAGGCCGGGAATCAGAGGTGGGGAATCAGAGTCCGGGAATCAGAGATGGGGAATCAGAGGCGGGGAATGAGATATGGGGAATCAGAGGCGGGGAATCAGAGGCGGGGAAACAGAGGCGAGGAATCAGATATGGGAATCAGAGGTGGCGAATCAAAGGCGTTGAATCAAAGATGGGGAATCAGAGGCGGGGAATCAGAGGCAGGGAATCAAACACGGGGAATCAGAGGCGGGGAATCAGAGCTGGGGAATCAGAGGCGGGGAATCAGAGTTGGGGAATCAGAGGCGGGGAATCAGAGCTGGGGAATCAGAGGTGGGGATCAGAGTCGGGGAATCAGAGGCAGGGAATCAGATGTGCGGAATCAGAGATGGGGAATCAGAGGTGGGGAATCAGAGGCTGTGAATCAGAGATGGGGAATCAGAGGCGGGGAATCAGAGGCAGGAAATCAGACACGGGGATTCAGAGGCTGGGAATCAGACGGGGGGAATCAAAGGCGGGGAATCAGAGCTGGGGAATCAGAGGCAGGGAATCAGAGTAGGGGATTCAGAGGCGGGGAATCAGATATGGGGAAACAGAGGCGGGGAATCAGAGGCGGGCAAACAGAGGCGGGGAATTAGATATGGGGAATCAGAGGTGGGGAATCAGAGGTGGTGAATCAGAGATGGGGAATCACAGGCGGGGAATCAGAGGCAGGGAATAGAACGCGGGGAATCAGAGGCAGGGAATCAGAGTTGGGGCATCAGAGGTTGGGAATTAGATATGGGGAAACAGAGGCGGGAAATCCGATATGGGGAATCAGAGGTGGGGAATCAGAGGCAGGGAATCAGATGTGCGGAATCAGAGATGATGAATCAGAGGCAGGGAATCAGAATCAGAAGCGGGGAATCAGAGGCCGGGAATCAGAGGCCGGGAATCAGATGCTGGGAATAAGAGGCCGGGAATCAGAGGTGGGGAATCAGAGTCCGGGAATCAGAGATGGGGATTCAGAGGCGGGGAATGAGATATGGAGAATCAGAGGCGGGGAATCAGAGGCGGGGAAACAGAGGTGGGGAATCAGATATGTGGAATCAGAGGTGGCGAATCAAAGGCGGTGAATCAGAGATGGGGAATCAGAGGCGGGGAATCAGAGCTGGGGAATCAGAGGCGGGGAATCAGAGTTGGGGAATCAGAGGCAGGGAATCAGATATGGGGAAACAGGGGCAGGGAATCAGAGGTGGGGAAACAGAGGCGGGGAATCAGACATGGGGAATCAGAGGTGTGGAATCAGAGGTTGGGAATCAGAGGCAGGGAATCAGAGGCGGGGAAACAGAGGCGGGGAATTAGATATGGGGAATCAGAGGTGGCGAATCAAAGGCGGTGAAACAGAGATGGTGAATCAGAGCAGGGAATCAGAGGCAGGGAATCAAACACGGGGAATCAGAGCTGGGGAATCAGAGGCGGGGAATTAGAGTTGGGGAATCAGAGGAGGGGAATCAGAGGCGGGGAAACAGAGGCGGGGAATCAGATATGGGGAATCAGAGGTGGGGAATCAGAGGTTGGGAATCAGAGGCAGGGAATCAGAGGTGGGGAATCAGAGGCGGGGAATCAGAGGCAGGGAATCAGATGTGCGGAATCGGAGATGGGGAATCAGAGGCAGGGAATCAGAGGCGGGAATTCAGAGGCGGGGAATCAGAGGCCGGGAATCAGATATGGGGAAACAGAGGTGGGGAATCAGAGGCGGGGAAACAGAGGCGGGGAATCAGATATGGGGAATCAGAGGTGGGGTATCAGAGGTTGGGAATCAGAGGCAGGGAATCAGAGGCTTGGAATCAGATGCAGGGAATCAGATGCGGGGAATCAGAGGCGGGGAATCAGAGCTGGGGAATCAGAGGTGGGGAATCAGAGTTGGGGAATCAGAGGCGGGGACTTAGATATTGGGAAACAGAGGCGGGGAATCAGAGGCGGGGAAACAGAGGGGGGGTAATCAGAGGCAGGGAATCAGATGTGCGGAATCAGAGATGGGGAATCAGAGGCAGGGAATCAGAATCAGAAGCAGGGAATCAGAGGCCGGGAATCAGAGGCCGGAATCAGATGCCGGGAATAAGAGGCCGGGAATCAGAGGTGGGGAATCAGATATGGGGAATCAGAGGTGTGGAATCAGAGGTTGTGAATCAGAGATGGGGAATCAGAGGCGGGGAATCAGAGGTCGGTAATCAGACGCGGGGAATCAGAAGCGGGGAATCAGAGGCGGGGAAACAGAGGCGGGGAATCAGATTTGGGGAATCAGAGGTGGCGAATCAAAGGCGGTGAATCAGAGATGGGGAATCAGAGGCCGGGAATCGGAGGCAGGGAATCAAACACGGGGAATCAGAGGAGGGGAATCAGAGCTGGGGAATCAGAGGCGGGGAATCAGAGTTGGGGAATCAGAGGCGGGGAATCAGATGCAGGGAATCAATATGGGAAATCAGAGGCGGGGAAACAGAGGTGGGGAATCAGATATGGGGAATCAGAGATGTGGAATCAGAGGCAGGGAATCAGATGTGCGGAATCAGAGATGGGGAATCAAAGGCAGGGAATCAGAATCAGAAGCAGGGAATCAGATGCCGGGAATCAGAGGCCGGAATCAGATGCCGGGAATAAGAGGCCGGAAATCAGAGGTGGGGAATCAGAGTCCGGGAATCAGAGATGGGGATTCAGAGGCGGGGAATGAGATATGGGGAATAAGAGGCGGGGAATCAGAGGCGGGGAAACAGAGGCGGGGAATCAGATATGGCGAATCAGAGGTGGCGAATAAAAGGCGGTGAATCAGAGATGGGGAATCAGAGGACGGGAATCAGAGGCAGGGAATCAAACACGGGGAATCAGAGGAGGGGAATCAGAATTGGGGAATCAGAGATGGGGAATCAGAGATGGGGAATCAGAGGCAGGGAATCAGACGCGGGGAATCAGAGGTGGTGAATCAGAGATGTGGAATCAGAGGAGGGGAATCAGAGGCAGGGAATCAGACGCGGGGAATAAGAGGCGGGGAATAAGAGGCGGGGAATCATAGCTGGCGAATCAGAGGCGGGGAATCAGAGGTGGGGAATCAGAGGCGGGGAATCAGAGGCAGGGAATCAGATGTGCGGAATCGGAGATGGGGAATCAGAGGCAGGGAATCAGAGGCGGGGAATCAGAGGCGGGGAATCAGAGGCCGGGAATCAGATATGGGGAAACAGAGGTGGGGAATCAGAGGCGGGGAAACAGAGGCGGGGAATCAGATATGGGGAATCAGAGGTGGGGTATCAGAGGTTGGGAATCAGAAGCAGGGAATCAGAGGCTTGGAATCAGATGCAGGGAATCAGATGCAGGGAATCAGAGGCGGGGAATCAGAGCTGGGGAATCAGAGGTGGGGAATCAGAGTTGGGGAATCAGAGGCGGGGACTTAGATATTGGGAAACAGAGGCGGGGAATCAGAGGCGGGGAAACAGAGGGGGGTAATCAGAGGCAGGGAATCAGATGTGCGGAATCAGAGATGGGGAATCAGAGGCAGGGAATCAGAATCAGAAGCAGGGAATCAGAGGCCGGGAATCAGAGGCCGGAATCAGATGCCGGGAATAAGAGGCCGGGAATCAGAGGTGGGGAATCAGATATGGGGAATCAGAGGTGGGGAATCAGAGGTTGTGAATCAGAGATGGGGAATCAGAGGCGGGGAATCAGAGGCCGGTAATCAGACGCGGGGAATCAGAAGCGGGGAATCAGAGGCGGGGAAACAGAGGCGGGGAATCAGATTTGGGGAATCAGAGGTGGCGAATCAAAGGCGGTGAATCAGAGGTGGGGAATCAGAGTCCGGGAATCAGAGATGGGGATTCAGAGGCGGGGAATGAGATATGGGGAATAAGAGGCGGGGAATCAGAGGCGGGGAAACAGAGGCGGGGAATCAGATATGGCGAATCAGAGGTGGCGAATAAAAGGCGGTGAATCAGAGATGGGGAATCAGAGGACGGGAATCAGAGGCAGGGAATCAAACACGGGGAATCAGAGGAGGGGAATCAGAATTGGGGAATCAGAGATGGGGAATCAGAGATGGGGAATCAGAGGCAGGGAATCAGACGCGGGGAATCAGAGGTGGTGAATCAGAGATGTGGAATCAGAGGAGGGGAATCAGAGGCAGGGAATCAGACGCGGGGAATAAGAGGCGGGGAATCATAGCTGGCGAATCAGAGGCGGGGAATCAGAGGTGGGGAATCAGAGGCGGGGAATCAGATATTGGGAATCAGAGGTGGGGAATCAGAGGCGGTGAAACAGAGGCGGGGAATCAGATATGGGGTATCAGAGGTGGGGAATCAGAGGTTGTGAATCAGAGATGGGGAATCAGAGGCGGGGAATCAGAGGCCGGTAATCAGACGCGGGGAATCAGAGGCGGGGAATCAGAGCTGGGAAATTAGAGGCAGGGAATCAGAGTTGGGGATTCAGAGGCGGGGAATCAGATATGGGGAAACAGAGGCGGGGAATCAGAGGCGGGCAAATAGAGGCGGGGATCAGATATGGGGAAACAGAGGCGGGGAATCAGAGGCGGGGAAACAGAGGCGGGGAATCAGATATGGGGATCAGAGGTGGGGAATCAGAGGTTGGGAATCAGAGGCTGGGAATCAGAGGCTGGGACTCAAATGCATGGAATCAGATGCGGGGAATCAGAGGCGGGGAATCAGAGCTGGGGAATCAGAGGTGGGGAATCAAAGTTGGGGAATCAGAGGCGGGGACTTAGATATGGGGAAACAGAGGCGGGGAATAAGAGGTGGGGAAACAGAGGCGGGGAATCAGAGGTGGGGAAACAGAGGCGGGGAATCAGATATGGGGAATCATAGGTGGGGAGTCAGAGGCAGGGAATTAGATTTGCGGAATCAGAGATGGGGAATCAGAAGCATGGAATCAGAGGCCGGGAATCAGAGGCCGGAATCAGATGCCGGGAATAAGAGGCCGGGAATCAGAGGTGGGGAATCAGAGTCCGGGAATCAGAGATGGGGAATCAGAGGCGGGGAATGAGATATGGGGAATCAGAGGCGGGGAATCAGAGGCGGGGAAACAGAGGCGAGGAATCAGATATGGGAATCAGAGGTGGCGAATCAAAGGCGTTGAATCAGAGATGGGGAATCAGAGGCGGGGAATCAGAGGCAGGGAATCAAACACGGGGAATCAGAGGCGGGGAATCAGAGCTGGGGAATCAGAGGCGGGGAATCAGAGTTGGGGAATCAGAGGCGGGGAATCAGAGCTGGGGAATCAGAGGTGGGGATCAGAGTCGGGGAATCAGAGGCAGGGAATCAGATGTGCGGAATCAGAGATGGGGAATCAGAGGTGGGGAATCAGAGGCTGTGAATCAGAGATGGGGAATCAGAGGCGGGGAATCAGAGGCAGGAAATCAGACACGGGGATTCAGAGGCTGGGAATCAGACGGGGGGAATCAAAGGCGGGGAATCAGAGCTGGGGAATCAGAGGCAGGGAATCAGAGTTGGGTATTCAGAGGCAGGGAATCAGATATGGGGAAACAGAGGCGGGGAATCAGAGGCGGGCAAACAGAGGCGGGGAATTAGATATGGGGAATCAGAGGTGGGGAATCAGAGGTGGTGAATCAGAGATGGGGAATCACAGGCGGGGAATCAGAGGCAGGGAATAGAACGCGGGGAATCAGAGGCAGGGAATCAGAGTTGGGGCATCAGAGGTTGGGAATTAGATATGGGGAAACAGAGGCGGGAATTCCGATATGGGGAATCAGAGGTGGGGAATCAGAGGCAGGGAATCAGATGTGCCTAATCAGAGATGGGGAATCAGAGGCAGGGAATCAGAATCAGAAGCGGGGAATCAGAGGCCGGGAATCAGAGGCCGGGAATCAGATGCTGGGAATAAGAGGCCGGGAATCAGAGGTGGGGAATCAGAGTCCGGGAATCAGAGATGGGGATTCAGAGGCGGGGAATGAGATATGGAGAATCAGAGGCGGAGAATCAGAGGCGGGGAAACAGAGGTGGGGAATCAGATATGTGGAATCAGAGGTGGCGAATCAAAGGCGGTGAATCAGAGATGGGGAATGAGGGGCGGGGAATCAGAGGCAGGGAATCAAACACGGGAAATCAGAGGCGGGGAATCAGAGTTGGGGAATCAGAGGCAGGGAATCAGATATGGGGAAACAGGGGCAGGGAATCAGAGGCGGGGAAACAGAGGCGGGGAATCAGATATGGGGAATCAGAGGTGTGGAATCAGAGGTTGGGAATCAGAGGCAGGGAATCAGAGTCGGGGAAACAGAGGCGGGGAATCAGATATGGGGAATCAGAGGTGGCGAATCAAAGGCGGTGAAACAGATGGGGAATCAGGGCAGGGAATCAGAGGCAGGGAATCAAACACGGGGAATCAGAGCTGCGGAATCAGAGGCGGGGAACTAGAGTTGGGGAATCAGAGGAGGGGAATCAGAGGCGGGGAAGCAGAGGCGGGGAATCAGATATGGGGAATCAGAGGTGGGGAATCAGAGGTTGGGAATCAGAGGCAGGGAATCAGAGGTGGGGAATCAGAGGCGGGGAATCAGAGGCAGGGAATCAGATGTGCGGAATCGGAGATGGGGAATCAGAGGCAGGGAATCAGAGGCGGGGAATCAGAGGTGGGGAATCAGAGGCCGGGAATCAGATATGGGGAAACAGAGGTGGGGAATCAGAGGCGGGGAAACAGAGGCGGGGAATCAGATATGGGGAATCAGAGGTGGGGAATCAGAGGTTGGGAATCAGAGGCAGGGAATCAGAGGCTTGGAATCAGATGCAGGGAATCAGATGCGGGGAATCAGAGGCGGGGAATCAGAGCTGCGGAATCAGAGGTGGGGAATCAGAGTTGGGGAATCAGAGGCGGGGACTTAGATATTGGGAAACAGAGGCGGGGAATCAGAGGCGGGGAAACAGAGGGGGGTAATCAGAGGCAGGGAATCAGATGTGCGGAATCAGAGATGGGGAATCAGAGGCAGGGAATCAGAATCAGAAGCAGGGAATCAGAGGCCGGGAATCAGAGGCCGGAATCAGATGCCGGGAATAAGAGGCCGGGAATCAGAGGTGGGGAATCAGATATGGGGAATCAGAGGTGGGGAATCAGAGGTTGTGAATCAGAGATGGGGAATCAGAGGCGGGGAATCAGAGGCCGGTAATCAGACGCGGGGAATCTGAGGCGGGGAATCAGAGGCGGGGAAACAGAGGCGGGGAATCCGATTTGGGGAATCAGAGGTGGCGAATCAAAGGCGGTGAATCAGAGATGGGGAATCAGAGGCCGGGAATCAGAGGCAGGGAATCAAACACGGGGAATCAGAGGCGGGGAATCAGAGCTGGGGAATCAGAGGCGGGGAATCAGAATTGGGGAATCAGAGATGGGGAATCAGAGATGGGGAATCAGAGGCGGGGAATCAGACGCGGGGAATCAGAGGTGGTGAATCAGAGATGTGGAATCAGAGGCGGGGAATCAGAGGCAGGGAATCAGACGCGGGGAATCAGAGGCGGGGAATCATAGCTGGCGAATCAGAGGCGGGGAATCAGAGGTGGGGAATCAGAGGCGGGGAATCAGATATTGGGAATCAGAGGTGGGGAATCAGAGGCGGGGAAACAGAGGTGGGGAATCAGATATGGGGAATCAGAGGTGGGGAATCACAGGTTGTGAATCAGAGATGGGGAATCAGAGGTGGGGAATCAGAGGCCGGTAATCAGACGCGGGGAATCAGAGGCGGGGAATCAGACATGGGAAATTAGAGGCAGGGAATCAGAGTTGGGGATTCAGAGGCGGGGAATCAGATATGGGGAAACAGAGGCGGGGAATCAGAGGCGGGGAAACAGAGGCGGGGAATCAGATATAGGGAATCAGAGGTGGGGAATCAGATATGGCGAATCAGAGGTGGCGAATCTAACGCGGTGAATCAGAGATGGGGAATCAGAGGCCGGGAATCAGAGGCAGGGAATCAAACACGGGGAATCAGAGGAGGGGAATCAGAATTGGGGAATCAGAGATGGGGAATCAGAGATGGGGAATCAGAGGCAGGGAATCAGACGCAGGGAATCAGAGGCAGGGATTCAGAGCTGGGGAATCAGAGGCGGGGAATCATAGTTGGGAATCAGAGGCGGGGAATCAGATATGGGGAAACAGAGGCGGGGAATCAGGGGCGGGGAAACGGAGGCGGGGAATCAGATATGGGGAAACAGAGGCGGGGAAGCAGTGGCGGGGAAACAGAGGCGGGGAATCAGATATGGGGAATCGGATGCGGGGAATCAGAGGCGGGAAATCAGAGCTGGGGAATCAGATATGGGGAATCAGAGGTGGGGAATCAGAGGCGTGGAAACAGAGGCGGGGAATCAGATATGGGGAATCAGAGGTGGGGAATCAGAGGCAGGTAATCAGATGTGCGGAATCAGAGATGGGGAATCAGAGGCAGGGAATCAGAGGCCTGGAATCAGATGCTGGGAATAAGAGGCCGGGAATCAGAGGTGGGGAATCAGAGGCGGGAAATGAGATATGGAGAATCAGAGGCGGGGAATCAGAGGCGGGGAAACAGAGGTGGGGAATCAGATATGGGGAATCAGAGGTGGCGAATCAAAGGCGGTGAATCAGAGATGGGGAATCAGAGGCGGGGAATCAGAGGCAGGGAATCAAACACGGGGAATCAGAGGCGGGGAATCAGAGCTGGGGAATCAGAGGCTGGGAATCAAAGTTGGGGAATCAGAGGCAGGGAATCAGATATGGGGAAACAGGGGCGGGGAATCAGAGGCGGGGAAAAAGAGGCGGGGAATCATATATGGGGAATCAGAGGCGGGGAATTAGAGTTGGGGAATCAGAGGCGGGGAATCAGAGGCGGGGAAACAGAGGCGGAGAATCAAACACGGGGAATCAGAGGTGGGGAATCAGAGGTTGGGAATCAGAGGCAGGGAATCAGAGGCGGGGAATCAGAGGCGGGGAATCAGAGGCAGGGAATCAGATGTGCTGAATCGGAGATGGGGAATCAGAGGCAGGGAATCAGAGGCGGGGAATCAGAGGCGGGGAATCAGAGGCCGGGAATCAGATATGGAGAAACAGAGGCGGGGAATCAGAGGCGGGGAAACAGTCGCTGGGAATCAGATATGGGGAATCAGAGGTGGGGAATCAAAGGTTGGGAATCAGAGGCAGGGAATCAGAGGCTTGGAATCAGATGCAGGGAATCAGATGCGGGGAATCAGAGTCCGGGAATCAGAGATGGGGATTCAGAGGCGGGGAATGAGATATGGGGAATAAGAGGCGGGGAATCAGAGGCGGGGAAACAGAGGCGGGGAATCAGATATGGCGAATCAGAGGTGGCGAATAAAAGGCGGTGAATCAGAGATGGGGAATCAGAGGACGGGAATCAGAGGCAGGGAATCAAACACGGGGAATCAGAGGAGGGGAATCAGAATTGGGGAATCAGAGATGGGGAATCAGAGATGGGGAATCAGAGGCAGGGAATCAGACGCGGGGAATCAGAGGTGGTGAATCAGAGATGTGGAATCAGAGGAGGGGAATCAGAGGCAGGGAATCAGATGCGGGGAATAAGAGGCGGGGAATCATAGCTGGCGAATCAGAGGCGGGGAATCAGAGGTGGGGAATCAGAGGCGGGGAATCAGATATTGGGAATCAGAGGTGGGGAATCAGAGGCGGTGAAACAGAGGCGGGGAATCAGATATGGGGTATCAGAGGTGGGGAATCAGAGGTTGTGAATCAGAGATGGGGAATCAGAGGCGGGGAATCAGAGGCCGGTAATCAGACGCGGGGAATCAGAGGCGGGGAATCAGAGCTGGGAAATTAGAGGCAGGGAATCAGAGTTGGGGATTCAGAGGCGGGGAATCAGATATGGGGAAACAGAGGCGGGGAATCAGAGGCGGGCAAATAGAGGCGGGGATCAGATATGGGGAAACAGAGGCGGGGAATCAGAGGCGGGGAAACAGAGGCGGGGAATCAGATATGGGGATCAGAGGTGGGGAATCAGAGGTTGGGAATCAGAGGCTGGGAATCAGAGGCTGGGACTCAAATGCATGGAATCAGATGCGGGGAATCAGAGGCGGGGAATCAGAGCTGGGGAATCAGAGGTGGGGAATCAAAGTTGGGGAATCAGAGGCGGGGACTTAGATATGGGGAAACAGAGGCGGGGAATCAGAGGTGGGGAAACAGAGGCGGGGAATCAGAGGTGGGGAAACAGAGGCGGGGAATCAGATATGGGGAATCATAGGTGGGGAGTCAGAGGCAGGGAATTAGATTTGCGGAATCAGAGATGGGGAATCAGAAGCATGGAATCAGAGGCCGGGAATCAGAGGCCGGAATCAGATGCCGGGAATAAGAGGCCGGGAATCAGAGGTGGGGAATCAGAGTCCGGGAATCAGAGATGGGGAATCAGAGGCGGGGAATGAGATATGGGGAATCAGAGGCGGGGAATCAGAGGCGGGGAAACAGAGGCGAGGAATCAGATATGGGAATCAGAGGTGGCGAATCAAAGGCGTTGAATCAGAGATGGGGAATCAGAGGCGGGGAATCAGAGGCAGGGAATCAAACACGGGGAATCAGAGGCGGGGAATCAGAGCTGGGGAATCAGAGGCGGGGAATCAGAGTTGGGGAATCAGAGGCGGGGAATCAGAGCTGGGGAATCAGAGGTGGGGATCAGAGTCGGGGAATCAGAGGCAGGGAATCAGATGTGCGGAATCAGAGATGGGGAATCAGAGGTGGGGAATCAGAGGCTGTGAATCAGAGATGGGGAATCAGAGGCGGGGAATCAGAGGCAGGAAATCAGACACGGGGATTCAGAGGCTGGGAATCAGACGGGGGGAATCAAAGGCGGGGAATCAGAGCTGGGGAATCAGAGGCAGGGAATCAGAGTTGGGTATTCAGAGGCAGGGAATCAGATATGGGGAAACAGAGGCGGGGAATCAGAGGCGGGCAAACAGAGGCGGGGAATTAGATATGGGGAATCAGAGGTGGGGAATCAGAGGTGGTGAATCAGAGATGGGGAATCACAGGCGGGGAATCAGAGGCAGGGAATAGAACGCGGGGAATCAGAGGCAGGGAATCAGAGTTGGGGCATCAGAGGTTGGGAATTAGATATGGGGAAACAGAGGCGGGAATTCCGATATGGGGAATCAGAGGTGGGGAATCAGAGGCAGGGAATCAGATGTGCCTAATCAGAGATGGGGAATCAGAGGCAGGGAATCAGAATCAGAAGCGGGGAATCAGAGGCCGGGAATCAGAGGCCGGGAATCAGATGCTGGGAATAAGAGGCCGGGAATCAGAGGTGGGGAATCAGAGTCCGGGAATCAGAGATGGGGATTCAGAGGCGGGGAATGAGATATGGAGAATCAGAGGCGGAGAATCAGAGGCGGGGAAACAGAGGTGGGGAATCAGATATGTGGAATCAGAGGTGGCGAATCAAAGGCGGTGAATCAGAGATGGGGAATGAGGGGCGGGGAATCAGAGGCAGGGAATCAAACACGGGAAATCAGAGGCGGGGAATCAGAGTTGGGGAATCAGAGGCAGGGAATCAGATATGGGGAAACAGGGGCAGGGAATCAGAGGCGGGGAAACAGAGGCGGGGAATCAGATATGGGGAATCAGAGGTGTGGAATCAGAGGTTGGGAATCAGAGGCAGGGAATCAGAGTCGGGGAAACAGAGGCGGGGAATCAGATATGGGGAATCAGAGGTGGCGAATCAAAGGCGGTGAAACAGATGGGGAACCAGGGCAGGGAATCAGAGGCAGGGAATCAAACACGGGGAATCAGAGCTGCGGAATCAGAGGCGGGGAACTAGAGTTGGGGAATCAGAGGAGGGGAATCAGAGGCGGGGAAGCAGAGGCGGGGAATCAGATATGGGGAATCAGAGGTGGGGAATCAGAGGTTGGGAATCAGAGGCAGGGAATCAGAGGTGGGGAATCAGAGGCGGGGAATCAGAGGCAGGGAATCAGATGTGCGGAATCGGAGATGGGGAATCAGAGGCAGGGAATCAGAGGCGGGGAATCAGAGGTGGGGAATCAGAGGCCGGGAATCAGATATGGGGAAACAGAGGTGGGGAATCAGAGGCGGGGAAACAGAGGCGGGGAATCAGATATGGGGAATCAGAGGTGGGGAATCAGAGGTTGGGAATCAGAGGCAGGGAATCAGAGGCTTGGAATCAGATGCAGGGAATCAGATGCGGGGAATCAGAGGCGGGGAATCAGAGCTGCGGAATCAGAGGTGGGGAATCAGAGTTGGGGAATCAGAGGCGGGGACTTAGATATTGGGAAACAGAGGCGGGGAATCAGAGGCGGGGAAACAGAGGGGGGTAATCAGAGGCAGGGAATCAGATGTGCGGAATCAGAGATGGGGAATCAGAGGCAGGGAATCAGAATCAGAAGCAGGGAATCAGAGGCCGGGAATCAGAGGCCGGAATCAGATGCCGGGAATAAGAGGCCGGGAATCAGAGGTGGGGAATCAGATATGGGGAATCAGAGGTGGGGAATCAGAGGTTGTGAATCAGAGATGGGGAATCAGAGGCGGGGAATCAGAGGCCGGTAATCAGACGCGGGGAATCTGAGGCGGGGAATCAGAGGCGGGGAAACAGAGGCGGGGAATCCGATTTGGGGAATCAGAGGTGGCGAATCAAAGGCGGTGAATCAGAGATGGGGAATCAGAGGCCGGGAATCAGAGGCAGGGAATCAAACACGGGGAATCAGAGGCGGGGAATCAGAGCTGGGGAATCAGAGGCGGGGAATCAGAATTGGGGAATCAGAGATGGGGAATCAGAGATGGGGAATCAGAGGCGGGGAATCAGACGCGGGGAATCAGAGGTGGTGAATCAGAGATGTGGAATCAGAGGCGGGGAATCAGAGGCAGGGAATCAGACGCGGGGAATCAGAGGCGGGGAATCATAGCTGGCGAATCAGAGGCGGGGAATCAGAGGTGGGGAATCAGAGGCGGGGAATCAGATATTGGGAATCAGAGGTGGGGAATCAGAGGCGGGGAAACAGAGGTGGGGAATCAGATATGGGGAATCAGAGGTGGGGAATCACAGGTTGTGAATCAGAGATGGGGAATCAGAGGCGGGGAATCAGAGGCCGGTAATCAGACGCGGGGAATCAGAGGCGGGGAATCAGACATGGGAAATTAGAGGCAGGGAATCAGAGTTGGGGATTCAGAGGCGGGGAATCAGATATGGGGAAACAGAGGCGGGGAATCAGAGGCGGGGAAACAGAGGCGGGGAATCAGATATAGGGAATCAGAGGTGGGGAATCAGATATGGCGAATCAGAGGTGGCGAATCTAACGCGGTGAATCAGAGATGGGGAATCAGAGGCCGGGAATCAGAGGCAGGGAATCAAACACGGGGAATCAGAGGAGGGGAATCAGAATTGGGGAATCAGAGATGGGGAATCAGAGATGGGGAATCAGAGGCAGGGAATCAGACGCAGGGAATCAGAGGCAGGGATTCAGAGCTGGGGAATCAGAGGCGGGGAATCATAGTTGGGAATCAGAGGCGGGGAATCAGATATGGGGAAACAGAGGCGGGGAATCAGGGGCGGGGAAACGGAGGCGGGGAATCAGATATGGGGAAACAGAGGCGGGGAAGCAGTGGCGGGGAAACAGAGGCGGGGAATCAGATATGGGGAATCGGATGCGGGGAATCAGAGGCGGGAAATCAGAGCTGGGGAATCAGATATGGGGAATCAGAGGTGGGGAATCAGAGGCGTGGAAACAGAGGCGGGGAATCAGATATGGGGAATCAGAGGTGGGGAATCAGAATCAGAAGCAGGGAATCAGAGGCCGGGAATCAGAGGCCGGAATCAGATGCCGGGAATAAGAGGCCGGGAATCAGAGGTGGGGAATCAGATATGGGGAATCAGAGGTGGGGAATCAGAGGTTGTGAATCAGAGATGGGGAATCAGAGGCGGGGAATCAGAGGCCGGTAATCAGACGCGGGGAATCTGAGGCGGGGAATCAGAGGCGGGGAAACAGAGGCGGGGAATCCGATTTGGGGAATCAGAGGTGGCGAATCAAAGGCGGTGAATCAGAGATGGGGAATCAGAGGCCGGGAATCAGAGGCAGGGAATCAAACACGGGGAATCAGAGGCGGGGAATCAGAGCTGGGGAATCAGAGGCGGGGAATCAGAATTGGGGAATCAGAGATGGGGAATCAGAGATGGGGAATCAGAGGCGGGGAATCAGACGCGGGGAATCAGAGGTGGTGAATCAGAGATGTGGAATCAGAGGCGGGGAATCAGAGGCAGGGAATCAGACGCGGGGAATCAGAGGCGGGGAATCATAGCTGGCGAATCAGAGGCGGGGAATCAGAGGTGGGGAATCAGAGGCGGGGAATCAGATATTGGGAATCAGAGGTGGGGAATCAGAGGCGGGGAAACAGAGGTGGGGAATCAGATATGGGGAATCAGAGGTGGGGAATCACAGGTTGTGAATCAGAGATGGGGAATCAGAGGCGGGGAATCAGAGGCCGGTAATCAGACGCGGGGAATCAGAGGCGGGGAATCAGACATGGGAAATTAGAGGCAGGGAATCAGAGTTGGGGATTCAGAGGCGGGGAATCAGATATGGGGAAACAGAGGCGGGGAATCAGAGGCGGGGAAACAGAGGCGGGGAATCAGATATAGGGAATCAGAGGTGGGGAATCAGATATGGCGAATCAGAGGTGGCGAATCTAACGCGGTGAATCAGAGATGGGGAATCAGAGGCCGGGAATCAGAGGCAGGGAATCAAACACGGGGAATCAGAGGAGGGGAATCAGAATTGGGGAATCAGAGATGGGGAATCAGAGATGGGGAATCAGAGGCAGGGAATCAGACGCAGGGAATCAGAGGCAGGGATTCAGAGCTGGGGAATCAGAGGCGGGGAATCATAGTTGGGAATCAGAGGCGGGGAATCAGATATGGGGAAACAGAGGCGGGGAATCAGGGGCGGGGAAACGGAGGCGGGGAATCAGATATGGGGAAACAGAGGCGGGGAAGCAGTGGCGGGGAAACAGAGGCGGGGAATCAGATATGGGGAATCGGATGCGGGGAATCAGAGGCGGGAAATCAGAGCTGGGGAATCAGATATGGGGAATCAGAGGTGGGGAATCAGAGGCGTGGAAACAGAGGCGGGGAATCAGATATGGGGAATCAGAGGTGGGGAATCAGAGGCAGGTAATCAGATGTGCGGAATCAGAGATGGGGAATCAGAGGCAGGGAATCAGAGGCCTGGAATCAGATGCTGGGAATAAGAGGCCGGGAATCAGAGGTGGGGAATCAGAGGCGGGAAATGAGATATGGAGAATCAGAGGCGGGGAATCAGAGGCGGGGAAACAGAGGTGGGGAATCAGATATGGGGAATCAGAGGTGGCGAATCAAAGGCGGTGAATCAGAGATGGGGAATCAGAGGCGGGGAATCAGAGGCAGGGAATCAAACACGGGGAATCAGAGGCGGGGAATCAGAGCTGGGGAATCAGAGGCTGGGAATCAAAGTTGGGGAATCAGAGGCAGGGAATCAGATATGGGGAAACAGGGGCGGGGAATCAGAGGCGGGGAAAAAGAGGCGGGGAATCATATATGGGGAATCAGAGGCGGGGAATTAGAGTTGGGGAATCAGAGGCGGGGAATCAGAGGCGGGGAAACAGAGGCGGAGAATCAAACACGGGGAATCAGAGGTGGGGAATCAGAGGTTGGGAATCAGAGGCAGGGAATCAGAGGCGGGGAATCAGAGGCGGGGAATCAGAGGCAGGGAATCAGATGTGCTGAATCGGAGATGGGGAATCAGAGGCAGGGAATCAGAGGCGGGGAATCAGAGGCGGGGAATCAGAGGCCGGGAATCAGATATGGAGAAACAGAGGCGGGGAATCAGAGGCGGGGAAACAGTCGCTGGGAATCAGATATGGGGAATCAGAGGTGGGGAATCAAAGGTTGGGAATCAGAGGCAGGGAATCAGAGGCTTGGAATCAGATGCAGGGAATCAGATGCGGGGAATCAGAGTCCGGGAATCAGAGATGGGGATTCAGAGGCGGGGAATGAGATATGGGGAATAAGAGGCGGGGAATCAGAGGCGGGGAAACAGAGGCGCGGAATCAGATATGGCGAATCAGAGGTGGCGAATAAAAGGCGGTGAATCAGAGATGGGGAATCAGAGGACGGGAATCAGAGGCAGGGAATCAAACACGGGGAATCAGAGGAGGGGAATCAGAATTGGGGAATCAGAGATGGGGAATCAGAGATGGGGAATCAGAGGCAGGGAATCAGACGCGGGGAATCAGAGGTGGTGAATCAGAGATGTGGAATCAGAGGAGGGGAATCAGAGGCAGGGAATCAGACGCGGGGAATAAGAGGCGGGGAATCATAGCTGGCGAATCAGAGGCGGGGAATCAGAGGTGGGGAATCAGAGGCGGGGAATCAGATATTGGGAATCAGAGGTGGGGAATCAGAGGCGGTGAAACAGAGGCGGGGAATCAGATATGGGGTATCAGAGGTGGGGAATCAGAGGTTGTGAATCAGAGATGGGGAATCAGAGGCGGGGAATCAGAGGCCGGTAATCAGACGCGGGGAATCAGAGGCGGGGAATCAGAGCTGGGAAATTAGAGGCAGGGAATCAGAGTTGGGGATTCAGAGGCGGGGAATCAGATATGGGGAAACAGAGGCGGGGAATCAGAGGCGGGCAAATAGAGGCGGGGATCAGATATGGGGAAACAGAGGCGGGGAATCAGAGGCGGGGAAACAGAGGCGGGGAATCAGATATGGGGATCAGAGGTGGGGAATCAGAGGTTGGGAATCAGAGGCTGGGAATCAGAGGCTGGGACTCAAATGCATGGAATCAGATGCGGGGAATCAGAGGCGGGGAATCAGAGCTGGGGAATCAGAGGTGGGGAATCAAAGTTGGGGAATCAGAGGCGGGGACTTAGATATGGGGAAACAGAGGCGGGGAATCAGAGGTGGGGAAACAGAGGCGGGGAATCAGAGGTGGGGAAACAGAGGCGGGGAATCAGATATGGGGAATCATAGGTGGGGAGTCAGAGGCAGGGAATTAGATTTGCGGAATCAGAGATGGGGAATCAGAAGCATGGAATCAGAGGCCGGGAATCAGAGGCCGGAATCAGATGCCGGGAATAAGAGGCCGGGAATCAGAGGTGGGGAATCAGAGTCCGGGAATCAGAGATGGGGAATCAGAGGCGGGGAATGAGATATGGGGAATCAGAGGCGGGGAATCAGAGGCGGGGAAACAGAGGCGAGGAATCAGATATGGGAATCAGAGGTGGCGAATCAAAGGCGTTGAATCAGAGATGGGGAATCAGAGGCGGGGAATCAGAGGCAGGGAATCAAACACGGGGAATCAGAGGCGGGGAATCAGAGCTGGGGAATCAGAGGCGGGGAATCAGAGTTGGGGAATCAGAGGCGGGGAATCAGAGCTGGGGAATCAGAGGTGGGGATCAGAGTCGGGGAATCAGAGGCAGGGAATCAGATGTGCGGAATCAGAGATGGGGAATCAGAGGTGGGGAATCAGAGGCTGTGAATCAGAGATGGGGAATCAGAGGCGGGGAATCAGAGGCAGGAAATCAGACACGGGGATTCAGAGGCTGGGAATCAGACGGGGGGAATCAAAGGCGGGGAATCAGAGCTGGGGAATCAGAGGCAGGGAATCAGAGTTGGGTATTCAGAGGCAGGGAATCAGATATGGGGAAACAGAGGCGGGGAATCAGAGGCGGGCAAACAGAGGCGGGGAATTAGATATGGGGAATCAGAGGTGGGGAATCAGAGGTGGTGAATCAGAGATGGGGAATCACAGGCGGGGAATCAGAGGCAGGGAATAGAACGCGGGGAATCAGAGGCAGGGAATCAGAGTTGGGGCATCAGAGGTTGGGAATTAGATATGGGGAAACAGAGGCGGGAATTCCGATATGGGGAATCAGAGGTGGGGAATCAGAGGCAGGGAATCAGATGTGCCTAATCAGAGATGGGGAATCAGAGGCAGGGAATCAGAATCAGAAGCGGGGAATCAGAGGCCGGGAATCAGAGGCCGGGAATCAGATGCTGGGAATAAGAGGCCGGGAATCAGAGGTGGGGAATCAGAGTCCGGGAATCAGAGATGGGGATTCAGAGGCGGGGAATGAGATATGGAGAATCAGAGGCGGAGAATCAGAGGCGGGGAAACAGAGGTGGGGAATCAGATATGTGGAATCAGAGGTGGCGAATCAAAGGCGGTGAATCAGAGATGGGGAATGAGGGGCGGGGAATCAGAGGCAGGGAATCAAACACGGGAAATCAGAGGCGGGGAATCAGAGTTGGGGAATCAGAGGCAGGGAATCAGATATGGGGAAACAGGGGCAGGGAATCAGAGGCGGGGAAACAGAGGCGGGGAATCAGATATGGGGAATCAGAGGTGTGGAATCAGAGGTTGGGAATCAGAGGCAGGGAATCAGAGTCGGGGAAACAGAGGCGGGGAATCAGATATGGGGAATCAGAGGTGGCGAATCAAAGGCGGTGAAACAGATGGGGAATCAGGGCAGGGAATCAGAGGCAGGGAATCAAACACGGGGAATCAGAGCTGCGGAATCAGAGGCGGGGAACTAGAGTTGGGGAATCAGAGGAGGGGAATCAGAGGCGGGGAAGCAGAGGCGGGGAATCAGATATGGGGAATCAGAGGTGGGGAATCAGAGGTTGGGAATCAGAGGCAGGGAATCAGAGGTGGGGAATCAGAGGCGGGGAATCAGAGGCAGGGAATCAGATGTGCGGAATCGGAGATGGGGAATCAGAGGCAGGGAATCAGAGGCCGGGAATCAGATATGGGGAAACAGAGGTGGGGAATCAGAGGCGGGGAAACAGAGGCGGGGAATCAGATATGGGGAATCAGAGGTGGGGAATCAGAGGTTGGGAATCAGAGGCAGGGAATCAGAGGCTTGGAATCAGATGCAGGGAATCAGATGCGGGGAATCAGAGGCGGGGAATCAGAGCTGCGGAATCAGAGGTGGGGAATCAGAGTTGGGGAATCAGAGGCGGGGACTTAGATATTGGGAAACAGAGGCGGGGAATCAGAGGCGGGGAAACAGAGGGGGGTAATCAGAGGCAGGGAATCAGATGTGCGGAATCAGAGATGGGGAATCAGAGGCAGGGAATCAGAATCAGAAGCAGGGAATCAGAGGCCGGGAATCAGAGGCCGGAATCAGATGCCGGGAATAAGAGGCCGGGAATCAGAGGTGGGGAATCAGATATGGGGAATCAGAGGTGGGGAATCAGAGGTTGTGAATCAGAGATGGGGAATCAGAGGCGGGGAATCAGAGGCCGGTAATCAGACGCGGGGAATCTGAGGCGGGGAATCAGAGGCGGGGAAACAGAGGCGGGGAATCCGATTTGGGGAATCAGAGGTGGCGAATCAAAGGCGGTGAATCAGAGATGGGGAATCAGAGGCCGGGAATCAGAGGCAGGGAATCAAACACGGGGAATCAGAGGCGGGGAATCAGAGCTGGGGAATCAGAGGCGGGGAATCAGAATTGGGGAATCAGAGATGGGGAATCAGAGATGGGGAATCAGAGGCGGGGAATCAGACGCGGGGAATCAGAGGTGGTGAATCAGAGATGTGGAATCAGAGGCGGGGAATCAGAGGCAGGGAATCAGACGCGGGGAATCAGAGGCGGGGAATCATAGCTGGCGAATCAGAGGCGGGGAATCAGAGGTGGGGAATCAGAGGCGGGGAATCAGATATTGGGAATCAGAGGTGGGGAATCAGAGGCGGGGAAACAGAGGTGGGGAATCAGATATGGGGAATCAGAGGTGGGGAATCACAGGTTGTGAATCAGAGATGGGGAATCAGAGGCGGGGAATCAGAGGCCGGTAATCAGACGCGGGGAATCAGAGGCGGGGAATCAGACATGGGAAATTAGAGGCAGGGAATCAGAGTTGGGGATTCAGAGGCGGGGAATCAGATATGGGGAAACAGAGGCGGGGAATCAGAGGCGGGGAAACAGAGGCGGGGAATCAGATATAGGGAATCAGAGGTGGGGAATCAGATATGGCGAATCAGAGGTGGCGAATCTAACGCGGTGAATCAGAGATGGGGAATCAGAGGCCGGGAATCAGAGGCAGGGAATCAAACACGGGGAATCAGAGGAGGGGAATCAGAATTGGGGAATCAGAGATGGGGAATCAGAGATGGGGAATCAGAGGCAGGGAATCAGACGCAGGGAATCAGAGGCAGGGATTCAGAGCTGGGGAATCAGAGGCGGGGAATCATAGTTGGGAATCAGAGGCGGGGAATCAGATATGGGGAAACAGAGGCGGGGAATCAGGGGCGGGGAAACGGAGGCGGGGAATCAGATATGGGGAAACAGAGGCGGGGAAGCAGTGGCGGGGAAACAGAGGCGGGGAATCAGATATGGGGAATCGGATGCGGGGAATCAGAGGCGGGAAATCAGAGCTGGGGAATCAGATATGGGGAATCAGAGGTGGGGAATCAGAGGCGTGGAAACAGAGGCGGGGAATCAGATATGGGGAATCAGAGGTGGGGAATCAGAGGCAGGTAATCAGATGTGCGGAATCAGAGATGGGGAATCAGAGGCAGGGAATCAGAGGCCTGGAATCAGATGCTGGGAATAAGAGGCCGGGAATCAGAGGTGGGGAATCAGAGGCGGGAAATGAGATATGGAGAATCAGAGGCGGGGAATCAGAGGCGGGGAAACAGAGGTGGGGAATCAGATATGGGGAATCAGAGGTGGCGAATCAAAGGCGGTGAATCAGAGATGGGGAATCAGAGGCGGGGAATCAGAGGCAGGGAATCAAACACGGGGAATCAGAGGCGGGGAATCAGAGCTGGGGAATCAGAGGCTGGGAATCAAAGTTGGGGAATCAGAGGCAGGGAATCAGATATGGGGAAACAGGGGCGGGGAATCAGAGGCGGGGAAAAAGAGGCGGGGAATCATATATGGGGAATCAGAGGCGGGGAATTAGAGTTGGGGAATCAGAGGCGGGGAATCAGAGGCGGGGAAACAGAGGCGGAGAATCAAACACGGGGAATCAGAGGTGGGGAATCAGAGGTTGGGAATCAGAGGCAGGGAATCAGAGGCGGGGAATCAGAGGCGGGGAATCAGAGGCAGGGAATCAGATGTGCTGAATCGGAGATGGGGAATCAGAGGCAGGGAATCAGAGGCGGGGAATCAGAGGCGGGGAATCAGAGGCCGGGAATCAGATATGGAGAAACAGAGGCGGGGAATCAGAGGCGGGGAAACAGTCGCTGGGAATCAGATATGGGGAATCAGAGGTGGGGAATCAAAGGTTGGGAATCAGAGGCAGGGAATCAGAGGCTTGGAATCAGATGCAGGGAATCAGATGCGGGGAATCAGAGGCGGGGAATCAGAGCTGGGGAATCAGAGGCGGGGACTTAGATATTGGGAAACAGAGGCGGGGAATCAGAGGCGGGGATACAGAGGCGGGGAATCAGATATGGGGAATCAGAGATGGGGAATCAGAGGCAGGGAATCAGATGTGCGGAATCAGAGATGGGGAATCAAAGGCAGGGAATCAGAATCAGAAGCAGGGAATCAGATGCCGGGAATCAGAGGCCAGAATCAGATTCCGGGAATAAGAGGCCGGAAATCAGAGGTGGGGAATCAGAGTCCGGGAATCAGAGATGGGGATTCAGAGGCGGGGAATGAGATATGGGGAATAAGAGGCGGGGAATCAGAGGCGGGGAAACAGAGGCGGGGAATCAGATATGGCGAATCAGAGGTGGCGAATCAAAGGCGGTGAATCAGAGATGGGGAATCAGAGGCCGGGAATCAGAGGCAGGGAATCAAACACGGGGAATCAGAGGAGGGGAATCAGAATTGGGGAATCAGAGATGGGGAATCAGAGATGGGGAATCAGAGGCAGGGAATCAGACGCGGGGAATCAGAGGTGGTGAATCAGAGATGTGGAATCAGAGGCGGGGAATCAGAGGCAGGGAATCAGACGCGGGGAATAAGAGGCGGGGAATCATAGCTGGCGAATCAGAGGCGGGGAATCAGAGGTGGGGAATCAGAGGCGGGGAATCAGATATTGGGAATCAGAGGTGGGGAATCAGAGGCGGTGAAACAGAGGCGTGGAATCAGATATGGGGTATCAGAGGTGGGGAATCAGAGGTTGTGAATCAGAGATGGGGAATCAGAGGCGGGGAATCAGAGGCCGGTAATCAGACGCGGGGAATCAGAGGCGGGGAATCAGAGCTGGGAAATTAGAGGCAGGGAATCAGAGTTGGGGATTCAGAGGCGGGGAATCAGATATGGGGAAACAGAGGCGGGGAATCAGAGGCGGGCAAATAGAGGCGGGGATCAGATATGGGGAAACAGAGGCGGGGAATCAGAGGCGGGGAAACAGAGGCAGGGAATCAGATATGGGGATCAGAGGTGGGGAATCAGAGGTTGGGAATCAGAGGCTGGGAATCAGAGGCTGGGAATCAGATGCATGGAATCAGATGCGGGGAATCAGAGGCGGGGAATAAGAGCTGGGGAATCAGAGGTGGGGAATCAAAGTTGGGGAATCAGAGGCGGGGACTTAGATATGGGGAAACAGAGGCGGGGAATCAGAGGTGGGGAAACAGAGGCGGGGAATCAGATATGGGGAATCAGAGGTGGGGAATCAGAGGCAGGGAATTAGATTTGCGGAATCAGAGATGGGGAATCAGAAGCATGGAATCAGAGGCCGGGAATCAGAGGCCGGAATCAGATGCCGGGAATAAGAGGTCGGGAATCAGAGGTGGGGAATCAGAGTCCGGGAATCAGAGATGGGGAATCAGAGGCGGGGAATGAGATATGGGGAATCAGAGGCGGGGAATCAGAGGCGGGGAAACAGAGGCGAGGAATCAGATATGGGGAATCAGAGGTGGCGAATCAAAGGCGTTGAATCAGAGATGGGGAATCAGAGGCGGGTAATCAGAGGCAGGGAATCAAACACGGGGAATCAGAGGCGGGGAATCAGAGCTGGGGAATCAGAGGCGGGGAATCAGAGTTGGGGAATCAGAGGCGGGGAATCAGAGCTGGGGAATCAGAGGTGGGGATCAGAGTCGGGGAATCAGAGGCAGGGAATCAGATGTGCGGAATCAGAGATGGGGAATCAGAGGTGGGGAATCAGAGGCTGTGAATCAGAGATGGGGAATCAGAGGCGGGGAATCAGAGGCAGGAAATCAGACACGGGGATTCAGAGGCTGGGAATCAGACGGGGGGAATCAAAGGCGGGGAATCAGAGCTGGGGAATCAGAGGCAGGGAATCAGAGTTGGGGATTCAGAGGCGGGGAATCAGATATGGGGAAACAGAGGAGTGGAATCAGAGGCGGGCAAACAGAGGCGGGGAATTAGATATGGGGAATCAGAGGTGGGGAATCAGAGGTGGTGAATCAGAGATGGGGAATCACAGGCGGGGAATCAGAGGCAGGGAATAGAACGCGGGGAATCAGAGGCAGGGAATCAGAGTTGGGGCATCAGAGGTTGGGAATTAGATATGGGGAAACAGAGGCGGGAAATCCGATATGGGGAATCAGAGGTGGGGAATCAGAGGCAGGGAATCAGATGTGCGGAATCAGAGATGGGGAATCAGAGGCAGGGAATCAGAATCAGAAGCGGGGAATCAGAGGCCGGGAATCAGAGGCCGGGAATCAGATGCTGGGAATAAGAGGCCGGGAATCAGAGGTGGGGAATCAGAGTCCGGGAATCAGAGATGGGGATTCAGAGGCGGGGAATGAGATATGGAGAATCAGAGGCGGGGAATCAGAGGCGGGGAAACAGAGGTGGGGAATCAGATATGTGGAATCAGAGGTGGCGAATCAAAGGCGGTGAATCAGAGATGGGGAATCAGAGGCGGGGAATCAGAGGCAGGGAATCAAACACGGGAAATCAGAGGCGGGGAATCAGAGCTGGGGAATCAGAGGCGGGGAATCAGAGTTGGGGAATCAGAGGCAGGGAATCAGATATGGGGAAACAGGGGCAGGGAATCAGAGGCGGGGAAACAGAGGCGGGGAATCAGATATGGGGAATCAGAGGTGTGGAATCAGAGGTTGGGAATCAGAGGCAGGGAATCAGAGGCGGGGAAACAGAGGCGGGGAATCAGATATGGGGAATCAGAGGTGGCGAATCAAAGGCGGTGAAACAGAGATGGGGAATCAGGGCAGGGAATCAGAGGCAGGGAATCAAACACGGGGAATCAGAGCTGGGGAATCAGAGGCGGGGAATTAGAGTTGGGGAATCAGAGGAGGGGAATCATAGGCGGGGAAACAGAGGCGGGGAATCAGATATGGGGAATCAGAGGTGGGGAATCAGAGGTTGGGAATCAGAGGCAGGGAATCAGAGGTGGGGAATCAGAGGCGGGGAATCAGAGGCAGGGAATCAGATGTGCGGAATCGGAGATGGGGAATCAGATGCAGGGAATCAGAGGCGGGGAATCAGAGGCCGGGAATCAGAGGCCGGGAATCAGATATGGGGAAACAGATGTGCGGAATCAGAGATGGGGAATCAAAGGCAGGGAATCAGAATCAGAAGCAGGGAATCAGATGCCGGGAATCAGAGGCCGGAATCAGATGCCGGGAATAAGAGGCCGGAAATCAGAGTTGGGGAATCAGAGTCCCGGAATCAGAGATGGGGATTCAGAGCCGGGGAATGAGATATGGGGAATAAGAGGCGGGGAATCAGAGGCGGGGAAACAGAGGCGGGGAATCAGATATGGCGAATCAGAGGTGGCGAATCAAAGGCGGTGAATCAGAGATGGGGAATCAGAGGCCGGGAATCAGAGGCAGGGAATCAAACACGGGGAATCAGAGGAGGGGAATCAGAATTGGGGAATCAGAGATGGGGAATCAGAGATGGGGAATCAGAGATGGGGAATCAGAGGCAGGGAATCAGACGCGGGAAATCAGAGGTGGTGAATCAGAGATGTGGAATCAGAGGCGGGGATTCAGAGGCAGGGAATCAGACGCGGGGAATAAGAGGCGGGGAATCATAGCTGGCGAATCAGAGGCGGGGAATCAGAGGTGGGGAATCAGAGGCGGGGAATCAGATATTGGGAATCAGAGGTGGGGAATCAGAGGCGGTGAAACAGAGGCGGGGAATCAGATATGGGGTATCAGAGGTGGGGAATCAGAGGTTGTGAATCAGAGATGGGGAATCAGAGGCGGGGAATCAGAGGCCGGTAATCAGACGCGGGGAATCAGAGGCGGGGAATCAGAGCTGGGAAATTAGAGGCAGGGAATCAGAGTTGGGGATTCAGAGGCGGGGAATCAGATATGGGGAACAGAGGCGGGGAATCAGAGGCGGGCAAATAGAGGCGGGGATCAGATATGGTGAAACAGAGGCGGGGAATCAGAGGTGGGGAAACAGAGGCGGGGAATCAGATATGGGGATCAGAGGTGGGGAATCAGAGGTTGGGAATCAGAGGCTGGGAATCAGAGGCTGGGAATCAGATGCATGGAATCAGATGCGGGGAATCAGAGGCGGGGAATCAGAGCTGGGGAATCAGAGGTGGGGAATCAAAGTTGGGGAATCAGAGGCGGGGACTTAGATATGGGGAAACAGAGGCGGGGAATCAGAGGTGGGGAAACAGAGGCGGGGAATCAGATATGGGGAATCAGAGGTGGGGAATCAGAGGCAGGGAATCAGACGCGGGGAATCAGAGGCGGGGAATCAGAGCTGGGAAATTAGAGGCAGGGAATCAGAGTTGGGGATTCAGAGGCGGGGAATCAGATATGGGGAACAGAGGCGGGGAATCAGAGGCGGGCAAATAGAGGCGGGGATCAGATATGGGGAAACAGAGGCGGGGAATCAGAGGCGGGGAAACAGAGGCGGGGAATCAGATATGGGGATCAGAGGTGGGGAATCAGAGGTTGGGAATCAGAGGCTGGGAATCAGAGGCTGGGAATCGGATGCATGGAATCAGATGCGGGGAATCAGAGGCGGGGAATCAGAGCTGGGGAATCAGAGGTGGGGAATCAAAGTTGGGGAATCAGTTGCGGGGACTTAGATATGGGGAAACAGAGGTGGGGAATCAGAGGTGGGGAAACAGAGGCGGGGAATCAGATATGGGGAATCAGAGATGGGGAATCAGAAGCATGGAATCAGAGGCCGGGAATCAGAGGCCGGAATCAGATGCCGGGAATAAGAGGCCGGGAATCAGAGGTGGGGAATCAGAGTCCGGGAATCAGAGATGGGGAATCAGAGGCGGGGAATGAGATATGGGGAATCAGAGGCGGGGAATCAGAGGTGGGGAAACAGAGGCGAGGAATCAGATATGGGGAATCAGAGGTGGCGAATCAAAGGCGTTGAATCAGAGATCGGGAATCAGAGGCGGGGAATCAGAGGCAGGGAATCAAACACGGGGAATCAGAGGCGGGGAATCAGAGCTGGGGAATCATAGGCGGGGAATCAGAGTTGGGGAATCAGAGGCGGGGAATCAGAGCTGGAGAATCAGAGGTGGGGATCAGAGTCGGGGAATCAGAGGCAGGGAATCAGATGTGCGGAATCAGAGATGGGGAATCAGAGGTGGGGAATCAGAGGCTGTGAATCAGAGATGGGGAATCAGAGGCGGGGAATCAGAGGCAGGAAATCAGACACGGGGATTCAGAGGCTGGGAATCAGACGGGGGGAATCAAAGGCGGGGAATCAGAGCTGGGGAATCAGAGGCAGGGAATCAGAGTTGGGGATTCAGATGCGGGGAATCAGATATGGGGAAACAGAGGCGGGGAATCAGAGCTGGGGAATCAGAGGCAGGGAATCAGAGTTGGGGATTCAGAGGCGGGGAATCAGATATGGGGAAACAGAGGCGGGGAATCAGAGGCGGGCAAACAGAGGCGGGGAATTAGATATGGGGAATCAGAGGTGGGGAATCAGAGGTGGTGAATCAGAGATGGGGAATCACAGGCGGGGAATCAGAGGCAGGGAATAGAACGCGGGGAATCAGAGGCAGGGAATCAGAGTTGGGGCATCAGAGTTTGGGAATTAGATATGGGGAAACAGAGGCGGGAAATCCGATATGGGGAATCAGAGGTGGGGAATCAGAGGCAGGGAATCAGATGTGCGGAATCAGAGATGGGGAATCAGAGGCAGGGAATCAGAATCAGAAGCGGGGAACCAGAGGCCGGGAATCAGAGGCCGGGAATCAGATGCTGGGAATAAGAGGCCGGGAATCAGAGGTGGGGAATCAGAGGCGGGGAATCAGATGCAGGGAATCAATATGGGAAATCAGAGGTGGGGAAACAGAGGCGGGGAATCAGATATGGGGAATCAGAGATGGGGAATCAGAGGCAGGGAATCAGATGTGCGGAATCAGAGATGGGGAATCAAAGGCAGGGAATCAGAATCAGAAGCAGGGAATCAGATGCCGGGAATCAGAGGCCGGAATCAGATGCCGGGAATAAGAGGCCGGAAATCAGAGGTGGGGAATCAGAGTCCGGGAATCAGAGATGGGGATTCAGAGGCGGGGAATGAGATATGGGGAATAAGAGGCGGGGAATCAGAGGCGGGGAAACAGAGGCGGGGAATCAGATATGGCGAATCAGAGGTGGCGAATAAAAGGCGGTGAATCAGAGATGGGGAATCAGAGGACGGGAATCAGAGGCAGGGAATCAAACACGGGGAATCAGAGGAGGGGAATCAGAATTGGGGAATCGGAGATGGGGAATCAGAGATGGGGAATCAGAGGCAGGGAATCAGACGCGGGGAATCAGAGGTGGTGAATCAGAGATGTGGAATCAGAGGCGGGGAATCAGAGGCAGGGAATCAGACGCGGGGAATAAGAGGCGGGGAATCATAGCTGGCGAATCAGAGGAAGGGAATCAGAGGTGGGGAATCAGAGGCGGGGAATCAGATATTGGGAATCAGAGGTGGGGAATCAGAGGCGGTGAAACAGAGGCGGGGAATCAGATATGGGGTATCAGAGGTGGGGAATCAGAGGTTGTGAATCAGAGATGGGGAATCAGAGGCGGGGAATCAGAGGCCGGTAATCAGACGCGGGGTATCAGAGGCGGGGAATCAGAGCTGGGAAATTAGAGGCAGGGAATCAGAGTTGGGGATTCAGAGGCGGGGAATCAGATATGGGGAAACAGAGGCGGGGAATCAGAGGCGGGCAAATAGAGGCGGGGATCAGATATGGGGAAACAGAGGCGGGGAATCAGAGGCGGGGAAACAGAGGCGGGGAATCAGATATGGGGATCAGAGCTGGGGAATCAGAGGTTGGGAATCAGAGGCTGGGAATCAGAGGCTGGGAATCAGATGCATGGAATCAGATGCGGGGAATCAGAGGCGGGGAATCAGAGCTGGGGAATCAGAGGTGGGGAATCAAAGTTGGGGAATCAGAGGCGGGGACTTAGATATGGGGAAACAGAGGCGGGGAATCAGAGGTGGGGAAACAGAGGCGGGGAATCAGAGGTGGGGAAACAGAGGCGGGGAATCAGATATGGGGAATCATAGGTGGGGAATCAGAGGCAGGGAATTAGATTTGCGGAATCAGAGATGGGGAATCAGAAGCATGGAATCAGAGGCCGGGAATCAGAGGCCGGAATCAGATGCCGGGAATAAGAGGCCGGGAATCAGAGGTGGGGAATCAGAGTCCGGGAATCAGAGATGGGGAATCAGAGGCGGGGAATGAGATATGGGGAATCAGAGGCGGGGAATCAGAGGCGGGGAAACAGAGGCGAGGAATCAGATATGGGAATCAGAGGTGGCGAATCAAAGGCATTGAATCAGAGATGGGGAATCAGAGGCGGGGAATCAGAGGCAGGGAATCAAACACGGGGAATCAGAGGCGGGGAATCAGAGCTGGGGAATCAGAGGCGGGGAATCAGAGTTGGGGAATCAGAGGCGGGGAATCAGAGCTGGGGAATCAGAGGTGGGGATCAGAGTCGGGGAATCAGAGGCAGGGAATCAGATGTGCGGAATCAGAGATGGGGAATCAGAGGTGGGGAATCAGAGGCTGTGAATCAGAGATGGGGAATCAGAGGCGGGGAATCAGAGGCAGGAAATCAGACACGGGGATTCAGAGGCTGGGAATCAGACGGGGGGAATCAAAGGCGGGGAATCAGAGCTGGGGAATCAGAGGCAGGGAATCAGAGTTGGGGATTCAGAGGCGGGGAATCAGATATGGGGAAACAGAGGCGGGGAATCAGAGGCGGGCAAACAGAGGCGGGGAATTAGATATGGGGAATCAGAGGTGGGGAATCAGAGGTGGTGAATCAGAGATGGGGAATCACAGGCGGGGAATCAGAGGCAGGGAATAGAACGCGGGGAATCAGAGGCAGGGAATCAGAGTTGGGGCATCAGAGGTTGGGAATTAGATATGGGGAAACAGAGGCGGGAAATCCGATATGGGGAATCAGAGGTGGGGAATCAGAGGCAGGGAATCAGATGTGCCTAATCAGAGATGGGGAATCAGAGGCAGGGAATCAGAATCAGAAGCGGGGAATCAGAGGCCGGGAATCAGAGGCCGGGAATCAGATGCTGGGAATAAGAGGCCGGGAATCAGAGGTGGGGAATCAGAGTCCAGGAATCAGAGATGGGGATTCAGAGGCGGGGAGTGAGATATGGAGAATCAGAGGCGGGGAATCAGAGGCGGGGAAACAGAGGTGGGGAATCAGATATGTGGAATCAGAGGTGGCGAACCAAAGGCGGTGAATCAGAGATGGGGAATGAGAGGCGGGGAATCAGAGGCAGGGAATCAAACACGGGGAATCAGAGGAGGGGAATCAGAATTGGGGAATCAGAGATGGGGAATCAGAGATGGGGAATCAGAGGCAGGGAATCAGACGCGGGGAATCAGAGGTGGTGAATCAGAGATGTGGAATCAGAGGCGGGGAATCAGAGGCAGGGAATCAGACGCGGGGAATAAGAGGCGGGGAATCATAGCTGGCGAATCAGAGGCGGGGAATCAGAGGTGGGGAATCAGAGGCGGGGAATCAGATATTGGGAATCAGAGGTGGAGATTCAGAGGCGGTGAAACAGAGGCGTGGAGTCAGATATGGGGTATCAGAGGTGGGGAATCAGAGGTTGTGAATCAGAGATGGGGAATCAGAGGCGGGGAATCAGAGGCCGGTAATCAGACGCGGGGAATCAGAGGCGGGGAATCAGAGCTGGGAAATTAGAGGCAGGGAATCAGAGTTGGGGATTCAGAGGCGGGGAATCAGATATGGGGAAACAGAGGCGGGGAATCAGAGGCGGGCAAATAGAGGCGGGGATCAGATATGGGGAAACAGAGGCGGGGAATCAGAGGCGGGGAAACAGAGGCAGGGAATCAGATATGGGGATCAGAGGTGGGGAATCAGATGTTGGGAATCAGAGGCTGGGAATCAGAGGCTGGGAATCAGATGCATGGAATCAGATGCGGGGAATCAGAGGCGGGGAATCAGAGCTGGGGAATCAGAGGTGGGGAATCAAAGTTGGGGAATCAGAGGCGGGGACTTAGATATGGGGAAACAGAGGCGGGGAATCAGAGGTGGGGAAACAGAGGCGGGGAATCAGATATGGGGAATCAGAGGTGGGGAATCAGAGGCAGGGAATTAGATTTGCGGAATCAGAGATGGGGAATCAGAAGCATGGAATCAGAGGCCGGGAATCAGAGGCCGGAATCAGATGCCGGGAATAAGAGGCCGGGAATCAGAGGTGGGGATTCAGAGTCCGGGAATCAGAGATGGGGAATCAGAGGCGGGGAATGAGATATGGGGAATCAGAGGCGGGGAATCAGAGGCGGGGAAACAGAGGCGAGGAATCAGATATGGGGAATCAGAGGTGGCGAATCAAAGGCGTTGAATCAGAGATGGGGAATCAGAGGCGGGGAATCAGAGGCAGGGAATCAAACACGGGGAATCAGAGGCGGGGAATCAGAGCTGGGGAATCAGAGGCGGGGAATCAGAGTTGGGGAATCAGAGGCGGGGAATCAGAGCTGGGGAATCAGAGGTGGGGATCAGAGTCGGGGAATCAGAGGCAGGGAATCAGATGTGCGGAATCAGAGATGGGGAATCAGAGGTGGGGAATCAGAGGCTGTGAATCAGAGATGGGGAATCAGAGGCGGGGAATCAGAGGCAGGAAATCAGACACGGGGATTCAGAGGCTGGGAATCAGACGGGGGGAATCAAAGGCGGGGAATCAGAGCTGGGGAATCAGAGGCAGGGAATCAGAGTTGGGGATTCAGAGGCGGGGAATCAGATATGGGGAAACAGAGGCGGGGAATCAGAGGCGGGCAAACAGAGGCGGGGAATTAGATATGGGGAATCAGAGGTGGGGAATCAGAGGTGGTGAATCAGAGATGGGGAATCACAGGCGGGGAATCAGAGGCAGGGAATAGAACGCGGGGAATCAGAGGCAGGGAATCAGAGTTGGGGCATCAGAGGTGGGGAAATAGAGGCGGGGAATTAGATATGGGGAAACAGAGGCGGGAAATCCGATATGGGGAATCAGAGGTGGGGAATCAGAGGCAGGGAATCAGATGTGCGGAATCAGAGATGGGGAATCAGAGGCAGTGAATCAGAATCAGAAGCGGGGAATCAGAGGCCGGGAATCAGAGGCCGGGAATCAGATGCTGGGAATAAGAGGCCGGGAATCAGAGGTGGGGAATCAGAGTCCGGGAATCAGAGATGGGGATTCAGAGGCGGGGAATGAGATATGGAGAATCAGAGGCGGGGAATCAGAGGCGGGGAAACAGAGGTGGGGACTCAGATATGTGGAATCAGAGGTGGCGAATCAAAGGCGGTGAATCAGAGATGGGGAATCAGAGGCGGGGAGTCAGAGGCAGGGAATCAAACACGGGAAATCAGAGGCGGGGAATGAGATATGGGGAATCAAAGGCGGGGAATCAGAGCTGGGGAATCAGAGGCAGGGAATCAGAGTTGGGGATTCAGAGGCGGGGAATCAGATATGGGGAAACAGAGGCGGGGAATCAGAGGCGGGCAAACAGAGGCGGGGAATTAGATATGGGGAATCAGAGGTGGGGAATCAGAGGTGGTGAATCAGAGATGGGGAATCACAGGCGGGGAATCAGAGGCAGGGAATAGAACGCGGGGAATCAGAGGCAGGGAATCAGAGTTGGGGCATCAGAGGTTGGGAATTAGATATGGGGAAACAGAGGCGGGAAATCCGATATGGGGAATCAGAGGTGGGGAATCAGAGGCAGGGAATCAGATGTGCCTAATCAGAGATGGGGAATCAGAGGCAGGGAATCAGAATCAGAAGCGGGGAATCAGAGGCCGGGAATCAGAGGCCGGGAATCAGATGCTGGGAATAAGAGGCCGGGAATCAGAGGTGGGGAATCAGAGTCCAGGAATCAGAGATGGGGATTCAGAGGCGGGGAGTGAGATATGGAGAATCAGAGGCGGGGAATCAGAGGCGGGGAAACAGAGGTGGGGAATCAGATATGTGGAATCAGAGGTGGCGAACCAAAGGCGGTGAATCAGAGATGGGGAATGAGAGGCGGGGAATCAGAGGCAGGGAATCAAACACGGGGAATCAGAGGAGGGGAATCAGAATTGGGGAATCAGAGATGGGGAATCAGAGATGGGGAATCAGAGGCAGGGAATCAGACGCGGGGAATCAGAGGTGGTGAATCAGAGATGTGGAATCAGAGGCGGGGAATCAGAGGCAGGGAATCAGACGCGGGGAATAAGAGGCGGGGAATCATAGCTGGCGAATCAGAGGCGGGGAATCAGAGGTGGGGAATCAGAGGCGGGGAATCAGATATTGGGAATCAGAGGTGGAGATTCAGAGGCGGTGAAACAGAGGCGTGGAGTCAGATATGGGGTATCAGAGGTGGGGAATCAGAGGTTGTGAATCAGAGATGGGGAATCAGAGGCGGGGAATCAGAGGCCGGTAATCAGACGCGGGGAATCAGAGGCGGGGAATCAGAGCTGGGAAATTAGAGGCAGGGAATCAGAGTTGGGGATTCAGAGGCGGGGAATCAGATATGGGGAAACAGAGGCAGGGAATCAGAGGCGGGCAAATAGAGGCGGGGATCAGATATGGGGAAACAGAGGCGGGGAATCAGAGGCGGGGAAACAGAGGCAGGGAATCAGATATGGGGATCAGAGGTGGGGAATCAGATGTTGGGAATCAGAGGCTGGGAATCAGAGGCTGGGAATCAGATGCATGGAATCAGATGCGGGGAATCAGAGGCGGGGAATCAGAGCTGGGGAATCAGAGGTGGGGAATCAAAGTTGGGGAATCAGAGGCGGGGACTTAGATATGGGGAAACAGAGGCGGGGAATCAGAGGTGGGGAAACAGAGGCGGGGAATCAGATATGGGGAATCAGAGGTGGGGAATCAGAGGCAGGGAATTAGATTTGCGGAATCAGAGATGGGGAATCAGAAGCATGGAATCAGAGGCCGGGAATCAGAGGCCGGAATCAGATGCCGGGAATAAGAGGCCGGGAATCAGAGGTGGGGATTCAGAGTCCGGGAATCAGAGATGGGGAATCAGAGGCGGGGAATGAGATATGGGGAATCAGAGGCGGGGAATCAGAGGCGGGGAAACAGAGGCGAGGAATCAGATATGGGGAATCAGAGGTGGCGAATCAAAGGCGTTGAATCAGAGATGGGGAATCAGAGGCGGGGAATCAGAGGCAGGGAATCAAACACGGGGAATCAGAGGCGGGGAATCAGAGCTGGGGAATCAGAGGCGGGGAATCAGAGTTGGGGAATCAGAGGCGGGGAATCAGAGCTGGGGAATCAGAGGTGGGGATCAGAGTCGGGGAATCAGAGGCAGGGAATCAGATGTGCGGAATCAGAGATGGGGAATCAGAGGTGGGGAATCAGAGGCTGTGAATCAGAGATGGGGAATCAGAGGCGGGGAATCAGAGGCAGGAAATCAGACACGGGGATTCAGAGGCTGGGAATCAGACGGGGGGAATCAAAGGCGGGGAATCAGAGCTGGGGAATCAGAGGCAGGGAATCAGAGTTGGGGATTCAGAGGCGGGGAATCAGATATGGGGAAACAGAGGCGGGGAATCAGAGGCGGGCAAACAGAGGCGGGGAATTAGATATGGGGAATCAGAGGTGGGGAATCAGAGGTGGTGAATCAGAGATGGGGAATCACAGGCGGGGAATCAGAGGCAGGGAATAGAACGCGGGGAATCAGAGGCAGGGAATCAGAGTTGGGGCATCAGAGGTGGGGAAATAGAGGCGGGGAATTAGATATGGGGAAACAGAGGCGGGAAATCCGATATGGGGAATCAGAGGTGGGGAATCAGAGGCAGGGAATCAGATGTGCGGAATCAGAGATGGGGAATCAGAGGCAGTGAATCAGAATCAGAAGCGGGGAATCAGAGGCCGGGAATCAGAGGCCGGGAATCAGATGCTGGGAATAAGAGGCCGGGAATCAGAGGTGGGGAATCAGAGTCCGGGAATCAGAGATGGGGATTCAGAGGCGGGGAATGAGATATGGAGAATCAGAGGCGGGGAATCAGAGGCGGGGAAACAGAGGTGGGGACTCAGATATGTGGAATCAGAGGTGGCGAATCAAAGGCGGTGAATCAGAGATGGGGAATCAGAGGCGGGGAGTCAGAGGCAGGGAATCAAACACGGGAAATCAGAGGCGGAGAATCAGAGCTGGGGAATCAGAGGCGGGGAATCAGAGTTGGGGAATCAGAGGCAGGGAATCAGATATGGGGAAACAGGGGCAGGGAATCAGAGGCGGGGAAACAGAGGCGGGGAATCAGATATGGGGAATCAGAGGTGTGGAATCAGAGGTTGGGAATCAGAGGCAGGGAATCAGAGGCGGGGAAACAGAGGCGGGGAATCAGATATGGGGAATCAGAGGTGGCGAATCAAAGGCGGTGAAACAGAGATGGGGAATCAGGGCAGGGAATCAGAGGCAGGGAATCAAACACGGGGAATCAGAGCTGGGGAATCAGAGGCGGGGAATTAGAGTTGGGGAATCAGAGGAGGGGAATCAGAGGCGGGGAAACAGAGGCGGGGAATCAGATATGGGGAATCAGAGGTGGGGAATCAGAGGTTGGGAATCAGAGGCAGGGAATCAGAGGTGGGGAATCAGAGGCGGGGAATCAGAGGCAGGGAATCAGATGTGCGGAATCGGAGATGGGGAATCAGAGGCAGGGAATCAGAGGCGGGGAATCAGAGGCGGGGAATCAGAGGCCGGGAATCAGATATGGGGAAACAGAGGTGGGGAATCAGAGGCGGGGTAACAGAGGCGGGGAATCAGATATGGGGAATCAGAGGTGGGGAATCAGAGGTTGGGAATCAGAGGCAGGGAATCAGAGGCTTGGAATCAGATGCAGGGAATCAGATGCGGGGAATCAGAGGCGGGGAATCAGAGCTGGGGAATCAGAGGTGGGGAATCAGAGTTGGGGAATCAGAGGCGGGGACTTAGATATTGGGAAACAGAGGCGGGGAATCAGAGGCGGGGAAACAGAGGGGGGTAATCAGAGGCAGGGAATCAGATGTGCGGTATCAGAGATGGGGAATCAGAGGCAGGGAATCAGAATCAGAAGCAGGGAATCAGAGGCCGGGAATCAGAGGCCGGAATCACATGCCGGGAATAAGAGGCCGGGAATCAGAGGTGGGGAATCAGATATGGGGAATCTGAGGTGGGGAATCAGAGGTTGTGAATCAGAGATGGGGAATCAGAGGCGGGGAATCAGAGGCCGGTAATCAGACGCGGGGAATCAGAGGCGGGGAATCAGAGGTGGGGAAACAGAGGCGGGGAATCAGATTTGGGGAATCAGAGGTGGAGAATCAAAGGCGGTGAATCAGAGATGGGGAATCAGAGGCCGGGAATCAGAGGCAGGGAATCAAACACGGGGAATCAGAGGCGGGGAATCAGAGCTGGGGAATCAGAGGCGGGGAATCAGAGTTGGGGAATCAGAGGCGGGGAATCAGATGCAGGGAATCAATATGGGAAATCAGAGGTTGGGAATCAGTGGTTGGGAATCAGAGGAAGGGAATCAGAGGCGAGGAATCAGAGCTGGGGAATCAGAGGCGGGGAATCAGAGATGGGGAATCAGAGATGGGGAATCAGAGGCGGGGAATCAGACGCGGGGAATCAGAGGTGGTGAATCAGAGATGTGGAATCAGAGTTGGGGAATCAGAGGCAGGGAATCAGACGCGGGGAATCAGAGGCGGGGAATCATAGCTGGCGAATCAGAGGCGGGGAATCAGAGGTGGGGAATCAGAGGCGGGGAATCAGATATTGGGAATCCGAGGTGGGGAATCAGAGGCGGGGAAACAGAGGCGGGGAATCAGATATGGGGAATCAGAGGTGGGGAATCAGAGGCGGGGAATCAGATATTGGGAATCAGAGGTGGGGAATCAGAGGCGGGGAAACAGAGGCGGGGAATCAGATATGGGGAATCAGAGGCGGGGAATCATAGGCGGGGAAACAGAGGCGGGGAATCAGATATAGGGAATCAGAGGTGGGGAATCAGAGGTTGGGAATCAGAGGCTGGGAATCAGAGGCTGGGAATCAGATGCATGGAATCATATGCGGGGAATCAGAGGCGGGGAATCAGAGCTGTGGAATCAGAGGTGGGGAATCAAAGTTGGGGAATCAGAGGCGGGGACTTAGATATGGGGAAACAGAGGCAGTGAATAAGAGGCGGGGAAACAGAGGCGGGGAATCAGATATGGGGAATCAGAGGTGGGGAATCAGAGGCAGGGAATTAGATGTGCGGAATCAGAGATGGGGAATCAGAGGCAGGGAATCAGAATCAGAAGCAGGGAATCAGAGGCCGGGAATCAGAGGCCGGAATCAGATGCCGGGAATAAGAGGCCGGGAATCAGAGGTGGGGAATCAGAGTCCGGGAATCAGAGATGGGGAATCAGAGGCGGGGAATGAGATATGGGGAATCAGAGGCGGGGAATCAGAGGCGGGGAAACAGAGGCGAGGAATCAGATATGGGAATCAGAGGTGGCGAATCAAAGGCGTTGAATCAGAGATGGGGAATCAGAGGCGGGGAATCAGAGGCAGGGAATCAAACACGGGGAATCAGAGGCGGGGAATCAGAGCTGGGGAATCAGAGGCGGGGAATCAGAGTTGGGGAATCAGAGGCGGGGAATCAGAGCTGGGGAATCAGAGGTGGGGATCAGAGTCGGGGAATCAGAGGCAGGGAATCAGATGTGCGGAATCAGAGATGGGGAATCAGAGGTGGGGAATCAGAGGCTGTGAATCAGAGATGGGGAATCAGAGGCGGGGAATCAGAGGCAGGAAATCAGACACGGGGATTCAGAGGCTGGGAATCAGACGGGGGGAATCAAAGGCGGGGAATCAGAGCTGGGGAATCAGAGGCGGGGAATCAGAGGTGGGGAATCAGAGGCGGGGAATCAGATATTGGGAATCCGAGGTGGGGAATCAGAGGCGGGGAAACAGAGGCGGGGAATCAGATATGGGGAATCAGAGGTGGGGAATCAGAGGCGGGGAATCAGATATTGGGAATCAGAGGTGGGGAATCAGAGGCGGGGAAACAGAGGCGGGGAATCAGATATGGGGAATCAGAGGCGGGGAATCATAGGCGGGGAAACAGAGGCGGGGAATCAGATATAGGGAATCAGAGGTGGGGAATCAGAGGTTGGGAATCAGAGGCTGGGAATCAGAGGCTGGGAATCAGATGCATGGAATCATATGCGGGGAATCAGAGGCGGGGAATCAGAGCTGTGGAATCAGAGGTGGGGAATCAAAGTTGGGGAATCAGAGGCGGGGACTTAGATATGGGGAAACAGAGGCGGTGAATAAGAGGCGGGGAAACAGAGGCGGGGAATCAGATATGTGGAATCAGAGGTGGGGAATCAGAGGCAGGGAATTAGATGTGCGGAATCAGAGATGGGGAATCAGAGGCAGGGAATCAGAATCAGAAGCAGGGAATCAGAGGCCGGGAATCAGAGGCCGGAATCAGATGCCGGGAATAAGAGGCCGGGAATCAGAGGTGGGGAATCAGAGTCCGGGAATCAGAGATGGGGAATCAGAGGCGGGGAATGAGATATGGGGAATCAGAGGCGGGGAATCAGAGGCGGGGAAACAGAGGCGAGGAATCAGATATGGGAATCAGAGGTGGCGAATCAAAGGCGTTGAATCAGAGATGGGGAATCAGAGGCGGGGAATCAGAGGCAGGGAATCAAACACGGGGAATCAGAGGCGGGGAATCAGAGCTGGGGAATCAGAGGCAGGGAATCAGAGTTGGGGAATCAGAGGCGGGGAATCAGAGCTGGGGAATCAGAGGTGGGGATCAGAGTCGGGGAATCAGAGGCAGGGAATCAGATGTGCGGAATCAGAGATGGGGAATCAGAGGTGGGGAATCAGAGGCTGTGAATCAGAGATGGGGAATCAGAGGCGGGGAATCAGAGGCAGGATATCAGACACGGGGATTCAGAGGCTGGGAATCAGACGGGGGGAATCAAAGGTGGGGAATCAGAGCTGGGGAATCAGAGGCAGGGAATCAGAGTTGGGGATTCAGAGGCGGGGAATCAGATATGGGGAAACAGAGGCGGGGAATCAGAGGCGGGCAAACAGAGGCGGGGAATTAGATATGGGGAATCAGAGGTGGGGAATCAGAGGTGGTGAATCAGAGATGGGGAATCACAGGCGGGGAATCAGAGGCAGGGAATAGAACGCGGGGAATCAGAGGCAGGGAATCAGAGTTGGGGCATCAGAGGTTGGGAATTAGATATGGGGAAACAGAGGCGGGAAATCCGATATGGGGAATCAGAGGTGGGGAATCAGAGGCAGGGAATCAGATGCGCCTAATCAGAGATGGGGAATCAGAGGCAGGGAATCAGAATCAGAAGCGGGGAATCAGAGGCCGGGAATCAGAGGCCGGGAATCAGATGCTGGGAATAAGAGGCCGGGAATCAGAGGTGGGGAATCAGAGTCCAGGAATCAGAGATGGGGATTCAGAGGCGGGGAGTGAGATATGGAGAATCAGAGGCGGGGAATCAGAGGCGGGGAAACAGAGGTGGGGAATCAGATATGTGGAATCAGAGGTGGCGAACCAAAGGCGGTGAATCAGAGATGGGGAATGAGAGGCGGGGAATCAGAGGCAGGGAATCAAACACGGGGAATCAGAGGAGGGGAATCAGAATTGGGGAATCAGAGATGGGGAATCAGAGATGGGGAATCAGAGGCAGGGAATCAGACGCGGGGAATCAGAGGTGGTGAATCAGAGATGTGGAACCAGAGGCGGGGAATCAGAGGCAGGGAATCAGACGCGGGGAATAAGAGGCGGGGAATCATAGCTGGCGAATCAGAGGCGGGGAATCAGAGGTGGGGAATCAGAGGCGGGGAATCAGATATTGGGAATCAGAGGTGGGGAATCAGAGGCGGTGAAACAGAGGCGTGGAGTCAGATATGGGGTATCAGAGGTGGGGAATCAGAGGTTGTGAATCAGAGATGGGGAATCAGAGGCGGGGAATCAGAGGCCGGTAATCAGACGCGGGGAATCAGAGGCGGGGAATCAGAGCTGGGAAATTAGAGGCAGGGATTCAGAGTTGGGGATTCAGAGGCGGGGAATCAGATATGGGGAAACAGAGGCGGGGAATCAGAGGCGGGCAAATAGAGGCGGGGATCAGATATGGGGAAACAGAGGCGGGGAATCAGAGGCGGGGAAACAGAGGCAGGGAATGAGATATGGGGATCAGAGGTGGGGAATCAGAGGTTGGGAATCAGAGGCTGGGAATCAGAGGCTGGGAATCAGATGCATGGAATCAGATGCGGGGAATCAGAGGCGGGGAATCAGAGCTGGGGAATCAGAGGTGGGGAATCAAAGTTGGGGAATCAGAGGCGGGGACTTAGATATGGGGAAACAGAGGCGGGGAATCAGAGGTGGGGAAACAGAGGCGGGGAATCAGATATGGGGAATCAGAGGTGGGGAATCAGAGGCAGGGAATTAGATTTGCGGAATCAGAGATGGGGAATCAGAAGCATGGAATCAGAGGCCGGGAATCAGAGGCCGGAATCAGATGCCGGGAATAAGAGGCCGGGAATCAGAGGTGGGGATTCAGAGTCCGGGAATCAGAGATGGGGAATCAGAGGCGGGGAATGAGATATGGGGAATCAGAGGCGGGGAATCAGAGGCGGGGAAACAGAGGCGAGGAATCAGATATGGGCAATCAGAGGTGGCGAATCAAAGGCGTTGAATCAGAGATGGGGAATCAGAGGCGGGGAATCAGAGGCAGGGAATCAAACACGGGGAATCAGAGGCGGGGAATCAGAGCTGGGGAATCAGAGGCGGGGAATCAGAGTTGGGGAATCAGAGGCGGGGAATCAGAGCTGGGGAATCAGAGGTGGGGATCAGAGTCGGGGAATCAGAGGCAGGGAATCAGATGTGCGGAATCAGAGATGGGGAATCAGAGGTGGGGAATCAGAGGCTGTGAATCAGAGATGGGGAATCAGAGGCGGGGAATCAGAGGCAGGAAATCAGACACGGGGATTCAGAGGCTGGGAATCAGACGGGGGGAATCAAAGGCGGGGAATCAGAGCTGGGGAATCAGAGGCAGGGAATCAGAGTTGGGGATTCAGAGGCGGGGAATCAGATATGGGGAAACAGAGGCGGGGAATCAGAGGCGGGCAAACAGAGGCGGGGAATTAGATATGGGGAATCAGAGGTGGGGAATCAGAGTTGGTGAATCAGAGATGGGGAATCACAGGCGGGGAATCAGAGGCAGGGAATAGAACGCGGGGAATCAGAGGCAGGGAATCAGAGTTGGGGCATCAGAGGTGGGGAAATAGAGGCGGGGAATTAGATATGGGGAAACAGAGGCGGGAAATCCGATATGGGGAATCAGAGGTGGGGAATCAGAGGCAGGGAATCAGATGTGCGGAATCAGAGATGGGGAATCAGAGGCAGTGAATCAGGATCAGAAGCGGGGAATCAGAGGCCGGGAATCAGAGGCCGGGAATCAGATGCTGGGAATAAGAGGCCGGGAATCAGAGGTGGGGAATCAGAGTCCGGGAATCAGAGATGGGGATTCAGAGGCGGGGAATGAGATATGGAGAATCAGAGGCGGGGTATCAGAGGCGGGGAAACAGAGGTGGGGACTCAGATATGTGGAATCAGAGGTGGCGAATCAAAGGCGGTGAATCAGAGATGGGGAATCAGAGGCGGGGAGTCAGAGGCAGGGAATCAAACACGGGAAATCAGAGGCGGAGAATCAGAGCTGGGGAATCAGAGGCGGGGAATCAGAGTTGGGGAATCAGAGGCAGGGAATCAGATATGGGGAAACAGGGGCAGGGAATCAGAGGCGGGGAAACAGAGGCGGGGAATCAGATATGGGGAATCAGAGGTGTGGAATCAGAGGTTGGGAATCAGAGGCAGGGAATCAGAGGCGGGGAAACAGAGGCGGGGAATCAGATATGAGGAATCAGAGGTGGCGAATCAAAGGCGGTGAAACAGAGATGGGGAATCAGGGCAGGGAATCAGAGGCAGGGAATCAAACACGGGGAATCAGAGCTGGGGAATCAGAGGCGGGGAATTAGAGTTGGGGAATCAGAGGAGGGGAATCAGAGGCGGGGAAACAGAGGCGGGGAATCAGATATGGGGAATCAGAGGTGGGGAATCAGAGGTTGGGAATCAGAGGCAGGGAATCAGAGGTGGGGAATCAGAGGCGGGGAATCAGAGGCAGGGAATCAGATGTGCGGAATCGGAGATGGGGAATCAGAGGCAGGGAATCAGAGGCGGGGAATCAGAGGCGGGGAATCAGAGGCCGGGAATCAGATATGGGGAAACAGAGGTGGGGAATCAGAGGCGGGGTAACAGAGGCGGGGAATCAGATATGGGGAATCAGAGGTGGGGAATCAGAGGTTGGGAATCAGAGGCAGGGAATCAGAGGCTTGGAATCAGATGCAGGGAATCAGATGCGGGGAATCAGAGGCGGGGAATCAGAGCTGGGGAATCAGAGGTGGGGAATCAGAGTTGGGGAATCAGAGGCGGGGACTTAGATATTGGGAAACAGAGGCGGGGAATCAGAGGCGGGGAAACAGAGGGGGGTAATCAGAGGCAGGGAATCAGATGTGCGGAATCAGAGATGGGGAATCAGAGGCAGGGAATCAGAATCAGAAGCAGGGAATCAGAGGCCGGGAATCAGAGGCCGGAATCAGATGCCGGGAATAAGAGGCCGGGAATCAGAGGTGGGGAATCAGATATGGGGAATCTGAGGTGGGGAATCAGAGGTTGTGAATCAGAGATGGGGAATCAGAGGCGGGGAATCAGAGGCCGGTAATCAGACGCGGGGAATCAGAGGCGGGGAATCAGAGGTGGGGAAACAGAGGCGGGGAATCAGATTTGGGGAATCAGAGGTGGGGAATCAGAGGTTGGGAATCAGAGGCTGGGAATCAGAGGCTGGGAATCAGATGCATGGAATCATATGCGGGGAATCAGAGGCGGGGAATCAGAGCTGTGGAATCAGAGGTGGGGAATCAAAGTTGGGGAATCAGAGGCGGGGACTTAGATATGGGGAAACAGAGGCGGTGAATAAGAGGCGGGGAAACAGAGGCGGGGAATCAGATATGTGGAATCAGAGGTGGGGAATCAGAGGCAGGGAATTAGATGTGCGGAATCAGAGATGGGGAATCAGAGGCAGGGAATCAGAATCAGAAGCAGGGAATCAGAGGCCGGGAATCAGAGGCCGGAATCAGATGCCGGGAATAAGAGGCCGGGAATCAGAGGTGGGGAATCAGAGTCCGGGAATCAGAGATGGGGAATCAGAGGCGGGGAATGAGATATGGGGAATCAGAGGCGGGGAATCAGAGGCGGGGAAACAGAGGCGAGGAATCAGATATGGGAATCAGAGGTGGCGAATCAAAGGCGTTGAATCAGAGATGGGGAATCAGAGGCGGGGAATCAGAGGCAGGGAATCAAACACGGGGAATCAGAGGCGGGGAATCAGAGCTGGGGAATCAGAGGCAGGGAATCAGAGTTGGGGAATCAGAGGCGGGGAATCAGAGCTGGGGAATCAGAGGTGGGGATCAGAGTCGGGGAATCAGAGGCAGGGAATCAGATGTGCGGAATCAGAGATGGGGAATCAGAGGTGGGGAATCAGAGGCTGTGAATCAGAGATGGGGAATCAGAGGCGGGGAATCAGAGGCAGGATATCAGACACGGGGATTCAGAGGCTGGGAATCAGACGGGGGGAATCAAAGGCGGGGAATCAGAGCTGGGGAATCAGAGGCAGGGAATCAGAGTTGGGGATTCAGAGGCGGGGAATCAGATATGGGGAAACAGAGGCGGGGAATCAGAGGCGGGCAAACAGAGGCGGGGAATTAGATATGGGGAATCAGAGGTGGGGAATCAGAGGTGGTGAATCAGAGATGGGGAATCACAGGCGGGGAATCAGAGGCAGGGAATAGAACGCGGGGAATCAGAGGCAGGGAATCAGAGTTGGGGCATCAGAGGTTGGGAATTAGATATGGGGAAACAGAGGCGGGAAATCCGATATGGGGAATCAGAGGTGGGGAATAAGAGGCAGGGAATCAGATGCGCCTAATCAGAGATGGGGAATCAGAGGCAGGGAATCAGAATCAGAAGCGGGGAATCAGAGGCCGGGAATCAGAGGCCGGGAATCAGATGCTGGGAATAAGAGGCCGGGAATCAGAGGTGGGGAATCAGAGTCCAGGAATCAGAGATGGGGATTCAGAGGCGGGGAGTGAGATATGGAGAATCAGAGGCGGGGAATCAGAGGCGGGGAAACAGAGGTGGGGAATCAGATATGTGGAATCAGAGGTGGCGAACCAAAGGCGGTGAATCAGAGATGGGGAATGAGAGGCGGGGAATCAGAGGCAGGGAATCAAACACGGGGAATCAGAGGAGGGGAATCAGAATTGGGGAATCAGAGATGGGGAATCAGAGATGGGGAATCAGAGGCAGGGAATCAGACGCGGGGAATCAGAGGTGGTGAATCAGAGATGTGGAACCAGAGGCGGGGAATCAGAGGCAGGGAATCAGACGCGGGGAATAAGAGGCGGGGAATCATAGCTGGCGAATCAGAGGCGGGGAATCAGAGGTGGGGAATCAGAGGCGGGGAATCAGATATTGGGAATCAGAGGTGGGGAATCAGAGGCGGTGAAACAGAGGCGTGGAGTCAGATATGGGGTATCAGAGGTGGGGAATCAGAGGTTGTGAATCAGAGATGGGGAATCAGAGGCGGGGAATCAGAGGCCGGTAATCAGACGCGGGGAATCAGAGGCGGGGAATCAGAGCTGGGAAATTAGAGGCAGGGAATCAGAGTTGGGGATTCAGAGGCGGGGAATCAGATATGGGGAAACAGAGGCGGGGAATCAGAGGCGGGCAAATAGAGGCGGGGATCAGATATGGGGAAACAGAGGCGGGGAATCAGAGGCGGGGAAACAGAGGCAGGGAATCAGATATGGGGATCAGAGGTGGGGAATCAGAGGTTGGGAATCAGAGGCTGGGAATCAGAGGCTGGGAATCAGATGCATGGAATCAGATGCGGGGAATCAGAGGCGGGGAATCAGAGCTGGGGAATCAGAGGTGGGGAATCAAAGTTGGGGAATCAGAGGCGGGGACTTAGATATGGGGAAACAGAGGCGGGGAATCAGAGGTGGGGAAACAGAGGCGGGGAATCAGATATGGGGAATCAGAGGTGGGGAATCAGAGGCAGGGAATTAGATTTGCGGAATCAGAGATGGGGAATCAGAAGCATGGAATCAGAGGCCGGGAATCAGAGGCCGGAATCAGATGCCGGGAATAAGAGGCCGGGAATCAGAGGTGGGGATTCAGAGTCCGGGAATCAGAGATGGGGAATCAGAGGCGGGGAATGAGATATGGGGAATCAGAGGCGGGGAATCAGAGGCGGGGAAACAGAGGCGAGGAATCAGATATGGGCAATCAGAGGTGGCGAATCAAAGGCGTTGAATCAGAGATGGGGAATCAGAGGCGGGGAATCAGAGGCAGGGAATCAAACACGGGGAATCAGAGGCGGGGAATCAGAGCTGGGGAATCAGAGGCGGGGAATCAGAGTTGGGGAATCAGAGGCGGGGAATCAGAGCTGGGGAATCAGAGGTGGGGATCAGAGTCGGGGAATCAGAGGCAGGGAATCAGATGTGCGGAATCAGAGATGGGGAATCAGAGGTGGGGAATCAGAGGCTGTGAATCAGAGATGGGGAATCAGAGGCGGGGAATCAGAGGCAGGAAATCAGACACGGGGATTCAGAGGCTGGGAATCAGACGGGGGGAATCAAAGGCGGGGAATCAGAGCTGGGGAATCAGAGGCAGGGAATCAGAGTTGGGGATTCAGAGGCGGGGAATCAGATATGGGGAAACAGAGGCGGGGAATCAGAGGCGGGCAAACAGAGGCGGGGAATTAGATATGGGGAATCAGAGGTGGGGAATCAGAGTTGGTGAATCAGAGATGGGGAATCACAGGCGGGGAATCAGAGGCAGGGAATAGAACGCGGGGAATCAGAGGCAGGGAATCAGAGTTGGGGCATCAGAGGTGGGGAAATAGAGGCGGGGAATTAGATATGGGGAAACAGAGGCGGGAAATCCGATATGGGGAATCAGAGGTGGGGAATCAGAGGCAGGGAATCAGATGTGCGGAATCAGAGATGGGGAATCAGAGGCAGTGAATCAGAATCAGAAGCGGGGAATCAGAGGCCGGGAATCAGAGGCCGGGAATCAGATGCTGGGAATAAGAGGCCGGGAATCAGAGGTGGGGAATCAGAGTCCGGGAATCAGAGATGGGGATTCAGAGGCGGGGAATGAGATATGGAGAATCAGAGGCGGGGTATCAGAGGCGGGGAAACAGTGGTGGGGACTCAGATATGTGGAATCAGAGGTGGCGAATCAAAGGCGGTGAATCAGAGATGGGGAATCAGAGGCGGGGAGTCAGAGGCAGGGAATCAAACACGGGAAATCAGAGGCGGAGAATCAGAGCTGGGGAATCAGAGGCGGGGAATCAGAGTTGGGGAATCAGAGGCAGGGAATCAGATATGGGGAAACAGGGGCAGGGAATCAGAGGCGGGGAAACAGAGGCGGGGAATCAGATATGGGGAATCAGAGGTGTGGAATCAGAGGTTGGGAATCAGAGGCAGGGAATCAGAGGCGGGGAAACAGAGGCGGGGAATCAGATATGAGGAATCAGAGGTGGCGAATCAAAGGCGGTGAAACAGAGATGGGGAATCAGGGCAGGGAATCAGAGGCAGGGAATCAAACACGGGGAATCAGAGCTGGGGAATCAGAGGCGGGGAATTAGAGTTGGGGAATCAGAGGAGGGGAATCAGAGGCGGGGAAACAGAGGCGGGGAATCAGATATGGGGAATCAGAGGTGGGGAATCAGAGGTTGGGAATCAGAGGCAGGGAATCAGAGGTGGGGAATCAGAGGCGGGGAATCAGAGGCAGGGAATCAGATGTGCGGAATCGGAGATGGGGAATCAGAGGCAGGGAATCAGAGGCGGGGAATCAGAGGCGGGGAATCAGAGGCCGGGAATCAGATATGGGGAAACAGAGGTGGGGAATCAGAGGCGGGGTAACAGAGGCGGGGAATCAGATATGGGGAATCAGAGGTGGGGAATCAGAGGTTGGGAATCAGAGGCAGGGAATCAGAGGCTTGGAATCAGATGCAGGGAATCAGATGCGGGGAATCAGAGGCGGGGAATCAGAGCTGGGGAATCAGAGGTGGGGAATCAGAGTTGGGGAATCAGAGGCGGGGACTTAGATATTGGGAAACAGAGGCGGGGAATCAGAGGCGGGGAAACAGAGGGGGGTAATCAGAGGCAGGGAATCAGATGTGCGGAATCAGAGATGGGGAATCAGAGGCAGGGAATCAGAATCAGAAGCAGGGAATCAGAGGCCGGGAATCAGAGGCCGGAATCAGATGCCGGGAATAAGAGGCCAGGAATCAGAGGTGGGGAATCAGATATGGGGAATCTGAGGTGGGGAATCAGAGGTTGTGAATCAGAGATGGGGAATCAGAGGCGGGGAATCAGAGGCCGGTAATCAGACGCGGGGAATCAGAGGCGGGGAATCAGAGGTGGGGAAACAGAGGCGGGGAATCAGATTTGGGGAATCAGAGGTGGAGAATCAAAGGCGGTGAATCAGAGATCGGGAATCAGAGGCCGGGAATCAGAGGCAGGGAATCAAATACGGGGAATCAGAGGCGGGGAATCAGAGCTGGGGAATCAGAGGCGGGGAATCAGAGTTGGGGAATCAGAGGCGGGGAATCAGATGCAGGGAATCAATATGGGAAATCAGAGGTGGGGAATCAGTGGTTGGGAATCAGAGGAAGGGAATCAGAGGCGAGGAATCAGAGCTGGGGAATCAGAGGCGGGGAATCAGAATTGGGGAATCAGAGATGGGGAATCAGAGATGGGGAATCAGAGGCGGGGAATCAGACGCGGGGAATCAGAGGTGGTGAATCAGAGATGTGGAATCAGAGGTGGGGAATCAGAGGCAGGGAATCAGACGCGGGGAATCAGAGGCGGGGAATCAGAGGTGGGGAATCAGAGGCGGGGAATCAGAGGTGGGGAATCAGAGGCGGGGAATCAGATATTGGGAATCAGAGGTGGGGAATCAGAGGCGGGGAAACAGAGGCGGGGAATCAGATATGGGGAATCAGAGGTGGGGAATCAGAGGCGGGGAATCAGATATTGGGAATCAGAGGTGGGGAATCAGAGGCGGGGAAACAGAGGCGGGGAATCAGATATGGGGAATCAGAGGCGGGGAATCATAGGCGGGGAAACAGAGGCGGGGAATCAGATATAGGGAATCAGAGGTGGGGAATCAGAGGTTGGGAATCAGAGGCTGGGAATCAGAGGCTGGGAATCAGATGCATGGAATCATATGCGGGGAATCAGAGGCGGGGAATCAGAGCTGTGGAATCAGAGGTGGGGAATCAAAGTTGGGGAATCAGAGGCGTGGACTTAGATATGGGGAAACAGAGGCGGTGAATAAGAGGCGGGGAAACAGAGGCGGGGAATCAGATATGGGGAATCAGAGGTGGGGAATCAGATGCAGGGAATTAGATGTGCGGAATCAGAGATGGGGAATCAGAGGCAGGGAATCAGAATCAGAAGCAGGGAATCAGAGGCCGGGAATCAGAGGCCGGAATCAGATGCCGGGAATAAGAGGCTGGGAATCAGAGGTGGGGAATCAGAGTCCGGGAATCAGAGGCAGGGAATCAGACGCGGGGAATCAGAGGTGGTGAATCAAAGATGTGGAATCAGAGGCGGGGAATCAGAGGCAGGGAATCAGACGCGGGGAATAAGAGGCGGGGAATCATAGCTGGCGAATCAGAGGCGGGGAATCAGAGGTGGGGAATCAGAGGCGGGGAATCAGATATTGGGAATCAGAGGTGGGGAATCAGAGGCGGTGAAACAGAGGCGGGGAATCAGATATGGGGTATCAGAGGTGGGGAATCAGAGGTTGTGAATCAGAGATGGGGAATCAGAGGCGGGGAATCAGAGGCCGGTAATCAGACGCGGGGAATCAGAGGCGGGGAAACAGAGGCGGGGAATCAGATATAGGGAATCAGAGGTGGGGAATCAGAGGTTGGGAATCAGAGGCTGGGAATCAGAGGCTGGGAATCAGATGCATGGAATCATATGCGGGGAATCAGAGGCGGGGAATCAGAGCTGGGGAATCAGAGGTGGGGAATCAAAGTTGGGGAATCAGAGGCGGGGACTTAGATATGGGGAAACAGAGGCGGTGAATCAGAGGCGGGGAAACAGAAGCGGGGAATCAGATATGGGGAATCAGAGGTGGGGAATCAGAGGCAGGGAATTAGATGTGCGGAATCAGAGATGGGGAATCAGAGGCAGGGAATCAGAATCAGAAGCAGGGAATCAGAGGCCAGGAATCAGAGGCCGGAATCAGATGCCGGGAATAAGAGGCCGGGAATCAGAGGTGGGGAATCAGAGTCCGGGAATCAGAGGCAGGGAATCAGACGCGGGGAATCAGAGGTGGTGAATCAGAGATGTGGAATCAGAGGCGGGGAATCAGAGGCAGGGAATCATACGCGGGGAATAAGAGGCGGGGAATCATAGCTGGCGAATCAGAGGCGGGGAATCAGAGGTTGGGAATCAGAGGCTGGGAATCAGAGGCTGGGAATCAGATGCATGGAATCATATGCGGGGAATCAGAGGCGGGGAATCAGAGCTGGGGAATCAGAGGTGGGGAATCAAAGTTGGGGAATCAGAGGCGGGGACTTAGATATGGGGAAACAGAGGCGGTGAATCAGAGGCGGGGAAACAGAAGCGGGGAATCAGATATGGGGAATCAGAGGTGGGGAATCAGAGGCAGGGAATTAGATGTGCGGAATCAGAGATGGGGAATCAGAGGCAGGGAATCAGAATCAGAAGCAGGGAATCAGAGGCCAGGAATCAGAGGCCGGAATCAGATGCCGGGAATAAGAGGCCGGGAATCAGAGGTGGGGAATCAGAGTCCGGGAATCAGAGGCAGGGAATCAGATGCGGGGAATCAGAGGTGGTGAATCAGAGATGTGGAATCAGAGGCGGGGAATCAGAGGCAGGGAATCATACGCGGGGAATAAGAGGCGGGGAATCATAGCTGGCGAATCAGAGGCGGGGAATCAGAGGTGGGGAATCAGAGGCGGGGAATCAGATATTGGGAATCAGAGGTGGGGAATCAGAGGCGGTGAAACAGAGGCGGGGAATCAGATATGGGGTATCAGAGGTGGGGAATCAGAGGTTGTGAATCAGATTTGGGGAATCAGAGGTGGCGAATCAAAGGCGGTGAATCAGAGATGGGGAATCAGAGGCCGGGAATCAGAGGCAGGGAATCAAACACGGGGAATCAGAGGCGGGGAATCAGAGCAGGGGAATCAGAGGCGGGGAATCAGAGTTGGGGAATCAGAGGCGGGGAATCAGATGCAGGGAATCAATATGGGAAATCAGAGGTGGGGAATCAGAGGTTGGGAATCAGAGGAAGGGAATCAGAGGCGAGGAATCAGAGCTGGGGAATCAGAGGCGGGGAATCAGAATTGGGGAATCAGAGATGGGGAATCAGAGATGGGGAATCAGAGGCGGGGAATCAGACGCGGGGAATCAGAGGTGGTGAATCAGAGATGTGGAATCAGAGGCGGGGAATCAGAGGCATGGAATCAGAGGCGGGGAATCAGAGGCAGGGAATCAAACACGGGAAATCAGAGGCGGGGAATCAGAGCTGGGGAATCAGAGGCGGGGAATCAGAGTTGGGGAATCAGAGGCAGGGAATAAGATATGGGGAAACAGGGGCAGGGAATCAGAGGCGGGGAAACAGAGGCGGGGAATCAGATATGGGGAATCAGAGGTGTGGAATCAGAGGTTGGGAATCAGAGGCAGGGAATCAGAGGCGGGGAAACAGAGGCGGGGAATCAGATATGGGGAATCAGAGGTGGCGAATCAAAGGCGGTGAAACAGAGATGGGGAATCAGGGCAGGGAATCAGAGGCAGGGAATCAAACACGGGGAATCAGAGCTGGGGAATCAGAGGCGGGGAATTAGAGTTGGGGAATCAGAGGAGGGGAATCAGAGGCGGGGAAACAGAGGCGGGGAATCAGATATGGGGAATCAGAGGTGGGGAATCAGAGGTTGGGAATCAGAGGCAGGGAATCAGAGGTGGGGAATCAGAGGCGGGGAATCAGAGGCAGGGAATCAGATGTGCGGAATCGGAGATGGGGAATCAGAGGCAGGGAATCAGAGGCGGGGAATCAGAGGCGGGGAATCAGAGGCCGGGAATCAGATATGGGGAAACAGAGGTGGGGAATCAGAGGCGGGGAAACAGAGGCGGGGAATCAGATATGGGGAATCAGAGGAGGGGAATCAGAGGTTGGGAATCAGAGGCAGGGAATCAGAGGCTTGGAATCAGATGCAGGGAATCAGATGCGGGGAATCAGAGGCGGGGAATCAGAGCTGGGGAATCAGAGGCGGGGAATCAGAGCTGGGGAATCAGAGGTGGGGAATCAGAGTTGGGGAATCAGAGATATTGGGAAACAGAGGCGGGGAATCAGAGGCGGGGAAACAGAGGGGGGTAATCAGAGGCAGGGAATCAGATGTGCGGAATCAGAGATGGGGAATCAGAGGCAGGGAATCAGAATCAGAAGCAGGGAATCAGAGGCCGGGAATCAGAGGCCGGAATCAGATGCCGGGAATAAGAGGCCGGGAATCAGAGGTGGGGAATCAGATATGGGGAATCAGAGGTGGGGAATCAGAGGTTGTGAATCAGAGATGGGGAATCAGAGGCGGGGAATCAGAGGCCGGTAATCAGACGCGGGGAATCAGAGGCGGGGAATCAGAGGCGGGGAAACAGAGGCGGGGACTTAGATATTGGGAAACAGAGGCGGGGAATCAGAGGCGGGGAAACAGAGGCGGGGAATCAGATATGGGGAATCAGAGATGGGGAATCAGAGGCAGGGAATCAGATGTGCAGAATCAGAGATGGGGAATCAAAGGCAGGGAATCAGAATCAGAAGCAGGGAATCAGATGCCGGGAATCAGAGGCCGGAATCAGATGCCGGGAATAAGAGGCCGGAAATCAGAGGTGGGGAATCAGAGTCCGGGAATCAGAGATGGGGATTCAGAGCCGGGGAATGAGATATGGGGAATAAGAGGCGGGGAATCAGAGGGGGGAAACAGAGGCGGGGAATCAGATATGGCGAATCAGAGGTGGCGAATCAAAGGCGGTGAATCAGAGATGGGGAATCAGAGGCCGGGAATCAGAGGCAGGGAATCAAACACGGGGAATCAGAGGAGGGGAATCAGAATTGGGGAATCAGAGATGGGGAATCAGAGACGGGGAATCAGAGGCAGGGAATCAGAGGCGGGGAATCAGAGGTGGGGAATCAGAGGCGGGGAATCAGATATTGGGAATCAGAGGTGGGGAATCAGAGGCGGGGAAACAGAGGCGGGGAATCAGATATGGGGAATCAGAGGTGGGGAATCAGAGGCGGGGAATCAGATATTGGGAATCAGAGGTGGGGAATCAGAGGCGGGGAAACAGAGGCGGGGAATCAGATATGGGGAATCAGAGGCGGGGAATCATAGGCGGGGAAACAGAGGCGGGGAATCAGATATAGGGAATCAGAGGTGGGGAATCAGAGGTTGGGAATCAGAGGCTGGGAATCAGAGGCTGGGAATCAGATGCATGGAATCATATGCGGGGAATCAGAGGCGGGGAATCAGAGCTGTGGAATCAGAGGTGGGGAATCAAAGTTGGGGAATCAGAGGCGGGGACTTAGATATGGGGAAACAGAGGCGGTGAATAAGAGGCGGGGAAACAGAGGCGGGGAATCAGATATGGGGAATCAGAGGTGGGGAATCAGATGCAGGGAATTAGATGTGCGGAATCAGAGATGGGGAATCAGAGGCAGGGAATCAGAATCAGAAGCAGGGAATCAGAGGCCGGGAATCAGAGGCCGGAATCAGATGCCGGGAATAAGAGGCTGGGAATCAGAGGTGGGGAATCAGAGTCCGGGAATCAGAGGCAGGGAATCAGACGCGGGGAATCAGAGGTGGTGAATCAAAGATGTGGAATCAGAGGCGGGGAATCAGAGGCAGGGAATCAGACGCGGGGAATAAGAGGCGGGGAATCATAGCTGGCGAATCAGAGGCGGGGAATCAGAGGTGGGGAATCAGAGGCGGGGAATCAGATATTGGGAATCAGAGGTGGGGAATCAGAGGCGGTGAAACAGAGGCGGGGAATCAGATATGGGGTATCAGAGGTGGGGAATCAGAGGTTGTGAATCAGAGATGGGGAATCAGAGGCGGGGAATCAGAGGCCGGTAATCAGACGCGGGGAATCAGAGGCGGGGAAACAGAGGCGGGGAATCAGATATAGGGAATCAGAGGTGGGGAATCAGAGGTTGGGAATCAGAGGCTGGGAATCAGAGGCTGGGAATCAGATGCATGGAATCATATGCGGGGAATCAGAGGCGGGGAATCAGAGCTGGGGAATCAGAGGTGGGGAATCAAAGTTGGGGAATCAGAGGCGGGGACTTAGATATGGGGAAACAGAGGCGGTGAATCAGAGGCGGGGAAACAGAAGCGGGGAATCAGATATGGGGAATCAGAGGTGGGGAATCAGAGGCAGGGAATTAGATGTGCGGAATCAGAGATGGGGAATCAGAGGCAGGGAATCAGAATCAGAAGCAGGGAATCAGAGGCCAGGAATCAGAGGCCGGAATCAGATGCCGGGAATAAGAGGCCGGGAATCAGAGGTGGGGAATCAGAGTCCGGGAATCAGAGGCAGGGAATCAGACGCGGGGAATCAGAGGTGGTGAATCAGAGATGTGGAATCAGAGGCGGGGAATCAGAGGCAGGGAATCATACGCGGGGAATAAGAGGCGGGGAATCATAGCTGGCGAATCAGAGGCGGGGAATCAGAGGTTGGGAATCAGAGGCTGGGAATCAGAGGCTGGGAATCAGATGCATGGAATCATATGCGGGGAATCAGAGGCGGGGAATCAGAGCTGGGGAATCAGAGGTGGGGAATCAAAGTTGGGGAATCAGAGGCGGGGACTTAGATATGGGGAAACAGAGGCGGTGAATCAGAGGCGGGGAAACAGAAGCGGGGAATCAGATATGGGGAATCAGAGGTGGGGAATCAGAGGCAGGGAATTAGATGTGCGGAATCAGAGATGGGGAATCAGAGGCAGGGAATCAGAATCAGAAGCAGGGAATCAGAGGCCAGGAATCAGAGGCCGGAATCAGATGCCGGGAATAAGAGGCCGGGAATCAGAGGTGGGGAATCAGAGTCCGGGAATCAGAGGCAGGGAATCAGACGCGGGGAATCAGAGGTGGTGAATCAGAGATGTGGAATCAGAGGCGGGGAATCAGATATTGGGAATCAGAGGTGGGGAATCAGAGGCGGTGAAACAGAGGCGGGGAATCAGATATGGGGTATCAGAGGTGGGGAATCAGAGGTTGTGAATCAGATTTGGGGAATCAGAGGTGGCGAATCAAAGGCGGTGAATCAGAGATGGGGAATCAGAGGCCGGGAATCAGAGGCAGGGAATCAAACACGGGGAATCAGAGGCGGGGAATCAGAGCAGGGGAATCAGAGGCGGGGAATCAGAGTTGGGGAATCAGAGGCGGGGAATCAGATGCAGGGAATCAATATGGGAAATCAGAGGTGGGGAATCAGAGGTTGGGAATCAGAGGAAGGGAATCAGAGGCGAGGAATCAGAGCTGGGGAATCAGAGGCGGGGAATCAGAATTGGGGAATCAGAGATGGGGAATCAGAGATGGGGAATCAGAGGCGGGGAATCAGACGCGGGGAATCAGAGGTGGTGAATCAGAGATGTGGAATCAGAGGCGGGGAATCAGAGGCATGGAATCAGAGGCGGGGAATCAGAGGCAGGGAATCAAACACGGGAAATCAGAGGCGGGGAATCAGAGCTGGGGAATCAGAGGCGGGGAATCAGAGTTGGGGAATCAGAGGCAGGGAATAAGATATGGGGAAACAGGGGCAGGGAATCAGAGGCGGGGAAACAGAGGCGGGGAATCAGATATGGGGAATCAGAGGTGTGGAATCAGAGGTTGGGAATCAGAGGCAGGGAATCAGAGGCGGGGAAACAGAGGCGGGGAATCAGATATGGGGAATCAGAGGTGGCGAATCAAAGGCGGTGAAACAGAGATGGGGAATCAGGGCAGGGAATCAGAGGCAGGGAATCAAACACGGGGAATCAGAGCTGGGGAATCAGAGGCGGGGAATTAGAGTTGGGGAATCAGAGGAGGGGAATCAGAGGCGGGGAAACAGAGGCGGGGAATCAGATATGGGGAATCAGAGGTGGGGAATCAGAGGTTGGGAATCAGAGGCAGGGAATCAGAGGTGGGGAATCAGAGGCGGGGAATCAGAGGCAGGGAATCAGATGTGCGGAATCGGAGATGGGGAATCAGAGGCAGGGAATCAGAGGCGGGGAATCAGAGGCGGGGAATCAGAGGCCGGGAATCAGATATGGGGAAACAGAGGTGGGGAATCAGAGGCGGGGAAACAGAGGCGGGGAATCAGATATGGGGAATCAGAGGAGGGGAATCAGAGGTTGGGAATCAGAGGCAGGGAATCAGAGGCTTGGAATCAGATGCAGGGAATCAGATGCGGGGAATCAGAGGCGGGGAATCAGAGCTGGGGAATCAGAGGTGGGGAATCAGAGTTGGGGAATCAGAGATATTGGGAAACAGAGGCGGGGAATCAGAGGCGGGGAAACAGAGGGGGGTAATCAGAGGCAGGGAATCAGATGTGCGGAATCAGAGATGGGGAATCAGAGGCAGGGAATCAGAATCAGAAGCAGGGAATCAGAGGCCGGGAATCAGAGGCCGGAATCAGATGCCGGGAATAAGAGGCCGGGAATCAGAGGTGGGGAATCAGATATGGGGAATCAGAGGTGGGGAATCAGAGGTTGTGAATCAGAGATGGGGAATCAGAGGCGGGGAATCAGAGGCCGGTAATCAGACGCGGGGAATCAGAGGCGGGGAATCAGAGGCGGGGAAACAGAGGCGGGGACTTAGATATTGGGAAACAGAGGCGGGGAATCAGAGGCGGGGAAACAGAGGCGGGGAATCAGATATGGGGAATCAGAGATGGGGAATCAGAGGCAGGGAATCAGATGTGCAGAATCAGAGATGGGGAATCAAAGGCAGGGAATCAGAATCAGAAGCAGGGAATCAGATGCCGGGAATCAGAGGCCGGAATCAGATGCCGGGAATAAGAGGCCGGAAATCAGAGGTGGGGAATCAGAGTCCGGGAATCAGAGATGGGGATTCAGAGCCGGGGAATGAGATATGGGGAATAAGAGGCGGGGAATCAGAGGGGGGAAACAGAGGCGGGGAATCAGATATGGCGAATCAGAGGTGGCGAATCAAAGGCGGTGAATCAGAGATGGGGAATCAGAGGCCGGGAATCAGAGGCAGGGAATCAAACACGGGGAATCAGAGGAGGGGAATCAGAATTGGGGAATCAGAGATGGGGAATCAGAGATGGGGAATCAGAGGCAGGGAATCAGACGCGGGGAATCAGAGGTGGTGAATCAGAGATGTGGAATCAGAGGCGGGGAATCAGAGGCAGGGAATCAGACGCGGGGAATAAGAGGCGGGGAATCATAGCTGGCGAATCAGAGGCGGGGAATCAGAGGTGGGGAATCAGAGGCGGGGAATCAGATATTGGGAATCAGAGGTGGGGAATCAGAGGCGGTGAAACAGAGGCGGGGAATCAGATATGGGGTATCAGAGGTGGGGAATCAGAGGTTGTGAATCAGAGATGGGGAATCAGAGGCGGGGAATCAGAGGCCGGTAATCAGACGTGGGGAATCAGAGGCGGGGAATCAGAGCTGGGAAATTAGAGGCATGGAATCAGAGTTGGGGATTCAGAGGCGGGGAATCAGATATGGGGAACAGAGGCGGGGAATCAGAGGCGGGCAAATAGAGGCGGGGATCAGATATGGTGAAACAGAGGCGGGGAATCAGAGGCGGGGAAACAGAGGCGGGGAATCAGATATGGGGATCAGAGGTGGGGAATCAGAGGTTGGGAATCAGAGGCTGGGAATCAGAGGCTGGGAATCAGATGCATGGAATCAGATGCGGGGATTCAGAGGCGGGGAATCAGAGCTGGGGAATCAGAGGTGGGGAATCAAAGTTGTGGAATCAGAGGCGGGGACTTAGATATGGGGAAACAGAGGCGGGGAATCAGAGGTGGGGAAACAGAGGCGGGGAATCAGATATGGGGAATCAGAGGTGGGGAATCAGAGGCAGGGAATCAGACGCGGGGAATCAGAGGCGGGGAATTAGAGCTGGGAAATTAGAGGCAGGGAATCAGAGTTGGGGATTCAGAGGCGGGGAATCAGATATGGGGAACAGAGGCGGGGAATCAGAGGCGGGCAAATAGAGGCGGGGATCAGATATGGGGAAACAGAGGCGGGGAATCAGAGGCGGGGAAACAGAGGAGGGGAATCAGATATGGGGATCAGAGGTGGGGAATCAGAGGTTGGGAATCAGAGGCTGGGAATCAGAGGCTGGGAATCGGATGCATGGAATCAGATGCGGGGAATCAGAGGCGGGGAATCAGAGCTGGGGAATCAGAGGTGGGGAATCAAAGTTGGGGAATCAGTTGCGGGGACTTAGATATGGGGAAACAGAGGCGGGGAATCAGAGGTGGGGAAACAGAGGCGGGGAATCAGATATGGGGAATCAGAGATGGGGAATCAGAAGCATGGAATCAGAGGCCGGGAATCAGAGGCCGGAATCAGATGCCGGGAATAAGAGGCCGGGAATCAGAGGTGGGGAATCAGAGTCCGGGAATCAGAGATGGGGAATCAGAGGCGGGGAATGAGATATGGGGAATCAGAGGCGGGGAATCAGAGGCGGGGAAACAGAGGCGAGGAATCAGATATGGGGAATCAGAGGTGGCGAATCAAAGGCGTTGAATCAGAGATGGGGAATCAGAGGCGGGGAATCAGAGGCAGGGAATTAAACACGGGGAATCAGAGGCGGGGAATCAGAGCTGGGGAATCAGAGGCGGGGAATCAGAGTTGGGGAATCAGAGGCGGGGAATCAGAGCTGGGGAATCAGAGGTGGGGATCAGAGTCAGGGAATCAGAGGCAGGGAATCAGATGTGCGGAATCAGAGATGGGGAATCAGAGGTGGGGAATCAGAGGCTGTGAATCAGAGATGGGGAATCAGAGGCGGGGAATCAGAGGCAGGAAATCAGACACGGGGATTCAGAGGCTGGGAATCAGACGGGGGGAATCAAAGGCGGGGAATCAGAGCTGGGGAATCAGAGGCAGGGAATCAGAGTTGGGGATTCAGAGGCGGGGAATCAGATATGGGGAAACAGAGGCGGGGAATCAGAGGCGGGCAAACAGAGGCGGGGAATTAGATATGGGGAATCAGAGGTGGGGAATCAGAGGTGGTGAATCAGAGATGGGGAATCACAGGCGGGGAATCAGAGGCAGGGAATAGAACGCGGGGAATCAGAGGCAGGGAATCAGAGTTGGGGCATCAGAGGTTGGGAATTAGATATGGGGAAACAGAGGCGGGAAATCCGATATGGGGAATCAGAGGTGGGGAATCAGAGGCAGGGAATCAGATGTGCGGAATCAGAGATGGGGAATCAGAGGCAGTGAATCAGAATCAGAAGCGGGTATCAGAGGCCGGGAATCAGAGGCCGGGAATCAGATGCTGGGAATAAGAGGCCGGGAATCAGAGGTGGGGAATCAGAGTCCGGGAATCAGAGATGGGGATTCAGAGGCGGGGAATGAGATATGGAGAATCAGAGGCGGGGAATCAGAGGCGGGGAAACAGAGGTGGGGACTCAGATATGTGGAATCAGAGGTGGCGAATCAAAGGCGGTGAATCAGAGATGGGGAATCAGAGGCGGGGAGTCAGAGGCAGGGAATCAAACACGGGAAATCAGAGGCGGGGAATCAGAGCTGGGGAATCAGAGGCGGGGAATCAGAGTTGGGGAATCAGAGGCAGGGAATCAGATATGGGGAAACAGGGGCAGGGAATCAGAGGCGGGGAAACAGAGGCGGGGAATCAGATATGGGGAATCAGAGGTGTGGAATCAGAGGTTGGGAATCAGAGGCAGGGAATCAGAGGCGGGGAAACAGAGGCGGGGAATCAGATATGGGGAATCAGAGGTGGCGAATCAAAGGCGGTGAAACAGAGATGGGGAATCAGGGCAGGGAATCAGAGGCAGGGAATCAAACACGGGGAATCAGAGCTGGGGAATCAGAGGCGGGGAATTAGAGTTGGGGAATCAGAGGAGGGGAATCAGAGGCGGGGAAACAGAGGCGGGGAATCAGATATGGGGAATCAGAGGTGGGGAATCAGAGGTTGGGAATCAGAGGCAGGGAATCAGAGGTGGGGAATCAGAGGCGGGGAATCAGAGGCAGGAATCAGATGTGCGGAATCGGAGATGGGGAATCAGAGGCAGGGAATCAGAGGCGGGGAATCAGAGGCGGGGAATCAGAGGCCGGGAATCAGATATGGGGAAACAGAGGTGGGGAATCAGAGGCGGGGAAACAGAGGCGGGGAATCAGATATGGGGAATCAGAGGTGGGGAATCAGAGGTTGGGAATCAGAGGCAGGGAATCAGAGGCTTGGAATCAGATGCAGGGAATCAGATGCGGGGAATCAGAGGCGGGGAATCAGAGCTGGGGAATCAGAGGTGGGGAATCAGAGTTGGGGAATCAGAGGCGGGGACTTAGATATTGGGAAACAGAGGCGGGGAATCAGAGGCGGGGAAACAGAGGGGGGTAATCAGAGGCAGGGAATCAGATGTGCGGAATCAGAGATGGGGAATCAGAGGCAGGGAATCAGAATCAGAAGCAGGGAATCAGAGGCCGGGAATCAGAGGCCGGAATCAGATGCCGGGAATAAGAGGCCGGGAATCAGAGGTGGGGAATCAGATATGGGGAATCAGAGGTGGGGAATCAGAGGTTGTGAATCAGAGATGGGGAATCAGAGGCGGGGAATCAGAGGCCGGTAATCAGACGCGGGGAATCAGAGGCGGGGAATCAGAGGCGGGGAAACAGAGGCGGGGAATCAGATTTGGGGAATCAGAGGTGGAGAATCAAAGGCGGTGAATCAGAGATGGGGAATCAGAGGCCGGGAATCAGAGGCAGGGAATCAAACACGGGGAATCAGAGGCGGGGAATCAGAGCTGGGGAATCAGAGGCGGGGAATCAGAGTTGGGGAATCAGAGGCGGGGAATCAGATGCAGGGAATCAATATGGGAAATCAGAGGTGGGGAATCAGTGGTTGGGAATCAGAGGAAGGGAATCAGAGGCGAGGAATCAGAGCTGGGGAATCAGAGGCGGGGAATCAGAATTGGGGAATCAGAGATGGGGAATCAGAGATGGGGAATCAGAGGCGGGGAATCAGATGCGGGGAATCAGAGGTGGTGAATCAGAGATGTGGAATCAGAGGCGGGGAATCAGAGGCAGGGAATCAGACGCGGGGAATCAGAGGCGGGGAATCATAGCTGGTGAATCAGAGGCGGGGAATCAGAGGTGGGGAATCAGAGGCGGGGAATCAGATATTGGGAATCAGAGGTGGGGAATCAGAGGCGGGGAAACAGAGGCGGGGAATCAGATATGGGGAATCAGAGGTGGGGAATCAGAGGTTGTGAATCAGAGATGGGGAATCAGAGGCGGGGAATCAGAGGCCGGTAATCAGACGCAGGGAATCAGAGGCGGGGAATCAGACATGGGAAATTAGAGGCAGGGAATCAGAGTTGGGAATTCAGAGGCGGGGAATCAGATATGGGGAAACAGAGGCGGGGAATCATAGGCGGGGAAACAGAGGCGGGGAATCAGATATAGGGAATCAGAGGTGGGGAATCAGAGGTTGGGAATCGGAGGCTGGGAATCAGAGGCTGGGAATCAGATGCATGGAATCATATGCGGGGAATCAGAGGCGGGGAATCAGAGCTGGGGAATCAGAGGTGGGGAATCAAAGTTGGGGAATCAGAGGCGGGGACTTAGATATGGGGAAACAGAGGCGGTGAATAAGAGGCGGGGAAACAGAGGCGGGGAATCAGATATGGGGAATCAGAGGTGGGGAATCAGAGGCAGGGAATTAGATGTGCGGAATCAGAGATGGGGAATCAGAGGCAGGGAATCAGAATCAGAAGCAGGGAATCAGAGGCCGGGAATCAGAGGCCGGAATCAGATGCCGGGAATAAGAGGCCGGGAATCAGAGGTGGGGAATCAGAGTCCGGGAATCAGAGGCAGGGAATCAGACGCGGGGAATCAGAGGTGGTGAATCAGAGATGTGGAATCAGAGGCGGGGAATCAGAGGCAGGGAATCAGACGCGGGGAATAAGAGGCGGGGAATCATAGCTGGCGAATCAGAGGCGGGGAATCAGAGGTGGGGAATCAGAGGCGGGGAATCAGATATTGGGAATCAGAGGTGGGGAATCAGAGGCGGTGAAACAGAGGCGGGGAATCAGATATGGGGTATCAGAGGTGGGGAATCAGAGGTTGTGAATCAGAGATGGGGAATCAGAGGCGGGGAATCAGAGGCCGGTAATCAGACGCGGGGAATCAGAGGCGGGGACACAGAGGCGGGGAATCAGATATAGGGAATCAGAGGTGGGGAATCAGAGGTTGGGAATCAGAGGCTGGGAATCAGAGGCTGGGAATCAGATGCATGGAATCATATGCGGGGAATCAGAGGCGGGGAATCAGAGCTGGGGAATCAGAGGTGGGGAATCAAAGTTGGGGAATCAGAGGCGGGGACTTAGATATGGGGAAACAGAGGCGGTGAATCAGAGGCGGGGAAACAGAGGCGGGGAATCAGATATTGGGAATCAGAGGTGGGGAATCAGAGGCAGGGAATTAGATGTGCGGAATCAGAGATGGGGAATCAGAGGCAGGGAATCAGAATCAGAAGCAGGGAATCAGAGGCCGGGAATCAGAGGCCGGAATCAGATGCCGGGAATAAGAGGCCGGGAATCAGAGGTGGGGAATCAGAGTCCGGGAATCAGAGGCAGGGAATCAGACGCGGGGAATCAGAGGTGGTGAATCAGAGATGTGGAATCAGAGGCGGGGAATCAGAGGCAGGGAATCATACGCGGGGAATAAGAGGCGGGGAATCATAGCTGGCGAATCAGAGGCGGGGAATCAGAGGTGGGGAATCAGAGGCGGGGAATCAGATATTGGGAATCAGAGGTGGGGAATCAGAGGCGGTGAAACAGAGGCGGGGAATCAGATATGGGGTATCAGAGGTGGGGAATCAGAGGTTGTGAATCAGATTTGGGGAATCAGAGGTGGCGAATCAAAGGCGGTGAATCAGAGATGGGGAATCAGAGGCCGGGAATCAGAGGCAGGGAATCAAACACGGGGAATCAGAGGCGGGGAATCAGAGCTGGGGAATCAGAGGCGGGGAATCAGAGTTGGGGAATCAGAGGCGGGGAATCAGATGCAGGGAATCAATATGGGAAATCATAGGTGGGGAATCAGAGGTTGGGAATCAGAGGAAGGGAATCAGAGGCGAGGAATCAGAGCTGGGGAATCAGAGGCGGGGAATCAGAATTGAGGAATCAGAGATGGGGAATCAGAGATGGGGAATCAGAGGCAGGGAATCAGACGCGGGGAATCAGAGGTGGTGAATCAGAGATGTGGAATCAGAGGCGGGGAATCAGAGGCAGGGAATCAGATGCGGGGAATCAGAGGCGGGGAATCATAGCTGGCGAATCAGAGGCGGGGAATCAGAGGTGGGGAATCAGAGGCGGGGAATCAGATATTGGGAATCAGAGGTGGGGAATCAGAGGCGGGGAAACAGAGGCGGGGAATCAGATATGGGGAATCAGAGGTGGGGAATCAGAGGTTGTGAATCAGAGATGTGGAATCAGAGGCGGGGAATCAGAGGCCGGTAATCAGACGCTGGGAATCAGAGGCGGGGAATCAGACATGGGAAATTAGAGGCAGGGAATCAGAGTTGGGGATTCAGAGGCGGGGAATCAGATATGGGGAAACAGAGGCGGGGAATCAGCGGCGGGGAAACAGAGGCGGGGAATCAGATATAGGGAATCAGAGGTGGGGAATCAGAGGTTGGGAATCAGAGGCTGGGAATCAGAGGCTGGGAATCAGATGCATGGAATCATATGCGGGGAATCAGAGGCGGGGAATCAGAGCTGGGGAATCAGAGGTGGGGAATCAAAGTTGGGGAATCAGAGGCGGGGACTTAGATATGGGGAAACAGAGGCGGTGAATCAGAGGCGGGGAAACAGAGGCGGGGAATCAGATATGGGGAATCAGAGGTGGGGAATCAGAGGCAGGGAATTAGATGTGCGGAATCAGAGATGGGGAATCAGAGGCAGGGAATCAGAATCAGAAGCAGGGAATCAGAGGCCGGGAATCAGAGGCCGGAATCAGATGCCGGGAATAAGAGGCCGGGAATCAGAGGTGGGGAATCAGAGTCCGGGAATCAGAGGCAGGGAATCAGACGCGGGGAATCAGAGGTGGTGAATCAGAGATGTGGAATCTGAGGCGGGGAATCAGAGGCAGGGAATCAGACGCGGGGAATAAGAGGCGGGGAATCATAGCTGGCGAATCAGAGGCGGGGAATCAGAGGTGGGGAATCAGAGGCGGGGAATCAGATATTGGGAATCAGAGGTGGGGAATCAGAGGCGGTGAAACAGAGGCGGGGAATCAGATATGGTGTATCAGAGGTGGGGAATCAGAGGTTGTGAATCAGAGATGGGGAATCAGAGGCGGGGAATCAGAGGCCGGTAATCAGACGCGGGGAATCAGAGGCGGGGAATCAGAGCTGGGAAATTAGAGGCAGGGAATCAGAGTTGGGCATTCAGAGGCGGGGAATCAGATATGGGGAAACAGAGGCGGGGAATCAGAGGCGGGCAAATAGAGGCGGGGATCAGATATGGGGAAACAGAGGTGGGGAATCAGAGGCGGGGAAACAGAGGCGGGGAATCAGATATGGGGATCAGAGGTGGGGAATCAGAGGTTGGGAATCAGAGGCTGGGAATCAGAGGCTGGGAATCAGATGCATGGAATCAGATGCGGGGAATTAGAGGCGGGGAATCAGAGCTGGGGAATCAGAGGTGGGGAATCAAAGTTGGGGAATCAGAGGCGGGGACTTAGATATGGGGAAACAGAGGCGGGGAATCAGAGGCGGGGAAACAGAGGCGGGGAATCAGATATGGTGAATCAGAGGTGGGGAATCAGAGGCAGGGAATTAGATTTGCGGAATCAGAGATGGGGAATCAGAAGCATGGAATCAGAGGCCGGGAATCAGAGGCCGGAATCAGATGCCGGGAATAAGAGGCCGGGAATCAGAGGTGGGGAATCAGAGTCCGGGAATCAGAGATGGGGAATCAGAGGCGGGGAATGAGATATGGGGAATCAGAGGCGGGGAATCAGAGGCGGGGAAACAGAGGCGAGGAATCAGATATGGGGAATCAGAGGTGGCGAATCAAAGGCGTTGAATCAGAGATGGGGAATCAGAGGCGGGGAATCAGAGGCAGGGAATCAAACACGGGGAATCAGAGGCGGGGAATCAGAGTTGGGGAATCAGAGGCGGGGAATCAGAGCTGGGGAATCAGAGGTGGGGATCAGAGTCGGGGAATCAGAGGCAGGGAATCAGATGTGCGGAATCAGAGATGGGGAATCAGAGGTGGGGAATCAGAGGCTGTGAATCAGAGATGGGGAATCAGAGGCGGGGAATCAGAGGCAGGAAATCAGACACGGGGATTCAGAGGCTGGGAATCAGACGGGGGGAATCAAAGGCGGGGAATCAGAGCTGGGGAATCAGAGGCAGGGAATCAGAGTTGGGGATTCAGAGGCGGGGAATCAGATATGGGGAAACAGAGGCGGGGAATCAGAGGCGGGCAAACAGAGGCGGGGAATTAGATATGGGGAATCAGAGGTGGGGAATCAGAGGTGGTGAATCAGAGATGGGGAATCACAGGCGGGGAATCAGAGGCAGGGAATAGAACGCGGGGAATCAGAGGCAGGGAATCAGAGTTGGGGCATCAGAGGTTGGGAATTAGATATGGGGAAACAGAGGCGGGGAATCAGAGGCGGGGTAACAGAGGCGGGAAATCAGATATGGGGAATCAGAGGTGGGGAATCAGAGGCAGGGAATCAGATGTGCGGAATCAGAGATGGGGAATCAGAGGCAGGGAATCAGAATCAGAAGCGGGGAATAAGAGGCCGGGAATCAGAGGCTGGGAATCAGATGCTGGGAATAAGAGGCCGGGAATCAGAGGTGGGGATTCAGAGGCGGGGAATGAGATATGGAGAATCAGAGGCGGGGAATCAGAGGCGGGGAAACAGAGGTGGGGAATCAGATATGAGGAATCAGAGGTGGCGAATCAAAGGCGGTGAATCAGAGATGGGGAATAAGAGGCGGGGAATCAGAGGCAGGGAATCAAACACGGGAAATCAGAGGCGGGGAATCAGAGCTGGGGAATCAGAGGCGGGGAATCAGAGTTGGGGAATCAGAGGCAGGGAATCAGATATGGGGAAACAGGGGCAGGGAATCAGAGGCGGGGAAACAGAGGCGGGGAATCAGATATCGGGAATCAGAGGTGTGGAATCAGGGGTTGGGAATCAGAGGCAGGGAATCAGAGGCGGGGAAACAGAGGCGGGGAATCAGATATGGGGAATCAGAGGTGGCGAATCAAAGGCGGTGAAACAGAGATGGGGAATCAGGGCAGGGAATCAGAGGCAGGGAATCAAACACGGGGAATCAGAGCTGGGGAATCAGAGGCGGGGAATTAGAGTTGGGGAATCAGAGGAGGGGAATCAGAGGCGGGGAATCAGAGGCCGGGAATCAGATATGGGGAAACAGAGGTGGGGAATCAGAGGCGGGGAAACAGAGGCGGGGAATCAGATATGGGGAATCAGAGGTGGGGAATCAGAGGTTGGGAATCAGAGGCAGGGAATCAGAGGCTTGGAATCAGATGCATGGAATCAGATGCGGGGAATCAGAGGCGGGGAATCAGAGCTGGGGAATCAGAGGTGGGGAATCAGAGTTGGGGAATCAGAGGCGGGGACTTAGATATTGGGAAACAGAGGCGGGGAATCAAAGGAGGGGAAACAGAGGCGGGGAATCAGATATGGGGAATCAGAGGTGGGGAATCAGAGGCAGGGAATCAGATGTGCGGAATCAGAGATGGGGAATCAGAGGCAGGGAATCAGAATCAGAAGCAGTGAATCAGAGGCCGGGAATCAGAGGCGGGGAAACAGAGGCGGGGAATAAAACACGGGGAATCAGAGGTGGGGAATCAGAGGTTTGGAATCAGAGGCAGGGAATCAGATTCGGGGAATCTGAGGCGGGGAATCAGAGGCATGGAATCAGATGTGCGGAATCGGAGATGGGGAATCAGAGGCAAGGAATCAGAGGCGGGGAATCAGAGGTGGGGAATCAGAGGCCAGGAATCACATATGGTGAAACAGTGGCGGGGAATCAGAGGCGGGGAAACAGAGGCAGGGAATCAGATATGGGGAATCAGAGGTGGGGAATCAGAGTTTGGGAATCAGAGTTTGGGAATCAGAGGCTTGGAATCAGATGCAGGGAATCAGATGCGGGGAATCAGAGGCGGGGAATCAGAGCTGGGGAATCAGAGGTGAGGAATCAGAGTTGGGGAATCAGAGGCGGGGACAGATATTGGGAAACGGAGGCGGGGAATCAGAGGCGGGGAAACAGAGGCGGGGAATCAGATATGGGGAATCAGAGGTGGGGAATCAGAGGCAGGGAATCAGATGTGCGGAATCAGAGATCGGGAATTTAAGGCAGGGAATCAGAATCAGAATCAGGGAATCAGAGGCCGGGAATCAGACGCGGGGAATCAGAGGCGGGGAATCAGAGGCCTGGAATCAGATGCTGGGAATAAGAGGCCGGGAATCAGAGGTGGGGAATCAGAGTCCGGGAATCAGAGATGGGGATTGAGAGGCGGGGAATGAGATATGGAGAATCAGAGGCGGGGAATCAGAGGCGGGGAAACAGAGGCGGGGAATCAGATATAGGGAATCAGAGGTGGGGAATCAGAGGTTGGGAATCAGAGGCTGGGAATCAGAGGCTGGGAATCAGATGCATGGAATCATATGCGGGGAATCAGAGGCGGGGAATCAGAGGTGGGGAATCAGAGGTGGGGAATCAAAGTTGGGGAATCAGAGGCGGGGACTTAGATATGGGGAAACAGAGGCGGGGAATCAGAGGCGGGGAAACAGAGGCAGGGAATCAGATATGGGGAATCAGAGGTGGGGAATCAGAGGCAGGGAATTAGATGTGCAGAATCAGAGATGGGGAATCAGAGGCAGGGAATCAGAATCAGAAGCAGGGAATCAGAGGCCGGGAATCAGAGGCCGGAATCAGATGCCGGGAATAAGAGGCCGGGAATCAGAGGTGGGGAATCAGAGTCCGGGAATCAGAGATGCGGAATCAGAGGTGTGGAATCAGAGGTTGGGAATCAGAGGTTGGGAATCAGAGGCAGGGAATCAGAGGCAGGGAATCAGAGGCTTGGAATCAGTTGCAGGGAATCAGATGCGGGGAATCAGAGGCGGGGAATCAGAGCTGGGGAATCAGAGGCGGGGAATCAGAGGCAGGGAATCAAACACGGGGAATCAGAGGCGGGGAATCAGAGCTGGGGAATCAGAGGCGTGGAATCAGAGTTGGGGAATCAGAGGCGGGGAATCAGAGCTGGGGAATCAGAGGTGGGGATCAGAGTCGGGGAATCAGAGGCAGGGAATCAGATGTGCGGAATCAGAGATGGGGAATCAGAGGTGGGGAATCAGAGTCTGTGAATCAGAGATGGGGAATCAGAGGCGGGGAATCAGAGGCAGGAAATCAGACACGGGGATTCAGAGGCTGGGAATCAGACGGGGGGAATCAAAGGCGGGGAATCAGAGCTGGGGAATCAGAGGCAGGGAATCAGAGTTGGGGATTCAGAGGCGGGGAATCAGATATGGGGAAACAGAGGCGGGGAATCAGAGGCGGGCAAACAGAGGCGGGGAATTAGATATGGGGAATCAGAGGTGGGGAATCAGAGGTGGTGAATCAGAGATGGGGAATCACAGGCGGGGAATCAGAGGCAGGGAATAGAACGCGGGGAATCAGAGGCAGGGAATCAGAGTTGGGGCATCAGAGGTTGGGAATTAGATATGGGGAAACAGAGGCGGGGAATCAGAGGCGGGGTAACAGAGGCGGGGAATCAGATATGGGGAATCAGAGATGGGGAATCAGAGGCAGGGAATCAGATGTGCGGAATCAGAGATGGGGAATCAAAGGCAGGGAATCAGAATCAGAAGCAGGGAATCAGATGCCGGGAATCAGAGGCCGGAATCAGATGCCGGGAATAAGAGGCCGGAAATCAGAGGTGGGGAATCAGAGTCCGGGAATCAGAGATGGGGATTCAGAGCCGGGGAATGAGATATGGGGAATAAGAGGCGGGGAATCAGAGGCGGGGAAACAGAGGCGGGGAATCAGATATGGCGAATCAGAGGTGGCGAATCAAAGGCGGTGAATCAGAGATGGGGAATCAGAGGCCGGGAATCAGAGGCAGGGAATCAAACACGGGGAATCAGAGGAGGGGAATCAGAATTGGGGAATCAGAGATGGGGAATCAGAGATGGGGAATCAGAGGCAGGGAATCAGACGCGGGGAATCAGAGGTGGTGAATCAGAGATGTGGAATCAGAGGCGGGGAATCAGAGGCAGGGAATCAGACGCGGGGAATAAGAGGCGGGGAATCATAGCTGGCGAATCAGAGGCGGGGAATCAGAGGTGGGGAATCAGAGGCGGGGAATCAGATATTGGGAATCAGAGGTGGGGAATCAGAGGCGGTGAAACAGAGGCGGGGAATCAGATATGGGGTATCAGAGGTGGGGAATCAGAGGTTGTGAATCAGAGATGGGGAATCAGAGGCGGGGAATCAGAGGCCGGTAATCAGACGTGGGGAATCAGAGGCGGGGAATCAGAGCTGGGAAATTAGAGGCATGGAATCAGAGTTGGGGATTCAGAGGCGGGGAATCAGATATGGGGAACAGAGGCGGGGAATCAGAGGCGGGCAAATAGAGGCGGGGATCAGATATGGTGAAACAGAGGCGGGGAATCAGAGGCGGGGAAACAGAGGCGGGGAATCAGATATGGGGATCAGAGGTGGGGAATCAGAGGTTGGGAATCAGAGGCTGGGAATCAGAGGCTGGGAATCAGATGCATGGAATCAGATGCGGGGAATCAGAGGCGGGGAATCAGAGCTGGGGAATCAGAGGTGGGGAATCAAAGTTGGGGAGTCAGAGGCGGGGACTTAGATATGGGGAAACAGAGGCGGGGAATCAGAGGTGGGGAAACAGAGGCGGGGAATCAGATATGGGGAATCAGAGGTGGGGAATCAGAGGCAGGGAATCAGACGCGGGGAATCAGAGGCGGGGAATTAGAGCTGGGAAATTAGAGGCAGGGAATCAGAGTTGGGGATTCAGAGGCGGGGAATCAGATATGGGGAACAGAGGCGGGGAATCAGAGGCGGGCAAATAGAGGCGGGGATCAGATATGGGGAAACAGAGGCGGGGAATCAGAGGCGGGGAAACAGAGGAGGGGAATCAGATATGGGGATCAGAGGTGGGGAATCAGAGGTTGGGAATCAGAGGCTGGGAATCAGAGGCTGGGAATCGGATGCATGGAATCAGATGCGGGGAATCAGAGGCGGGGAATCAGAGCTGGGGAATCAGAGGTGGGGAATCAAAGTTGGGGAATCAGTTGCGGGGACTTAGATATGGGGAAACAGAGGCGGGGAATCAGAGGTGGGGAAACAGAGGCGGGGAATCAGATATGGGGAATCAGAGATGGGGAATCAGAAGCATGGAATCAGAGGCCGGGAATCAGAGGCAGGAATCAGATGCCGGGAATAAGAGGCCGGGAATCAGAGGTGGGGAATCAGAGTCCGGGAATCAGAGATGGGGAATCAGAGGCGGGGAATGAGATATGGGGAATCAGAGGCGGGGAATCAGAGGCGGGGAAACAGAGGCGTGGAATCAGATATGGGGAATCAGAGGTGGCGAATCAAAGGCGTTGAATCAGAGATGGGGAATCAGAGGCGGGGAATCAGAGGCAGGGAATTAAACACGGGGAATCAGAGGCGGGGAATCAGAGCTGGGGAATCAGAGGCGGGGAATTAGAGTTGGGGAATCAGAGGCGGGGAATCAGAGCTGGGGAATCAGAGGTGGGGATCAGAGTCGGGGAATCAGAGGCAGGGAATCAGATGTGCGGAATCAGAGATGGGGAATCAGAGGTGGGGAATCAGAGGCTGTGAATCAGAGATGGGGAATCAGAGGCGGGGAATCAGAGGCAGGAAATCAGACACGGGGATTCAGAGGCTGGGAATCAGACGGGGGGAATCAAAGGCGGGGAATCAGAGCTGGGGAATCAGAGGCAGGGAATCAGAGTTGCGGATTCAGAGGCGGGGAATCAGATATGGGGAAACAGAGGCGGGGAATCAGAGGCGGGCAAACAGAGGCGGGGAATTAGATATGGGGAATCAGAGGTGGGGAATCAGAGGTGGTGAATCAGAGATGGGGAATCACAGGCGGGGAATCAGAGGCAGGGAATAGAACGCGGGGAATCAGAGGCAGGGAATCAGAGTTGGGGCATCAGAGATTGGGAATTAGATATGGGGAAACAGAGGCGGGAAATCCGATATGGGGAATCAGAGGTGGGGAATCAGAGGCAGGGAATCAGATGTGCGGAATCAGAGATGGGGAATCAGAGGCAGTGAATCAGAATCAGAAGCGGGGAATCAGAGGCCGGGAATCAGAGGCCGGGAATCAGATGCTGGGAATAAGAGGCCGGGAATCAGAGGTGGGGAATCAGAGTCCGGGAATCAGAGATGGGGATTCAGAGGCGGGGAATGAGATATGGAGAATCAGAGGCGGGGAATCAGAGGCGGGGAAACAGAGGTGGGGACTCAGATATGTGGAATCAGAGGTGGCGAATCAAAGGCGGTGAATCAGAGATGGGGAATCAGAGGCGGGGAGTCAGAGGCAGGGAATCAAACACGGGAAATCAGAGGCGGGGAATCAGAGCTGGGGAATCAGAGGCGGGGAATCAGAGTTGGGGAATCAGAGGCAGGGAATCAGATATGGGGAAACAGGGGCAGGGAATCAGAGGCGGGGAAACAGAGGCGGGGAATCAGATATGGGGAATCAGAGGTGTGGAATCAGAGGTTGGGAATCAGAGGCAGGGAATCAGAGGCGGGGAAACAGAGGCGGGGAATCAGATATGGGGAATCAGAGGTGGCGAATCAAAGGCGGTGAAACAGAGATGGGGAATCAGGGCAGGGAATCAGAGGCAGGGAATCAAACACGGGGAATCAGAGCTGGGGAATCAGAGGCGGGGAATTAGAGTTGGGGAATCAGAGGAGGGGAATCAGAGGCGGGGAAACAGAGGCGGGGAATCAGATATGGGGAATCAGAGGTGGGGAATCAGAGGTTGGGAATCAGAGGCAGGGAATCAGAGGTGGGGAATCAGAGGCGGGGAATCAGAGGCAGGGAATCAGATGTGCGGAATCGGAGATGGGGAATCAGAGGCAGGGAATCAGAGGCGGGGAATCAGAGGCGGGGAATCAGAGGCCGGGAATCAGATATGGGGAAACAGAGGTGGGGAATCAGAGGCGGGGAAACAGAGGCGGGGAATCAGATATGGGGAATCAGAGGTGGGGAATCAGAGGTTGGGAATCAGAGGCAGGGAATCAGAGGCTTGGAATCAGATGCAGGGAATCAGATGCGGGGAATCAGAGGCGGGAAATCAGAGCTGGGGAATCAGAGGTGGGGAATCAGAGTTGGGGAATCAGAGGCGGGGACTTAGATATTGGGAAACAGAGGCGGGGAATCAGAGGCGGGGAAACAGAGGGGGGTAATCAGAGGCAGGGAATCAGATGTGCGGAATCAGAGATGGGGAATCAGAGGCAGGGAATCAGAATCAGAAGCAGGGAATCAGAGGCCGGGAATCAGAGGCCGGAATCAGATGCCGGGAATAAGAGGCCGGGAATCAGAGGTGGGGAATCAGATATGGGGAATCAGAGGTGGGGAATCAGAGGTTGTGAATCAGAGATGGGGAATCAGAGGCGGGGAATCAGAGGCCGGTAATCAGACGCGGGGAATCAGAGGCGGGGAATCAGAGGCGGGGAAACAGAGGCGGGGAATCAGATTTGGGGAATCAGAGGTGGAGAATCAAAGGCGGTCAATCAGAGATGGGGAATCAGAGGCCGGGAATCAGAGGCAGGGAATCAAACACGGGGAATCAGAGGCGGGGAATCAGAGCTGGGGAATCAGTGGCGGGGAATCAGAGTTGGGGAATCAGAGGCGGGGAATCAGATGCAGGGAATCAATATGGGAAATCAGAGGTGGGGAATCAGTGGTTGGGAATCAGAGGAAGGGAATCAGAGGCGAGGAATCAGAGCTGGGGAATCAGAGGCGGGGAATCAGATATTGGGAATCAGAGGTGGGGAATCAGAGGCGGTGAAACAGAGGCGGGGAATCAGATATGGGGTATCAGAGGTGGGGAATCAGAGGTTGTGAATCAGAGATGGGATATCAGAGGCGGGGAATCAGAGGCCGGTAATCAGACGCGGGGAATCAGAGGCGGGGAAACAGAGGCGGGGAATCAGATATAGGGAATCAGAGGTGGGGAATCAGAGGTTGGGAATCAGAGGCTGGGAATCAGAGGCTGGGAATCAGATGCATGGAATCATATGCGGGGAATCAGAGGCGGGGAATCAGAGCTGGGGAATCAGAGGTGGGGAATCAAAGTTGGGGAATCAGAGGCGGGGACTTAGATATGGGGAAACAGAGGCGGTGAATCAGAGGCGGGGAAACAGAAGCGGGGAATCAGATATGGGGAATCAGAGGTGGGGAATCAGAGGCAGGGAATTAGATGTGCGGAATCAGAGATGGGGAATCAGAGGCAGGGAATCAGAGGCCAGGAATCAGAGGCCGGAATCAGATGCCGGGAATAAGAGGCCGGGAATCAGAGGTGGGGAATCAGAGTCCGGGAATCAGAGGCAGGGAATCAGACGCGGGGAATCAGAGGTGGTGAATCAGAGATGTGGAATCAGAGGCGGGGAATCAGAGGCAGGGAATCATACGCGGGGAATAAGAGGCGGGGAATCATAGCTGGCGAATCAGAGGCGGGGAATCAGAGGTGGGGAATCAGAGGCGGGGAATCAGATATTGGGAATCAGAGGTGGGGAATCAGAGGCGGTGAAACAGAGGCGGGGAATCAGATATGGGGTATCAGAGGTGGGGAATCAGAGGTTGTGAATCAGATTTGGGGAATCAGAGGTGGCGAATCAAAGGCGGTGAATCAGAGATGGGGAATCAGAGGCCGGGAATCAGAGGCAGGGAATCAAACACGGGGAATCAGAGGCGGGGAATCAGAGCAGGGGAATCAGAGGCGGGGAATCAGAGTTGGGGAATCAGAGGCGGGGAATCAGATGCAGGGAATCAATATGGGAAATCAGAGGTGGGGAATCAGAGGTTGGGAATCAGAGGAAGGGAATCAGAGGCGAGGAATCAGAGCTGGGGAATCAGAGGCGGGGAATCAGAATTGGGGAATCAGAGATGGGGAATCAGAGATGGGGAATCAGAGGTGGGGAATCAGACGCGGGGAATCAGAGGTGGTGAATCAGAGATGTGGAATCAGAGGCGGGGAATCAGAGGCATGGAATCAGAGGCGGGGAATCAGAGGCAGGGAATCAAATACGGGAAATCAGAGGCGGGGAATCAGAGCTGGGGAATCAGAGGCGGGGAATCAGAGTTGGGGAATCAGAGGCAGGGAATAAGATATGGGGAAACAGGGGCAGGGAATCAGAGGCGGGGAAACAGAGGCGGGGAATCAGATATGGGGAATCAGAGGTGTGGAATCAGAGGTTGGGAATCAGAGGCAGGGAATCAGAGGCGGGGAAACAGAGGCGGGGAATCAGATATGGGGAATCAGAGGTGGCGAATCAAAGGCGGTGAAACAGAGATGGGGAATCAGGGCAGGGAATCAGAGGCAGGGAATCAAACACGGGGAATCAGAGCTGGGGAATCAGAGGCGGGGAATTAGAGTTGGGGAATCAGAGGAGGGGAATCAGAGGCGGGGAAACAGAGGCGGGGAATCAGATATGGGGAATCAGAGGTGGGGAATCAGAGGTTGGGAATCAGAGGCAGGGAATCAGAGGTGGGGAATCAGAGGCGGGGAATCAGAGGCAGGGAATCAGATGTGCGGAATCGGAGATGGGGAATCAGAGGCAGGGAATCAGAGGCGGGGAATCAGAGGCGGGGAATCAGAGGCCGGGAATCAGATATGGGGAAACAGAGGTGGGGAATCAGAGGCGGGGAAACAGAGGCGGGGAATCAGATATGGGGAATCAGAGGAGGGGAATCAGAGGTTGGGAATCAGAGGCAGGGAATCAGAGGCTTGGAATCAGATGCAGGGAATCAGATGCGGGGAATCAGAGGCGGGGAATCAGAGCTGGGGAATCAGAGGTGGGGAATCAGAGTTGGGGAATCAGAGATATTGGGAAACAGAGGCGGGGAATCAGAGGCGGGGAAACAGAGGGGGGTAATCAGAGGCAGGGAATCAGATGTGCGGAATCAAAGATGGGGAATCAGAGGCAGGGAATCAGAATCAGAAGCAGGGAATCAGAGGCCGGGAATCAGAGGCCGGAATCAGATGCCGGGAATAAGAGGCCGGGAATCAGAGGTGGGGAATCAGATATGGGGAATCAGAGGTGGGGAATCAGAGGTTGTGAATCAGAGATGGGGAATCAGAGGCGGGGAATCAGAGGCCGGTAATCAGACGCGGGGAATCAGAGGCGGGGAATCAGAGGCGGGGAAACAGAGGCGGGGACTTAGATATTGGGAAACAGAGGCGGGGAATCAGAGGCGGGGAAACAGAGGCGGGGAATCAGATATGGGGAATCAGAGATGGGGAATCAGAGGCAGGGAATCAGATGTGCGGAATCAGAGATGGGGAATCAAAGGCAGGGAATCAGAATCAGAAGCAGGGAATCAGATGCCGGGAATCAGAGGCCGGAATCAGATGCCGGGAATAAGAGGCCGGAAATCAGAGGTGGGGAATCAGAGTCCGGGAATCAGAGATGGGGATTCAGAGCCGGGGAATGAGATATGGGGAATAAGAGGCGGGGAATCAGAGGGGGGAAACAGAGGCGGGGAATCAGATATGGCGAATCAGAGGTGGCGAATCAAAGGCGGTGAATCAGAGATGGGGAATCAGAGGCCGGGAATCAGAGGCAGGGAATCAAACACGGGGAATCAGAGGAGGGGAATCAGAATTGGGGAATCAGAGATGGGGAATCAGAGATGGGGAATCAGAGGCAGGGAATCAGACGCGGGGAATCAGAGGTGGTGAATCAGAGATGTGGAATCAGAGGCGGGGAATCAGAGGCAGGGAATCAGACGCGGGGAATAAGAGGCGGGGAATCATAGCTGGCGAATCAGAGGCGGGGAATCAGAGGTGGGGAATCAGAGGCGGGGAATCAGATATTGGGAATCAGAGGTGGGGAATCAGAGGCGGTGAAACAGAGGCGGGGAATCAGATATGGGGTATCAGAGGTGGGGAATCAGAGGTTGTGAATCAGAGATGGGGAATCAGAGGCGGGGAATCAGAGGCCGGTAATCAGACGTGGGGAATCAGAGGCGGGGAATCAGAGCTGGGAAATTAGAGGCATGGAATCAGAGTTGGGGATTCAGAGGCGGGGAATCAGATATGGGGAACAGAGGCGGGGAAGCAGAGGCGGGCAAATAGAGGCGGGGATCAGATATGGTGAAACAGAGGCGGGGAATCAGAGGCGGGGAAACAGAGGCGGGGAATCAGATATGGGGATCAGAGGTGGGGAATCAGAGGTTGGGAATCAGAGGCTGGGAATCAGAGGCTGGGAATCAGATGCATGGAATCAGATGCGGGGAATCAGAGGCGGGGAATCAGAGCTGGGGAATCAGAGGTGGGGAATCAAAGTTGGGGAATCAGAGGCGGGGACTTAGATATGGGGAAACAGAGGCGGGGAATCAGAGGTGGGGAAACAGAGGTGGGGAATCAGATATGGGGAATCAGAGGTGGGGAATCAGAGGCAGGGAATCAGACGCGGGGAATCAGAGGCGGGGAATTAGAGCTGGGAAATTAGAGGCAGGGAATCAGAGTTGGGGATTCAGAGGCGGGGAATCAGATATGGGGAACAGAGGCGGGGAATCAGAGGCGGGCAAATAGAGGCGGGGATCAGATATGGGGAAACAGAGGCGGGGAATCAGAGGCGGGGAAACAGAGGAGGGGAATCAGATATGGGGATCAGAGGTGGGGAATCAGAGGTTGGGAATCAGAGGCTGGGAATCAGAGGCTGGGAATCGGATGCATGGAATCAGATGCGGGGAATCAGAGGCGGGGAATCAGAGCTGGGGAATCAGAGGTGGGGAATCAAAGTTGGGGAATCAGTTGCGGGGACTTAGATATGGGGAAACAGAGGCGGGGAATCAGAGGTGGGGAAACAGAGGCGGGGAATCAGATATGGGGAATCAGAGATGGGGAATCAGAAGCATGGAATCAGAGGCCGGGAATCAGAGGCCGGAATCAGATGCCGGGAATAAGAGGCCGGGAATCAGAGGTGGGGAATCAGAGTCCGGGAATCAGAGATGGGGAATCAGAGGCGGGGAATCAGATGTGCGGAATCAGAGATGGGGAATCAGAGGCAGTGAATCAGAATCAGAAGCGGGTATCAGAGGCCGGGAATCAGAGGCCGGGAATCAGATGCTGGGAATAAGAGGCCGGGAATCAGAGGTGGGGAATCAGAGTCCGGGAATCAGAGATGGGGATTCAGAGGCGGGGAATGAGATATGGAGAATCAGAGGCGGGGAATCAGAGGCGGGGAAACAGAGGTGGGGACTCAGATATGTGGAATCAGAGGTGGCGAATCAAAGGCGGTGAATCAGAGATGGGGAATCAGAGGCGGGGAGTCAGAGGCAGGGAATCAAACACGGGAAACCAGAGGCGGGGAATCAGAGCTGGGGAATCAGAGGCGGGGAATCAGAGTTGGGGAATCAGAGGCAGGGAATCAGATATGGGGAAACAGGGGCAGGGAATCAGAGGCGGGGAAACAGAGGCGGGGAATCAGATATGGGGAATCAGAGGTGTGGAATCAGAGGTTGGGAATCAGAGGCAGGGAATCAGAGGCGGGGAAACAGAGGCGGGGAATCAGATATGGGGAATCAGAGGTGGCGAATCAAAGGCGGTGAAACAGAGATGGGGAATCAGGGCAGGGAATCAGAGGCAGGGAATCAAACACGGGGAATCAGAGCTGGGGAATCAGAGGCGGGGAATTAGAGTTGGGGAATCAGAGGAGGGGAATCAGAGGCGGGGAAACAGAGGCAGGGAATCAGATATGGGGAATCAGAGGTGGGGAATCAGAGGTTGGGAATCAGAGGCAGGGAATCAGAGGTGGGGAATCAGAGGCGGGGAATCAGAGGCAGGGAATCAGATGTGCGGAATCGGAGATGGGGAATCAGAGGCAGGGAATCAGAGGCGGGGAATCAGAGGCGGGGAATCAGAGGCCGGGAATCAGATATGGGGAAACAGAGGTGGGGAATCAGAGGCGGGGAAACAGAGGCGGGGAATCAGATATGGGGAATCAGAGGTGGGGAATCAGAGGTTGGGAATCAGAGGCAGGGAATCAGAGGCTTGGAATCAGATGCAGGGAATCAGATGCGGGGAATCAGAGGCGGGGAATCAGAGCTGGGGAATCAGAGGTGGGGAATCAGAGTTGGGGAATCAGAGGCGGGGACTTAGATATTGGGAAACAGAGGCGGGGAATCAGAGGCGGGGAAACAGAGGGGGGTAATCAGAGGCAGGGAATCAGATGTGCGGAATCAGAGATGGGGAATCAGAGGCAGGGAATCAGAATCAGAAGCAGGGAATCAGAGGCCGGGAATCAGAGGCCGGAATCAGATGCCGGGAATAAGAGGCCGGGAATCAGAGGTGGGGAATCAGATATGGGGAATCAGAGGTGGGGAATCAGAGGTTGTGAATCAGAGATGGGGAATCAGAGGCGGGGAATCAGAGGCCGGTAATCAGACGCGGGGAATCAGAGGCGGGGAATCAGAGGCGGGGAAACAGAGGCGGGGAATCAGATTTGGGGAATCAGAGGTGGAGAATCAAAGGCGGTGAATCAGAGATGGGGAATCAGAGGCCGGGAATCAGAGGCAGGGAATCAAACACGGGGAATCAGAGGCGGGGAATCAGAGCTGGGGAATCAGAGGCGGGGAATCAGAGTTGGGGAATCAGAGGCGGGGAATCAGATGCAGGGAATCAATATGGGAAATCAGAGGTGGGGAATCAGTGGTTGGGAATCAGAGGAAGGGAATCAGAGGCGAGGAATCAGAGCTGGGGAATCAGAGGCGGGGAATCAGAATTGGGGAATCAGAGATGGGGAATCAGAGATGGGGAATCAGAGGCGGGGAATCAGATGCGGGGAATCAGAGGTGGTGAATCAGAGATGTGGAATCAGAGGCGGGGAATCAGAGGCAGGGAATCAGACGCGGGGAATCAGAGGCGGGGAATCATAGCTGGTGAATCAGAGGCGGGGAATCAGAGGTGGGGAATCAGAGGCGGGGAATCAGATATTGGGAATCAGAGGTGGGGAATCAGAGGCGGGGAAACAGAGGCGGGGAATCAGATATGGGGAATCAGAGGTAGGGAATCAGAGGTTGTGAATCAGAGATGGGGAATCAGAGGCGGGGAATCAGAGGCCGGTAATCAGACGCAGGGAATCAGAGGCGGGGAATCAGACATGGGAAATTAGAGGCAGGGAATCAGAGTTGGGAATTCAGAGGCGGGGAATCAGATATGGGGAAACAGAGGCGGGGAATCATAGGCGGGGAAACAGAGGCGGGGAATCAGATATAGGGAATCAGAGGTGGGGAATCAGAGGTTGGGAATCGGAGGCTGGGAATCAGAGGCTGGGAATCAGATGCATGGAATCATATGCGGGGAATCAGAGGCGGGGAATCAGAGCTGGGGAATCAGAGGTGGGGAATCAAAGTTGGGGAATCAGATGCGGGGACTTAGATATGGGGAAACAGAGGCGGTGAATAAGAGGCGGGGAAACAGAGGCGGGGAATCAGATATGGGGAATCAGAGGTGGGGAATCAGAGGCAGGGAATTAGATGTGCGGAATCAGAGATGGGGAATCAGAGGCAGGGAATCAGAATCAGAAGCAGGGAATCAGAGGCCGGGAATCAGAGGCCGGAATCAGATGCCGGGAATAAGAGGCCGGGAATCAGAGGTGGGGAATCAGAGTCCGGGAATCAGAGGCAGGGAATCAGACGCGGGGAATCAGAGGTGGTGAATCAGAGATGTGGAATCAGAGGCGGGGAATCAGAGGCAGGGAATCAGACGCGGGGAATAAGAGGCGGGGAATCATAGCTGGCGAATCAGAGGCGGGGAATCAGAGGTGGGGAATCAGAGGCGGGGAATCAGATATTGGGAATCAGAGGTGGGGAATCAGAGGCGGTGAAACAGAGGCGGGGAATCAGATATGGGGTATCAGAGGTGGGGAATCAGAGGTTGTGAATCAGCGATGGGGAATCAGAGGCGGGGAATCAGAGGCCGGTAATCAGACGCGGGGAATCAGAGGCGGGGAAACAGAGGCGGGGAATCAGATATAGGGAATCAGAGGTGGGGAATCAGAGGTTGGGAATCAGAGGCTGGGAATCAGAGGCTGGGAATCAGATGCATGGAATCATATGCGGGGAATCAGAGGCGGGGAATCAGTGCTGGGGAATCAGAGGTGGGGAATCAAAGTTGGGGAATCAGAGGCGGGGACTTAGATATGGGGAAACAGAGGCGGTGAATCAGAGGCGGGGAAACAGAGGCGGGGAATCAGATATGGGGAATCAGAGGTGGGGAATCAGAGGCAGGGAATTAGATGTGCAGAATCAGAGATGGGGAATCAGAGGCAGGGAATCAGAATCAGAAGCAGGGAATCAGAGGCCGGGAATCAGAGGCCGGAATCAGATGCCGGGAATAAGAGGCCGGGAATCAGAGGTGGGGAATCAGAGTCCGGGAATCAGAGGCAGGGAATCAGACGCGGGGAATCAGAGGTGGTGAATCAGAGATGTGGAATCAGAGGCGGGGAATCAGAGGCAGGGAATCATACGCGGGGAATAAGAGGCGGGGAATCATAGCTGGCGAATCAGAGGCGGGGAATCAGAGGTGGGGAATCAGAGGCGGGGAATCAGATATTGGGAATCAGAGGTGGGGAATCAGAGGCGGTGAAACAGAGGCGGGGAATCAGATATGGGGTATCAGAGGTGGGGAATCAGAGGTTGTGAATCAGATTTGGGGAATCAGAGGTGGCGAATCAAAGGCGGTGAATCAGAGATGGGGAATCAGAGGCCGGGAATCAGAGGCGGGGAATCAAACACGGGGAATCAGAGGCGGGGAATCAGAGCTGGGGAATCAGAGGCGGGGAATCAGAGTTGGGGAATCAGAGGCGGGGAATCAGATGCAGGGAATCAATATGGGAAATCATAGGTGGGGAATCAGAGGTTGGGAATCAGAGGAAGGGAATCAGAGGCGAGGAATCAGAGCTGGGGAATCAGAGGCGGGGAATCAGAATTGAGGAATCAGAGATGGGGAATCAGAGATGGGGAATCAGAGGCAGGGAATCAGACGCGGGGAATCAGAGGTGGTGAATCAGAGATGTGGAATCAGAGGCGGGGAATCAGAGGCAGGGAATCAGATGCGGGGAATCAGAGGCGGGGAATCATAGCTGGCGAATCAGAGGCGGGGAATCAGAGGTGGGGAATCAGAGGCGGGGAATCAGATATTGGGAATCAGAGGTGGGGAATCAGAGGCGGGGAAACAGAGGCGGGGAATCAGATATGGGGAATCAGAGGTGGGGAATCAGAGGTTGTGAATCAGAGATGGGGAATCAGAGGCGGGGAATCAGAGGCCGGTAATCAGACGCAGGGAATCAGAGGCGGGGAATCAGACATGGGAAATTAGAGGCAGGGAATCAGAGTTGGGGATTCAGAGGCGGGGAATCAGATATGGGGAAACAGAGGCGGGGAATCAGAGGCGGGGAAACAGAGGCGGGGAATCAGATATAGGGAATCAGAGGTGGGGAATCAGAGGTTGGGAATCAGAGGCTGGGAATCAGAGGCTGGGAATCAGATGCATGGAATCATATGCGGGGAATCAGAGGCGGGGAATCAGAGCTGGGGAATCAGAGGTGGGGAATCAAAGTTGGGGAATCAGAGGCGGGGACTTAGATATGGGGAAACAGAGGCGGTGAATCAGAGGCGGGGAAACAGAGGCGGGGAATCAGATATGGGGAATCAGAGGTGGGGAATCAGAGGCAGGGAATTAGATGTGCGGAATCAGAGATGGGGAATCAGAGGCAGGGAATCAGAATCAGAAGCAGGGAATCAGAGGCCGGGAATCAGAGGCCGGAATCAGATGCCGGGAATAAGAGGCCGGGAATCAGAGGTGGGGAATCTGAGTCCGGGAATCAGAGGCAGGGAATCAGACGCGGGGAATCAGAGGTGGTGAATCAGAGATGTGGAATCTGAGGCGGGGAATCAGAGGCAGGGAATCAGACGCGGGGAATAAGAGGCGGGGAATCATAGCTGGCGAATCAGAGGCGGGGAATCAGAGGTGGGGAATCAGAGGCGGGGAATCAGATATTGGGAATCAGAGGCGGGGAATCAGAGTTGGGGAATCAGAGGCAGGGAATCAGATATGGTGTATCAGAGGTGGGGAATCAGAGGTTGTGAATCAGAGATGGGGAATCAGAGGCGGGGAATCAGAGGCCGGTAATCAGACGCGGGGAATCAGAGGCGGGGAATCAGAGCTGGGAAATTAGAGGCAGGGAATCAGAGTTGGGCATTCAGAGGCGGGGAATCAGATATGGGGAAACAGAGGCGGGGAATCAGAGGCGGGCAAATAGAGGCGGGGATCAGATATGGGGAAACAGAGGTGGGGAATCAGAGGCGGGGAAACAGAGGCGGGGAATCAGATATGGGGATCAGAGGTGGGGAATCAGAGGTTGGGAATCAGAGGCTGGGAATCAGAGGCTGGGAATCAGATGCATGGAATCAGATGCGGGGAATCAGAGGCGGGGAATCAGAGCTGGGGAATCAGAGGTGGGGAATCAAAGTTGGGGAATCAGAGGCGGGGACTTAGATATGGGGAAACAGAGGCGGGGAATCAGAGGCGGGGAAACAGAGGCGGGGAATCAGATATGGTGAATCAGAGGTGGGGAATCAGAGGCAGGGAATTAGATTTGCGGAATCAGAGATGGGGAATCAGAAGCATGGAATCAGAGGCCGGGAATCAGAGGCCGGAATCAGATGCCGGGAATAAGAGGCCGGGAATCAGAGGTGGGGAATCAGAGTCCGGGAATCAGAGATGGGGAATCAGAGGCGGGGAATGAGATATGGGGAATCAGAGGCGGGGAATCAGAGGCGGGGAAACAGAGGCGAGGAATCAGATATGGGGAATCAGAGGTGGCGAATCAAAGGCGTTGAATCAGAGATGGGGAATCAGAGGCGGGGAATCAGAGGCAGGGAATCAAACACGGGGAATCAGAGGCGGGGAATCAGAGTTGGGGAATCAGAGGCGGGGAATCAGAGCTGGGGAATCAGAGGTGGGGATCAGAGTCGGGGAATCAGAGGCAGGGAATCAGATGTGCGGAATCAGAGATGGGGAATCAGAGGTGGGGAATCAGAGGCTGTGAATCAGAGATGGGGAATCAGAGGCGGGGAATCAGAGGCAGGAAATCAGACACGGGGATTCAGAGGCTGGGAATCAGACGGGGGGAATCAAAGGCGGGGAATCAGAGCTGGGGAATCAGAGGCAGGGAATCAGAGTTGGGGATTCAGAGGCGGGGAATCAGATATGGGGAAACAGAGGCGGGGAATCAGAGGCGGGCAAACAGAGGCGGGGAATTAGATATGGGGAATCAGAGGTGGGGAATCAGAGGTGGTGAATCAGAGATGGGGAATCACAGGCGGGGAATCAGAGGCAGGGAATAGAACGCGGGGAATCAGAGGCAGGGAATCAGAGTTGGGGCATCAGAGGTTGGGAATTAGATATGGGGAAACAGAGGCGGGGAATCAGAGGCGGGGTAACAGAGGCGGGAAATCAGATATGGGGAATCAGAGGTGGGGAATCAGAGGCAGGGAATCAGATGTGCGGAATCAGAGATGGGGAATCAGAGGCAGGGAATCAGAATCAGAAGCGGGGAATCAGAGGCCGGGAATCAGAGGCTGGGAATCAGATGCTGGGAATAAGAGGCCGGGAATCAGAGGTGGGGATTCAGAGGCGGGGAATGAGATATGGAGAATCAGAGGCGGGGAATCAGAGGCGGGGAAACAGAGGTGGGGAATCAGATATGAGGAATCAGAGGTGGCGAATCAAAGGCGGTGAATCAGAGATGGGGAATAAGAGGCGGGGAATCAGAGGCAGGGAATCAAACACGGGAAATCAGAGGCGGGGAATCAGAGCTGGGGAATCAGAGGCGGGGAATCAGAGTTGGGGAATCAGAGGCAGGGAATCAGATATGGGGAAACAGGGGCAGGGAATCAGAGGCGGGGAAACAGAGGCGGGGAATCAGATATCGGGAATCAGAGGTGTGGAATCAGGGGTTGGGAATCAGAGGCAGGGAATCAGAGGCGGGGAAACAGAGGCGGGGAATCAGATATGGGGAATCAGAGGTGGCGAATCAAAGGCGGTGAAACAGAGATGGGGAATCAGGGCAGGGAATCAGAGGCAGGGAATCAAACACGGGGAATCAGAGCTGGGGAATCAGAGGCGGGGAATTAGAGTTGGGGAATCAGAGGAGGGGAATCAGAGGCGGGGAATCAGAGGCCGGGAATCAGATATGGGGAAACAGAGGTGGGGAATCAGAGGCGGGGAAACAGAGGCGGGGAATCAGATATGGGGAATCAGAGGTGGGGAATCAGAGGTTGGGAATCAGAGGCAGGGAATCAGAGGCTTGGAATCAGTTGCAGGGAATCAGATGCGGGGAATCAGAGGCGGGGAATCAGAGCTGGGGAATCAGAGGTGGGGAATCAGAGTTGGGGAATCAGAGGCGGGGACTTAGATATTGGGAAACAGAGGCGGGGAATCAAAGGAGGGGAAACAGAGGCGGGGAATCAGATATGGGGAATCAGAGGTGGGGAATCAGAGGCAGGGAATCAGATGTGCGGAATCAGAGATGGGGAATCAGAGGCAGGGAATCAGAATCAGAAGCAGTGAATCAGAGGCCGGGAATCAGAGGCGGGGAAACAGAGGCGGGGAATAAAACACGGGGAATCAGAGGTGGGGAATCAGAGGTTTGGAATCAGAGGCAGGGAATCAGATTCGGGGAATCTGAGGCGGGGAATCAGAGGCATGGAATCAGATGTGCGGAATCGGAGATGGGGAATCAGAGGCAAGGAATCAGAGGCGGGGAATCAGAGGTGGGGAATCAGAGGCCAGGAATCACATATGGTGAAACAGTGGCGGGGAATCAGAGGCGGGGAAACAGAGGCAGGGAATCAGATATGGGGAATCAGAGGTGGGGAATCAGAGTTTGGGAATCAGAGTTTGGGAATCAGAGGCTTGGAATCAGATGCAGGGAATCAGATGCGGGGAATCAGAGGCGGGGAATCAGAGCTGGGGAATCAGAGGTGAGGAATCAGAGTTGGGGAATCAGAGGCGGGGACAGATATTGGGAAACGGAGGCGGGGAATCAGAGGCGGGGAAACAGAGGCGGGGAATCAGATATGGGGAATCAGAGGTGGGGAATCAGAGGCAGGGAATCAGATGTGCGGAATCAGAGATCGGGAATTTAAGGCAGGGAATCAGAATCAGAATCAGGGAATCAGAGGCCGGGAATCAGACGCGGGGAATCAGAGGCGGGGAATCAGAGGCCTGGAATCAGATGCTGGGAATAAGAGGCCGGGAATCAGAGGTGGGGAATCAGAGTCCGGGAATCAGAGATGGGGATTGAGAGGCGGGGAATGAGATATGGAGAATCAGAGGCGGGGAATCAGAGGCGGGGAAACAGAGGCGGGGAATCAGATATAGGGAATCAGAGGTGGGGAATCAGAGGTTGGGAATCAGAGGCTGGGAATCAGAGGCTGGGAATCAGATGCATGGAATCATATGCGGGGAATCAGAGGCGGGGAATCAGAGGTGGGGAATCAGAGGTGGGGAATCAAAGTTGGGGAATCAGAGGCGGGGACTTAGATATGGGGAAACAGAGGCGGGGAATCAGAGGCGGGGAAACAGAGGCAGGGAATCAGATATGGGGAATCAGAGGTGGGGAATCAGAGGCAGGGAATTAGATGTGCAGAATCAGAGATGGGGAATCAGAGGCAGGGAATCAGAATCAGAAGCAGGGAATCAGAGGCCGGGAATCAGAGGCCGGAATCAGATGCCGGGAATAAGAGGCCGGGAATCAGAGGTGGGGAATCAGAGTCCGGGAATCAGAGATGCGGAATCAGAGGTGTGGAATCAGAGGTTGGGAATCAGAGGTTGGGAATCAGAGGCAGGGAATCAGAGGCAGGGAATCAGAGGCTTGGAATCAGTTGCAGGGAATCAGATGCGGGGAATCAGAGGCGGGGAATCAGAGCTGGGGAATCAGAGGCGGGGAATCAGAGGCAGGGAATCAAACACGGGGAATCAGAGGCGGGGAATCAGAGCTGGGGAATCAGAGGCGTGGAATCAGAGTTGGGGAATCAGAGGCGGGGAATCAGAGCTGGGGAATCAGAGGTGGGGATCAGAGTCGGGGAATCAGAGGCAGGGAATCAGATGTGCGGAATCAGAGATGGGGAATCAGAGGTGGGGAATCAGAGTCTGTGAATCAGAGATGGGGAATCAGAGGCGGGGAATCAGAGGCAGGAAATCAGACACGGGGATTCAGAGGCTGGGAATCAGACGGGGGGAATCAAAGGCGGGGAATCAGAGCTGGGGAATCAGAGGCAGGGAATCAGAGTTGGGGATTCAGAGGCGGGGAATCAGATATGGGGAAACAGAGGCGGGGAATCAGAGGCGGGCAAACAGAGGCGGGGAATTAGATATGGGGAATCAGAGGTGGGGAATCAGAGGTGGTGAATCAGAGATGGGGAATCACAGGCGGGGAATCAGAGGCAGGGAATAGAACGCGGGGAATCAGAGGCAGGGAATCAGAGTTGGGGCATCAGAGGTTGGGAATTAGATATGGGGAAACAGAGGCGGGGAATCAGAGGCGGGGTAACAGAGGCGGGGAATCAGATATGGGGAATCAGAGATGGGGAATCAGAGGCAGGGAATCAGATGTGCGGAATCAGAGATGGGGAATCAAAGGCAGGGAATCAGAATCAGAAGCAGGGAATCAGATGCCGGGAATCAGAGGCCGGAATCAGATGCCGGGAATAAGAGGCCGGAAATCAGAGGTGGGGAATCAGAGTCCGGGAATCAGAGATGGGGATTCAGAGCCGGGGAATGAGATATGGGGAATAAGAGGCGGGGAATCAGAGGCGGGGAAACAGAGGCGGGGAATCAGATATGGCGAATCAGAGGTGGCGAATCAAAGGCGGTGAATCAGAGATGGGGAATCAGAGGCCGGGAATCAGAGGCAGGGAATCAAACACGGGGAATCAGAGGAGGGGAATCAGAATTGGGGAATCAGAGATGGGGAATCAGAGATGGGGAATCAGAGGCAGGGAATCAGACGCGGGGAATCAGAGGTGGTGAATCAGAGATGTGGAATCAGAGGCGGGGAATCAGAGGCAGGGAATCAGACGCGGGGAATAAGAGGCGGGGAATCATAGCTGGCGAATCAGAGGCGGGGAATCAGAGGTGGGGAATCAGAGGCGGGGAATCAGATATTGGGAATCAGAGGTGGGGAATCAGAGGCGGTGAAACAGAGGCGGGGAATCAGATATGGGGTATCAGAGGTGGGGAATCAGAGGTTGTGAATCAGAGATGGGGAATCAGAGGCGGGGAATCAGAGGCCGGTAATCAGACGTGGGGAATCAGAGGCGGGGAATCAGAGCTGGGAAATTAGAGGCATGGAATCAGAGTTGGGGATTCAGAGGCGGGGAATCAGATATGGGGAACAGAGGCGGGGAATCAGAGGCGGGCAAATAGAGGCGGGGATCAGATATGGTGAAACAGAGGCGGGGAATCAGAGGCGGGGAAACAGAGGCGGGGAATCAGATATGGGGATCAGAGGTGGGGAATCAGAGGTTGGGAATCAGAGGCTGGGAATCAGAGGCTGGGAATCAGATGCATGGAATCAGATGCGGGGAATCAGAGGCGGGGAATCAGAGCTGGGGAATCAGAGGTGGGGAATCAAAGTTGGGGAGTCAGAGGCGGGGACTTAGATATGGGGAAACAGAGGCGGGGAATCAGAGGTGGGGAAACAGAGGCGGGGAATCAGATATGGGGAATCAGAGGTGGGGAATCAGAGGCAGGGAATCAGACGCGGGGAATCAGAGGCGGGGAATTAGAGCTGGGAAATTAGAGGCAGGGAATCAGAGTTGGGGATTCAGAGGCGGGGAATCAGATATGGGGAACAGAGGCGGGGAATCAGAGGCGGGCAAATAGAGGCGGGGATCAGATATGGGGAAACAGAGGCGGGGAATCAGAGGCGGGGAAACAGAGGAGGGGAATCAGATATGGGGATCAGAGGTAGGGAATCAGAGGTTGGGAATCAGAGGCTGGGAATCAGAGGCTGGGAATCGGATGCATGGAATCAGATGCGGGGAATCAGAGGCGGGGAATCAGAGCTGGGGAATCAGAGGTGGGGAATCAAAGTTGGGGAATCAGTTGCGGGGACTTAGATATGGGGAAACAGAGGCGGGGAATCAGAGGTGGGGAAACAGAGGCGGGGAATCAGATATGGGGAATCAGAGATGGGGAATCAGAAGCATGGAATCAGAGGCCGGGAATCAGAGGCAGGAATCAGATGCCGGGAATAAGAGGCCGGGAATCAGAGGTGGGGAATCAGAGTCCGGGAATCAGAGATGGGGAATCAGAGGCGGGGAATGAGATATGGGGAATCAGAGGCGGGGAATCAGAGGCGGGGAAACAGAGGCGTGGAATCAGATATGGGGAATCAGAGGTGGCGAATCAAAGGCGTTGAATCAGAGATGGGGAATCAGAGGCGGGGAATCAGAGGCAGGGAATTAAACACGGGGAATCAGAGGCGGGGAATCAGAGCTGGGGAATCAGAGGCGGGGAATTAGAGTTGGGGAATCAGAGGCGGGGAATCAGAGCTGGGGAATCAGAGGTGGGGATCAGAGTCGGGGAATCAGAGGCAGGGAATCAGATGTGCGGAATCAGAGATGGGGAATCAGAGGTGGGGAATCAGAGGCTGTGAATCAGAGATGGGGAATCAGAGGCGGGGAATCAGAGGCAGGAAATCAGACACGGGGATTCAGAGGCTGGGAATCAGACGGGGGGAATCAAAGGCGGGGAATCAGAGCTGGGGAATCAGAGGCAGGGAATCAGAGTTGCGGATTCAGAGGCGGGGAATCAGATATGGGGAAACAGAGGCGGGGAATCAGAGGCGGGCAAACAGAGGCGGGGAATTAGATATGGGGAATCAGAGGTGGGGAATCAGAGGTGGTGAATCAGAGATGGGGAATCACAGGCGGGGAATCAGAGGCAGGGAATAGAACGCGGGGAATCAGAGGCAGGGAATCAGAGTTGGGGCATCAGAGATTGGGAATTAGATATGGGGAAACAGAGGCGGGAAATCCGATATGGGGAATCAGAGGTGGGGAATCAGAGGCAGGGAATCAGATGTGCGGAATCAGAGATGGGGAATCAGAGGCAGTGAATCAGAATCAGAAGCGGGGAATCAGAGGCCGGGAATCAGAGGCCGGGAATCAGATGCTGGGAATAAGAGGCCGGGAATCAGAGGTGGGGAATCAGAGTCCGGGAATCAGAGATGGGGATTCAGAGGCGGGGAATGAGATATGGAGAATCAGAGGCGGGGAATCAGAGGCGGGGAAACAGAGGTGGGGACTCAGATATGTGGAATCAGAGGTGGCGAATCAAAGGCGGTGAATCAGAGATGGGGAATCAGAGGCGGGGAGTCAGAGGCAGGGAATCAAACACGGGAAATCAGAGGCGGGGATTCAGAGCTGGGGAATCAGAGGCGGGGAATCAGAGTTGGGGAATCAGAGGCAGGGAATCAGATATGGGGAAACAGGGGCAGGGAATCAGAGGCGGGGAAACAGAGGCGGGGAATCAGATATGGGGAATCAGAGGTGTGGAATCAGAGGTTGGGAATCAGAGGCAGGGAATCAGAGGCGGGGAAACAGAGGCGGGGAATCAGATATGGGGAATCAGAGGTGGCGAATCAAAGGCGGTGAAACAGAGATGGGGAATCAGGGCAGGGAATCAGAGGCAGGGAATCAAACACGGGGAATCAGAGCTGGGGAATCAGAGGCGGGGAATTAGAGTTGGGGAATCAGAGGAGGGGAATCAGAGGCGGGGAAACAGAGGCGGGGAATCAGATATGGGGAATCAGAGGTGGGGAATCAGAGGTTGGGAATCAGAGGCAGGGAATCAGAGGTGGGGAATCAGAGGCGGGGAATCAGAGGCAGGGAATCAGATGTGCGGAATCGGAGATGGGGAATCAGAGGCAGGGAATCAGAGGCGGGGAATCAGAGGCGGGGAATCAGAGGCCGGGAATCAGATATGGGGAAACAGAGGTGGGGAATCAGAGGCGGGGAAACAGAGGCGGGGAATCAGATATGGGGAATCAGAGGTGGGGAATCAGAGGTTGGGAATCAGAGGCAGGGAATCAGAGGCTTGGAATCAGATGCAGGGAATCAGATGCGGGGAATCAGAGGCGGGAAATCAGAGCTGGGGAATCAGAGGTGGGGAATCAGAGTTGGGGAATCAGAGGCGGGGACTTAGATATTGGGAAACAGAGGCGGGGAATCAGAGGCGGGGAAACAGAGGGGGGTAATCAGAGGCAGGGAATCAGATGTGCGGAATCAGAGATGGGGAATCAGAGGCAGGGAATCAGAATCAGAAGCAGGGAATCAGAGGCCGGGAATCAGAGGCCGGAATCAGATGCCGGGAATAAGAGGCCGGGAATCAGAGGTGGGGAATCAGATATGGGGAATCAGAGGTGGGGAATCAGAGGTTGTGAATCAGAGATGGGGAATCAGAGGCGGGGAATCAGAGGCCGGTAATCAGACGCGGGGAATCAGAGGCGGGGAATCAGAGGCGGGGAAACAGAGGCGGGGAATCAGATTTGGGGAATCAGAGGTGGAGAATCAAAGGCGGTCAATCAGAGATGGGGAATCAGAGGCCGGGAATCAGAGGCAGGGAATCAAACACGGGGAATCAGAGGCGGGGAATCAGAGCTGGGGAATCAGTGGCGGGGAATCAGAGTTGGGGAATCAGAGGCGGGGAATCAGATGCAGGGAATCAATATGGGAAATCAGAGGTGGGGAATCAGTGGTTGGGAATCAGAGGAAGGGAATCAGAGGCGAGGAATCAGAGCTGGGGAATCAGAGGCGGGGAATCAGATATTGGGAATCAGAGGTGGGGAATCAGAGGCGGTGAAACAGAGGCGGGGAATCAGATATGGGGTATCAGAGGTGGGGAATCAGAGGTTGTGAATCAGAGATGGGATATCAGAGGCGGGGAATCAGAGGCCGGTAATCAGACGCGGGGAATCAGAGGCGGGGAAACAGAGGCGGGGAATCAGATATAGGGAATCAGAGGTGGGGAATCAGAGGTTGGGAATCAGAGGCTGGGAATCAGAGGCTGGGAATCAGATGCATGGAATCATATGCGGGGAATCAGAGGCGGGGAATCAGAGCTGGGGAATCAGAGGTGGGGAATCAAAGTTGGGGAATCAGAGGCGGGGACTTAGATATGGGGAAACAGAGGCGGTGAATCAGAGGCGGGGAAACAGAAGCGGGGAATCAGATATGGGGAATCAGAGGTGGGGAATCAGAGGCAGGGAATTAGATGTGCGGAATCAGAGATGGGGAATCAGAGGCAGGGAATCAGAGGCCAGGAATCAGAGGCCGGAATCAGATGCCGGGAATAAGAGGCCGGGAATCAGAGGTGGGGAATCAGAGTCCGGGAATCAGAGGCAGGGAATCAGACGCGGGGAATCAGAGGTGGTGAATCAGAGATGTGGAATCAGAGGCGGGGAATCAGAGGCAGGGAATCATACGCGGGGAATAAGAGGCGGGGAATCATAGCTGGCGAATCAGAGGCGGGGAATCAGAGGTGGGGAATCAGAGGCGGGGAATCAGATATTGGGAATCAGAGGTGGGGAATCAGAGGCGGTGAAACAGAGGCGGGGAATCAGATATGGGGTATCAGAGGTGGGGAATCAGAGGTTGTGAATCAGATTTGGGGAATCAGAGGTGGCGAATCAAAGGCGGTGAATCAGAGATGGGGAATCAGAGGCCGGGAATCAGAGGCAGGGAATCAAACACGGGGAATCAGAGGCGGGGAATCAGAGCAGGGGAATCAGAGGCGGGGAATCAGAGTTGGGGAATCAGAGGCGGGGAATCAGATGCAGGGAATCAATATGGGAAATCAGAGGTGGGGAATCAGAGGTTGGGAATCAGAGGAAGGGAATCAGAGGCGAGGAATCAGAGCTGGGGAATCAGAGGCGGGGAATCAGAATTGGGGAATCAGAGATGGGGAATCAGAGATGGGGAATCAGAGGTGGGGAATCAGACGCGGGGAATCAGAGGTGGTGAATCAGAGATGTGGAATCAGAGGCGGGGAATCAGAGGCATGGAATCAGAGGCGGGGAATCAGAGGCAGGGAATCAAATACGGGAAATCAGAGGCGGGGAATCAGAGCTGGGGAATCAGAGGCGGGGAATCAGAGTTGGGGAATCAGAGGCAGGGAATAAGATATGGGGAAACAGGGGCAGGGAATCAGAGGCGGGGAAACAGAGGCGGGGAATCAGATATGGGGAATCAGAGGTGTGGAATCAGAGGTTGGGAATCAGAGGCAGGGAATCAGAGGCGGGGAAACAGAGGCGGGGAATCAGATATGGGGAATCAGAGGTGGCGAATCAAAGGCGGTGAAACAGAGATGGGGAATCAGGGCAGGGAATCAGAGGCAGGGAATCAAACACGGGGAATCAGAGCTGGGGAATCAGAGGCGGGGAATTAGAGTTGGGGAATCAGAGGAGGGGAATCAGAGGCGGGGAAACAGAGGCGGGGAATCAGATATGGGGAATCAGAGGTGGGGAATCAGAGGTTGGGAATCAGAGGCAGGGAATCAGAGGTGGGGAATCAGAGGCGGGGAATCAGAGGCAGGGAATCAGATGTGCGGAATCGGAGATGGGGAATCAGAGGCAGGGAATCAGAGGCGGGGAATCAGAGGCGGGGAATCAGAGGCCGGGAATCAGATATGGGGAAACAGAGGTGGGGAATCAGAGGCGGGGAAACAGAGGCGGGGAATCAGATATGGGGAATCAGAGGAGGGGAATCAGAGGTTGGGAATCAGAGGCAGGGAATCAGAGGCTTGGAATCAGATGCAGGGAATCAGATGCGGGGAATCAGAGGCGGGGAATCAGAGCTGGGGAATCAGAGGTGGGGAATCAGAGTTGGGGAATCAGAGATATTGGGAAACAGAGGCGGGGAATCAGAGGCGGGGAAACAGAGGGGGGTAATCAGAGGCAGGGAATCAGATGTGCGGAATCAAAGATGGGGAATCAGAGGCAGGGAATCAGAATCAGAAGCAGGGAATCAGAGGCCGGGAATCAGAGGCCGGAATCAGATGCCGGGAATAAGAGGCCGGGAATCAGAGGTGGGGAATCAGATATGGGGAATCAGAGGTGGGGAATCAGAGGTTGTGAATCAGAGATGGGGAATCAGAGGCGGGGAATCAGAGGCCGGTAATCAGACGCGGGGAATCAGAGGCGGGGAATCAGAGGCGGGGAAACAGAGGCGGGGACTTAGATATTGGGAAACAGAGGCGGGGAATCAGAGGCGGGGAAACAGAGGCGGGGAATCAGATATGGGGAATCAGAGATGGGGAATCAGAGGCAGGGAATCAGATGTGCGGAATCAGAGATGGGGAATCAAAGGCAGGGAATCAGAATCAGAAGCAGGGAATCAGATGCCGGGAATCAGAGGCCGGAATCAGATGCCGGGAATAAGAGGCCGGAAATCAGAGGTGGGGAATCAGAGTCCGGGAATCAGAGATGGGGATTCAGAGCCGGGGAATGAGATATGGGGAATAAGAGGCGGGGAATCAGAGGGGGGAAACAGAGGCGGGGAATCAGATATGGCGAATCAGAGGTGGCGAATCAAAGGCGGTGAATCAGAGATGGGGAATCAGAGGCCGGGAATCAGAGGCAGGGAATCAAACACGGGGAATCAGAGGAGGGGAATCAGAATTGGGGAATCAGAGATGGGGAATCAGAGATGGGGAATCAGAGGCAGGGAATCAGACGCGGGGAATCAGAGGTGGTGAATCAGAGATGTGGAATCAGAGGCGGGGAATCAGAGGCAGGGAATCAGACGCGGGGAATAAGAGGCGGGGAATCATAGCTGGCGAATCAGAGGCGGGGAATCAGAGGTGGGGAATCAGAGGCGGGGAATCAGATATTGGGAATCAGAGGTGGGGAATCAGAGGCGGTGAAACAGAGGCGGGGAATCAGATATGGGGTATCAGAGGTGGGGAATCAGAGGTTGTGAATCAGAGATGGGGAATCAGAGGCGGGGAATCAGAGGCCGGTAATCAGACGTGGGGAATCAGAGGCGGGGAATCAGAGCTGGGAAATTAGAGGCATGGAATCAGAGTTGGGGATTCAGAGGCGGGGAATCAGATATGGGGAACAGAGGCGGGGAATCAGAGGCGGGCAAATAGAGGCGGGGATCAGATATGGTGAAACAGAGGCGGGGAATCAGAGGCGGGGAAACAGAGGCGGGGAATCAGATATGGGGATCAGAGGTGGGGAATCAGAGGTTGGGAATCAGAGGCTGGGAATCAGAGGCTGGGAATCAGATGCATGGAATCAGATGCGGGGAATCAGAGGCGGGGAATCAGAGCTGGGGAATCAGAGGTGGGGAATCAAAGTTGGGGAATCAGAGGCGGGGACTTAGATATGGGGAAACAGAGGCGGGGAATCAGAGGTGGGGAAACAGAGGTGGGGAATCAGATATGGGGAATCAGAGGTGGGGAATCAGAGGCAGGGAATCAGACGCGGGGAATCAGAGGCGGGGAATTAGAGCTGGGAAATTAGAGGCAGGGAATCAGAGTTGGGGATTCAGAGGCGGGGAATCAGATATGGGGAACAGAGGCGGGGAATCAGAGGCGGGCAAATAGAGGCGGGGATCAGATATGGGGAAACAGAGGCGGGGAATCAGAGGCGGGGAAACAGAGGAGGGGAATCAGATATGGGGATCAGAGGTGGGGAATCAGAGGTTGGGAATCAGAGGCTGGGAATCAGAGGCTGGGAATCGGATGCATGGAATCAGATGCGGGGAATCAGAGGCGGGGAATCAGAGCTGGGGAATCAGAGGTGGGGAATCAAAGTTGGGGAATCAGTTGCGGGGACTTAGATATGGGGAAACAGAGGCGGGGAATCAGAGGTGGGGAAACAGAGGCGGGGAATCAGATATGGGGAATCAGAGATGGGGAATCAGAAGCATGGAATCAGAGGCCGGGAATCAGAGGCCGGAATCAGATGCCGGGAATAAGAGGCCGGGAATCAGAGGTGGGGAATCAGAGTCCGGGAATCAGAGATGGGGAATCAGAGGCGGGGAATCAGATGTGCGGAATCAGAGATGGGGAATCAGAGGCAGTGAATCAGAATCAGAAGCGGGTATCAGAGGCCGGGAATCAGAGGCCGGGAATCAGATGCTGGGAATAAGAGGCCGGGAATCAGAGGTGGGGAATCAGAGTCCGGGAATCAGAGATGGGGATTCAGAGGCGGGGAATGAGATATGGAGAATCAGAGGCGGGGAATCAGAGGCGGGGAAACAGAGGTGGGGACTCAGATATGTGGAATCAGAGGTGGCGAATCAAAGGCGGTGAATCAGAGATGGGGAATCAGAGGCGGGGAGTCAGAGGCAGGGAATCAAACACGGGAAACCAGAGGCGGGGAATCAGAGCTGGGGAATCAGAGGCGGGGAATCAGAGTTGGGGAATCAGAGGCAGGGAATCAGATATGGGGAAACAGGGGCAGGGAATCAGAGGCGGGGAAACAGAGGCGGGGAATCAGATATGGGGAATCAGTGGTGTGGAATCAGAGGTTGGGAATCAGAGGCAGGGAATCAGAGGCGGGGAAACAGAGGCGGGGAATCAGATATGGGGAATCAGAGGTGGCGAATCAAAGGCGGTGAAACAGAGATGGGGAATCAGGGCAGGGAATCAGAGGCAGGGAATCAAACACGGGGAATCAGAGCTGGGGAATCAGAGGCGGGGAATTAGAGTTGGGGAATCAGAGGAGGGGAATCAGAGGCGGGGAAACAGAGGCAGGGAATCAGATATGGGGAATCAGAGGTGGGGAATCAGAGGTTGGGAATCAGAGGCAGGGAATCAGAGGTGGGGAATCAGAGGCGGGGAATCAGAGGCAGGGAATCAGATGTGCGGAATCGGAGATGGGGAATCAGAGGCAGGGAATCAGAGGCGGGGAATCAGAGGCGGGGAATCAGAGGCCGGGAATCAGATATGGGGAAACAGAGGTGGGGAATCAGAGGCGGGGAAACAGAGGCGGGGAATCAGATATGGGGAATCAGAGGTGGGGAATCAGAGGTTGGGAATCAGAGGCAGGGAATCAGAGGCTTGGAATCAGATGCAGGGAATCAGATGCGGGGAATCAGAGGCGGGGAATCAGAGCTGGGGAATCAGAGGTGGGGAATCAGAGTTGGGGAATCAGAGGCGGGGACTTAGATATTGGGAAACAGAGGCGGGGAATCAGAGGCGGGGAAACAGAGGGGGGTAATCAGAGGCAGGGAATCAGATGTGCGGAATCAGAGATGGGGAATCAGAGGCAGGGAATCAGAATCAGAAGCAGGGAATCAGAGGCCGGGAATCAGAGGCCGGAATCAGATGCCGGGAATAAGAGGCCGGGAATCAGAGGTGGGGAATCAGATATGGGGAATCAGAGGTGGGGAATCAGAGGTTGTGAATCAGAGATGGGGAATCAGAGGCGGGGAATCAGAGGCCGGTAATCAGACGCGGGGAATCAGAGGCGGGGAATCAGAGGCGGGGAAACAGAGGCGGGGAATCAGATTTGGGGAATCAGAGGTGGAGAATCAAAGGCGGTGAATCAGAGATGGGGAATCAGAGGCCGGGAATCAGAGGCAGGGAATCAAACACGGGGAATCAGAGGCGGGGAATCAGAGCTGGGGAATCAGAGGCGGGGAATCAGAGTTGGGGAATCAGAGGCGGGGAATCAGATGCAGGGAATCAATATGGGAAATCAGAGGTGGGGAATCAGTGGTTGGGAATCAGAGGAAGGGAATCAGAGGCGAGGAATCAGAGCTGGGGAATCAGAGGCGGGGAATCAGAATTGGGGAATCAGAGATGGGGAATCAGAGATGGGGAATCAGAGGCGGGGAATCAGATGCGGGGAATCAGAGGTGGTGAATCAGAGATGTGGAATCAGAGGCGGGGAATCAGAGGCAGGGAATCAGACGCGGGGAATCAGAGGCGGGGAATCATAGCTGGTGAATCAGAGGCGGGGAATCAGAGGTGGGGAATCAGAGGCGGGGAATCAGATATTGGGAATCAGAGGTGGGGAATCAGAGGCGGGGAAACAGAGGCGGGGAATCAGATATGGGGAATCAGAGGTAGGGAATCAGAGGTTGTGAATCAGAGATGGGGAATCAGAGGCGGGGAATCAGAGGCCGGTAATCAGACGCAGGGAATCAGAGGCGGGGAATCAGACATGGGAAATTAGAGGCAGGGAATCAGAGTTGGGAATTCAGAGGCGGGGAATCAGATATGGGGAAACAGAGGCGGGGAATCATAGGCGGGGAAACAGAGGCGGGGAATCAGATATAGGGAATCAGAGGTGGGGAATCAGAGGTTGGGAATCGGAGGCTGGGAATCAGAGGCTGGGAATCAGATGCATGGAATCATATGCGGGGAATCAGAGGCGGGGAATCAGAGCTGGGGAATCAGAGGTGGGGAATCAAAGTTGGGGAATCAGATGCGGGGACTTAGATATGGGGAAACAGAGGCGGTGAATAAGAGGCGGGGAAACAGAGGCGGGGAATCAGATATGGGGAATCAGAGGTGGGGAATCAGAGGCAGGGAATTAGATGTGCGGAATCAGAGATGGGGAATCAGAGGCAGGGAATCAGAATCAGAAGCAGGGAATCAGAGGCCGGGAATCAGAGGCCGGAATCAGATGCCGGGAATAAGAGGCCGGGAATCAGAGGTGGGGAATCAGAGTCCGGGAATCAGAGGCAGGGAATCAGACGCGGGGAATCAGAGGTGGTGAATCAGAGATGTGGAATCAGAGGCGGGGAATCAGAGGCAGGGAATCAGACGCGGGGAATAAGAGGCGGGGAATCATAGCTGGCGAATCAGAGGCGGGGAATCAGAGGTGGGGAATCAGAGGCGGGGAATCAGATATTGGGAATCAGAGGTGGGGAATCAGAGGCGGTGAAACAGAGGCGGGGAATCAGATATGGGGTATCAGAGGTGGGGAATCAGAGGTTGTGAATCAGCGATGGGGAATCAGAGGCGGGGAATCAGAGGCCGGTAATCAGACGCGGGGAATCAGAGGCGGGGAAACAGAGGCGGGGAATCAGATATAGGGAATCAGAGGTGGGGAATCAGAGGTTGGGAATCAGAGGCTGGGAATCAGAGGCTGGGAATCAGATGCATGGAATCATATGCGGGGAATCAGAGGCGGGGAATCAGAGCTGGGGAATCAGAGGTGGGGAATCAAAGTTGGGGAATCAGAGGCGGGGACTTAGATATGGGGAAACAGAGGCGGTGAATCAGAGGCGGGGAAACAGAGGCGGGGAATCAGATATGGGGAATCAGAGGTGGGGAATCAGAGGCAGGGAATTAGATGTGCGGAATCAGAGATGGGGAATCAGAGGCAGGGAATCAGAATCAGAAGCAGGGAATCAGAGGCCGGGAATCAGAGGCCGGAATCAGATGCCGGGAATAAGAGGCCGGGAATCAGAGGTGGGGAATCAGAGTCCGGGAATCAGAGGCAGGGAATCAGACGCGGGGAATCAGAGGTGGTGAATCAGAGATGTGGAATCAGAGGCGGGGAATCAGAGGCAGGGAATCATACGCGGGGAATAAGAGGCGGGGAATCATAGCTGGCGAATCAGAGGCGGGGAATCAGAGGTGGGGAATCAGAGGCGGGGAATCAGATATTGGGAATCAGAGGTGGGGAATCAGAGGCGGTGAAACAGAGGCGGGGAATCAGATATGGGGTATCAGAGGTGGGGAATCAGAGGTTGTGAATCAGATTTGGGGAATCAGAGGTGGCGAATCAAAGGCGGTGAATCAGAGATGGGGAATCAGAGGCCGGGAATCAGAGGCGGGGAATCAAACACGGGGAATCAGAGGCGGGGAATCAGAGCTGGGGAATCAGAGGCGGGGAATCAGAGTTGGGGAATCAGAGGCGGGGAATCAGATGCAGGGAATCAATATGGGAAATCATAGGTGGGGAATCAGAGGTTGGGAATCAGAGGAAGGGAATCAGAGGCGAGGAATCAGAGCTGGGGAATCAGAGGCGGGGAATCAGAATTGAGGAATCAGAGATGGGGAATCAGAGATGGGGAATCAGAGGCAGGGAATCAGACGCGGGGAATCAGAGGTGGTGAATCAGAGATGTGGAATCAGAGGCGGGGAATCAGAGGCAGGGAATCAGATGCGGGGAATCAGAGGCGGGGAATCATAGCTGGCGAATCAGAGGCGGGGAATCAGAGGTGGGGAATCAGAGGCGGGGAATCAGATATGGGGTATCAGAGGTGGGGAATCAGAGGTTGTGAATCAGATTTGGGGAATCAGAGGTGGCGAATCAAAGGCGGTGAATCAGAGATGGGGAATCAGAGGCCGGGAATCAGAGGCAGGGAATCAAACACGGGGAATCAGAGGCGGGGAATCAGAGCAGGGGAATCAGAGGCGGGGAATCAGAGTTGGGGAATCAGAGGCGGGGAATCAGATGCAGGGAATCAATATGGGAAATCAGAGGTGGGGAATCAGAGGTTGGGAATCAGAGGAAGGGAATCAGAGGCGAGGAATCAGAGCTGGGGAATCAGAGGCGGGGAATCAGAATTGGGGAATCAGAGATGGGGAATCAGAGATGGGGAATCAGAGGTGGGGAATCAGACGCGGGGAATCAGAGGTGGTGAATCAGAGATGTGGAATCAGAGGCGGGGAATCAGAGGCATGGAATCAGAGGCGGGGAATCAGAGGCAGGGAATCAAATACGGGAAATCAGAGGCGGGGAATCAGAGCTGGGGAATCAGAGGCGGGGAATCAGAGTTGGGGAATCAGAGGCAGGGAATAAGATATGGGGAAACAGGGGCAGGGAATCAGAGGCGGGGAAACAGAGGCGGGGAATCAGATATGGGGAATCAGAGGTGTGGAATCAGAGGTTGGGAATCAGAGGCAGGGAATCAGAGGCGGGGAAACAGAGGCGGGGAATCAGATATGGGGAATCAGAGGTGGCGAATCAAAGGCGGTGAAACAGAGATGGGGAATCAGGGCAGGGAATCAGAGGCAGGGAATCAAACACGGGGAATCAGAGCTGGGGAATCAGAGGCGGGGAATTAGAGTTGGGGAATCAGAGGAGGGGAATCAGAGGCGGGGAAACAGAGGCGGGGAATCAGATATGGGGAATCAGAGGTGGGGAATCAGAGGTTGGGAATCAGAGGCAGGGAATCAGAGGTGGGGAATCAGAGGCGGGGAATCAGAGGCAGGGAATCAGATGTGCGGAATCGGAGATGGGGAATCAGAGGCAGGGAATCAGAGGCGGGGAATCAGAGGCGGGGAATCAGAGGCCGGGAATCAGATATGGGGAAACAGAGGTGGGGAATCAGAGGCGGGGAAACAGAGGCGGGGAATCAGATATGGGGAATCAGAGGAGGGGAATCAGAGGTTGGGAATCAGAGGCAGGGAATCAGAGGCTTGGAATCAGATGCAGGGAATCAGATGCGGGGAATCAGAGGCGGGGAATCAGAGCTGGGGAATCAGAGGTGGGGAATCAGAGTTGGGGAATCAGAGATATTGGGAAACAGAGGCGGGGAATCAGAGGCGGGGAAACAGAGGGGGGTAATCAGAGGCAGGGAATCAGATGTGCGGAATCAAAGATGGGGAATCAGAGGCAGGGAATCAGAATCAGAAGCAGGGAATCAGAGGCCGGGAATCAGAGGCCGGAATCAGATGCCGGGAATAAGAGGCCGGGAATCAGAGGTGGGGAATCAGATATGGGGAATCAGAGGTGGGGAATCAGAGGTTGTGAATCAGAGATGGGGAATCAGAGGCGGGGAATCAGAGGCCGGTAATCAGACGCGGGGAATCAGAGGCGGGGAATCAGAGGCGGGGAAACAGAGGCGGGGACTTAGATATTGGGAAACAGAGGCGGGGAATCAGAGGCGGGGAAACAGAGGCGGGGAATCAGATATGGGGAATCAGAGATGGGGAATCAGAGGCAGGGAATCAGATGTGCGGAATCAGAGATGGGGAATCAAAGGCAGGGAATCAGAATCAGAAGCAGGGAATCAGATGCCGGGAATCAGAGGCCGGAATCAGATGCCGGGAATAAGAGGCCGGAAATCAGAGGTGGGGAATCAGAGTCCGGGAATCAGAGATGGGGATTCAGAGCCGGGGAATGAGATATGGGGAATAAGAGGCGGGGAATCAGAGGGGGGAAACAGAGGCGGGGAATCAGATATGGCGAATCAGAGGTGGCGAATCAAAGGCGGTGAATCAGAGATGGGGAATCAGAGGCCGGGAATCAGAGGCAGGGAATCAAACACGGGGAATCAGAGGAGGGGAATCAGAATTGGGGAATCAGAGATGGGGAATCAGAGATGGGGAATCAGAGGCAGGGAATCAGACGCGGGGAATCAGAGGTGGTGAATCAGAGATGTGGAATCAGAGGCGGGGAATCAGAGGCAGGGAATCAGACGCGGGGAATAAGAGGCGGGGAATCATAGCTGGCGAATCAGAGGCGGGGAATCAGAGGTGGGGAATCAGAGGCGGGGAATCAGATATTGGGAATCAGAGGTGGGGAATCAGAGGCGGTGAAACAGAGGCGGGGAATCAGATATGGGGTATCAGAGGTGGGGAATCAGAGGTTGTGAATCAGAGATGGGGAATCAGAGGCGGGGAATCAGAGGCCGGTAATCAGACGTGGGGAATCAGAGGCGGGGAATCAGAGCTGGGAAATTAGAGGCATGGAATCAGAGTTGGGGATTCAGAGGCGGGGAATCAGATATGGGGAACAGAGGCGGGGAATCAGAGGCGGGCAAATAGAGGCGGGGATCAGATATGGTGAAACAGAGGCGGGGAATCAGAGGCGGGGAAACAGAGGCGGGGAATCAGATATGGGGATCAGAGGTGGGGAATCAGAGGTTGGGAATCAGAGGCTGGGAATCAGAGGCTGGGAATCAGATGCATGGAATCAGATGCGGGGAATCAGAGGCGGGGAATCAGAGCTGGGGAATCAGAGGTGGGGAATCAAAGTTGGGGAATCAGAGGCGGGGACTTAGATATGGGGAAACAGAGGCGGGGAATCAGAGGTGGGGAAACAGAGGTGGGGAATCAGATATGGGGAATCAGAGGTGGGGAATCAGAGGCAGGGAATCAGACGCGGGGAATCAGAGGCGGGGAATTAGAGCTGGGAAATTAGAGGCAGGGAATCAGAGTTGGGGATTCAGAGGCGGGGAATCAGATATGGGGAACAGAGGCGGGGAATCAGAGGCGGGCAAATAGAGGCGGGGATCAGATATGGGGAAACAGAGGCGGGGAATCAGAGGCGGGGAAACAGAGGAGGGGAATCAGATATGGGGATCAGAGGTGGGGAATCAGAGGTTGGGAATCAGAGGCTGGGAATCAGAGGCTGGGAATCGGATGCATGGAATCAGATGCGGGGAATCAGAGGCGGGGAATCAGAGCTGGGGAATCAGAGGTGGGGAATCAAAGTTGGGGAATCAGTTGCGGGGACTTAGATATGGGGAAACAGAGGCGGGGAATCAGAGGTGGGGAAACAGAGGCGGGGAATCAGATATGGGGAATCAGAGATGGGGAATCAGAAGCATGGAATCAGAGGCCGGGAATCAGAGGCCGGAATCAGATGCCGGGAATAAGAGGCCGGGAATCAGAGGTGGGGAATCAGAGTCCGGGAATCAGAGATGGGGAATCAGAGGCGGGGAATCAGATGTGCGGAATCAGAGATGGGGAATCAGAGGCAGTGAATCAGAATCAGAAGCGGGTATCAGAGGCCGGGAATCAGAGGCCGGGAATCAGATGCTGGGAATAAGAGGCCGGGAATCAGAGGTGGGGAATCAGAGTCCGGGAATCAGAGATGGGGATTCAGAGGCGGGGAATGAGATATGGAGAATCAGAGGCGGGGAATCAGAGGCGGGGAAACAGAGGTGGGGACTCAGATATGTGGAATCAGAGGTGGCGAATCAAAGGCGGTGAATCAGAGATGGGGAATCAGAGGCGGGGAGTCAGAGGCAGGGAATCAAACACGGGAAACCAGAGGCGGGGAATCAGAGCTGGGGAATCAGAGGCGGGGAATCAGAGTTGGGGAATCAGAGGCAGGGAATCAGATATGGGGAAACAGGGGCAGGGAATCAGAGGCGGGGAAACAGAGGCGGGGAATCAGATATGGGGAATCAGTGGTGTGGAATCAGAGGTTGGGAATCAGAGGCAGGGAATCAGAGGCGGGGAAACAGAGGCGGGGAATCAGATATGGGGAATCAGAGGTGGCGAATCAAAGGCGGTGAAACAGAGATGGGGAATCAGGGCAGGGAATCAGAGGCAGGGAATCAAACACGGGGAATCAGAGCTGGGGAATCAGAGGCGGGGAATTAGAGTTGGGGAATCAGAGGAGGGGAATCAGAGGCGGGGAAACAGAGGCAGGGAATCAGATATGGGGAATCAGAGGTGGGGAATCAGAGGTTGGGAATCAGAGGCAGGGAATCAGAGGTGGGGAATCAGAGGCGGGGAATCAGAGGCAGGGAATCAGATGTGCGGAATCGGAGATGGGGAATCAGAGGCAGGGAATCAGAGGCGGGGAATCAGAGGCGGGGAATCAGAGGCCGGGAATCAGATATGGGGAAACAGAGGTGGGGAATCAGAGGCGGGGAAACAGAGGCGGGGAATCAGATATGGGGAATCAGAGGTGGGGAATCAGAGGTTGGGAATCAGAGGCAGGGAATCAGAGGCTTGGAATCAGATGCAGGGAATCAGATGCGGGGAATCAGAGGCGGGGAATCAGAGCTGGGGAATCAGAGGTGGGGAATCAGAGTTGGGGAATCAGAGGCGGGGACTTAGATATTGGGAAACAGAGGCGGGGAATCAGAGGCGGGGAAACAGAGGGGGGTAATCAGAGGCAGGGAATCAGATGTGCGGAATCAGAGATGGGGAATCAGAGGCAGGGAATCAGAATCAGAAGCAGGGAATCAGAGGCCGGGAATCAGAGGCCGGAATCAGATGCCGGGAATAAGAGGCCGGGAATCAGAGGTGGGGAATCAGATATGGGGAATCAGAGGTGGGGAATCAGAGGTTGTGAATCAGAGATGGGGAATCAGAGGCGGGGAATCAGAGGCCGGTAATCAGACGCGGGGAATCAGAGGCGGGGAATCAGAGGCGGGGAAACAGAGGCGGGGAATCAGATTTGGGGAATCAGAGGTGGAGAATCAAAGGCGGTGAATCAGAGATGGGGAATCAGAGGCCGGGAATCAGAGGCAGGGAATCAAACACGGGGAATCAGAGGCGGGGAATCAGAGCTGGGGAATCAGAGGCGGGGAATCAGAGTTGGGGAATCAGAGGCGGGGAATCAGATGCAGGGAATCAATATGGGAAATCAGAGGTGGGGAATCAGTGGTTGGGAATCAGAGGAAGGGAATCAGAGGCGAGGAATCAGAGCTGGGGAATCAGAGGCGGGGAATCAGAATTGGGGAATCAGAGATGGGGAATCAGAGATGGGGAATCAGAGGCGGGGAATCAGATGCGGGGAATCAGAGGTGGTGAATCAGAGATGTGGAATCAGAGGCGGGGAATCAGAGGCAGGGAATCAGACGCGGGGAATCAGAGGCGGGGAATCATAGCTGGTGAATCAGAGGCGGGGAATCAGAGGTGGGGAATCAGAGGCGGGGAATCAGATATTGGGAATCAGAGGTGGGGAATCAGAGGCGGGGAAACAGAGGCGGGGAATCAGATATGGGGAATCAGAGGTAGGGAATCAGAGGTTGTGAATCAGAGATGGGGAATCAGAGGCGGGGAATCAGAGGCCGGTAATCAGACGCAGGGAATCAGAGGCGGGGAATCAGACATGGGAAATTAGAGGCAGGGAATCAGAGTTGGGAATTCAGAGGCGGGGAATCAGATATGGGGAAACAGAGGCGGGGAATCATAGGCGGGGAAACAGAGGCGGGGAATCAGATATAGGGAATCAGAGGTGGGGAATCAGAGGTTGGGAATCGGAGGCTGGGAATCAGAGGCTGGGAATCAGATGCATGGAATCATATGCGGGGAATCAGAGGCGGGGAATCAGAGCTGGGGAATCAGAGGTGGGGAATCAAAGTTGGGGAATCAGATGCGGGGACTTAGATATGGGGAAACAGAGGCGGTGAATAAGAGGCGGGGAAACAGAGGCGGGGAATCAGATATGGGGAATCAGAGGTGGGGAATCAGAGGCAGGGAATTAGATGTGCGGAATCAGAGATGGGGAATCAGAGGCAGGGAATCAGAATCAGAAGCAGGGAATCAGAGGCCGGGAATCAGAGGCCGGAATCAGATGCCGGGAATAAGAGGCCGGGAATCAGAGGTGGGGAATCAGAGTCCGGGAATCAGAGGCAGGGAATCAGACGCGGGGAATCAGAGGTGGTGAATCAGAGATGTGGAATCAGAGGCGGGGAATCAGAGGCAGGGAATCAGACGCGGGGAATAAGAGGCGGGGAATCATAGCTGGCGAATCAGAGGCGGGGAATCAGAGGTGGGGAATCAGAGGCGGGGAATCAGATATTGGGAATCAGAGGTGGGGAATCAGAGGCGGTGAAACAGAGGCGGGGAATCAGATATGGGGTATCAGAGGTGGGGAATCAGAGGTTGTGAATCAGCGATGGGGAATCAGAGGCGGGGAATCAGAGGCCGGTAATCAGACGCGGGGAATCAGAGGCGGGGAAACAGAGGCGGGGAATCAGATATAGGGAATCAGAGGTGGGGAATCAGAGGTTGGGAATCAGAGGCTGGGAATCAGAGGCTGGGAATCAGATGCATGGAATCATATGCGGGGAATCAGAGGCGGGGAATCAGAGCTGGGGAATCAGAGGTGGGGAATCAAAGTTGGGGAATCAGAGGCGGGGACTTAGATATGGGGAAACAGAGGCGGTGAATCAGAGGCGGGGAAACAGAGGCGGGGAATCAGATATGGGGAATCAGAGGTGGGGAATCAGAGGCAGGGAATTAGATGTGCGGAATCAGAGATGGGGAATCAGAGGCAGGGAATCAGAATCAGAAGCAGGGAATCAGAGGCCGGGAATCAGAGGCCGGAATCAGATGCCGGGAATAAGAGGCCGGGAATCAGAGGTGGGGAATCAGAGTCCGGGAATCAGAGGCAGGGAATCAGACGCGGGGAATCAGAGGTGGTGAATCAGAGATGTGGAATCAGAGGCGGGGAATCAGAGGCAGGGAATCATACGCGGGGAATAAGAGGCGGGGAATCATAGCTGGCGAATCAGAGGCGGGGAATCAGAGGTGGGGAATCAGAGGCGGGGAATCAGATATTGGGAATCAGAGGTGGGGAATCAGAGGCGGTGAAACAGAGGCGGGGAATCAGATATGGGGTATCAGAGGTGGGGAATCAGAGGTTGTGAATCAGATTTGGGGAATCAGAGGTGGCGAATCAAAGGCGGTGAATCAGAGATGGGGAATCAGAGGCCGGGAATCAGAGGCGGGGAATCAAACACGGGGAATCAGAGGCGGGGAATCAGAGCTGGGGAATCAGAGGCGGGGAATCAGAGTTGGGGAATCAGAGGCGGGGAATCAGATGCAGGGAATCAATATGGGAAATCATAGGTGGGGAATCAGAGGTTGGGAATCAGAGGAAGGGAATCAGAGGCGAGGAATCAGAGCTGGGGAATCAGAGGCGGGGAATCAGAATTGAGGAATCAGAGATGGGGAATCAGAGATGGGGAATCAGAGGCAGGGAATCAGACGCGGGGAATCAGAGGTGGTGAATCAGAGATGTGGAATCAGAGGCGGGGAATCAGAGGCAGGGAATCAGATGCGGGGAATCAGAGGCGGGGAATCATAGCTGGCGAATCAGAGGCGGGGAATCAGAGGTGGGGAATCAGAGGCGGGGAATCAGATATTGGGAATCAGAGGTGGGGAATCAGAGGCGGGGAAACAGAGGCGGGGAATCAGATATGGGGAATCAGAGGTGGGGAATCAGAGGTTGTGAATCAGAGATGGGGAATCAGAGGCGGGGAATCAGAGGCCGGTAATCAGACGCGGGGAATCAGAGGCGGGGAATCAGACATGGGAAATTAGAGGCAGGGAATCAGAGTTGGGGATTCAGAGGCGGGGAATCAGATATGGGGAAACAGAGGCGGGGAATCAGAGGCGGGGAAACAGAGGCGGGGAATCAGATATAGGGAATCAGAGGTGGGGAATCAGAGGTTGGGAATCAGAGGCTGGGAATCAGAGGCTGGGAATCAGATGCATGGAATCATATGCGGGGAATCAGAGGCGGGGAATCAGAGCTGGGGAATCAGAGGTGGGGAATCAAAGTTGGGGAATCAGAGGCGGGGACTTAGATATGGGGAAACAGAGGCGGTGAATCAGAGGCGGGGAAACAGAGGCGGGGAATCAGATATGGGGAATCAGAGGTGGGGAATCAGAGGCAGGGAATTAGATGTGCGGAATCAGAGATGGGGAATCAGAGGCAGGGAATCAGAATCAGAAGCAGGGAATCAGAGGCCGGGAATCAGAGGCCGGAATCAGATGCCGGGAATAAGAGGCCGGGAATCAGAGGTGGGGAATCTGAGTCCGGGAATCAGAGGCAGGGAATCAGACGCGGGGAATCAGAGGTGGTGAATCAGAGATGTGGAATCTGAGGCGGGGAATCAGAGGCAGGGAATCAGACGCGGGGAATAAGAGGCGGGGAATCATAGCTGGCGAATCAGAGGCGGGGAATCAGAGGTGGGGAATCAGAGGCGGGGAATCAGATATTGGGAATCAGAGGCGGGGAATCAGAGTTGGGGAATCAGAGGCAGGGAATCAGATATGGTGTATCAGAGGTGGGGAATCAGAGGTTGTGAATCAGAGATGGGGAATCAGAGGCGGGGAATCAGAGGCCGGTAATCAGACGCGGGGAATCAGAGGCGGGGAATCAGAGCTGGGAAATTAGAGGCAGGGAATCAGAGTTGGGCATTCAGAGGCGGGGAATCAGATATGGGGAAACAGAGGCGGGGAATCAGAGGCGGGCAAATAGAGGCGGGGATCAGATATGGGGAAACAGAGGTGGGGAATCAGAGGCGGGGAAACAGAGGCGGGGAATCAGATATGGGGATCAGAGGTGGGGAATCAGAGGTTGGGAATCAGAGGCTGGGAATCAGAGGCTGGGAATCAGATGCATGGAATCAGATGCGGGGAATCAGAGGCGGGGAATCAGAGCTGGGGAATCAGAGGTGGGGAATCAAAGTTGGGGAATCAGAGGCGGGGACTTAGATATGGGGAAACAGAGGCGGGGAATCAGAGGCGGGGAAACAGAGGCGGGGAATCAGATATGGTGAATCAGAGGTGGGGAATCAGAGGCAGGGAATTAGATTTGTGGAATCAGAGATGGGGAATCAGAAGCATGGAATCAGAGGCCGGGAATCAGAGGCCGGAATCAGATGCCGGGAATAAGAGGCCGGGAATCAGAGGTGGGGAATCAGAGTCCGGGAATCAGAGATGGGGAATCAGAGGCGGGGAATGAGATATGGGGAATCAGAGGCGGGGAATCAGAGGCGGGGAAACAGAGGCGAGGAATCAGATATGGGGAATCAGAGGTGGCGAATCAAAGGCGTTGAATCAGAGATGGGGAATCAGAGGCGGGGAATCAGAGGCAGGGAATCAAACACGGGGAATCAGAGGCGGGGAATCAGAGTTGGGGAATCAGAGGCGGGGAATCAGAGCTGGGGAATCAGAGGTGGGGATCAGAGTCGGGGAATCAGAGGCAGGGAATCAGATGTGCGGAATCAGAGATGGGGAATCAGAGGTGGGGAATCAGAGGCTGTGAATCAGAGATGGGGAATCAGAGGCGGGGAATCAGAGGCAGGAAATCAGACACGGGGATTCAGAGGCTGGGAATCAGACGGGGGGAATCAAAGGCGGGGAATCAGAGCTGGGGAATCAGAGGCAGGGAATCAGAGTTGGGGATTCAGAGGCGGGGAATCAGATATGGGGAAACAGAGGCGGGGAATCAGAGGCGGGCAAACAGAGGCGGGGAATTAGATATGGGGAATCAGAGGTGGGGAATCAGAGGTGGTGAATCAGAGATGGGGAATCACAGGCGGGGAATCAGAGGCAGGGAATAGAACGCGGGGAATCAGAGGCAGGGAATCAGAGTTGGGGCATCAGAGGTTGGGAATTAGATATGGGGAAACAGAGGCGGGGAATCAGAGGCGGGGTAACAGAGGCGGGAAATCAGATATGGGGAATCAGAGGTGGGGAATCAGAGGCAGGGAATCAGATGTGCGGAATCAGAGATGGGGAATCAGAGGCAGGGAATCAGAATCAGAAGCGGGGAATCAGAGGCCGGGAATCAGAGGCTGGGAATCAGATGCTGGGAATAAGAGGCCGGGAATCAGAGGTGGGGATTCAGAGGCGGGGAATGAGATATGGAGAATCAGAGGCGGGGAATCAGAGGCGGGGAAACAGAGGTGGGGAATCAGATATGAGGAATCAGAGGTGGCGAATCAAAGGCGGTGAATCAGAGATGGGGAATAAGAGGCGGGGAATCAGAGGCAGGGAATCAAACACGGGAAATCAGAGGCGGGGAATCAGAGCTGGGGAATCAGAGGCGGGGAATCAGAGTTGGGGAATCAGAGGCAGGGAATCAGATATGGGGAAACAGGGGCAGGGAATCAGAGGCGGGGAAACAGAGGCGGGGAATCAGATATCGGGAATCAGACGTGTGGAATCAGGGGTTGGGAATCAGAGGCAGGGAATCAGAGGCGGGGAAACAGAGGCGGGGAATCAGATATGGGGAATCAGAGGTGGCGAATCAAAGGCGGTGAAACAGAGATGGGGAATCAGGGCAGGGAATCAGAGGCAGGGAATCAAACACGGGGAATCAGAGCTGGGGAATCAGAGGCGGGGAATTAGAGTTGGGGAATCAGAGGAGGGGAATCAGAGGCGGGGAATCAGAGGCCGGGAATCAGATATGGGGAAACAGAGGTGGGGAATCAGAGGCGGGGAAACAGAGGCGGGGAATCAGATATGGGGAATCAGAGGTGGGGAATCAGAGGTTGGGAATCAGAGGCAGTGAATCAGAGGCTTGGAATCAGATGCAGGGAATCAGATGCGGGGAATCAGAGGCGGGGAATCAGAGCTGGGGAATCAGAGGTGGGGAATCAGAGTTGGGGAATCAGAGGCGGGGACTTAGATATTGGGAAACAGAGGCGGGGAATCAAAGGAGGGGAAACAGAGGCGGGGAATCAGATATGGGGAATCAGAGGTGGGGAATCAGAGGCAGGGAATCAGATGTGCGGAATCAGAGATGGGGAATCAGAGGCAGGGAATCAGAATCAGAAGCAGTGAATCAGAGGCCGGGAATCAGAGGCGGGGAAACAGAGGCGGGGAATAAAACACGGGGAATCAGAGGTGGGGAATCAGAGGTTTGGAATCAGAGGCAGGGAATCAGATTCGGGGAATCTGAGGCGGGGAATCAGAGGCATGGAATCAGATGTGCGGAATCGGAGATGGGGAATCAGAGGCAAGGAATCAGAGGCGGGGAATCAGAGGTGGGGAATCAGAGGCCAGGAATCACATATGGTGAAACAGTGGCGGGGAATCAGAGGCGGGGAAACAGAGGCAGGGAATCAGATATGGGGAATCAGAGGTGGGGAATCAGAGTTTGGGAATCAGAGTTTGGGAATCAGAGGCTTGGAATCAGATGCAGGGAATCAGATGCGGGGAATCAGAGGCGGGGAATCAGAGCTGGGGAATCAGAGGTGAGGAATCAGAGTTGGGGAATCAGAGGCGGGGACAGATATTGGGAAACGGAGGCGGGGAATCAGAGGCGGGGAAACAGAGGCGGGGAATCAGATATGGGGAATCAGAGGTGGGGAATCAGAGGCAGGGAATCAGATGTGCGGAATCAGAGATCGGGAATTTAAGGCAGGGAATCAGAATCAGAGGCTGGGAATCAGATGCATGGAATCAGATGCGGGGAATCAGAGGCGGGGAATCAGAGCTGGGGAATCAGAGGTGGGGAATCAAAGTTGGGGAATCAGAGGCGGGGACTTAGATATGGGGAAACAGAGGCGGGGAATCAGAGGCGGGGAAACAGAGGCGGGGAATCAGATATGGTGAATCAGAGGTGGGGAATCAGAGGCAGGGAATTAGATTTGCGGAATCAGAGATGGGGAATCAGAAGCATGGAATCAGAGGCCGGGAATCAGAGGCCGGAATCAGATGCCGGGAATAAGAGGCCGGGAATCAGAGGTGGGGAATCAGAGTCCGGGAATCAGAGATGGGGAATCAGAGGCGGGGAATGAGATATGGGGAATCAGAGGCGGGGAATCAGAGGCGGGGAAACAGAGGCGAGGAATCAGATATGGGGAATCAGAGGTGGCGAATCAAAGGCGTTGAATCAGAGATGGGGAATCAGAGGCGGGGAATCAGAGGCAGGGAATCAAACACGGGGAATCAGAGGCGGGGAATCAGAGTTGGGGAATCAGAGGCGGGGAATCAGAGCTGGGGAATCAGAGGTGGGGATCAGAGTCGGGGAATCAGAGGCAGGGAATCAGATGTGCGGAATCAGAGATGGGGAATCAGAGGTGGGGAATCAGAGGCTGTGAATCAGAGATTGGGAATCAGAGGCGGGGAATCAGAGGCAGGAAATCAGACACGGGGATTCAGAGGCTGGGAATCAGACGGGGGGAATCAAAGGCGGGGAATCAGAGCTGGGGAATCAGAGGCAGGGAATCAGAGTTGGGGATTCAGAGGCGGGGAATCAGATATGGGGAAACAGAGGCGGGGAATCAGAGGCGGGCAAACAGAGGCGGGGAATTAGATATGGGGAATCAGAGGTGGGGAATCAGAGGTGGTGAATCAGAGATGGGGAATCACAGGCGGGGAATCAGAGGCAGGGAATAGAACGCGGGGAATCAGAGGCAGGGAATCAGAGTTGGGGCATCAGAGGTTGGGAATTAGATATGGGGAAACAGAGGCGGGGAATCAGAGGCGGGGTAACAGAGGCGGGAAATCAGATATGGGGAATCAGAGGTGGGGAATCAGAGGCAGGGAATCAGATGTGCGGAATCAGAGATGGGGAATCAGAGGCAGGGAATCAGAATCAGAAGCGGGGAATCAGAGGCCGGGAATCAGAGGCTGGGAATCAGATGCTGGGAATAAGAGGCCGGGAATCAGAGGTGGGGATTCAGAGGCGGGGAATGAGATATGGAGAATCAGAGGCGGGGAATCAGAGGCGGGGAAACAGAGGTGGGGAATCAGATATGAGGAATCAGAGGTGGCGAATCAAAGGCGGTGAATCAGAGATGGGGAATAAGAGGCGGGGAATCAGAGGCAGGGAATCAAACACGGGAAATCAGAGGCGGGGAATCAGAGCTGGGGAATCAGAGGCGGGGAATCAGAGTTGGGGAATCAGAGGCAGGGAATCAGATATGGGGAAACAGGGGCAGGGAATCAGAGGCGGCGAAACAGAGGCGGGGAATCAGATATCGGGAATGAGAGGTGTGGAATCAGGGGTTGGGAATCACAGGCAGGGAATCAGAGGCGGGGAAACAGAGGCGGGGAATCAGATATGGGGAATCAGAGGTGGCGAATCAAAGGCGGTGAAACAGAGATGGGGAATCAGGGCAGGGAATCAGAGGCAGGGAATCAAACACGGGGAATCAGAGCTGGGGAATCAGAGGCGGGGAATTAGAGTTGGGGAATCAGAGGAGGGGAATCAGAGGCGGGGAATCAGAGGCCGGGAATCAGATATGGGGAAACAGAGGTGGGGAATCAGAGGCGGGGAAACAGAGGCGGGGAATCAGATATGGGGAATCAGAGGTGGGGAATCAGAGGTTGGGAATCAGAGGCATGGAATCAGAGGCTTGGAATCAGATGCAGGGAATCAGATGCGGGGAATCAGAGGCGGGGAATCAGAGCTGGGGAATCAGAGGTGGGGAATCAGAGTTGGGGAATCAGAGGCGGGGACTTAGATATTGGGAAACAGAGGCGGGGAATCAAAGGAGGGGAAACAGAGGCGGGGAATCAGATATGGGGAATCAGAGGTGGGGAATCAGATGTGCGGAATCAGAGATGGGGAATCAGAGGCAGGGAATCAGAATCAGAAGCAGTGAATCAGAGGCCGGGAATCAGAGGCGGGGAAACAGAGGCGGGGAATAAAACACGGGGAATCAGAGGTGGGGAATCAGAGGTTTGGAATCAGAGGCAGGGAATCAGATTCGGGGAATCTGAGGCGGGGAATCAGAGGCATGGAATCAGATGTGCGGAATCGGAGATGGGGAATCAGAGGCAAGGAATCAGAGGCGGGGAATCAGAGGTGGGGAATCAGAGGCCAGGAATCACATATGGTGAAAGAGTGGCGGGGAATCAGAGGCGGGGAAACAGAGGCAGGGAATCAGATATGGGGAATCAGAGGTGGGGAATCAGAGTTTGGGAATCAGAGGCTTGGAATCAGATGCAGGGAATCAGATGCGGGGAATCAGAGGCGGGGAATCAGAGCTGGGGAATCAGAGGTGAGGAATCAGAGTTGGGGAATCAGAGGCGGGGACAGATATTGGGAAACGGAGGCGGGGAATCAGAGGCGGGGAAACAGAGGCGGGGAATCAGATATGGGGAATCAGAGGTGGGGAATCAGAGGCAGGGAATCAGATGTGCGGAATCAGAGATCGGGAATTTAAGGCAGGGAATCAGAATCAGAATCAGGGAATCAGAGGCCGGGAATCAGACGCGGGGAATCAGAGGCGGGGAATCAGAGGCCTGGAATCAGATGCTGGGAATAAGAGGCCGGGAATCAGAGGTGGGGAATCAGAGTCCGGGAATCAGAGATGGGGATTGAGAGGCGGGGAATGAGATATGGAGAATCAGAGGCGGGGAATCAGAGGCGGGGAAACAGAGGCGGGGAATCAGATATAGGGAATCAGAGGTGGGGAATCAGAGGTTGGGAATCAGAGGCTGGGAATCAGAGGCTGGGAATCAGATGCATGGAATCATATGCGGGGAATCAGAGGCGGGGAATCAGAGGTGGGGAATCAGAGGTGGGGAATCAAAGTTGGGGAATCAGAGGCGGGGACTTAGATATGGGGAGACAGAGGCGGGGAATCAGAGGCGGGGAAACAGAGGCAGGGAATCAGATATGGGGAATCAGAGGTGGGGAATCAGAGGCAGGGAATTAGATGTGCAGAATCAGAGATGGGGAATCAGAGGCAGGGAATCAGAATCAGAAGCAGGGAATCAGAGGCCGGGAATCAGAGGCCGGAATCAGATGCCGGGAATAAGAGGCCGGGAATCAGAGGTGGGGAATCAGAGTCCGGGAATCAGAGATGCGGAATCAGAGGTGTGGAATCAGAGGTTGGGAATCAGAGGTTGGGAATCAGAGGCAGGGAATCAGAGGCAGGGAATCAGAGGCTTGGAATCAGTTGCAGGGAATCAGATGCGGGGAATCAGAGGCGGGGAATCAGAGCTGGGGAATCAGAGGCGGGGAATCAGAGGCAGGGAATCAAACACGGGGAATCAGAGGCGGGGAATCAGAGCTGGGGAATCAGAGGCGTGGAATCAGAGTTGGGGAATCAGAGGCGGGGAATCAGAGCTGGGGAATCAGAGGTGGGGATCAGAGTCGGGGAATCAGAGGCAGGGAATCAGATGTGCGGAATCAGAGATGGGGAATCAGAGGTGGGGAATCAGAGTCTGTGAATCAGAGATGGGGAATCAGAGGCGGGGAATCAGAGGCAGGAAATCAGACACGGGGATTCAGAGGCTGGGAATCAGACGGGGGGAATCAAAGGCGGGGAATCAGAGCTGGGGAATCAGAGGCAGGGAATCAGAGTTGGGGATTCAGAGGCGGGGAATCAGATATGGGGAAACAGAGGCGGGGAATCAGAGGCGGGCAAACAGAGGCGGGGAATTAGATATGGGGAATCAGAGGTGGGGAATCAGAGGTGGTGAATCAGAGATGGGGAATCACAGGCGGGGAATCAGAGGCAGGTAATAGAACGCGGGGAATCAGAGGCAGGGAATCAGAGTTGGGGCATCAGAGGTTGGGAATTAGATATGGGGAAACAGAGGCGGGGAATCAGAGGCGGGGTAACAGAGGCGGGGAATCAGATATGGGGAATCAGAGATGGGGAATCAGAGGCAGGGAATCAGATGTGCGGAATCAGAGATGGGGAATCAAAGGCAGGGAATCAGAATCAGAAGCAGGGAATCAGATGCCGGGAATCAGAGGCCGGAATCAGATGCCGGGAATAAGAGGCCGGAAATCAGAGGTGGGGAATCAGAGTCCGGGAATCAGAGATGGGGATTCAGAGCCGGGGAATGAGATATGGGGAATAAGAGGCGGGGAATCAGAGGCGGGGAAACAGAGGCGGGGAATCAGATATGGCGAATCAGAGGTGGCGAATCAAAGGCGGTGAATCAGAGATGGGGAATCAGAGGCCGGGAATCAGAGGCAGGGAATCAAACACGGGGAATCAGAGGAGGGGAATCAGAATTGGGGAATCAGAGATGGGGAATCAGAGATGGGGAATCAGAGGCAGGGAATCAGACGCGGGGAATCAGAGGTGGTGAATCAGAGATGTGGAATCAGAGGCGGGGAATCAGAGGCAGGGAATCAGACGCGGGGAATAAGAGGCGGGGAATCATAGCTGGCGAATCAGAGGCGGGGAATCAGAGGTGGGGAATCAGAGGCGGGGAATCAGATATTGGGAATCAGAGGTGGGGAATCAGAGGCGGTGAAACAGAGGCGGGGAATCAGATATGGGGTATCAGAGGTGGGGAATCAGAGGTTGTGAATCAGAGATGGGGAATCAGAGGCGGGGAATCAGAGGCCGGTAATCAGACGTGGGGAATCAGAGGCGGGGAATCAGAGCTGGGAAATTAGAGGCATGGAATCAGAGTTGGGGATTCAGAGGCGGGGAATCAGATATGGGGAACAGAGGCGGGGAATCAGAGGCGGGCAAATAGAGGCGGGGATCAGATATGGTGAAACAGAGGCGGGGAATCAGAGGCGGGGAAACAGAGGCGGCGAATCAGATATGGGGATCAGAGGTGGGGAATCAGAGGTTGGGAATCAGAGGCTGGGAATCAGAGGCTGGGAATCAGATGCATGGAATCAGATGCGGGGAATCAGAGGCGGGGAATCAGAGCTGGGGAATCAGAGGTGGGGAATCAAAGTTGGGGAATCAGAGGCGGGGACTTAGATATGGGGAAACAGAGGCGGGGAATCAGAGGTGGGGAAACAGAGGCGGGGAATCAGATATGGGGAATCAGAGGTGGGGAATCAGAGGCAGGGAATCAGACGCGGGGAATCAGAGGCGGGGAATTAGAGCTGGGAAATTAGAGGCAGGGAATCAGAGTTGGGGATTCAGAGGCGGGGAATCAGATATGGGGAACAGAGGCGGGGAATCAGAGGCGGGCAAATAGAGGCGGGGATCAGATATGGGGAAACAGAGGCGGGGAATCAGAGGCGGGGAAACAGAGGAGGGGAATCAGATATGGGGATCAGAGGTGGGGAATCAGAGGTTGGGAATCAGAGGCTGGGAATCAGAGGCTGGGAATCGGATGCATGGAATCAGATGCGGGGAATCAGAGGCGGGGAATCAGAGCTGGGGAATCAGAGGTGGGGAATCAAAGTTGGGGAATCAGTTGCGGGGACTTAGATATGGGGAAACAGAGGCGGGGAATCAGAGGTGGGGAAACAGAGGCGGGGAATCAGATATGGGGAATCAGAGATGGGGAATCAGAAGCATGGAATCAGAGGCCGGGAATCAGAGGCCGGAATCAGATGCCGGGAATAAGAGGCCGGGAATCAGAGGTGGGGAATCAGAGTCCGGGAATCAGAGATGGGGAATCAGAGGCGGGGAATGAGATATGGGGAATCAGAGGCGGGGAATCAGAGGCGGGGAAACAGAGGCGTGGAATCAGATATGGGGAATCAGAGGTGGCGAATCAAAGGCGTTGAATCAGAGATGGGGAATCAGAGGCGGGGAATCAGAGGCAGGGAATTAAACACGGGGAATCAGAGGCGGGGAATCAGAGCTGGGGAATCAGAGGCAGGGAATCAGAGTTGGGGAATCAGAGGCGGGGAATCAGAGCTGGGGAATCAGAGGTGGGGATCAGAGTCGGGGAATCAGAGGCAGGGAATCAGATGTGCGGAATCAGAGATGGGGAATCAGAGGTGGGGAATCAGAGGCTGTGAATCAGAGATGGGGAATCAGAGGCGGGGAATCAGAGGCAGGAAATCAGACACGGGGATTCAGAGGCTGGGAATCAGACGGGGGGAATCAAAGGCGGGGAATCAGAGCTGGGGAATCAGAGGCAGGGAATCAGAGTTGGGGATTCAGAGGCGGGGAATCAGATATGGGGAAACAGAGGCGGGGAATCAGAGGCGGGCAAACAGAGGCGGGGAATTAGATATGGGGAATCAGAGGTGGGGAATCAGAGGTGGTGAATCAGAGATGGGGAATCACAGGCGGGGAATCAGAGGCAGGGAATAGAACGCGGGGAATCAGAGGCAGGGAATCAGAGTTGGGGCATCAGAGGTTGGGAATTAGATATGGGGAAACAGAGGCGGGAAATCCGATATGGGGAATCAGAGGTGGGGAATCAGAGGCAGGGAATCAGATGTGCGGAATCAGAGATGGGGAATCAGAGGCAGTGAATCAGAATCAGAAGCGGGGAATCAGAGGCCGGGAATCAGAGGCCGGGAATCAGATGCTGGGAATAAGAGGCCGGGAATCAGAGGTGGGGAATCAGAGTCCGGGAATCAGAGATGGGGATTCAGAGGCGGGGAATGAGATATGGAGAATCAGAGGCGGGGAATCAGAGGCTGGGAAACAGAGGTGGGGACTCAGATATGTGGAATCAGAGGTGGCGAATCAAAGGCGGTGAATCAGAGATGGGGAATCAGAGGCGGGGAGTCAGAGGCAGGGAATCAAACACGGGAAATCAGAGGCGGGGAATCAGAGCTGGGGAATCAGAGGCGGGGAATCAGAGTTGGGGAATCAGAGGCAGGGAATCAGATATGGGGAAACAGGGGCAGGGAATCAGAGGCGAGGAAACAGAGGCGGGGAATCAGATATGGGGAATCAGAGGTGTGGAATCAGAGGTTGGGAATCAGAGGCAGGGAATCAGAGGCGGGGAAACAGAGGCGGGGAATCAGATATGGGGAATCAGAGGTGGCGAATCAAAGGCGGTGAAACAGAGATGGGGAATCAGGGCAGGGAATCAGAGGCAGGGAATCAAACACGGGGAATCAGAGCTGGGGAATCAGAGGCGGGGAATTAGAGTTGGGGAATCAGAGGAGGGGAATCAGAGGCGGGGAAACAGAGGCGGGGAATCAGATATGGGGAATCAGAGGTGGGGAATCAGAGGTTGGGAATCAGAGGCAGGGAATCAGAGGTGGGGAATCAGAGGCGGGGAATCAGAGGCAGGGAATCAGATGTGCGGAATCGGAGATGGGGAATCAGAGGCAGGGAATCAGAGGCGGGGAATCAGAGGCGGGGAATCAGAGGCCGGGAATCAGATATGGGGAAACAGAGGTGGGGAATCAGAGGCGGGGAAACAGAGGCGGGGAATCAGATATGGGGAATCAGAGGTGGGGAATCAGAGGTTGGGAATCAGAGGCAGGGAATCAGAGGCTTGGAATCAGATGCAGGGAATCAGATGCGGGGAATCAGAGGCGGGGAATCAGAGCTGGGGAATCAGAGGTGGGGAATCAGAGTTGGGGAATCAGAGGCGGGGACTTAGATATTGGGAAACAGAGGCGGGGAATCAGAGGCGGGGAAACAGAGGGGGGTAATCAGAGGCAGGGAATCAGATGTGCGGAATCAGAGATGGGGAATCAGAGGCAGGGAATCAGAATCAGAAGCAGGGAATCAGAGGCCGGGAATCAGAGGCCGGAATCAGATGCCGGGAATAAGAGGCCGGGAATCAGAGGTGGGGAATCAGATATGGGGAATCAGAGGTGGGGAATCAGAGGTTGTGAATCAGAGATGGGGAATCAGAGGCGGGGAATCAGAGGCCGGTAATCAGACGCGGGGAATCAGAGGCGGGGAATCAGAGGCGGGGAAACAGAGGCGGGGAATCAGATTTGGGGAATCAGAGGTGGAGAATCAAAGGCGGTCAATCAGAGATGGGGAATCAGAGGCCGGGAATCAGAGGCAGGGAATCAAACACGGGGAATCAGAGGCGGGGAATCAGAGCTTGGGAATCAGAGGCGGGGAATCAGAGTTGGGGAATCAGAGGCAGGGAATCAGATATGGGGAAACAGGGGCAGGGAATCAGAGGCGGGGAAACAGAGGCGGGGAATCAGATATCGGGAATCAGAGGTGTGGAATCAGGGGTTGGGAATCACAGGCAGGGAATCAGAGGCGGGGAAACAGAGGCGGGGAATCAGATATGGGGAATCAGAGGTGGCGAATCAAAGGCGGTGAAACAGAGATGGGGAATCAGGGCAGGGAATCAGAGGCAGGGAATCAAACACGGGGAATCAGAGCTGGGGAATCAGAGGCGGGGAATTAGAGTTGGGGAATCAGAGGAGGGGAATCAGAGGCGGGGAATCAGAGGCCGGGAATCAGATATGGGGAAACAGAGGTGGGGAATCAGAGGCGGGGAAACAGAGGCGGGGAATCAGATATGGGGAATCAGAGGTGGGGAATCAGAGGTTGGGAATCAGAGGCATGGAATCAGAGGCTTGGAATCAGATGCAGGGAATCAGATGCGGGGAATCAGAGGCGGGGAATCAGAGCTGGGGAATCAGAGGTGGGGAATCAGAGTTGGGGAATCAGAGGCGGGGACTTAGATATTGGGAAACAGAGGCGGGGAATCAAAGGAGGGGAAACAGAGGCGGGGAATCAGATATGGGGAATCAGAGGTGGGGAATCAGATGTGCGGAATCAGAGATGGGGAATCAGAGGCAGGGAATCAGAATCAGAAGCAGTGAATCAGAGGCCGGGAATCAGAGGCGGGGAAACAGAGGCGGGGAATAAAACACGGGGAATCAGAGGTGGGGAATCAGAGGTTTGGAATCAGAGGCAGGGAATCAGATTCGGGGAATCTGAGGCGGGGAATCAGAGGCATGGAATCAGATGTGCGGAATCGGAGATGGGGAATCAGAGGCAAGGAATCAGAGGCGGGGAATCAGAGGTGGGGAATCAGAGGCCAGGAATCACATATGGTGAAAGAGTGGCGGGGAATCAGAGGCGGGGAAACAGAGGCAGGGAATCAGATATGGGGAATCAGAGGTGGGGAATCAGAGTTTGGGAATCAGAGGCTTGGAATCAGATGCAGGGAATCAGATGCGGGGAATCAGAGGCGGGGAATCAGAGCTGGGGAATCAGAGGTGAGGAATCAGAGTTGGGGAATCAGAGGCGGGGACAGATATTGGGAAACGGAGGCGGGGAATCAGAGGCGGGGAAACAGAGGCGGGGAATCAGATATGGGGAATCAGAGGTGGGGAATCAGAGGCAGGGAATCAGATGTGCGGAATCAGAGATCGGGAATTTAAGGCAGGGAATCAGAATCAGAATCAGGGAATCAGAGGCCGGGAATCAGACGCGGGGAATCAGAGGCGGGGAATCAGAGGCCTGGAATCAGATGCTGGGAATAAGAGGCCGGGAATCAGAGGTGGGGAATCAGAGTCCGGGAATCAGAGATGGGGATTGAGAGGCGGGGAATGAGATATGGAGAATCAGAGGCGGGGAATCAGAGGCGGGGAAACAGAGGCGGGGAATCAGATATAGGGAATCAGAGGTGGGGAATCAGAGGTTGGGAATCAGAGGCTGGGAATCAGAGGCTGGGAATCAGATGCATGGAATCATATGCGGGGAATCAGAGGCGGGGAATCAGAGGTGGGGAATCAGAGGTGGGGAATCAAAGTTGGGGAATCAGAGGCGGGGACTTAGATATGGGGAGACAGAGGCGGGGAATCAGAGGCGGGGAAACAGAGGCAGGGAATCAGATATGGGGAATCAGAGGTGGGGAATCAGAGGCAGGGAATTAGATGTGCAGAATCAGAGATGGGGAATCAGAGGCAGGGAATCAGAATCAGAAGCAGGGAATCAGAGGCCGGGAATCAGAGGCCGGAATCAGATGCCGGGAATAAGAGGCCGGGAATCAGAGGTGGGGAATCAGAGTCCGGGAATCAGAGATGCGGAATCAGAGGTGTGGAATCAGAGGTTGGGAATCAGAGGTTGGGAATCAGAGGCAGGGAATCAGAGGCAGGGAATCAGAGGCTTGGAATCAGTTGCAGGGAATCAGATGCGGGGAATCAGAGGCGGGGAATCAGAGCTGGGGAATCAGAGGCGGGGAATCAGAGGCAGGGAATCAAACACGGGGAATCAGAGGCGGGGAATCAGAGCTGGGGAATCAGAGGCGTGGAATCAGAGTTGGGGAATCAGAGGCGGGGAATCAGAGCTGGGGAATCAGAGGTGGGGATCAGAGTCGGGGAATCAGAGGCAGGGAATCAGATGTGCGGAATCAGAGATGGGGAATCAGAGGTGGGGAATCAGAGTCTGTGAATCAGAGATGGGGAATCAGAGGCGGGGAATCAGAGGCAGGAAATCAGACACGGGGATTCAGAGGCTGGGAATCAGACGGGGGGAATCAAAGGCGGGGAATCAGAGCTGGGGAATCAGAGGCAGGGAATCAGAGTTGGGGATTCAGAGGCGGGGAATCAGATATGGGGAAACAGAGGCGGGGAATCAGAGGCGGGCAAACAGAGGCGGGGAATTAGATATGGGGAATCAGAGGTGGGGAATCAGAGGTGGTGAATCAGAGATGGGGAATCACAGGCGGGGAATCAGAGGCAGGTAATAGAACGCGGGGAATCAGAGGCAGGGAATCAGAGTTGGGGCATCAGAGGTTGGGAATTAGATATGGGGAAACAGAGGCGGGGAATCAGAGGCGGGGTAACAGAGGCGGGGAATCAGATATGGGGAATCAGAGATGGGGAATCAGAGGCAGGGAATCAGATGTGCGGAATCAGAGATGGGGAATCAAAGGCAGGGAATCAGAATCAGAAGCAGGGAATCAGATGCCGGGAATCAGAGGCCGGAATCAGATGCCGGGAATAAGAGGCCGGAAATCAGAGGTGGGGAATCAGAGTCCGGGAATCAGAGATGGGGATTCAGAGCCGGGGAATGAGATATGGGGAATAAGAGGCGGGGAATCAGAGGCGGGGAAACAGAGGCGGGGAATCAGATATGGCGAATCAGAGGTGGCGAATCAAAGGCGGTGAATCAGAGATGGGGAATCAGAGGCCGGGAATCAGAGGCAGGGAATCAAACACGGGGAATCAGAGGAGGGGAATCAGAATTGGGGAATCAGAGATGGGGAATCAGAGATGGGGAATCAGAGGCAGGGAATCAGACGCGGGGAATCAGAGGTGGTGAATCAGAGATGTGGAATCAGAGGCGGGGAATCAGAGGCAGGGAATCAGACGCGGGGAATAAGAGGCGGGGAATCATAGCTGGCGAATCAGAGGCGGGGAATCAGAGGTGGGGAATCAGAGGCGGGGAATCAGATATTGGGAATCAGAGGTGGGGAATCAGAGGCGGTGAAACAGAGGCGGGGAATCAGATATGGGGTATCAGAGGTGGGGAATCAGAGGTTGTGAATCAGAGATGGGGAATCAGAGGCGGGGAATCAGAGGCCGATAATCAGACGTGGGGAATCAGAGGCGGGGAATCAGAGCTGGGAAATTAGAGGCATGGAATCAGAGTTGGGGATTCAGAGGCGGGGAATCAGATATGGGGAACAGAGGCGGGGAATCAGAGGCGGGCAAATAGAGGCGGGGATCAGATATGGTGAAACAGAGGCGGGGAATCAGAGGCGGGGAAACAGAGGCGGCGAATCAGATATGGGGATCAGAGGTGGGGAATCAGAGGTTGGGAATCAGAGGCTGGGAATCAGAGGCTGGGAATCAGATGCATGGAATCAGATGCGGGGAATCAGAGGCGGGGAATCAGAGCTGGGGAATCAGAGGTGGGGAATCAAAGTTGGGGAATCAGAGGCGGGGACTTAGATATGGGGAAACAGAGGCGGGGAATCAGAGGTGGGGAAACAGAGGCGGGGAATCAGATATGGGGAATCAGAGGTGGGGAATCAGAGGCAGGGAATCAGACGCGGGGAATCAGAGGCGGGGAATTAGAGCTGGGAAATTAGAGGCAGGGAATCAGAGTTGGGGATTCAGAGGCGGGGAATCAGATATGGGGAACAGAGGCGGGGAATCAGAGGCGGGCAAATAGAGGCGGGGATCAGATATGGGGAAACAGAGGCGGGGAATCAGAGGCGGGGAAACAGAGGAGGGGAATCAGATATGGGGATCAGAGGTGGGGAATCAGAGGTTGGGAATCAGAGGCTGGGAATCAGAGGCTGGGAATCGGATGCATGGAATCAGATGCGGGGAATCAGAGGCGGGGAATCAGAGCTGGGGAATCAGAGGTGGGGAATCAAAGTTGGGGAATCAGTTGCGGGGACTTAGATATGGGGAAACAGAGGCGGGGAATCAGAGGTGGGGAAACAGAGGCGGGGAATCAGATATGGGGAATCAGAGATGGGGAATCAGAAGCATGGAATCAGAGGCCGGGAATCAGAGGCCGGAATCAGATGCCGGGAATAAGAGGCCGGGAATCAGAGGTGGGGAATCAGAGTCCGGGAATCAGAGATGGGGAATCAGAGGCGGGGAATGAGATATGGGGAATCAGAGGCGGGGAATCAGAGGCGGGGAAACAGAGGCGTGGAATCAGATATGGGGAATCAGAGGTGGCGAATCAAAGGCGTTGAATCAGAGATGGGGAATCAGAGGCGGGGAATCAGAGGCAGGGAATTAAACACGGGGAATCAGAGGCGGGGAATCAGAGCTGGGGAATCAGAGGCAGGGAATCAGAGTTGGGGAATCAGAGGCGGGGAATCAGAGCTGGGGAATCAGAGGTGGGGATCAGAGTCGGGGAATCAGAGGCAGGGAATCAGATGTGCGGAATCAGAGATGGGGAATCAGAGGTGGGGAATCAGAGGCTGTGAATCAGAGATGGGGAATCAGAGGCGGGGAATCAGAGGCAGGAAATCAGACACGGGGATTCAGAGGCTGGGAATCAGACGGGGGGAATCAAAGGCGGGGAATCAGAGCTGGGGAATCAGAGGCAGGGAATCAGAGTTGGGGATTCAGAGGCGGGGAATCAGATATGGGGAAACAGAGGCGGGGAATCAGAGGCGGGCAAACAGAGGCGGGGAATTAGATATGGGGAATCAGAGGTGGGGAATCAGAGGTGGTGAATCAGAGATGGGGAATCACAGGCGGGGAATCAGAGGCAGGGAATAGAACGCGGGGAATCAGAGGCAGGGAATCAGAGTTGGGGCATCAGAGGTTGGGAATTAGATATGGGGAAACAGAGGCGGGAAATCCGATATGGGGAATCAGAGGTGGGGAATCAGAGGCAGGGAATCAGATGTGCGGAATCAGAGATGGGGAATCAGAGGCAGTGAATCAGAATCAGAAGCGGGGAATCAGAGGCCGGGAATCAGAGGCCGGGAATCAGATGCTGGGAATAAGAGGCCGGGAATCAGAGGTGGGGAATCAGAGTCCGGGAATCAGAGATGGGGATTCAGAGGCGGGGAATGAGATATGGAGAATCAGAGGCGGGGAATCAGAGGCGGGGAAACAGAGGTGGGGACTCAGATATGTGGAATCAGAGGTGGCGAATCAAAGGCGGTGAATCAGAGATGGGGAATCAGAGGCGGGGAGTCAGAGGCAGGGAATCAAACACGGGAAATCAGAGGCGGGGAATCAGAGCTGGGGAATCAGAGGCGGGGAATCAGAGTTGGGGAATCAGAGGCAGGGAATCAGATATGGGGAAACAGGGGCAGGGAATCAGAGGCGGGGAAACAGAGGCGGGGAATCAGATATGGGGAATCAGAGGTGTGGAATCAGAGGTTGGGAATCAGAGGCAGGGAATCAGAGGCGGGGAAACAGAGGCGGGGAATCAGATATGGGGAATCAGAGGTGGCGAATCAAAGGCGGTGAAACAGAGATGGGGAATCAGGGCAGGGAATCAGAGGCAGGGAATCAAACACGGGGAATCAGAGCTGGGGAATCAGAGGCGGGGAATTAGAGTTGGGGAATCAGAGGAGGGGAATCAGAGGCGGGGAAACAGAGGCGGGGAATCAGATATGGGGAATCAGAGGTGGGGAATCAGAGGTTGGGAATCAGAGGCAGGGAATCAGAGGTGGGGAATCAGAGGCGGGGAATCAGAGGCAGGGAATCAGATGTGCGGAATCGGAGATGGGGAATCAGAGGCAGGGAATCAGAGGCGGGGAATCAGAGGCGGGGAATCAGAGGCCGGGAATCAGATATGGGGAAACAGAGGTGGGGAATCAGAGGCGGGGAAACAGAGGCGGGGAATCAGATATGGGGAATCAGAGGTGGGGAATCAGAGGTTGGGAATCAGAGGCAGGGAATCAGAGGCTTGGAATCAGATGCAGGGAATCAGATGCGGGGAATCAGAGGCGGGGAATCAGAGCTGGGGAATCAGAGGTGGGGAATCAGAGTTGGGGAATCAGAGGCGGGGACTTAGATATTGGGAAACAGAGGCGGGGAATCAGAGGCGGGGAAACAGAGGGGGGTAATCAGAGGCAGGGAATCAGATGTGCGGAATCAGAGATGGGGAATCAGAGGCAGGGAATCAGAATCAGAAGCAGGGAATCAGAGGCCGGGAATCAGAGGCCGGAATCAGAGGCCGGGAATAAGAGGCCGGGAATCAGAGGTGGGGAATCAGATATGGGGAATCAGAGGTGGGGAATCAGAGGTTGTGAATCAGAGATGGGGAATCAGAGGCGGGGAATCAGAGGCCGGTAATCAGACGCGGGGAATCAGAGGCGGGGAATCAGAGGCGGGGAAACAGAGGCGGGGAATCAGATTTGGGGAATCAGAGGTGGAGAATCAAAGGCGGTCAATCAGAGATGGGGAATCAGAGGCCGGGAATCAGAGGCAGGGAATCAAACACGGGGAATCAGAGGCGGGGAATCAGAGCTGGGGAATCAGTCGCGGGGAATCAGAGTTGGGGAATCAGAGGCGGGGAATCAGATGCAGGGAATCAATATGGGAAATCAGAGGTGGGGAATCAGTGGTTGGGAATCAGAGGAAGGGAATCAGAGGCGAGGAATCAGAGCTGGGGAATCAGAGGCGGGGTATCAGAATTGGGGAATCAGAGATGGGGAATCAGAGATGGGGAATCAGAGGCGGGGAATCAGACGCGGGGAATCAGAGGTGGTGAATCAGAGATGTGGAATCAGAGGCGGGGAATCAGAGGCAGGGAATCAGACGCGGGGAATCAGAGGCGGGGAATCATAGCTGGTGAATCAGAGGCGGGGAATCAGAGGTGGGGAATCAGAGGCGGGGAATCAGATATTGGGAATCAGAGGTGGGGAATCAGAGGCGGGGAAACAGAGGCGGGGAATCAGATATGGGGAATCAGAGGTGGGGAATCAGAGGTTGTGAATCAGAGATGGGGAATCAGAGGCGGGGAATCAGAGGCCGGTAATCAGACGCGGGGAATCAGAGGCGGGGAATCAGACATGGGAAATTAGAGGCAGGGATTCAGAGTTGGGAATTCAGAGGCGGGGAATCAGATATGGGGAAACAGAGGCGGGGAATCATAGGCGGGGAAACAGAGGCGGGGAATCAGATATAGGGAATCAGAGGTGGGGAATCAGAGGTTGGGAATCAGAGGCTGGGAATCAGAGGCTGGGAATCAGATGCATGGAATCATATGCGGGGAATCAGAGGCGGGGAATCAGAGCTGGGGAATCAGAGGTGGGGAATCAAAGTTGGGGAATCAGAGGCGGGGACTTAGATATGGGGAAACAGAGGCGGTGAATAAGAGGCGGGGAAACAGAGGCGGGAAATCAGATATGGGGAATCAGAGGTGGGGAATCAGAGGCAGGGAATTAGATGTGCGGAATCAGAGATGGGGAATCAGAGGCAGGGAATCAGAATCAGAAGCAGGGAATCAGAGGCCGGGAATCAGAGGCCGGAATCAGATGCCGGGAATAAGAGGCCGGGAATCAGAGGTGGGGAATCAGAGTCCGGGAATCAGAGGCAGGGAATCAGACGCGGGGAATCAGAGGTGGTGAATCAGAGATGTGGAATCAGAGGCGGGGAATCAGAGGCAGGGAATCAGACGCGGGGAATAAGAGGCGGGGAATCATAGCTGGCGAATCAGAGGCGGGGAATCAGAGGTGGGGAATCAGAGGCGGGGAATCAGATATTGGGAATCAGAGGTGGGGAATCAGAGGCGGTGAAACAGAGGCGGGGAATCAGATATGGGGTATCAGAGGTGGGGAATCAGAGGTTGTGAATCAGAGATGGGGAATCAGAGGCGGGGAATCAGAGGCCGGTAATCAGACGCGGGGAATCAGAGGCGGGGAAACAGAGGCGGGGAATCAGATATAGGGAATCAGAGGTGGGGAATCAGAGGTTGGGAATCAGAGGCTGGGAATCAGAGGCTGGGAATCAGATGCATGGAATCATATGCGGGGAATCAGAGGCGGGGAATCAGAGCTGGGGAATCAGAGGTGGGGAATCAAAGTTGGGGAATCAGAGGCGGGGACTTAGATATGGGGAAACAGAGGCGGTGAATCAGAGGCGGGGAAACAGAGGCGGGGAATCAGATATGGGGAATCAGAGGTGGGGAATCAGAGGCAGGGAATTAGATGTGCGGAATCAGAGATGGGGAATCAGAGGCAGGGAATCAGAATCAGAAGCAGGGAATCAGAGGCCGGGAATCAGAGGCCGGAATCAGATGCCGGGAATAAGAGGCCGGGAATCAGAGGTGGGGAATCAGAGTCCGGGAATCAGAGGCAGGGAATCAGACGCGGGGAATCAGAGGTGGTGAATCAGAGATGTGGAATCAGAGGCGGGGAATCAGAGGCAGGGAATCATACGCGGGGAATAAGAGGCGGGGAATCATAGCTGGCGAATCAGAGGCGGGGAATCAGAGGTGGGGAATCAGAGGCGGGGAATCAGATATTGGGAATCAGAGGTGGGGAATCAGAGGCGGTGAAACAGAGGCGGGGAATCAGATATGGGGTATCAGAGGTGGGGAATCAGAGGTTGTGAATCAGATTTGGGGAATCAGAGGTGGCGAATCAAAGGCGGTGAATCAGAGATGGGGAATCAGAGGCCGGGAATCAGAGGCAGGGAATCAAACACGGGGAATCAGAGGCGGGGAATCAGAGCTGGGGAATCAGAGGCGGGGAATCAGAGTTGGGGAATCAGAGGCGGGGAATCAGATGCAGGGAATCAATATGGGAAATCATAGGTGGGGAATCAGAGGTTGGGAATCAGAGGAAGGGAATCAGAGGCGAGGAATCAGAGCTAGGGAATCAGAGGCGGGGAATCAGAATTGAGGAATCAGAGATGGGGAATCAGAGATGGGGAATCAGAGGCAGGGAATCAGACGCGGGGAATCAGAGGTGGTGAATCAGAGATGTGGAATCAGAGGCGGGGAATCAGAGGCGGGAAATCAGATATGGGGAATCAGAGGTGGGGAATCAGAGGCAGGGAATTAGATGTGCGGAATCAGAGATGGGGAATCAGAGGCAGGGAATCAGAATCAGAAGCAGGGAATCAGAGGCCGGGAATCAGAGGCCGGAATCAGATGCCGGGAATAAGAGGCCGGGAATCAGAGGTGGGGAATCAGAGTCCGGGAATCAGAGGCAGGGAATCAGACGCGGGGAATCAGAGGTGGTGAATCAGAGATGTGGAATCAGAGGCGGGGAATCAGAGGCAGGGAATCAGACGCGGGGAATAAGAGGCGGGGAATCATAGCTGGCGAATCAGAGGCGGGGAATCAGAGGTGGGGAATCAGAGGCGGGGAATCAGATATTGGGAATCAGAGGTGGGGAATCAGAGGCGGTGAAACAGAGGCGGGGAATCAGATATGGGGTATCAGAGGTGGGGAATCAGAGGTTGTGAATCAGAGATGGGGAATCAGAGGCGGGGAATCAGAGGCCGGTAATCAGACGCGGGGAATCAGAGGCGGGGAAACAGAGGCGGGGAATCAGATATAGGGAATCAGAGGTGGGGAATCAGAGGTTGGGAATCAGAGGCTGGGAATCAGAGGCTGGGAATCAGATGCATGGAATCATATGCGGGGAATCAGAGGCGGGGAATCAGAGCTGGGGAATCAGAGGTGGGGAATCAAAGTTGGGGAATCAGAGGCGGGGACTTAGATATGGGGAAACAGAGGCGGTGAATCAGAGGCGGGGAAACAGAGGCGGGGAATCAGATATGGGGAATCAGAGGTGGGGAATCAGAGGCAGGGAATTAGATGTGCGGAATCAGAGATGGGGAATCAGAGGCAGGGAATCAGAATCAGAAGCAGGGAATCAGAGGCCGGGAATCAGAGGCCGGAATCAGATGCCGGGAATAAGAGGCCGGGAATCAGAGGTGGGGAATCAGAGTCCGGGAATCAGAGGCAGGGAATCAGACGCGGGGAATCAGAGGTGGTGAATCAGAGATGTGGAATCAGAGGCGGGGAATCAGAGGCAGGGAATCATACGCGGGGAATAAGAGGCGGGGAATCATAGCTGGCGAATCAGAGGCGGGGAATCAGAGGTGGGGAATCAGAGGCGGGGAATCAGATATTGGGAATCAGAGGTGGGGAATCAGAGGCGGTGAAACAGAGGCGGGGAATCAGATATGGGGTATCAGAGGTGGGGAATCAGAGGTTGTGAATCAGATTTGGGGAATCAGAGGTGGCGAATCAAAGGCGGTGAATCAGAGATGGGGAATCAGAGGCCGGGAATCAGAGGCAGGGAATCAAACACGGGGAATCAGAGGCGGGGAATCAGAGCTGGGGAATCAGAGGCGGGGAATCAGAGTTGGGGAATCAGAGGCGGGGAATCAGATGCAGGGAATCAATATGGGAAATCATAGGTGGGGAATCAGAGGTTGGGAATCAGAGGAAGGGAATCAGAGGCGAGGAATCAGAGCTAGGGAATCAGAGGCGGGGAATCAGAATTGAGGAATCAGAGATGGGGAATCAGAGATGGGGAATCAGAGGCAGGGAATCAGACGCGGGGAATCAGAGGTGGTGAATCAGAGATGTGGAATCAGAGGCGGGGAATCAGAGGCAGGGAATCAGATGCGGGGAATCAGAGGCGGGGAATCATAGCTGGCGAATCAGAGGCGGGGAATCAGAGGTGGGGAATCAGAGGCGGGGAATCAGATATTGGGAATCAGAGGTGGGGAATCAGAGGCGGGGAAACAGAGGCGGGGAATCAGATATGGGGAATCAGAGGTGGGGAATCAGAGGTTGTGAATCAGAGATGGGGAATCAGAGGCGGGGAATCAGAGGCCGGTAATCAGACGCGGGGAATCAGAGGCGGGGAATCAGACATGGGAAATTAGAGGCAGGGAATCAGAGTTGGGGATTCAGAGGCGGGGAATCAGATATGGGGAAACAGAGGCGGGGAATCAGAGGCGGGGAAACAGAGACGGGGAATCAGATATAGGGAATCAGAGGTGGGGAATCAGAGGTTGGGAATCAGAGGCTGGGAATCAGAGGCTGGGAATCAGATGCATGGAATCATATGCGGGGAATCAGAGGCGGGGAATCAGAGCTGGGGAATCAGAGGTGGGGAATCAAAGTTGGGGAATCAGAGGCGGGGACTTAGATATGGGGAAACAGAGGCGGTGAATCAGAGGCGGGGAAACAGAGGCGGGGAATCAGATATGGGGAATCAGAGGTGGGGAATCAGAGGCAGGGAATTAGATGTGCGGAATCAGAGATGGGGAATCAGAGGCAGGGAATCAGAATCAGAAGCAGGGAATCAGAGGCCGGGAATCAGAGGCCGGAATCAGATGCCGGGAATAAGAGGCCAGGAATCAGAGGTGGGGAATCAGAGTCCGGGAATCAGAGGCAGGGAATCAGACGCGGGGAATCAGAGGTGGTGAATCAGAGATGTGGAATCTGAGGCGGGGAATCAGAGGCAGGGAATCAGACGCGGGGAATAAGAGGCGGGGAATCATAGCTGGCGAATCAGAGGCGGGGAATCAGAGGTGGGGAATCAGAGGCGGGGAATCAGATATTGGGAATCAGAGGTGGGGAATCAGAGGCGGTGAAACAGAGGCGGGGAATCAGATATGGTGTATCAGAGGTGGGGAATCAGAGGTTGTGAATCAGAGATGGGGAATCAGAGGCGGGGAATCAGAGGCCGGTAATCAGACGCGGGGAATCAGAGGCGGGGAATCAGAGCTGGGAAATTAGAGGCAGGGAATCAGAGTTGGGCATTCAGAGGCGGGGAATCAGATATGGGGAAACAGAGGCGGGGAATCAGAGGCGGGCAAATAGAGGCGGGGATCAGATATGGGGAAACAGAGGTGGGGAATCAGAGGCGGGGAAACAGAGGCGGGGAATCAGATATGGGGATCAGAGGTGGGGAATCAGAGGCTGGGAATCAGATGCATGGAATCAGATGCGGGGAATCAGAGGCGGGGAATCAGAGCTGGGGAATCAGAGGTGGGGAATCAAAGTTGGGGAATCAGAGGCGGGGACTTAGATATGGGGAAACAGAGGCGGGGAATCAGAGGCGGGGAAACAGAGGCGGGGAATCAGATATGGTGAATCAGAGGTGGGGAATCAGAGGCAGGGAATTAGATTTGCGGAATCAGAGATGGGGAATCAGAAGCATGGAATCAGAGGCCGGGAATCAGAGGTGGGGAATCAGAGTCCGGGAATCAGAGGTGGGGAATCAGAGTCCGGGAATCAGAGATGGGGAATCAGAGGCGGGGAATGAGATATGGGGAATCAGAGGCGGGGAATCAGAGGCGGGGAAACAGAGGCGAGGAATCAGATATGGGGAATCAGAGGTGGCGAATCAAAGGCATTGAATCAGAGATGGGGAATCAGAGGCGGGGAATCAGAGGCAGGGAATCAAACACGGGGAATCAGAGGCGGGGAATCAGAGTTGGGGAATCAGAGGCGGGGAATCAGAGCTGGGGAATCAGAGGTGGGGATCAGAGTCGGGGAATCAGAGGCAGGGAATCAGATGTGCGGAATCAGAGATGGGGAATCAGAGGTGGGGAATCAGAGGCTGTGAATCAGAGATGGGGAATCAGAGGCGGGGAATCAGAGGCAGGAAATCAGACACGGGGATTCAGAGGCTGGGAATCAGACGGGGGGAATCAAAGGCGGGGAATCAGAGCTGGGGAATCAGAGGCAGGGAATCAGAGTTGGGGATTCAGAGGCGGGGAATCAGATATGGGGAAACAGAGGCGGGAAATCAGAGGCGGGCAAACAGAGGCGGGGAATTAGATATGGGGAATCAGAGGTGGGGAATCAGAGGTGGTGAATCAGAGATGGGGAATCACAGGCGGGGAATCAGAGGCAGAGAATAGAACGCGGGGAATCAGAGGCAGGGAATCAGAGTTGGGGCATCAGAGGTTGGGAATTAGATATGGGGAAACAGAGGCGGGGAATCAGAGGCGGGGTAACAGAGGCGGGAAATCAGATATGGGGAATCAGAGGTGGGGAATCAGAGGCAGGGAATCAGATGTGCGGAATCAGAGATGGGGAATCAGAGGCAGGGAATCAGAATCAGAAGCGGGGAATCAGAGGCCGGGAATCAGAGGCTGGGAATCAGATGCTGGGAATAAGAGGCCGGGAATCAGAGGTGGGGATTCAGAGGCGGGGAATGAGATATGGAGAATCAGAGGCGGGGAATCAGAGGCGGGGAAACAGAGGTGGGGAATCAGATATGAGGAATCAGAGGTGGCGAATCAAAGGCGTTGAATCAGAGATGGGGAATAAGAGGCGGGGAATCAGAGGCAGGGAATCAAACACGGGAAATCAGAGGCGGGGAATCAGAGCTGGGGAATCAGAGGCGGGGAATCAGAGTTGGGGAATCAGAGGCAGGGAATCAGATATGGGGAAACAGGGACAGGGAATCAGAGGCGGGGAAACAGAGGCGGGGAATCAGATATCGGGAATCAGAGGTGTGGAATCAGGGGTTGGGAATCAGAGGCAGGGAATCAGAGGTGGGGAAACAGAGGCGGGGAATCAGATATGGGGAATCAGAGGTGGCGAATCAAAGGCGGTGAAACAGAGATGGGGAATCAGGGCAGGGAATCAGAGGCAGGGAATCAAACACGGGGAATCAGAGCTGGGGAATCAGAGGCGGGGAATTAGAGTTGGGGAATCAGAGGAGGGGAATCAGAGGCGGGGAATCAGAGGCCGGGAATCAGATATGGGGAAACAGAGGTGGGGAATCAGAGGCGGGGAAACAGAGGCGGGGAATCAGATATGGGGAATCAGAGGTGGGGAATCAGAGGTTGGGAATCAGAGGCAGGGAATCAGAGGCTTGGAATCAGATGCAGGGAATCAGATGCGGGGAATCAGAGGCGGGGAATCAGAGCTGGGGAATCAGAGGTGGGTAATCAGAGTTGGGGAATCAGAGGCGGGGACTTAGATATTGGGAAACAGAGGCGGGGAATCAAAGGAGGGGAAACAGAGGCGGGGAATCAGATATGGGGAATCAGAGGTGGGGAATCAGAGGCAGGGAATCAGATGTGCGGAATCAGAGATGGGGAATCAGAGGCAGGGAATCAGAATCAGAAGCAGTGAATCAGAGGCCGGGAATCAGAGGCGGGGAAACAGAGGCGGGGAATAAAACACGGGGAAACAGAGGTGGGGAATCAGAGGTTTGGAATCAGAGGCAGGGAATCAGATTCGGGGAATCTGAGGAGGGGAATCAGAGGCATGGAATCAGATGTGCGGAATCGGAGATGGGGAATCAGAGGCAAGGAATCAGAGGCGGGGAATCAGAGGTGGGGAATCAGAGGCCAGGAATCACATATGGTGAAACAGTGGCGGGGAATCAGAGGCGGGGAAACAGAGGCAGGGAATCAGATATGGGGAATCAGAGGTGGGGAATCAGAGTTTGGGAATCAGAGTTTGGGAATCAGAGGCTTGGAATCAGATGCAGGGAATCAGATGCGGGGAATCAGAGGCGGGGAATCAGAGCTGGGGAATCAGAGGTGGGGAATCAGAGTTGGGGAATCAGAGGCGGGGACAGATATTGGGAAACGGAGGCGGGGAATCAGAGGCGGGGAAACAGAGGCGGGGAATCAGATATGGGGAATCAGAGGTGGGGAATCAGAGGCAGGGAATCAGATGTGCGGAATCAGAGATCGGGAATTTAAGGCAGGGAATCAGAATCAGAAGCAGGGAATCAGAGGCCGGGAATCAGACGCGGGGAATCAGAGGCGGGGAATCAGAGGCCTGGAATCAGATGCTGGGAATAAGAGGCCGGGAATCAGAGGTGGGGAATCAGAGTCCGGGAATCAGAGATGGGGATTCAGAGGCGGGGAATGAGATATGGAGAATCAGAGGCGGGGAATCAGAGGCGGGGAAACAGAGGCGGGGAATCAGATATAGGGAATCAGAGGTGGGGAATCAGAGGTTGGGAATCAGAGGCTGGGAATCAGAGGCTGGGAATCAGATGCATGGAATCATATGCGGGGAATCAGAGGCGGGGAATCAGAGGTGGGGAATCAGAGGTGGGGAATCAAAGTTGGGGAATCAGAGGCGGGGACTTAGATATGGGGAAACAGAGGCGGGGAATCAGAGGCGGGGAAACAGAGGCAGGGAATCAGATATGGGGAATCAGAGGTGGGGAATCAGAGGCAGGGAATTAGATGTGCAGAATCAGAGATGGGGAATCAGAGGCAGGGAATCAGAATCAGAAGCAGGGAATCAGAGGCCGGGAATCAGAGGCCGGAATCAGATGCCGGGAATAAGAGGCCGGGAATCAGAGGTGGGGAATCAGAGTCCGGGAATCAGAGATGCGGAATCAGAGGTGTGGAATCAGAGGTTGGGAATCAGAGGTTGGGAATCAGAGGCAGGGAATCAGAGGCTTGGAATCAGTTGCAGGGAATCAGATGCGGGGAATCAGAGGCGGGGAATCAGAGCTGGGGAATCAGAGGCGGGGAATCAGAGGCAGGGAATCAAACACGGGGAATCAGAGGCGGGGAATCAGAGCTGGGGAATCAGAGGTGTGGAATCAGAGTTGGGGAATCAGAGGCGGGGAATCAGAGCTGGGGAATCAGAGGTGGGGATCAGAGTCGGGGAATCAGAGGCAGGGAATCAGATGTGCGGAATCAGAGATGGGGAATCAGAGGTGGGGAATCAGAGTCTGTGATTCAGAGATGGGGAATCAGAGGCGGGGAATCAGAGGCAGGAAATCAGACACGGGGATTCAGAGGCTGGGAATCAGACGGGGGGAATCAAAGGCGGGGAATCAGAGCTGGGGAATCAGAGGCAGGGAATCAGAGTTGGGGATTCAGAGGCGGGGAATCAGATATGGGGAAACAGAGGCGGGGAATCAGAGGCGGGCAAACAGAGGCGGGGAATTAGATATGGGGAATCAGAGGTGGGGAATCAGAGGTGGTGAATCAGAGATGGGGAATCACAGGCGGGGAATCAGAGGCAGGGAATAGAACGCGGGGAATCAGAGGCAGGGAATCAGAGTTGGGGCATCAGAGGTTGGGAATTAGATATGGGGAAACAGAGGCGGGGAATCAGAGGCGGGGTAACAGAGGCGGGAAATCAGATATGGGGAATCAGAGGTGGGGAATCAGAGGCAGGGAATCAGATGTGCGGAATCAGAGATGGGGAATCAGAGGCAGGGAATCAGAATCAGAAGCGGGGAATCAGAGGCCGGGAATCAGAGGCTGGGAATCAGATGCTGGGAATAAGAGGCCGGGAATCAGAGGTGGGGAATCAGAGTCCGGGAATCAGAGATGGGGATTCAGAGGCGGGGAATGAGATATGGAGAATCAGAGGCGGGGAATCAGAGGCGGGGAAACAGAGGTGGGGAATCAGATATGAGGAATCAGAGGTGGCGAATCAAAGGCGGTGAATCAGAGATGGGGAATCAGAGGCGGGGAATCAGAGGCAGGGAATCAAACACGGGAAATCAGAGGCGGGGAATCAGAGCTGGGGAATCAGAGGCGGGGAATCAGAGTTGGGGAATCAGAGGCAGGGAATCAGATATGGGGAAACAGGGGCAGGGAATCAGAGGCGGGGAAACAGAGGCGGGGAATCAGATATCGGGAATCAGAGGTGTGGAATCAGGGGTTGGGAATCAGAGGCAGGGAATCAGAGGCGGGGAAACAGAGGCGGGGAATCAGATATGGGGAATCAGAGGTGGCGAATCAAAGGCGGTGAAACAGAGATGGGGAATCAGGGCAGGGAATCAGAGGCAGGGAATCAAACACGGGGAATCAGAGCTGGGGAATCAGAGGCGGGGAATTAGAGTTGGGGAATCAGAGGAGGGGAATCAGAGGCGGGGAATCAGAGGCCGGGAATCAGATATGGGGAAACAGAGGTGGGGAATCAGAGGCGGGGAAACAGAGGCGGGGAATCAGATATGGGGAATCAGAGGTGGGGAATCAGAGGTTGGGAATCAGAGGCAGGGAATCAGAGGCTTGGAATCAGATGCAGGGAATCAGATGCGGGGAATCAGAGGCGGGGAATCAGAGCTGGGGAATCAGAGGTGGGGAATCAGAGTTGGGGAATCAGAGGCGGGGACTTAGATATTGGGAAACAGAGGCGGGGAATCAAAGGCGGGGAAACAGAGGCGGGGAATCAGATATGGGGAATCAGAGGTGGGGAATCAGAGGCAGGGAATCAGATGTGCGGAATCAGAGATGGGGAATCAGAGGCAGGGAATCAGAATCAGAAGCAGGGAAACAGAGGCCGGCAATCAGAGGCGGGGAAACAGAGGCGGGGAATAAAACACGGGGAATCAGAGGTGGGGAATCAGAGGTTGGGAATCAGAGGCAGGGAATCAGATTCGGGGAATCTGAGGCGGGGAATCAGAGGCATGGAATCAGATGTGCGGAATCGGAGATGGGGAATCAGAGGCAAGGAATCAGAGGCGGGGAATCAGAGGTGGGGAATCAGAGGCCAGGAATCACATATGGTGAAACAGAGGCGGGGAATCAGAGGCGGGGAAACAGAGGCAGGGAATCAGATATGGTGAATCAGAGGTGGGGAATCAGAGTTTGGGAATCAGAGTTTGGGAATCAGAGGCTTGGAATCAGATGCAGGGAATCAGATGCGGGGAATCAGAGGCGGGGAATCAGAGCTGGGGAATCAGAGGTGGGGAATCAGAGTTGGGGAATCAGAGGCGGGGACAGATATTGGGAAACGGAGGCGGGGAATCAGAGGCGGGGAAACAGAGGCGGGGAATCAGATATGGGGAATCAGAGGTGGGGAATCAGAGGCAGGGAATCAGATGTGCGGAATCAGAGATCGGGAATTTAAGGCAGGGAATCAGAATCAGAAGCAGGGAATCAGAGGCCGGGAATCAGACGCGGGGAATCAGAGGCAGGGAATCAGTGGCCTGGAATCAGATGCTGGGAATAAGAGGCCGGGAATCAGAGGTGGGGAATCAGAGTCCGGGAATCAGAGATGGGGATTCAGAGGCGGGGAATGAGATATGGAGAATCAGAGGCGGGGAATCAGAGGCGGGGAAACAGAGGCGGGGAATCAGATATAGGGAATCAGAGGTGGGGAATCAGAGGTTGGGAATCAGAGGCTGGGAATCAGAGGCTGGGAATCAGATGCATGGAATCATATGCGGGGAATCAGAGGCGGGGAATCAGAGCTGGGGAATCAGAGGTGGGGAATCAAAGTTGGGGAATCAGAGGCGGGGACTTAGATATGGGGAAACAGAGGCGGGGAATCAGAGGCGGGGAAACAGAGGCGGGGAATCAGATATGGGGAATCAGAGGTGGGGAATCAGAGGCAGGGAATTAGATGTGCAGAATCAGAGATGGGGAATCAGAGGCAGGGAATCAGAATCAGAAGCAGGGAATCAGAGGCCGGGAATCAGAGGCCGGAATCAGATGCCGGGAATAAGAGGCCGGGAATCAGAGGTGGGGAATCAGAGTCCGGGAATCAGAGATGCGGAATCAGAGGCGGGGAATGAGATATGGGGAATCAGAGGCGGGGAATCAGAGGCGGGGAATGAGATATGGAGAATCTGAGGCGGGGAATCAGAGGCGGGGAAACAGAGGCGGGGAATCAGATATAGGGAATCAGAGGTGGGGAATCAGAGGTTGGGAATCAGAGGCTGGGAATCAGAGGCTGGGAATCAGATGCATGGAATCATATGCGGGGAATCAGAAGCGGAGAATCAGAGCTGGGGAATCAGAGGTGGGGAAACAGAGGTGGGGAATCAGATATGAGGAATCAGAGGTGGCGAATCAAAGGCGGTGAATCAGAGATGGGGAATCAGAGGCGGGGAATCAGAGGCGGGGAAACAGAGGTGGGGAATCAGATATGAGGAATCAGAGGTGGCGAATCAAAGGCGGTGAATCATAGATGGGGAATCAGAGGCGGGGAATCAGAGGCAGGGAATCAAACACGGGAAATCAGAGGCGGGGAATCAGAGCTGGGGAATCAGAGGCGGGGAATCAGAGTTGGGGAATCAGAGGCAGGGAATGAGATATGGGGAAACAGGGGCAGGGAATCAGAGGCGGGGAAACAGAGGCGGGGAATCAGATATCGGGAATCAGAGGTGTGGAATCAGGGGTTGGGAATCAGAGGCAGGGAATCAGAGGCGGGGAAACAGAGGCGGGGAATCAGATATGGGGAATCAGAGGTGGCGAATCAAAGGCGGTGAAACAGAGATGGGGAATCAGGGCAGGGAATCAGAGGCAGGGAATCAAACACGGGGAATCAGAGCTGGGGAATCAGAGGCGGGGAATTAGAGTTGGGGAATCAGAGGAGGGGAATCAGAGGCGGGGAATCAGAGGCCGGGAATCAGATATGGGGAAACAGAGGTGGGGAATCAGAGGCGGGGAAACAGAGGCGGGGAATCAGATATGGGGAATCAGAGGTGGGGAATCAGAGGTTGGGAATCAGAGGCAGGGAATCAGAGGCTTGGAATCAGATGCAGGGAATCAGATGCGGGGAATCAGAGGCGGGGAATCAGAGCTGGGGAGTCAGAGGTGGGGAATCAGAGTTGGGGAATCAGAGGCGGGGACTTAGATATTGGGAAACAGAGGCGGGGAATCAAAGGCGGGGAAACAGAGGCGGGGAATCAGATATGGGGAATCAGAGGTGGGGAATCAGAGGCAGGGAATCAGATGTGCGGAATCAGAGATGGGGAATCAGAGGCAGGGAATCAGAATCAGAAGCAGGGAAACAGAGGCCGGCAATCAGAGGCGGGGAAACAGAGGCGGGGAATAAAACACGGGGAATCAGAGGTGGGGAATCAGAGGTTGGGAATCAGAGGCAGGGAATCAGATTCGGGGAATCTGAGGCGGGGAATCAGAGGCATGGAATCAGATGTGCGGAATCGGAGATGGGGAATCAGAGGCAAGGAATCAGAGGCGGGGAATCAGAGGTGGGGAATCAGAGGCCAGGAATCACATATGGTGAAACAGAGGCGGGGAATCAGAGGCGGGGAAACAGAGGCAGGGAATCAGATATGGTGAATCAGAGGTGGGGAATCAGAGTTTGGGAATCAGAGTTTGGGAATCAGAGGCTTGGAATCAGATGCAGGGAATCAGATGCGGGGAATCAGAGGCGGGGAATCAGAGCTGGGGAATCAGAGGTGGGGAATCAGAGTTGGGGAATCAGAGGCGGGGACAGATATTGGGAAACGGAGGCGGGGAATCAGAGGCGGGGAAACAGAGGCGGGGAATCAGATATGGGGAATCAGAGGTGGGGAATCAGAGGCAGGGAATCAGATGTGCGGAATCAGAGATCGGGAATTTAAGGCAGGGAATCAGAATCAGAAGCAGGGAATCAGAGGCCGGGAATCAGACGCGGGGAATCAGAGGCAGGGAATCAGTGGCCTGGAATCAGATGCTGGGAATAAGAGGCCGGGAATCAGAGGTGGGGAATCAGAGTCCGGGAATCAGAGATGGGGATTCAGAGGCGGGGAATGAGATATGGAGAATCAGAGGCGGGGAATCAGAGGCGGGGAAACAGAGGCGGGGAATCAGATATAGGGAATCAGAGGTGGGGAATCAGAGGTTGGGAATCAGAGGCTGGGAATCAGAGGCTGGGAATCAGATGCATGGAATCATATGCGGGGAATCAGAGGCGGGGAATCAGAGCTGGGGAATCAGAGGTGGGGAATCAAAGTTGGGGAATCAGAGGCGGGGACTTAGATATGGGGAAACAGAGGCGGGGAATCAGAGGCGGGGAAACAGAGGCGGGGAATCAGATATGGGGAATCAGAGGTGGGGAATCAGAGGCAGGGAATTAGATGTGCAGAATCAGAGATGGGGAATCAGAGGCAGGGAATCAGAATCAGAAGCAGGGAATCAGAGGCCGGGAATCAGAGGCCGGAATCAGATGCCGGGAATAAGAGGCCGGGAATCAGAGGTGGGGAATCAGAGTCCGGGAATCAGAGATGCGGAATCAGAGGCGGGGAATGAGATATGGGGAATCAGAGGCGGGGAATCAGAGGCGGGGAATGAGATATGGAGAATCTGAGGCGGGGAATCAGAGGCGGGGAAACAGAGGCGGGGAATCAGATATAGGGAATCAGAGGTGGGGAATCAGAGGTTGGGAATCAGAGGCTGGGAATCAGAGGCTGGGAATCAGATGCATGGAATCATATGCGGGGAATCAGAAGCGGAGAATCAGAGCTGGGGAATCAGAGGTGGGGAATCAAAGTTGGGGAATCAGAGGCGGGGACTTAGATATGGGGAAACAGAGGCGGGGAATCAGAGGCGGGGAAACAGAGGCGGGGAATCAGATATGGGGAATCAGAGGTGGGGAATCAGAGGCAGGGAATTAGATGTGCAGAATCAGAGATGGGGAATCAGAGGCAGGGAATCAGAATCAGAAGCAGGGAATCAGAGGCCGGGAATCAGAGGCCGGAATCAGATGCCGGGAATAAGAGGCCGGGAATCAGAGGTGGGGAATCAGAGGCGGGGAATGAGATATGGGGAATCAGAGGCGGGGAATCAGAGGCGGGGAAACAGAGGCGGGGAATCAGATATGGGGAATCAGAGGTGTGGAATCAGAGGTTGGGAATCAGAGGTTGGGAATCAGAGGCAGGGAATCAGAGGCTTGGAATCAGTTGCAGGGAATCAGATGCGGGGAATCAGAGGCTTGGAATCAGTTGCAGGGAATCAGATGCGGGGAATCAGAGGCGGGGAATCAGAGCTGGGGAATCAGAGGTGGGGAATCAGAGTTGGGGAATCAGAGGCGGGGACTTAGATATTGGGAAACAGAGGCGGGGAATCAAAGGCGGGGAAACAGAGGCGGGGAATCAGATATGGGGAATCAGAGGTGGGGAATCAGAGGCAGGGAATCAGATGTGCGGAATCAGAGATGGGGAATCAGAGGCAGGGAATCAGAATCAGAAGCAGGGAATCAGAGGCCGGGAATCAGAGGCCGGAATCAGATGCCGGGAATAAGAGGCCGGGAATCAGAGGTGGGGAATCAGAGTCCGGGAATCAGAGATGGGGATTTAGAGGCGGGGAATGAGATATGGGGAATCAGAGGCGGTGAATCAGAGGCGGGGAAACAGAGGCGGGGAATCAGATATGGGGAATCAGAGGTTGCGAATCAAAGGCGGTGAATCAGAGATGGGGAATCAGAGGCCGGGAATCAGAGGCAGGGAATCAAACACGGGGAATCAGATGTGGGGAATCAGAGCTGGGGAATCAGAGGCGGGGAATCAGAGTTGGGGAATCAGAGGCGGGGAATCAGAATTGGGGAATCAGAGATGGGGAATCAGAGATGGGGAATCAGAGGCGGGGAATCAGACGCGGGGAATCAGAGGTGGTGAATCAGAAATGTGGAATCAGAGGCGGGGAATCAGAGGCAGGGAATCAGACGCGGGGAATCAGAGGCGGGGAATCATAGCTGGGGAATCAGAGGCGGGGAATCAGAGGTGGGGATTCAGAGGCGGGGAATCAGATATTGGGAATCAGAGGTGGGGAATCAGAGGCGGGGAAACAGAGGCGGGGAATCAGATATGGGGAATCAGAGGTGGGGAATCAGAGGTTGTGAATCAGAGATGGGGAATCAGAGGCGGGGAATCAGAGGCCGGTAATCAGACGCGGGGAATCAGAGGCGGGGAATCAGACATGGGAAATTAGAGGCAGGGAATCAGAGTTGGGGATTCAGAGGCGGGGAATCAGATGTGGGGAAACAGAGGCGGGGAATCAGAGGCGGGGAAACAGAGGCGGGGAATCAGATATAGGGAATCAGAGGTGGGGAATCAGAGGTTGGGAATCAGAGGCCGGAATCAGATGCCGGGAATAAGAGGCCGGGAATCAGAGGTGGGGAATCAGAGTCCGGGAATCAGAGGCGGGGAAACAGAGGCGGGGAATCAGATATGGGGAATCAGAGGTGTGGAATCAGAGGTTGGGAATCAGAGGTTGGGAATCAGAGGCAGGGAATCAGAGGCTTGGAATCAGTTGCAGGGAATCAGATGCGGGGAATCAGAGGCGGGGAATCAGAGCTGGGGAATCAGAGGTGGGGAATCAGAGTTGGGGAATCAGAGGCGGGAACTTAGATATTGGGAAACAGAGGCGGGGAATCAAAGGCGGGGAAACAGAGGCGGGGAATCAGATATGGGGAATCAGAGGTGGGGAAACAGAGGCAGGGAATCAGATCTGCGGAATCAGAGATGGGGAATCAGAGGCAGGGAATCAGAATCAGAAGCAGGGAATCAGAGGCCGGGAATCAGAGGCCGGAATCAGATGCCGGGAATAAGAGGCCGGGAATCAGAGGTGGGGAATCAGAGTCCGGGAATCAGAGATGGGGATTTAGAGGCGGGGAATGAGATATGGGGAATCAGAGGCGGGGAATCAGAGGCGGGGAAACAGAGGCGGGGAATCAGATATGGGGAATCAGAGGTTGCGAATCAAAGGCGGTGAATCAGAGATGGGGAATCAGAGGCCGGGAATCAGAGGCAGGGAATCAAACACGGGGAATCAGATGTGGGGAATCAGAGCTGGGGAATCAGTGGCGGGGAATCAGAGTTGGGGAATCAGAGGCGGGGAATCAGACGCAGGGAATCAATATGGGAAATCAGAGGTGGGGAATCAGATGCAGGGAATCAATATGGGAAATCAGAGGTGGGGAATCAGAGGTTGGGAATCAGAGGAAGGGAATCAGAGGCGAGGAATCAGAGCTGGGGAATCAGAGGCGGGGAATCAGAATTGGGGAATCAGAGATGGGGAATCAGAGATGGGGAATCAGAGGCGCTGAATCAGACGCGTGGAATCAGAGGTGGTGAATCAGAGATGTGGAATCAGAGGCGGGGAATCAGAGGCAGGGGATCAAACACGGAGAATCAGAGGCGGGGAATCAGAGCTGTGGAATAAGAGGCGGGGAATCAGAGTTGGGGAATCAGAGGTGGGGAATCAGAGCTGGGGAATCAGAGGTGGGGAATCAGAGTCGGGGAATCAGAGGCAGGGAATCGGATATGGGGAAAAAGAGGCGGGGAATCAGAGGCGGGCAAACAGAGGCGGGGAATTAGATATGGGGAATCAGTGGTGGGGAATCAGAGGTGGTGAATCAGAGATGGGGAATCACAGGCGGGGAATCAGAGGCAGGGAATAGAACGCGGGGAATCAGAGGCAGGGAATCAGAGCTGGGGAATAAGAGGCGGGGAATCATAGTTGGGAATCAGAGGCGGGGAATCAGATATGGGGAAACAGAGGCGGGGAATCAGGGGCGGGGAAACAGAGTTGGGGAATCAGAGGCGGGGACTTAGATATTGGGAAACAGAGGCGGGGAATCAAAGGCGGGGAAACAGAGGCGGGGAATCAGATATGGGGAATCAGAGGTGGGGAATCAGAGGCAGGGAATCAGATCTGCGGAACCAGAGATGGGGAATCAGAGGCAGGGAATCAGAATCAGAAGCAGGGAATCAGAGGCCGGGAATCAGAGGCCGGAATCAGATGCCGGGAATAAGAGGCCGGGAATCAGAGGTGGGGAATCAGAGTCCGTGAATCAGAGATGGGGATTTAGAGGCGGGGAATGAGATATGGGGAATCAGAGGCGGGGAATCAGAGGCGGGGAAACAGAGGCGGGGATTCAGATATGGGGAATCAGAGGTTGCGAATCAAAGGCGGTGAATCAGAGATGGGGAATCAGAGGCCGGGAATCAGAGGCAGGGATTCAAACACGGGGAATCAGATGTGGGGAATCAGAGCTGGGGAATCAGTGGCGGGGAATCAGAGTTGGGTAATCAGAGGCGGGGAATCAGACGCAGGGAATCAATATGGGAAATCAGAGGTGGGGAATCAGACGCAGGGAATCAATATGGGAAATCAGAGGTGGGGAATCAGAGGTTGGGAATCAGAGGAAGGGAATCAGAGGCGAGGAATCAGAGCTGGGGAATCAGAGGCGGGGAATCAGAATTGGGGAATCAGAGATGGGGAATCAGAGGCGGGGAATCAGACGCGTGGAATCAGAGGTGGTGAATCAGAGATGTGGAATCAGAGGCGGGGAATCAGAGGCAGGGGATCAAACACGGAGAATCAGAGGCGGGGAATCAGAGCTGTGGAATCAGAGGCGGGGAATCAGAGTTGGGGAATCAGAGGTGGGGAATCAGAGCTGGGGAATCAGAGGTGGGGAATCAGAGTCGGGGAATCAGAGGCAGGGAATCGGATATGGGGAAACAGAGGCGGGGAATCAAAGGCGGGGAAACAGAGGCGGGGAATCAGATATGGGGAATCAGAGGTGGGGAATCAGAGGCAGGGAATCAGATGTGCGGAATCAGAGATGGGGAATCAGAGGCAGGGAATCAGAATCAGAAGCAGGGAATCAGAGGCCGGGAATCAGAGGCCGGAACCAGATGCCGGGAATAAGAGGCCGGGAATCAGAGGTGGGGAATCAGAGTCCGGGAATCAGAGATGGGGATTTAGAGGCGGGGAATGAGATATGGGGAATCAGAGGCGGGGAATCAGAGGCGGGGAAACAGAGGCGGGGAATCAGATATGGGGAATGAGAGGTTGCGAATCAAAGGCGGTGAATCAGAGATGGGGAATCAGAGGCCGGGAATCAGAGGCAGGGAATCAAACACGGGGAATCAGATGTGGGGAATCAGAGCTGGGGAATCAGAGGCGGGGAATCAGAGTTGGGGAATCAGAGGCGGGGAATCAGAATTGGGGAATCAGAGATGGGGAATCAGAGATGGGGAATCAGAGGCGGGGAATAAGACGCGGGGAATCAGCGGTGGTGAATTAGAAATGTGGAATCAGAGGCGGGGAATCAGAGGCAGGGAATCAGACGCGGGGAATCAGAGGCGGGGAATCATAGCTGGGGAATCAGAGGCGGGGAATCAGAGGTGGGGATTCAGAGGCGGGGAATCAGATATTGGGCATCAGAGGTGGGGAATCAGAGGCGGGGAAACAGAGGCGGGGAATCAGACATGGGGAATCAGAGGTGGGGAATCAGAGGTTGTGAATCAGAGATGGGGAATCAGAGGCGGGGAATCAGAGGCCGGTAATCAGACGCGGGGAATCAGAGGCGGGGAATCAGACATGGGAAATTAGAGGCAGGGAATCAGAGTTGGGGATTCAGAGGCGGGGAATCAGATGTGGGGATACAGAGGCGGGGAATCAGAGGCGGGGAAACAGAGGCGGGGAATCAGATATAGGGAATCAGAGGTGGGGAATCAGAGGTTGGGAATCAGAGGCTGGGAATCAGAGGCTGGGAATCAGATGCATGGAATCATATGCGGGGAATCAGAGGCGGGGAATCAGAGCTGGGGAATCAGAGGTGGGGAATCAAAGTTGGGGAATCAGAGGCGGGGACTTAGATATGGGGAAACAGAGGCGAGGAATCAGAGGCGGGGAAACAGAGGTGGGGAATCAGATATGGGGAATCAGAGATGGGGAATCAGAGGCAGGGAATTAGATGTGCAGAATCAGAGATGGGGAATCAGAGGCAGGGAATCAGAATCAGAAGCAGGGAATCAGAGGCCGGGAATCAGAGGCCGGAATCAGATGCCGGGAATAAGAGGCCGGGAATCAGAGGTGGGGAATCAGAGTCCGGGAATCAGAGATGCGGAATCAGAGGCGGGGAATGAGATATGGGGAATCAGAGGCGGGGAATCAGAGGTGGGGAAACAGAGGCGGGGAATCAGATATGGGGAATCAGAGATGCGGAATCAGAGGCGGGGAATGAGATATGGGGAATCAGAGGCAGGGAATCAGAGGCTTGGAATCAGTTGCAGGGAATCAGATGCGGGGAATCAGAGGCGGGGAATCAGAGCTGGGGAATCAGAGGTGGGGAATCAGAGTTGGGGAATCAGAGGCGGGGACTTAGATATTGGGAAACAGAGGCGGGGAATCAAAGGCGGGGAAACAGAGGCGGGGAATCAGATATGGGGAATCAGAGGTGGGGAATCAGAGGCAGGGAATCAGATCTGCGGAATCAGAGATTGGGAATCAGAGGCAGGGAATCAGAATCAGAAGCAGGGAATCAGAGGCCGGGAATCAGAGGCCGGAATCAGATGCCGGGAATAAGAGGCCGGGAATCAGAGGTGGGGAATCAGAGTCCGGGAATCAGAGATGGGGATTTAGAGGCGGGGAATGAGATATGGGGAATCAGAGGCGGGGAATCAGAGGCGGGGAAACAGAGGCGGGGAATCAGATATGGGGAATCAGAGGTTGCGAATCAAAGGCGGTGAATCAGAGATGGGGAATCAGAGGCCGGGAATCAGAGGCAGGGAATCAAACACGGGGAATCAGATGTGGGGAATCAGAGCTGGGGAATCAGTGGCGGGGAATCAGAGTTGGGGAATCAGAGGCGGGGAATCAGACGCAGGGAATCAATATGGGAAATCAGAGGTGGGGAATCAGACGCAGGGAATCAATATGGGAAATCAGAGGTGGGGAATCAGAGGTTGGGAATCAGAGGAAGGGAATCAGAGGCGAGGAATCAGAGCTGGGGAATCAGAGGCGGGGAATCAGAATTGGGGAATCAGAGATGGGGAATCAGAGATGGGGAATCAGAGGCGGGGAATCAGACGCGTGGAATCATAGGTGGTGAATCAGAGATGTGGAATCAGAGGCGGGGAATCAGAGGCAGGGGATCAAACACTGAGAATCAGAGGCGGGGAATCAGAGCTGTGGAATCAGAGGCGGGGAATCAGAGTTGGGGAATCAGAGGTGGGGAATCAGAGCTGGGGAATCAGAGGTGGGGAATCAGAGTCGGGGAATCAGAGGCAGGGAATCGGATATGGGGAAACAGAGGCGGGGAATCAGAGGCGGGCAAACAGAGGCGGGGAATTAGATATGGGGAATCAGTGGTGGGGAATCAGAGGTGGTGAATCAGAGATGGGGAATCACAGGCGGGGAATCAGAGGCAGGGAATAGAACGCGGGGAATCAGAGGCAGGGAATCAGAGCTGGGGAATAATAGGCGGGGAATCATAGTTGGGAATCAGAGGCGGGGAATCAGATATGGGGAAACAGAGGCGGGGAATCAGAGGCGGGGAAACAGAGGCGGGGAATCAGATATCAGGAATCAGAGGTGTGGAATCAGGGGTTGGGAATCAGAGGCAGGGAATCAGAGGCGGGGAAACAGAGGCGGGGAATCAGATATGGGGAATCAGAGGTGGCGAATCAAAGGCGGTGAAACAGAGATGGGGAATCAGGGCAGGGAATCAGAGGCAGGGAATCAAACACGGGGAATCAGAGCTGGGGAATCAGAGGCGGGGAATTAGAGTTGGGGAATCAGAGGAGGGGAATCAGAGGCGGGGAATCAGAGGCCGGGAATCAGATATGGGGAAACAGAGGTGGGGAATCAGAGGCGGGGAAACAGAGGCGGGGAATCAGATATGGGGAATCAGAGGTGGGGAATCAGAGGTTGGGAATCAGAGGCAGGGAATCAGAGGCTTGGAATCAGATGCAGGGAATCAGATGCGGGGAATCAGAGGCGGGGAATCAGAGCTGGGGAATCGGAGGTGGGGAATCAGAGTTGGGGAATCAGAGGCGGGGACTTAGATATTGGGAAACAGAGGCGGGGAATCAAAGGCGGGGAAACAGAGGCGGGGAATCAGATATGGGGAATCAGAGGTGGGGAATCAGAGGCAGGGAATCAGATGTGCGGAATCAGAGATGGGGAATCAGAGGCAGGGAATCAGAATCAGAAGCAGGGAAACAGAGGCCGGCAATCAGAGGCGGGGAAACAGAGGCGGGGAATAAAACACGGGGAATCAGAGGTGGGGAATCAGAGGTTGGGAATCAGAGGCAGGGAATCAGATTCGGGGAATCTGAGGCGGGGAATCAGAGGCATGGAATCAGATGTGCGGAATCGGAGATGGGGAATCAGAGGCAAGGAATCAGAGGCGGGGAATCAGAGGTGGGGAATCAGAGGCCAGGAATCACATATGGTGAAACAGAGGCGGGGAATCAGAGGCGGGGAAACAGAGGCAGGGAATCAGATATGGTGAATCAGAGGTGGGGAATCAGAGTTTGGGAATCAGAGTTTGGGAATCAGAGGCTTGGAATCAGATGCAGGGAATCAGATGCGGGGAATCAGAGGCGGGGAATCAGAGCTGGGGAATCAGAGGTGGGGAATCAGAGTTGGGGAATCAGAGGCGGGGACAGATATTGGGAAACGGAGGCGGGGAATCAGAGGCGGGGAAACAGAGGCGGGGAATCAGATATGGGGAATCAGAGGTGGGGAATCAGAGGCAGGGAATCAGATGTGCGGAATCAGAGATCGGGAATTTAAGGCAGGGAATCAGAATCAGAAGCAGGGAATCAGAGGCCGGGAATCAGACGCGGGGAATCAGAGGCAGGGAATCAGTGGCCTGGAATCAGATGCTGGGAATAAGAGGCCGGGAATCAGAGGTGGGGAATCAGAGTCCGGGCATCAGAGATGGGGATTCAGAGGCGGGGAATGAGATATGGAGAATCAGAGGCGGGGAATCAGAGGCGGGGAAACAGAGGCGGGGAATCAGATATAGGGAATCAGAGGTGGGGAATCAGAGGTTGGGAATCAGAGGCTGGGAATCAGAGGCTGGGAATCAGATGCATGGAATCATATGCGGGGAATCAGAGGCGGGGAATCAGAGCTGGGGAATCAGAGGTGGGGAATCAAAGTTGGGGAATCAGAGGCGGGGACTTAGATATGGGGAAACAGAGGCGGGGAATCAGAGGCGGGGAAACAGAGGCGGGGAATCAGATATGGGGAATCAGAGGTGGGGAATCAGAGGCAGGGAATTAGATGTGCAGAATCAGAGATGGGGAATCAGAGGCAGGGAATCAGAATCAGAAGCAGGGAATCAGAGGCCGGGAATCAGAGGCCGGAATCAGATGCCGGGAATAAGAGGCCGGGAATCAGAGGTGGGGAATCAGAGTCCGGGAATCAGAGATGCGGAATCAGAGGCGGGGAATGAGATATGGGGAATCAGAGGCGGGGAATCAGAGGCGGGGAATGAGATATGGAGAATCTGAGGCGGGGAATCAGAGGCGGGGAAACAGAGGCGGGGAATCAGATATAGGGAATCAGAGGTGGGGAATCAGAGGTTGGGAATCAGAGGCTGGGAATCAGAGGCTGGGAATCAGATGCATGGAATCATATGCGGGGAATCAGAAGCGGAGAATCAGAGCTGGGGAATCAGAGGTGGGGAATCAAAGTTGGGGAATCAGAGGCGGGGACTTAGATATGGGGAAACAGAGGCGGGGAATCAGAGGCGGGGAAACAGAGGCGGGGAATCAGATATGGGGAATCAGAGGTGGGGAATCAGAGGCAGGGAATTAGATGTGCAGAATCAGAGATGGGGAATCAGAGGCAGGGAATCAGAATCAGAAGCAGGGAATCAGAGGCCGGGAATCAGAGGCCGGAATCAGATGCCGGGAATAAGAGGCCGGGAATCAGAGGTGGGGAATCAGAGGCGGGGAATGAGATATGGGGAATCAGAGGCGGGGAATCAGAGGCGGGGAAACAGAGGCGGGGAATCAGATATGGGGAATCAGAGGTGTGGAATCAGAGGTTGGGAATCAGAAGTTGGGAATCAGAGGCAGGGAATCAGAGGCTTGGAATCAGTTGCAGGGAATCAGATGCGGGGAATCAGAGGCTTGGAATCAGTTGCAGGGAATCAGATGCGGGGAATCAGAGGCGGGGAATCAGAGCTGGGGAATCAGAGGTGGGGAATCAGAGTTGGGGAATCAGAGGCGGGGACTTAGATATTGGGAAACAGAGGCGGGGAATCAAAGGCGGGGAAACAGAGGCGGGGAATCAGATATGGGGAATCAGAGGTGGGGAATCAGAGGCAGGGAATCAGATGTGCGGAATCAGAGATGGGGAATCAGAGGCAGGGAATCAGAATCAGAAGCAGGGAATCAGAGGCCGGGAATCAGAGGCCGGAATCAGATGCCGGGAATAAGAGGCCGGGAATCAGAGGTGGGGAATCAGAGTCCGGGAATCAGAGATGGGGATTTAGAGGCGGGGAATGAGATATGGGGAATCAGAGGCGGTGAATCAGAGGCGGGGAAACAGAGGCGGGGAATCAGATATGGGGAATCAGAGGTTGCGAATCAAAGGCGGTGAATCAGAGATGGGGAATCAGAGGCCGGGAATCAGAGGCAGGGAATCAAACACGGGGAATCAGATGTGGGGAATCAGAGCTGGGGAATCAGAGGCGGGGAATCAGAGTTGGGGAATCAGAGGCGGGGAATCAGAATTGGGGAATCAGAGATGGGGAATCAGAGATGGGGAATCAGAGGCGGGGAATCAGACGCGGGGAATCAGAGGTGGTGAATCAGAAATGTGGAATCAGAGGCGGGGAATCAGAGGCAGGGAATCAGACGCGGGGAATCAGAGGCGGGGAATCATAGCTGGGGAATCAGAGGCGGGGAATCAGAGGTGGGGATTCAGAGGCGGGGAATCAGATATTGGGAATCAGAGGTGGGGAATCAGAGGCGGGGAAACAGAGGCGGGGAATCAGATATGGGGAATCAGAGGTGGGGAATCAGAGGTTGTGAATCAGAGATGGGGAATCAGAGGCGGGGAATCAGAGGCCGGTAATCAGACGCGGGGAATCAGAGGCGGGGAATCAGACATGGGAAATTAGAGGCAGGGAATCAGAGTTGGGGATTCAGAGGCGGGGAATCAGATGTGGGGAAACAGAGGCGGGGAATCAGAGGCGGGGAAACAGAGGCGGGGAATCAGATATAGGGAATCAGAGGTGGGGAATCAGAGGTTGGGAATCAGAGGCCGGAATCAGATGCCGGGAATAAGAGGCCGGGAATCAGAGGTGGGGAATCAGAGTCCGGGAATCAGAGGCGGGGAAACAGAGGCGGGGAATCAGATATGGGGAATCAGAGGTGTGGAATCAGAGGTTGGGAATCAGAGGTTGGGAATCAGAGGCAGGGAATCAGAGGCTTGGAATCAGTTGCAGGGAATCAGATGCGGGGAATCAGAGGCGGGGAATCAGAGCTGGGGAATCAGAGGTGGGGAATCAGAGTTGGGGAATCAGAGGCGGGGACTTAGATATTGGGAAACAGAGGCGGGGAATCAAAGGCGGGGAAACAGAGGCGGGGAATCAGATATGGGGAATCAGAGGTGGGGAAACAGAGGCAGGGAATCAGATCTGCGGAATCAGAGATGGGGAATCAGAGGCAGGGAATCAGAATCAGAAGCAGGGAATCAGAGGCCGGGAATCAGAGGCCGGAATCAGATGCCGGGAATAAGAGGCCGGGAATCAGAGGTGGGGAATCAGAGTCCGGGAATCAGAGATGGGGATTTAGAGGCGGGGAATGAGATATGGGGAATCAGAGGCGGGGAATCAGAGGCGGGGAAACAGAGGCGGGGAATCAGATATGGGGAATCAGAGGTTGCGAATCAAAGGCGGTGAATCAGAGATGGGGAATCAGAGGCCGGGAATCAGAGGCAGGGAATCAAACACGGGGAATCAGATGTGGGGAATCAGAGCTGGGGAATCAGTGGCGGGGAATCAGAGTTGGGGAATCAGAGGCGGGGAATCAGACGCAGGGAATCAATATGGGAAATCAGAGGTGGGGAATCAGATGCAGGGAATCAATATGGGAAATCAGAGGTGGGGAATCAGAGGTTGGGAATCAGAGGAAGGGAATCAGAGGCGAGGAATCAGAGCTGGGGAATCAGAGGCGGGGAATCAGAATTGGGGAATCAGAGATGGGGAATCAGAGATGGGGAATCAGAGGCGCTGAATCAGACGCGTGGAATCAGAGGTGGTGAATCAGAGATGTGGAATCAGAGGCGGGGAATCAGAGGCAGGGGATCAAACACGGAGAATCAGAGGCGGGGAATCAGAGCTGTGGAATAAGAGGCGGGGAATCAGAGTTGGGGAATCAGAGGTGGGGAATCAGAGCTGGGGAATCAGAGGTGGGGAATCAGAGTCGGGGAATCAGAGGCAGGGAATCGGATATGGGGAAAAAGAGGCGGGGAATCAGAGGCGGGCAAACAGAGGCGGGGAATTAGATATGGGGAATCAGTGGTGGGGAATCAGAGGTGGTGAATCAGAGATGGGGAATCACAGGCGGGGAATCAGAGGCAGGGAATAGAACGCGGGGAATCAGAGGCAGGGAATCAGAGCTGGGGAATAAGAGGCGGGGAATCATAGTTGGGAATCAGAGGCGGGGAATCAGATATGGGGAAACAGAGGCGGGGAATCAGGGGCGGGGAAACAGAGTTGGGGAATCAGAGGCGGGGACTTAGATATTGGGAAACAGAGGCGGGGAATCAAAGGCGGGGAAACAGAGGCGGGGAATCAGATATGGGGAATCAGAGGTGGGGAATCAGAGGCAGGGAATCAGATCTGCGGAACCAGAGATGGGGAATCAGAGGCAGGGAATCAGAATCAGAAGCAGGGAATCAGAGGCCGGGAATCAGAGGCCGGAATCAGATGCCGGGAATAAGAGGCCGGGAATCAGAGGTGGGGAATCAGAGTCCGTGAATCAGAGATGGGGATTTAGAGGCGGGGAATGAGATATGGGGAATCAGAGGCGGGGAATCAGAGGCGGGGAAACAGAGGCGGGGATTCAGATATGGGGAATCAGAGGTTGCGAATCAAAGGCGGTGAATCAGAGATGGGGAATCAGAGGCCGGGAATCAGAGGCAGGGATTCAAACACGGGGAATCAGATGTGGGGAATCAGAGCTGGGGAATCAGTGGCGGGGAATCAGAGTTGGGGAATCAGAGGCGGGGAATCAGACGCAGGGAATCAATATGGGAAATCAGAGGTGGGGAATCAGACGCAGGGAATCAATATGGGAAATCAGAGGTGGGGAATCAGAGGTTGGGAATCAGAGGAAGGGAATCAGAGGCGAGGAATCAGAGCTGGGGAATCAGAGGCTTGGAATCAGAATTGGGGAATCAGAGATGGGGAATCAGAGGCGGGGAATCAGACGCGTGGAATCAGAGGTGGTGAATCAGAGATGTGGAATCAGAGGCGGGGAATCAGAGGCAGGGGATCAAACACGGAGAATCAGAGGCGGGGAATCAGAGCTGTGGAATCAGAGGCGGGGAATCAGAGTTGGGGAATCAGAGGTGGGGAATCAGAGCTGGGGAATCAGAGGTGGGGAATCAGAGTCGGGGAATCAGAGGCAGGGAATCGGATATGGGGAAACAGAGGCGGGGAATCAAAGGCGGGGAAACAGAGGCGGGGAATCAGATATGGGGAATCAGAGGTGGGGAATCAGAGGCAGGGAATCAGATGTGCGGAATCAGAGATGGGGAATCAGAGGCAGGGAATCAGAATCAGAAGCAGGGAATCAGAGGCCGGGAATCAGAGGCCGGAACCAGATGCCGGGAATAAGAGGCCGGGAATCAGAGGTGGGGAATCAGAGTCCGGGAATCAGAGATGGGGATTTAGAGGCGGGGAATGAGATATGGGGAATCAGAGGCGGGGAATCAGAGGCGGGGAAACAGAGGCGGGGAATCAGATATGGGGAATCAGAGGTTGCGAATCAAAGGCGGTGAATCAGAGATGGGGAATCAGAGGCCGGGAATCAGAGGCAGGGAATCAAACACGGGGAATCAGATGTGGGGAATCAGAGCTGGGGAATCAGAGGCGGGGAATCAGAGTTGGGGAATCAGAGGCGGGGAATCAGAATTGGGGAATCAGAGATGGGGAATCAGAGATGTGGAATCAGAGGCGGGGAATCAGACGCGGGGAATCAGCGTTGGTGAATTAGAAATGTGGAATCAGAGGCGGGGAATCAGAGGCAGGGAATCAGACGCGGGGAATCAGAGGCGGGGAATCATAGCTGGGGAATCAGAGGCGGGGAATCAGAGGTGGGGATTCAGAGGCGGGGAATCAGATATTGGGAATCAGAGGTGGGGAATCAGAGGCGGGGAAACAGAGGCGGGGAATCAGATATGGGGAATCAGAGGTGGGGAATCAGAGGTTGTGAATCAGAGATGGGGAATCAGAGGCGGGGAATCAGAGGCCGGTAATCAGACGCGGGGAATCAGAGGCGGGGAATCAGACATGGGAAATTAGAGGCAGGGAATCAGAGTTGGGGATTCAGAGGCGGGGAATCAGATGTGGGGATACAAAGGCGGGGAATCAGAGGCGGGGAAACAGAGGCGGGGAATCAGATATAGGGAATCAGAGGTGGGGAATCAGAGGTTGGGAATCAGAGGCTGGGAATCAGAGGCTGGGAATCAGATGCATGGAATCATATGCGGGGAATCAGAGGCGGGGAATCAGAGCTGGGGAATCAGAGGTGGGGAATCAAAGTTGGGGAATCAGAGGCGGGGACTTAGATATGGGGAAACAGAGGCGAGGAATCAGAGGCGGGGAAACAGAGGTGGGGAATCAGATATGGGGAATCAGAGATGGGGAATCAGAGGCAGGGAATTAGATGTGCAGAATCAGAGATGGGGAATCAGAGGCAGGGAATCAGAATCAGAAGCAGGGAATCAGAGGCCGGGAATCAGAGGCCGGAATCAGATGCCGGGAATAAGAGGCCGGGAATCAGAGGTGGGGAATCAGAGTCCGGGAATCAGAGATGCGGAATCAGAGGCGGGGAATGAGATATGGGGAATCAGAGGCGGGGAATCAGAGGTGGGGAAACAGAGGCGGGGAATCAGATATGGGGAATCAGAGGTGTGGAATCTGAGGTTGGGAATCAGAGGTTGGGAATCAGAGGCAGGGAATCAGAGGCTTGGAATCAGTTGCAGGGAATCAGATGCGGGGAATCAGAGGCGGGGAATCAGAGCTGGGGAATCAGAGGTGGGGAATCAGAGTTGGGGAATCAGAGGCGGGGACTTAGATATTGGGAAACAGAGGCGGGGAATCAAAGGCGGGGAAACAGAGGCGGGGAATCAGATATGGGGAATCAGAGGTGGGGAATCAGAGGCAGGGAATCAGATCTGCGGAATCAGAGATTGGGAATCAGAGGCAGGGAATCAGAATCAGAAGCAGGGAATCAGAGGCCGGGAATCAGAGGCCGGAATCAGATGCCGGGAATAAGAGGCCGGGAATCAGAGGTGGGGAATCAGAGTCCGGGAATCAGAGATGGGGATTTAGAGGCGGGGAATGAGATATGGGGAATCAGAGGCGGGGAATCAGAGGCGGGGAAACAGAGGCGGGGAATCAGATATGGGGAATCAGTGGTTGCGAATCAAAGGCGGTGAATCAGAGATGGGGAATCAGAGGCCGGGAATCAGAGGCAGGGAATCAAACACGGGGAATCAGATGTGGGGAATCAGAGCTGGGGAATCAGTGGCGGGGAATCAGAGTTGGGGAATCAGAGGCGGGGAATCAGACGCAGGGAATCAATATGGGAAATCAGAGGTGGGGAATCAGACGCAGGGAATCAATATGGGAAATCAGAGGTGGGGAATCAGAGGTTGGGAATCAGAGGAAGGGAATCAGAGGCGAGGAATCAGAGCTGGGGAATCAGAGGCGGGGAATCAGAATTGGGGAATCAGAGATGGGGAATCAGAGATGGGGAATCAGAGGCGGGGAATCAGACGCGTGGAATCATAGGTGGTGAATCAGAGATGTGGAATCAGAGGCGGGGAATCAGAGGCAGGGGATCAAACACTGAGAATCAGAGGCGGGGAATCAGAGCTGTGGAATCAGAGGCGGGGAATCAGAGTTGGGGAATCAGAGGTGGGGAATCAGAGCTGGGGAATCAGAGGTGGGGAATCAGAGTCGGGGAATCAGAGGCAGGGAATCGGATATGGGGAAACAGAGGCGGGGAATCAGAGGCGGGCAAACAGAGGCGGGGAATTAGATATGGGGAATCAGTGGTGGGGAATCAGAGGTGGTGAATCAGAGATGGGGAATCACAGGCGGGGAATCAGAGGCAGGGAATAGAACGCGGGGAATCAGAGGCAGGGAATCAGAGCTGGGGAATAATAGGCGGGGAATCATAGTTGGGAATCAGAGGCGGGGAATCAGATATGGGGAAACAGAGGCGGGGAATCAGGGGCGGGGAAACAGAGTTGGGGAATCAGAGGCGGGGACTTAGATATTGGGAAACAGAGGCGGGGAATCAAAGGCGGGGAAACAGAGACGGGGAATCAGATATGGGGAATCAGAGGTGGGGAATCAGAGGCAGGGAATCAGATCTGCGGAATCAGAGATGGGGAATCAGAGGCAGGGAATCAGAATCAGAAGCAGGGAATCAGAGGCCGGGAATCAGAGGCCGGAATCAGATGCCGGGAATAAGAGGCCGGGAATCAGAGGTGGGGAATCAGAGTCCGTGAATCAGAGATGGGGATTTAGAGGCGGGGAATGAGATATGGGGAATCAGAGGCGGGGAATCAGAGGCGGGGAAACAGAGGCGGGGAATCAGATATGGGGAATCAGAGGTTGCGAATCAAAGGCGGTGAATCAGAGATGGGGAATCAGAGGCCGGGAATCAGAGGCAGGGATTCAAACACGGGGAATCAGATGTGGGGAATCAGAGCTGGGGAATCAGTGGCGGGGAATCAGAGTTGGGGAATCAGAGGCGGGGAATCAGACGCAGGGAATCAATATGGGAAATCAGAGGTGGGGAATCAGACGCAGGGAATCAATATGGGAAATCAGAGGTGGGGAATCAGAGGTTGGGAATCAGAGGAAGGGAATCAGAGGCGAGGAATCAGAGCTGGGGAATCAGAGGCGGGGAATCAGAATTGGGGAATCAGAGATGGGGAATCAGAGGCGGGGAATCAGACGCGTGGAATCAGAGGTGGTGAATCAGAGATGTGGAATCAGAGGCGGGGAATCAGAGGCAGGGGATCAAACACGGAGAATCAGAGGCGGGGAATCAGAGCTGTGGAATCAGAGGCGGGGAATCAGAGTTGGGGAATCAGAGGTGGGGAATCAGAGCTGGGGAATCAGAGGTGGGGAATCAGAGTCGGGGAATCAGAGGCAGGGAATCGGATATGGGGAAACAGAGGCGGGGAATCAGAGGCGGGCAAACAGAGGCGGGGAATTAGATATGGGGAATCAGTGGTGGGGAATCAGAGGTGGTGAATCAGAGATGGGGAATCACAGGCGGGGAATCAGAGGCAGGGAATAGAACGCGGGGAATCAGAGGCAGGGAATCAGAGCTGGGGAATCAGAGGCGGGGAATCAGATATGGGGAAACAGAGGCGGGGAATCACGGGCGGGGAAACAGAGGCGGGGAATCAGATATGGGGAATCGGATGCGGGGAATCAGAGGCGGGGAATCAGAGCTGGGGAATCAGATATGGGGAATCAGAGGTGGGGAATCAGAGGCGTGGAAACAGAGGCGGGGAATCAGATATGGGGAATCAGAGGTGGGGAATCAGAGGCAGGTAATCAGATGTGCGGAATCAGAGATGGGGAATCAGAGGCAGGGAATCAGAATCAGAAGCGGGGAGTCAGAGGCCGGGAAGCAGAGGCCTGGAATCAGATGCTGGGAATAAGAGGCCGGGAATCAGAGGTTGGGAATCAGAGTCAGGGAATCAGAGATGGGGATTCAGAGGCGGGGAATGAGATATGGAGAATCAGAGGCGGGGAATCAGAGGCGGGGAAACAGAGGTGGGGAATCAGATATGGGGAATCAGAGGTGGCGAATCAAAGGCGGTGAATCAGAGATGGGGAATCAGAGGCGGGGAATCAGAGGCAGGGAATCAAACACGGGGAATCAGAGGTGGGAAATCAGAGCTGGGGAATCAGAGGCGGGGAATCTGAGTTGGGGAATCAGAGGCGGGGAATCAGATATGGGGAAACAGAGGTGGGGAATCAGAGGCAGGGAAACAGAGGTGGGGAATCAGATATGGGGAATCAGAGGTGGGGAATCAGAGGTTGGGAAACAGAGGCAGACAATCAGAGGCGGTGAGTCAGAGGCGGGGAATCAGAGGCAGGGAATCAGATGTGCGGAATCAGAGATGGGGAATCAGAGGCAGCGAATCAGAGGCGGGGAAGCAGAGGCGGGGAATCAGAGGCCGGGAATCAGAGGCCGGGAATGAGAGGTCGGGAATCAGAGGCCGGGAATCAGAGATGGGGAATCAGAGGCGGGGATTCAAACACGGGGAATCAGATCTGGGGAATCAGAGGCGGGGAATCAGATATGGGGAAACAGAGGCGGGGAATCAGAGGCGGGGAATCAGAGGCGCAGAAACAGAGGCGGGGTATCAGATATGGGGAATCAGAGGTGGGGAATCAGGGGCGGGGTATCAGAGGCTGGGTATCAGACACGGGGATTCAGAGGCGGGGAATCAGATATTGGGAATCAGAGATGGGGAATCAGAGGCGGGGAAACAGAGGCGGGGAATCAGATATGGGGAATCAGAGGTGGGGAATCAGAGGTTGTGAATCAGAGATGGGGAATCAGAGGCGGGGAATCAGAGGCCGGTAATCAGACGCGGGGAATCAGAGGCGGGGAATCAGACATGGGAAATTAGAGGCAGGGAATCAGAGTTGGGGATTCAGAGGCGGGGAATCAGATGTGGGGAAACAGAGGCGGGGAATCAGCGGCGGGGAAACAGAGGCGGGGAATCAGATATAGGGAATCAGAGGTGGGGAATCAGAGGTTGGGAATCAGAGGCTGGGAATCAGAGGCTGGGAATCAGATGCATGGAATCATATGCGGGGAATCAGAGGCGGGGAATCAGAGCTGGGGAATCAGAGGTGGGGAATCAAAGTTGGGGAATCAGAGGCGGGGACTTAGATATGGGGAAACAGAGGCGGGGAATCAGAGGCGGGGAAACAGAGGTGGGGAATCAGATATGGGGAATCAGAGATGGGGAATCAGAGGCAGGGAATTAGATGTGCAGAATCAGAGATGGGGAATCAGAGGCAGGGAATCAGAATCAGAAGCAGGGAATCAGAGGCCGGGAATCAGAGGCCGGAATCAGATGCCAGGAATAAGAGGCCGGGAATCAGAGGTGGGGAATCAGAGTCCGGGAATCAGAGATGCGGAATCAGAGGCGGGGAATGAGATATGGGGAATCAGAGGCGGGGAATCAGAGGTGGGGAAACAGAGGCGGGGAATCAGATATGGGGAATCAGAGGTGTGGAATCTGAGGTTGGGAATCAGAGGTTGGGAATCAGAGGCAGGGAATCAGAGGCTTGGAATCAGTTGCAGGGAATCAGATGCGTGGAATCAGAGGCGGGGAATCAGAGCTGGGGAATCAGAGGTGGGGAATCAGAGTTGGGGAATCAGAGGCGGGGACTTAGATATTGGGAAACAGAGGCGGGGAATCAAAGGCGGGGAAACAGAGGCGGGGAATCAGATATGGGGAATCAGAGGTGGGGAATCAGAGGCAGGGAATCAGATCTGCGGAATCAGAGATGGGGAATCAGAGGCAGGGAATCAGAATCAGAAGCAGGGAATCAGAGGCCGGGAATCAGAGGCCGGAATCAGATGCCGGGAATAAGAGGCCGGGAATCAGAGGTGGGGAATCAGAGTCCGGGAATCAGAGATGGGGATTTAGAGGCGGGGAATGAGATATGGGGAATCAGAGGCGGGGAATCAGAGGCGGGGAAACAGAGGCGGGGAATCAGATATGGGGAATCAGAGGTTGCGAATCAAAGGCGGTGAATCAGAGATGGGGAATCAGAGGCCGGGAATCAGAGGCAGGGAATCAAACACGGGGAATCAGATGTGGGGAATCAGAGCTGGGGAATCAGTGGCGGGGAATCAGAGTTGGGGAATCAGAGGCGGGGAATCAGACGCAGGGAATCAATATGGGAAATCAGAGGTGGGGAATCAGACGCAGGGAATCAAGATGGGAAATCAGAGGTGGGGAATCAGAGGTTGGGAATCAGAGGAAGGGAATCAGAGGCGAGGAATCAGAGCTGGGGAATCAGAGGCGGGGAATCAGAATTGGGGAATCAGAGATGGGGAATCAGAGATGGGGAATCAGAGGCGGGGAATCAGACGCGTGGAATCATAGGTGGTGAATCGGAGATGTGGAATCAGAGGCGGGGAATCAGAGGCAGGGGATCAAACACTGAGAATCAGAGGCGGGGAATCAGAGCTGTGGAATCAGAGGCGGGGAATCAGAGTTGGGGAATCAGAGGTGGGGAATCAGAGCTGGGGAATCAGAGGTGGGGAATCAGAGTCGGGGAATCAGAGGCAGGGAATCGGATATGGGGAAACAGAGGCGGGGAATCAGAGGCGGGCAAACAGAGGCGGGGAATTAGATATGCGGAATCAGTGGTGGGGAATCAGAGGTGGTGAATCAGAGATGGGGAATCACAGGCGGGGAATCAGAGGCAGGGAATAGAACGCGGGGAATCAGAGGCAGGGAATCAGAGCTGGGGAATAATAGGCGGGGAATCATAGTTGGGAATCAGAGGCGGGGAATCAGATATGGGGAAACAGAGGCGGGGAATCAGGGGCGGGGAAACAGAGTTGGGGAATCAGAGGCGGGGACTTAGATATTGGGAAACAGAGGCGGGGAATCAAAGGCGGGGAAACAGAGACGGGGAATCAGATATGGGGAATCAGAGGTGGGGAATCAGAGGCAGGGAATCAGATCTGCGGAATCAGAGATGGGGAATCAGAGGCAGGGAATCAGAATCAGAAGCAGGGAATCAGAGGCCGGGAATCAGAGGCCGGAATCAGATGCCGGGAATAAGAGGCCGGGAATCAGAGGTGGGGAATCAGAGTCCGTGAATCAGAGATGGGGATTTAGAGGCGGGGAATGAGATATGGGGAATCAGAGGCGGGGAATCAGAGGCGGGGAAACAGAGGCGGGGAATCAGATATGGGGAATCCGAGGTTGCGAATCAAAGGCGGTGAATCAGAGATGGGGAATCAGAGGCCGGGAATCAGAGGCAGGGATTCAAACACGGGGAATCAGATGTGGGGAATCAGAGCTGGGGAATCAGTGGCGGGGAATCAGAGTTGGGGAATCAGAGGCGGGGAATCAGACGCAGGGAATCAATATGGGAAATCAGAGGTGGGGAATCAGACGCAGGGAATCAATATGGGAAATCAGAGGTGGGGAATCAGAGGTTGGGAATCAGAGGAAGGGAATCAGAGGCGAGGAATCAGAGCTGGGGAATCAGAGGCGGGGAATCAGAATTGGGGAATCAGAGATGGGGAATCAGAGGCGGGGAATCAGACGCGTGGAATCAGAGGTGGTGAATCAGAGATGTGGAATCAGAGGCGGGGAATCAGAGGCAGGGGATCAAACACGGAGAATCAGAGGCGGGGAATCAGAGCTGTGGAATCAGAGGCGGGGAATCAGAGTTGGGGAATCAGAGGTGGGGAATCAGAGCTGGGGAATCAGAGGTGGGGAATCAGAGTCGGGGAATCAGAGGCAGGGAATCGGATATGGGGAAACAGAGGCGGGGAACCAGAGGCGGGCAAACAGAGGCGGGGAATTAGATATGGGGAATCAGTGGTGGGGAATCAGAGGTGGTGAATCAGAGATGGGGAATCACAGGCGGGGAATCAGAGGCAGGGAATAGAACGCGGGGAATCAGAGGCAGGGAATCAGAGCTGGGGAATCAGAGGCGGGGAATCAGATATGGGGAAACAGAGGCGGGGAATCACGGGCGGGGAAACAGAGGCGGGGAATCAGATATGGGGAATCGGATGCGGGGAATCAGAGGCAGGGAATCAGAGCTGGGGAATCAGATATGGGGAATCAGAGGTGGGGAATCAGAGGCGTGGAAACAGAGGCGGGGAATCAGATATGGGGAATCAGAGGTGGGGAATCAGAGGCAGGTAATCAGATGTGCGGAATCAGAGATGGGGAATCAGAGGCAGGGAATCAGAATCAGAAGCGGGGAGTCAGAGGCCGGGAATCAGAGGCCTGGAATCAGATGCTGGGAATAAGAGGCCGGGAATCAGAGGTTGGGAATCAGAGTCCGGGAATCAGAGATGGGAATGAGATATGGAGAATCAGAGGCGGGGAATCAGAGGCGGGGAAACAGAGGTGGGGAATCAGATATGGGGAATCAGAGGTGGCGAATCAAAGGCGGTGAATCAGAGATGGGGAATCAGAGGCGGGGAATCAGAGGCAGGGAATCAAACACGGGGAATCAGAGGTGGGAAATCAGAGCTGGGGAATCAGAGGCGGGGAATCTGAGTTGGGGAATCAGAGGCGGGGAATCAGATATGGGGAAACAGAGGTGGGGAATCAGAGGCAGGGAAACAGAGGTGGGGAATCAGATATGGGGAATCAGAGGTGGGGAATCAGAGGTTGGGAAACAGAGGCAGACAATCAGAGGCGGTGAGTCAGAGGCGGGGAATCAGAGGCAGGGAATCAGATGTGCGGAATCAGAGATGGGGAATCAGAGGCAGCGAATCAGAGGCGGGGAAGCAGAGGCGGGGAATCAGAGGCCGGGAATCAGAGGCCGGGAATGAGAGGCCGGGAATCAGAGGCTGGGAATCAGAGATGGGGAATCAGAGGCGGGGATTCAAACACGGGGAATCAGATCTGGGGAATCAGAGGCGGGGAATCAGATATGGGGAAACAGAGGCGGGGAATCAGAGGCTGGGAATCAGAGGCGCAGAAACAGAGGCGGGGTATCAGATATGGGGAATCAGAGGTGGGGAATCAGGGGCGGGGTATCAGAGGCTGGGTATCAGACACGGGGATTCAGAGGCGGGGAATCCGAGATGGGAATCAGAGGCGGGGAATCAGAGGCAGGGAATCAGATGTGCGGAATCAGAGATGGGGAATCAGAGGCAGCGAATCAGAGGCGGGGAACCAGAGGCGGGGAAACAGAGGTGGGGAATCAGATATGGGGAATCAGAGGTGGGGAATCAGAGGTTGGGAAACAGAGGCAGGGAATCAGAGGCGGGGAGTCAGAGGCGGGGAATCAGAGGCAGGGAATCAGATGGGCGGAATCAGAGATGGGGAATCAGAGGCAGTGAATCAGAGGCGGGGAACCAGAGGCGGGGTATCAGAGGCCGGGAATCAGAGGCCGGGAATGAGAGGCCGGGAATCAGAGGCCGGGAATCAGAGATGGGGAATCAGAGGTGGGGAATCAAACACGGGGAATCAGATCTGGGGAATCAGAGGCGGGGAATCAGAGTTGGGGAATCTGAGGCGGCGAATCAGATATGGGGAAACAGAGGCGGGGAATCAGAGGCGGGGAATCAGAGGCGCATAAACAGAGGCGGGGTATCAGATATGGGGAATCAGAGGTGGGGAATCAGGGGCGGGGTATCAGAGGCTGGGTATCAGACACGCGGATTCAGAGGTGGGAAATCAGAGATGGGGAATCAGAGGCGGGGAATCAGAGGCAGGGAATCAGATGTGCGGAATCAGAGATGGGGAATCAGAGGCAGCGAATCAGAGGCGGGGAACCAGAGGCGGGCATTCAGAGGTGGGGAATCAGAGATGGGGAATCAGAGGTTGGGAAACAGAGGCAGGGAAACAGAGGCGGGGAGTCAGAGGCGGGGAATCAGAGGCAGGGAATCAGATGTGCAGAATCAGAGATGGGGAATCAGAGGCAGCGAATCAGAGGCGGGGAACCAGAGGCGGGGATTCAGAGGCGGGGAATCAGATATGGGGAAACAGAGGCGGGGAATTAGAGGCGGGCAAACAGAGGCGGGGAATCAGATATGGGGAATCAGAGGTGGGGAATCAGAGGTTGTGAATCAGAGATGGGGAATCACAGGCGGGAAATCAGAGGCAGGGAATCAGAGCTGGGGAATCAGAGGCGGGGAATCAGAGCTGGGGAATCAGAGGCAGGGAATCAGAGTTGGGGATTCAGAGGCGGGAAATCAGAGCTGGGGAATCACAGGAGGGGAATCAGAGGCAGGGAATCAGAGGCGGGGAATCAGAGGCAGGGAATCAGATATGGGGATTCAGAGGTGGGGAATCAGAGGTTGGGAATCAGAGGCAGGGAATCGGAGGCAGGGAATCAGAGGCAGGGAATCAGATGTGGGGAATCAGAGGCGGGGAATCAGAGCTGGGGAATCAGAGTCGGGGAATCAGAGTTTGGGAATCAGAGGCGGGGAATTAGATATGGGGAAACAGAGGCGGGGAATCAGAGGTGGGGAAAGAGAGCTGGGGAATCAGAGGTGTGGAATCTGAGTTGGGGAATCAGAGGCGGGGAATCAGATATGGGGAATCAGAGGCGGGGAATCAGAGGCGCGGAAAGAGAGGCTTGGAATCAGATATGGGGAATCAGAGGTGGGGAATCAGATATGGGGAAACAGAGGCGGGGAATCAGAGGCGGGGAAACAGAGGCTGGGAATCTGATATGGGGAATCAGAGGTGGCGAATGAAAGGCGGTGAATTAGAGATGGGGAATCAGAGGCGGGGAATCAGAGGCAGGGAATCAAACACGGGGAATCAGAGGTGGGGAATCAGAGCTGGGGAATCAGAGGCTGGGTATCAGAGTTGGGGAAACAGAGGCGGGGAATCAGAGGCGGGGAATCAGAGGCGCAGAAACAGAGGCGGGGTATCAGATATGGGGAATCAGAGGTGGGGAATCAGGGGCGGGGTATCAGAGGCTGTGTATCAGACACGGGGATTCAGAGGCGGGGAATCAGAGATGGGGAATCAGAGGCGGGGAACCAGAGGCGGGGATTCAGAGATGGGGAATCAGATATGGGGAATCAGAGGCGGGGAATCAGAGGCAGGGAATCAGATGTGCGGAATCAGAGATGGGGAATCAGAGGCAGCGAATCAGAGGCGGGGAACCAGAGGCGGGGATTCAGAGGCGGGGAATCAGATATGGGGAAACAGAGGCGGGGAATTAGAGGCGGGCAAACAGAGGCGGGGAATCAGATATGGGGAATCAGAGGTGGGGAATCAGAGGTTGTGAATCAGAGATGGGGAATCACAGGCGGGAAATCAGAGGCGGGAAATCAGAGCTGGGGAATCAGAGGCGGGGAATCAGAGGCAGGGAATCAGAGGCGGGGAATCAGAGGCAGGGAATCAGATATGGGGATTCAGAGGTGGGGAATCAGAGGTTGGGAATCAGAGGCAGGGAATCGGAGGCAGGGAATCAGAGGCAGGGAATCAGATGTGGGGAATCAGAGGCGGGGAATCAGAGCTGGGGAATCAGAGTCGGGGAATCAGAGTTTGGGAATCAGAGGCGGGGAATTAGATATGGGGAAACAGAGGCGGGGAATCAGAGGTTGGGAAACAGAGCTGGGGAATCAGAGGTGGGGAATCAGAGTTGGGGAATCAGAGGCGGGGAATCAGATATGGGGAATCAGAGGCGGGGAATCAGAGGCGGGGAATCAGATATGGGGAAACAGAGGCGGGGAATTAGAGGCGGGCAAACAGAGGCGGGGAATCAGATATGGGGAATCAGAGGTGGGGAATCAGAGGTTGTGAATCAGAGATGGGGAATCACAGGCGGGAAATCAGAGGCAGGGAATCAGAGCTGGGGAATCAGAGGCGGGGAATCAGAGCTGGGGAATCAGAGGCAGGGAATCAGAGTTGGGGATTCAGAGGCGGGAAATCAGAGCTGGGGAATCACAGGAGGGGAATCAGAGGCAGGGAATCAGAGGCGGGGAATCAGAGGCAGGGAATCAGATATGGGGATTCAGAGGTGGGGAATCAGAGGTTGGGAATCAGAGGCAGGGAATCGGAGGCAGGGAATCAGAGGCAGGGAATCAGATGTGGGGAATCAGAGGCGGGGAATCAGAGCTGGGGAATCAGAGTCGGGGAATCAGAGTTTGGGAATCAGAGGCGGGGAATTAGATATGGGGAAACAGAGGCGGGGAATCAGAGGTGGGGAAAGAGAGCTGGGGAATCAGAGGTGTGGAATCTGAGTTGGGGAATCAGAGGCGGGGAATCAGATATGGGGAATCAGAGGCGGGGAATCAGAGGCGCGGAAAGAGAGGCTTGGAATCAGATATGGGGAATCAGAGGTGGGGAATCAGATATGGGGAAACAGAGGCGGGGAATCAGAGGCGGGGAAACAGAGGCTGGGAATCTGATATGGGGAATCAGAGGTGGCGAATGAAAGGCGGTGAATTAGAGATGGGGAATCAGAGGCGGGGAATCAGAGGCAGGGAATCAAACACGGGGAATCAGAGGTGGGGAATCAGAGCTGGGGAATCAGAGGCTGGGTATCAGAGTTGGGGAAACAGAGGCGGGGAATCAGAGGCGGGGAATCAGAGGCGCAGAAACAGAGGCGGGGTATCAGATATGGGGAATCAGAGGTGGGGAATCATCGGCGGGGTATCAGAGGCTGTGTATCAGACACGGGGATTCAGAGGCGGGGAATCAGAGATGGGGAATCAGAGGCGGGGAACCAGAGGCGGGGATTCAGAGATGGGGAATCAGATATGGGGAATCAGAGGCGGGGAATCAGAGGCAGGGAATCAGATGTGCGGAATCAGAGATGGGGAATCAGAGGCAGCGAATCAGAGGCGGGGAACCAGAGGCGGGGATTCAGAGGCGGGGAATCAGATATGGGGAAACAGAGGCGGGGAATTAGAGGCGGGCAAACAGAGGCGGGGAATCAGATATGGGGAATCAGAGGTGGGGAATCAGAGGTTGTGAATCAGAGATGGGGAATCACAGGCGGGAAATCAGAGGCGGGAAATCAGAGCTGGGGAATCAGAGGCGGGGAATCAGAGGCAGGGAATCAGAGGCGGGGAATCAGAGGCAGGGAATCAGATATGGGGATTCAGAGGTGGGGAATCAGAGGTTGGGAATCAGAGGCAGGGAATCGGAGGCAGGGAATCAGAGGCAGGGAATCAGATGTGGGGAATCAGAGGCGGGGAATCAGAGCTGGGGAATCAGAGTCGGGGAATCAGAGTTTGGGAATCAGAGGCGGGGAATTAGATATGGGGAAACAGAGGCGGGGAATCAGAGGTTGGGAAACAGAGCTGGGGAATCAGAGGTGGGGAATCAGAGTTGGGGAATCAGAGGCGGGGAATCAGATATGGGGAATCAGAGGCGGGGAATCAGAGGCGCGGAAAGAGAGGCGGGGAATCAGATATGGGGTATCAGAGGTGGGGAATCAGATATGGGGAAACAGAGGCGGGGAATCAGAGGCGGGGAAACAGAGGCGGGGAATTTGATATGGGGAATCAGAGGTGGCGAATGAAAGGCAGTGAATCAGAGATGGGGAATCAGAGGCGGGGAATCAGAGGCAGGGAATCAAACACGGGGTATCAGAGTTGGGGAATCAGAGGCGGGATATCAGATATGGGGAAACAGAGGTGGGGAATCAGAGGCAGGGAAACAGAGGTGGGGAATCAGAGGCGGGGAGTCAGAGGCGGGGAATCAGAGGCAGGGAATCAGATGTGCGGAATCAGAGATGGGTAATCAGAGGCAGCGAATCAGAGGCGGGGAACCAGAGGCGGGGAATCAGAGGCGGAGAATCAGAGCCTGGGAATCAGAGGCGGGGAATCAGAGGCGGGGAAACAGAGGCGGGGAAACAGATATGGGGACTCAGAGGTGGGGAATCAGAGGTTGGGAATCAGAGGCAGGGAATCAGAGGCAGGGAATCAGAGGCAGGGAACCAGAGTTGGGGATTCAGAGGCGGGGAATCAGAGCTGGGGAATCAGAGGCGGGGAATCAGAGGCAGGGAATCAGAGGCGGGGAATCAGAGGCAGGGAATCAGATATGGGGATTCAGAGGTTAGGAATCAGAGGTTGGGAATCAGAGGTGGGGATCAGAGTCGGGGAATCAGAGGCAGGGAATCAGATGTGCGGAATCAGAGATGGGGAATCAGAGGTGGGGAATCAGAGGCTGTGAATCAGAGATGGGGAATCAGAGGTGGGGAATCAGAGGCAGGAAATCAGACACGGGGATTCAGAGGCTGGGAATCAGACGGGGGGAATCAAAGGCGGGGAATCAGATATGGGGAAACAGAGGCGGGGAATCAGAGGCGGGCAAACAGAGGCGGGGAATTAGATATGGGGAATCAGAGGTGGGGAATCAGAGGTGGTGAATCAGAGATGGGGAATCACAGGCGGGGAATCAGAGGCAGGGAATAGAACGCGGGGAATCAGAGGCAGGGAATCAGAGTTGGGGCATCAGAGGTTGGGAATTAGATATGGGGAAACAGAGGCGGGGAATCAGAGGCAGGGAATCAGATGTGCGGAATCAGAGATGGGGAATCAGAGGCTGTGAATCAGAGATGGGGAATCAGAGGTGGGGAATCAGAGGCAGGAAATCAGACACGGGGATTCAGAGGCTGGGAATCAGACGGGGGGAATCAAAGGCGGGGAATCAGAGCTGGGGAATCAGAGGCAGGGAATCAGAGTTGGGGATTCAGATGCGGGGAATCAGATATGGGGAAACAGAGGCGGGGAATCAGAGGCGGGCAAACAGAGGCGGAGAATTAGATATGGGGAATCAGAGGTGGGGAATCAGAGGTGGTGAATCAGAGATGGGGAATCACAGGCGGGGAATCATAGGCAGGGAATAGAACGCGGGGAATCAGAGGCAGGGAATCAGAGTTGGGGCATCAGAGGTTGGGAATTAGATATGGGGAAACAAAGGCGGGGAATCAGAGGCGGGGAAACAGAGGCGGGAAATCAGATATGGGGAATCAGAGGTGGGGAATCAGAGGCAGGGAATCAGATGTGCGGAATCAGAGATGGGGAATCAGAGGCAGGGAATCAGAATCAGAAGCGGGGAATCAGAGGCCGGGAATCAGAGGCCGGGAATCAGATGCTGGGAATGAGAGGCCGGGAATCAGAGGTGGGGAATCAGAGTCCGGGAATCAGAGATGGGGATTCAGAGGCGGGGAATGAGATATGGAGAATCAGAGGCGGGGAATCAGAGGCGGGGAAACAGAGGTGGGAAATGAGATATGTGGAATCAGAGGTGGCGAATCAAAGGCGGTGAATCAGACATGGGGAATCAGAGGCGGGGAATCAGAGGCAGGGAATCAAACACGGGAAATCAGAGGCGGGGAATCAGAGCTGGGGAATCAGAGGCGGGGAATCTGAGTTGGGGAATCAGAGGCAGGGAATCAGATATGGGGAAACAGGGGCAGGGAATCAGAGGCGGGGAAACAGAGGCGGGGAATCAGATATGGGGAATCAGAGGTGTGGAATCAGAGGTTGGGAATCAGAGGCAGGGAATCAGAGGTGGGGAAACAGAGGCGGGGAATCAGATATGGGGAATCAGAGGTGGCGAATCAAAGGCGGTGAAACAGAGATGGGGAATCAGGGCGGGGAATCAGAGGCAGGGAATCAGAGGCTTGGAATCAGATGCAGGGAATCAGAGGCGGGGAATCAGAGGTGGGGAATCAGAGCTGGGGAATCAGAGGTGGGGAATCAGAGTTGGGGAATCAGAGGCGGGGTCTTAGATATTGGGAAACAGAGGCGGGGAATCAGAGGCGGGGAAACAGAGGGGGGTAATCAGAGGCAGGGAATCAGATGTGCGGAATCAGAGATGGGGAATCAGAGGCAGGGAATCAGAATCAGAAGCAGGGAATCAGAGGCCGGGAATCAGAGGCCGGAATCAGATGCCAGGAATAAGAGGCCGGGAATCAGAGGTGGGGAATCAGAGTCCGGGAATCAGAGATGGGGATTCAGAGGCGGGGAATGAGATATGGGGAATCAGAGGCGGGGAATCAGAGGCGGGGAAACAGAGGCGGGGAATCAGATTTGGGGAATCAGAGGTGGCGAATCAAAGGCGGTGAATCAGAGATGGGGAATCAGAGGCCGGGAATCAGAGGCAGGGAATCAGAGCTGGGGAATCAGAGGCGGGGAATCAGAGCTGGGGAATCAGAGGCGGGGAATCAGAGTTGGGGAATCAGAGGCGGGGAATCAGACGCAGGGAATCAATATGGGAAATCAGAGGTGGGGAATCAGAGGTTGGGAATCAGAGGAAGGGAATCAGAGGCGAGGAATCATAGCTGGGGAATCAGAGGCGGGGAATCAGAATTGGGGAATCAGAGATGGGGAATCAGAGATGGGGAATAGGAGGCGGGGAATCAGACGCGGGGAATCAGCGGTGGTGAATTCAAGATGTGGAATCAGAGGCGGGGAATCAGGGGCAGGGAATCAGACGCGGGGAATCAGAGGCGGGGAATCATAGCTGGCGAATCAGAGGCGGGGAATCAGAGGTGGGGAATCAGAGGCGGGGAATCAGATATTGGGAATCAGAGGTGGGGAATCAGAGGCGGGGAAACAGAGGCGGGGAATCAGATATGGGGAATCAGAGGTGGGGAATCAGAGGTTGTGAATCAGAGATGGGGAATCAGAGGCGGGGAATCAGAGGCCGGTAATCAGACGCGGGGAATCAGAGGCGGGGAATCAGACATGGGAAATTAGAGGCAGGGAATCAGAGTTGGGGATTCAGAGGCGGGGAATCAGATATGGGGAAACAGAGGCGGAAAATCAGAGGCGGGCAAATAGAGGCGGGGATCAGATATCGGGAAACAGAGGCGGGGAATCAGAGGCGGGGAAACAGAGGCGGGGAATCAGATATGGGGAATCAGAGGTGGGGAATCAGAGGTTGGGAATCAGAGATGCGGAATTAGAGGCGGGGAATGAGATATGGGGAATCAGAGGCGGGGAATCAGAGGCGGGGAAACAGAGGTGGGGAATCAGATATGGGGAATCAGAGGTGTGGAATCAGAGGTTGGGAATCAGAGGTTGGGAATCAGAGGCAGGGAATCAGAGGCTTGGAATCAGTTGCAGGGAATCAGATGCGGGGAATCAGAGGCGGGGAATCAGAGCTGGGGAATCAGAGGTGGGGAATCAGAGTTGGGGAATCAGAGGCGGGGACTTAGATATTGGGAAACAGAGGCGGGGAATCAAAGGTGGGGAAACAGAGGCGGGGAATCAGATATGGGGAATCAGAGGTGGGGAATCAGAGGCAGGGAATCAGATGTGCGGAATCAGAGATGGGGAATCAGAGGCAGGGAATCAGAATCAGAAGCAGGGAATCAGAGGCCGGGAATCAGAGGCCGGAATCAGATGCCGGGAATAGGAGGCCGGGAATCAGAGGTGGGGAATCAGAGTCCGGGAATCAGAGATGGGGATTTAGAGGCGGGGAATGAGATATGGGGAATCAGAGGCGGGGAATCAGAGGCGGGGAAACAGAGGCGGGGAATCAGATATGGGGAATCAGAGGTTGCGAATCAAAGGCGGTGAATCAGAGATGGGGAATCAGAGGCCGGGAATAAGAGGCAGGGAATCAAACACGGGGAATCAGATGTGGGGAATCAGAGCTGGGGAATCAGAGGCGGGGAATCAGAGTTGGGGAATCAGAGGCGGGGAATCAGACGCAGGGAATCAATATGGGAAATCAGAGGTGGGGAATCAGACGCAGGGAATCAATATGGGAAATCAGAGGTGGGGAATCAGAGGTTGGGAATCAGAGGAAGGGAATCAGAGGCGAGGAATCAGAGCTGGGGAATCAGAGGCGGGGAATCAGAATTGGGGAGTCAGAGATGGGGAATCAGAGATGGGGAATCAGAGGCGGGGAATCAGACGCGTGGAATCAGAGGTGGTGAATCAGAGATGTGGAATCAGAGGCGGGGAATCAGAGGCAGGGAATCAGACGCGGGGAATCAGAGGCGGGGAATCATAGCTGGCGAATCAGAGGCGGGGAATGAGATATGGGGAATCAGAGGCGGGGAATCAGAGGCGGGGAAACAGTGGCGAGGAATCAGATATCGGGAATCAGAGGTGTCGAATCAAAGGCGGTGAATCAGAGATGGGGAATCAGATGCGGGGAATCAGAGGCAGGGGATCAAACACGGGGAATCAGAGGCGGGGAATCAGAGCTGTGGAATCAGAGGCGGGGAATCAGAGGCGGGGAATCAGAGCTGGGGAATCAGAGGTGGGGAATCAGAGTCGGGGAATCAGAGGCAGGGAGTCGGATGTGCGGAATCAGAGATGGGGAATCAGAGGTGGGGAATCAGAGGCGGTGAATCTGAGATGGGGAATCAGAGGCGGGGAATCAGAGGCAGGTTATCAGACACGGAGATTCAGAGGCTGGGAATCAGACGGGGGAATCAAAGGCGGGGAATGAAGCTGGGGAATCAGAGGCAGGGAATCAGAGTTGGGGATTCAGAGGCGGGGAATCAGATATGGGGAAACAGAGGCGGGGAATCAGAGGCGGGCAAACAGAGGCGGGGATTTAGATATGGGGAATCAGTGGTGGGGAATCAGAGGTGGTTTATCAGAGATGGGGAATCACAGGCGGGGAATCAGAGGCAGGGAATAGAACACGGGGAATCAGAGGCAGGGAATCAGAGCTGGGGAATCAGAGGCGGGGAATCATAGTTGGGAATCAGAGGCGGGGAATCAGATATGGGGAAACAGAGGCGGGGAATCAGGGGCGGGGAAACAGAGGCGGGGAATCAGATATGGGGAATCGGATGCGGGGAATGAGAGGCGGGGAATCAGAGCTGGGGAATCAGATATGGGGAATCAGAGGTGGGGAATCAGAGGCGTGGAAACAGAGGCGGGGAATCAGATATGGGGAATCAGAGGTGGGGAATCAGAGGCAGGTAATCAGATGTGCGGAATCAGAGATGGGGAATCAGAGGCAGGGAATCAGAATCAGAAGCGGGGAGTCAGAGGCCGGGAATCAGAGGCCTGGAATCAGATGCTGGGAATAAGAGGCCGGGAATCAGTGGTGGGGAATCAGAGTCCGGGAATCAGAGATGGGGATTCAGAGGCGGGGAATGAGATATGGAGAATCAGAGGCGGGGAATCAGAGGCGGGAAAACAGAGGTGGGGAATCAGATATGGGGAATCAGAGGTGGCGAATCAAAGGTGGTGAATCAGAGATGGGGAATCAGAGGCGGGGAATCAGAGGCAGGGAATCAAACACGGGGAATCAGAGGCGGGGAATCAGAGCTGGGGAATCAGAGGCTGGGAATCAAAGTTGGGGAATCAGAGGCTGGGAATCAGATATGGGGAAACAGGGGCGGGGAATCAGAGGCGGGGAAACAGAGGCGGGGAATCAGATATGGGGAATCAGAGGCGGGGAATTAGAGTTGGGGAATCAGAGGCGGGGAATCAGAGGCGGGGAAACAGAGGCGGGGAATCAAACACGGGGAATCAGGTGGGGAATCAGAGGTTGGGAATCAGAGGCAGGGAATCAGAGGCGGGGAATCAGAGGCGGGGAATCAGAGGCAGGGAATCAGATGTGCGGAATCGGAGATGGGGAATCAGAGGCAGGGAATCAGAGGCGGGGAATCAGAGGCGGGGAATGAGAGGCCGGAAATCAGATATGGGGAAACAGAGGCGGGGAATCAGAGGCGGGGAAACAGAGGCTGGGAATCAGATATGGGGAATCAGAGGTGGGGAATCAGAGGTTGGGAATCAGAGGCAGGGAATCAGAGGCTTGGAATCAGATGCAGGGAATCAGATGTGCGGAATCAGAGATGGGGAATCAAAGGCAGGGAATCAGAATCAGAAGCAGGGAATCAGAGGCCGGGAATCAGAGGCCAGAATCAGATGCCGGGAATAAGATGCCGGAAATCAGAGGTGGGGAATCAGAGGTGGGGAATCAGAGTTGGGGAATCAGAGGCGGGGACTTAGATATTGGGAAACAGAGGCGGGGAATCAGAGGCGGGGAATCAGATATGGGGAATCAGAGATGGGGAATCAGAGGCAGGGAATCAGATGTGCGGAATCAGAGATGGGGAATCAAAGGCAGGGAATCAGAATGAGAAGCAGGGAATCAGAGGCCGGGAATCAGAGGCCGGAATCAGATGCCGGGAATAAGAGGCCGGAAATCAGAGGTGGGGAATCAGAATCCAGGAATCAGAGATGGGGATTCAGAGGCGGGGAATGAGATATGGGGAATCAGAGGCGGGGAATCAGAGGCGGGGAAACAGAGGCGGGGAATCAGATATGGCGAATCAGAGGTGGCGAATCAAAGGCGGTGAATCAGAGATGGGGAATCAGAGGCCGGGAATCAGAGGCAGGGAATCAAACACGGGGAATCAGAGGAGGGGAATCAGAATTGGGGAATCAGAGATGGGGAATCAGAGATGGGGAATCAGAGGCAGGGAATCAGATGCGGGGAATCAGAGGTGGTGAATCAGAGATGTGGAATCAGAGGCGGGGAATCAGAGGCAGGGAATCAGACGCGGGGAATAAGAGGCGGGGAATCATAGCGGGCGAATCAGAGGCGGGGAATCAGAGGTGGGGAATCAGAGGCGGGGAATCAGATATTGGGAATCAGAGGTGGGGAATCAGAGGCGGGGAAACAGAGGCGGGGAATCAGATATGGGGTATCAGAGGTGGGGAATCAGAGGTTGTGAATCAGAGATGGGGAATCAGAGGCGGGGAATCAGAGGCCGGTAATCAGACGCGGGGAATCAGAGGCGGGGAATCAGAGCTGGGAAATTAGAGGCAGGGAATCAGAGTTGGGGATTCAGAGGCGGGGAATCAGATATGGGGAAACAGAGGCGGGGAATCAGAGGCGGGCAAATAGAGGCGGGGATCAGATATGGGGAAACAGAGGCGGGGAATCAGAGGCGGGGAAACAGAGGCGGGGAATCAGATATGGGGATCAGAGGTGGGGAATCAGAGGTTGGGAATCAGAGGCTGGGAATCAGAGGCTGGGAATCAGATGCATGGAATCAGATGCGGGGAATCAGAGGCGGGGAATCAGAGCTGGGGAATCAGAGGTGGGGAATCAAAGTTGGGGAATCAGAGGCGGGGACTTAGATATGGGGAAACAGAGGCGGGGAATCAGAGGCGGGGAAACAGAGGCGGGGAATCAGATATGGGGAATCAGAGGTGGGGAATCAGAGGCAGGGAATTAGATTTGCGGAATCAGAGATGGAGAATCAGAAGCAGGGAATCAGAGGCCGGGAATCAGAGGCCGGAATCAGATGCCGGGAATAAGAGGACGGGAAACATTGGTGTGGAATCAGAGTCCGGGACTCAGAGATGGGGAATCAGAGGCGGGGAATGAGATATGGGGAATCAGAGGAGGGGAATCAGAGGCGGGGAAACAGAGGCGAGGAATCAGATATGGGGAATCAGAGGTGGCGAATCAAAGGCGTTGAATCAGAGATGGGGAATCAGAGGTGGGGAATCAGAGGCAGGGAATCAAACACGGGGAATCAGAGGCGGGGAATCAGAGCTGGGGAATCAGAGGCGGGGAATCAGAGTTGGGGAATCAGAGGCGGGGAATCAGAGCTGGGGAATCAGAGGTGGGGATCAGAGTCGGGGAATCAGAGGCAGGGAATCAGATGTGCGGAATCAGAGATGGGGAATCAGAGGTGGGGAATCAGAGGCTGTGAATCAGAGATGGGGAATCAGAGGCGGGGAATCAGAGGCTGGAAATCAGACACGGGGACTCAGAGGCTGGGAATCAGACGGGGGGAATCAAAGGCGGGGAATCAGAGCTGGGGAATCAGAGGCAGGGAATCAGAGTTGGGGATTCAGAGGCGGGGAATCAGATATGGGGAAACAGAGGCGGGGAATCAGAGGCGGGCAAACAGAGGCGGGGAATTAGATATGGGGAATCAGAGGTGGGGAATCAGAGGTGGTGAATCAGAGATGGGGAATCACAGGCGGGGAATCAGAGGCAGGGAATAGAACGCGGGGTATCAGAGGCAGGGAATCAGAGTTGGGGCATCAGAGGTTGGGAATTAGATATGGGGAAACAGGCGGGGAATCAGAGGCGGGGAAACAGAGGCGGGAAATCTGATATGGGGAATCAGAGGTGGGGAATCAGAGGCAGGGAATCAGATGTGCGGAATCAGAGATGGGGAATCAGAGGCAGGGAATCAGAATCAGAAGCGGGGAATCGGAGGCCGGGAATCAGAGGCCGGGAATCAGATGCTGGGAATAAGAGGCCGGGAATCAGAGGTGGGGAATCAGAGTCCGGGAATCAGAGATGGGGATTCAGAGGCGGGGAATGAGATATGGAGAATCAGAGGCGGGGAATCAGAGGCGGGGAAACAGAGGTGGGGAATCAGATATGTGGAATCAGAGGTGGGGAATCAGAGGCTGTGAATCAGAGATGGGGAATCAGAGGTGGGGAATCAGAGGCAGGAAATCAGACACGGGGATTCAGAGGCTGGGAATCAGACGGGGGGAATCAAAGGCGGGGAATCAGAGGCCGGAATCAGATGCCGGGAATAAGAGGCCGGAAATCAGAGGTGGGGAATCAGAATCCAGGAATCAGAGATGGGGATTCAGAGGCGGGGAATGAGATATGGGGAATCAGAGGCGGGGAATCAGAGGCGGGGAAACAGAGGCGGGGAATCAGATATGGCGAATCAGAGGTGGCGAATCAAAGGCGGTGAATCAGAGATGGGGAATCAGAGGCCGGGAATCAGAGGCAGGGAATCAAACACGGGGAATCAGAGGAGGGGAATCAGAATTGGGGAATCAGAGATGGGGAATCAGAGATGGGGAATCAGAGGCAGGGAATCAGATGCGGGGAATCAGAGGTGGTGAATCAGAGATGTGGAATCAGAGGCGGGGAATCAGAGGCAGGGAATCAGACGCGGGGAATAAGAGGCGGGGAATCATAGCGGGCGAATCAGAGGCGGGGAATCAGAGGTGGGGAATCAGAGGCGGGGAATCAGATATTGGGAATCAGAGGTGGGGAATCAGAGGCGGGGAAACAGAGGCGGGGAATCAGATATGGGGTATCAGAGGTGGGGAATCAGAGGTTGTGAATCAGAGATGGGGAATCAGAGGCGGGGAATCAGAGGCCGGTAATCAGACGCGGGGTATCAGAGGCGGGGAATCAGAGCTGGGAAATTAGAGGCAGGGAATCAGAGTTGGGGATTCAGAGGCGGGGAATCAGATATGGGGAAACAGAGGCGGGGAATCAGAGGCGGGCAAATAGAGGCGGGGATCAGATATGGGGAAACAGAGGCGGGGAATTAGAGGCGGGGAAACAGAGGCGGGGAATCAGATATGGGGATCAGAGGTGGGGAATCAGAGGTTGGGAATCAGAGGCTGGGAATCAGAGGCTGGGAATCAGATGCATGGAATCAGATGCGGGGAATCAGAGGCGGGGAATCAGAGCTGGGGAATCAGAGGTGGGGAATCAAAGTTGGGGAATCAGAGGCGGGGACTTAGATATGGGGAAACAGAGGCGGGGAATCAGAGGCGGGGAAACAGAGGCGGGGAATCAGATATGGGGAATCAGAGGTGGCGAATCAAAGGCGTTGAATCAGAGATGGGGAATCAGAGGTGGGGAATCAGAGGCAGGGAATCAAACACGGGGAATCAGAGGCGGGGAATCAGAGCTGGGGAATCAGAGGCGGGGAATCAGAGTTGGGGAATCAGAGGCGGGGAATCAGAGCTGGGGAATCAGAGGTGGGGATCAGAGTCGGGGAATCAGAGGCAGGGAATCAGATGTGCAGAATCAGAGATGGGGAATCAGAGGTGGGGAATCAGAGGCTGTGAATCAGAGATGGGGAATCAGAGGCGGGGAATCAGAGGCTGGAAATCAGACACGGGGACTCAGAGGCTGGGAATCAGACGGGGGGAATCAAAGGCGGGGAATCAGAGCTGGGGAATCAGAGGCAGGGAATCAGAGTTGGGGATTCAGAGGCGGGGAATCAGATATGGGGAAACATAGGCGGGGAATCAGAGGCGGGCAAACAGGGGCGGGGAATTAGATATGGGGAATCAGAGGTGGGGAATCAGAGGTGGTGAATAAGAGATGGGGAATCACAGGCGGGGAATCAGAGGCAGGGAATAGAACGCGGGGAATCAGAGGCAGGGAATCAGAGTTGGGGCATCAGAGGTTGGGAATTAGATATGGGGAAACAGGCGGGGAATCAGAGGCGGGGAAACAGAGGCGGGAAATCTGATATGGGGAATCAGAGGTGGGGAATCAGAGGCAGGGAATCAGATGTGCGGAATCAGAGATGGGGAATCAGAGGCAGGGAATCAGAATCAGAAGCGGGGAATCGGAGGCCGGGAATCAGAGGCCGGGAATCAGATGCTGGGAATAAGAGGCCGGGAATCAGAGGTGGGGAATCAGAGTCCGGGAATCAGAGATGGGGATTCAGAGGCGGGGAATGAGATATGGAGAATCAGAGGCGGGGAATCAGAGGCGGGGAAACAGAGGTGGGGAATCAGATATGTGGAATCAGAGGTGGGGAATCAGAGGCTGTGAATCAGAGATGGGGAATCAGAGGTGGGGAATCAGAGGCAGGAAATCAGACACGGGGATTCAGAGGCTGGGAATCAGACGGGGGGAATCAAAGGTGGGGAATCAGAGCTGGGGAATCAGAGGCAGGGAATCAGAGGTGGGGAATCAGAGGTGGGGAATCAGAGTTGGGGAATCAGAGGCGGGGACTTAGATATTGGGAAACAGAGGCGGGGAATCAGAGGCGGGGAATCAGATATGGGGAATCAGAGATGGGGAATCAGAGGCAGGGAATCAGATGTGCGGAATCAGAGATGAGGAATCAAAGGCAGGGAATCAGAATCAGAAGCAGGGAATCAGAGGCCGGGAATCAGAGGCCGGAATCAGATGCCGGGAATAAGAGGCCGGAAATCAGAGGTGGGGAATCAGAGTCCGGGAATCAGAGATGGGGATTCAGAGGCGGGGAATGAGATATGGGGAAATAGAGGCGGGGAATCAGAGGCGGGGAAACAGATGCGGGGAATCAGATATGGCGAATCAGAGGCGGCGAATCAAAGGCGGTGAATCAGAGATGGGGAATCAGAGGCTTGGAATCAGATGCAGGGAATCAGATGCGGCGAATCAGAGGCGGGGAATTGAGCTGGGGAATCAGAGGCGGGGACTTAGATATTGGGAAACAGAGGCGGGGAATCAGAGGCGGGGAAACAGAGGCGGGGAATCAGATATGGGGAATCAGAGATGGGGAATCAGAGGCAGGGAATCAGATGTGCGGAATCAGAGATGGGGAATCAAAGGCAGGGAATCAGAATCAGAAGCAGGGAATCAGATGCCGGGAATCAGAGGCCGGAATCAGATGCCGGGAATAAGAGGCCGGAAATCAGAGGTGGGGAATCAGAGTCCGAGCATCAGAGATGGGGATTCAGAGGCGGGGAATGAGATATGGGGAATAAGAGGCGGGGAATCAGAGGCGGGGAAACAGAGGCGGGGAATCAGATATGGCGAATCAGAGGTGGCGAATCAAAGGCGGTGAATCAGAGATGGGGAATCAGAGGCCGGGAATCAGAGGCAGGGAATCAAACACGGGGAATCAGAGGAGGGGAATCAGAATTGGGGAATCAGAGATGGGGAATCAGAGATGGGGAATCAGAGGCAGGGAATCAGACGCGGGGAATCAGAGGTGGTGAATCAGAGATGTGGAATCAGAGGCGGGGAATCAGAGGCAGGGAATCAGACGCGGGGAATAAGAGGCGGGGAATCATAGCTGGCGAATCAGAGGCGGGTAATCAGAGGTGGGGAATCAGAGGCGGGGAATCAGATATTGGGATTCAGAGGTGGGGAATCAGAGGCGGGGAAACAGAGGCGGGGAATCAGATATGGGGTATCAGAGGTGGGGAATCAGAGGTTGTGAATCAGAGATGGGGAATCAGAGGCGGGGAATCAGAGGCCGGTAATCAGACGCGGGGAATCAGAGGCGGGGAATCAGAGCTGCGAAATTAGAGGCAGGGAATCAGAGTTGGGGATTCAGAGGCGGGGAATCAGATATGGGGAAACAGAGGCGGGGAATCAGAGGCGGGCAAATAGAGGCGGGGATCAGATATGGGGAAACAGAGGCGGGGAATCAGAGGCGGGGAAACAGAGGCGGGGAATCAGATATGGGGATCAGAGGTGGGGAATCAGAGGTTGGGAATCAGAGGCTGGGAATCAGAGGCTGGGAATCAGATGCATGGAATCAGATGCAGGGAATCAGAGGCGGGGAATCAGAGCTGGGGAATCAGAGGTGGGGAATCAAAGTTGGGGAATCAGAGGCGGGGACTTAGATATGGGGAAACAGAGGCGGGGAATCAGAGGCGGGGAAACAGAGGCGGGGAATCAGATATGGGGAATCAGAGGTGGGGAATCAGAGGCAGGGAATTAGATTTGCGGAATCAGAGATGGGGAATCAGAAGCAGGGAATCAGAGGCCGGGAATCAGAGGCCGGAATCATATGCCGGGAATAAGAGGCCGGGAATCAGAGGTGGGGAATCAGAGTCCGGGAATCAGAGATGGGGAATCAGAGGCGGGGAATGAGATATGGGGAATCAGAGGAGGGGAATCAGAGGCGGGGAAACAGAGGCGAGGAATCAGATATGGGGAATCAGAGGTGGCGAATCAAAGGCGTTGAATCAGAGATGGGGAATCAGAGGCGGGGAATCAGAGGCAGGGAATCAAACACGGGGAATCAGAGGCGGGGAATCAGAGCTGGGGAATCAGAGGTGGGGTTCAGAGTCGGGGAATCAGAGGCAGGGAATCAGATGTGCGGAATCAGAGATGGGGAATCAGAGGTGGGGAATCAGAGGCTGTGAATCAGAGATGGGGAATCAGAGGCGGGGAATCAGAGGCTGGAAATCAGACACGGGGACTCAGAGGCTGGGAATCAGACGGGGGGAATCAAAGGCGGGGAATCAGAGCTGGGGAATCAGAGGCAGGGAATCAGAGTTGGGGATTCAGAGGCGGGGAATCAGATATGGGGAAACAGAGGCGGGGAATCAGAGGCGGGCAAACAGAGGCGGGGAATTAGATATGGGGAATCAGAGGTGGGGAATCAGAGGTGGTGAATCAGAGATGGGGAATCACAGGCGGGGAATCAGAGGCAGGGAATAGAACGCGGGGAATCAGAGGCAGGGAATCAGAGTTGGGGCATCAGAGGTAGGGAATTAGATATGGGGAAACAGAGGCGGGGAATCAGAGGCGGGGAAACAGAGGCGGGAAATCAGATATGGGGAATCAGAAGTGGGGAATCAGAGGCAGGGAATCAGATGTGCGGAATCAGAGATGTGGAATCAGAGGCAGGGAATCAGAATCAGAAGCGGGGAATCAGAGGCCGGGAATCAGAGGCCGGGAATCAGATGCTGGGAATAAGAGGCCGGGAATCAGAGGTGGGGAATCAGAGTCCGGGAATCAGAGATGGGGATTCAGAGGCGGGGAATGAGATATGGAGAATCAGAGGCGGGGAATCAGAGGCGGGGAAACAGAGGTGGGGAATCAGATATGTGGAATCAGAGGTGGGGAATCAGAGGCTGTGAATCAGAGATGGGGAATCAGAGGTGGGGAATCAGAGGCAGGAAATCAGACACGGGGATTCAGAGGCTGGGAATCAGACGGGGGGTTTCAGAGGCTGGGAATCAGACGGGGGAATCAAAGGCGGGGAATCAGAGCTGGGGTATCAGAGGCAGGGAATCAGACTTGGGGATTCAGAGGCGGGGAATCAGATATGGGGAAACAGAGGCGGGGAATCAGAGTCGGGCAAACAGAGGCGGGGAATTAGATATGGGGAATCAGAGGTGGGGAATCAGAGGTGGTGAATCAGAGATGGGGAATCACAGGCGGGGAATCAGAGGCAGGGAATAGAACGCGGGGAATCAGAGGCAGGGAATCAGAGTTGGGGCATCAGAGGTTGGGAATTAGATATGGGGAAACAGAGGCGGGGAATCAGAGGCGGGGAAACAGAGGCGGGATATCAGATATGGGGAATCAGAGGTGGGGAATCAGAGGCAGGGAATCAGATGTGCGGAATCAGAGATGGGGAATCAGAGGCAGGGAATCAGAATCAGAAGCGGGGAATCAGAGGCCGGGAATCGGAGGCCGGGAATCAGATGCTGGGAATAAGAGGCCGGGATTCAGAGGTGGGGAATCAGAGTCCGGGAATCAGAGATGAGGATTCAGAGGCGGGGAATGAGATATGGAGAATCAGAGGCGGGGAATCAGAGGCGGGGAAACAGAGGTGGGGAATCAGATATGTGGAATCAGAGGTGGCGAATCAAAGGCGGTGAATCAGAGATGGGGAATCAGAGGCGGGGAATCAGAGGCAGGGAATCAAACACTGGAAATCAGAGGCGGGGAATCAGAGCTGGGGAATCAGAGGCGGGGAATCAGAGTTGGGGAATCAGAGGCAGGGAATCAGATATGGGGAAACAGGGGCAGGGAATCAGAGGCGGGGAAACAGAGGCGGGGAATCAGATATGGGGAATCAGAGGTGTGGAATCAGAGGTTGGGAATCAGAGGCAGGGAATCAGAGGCGGGGAAACAGAGGCGGGGAATCAGATATGGGGAATCAGAGGTGGCGAATCAAAGGCGGTGAAACAGAGATGGGGAATCAGGGCAGGGAATCAGAGGCAGGGAATCAAACACGGGGAATCAGAGCTGGGGAATCAGAGGCGGGGAATTAGAGTTGGGGAATCAGAGGAGGGGAATCAGAGGCGGGGAAACAGAGGCGGGGAATCAGATATGGGGAATCAGAGGTGGGGAATCAGAGGTTGGGAATCAGAGGCAGGGAATCAGAGGCGGGGAATCAGAGGCGGGGAATCAGAGGCATGGAATCAGATGTGCGGAATCGGAGATGGGGAATCAGAGGCAGGGAATCAGAGGCGGGGATTCAGAGGCGGGGAATCAGAGGCCGGGAATCAGATATGGGGAAACAGAGGTGGGGAATCAGAGGCGGGGAAACAGAGGCGGGGATTCAGATATGGGGAATCATAGGTGGGGAATCAGAGGTTGGGAATCAGAGGCAGGGAATCAGAGGCTTGGAATCAGATGCAGGGAATCAGATGCGGGGAATCAGAGGCGGGGAATCAGAGCTGGGGAAACAGAGGTGGGGAATCAGAGTTGGGGAATCAGAGGCGGGGACTTAGATATTGGGAAACAGAGGCGGGGAATCAGAGGCGGGGAAACAGAGGCGGGGAGTCAGATATGGGGAATCAGAGGTGGGGAATCAGAGGCAGGGAATCAGATGTGCGGAATCAGAGATGGGGAATCAGAGGCAGGGAGTCAGAATCAGAAGCAGGGAATCAGAGGCCGGGAATCAGAGGCCTGAATCAGATGCCGGGAATAAGAGGCCGGGAATCAGAGGTGGGGAATCAGAGTCCGGGAATCAGAGGCGGGGAAACAGAGGCGGGGAATCAGATATGGGGTATCAGAGGTGGGGAATCAGATATGGGGAAACAGAGGCGGGGAATCAGAGGCGGGGAAACAGAGGCGGGGAATTTGATATGGGGAATCAGAGGTGGCGAATGAAAGGCAGTGAATCAGAGATGGGGAATCAGAGGCGGGGAATCAGAGGCAGGGAATCAAACACGGGGAATCAGAGGTGGGGAATCAGAGCTGGGGAATCAGAGGCGGGGTATCAGAGTTGGGGAATCAGAGGCGGGATATCAGATATGGGGAAACAGAGGTGGGGAATCAGAGGCAGGGAAACAGAGGTGGGGAATCAGATATGGGGAATCAGAGGTGGGGAATCAGAGGTTGGGAAACAGAGGCAGGGAATCAGAGGCGGGGAGTCAGAGGCGGGGAATCAGAGGCAGGGAATCAGATGTGCGGAATCAGAGATGGGTAATCAGAGGCAGCGAATCAGAGGCGGGGAACCAGAGGCGGGGAATCAGAGGCGGAGAATCAGAGCCTGGGAATCAGAGGCGGGGAATCAGAGGCGGGGAAACAGAGGCGGGGAAACAGATATGGGGACTCAGAGGTGGGGAATCAGAGGTTGGGAATCAGAGGCAGGGAATCAGAGGCAGGGAATCAGAGGCAGGGAACCAGAGTTGGGGATTCAGAGGCGGGGAATCAGAGCTGGGGAATCAGAGGCGGGGAATCAGAGGCAGGGAATCAGAGGCGGGGAATCAGAGGCAGGGAATCAGATATGGGGATTCAGAGGTTAGGAATCAGAGGTTGGGAATCAGAGTTGGGGATCAGAGTCGGGGAATCAGAGGCAGGGAATCAGATGTGCGGAATCAGAGATGGGGAATCAGAGGTGGGGAATCAGAGGCTGTGAATCAGAGATGGGGAATCAGAGGTGGGGAATCAGAGGCAGGAAATCAGACACGGGGATTCAGAGGCTGGGAATCAGACGGGGGGAATCAAAGGCGGGGAATCAGATATGGGGAAACAGAGGCGGGGAATCAGAGGCGGGGAATCAGAGGCAGGGAATAGAATGCGGGGAATCAGAGGCAGGGAATCAGAGTTGGGGCATCAGAGGTTGGGAATTAGATATGGGGAAACAGATGCGGGGAATCAGAGGCAGGGAATAGAACGCGGGGAATCAGAGGCAGGGAATCAGAGTTGGGGCATCAGAGGTTGGGAATTAGATATGGGGAAACAGATGCGGGGAATCAGAGGCAGGGAATCAGATGTGCGGAATCAGAGATGGGGAATCAGAGGCTGTGAATCAGAGATGGGGAATCAGAGGTGGGGAATCAGAGGCAGGAAATCAGACACGGGGATTCAGAGGCTGGGAATCAGACGGGGGGAATCAAAGGCGGGGAATCAGAGCTGGGGAATCAGAGGCAGGGAATCAGAGTTGGGGATTCAGATGCGGGGAATCAGATATGGGGAAACAGAGGCGGGGAATCAGAGGCGGGCAAACAGAGGCGGGGAATTAGATATGGGGAATCAGAGGTGGGGAATCAGAGGTGGTGAATCAGAGATGGGGAATCACAGGCGGGGAATCATAGGCAGGGAATAGAACGCGGGGAATCAGAGGCAGGGAATCAGAGTTGGGGCATCAGAGGTTGGGAATTAGATATGGGGAAACAGAGGCGGGGAATCAGAGGCGGGGAAACAGAGGCGGGAAATCAGATATGGGGAATCAGAGGTGGGGAATCAGAGGCAGGGAATCAGATGTGCGGAATCAGAGATGGGGAATCAGAGGCAGGGAATCAGAATCAGAAGCGGGGAATCAGAGGCCGGGAATCAGAGGCCGGGAATCAGATGCTGGGAATGAGAGGCCGGGAATCAGAGGTGGGGAATCAGAGTCGGGGAATCAGAGATGGGGATTCAGAGGCGGGGAATGAGATATGGAGAATCAGAGGCGGGGAATCAGAGGCGGGGAAACAGAGGTGGAGAATGAGATATGTGGAATCAGAGGTGGCGAATCAAAGGCGGTGAATCAGACATGGGGAATCAGAGGCGGGGAATCAGAGGCAGGGAATCAAACACGGGAAATCAGAGGCGGGGAATCAGAGCTGGGGAATCAGAGGCGGGGAATCTGAGTTGGGGAATCAGAGGCAGGGAATCAGATATGGGGAAACAGGGGCAGGGAATCAGAGGCGGGGAAACAGAGGCGGGGAATCAGATATGGGAAATCAGAGGTGTGGAATCAGAGGTTGGGAATCAGAGGCAGGGAATCAGAGGCGGGGAAACAGAGGCGGGGAATCAGATATGGGGAATCAGAGGTGGCGAATCAAAGGCGGTGAAACAGAGATGGGGAATCAGGGCGGGGAATCAGAGGCAGGGAATCAGAGGCTTGGAATCAGATGCAGGGAATCAGAGGCGGGGAATCAGAGGTGGGGAATCAGAGCTGGGGAATCAGAGGTGGGGAATCAGAGTTGGGGAATCAGAGGCGGGGACTTAGATATTGGGAAACAGAGGCGGGGAATCAGAGGCGGGGAAACAGAGGGGGGTAATCAGAGGCAGGGAATCAGATGTGCGGAATCAGAGATGGGGAATCAGAGGCAGGGAATCAGAATCAGAAGCAGGGAATCAGAGGCCGGGAATCAGAGGCCGGAATCAGATGCCGGGAATAAGAGGCCGGGAATCAGAGGTGGGGAATCAGAGTCCGGGAATCAGAGATGGGGATTCAGAGGCGGGGAATGAGATATGGGGAATCAGAGGCGGGGAATCAGAGGCGGGGAAACAGAGGCGGGGAATCAGATTTGGGGAATCAGAGGTGGCGAATCAAAGGCGGTGAATCAGAGATGGGGAATCAGAGGCCGGGAATCAGAGGCAGGGAATCAGAGCTGGGGAATCAGAGGCGGGGAATCAGAGCTGGGGAATCAGAGGCGGGGAATCAGAGTTGGGGAATCAGAGGCGGGGAATCAGACGCAGGGAATCAATATGGGAAATCAGAGGTGGGGAATCAGAGGTTGGGAATCAGAGGAAGGGAATCAGAGGCGAGGAATCATAGCTGGGGAATCAGAGGCGGGGAATCAGAATTGGGGAATCAGAGATGGGGAATCAGAGATGGGGAATCAGAGGCGGGGAATCAGACGCGGGGAATCAGCGGTGGTGAATCAGAGATGTGGAATCAGAGGCGGGGAATCAGAGGCAGGGAATCAGACGCGGGGAATCAGAGGCGGGGAATCATAGCTGGCAAATCAGAGGCGGGGAATCAGAGGTGGGGAATCAGAGGCGGGGAATCAGATATTGGGAATCAGAGGTGGGGAATCAGAGGCGGGGAAACAGAGGCGGGGAATCAGATATGGGGAATCAGAGGTGGGGAATCAGAGGTTGTGAATCATAGCTGGGGAATCAGAGGCGGGGAATCAGAATTGGGGAATCAGAGATGGGGAATCAGAGATGGGGAATCAGAGGCGGGGAATCAGACGCGGGGAATCAGCGGTGGTGAATCAGAGATGTGGAATCAGAGGCGGGGAATCAGAGGCAGGGAATCAGACGCGGGGAATCAGAGGCGGGGAATCATAGCTGGCAAATCAGAGGCGGGGAATCAGAGGTGGGGAATCAGAGGCGGGGAATCAGATATTGGGAATCAGAGGTGGGGAATCAGAGGCGGGGAAACAGAGGCGGGGAATCAGATATGGGGAATCAGAGGTGGGGAATCAGAGGTTGTGAATCAGAGATGGGGAATCAGAGGCGGGGAATCAGAGGCGGGGAATCAGATATGGGGAATCAGAGGTGGGGAATCAGAGGTTGGGAATCAGAGATGCGGAATTAGAGGCGGGGAATGAGATATGGGGAATCAGAGGCGGGGAATCAGAGGCGGGGAAACAGAGGTGGGGAATCAGATATGGGGAATCAGAGGTGTGGAATCAGAGGTTGGGAATCAGAGGTTGGGAATCAGAGGCAGGGAATCAGAGGCTTGGAATCAGTTGCAGGGAATCAGATGCGGGGAATCAGAGGCGGGGAATCAGAGCTGGGGAATCAGAGGTGGGGAATCAGAGTTGGTGAATCAGAGGCGGGGACTTAGATATTGGGAAACAGAGGCGGGGAATCAAAGGTGGGGAAACAGAGGCGGGGAATCAGATATGGGGAATCAGAGGTGGGGAATCAGAGGCAGGGAATCAGATGTGCGGAATCAGAGATGGGGAATCAGAGGCAGGGAATCAGAATCAGAAGCAGGGAGTCAGAGGCCGGGAATCAGAGGCCGGAATCAGATGCCGGGAATAAGAGGCCGGGAATCAGAGGTGGGGAATCAGAGTCCGGGAATCAGAGATGGGGATTTAGAGGCGGGGAATGAGATATGGGGAATCAGAGGCGGGGAATCAGAGGCGGGGAAACAGAGGCGGGGAATCAGATATGGGGAATCAGAGGTTGCGAATCAAAGGCGGTGAATCAGAGATGGGGAATCAGAGGCCGGGAATCAGAGGCAGGGAATCAAACACGGGGAATCAGATGCGGGGAATCAGAGCTGGGGAATCAGAGGCGGGGAATCAGAGTTGGGGAATCAGAGGCGGGGAATCAGACGCAGGGAATCAATATGGGAAATCAGAGGTGGGGAATCAGACGCAGGGAATCAATATGGGAAATCAGAGGTGGGGAATCAGAGGTTGGGAATCAGAGGAAGGGAATCAGAGGCGAGGAATCAGAGCTGGGGAATCAGAGGCGGGGAATCAGAATTGGGGAGTCAGAGATGGGGAATCAGAGATGGGGAATCAGAGGCGGGGAATCAGACGCGTGGAATCAGAGGTGGTGAATCAGAGATGTGGAACCAGAGGCGGGGAATCAGAGGCAGGGAATCAGACGCGGGGAATCAGAGGCGGGGAATCATAGCTGGCGAATCAGAGGCGGGGAATGAGATATGGGGAATCAGAGGCGGGGAATCAGAGGCGGGGAAACAGTGGCGAGGAATCAGATATCGGGAATCAGAGGTGTCGAATCAAAGGCGGTGAATCAGAGATGGGGAATCAGATGCGGGGAATCAGAGGCAGGGGATCAAACACGGGGAATCAGAGGCGGGGAATCAGAGCTGTGGAATCAGAGGCGGGGAATCAGAGGCGGGGAATCAGAGCTGGGGAATCAGAGGTGGGGAATCAGAGTCGGGGAATCAGAGGCAGGGAGTCGGATGTGCGGAATCAGAGATGGGGAATCAGAGGTGGGGAATCAGAGGCGGTGAATCTGAGATGGGGAATCAGAGGCGGGGAATCAGAGGCAGGTTATCAGACACGGAGATTCAGAGGCTGGGAATCAGACGGGGGAATCAAAGGCGGGGAATGAAGCTGGGGAATCAGAGGCAGGGAATCAGAGTTGGGGATTCAGAGGCGGGGAATCAGATATGGGGAAACAGAGGCGGGGAATCAGAGGCGGGCAAACAGAGGCGGGGATTTAGATATGGGGAATCAGTGGTGGAGAATCAGAGGTGGTTTATCAGAGATGGGGAATCACAGGCGGGGAATCAGAGGCAGGGAATAGAACACGGGGAATCAGAGGCAGGGAATCAGAGCTGGGGAATCAGAGGCGGGGAATCATAGTTGGGAATCAGAGGCGGGGAATCAGATATGGGGAAACAGAGGCGGGGAATCAGGGGCGGGGAAACAGAGGCGGGGAATCAGATATGGGGAATCGGATGCGGGGAATGAGAGGCGGGGAATCAGAGCTGGGGAATCAGATATGGGGAATCAGAGGTGGGGAATCAGAGGCGTGGAAACAGAGGCGGGGAATCAGATATGGGGAATCAGAGGTGGGGAATCGGAGGCAGGTAATCAGATGTGCGGAATCAGAGATGGGGAATCAGAGGCAGGGAATCAGAATCAGAAGCGGGGAGTCAGAGGCCGGGAATCAGAGGCCTGGAATCAGATGCTGGGAATAAGAGGCCGGGAATCAGTGGTGGGGAATCAGAGTCCGGGAATCAGAGATGGGGATTCAGAGGCGGGGAATGAGATATGGAGAATCAGAGGCGGGGAATCAGAGGCGGGAAAACAGAGGTGGGGAATCAGATATGGGGAATCAGAGGTGGCGAATCAAAGGTGGTGAATCAGAGATGGGGAATCAGAGGCGGGGAATCAGAGGCAGGGAATCAAACACGGGGAATCAGAGGCGGGGAATCAGAGCTGGGGAATCAGAGGCTGGGAATCAAAGTTGGGGAATCAGAGGCTGGGAATCAGATATGGGGAAACAGGGGCGGGGAATCAGAGGCGGGGAAACAGAGGCGGGGAATCAGATATGGGGAATCAGAGGCGGGGAATTAGAGTTGGGGAATCAGAGGCGGGGAATCAGAGGCGGGGAAACAGAGGCGGGGAATCAAACACGGGGAATCAGGTGGGGAATCAGAGGTTGGGAATCAGAGGCAGGGAATCAGAGGCGGGGAATCAGAGGCGGGGAATCAGAGGCAGGGAATCAGATGTGCGGAATCGGAGATGGGGAATCAGAGGCAGGGAATCAGAGGCGGGGAATCAGAGGCGGGGAATCAGAGGCCGGAAATCAGATATGGGGAAACAGAGGCGGGGAATCAGAGGCGGGGAAACAGAGGCTGGGAATCAGATATGGGGAATCAGAGGTGGGGAATCAGAGGTTGGGAATCAGAGGCAGGGAATCAGAGGCTTGGAATCAGATGCAGGGAATCAGATGTGCGGAATCAGAGATGGGGAATCAAAGGCAGGGAATCAGAATCAGAAGCAGGGAATCAGAGGCCGGGAATCAGAGGCCGGAATCAGATGCCGGGAATAAGAGGCCGGAAATCAGAGGTGGGGAATCAGAGGTGGGGAATCAGAGTTGGGGAATCAGATATGGGGAATCAGAGATGGGGAATCAGAGGCAGGGAATCAGATGTGCGGAATCAGAGATGGGGAATCAAAGGCAGGGAAACAGAATGAGAAGCAGGGAATCAGAGGCCGGGAATCAGAGGCCGGAATCAGATGCCGGGAATAAGAGGCCGGAAATCAGAGGTGGGGAATCAGAATCCAGGAATCAGAGATGGGGATTCAGAGGCGGGGAATGAGATATGGGGAATCAGAGGCGGGGAATCAGAGGCGGGGAAACAGAGGCGGGGAATCAGATATGGCGAATCAGAGGTGGCGAATCAAAGGCGGTGAATCAGAGATGGGGAATCAGAGGCCGGGAATCAGAGGCAGGGAATCAAACACGGGGAATCAGAGGAGGGGAATCAGAATTGGGGAATCAGAGATGGGGAATCAGAGATGGGGAATCAGAGGCAGGGAATCAGATGCGGGGAATCAGAGGTGGTGAATCAGAGATGTGGAATCAGAGGCGGGGAATCAGAGGCAGGGAATCAGACGCGGGGAATAAGAGGCGGGGAATCATAGCGGGCGAATCAGAGGCGGGGAATCAGAGGTGGGGAATCAGAGGCGGGGAATCAGATATTGGGAATCAGAGGCGGGAAATCAGAGGCCGGTAATCAGACGCGGGGAATCAGAGGCGGGGAATCAGAGCTGGGAAATTAGAGGCAGGGAATCAGAGTTGGGGATTCAGAGGCGGGGAATCAGATATGGGGAAACAGAGGCGGGGAATCAGAGGCGGGCAAATAGAGGCGGGGATCAGATATGGGGAAACAGAGGCGGGGAATCAGAGGCGGGGAAACAGAGGCGGGGAATCAGATATGGGGATCAGAGGTGGGGAATCAGAGGTTGGGAATCAGAGGCTGGGAATCAGAGGCTGGGAATCAGATGCATGGAATCAGATGCGGGGAATCAGAGGCGGGGAATCAGAGCTGGGGAATCAGAGGTGGGGAATCAAAGTTGGGGAATCAGAGGCGGGGACTTAGATATGGGGAAACAGAGGCGGGGAATCAGAGGCGGGGAAACAGAGGCGGGGAATCAGATATGGGGAATCAGAGGTGGGGAATCAGAGGCAGGGAATTAGATTTGCGGAATCAGAGATGGAGAATCAGAAGCAGGGAATCAGAGGCCGGGAATCAGAGGCCGGAATCAGATGCCGGGAATAAGAGGACGGGAAACAGAGGTGTGGAATCAGAGTCCGGGACTCAGAGATGGGGAATCAGAGGCGGGGAATGAGATATGGGGAATCAGAGGAGGGGAATCAGAGGCGGGGAAACAGAGGCGAGGAATCAGATATGGGGAATCAGAGGTGGCGAATCAAAGGCGTTGAATCAGAGATGGGGAATCAGAGGTGGGGAATTAGAGGCAGGGAATCAAACACGGGGAATCAGAGGCGGGGAATCAGAGCTGGGGAATCAGAGGCGGGGAATCAGAGTTGGGGAATCAGAGGCGGGGAATCAGAGCTGGGGAATCAGAGGTGGGGATCAGAGTCGGGGAATCAGAGGAAGGGAATCAGATGTGCGGAATCAGAGATGGGGAATCAGAGGTGGGGAATCAGAGGCTGTGAATCAGAGATGGGGAATCAGAGGCGGGGAATCAGAGGCTGGAAATCAGACACGGGGACTCAGAGGCTGGGAATCAGACGGGGGGAATCAAAGGCGGGGAATCAGAGCTGGGGAATCAGAGGCAGGGAATCAGAGTTGGGGATTCAGAGGCGGGGAATCAGATATGGGGAAACAGAGGCGGGGAATCAGAGGCGGGCAATCAGAGGCGGGGAATTAGATATGGGGAATCAGAGGTGGGGAATCAGAGGTGGTGAATCAGAGATGGGGAATCACAGGCGGGGAATCAGAGGCAGGGAATAGAACGCGGGGAATCAGAGGCAGGGAATCAGAGTTGGGGCATCAGAGGTTGGGAATTAGATATGGGGAAACAGGTGGGGAATCAGAGGTGGGGAAACAGAGGCGGGAAATCTGATATGGGGAATCAGAGGCGGGGAATCAGAGGCAGGGAATCAGATGTGCGGAATCAGAGATGGGGAATCAGAGGCAGGGAATCAGAATCAGAAGCGGGGAATCGGAGGCCGGGAATCAGAGGCCGGGAATCAGATGCTGGGAATAAGAGGCCGGGAATCAGAGGTGGGGAATCAGAGTCCGGGAATCAGAGATGGGGATTCAGAGGCGGGGAATGAGATATGGAGAATCAGAGGCGGGGAATCAGAGGCGGGGAAACAGAGGTGGGGAATCAGATATGTGGAATCAGAGGTGGGGAATCAGAGGCTGTGAATCAGAGATGGGGAATCAGAGGTGGGGAATCAGAGGCAGGAAATCAGACACGGGGATTCAGAGGCTGGGAATCAGACGGGGGAATCAAAGGCGGGGAATCAGAGCTGGGGAATCAGAGGCAGGGAATCAGAGGTGGGGAATCAGAGGTGGGGAATCAGAGTTGGGGAATCAGAGGCGGGGACTTAGATATTGGGAAACAGAGGCGGGGAATCAGAGGCGGGGAATCAGATATGGGGAATCAGAGATGGGGAATCAGAGGCAGGGAATCAGATGTGCGGAATCAGAGATGGGGAATCAAAGGCAGGGAATCAGAATCAGAAGCAGGGAATCAGAGGCCGGGAATCAGAGGCCGGAATCAGATGCCGGGAATAAGAGGCCGGAAATCAGAGGTGGGGAATCAGAGTCCGGGAATCAGAGATGGGGATTCAGAGGCGGGGAATGAGATATGGGGAAATAGAGGCGGGGAATCAGAGGCGGGGAAACAGATGCGGGGAATCAGATATGGCGAATCAGAGGTGGCGAATCAAAGGCGGTGAATCAGAGATGGGGAATCAGAGGCTTGGAATCAGATGCAGGGAATCAGATGCGGCGAATCAGAGGCGGGGAATTGAGCTGGGGAATCAGAGGCGGGGACTTAGATATTGGGAAACAGAGGCGGGGAATCAGAGGCGGGGAAACAGAGGCGGGGAATCAGATATGGGGAATCAGAGATGGGGAATCAGAGGCAGGGAATCAGATGTGCGGAATCAGAGATGGGGAATCAAAGGCAGGGAATCAGAATCAGAAGCAGGGAATCAGATGCGGGGAATCAGAGGCCGGAATCAGATGCCGGGAATAAGAGGCCGGAAATCAGAGGTGGGGAATCAGAGTCCGAGAATCAGAGATGGGGATTCAGAGGCGGGGAATGAGATATGGGGAATAAGAGGCGGGGAATCAGAGGCGGGGAAACAGAGGCGGGGAATCAGATATGGCGAATCAGAGGTGGCGAATCAAAGGCGGTGAATCAGAGATGGGGAATCAGAGGCCGGGAATCAGAGGCAGGGAATCAAACACGGGGAATCAGAGGAGGGGAATCAGAATTGGGGAATCAGAGATGGGGAATCAGAGATGGGGAATCAGAGGCAGGGAATCAGACGCGGGGAATCAGAGGTGGTGAATCAGAGATGTGGAATCAGAGGCGGGGAATCAGAGGCAGGGAATCAGACGCGGGGAATAAGAGGCGGGGAATCATAGCTGGCGAATCACAGGCGGGGAATCAGAGGTGGGGAATCAGAGGCGGGGAATCAGATATTGGGATTCAGAGGTGGGGAATCAGAGGTGGGGAAACAGAGGCGGGGAATCAGATATGGGGTATCAGAGGTGGGGAATCAGAGGTTGTGAATCAGAGATGGGGAATCAGAGGCGGGGAATCAGAGGCCGGTAATCAGACGCGGGGAATCAGAGGCGGGGAATCAGAGCTGCGAAATTAGAGGCAGGGAATCAGAGTTGGGGATTCAGAGGCGGGGAATCAGATATGGGGAAACAGAGGCGGGGAATCAGAGGCGGGCAAATAGAGGCGGGGATCAGATATGGGGAAACAGAGGCGGGGAATCAGAGGCGGGGAAACAGAGGCGGGGAATCAGATATGGGGATCAGAGGTGGGGAATCAGAGGTTGGGAATCAGAGGCTGGGAATCAGAGGCTGGGAATCAGATGCATGGAATCAGATGCGGGGAATCAGAGGCGGGGAATCAGAGCTGGGGAATCAGAGGTGGGGAATCAAAGTTGGGGAATCAGAGGCGGGGACTTAGATATGGGGAAACAGAGGCGGGGAATCAGAGGCGGGGAAACAGAGGCGGGGAATCAGATATGGGGAATCAGAGGTGGGGAATCAGAGGCAGGGAATTAGATTTGCGGAATCAGAGATGGGGAATCAGAAGCAGGGAATCAGAGGCCGGGAATCAGAGGCCGGAATCAGATGCCGGGAATAAGAGGCCGGGAATCAGAGGTGGGGAATCAGAGTCCGGGAATCAGAGATGGGGAATCAGAGGCGGGGAATGAGATATGGGGAATCAGAGGAGGGGAATCAGAGGCGGGGAAACAGAGGCGAGGAATCAGATATGGGGAATCAGAGGTGGCGAATCAAAGGCGTTGAATCAGAGATGGGGAATCAGAGGCGGGGAATCAGAGGCAGGGAATCAAACACGGGGAATCAGAGGCGGGGAATCAGAGCTGGGGAATCAGAGGTGGGGTTCAGAGTCGGGGAATCAGAGGCAGGGAATCAGATGTGCGGAATCAGAGATGGGGAATCAGAGGTGGGGAATCAGAGGCTGTGAATCAGAGATGGGGAATCAGAGGCGGGGAATCAGAGGCTGGAAATCAGACACGGGGACTCAGAGGCTGGGAATCAGACGGGGGGAATCAAAGGCGGGGAAACAGAGCTGGGGAATCAGAGGCAGGGAATCAGAGTTGGGGATTCAGAGGCGGGGAATCAGATATGGGGAAACAGAGGCGGGGAATCAGAGGCGGGCAAACAGAGGCGGGGAATTAGATATGGGGAATCAGAGGTGGGGAATCAGAGGTGGTGAATCAGAGATGGGGAATCACAGGCGGGGAATCAGAGGCAGGGAATAGAACGCGGGGAATCAGAGGCAGGGAATCAGAGTTGGGGCATCAGAGGTTGGGAATTAGATATGGGGAAACAGAGGCGGGGAATCAGAGGCGGGGAAACAGAGGCGGGAAATCAGATATGGGGAATCAGAGGTGGGGAATCAGAGGCAGGGAATCAGATGTGCGGAATCAGAGATGGGGAATCAGAGGCAGGGAATCAGAATCAGGAGCGGGGAATCAGAGGCCGGGAATCAGAGGCCGGGAATCAGATGCTGGGAATAAGAGGCCGGGAATCAGAGGTGGGGAATCAGAGTCCGGGAATCAGAGATGGGGATTCAGAGGCGGGGAATGAGATATGGAGAATCAGAGGCGGGGAATCAGAGGCGGGGAAACAGAGGTGGGGAATCAGATATGTGGAATCAGAGGTGGGGAATCAGAGGCTGTGAATCAGAGATGGGGAATCAGAGGTGGGGAATCAGAGGCAGGAAATCAGACACGGGGATTCAGAGGCTGGGAATCAGACGGGGGGTTTCAGAGGCTGGGAATCAGACGGGGGAATCAAAGGCGGGGAATCAGAGCTGGGGAATCAGAGGCAGGGAATCAGACTTGGGGATTCAGAGGCGGGGAATCAGATATGGGGAAACAGAGGCGGGGAATCAGAGTCGGGCAAACAGAGGCGGGGAATTAGATATGGGGAATCAGAGGTGGGGAATCAGAGGTGGTGAATCAGAGATGGGGAATCACAGGCGGGGAATCAGAGGCAGGGAATAGAACGCGGGGAATCAGAGGCAGGGAATCAGAGTTGGGGCATCAGAGGTTGGGAATTAGATATGGGGAAACAGAGGCGGGGAATAAGAGGCGGGGAAACAGAGGCGGGATATCAGATATGGGGAATCAGAGGTGGGGAATCAGAGGCAGGGAATCAGATGTGCGGAATCAGAGATGGGGAATCAGAGGCAGGGAATCAGAATCAGAAGCGGGGAATCAGAGGCCGGGAATCAGAGGCCGGGAATCAGATGCTGGGAATAAGAGGCCGGGATTCAGAGGTGGGGAATCAGAGTCCGGGAATCAGAGATGAGGATTCAGAGGCGGGGAATGAGATATGGAGAATCAGAGGCGGGGAATCAGAGGCGGGGAAACAGAGGTGGGGAATCAGATATGTGGAATCAGAGGTGGCGAATCAAAGGCGGTGAATCAGAGATGGGGAATCAGAGGCGGGGAATCAGAGGCAGGGAATCAAACACTGGAAATCAGAGGCGGGGAATCAGAGCTGGGGAATCAGAGGCGGGGAATCAGAGTTGGGGAATCAGAGGCAGGGAATCAGATATGGGGAAACAGGGGCAGGGAATCAGAGGCGGGGAAACAGAGGCGGGGAATCAGATATGGGGAATCAGAGGTGTGGAATCAGAGGTTGGGAATCAGAGGCAGGGAATCAGAGGCGGGGAAACAGAGGCGGGGAATCAGATATGGGGAATCAGAGGTGGCGAATCAAAGGCGGTGAAACAGAGATGGGGAATCAGGGCAGGGAATCAGAGGCAGGGAATCAAACACGGGGAATCAGAGCTGGGGAATCAGAGGCGGGGAATTAGAGTTGGGGAATCAGAGGAGGGGAATCAGAGGCGGGGAAACAGAGGCGGGGAATCAGATATGGGGAATCAGAGGTGGGGAATCAGAGGTTGGGAATCAGAGGCAGGGAATCAGAGGCGGGGAATCAGAGGCGGGGAATCAGAGGCAGGGAATCAGATGTGCGGAATCGGAGATGGGGAATCAGAGGCAGGGAATCAGAGGCGGGGATTCAGAGGCGGGGAATCAGAGGCCGGGAATCAGATATGGGGAAACAGAGGTGGGGAATCAGAGGCGGGGAAACAGAGGCGGGGATTCAGATATGGGGAATCATAGGTGGGGAATCAGAGGTTGGGAATCAGAGGCAGGGAATCAGAGGCTTGGAATCAGATGCAGGGAATCAGATGCGGGGAATCAGAGGCGGGGAATCAGAGCTGGGGAAACAGAGGTGGGGAATCAGAGTTGGGGAATCAGAGGCGGGGACTTAGATATTGGGAAACAGAGGCGGGGAATCAGAGGCGGGGAAACAGAGGCGGGGAGTCAGATATGGGGAATCAGAGGTGGGGAATCAGAGGCAGGGAATCAGATGTGCGGAATCAGAGATGGGGAATCAGAGGCAGGGAGTCAGAATCAGAAGCAGGGAATCAGAGGCCGGGAATCAGAGGCCTGAATCAGATGCCGGGAATAAGAGGCCGGGAATCAGAGGTGGGGAATCAGAGTCCGGGAATCAGAGGCGGGGAAACAGAGGCGGGGAATCAGAGGCGGGGAATCAGAGGCAGGGAATCAAACACGGGGAATCAGAGGCGGGGAATCAGAGCTGGGGAATCAGAGGTGGGGTTCAGAGTCGGGGAATCAGAGGCAGGGAATCAGATGTGCGGAATCAGAGATGGGGAATCAGAGGTGGGGAATCAGAGGCTGTGAATCAGAGATGGGGAATCAGAGGCGGGGAATCAGAGGCTGGAAATCAGACACGGGGACTCAGAGGCTGGGAATCAGACGGGGGGAATCAAAGGCGGGGAAACAGAGCTGGGGAATCAGAGGCAGGGAATCAGAGTTGGGGATTCAGAGGCGGGGAATCAGATATGGGGAAACAGAGGCGGGGAATCAGAGGCGGGCAAACAGAGGCGGGGAATTAGATATGGGGAATCAGAGGTGGGGAATCAGAGGTGGTGAATCAGAGATGGGGAATCACAGGCGGGGAATCAGAGGCAGGGAATAGAACGCGGGGAATCAGAGGCAGGGAATCAGAGTTGGGGCATCAGAGGTTGGGAATTAGATATGGGGAAACAGAGGCGGGGAATCAGAGGCGGGGAAACAGAGGCGGGAAATCAGATATGGGGAATCAGAGGTGGGGAATCAGAGGCAGGGAATCAGATGTGCGGAATCAGAGATGGGGAATCAGAGGCAGGGAATCAGAATCAGGAGCGGGGAATCAGAGGCCGGGAATCAGAGGCCGGGAATCAGATGCTGGGAATAAGAGGCCGGGAATCAGAGGTGGGGAATCAGAGTCCGGGAATCAGAGATGGGGATTCAGAGGCGGGGAATGAGATATGGAGAATCAGAGGCGGGGAATCAGAGGCGGGGAAACAGAGGTGGGGAATCAGATATGTGGAATCAGAGGTGGGGAATCAGAGGCTGTGAATCAGAGATGGGGAATCAGAGGTGGGGAATCAGAGGCAGGAAATCAGACACGGGGATTCAGAGGCTGGGAATCAGACGGGGGGTTTCAGAGGCTGGGAATCAGACGGGGGAATCAAAGGCGGGGAATCAGAGCTGGGGAATCAGAGGCAGGGAATCAGACTTGGGGATTCAGAGGCGGGGAATCAGATATGGGGAAACAGAGGCGGGGAATCAGAGTCGGGCAAACAGAGGCGGGGAATTAGATATGGGGAATCAGAGGTGGGGAATCAGAGGTGGTGAATCAGAGATGGGGAATCACAGGCGGGGAATCAGAGGCAGGGAATAGAACGCGGGGAATCAGAGGCAGGGAATCAGAGTTGGGGCATCAGAGGTTGGGAATTAGATATGGGGAAACAGAGGCGGGGAATAAGAGGCGGGGAAACAGAGGCGGGATATCAGATATGGGGAATCAGAGGTGGGGAATCAGAGGCAGGGAATCAGATGTGCGGAATCAGAGATGGGGAATCAGAGGCAGGGAATCAGAATCAGAAGCGGGGAATCAGAGGCCGGGAATCAGAGGCCGGGAATCAGATGCTGGGAATAAGAGGCCGGGATTCAGAGGTGGGGAATCAGAGTCCGGGAATCAGAGATGAGGATTCAGAGGCGGGGAATGAGATATGGAGAATCAGAGGCGGGGAATCAGAGGCGGGGAAACAGAGGTGGGGAATCAGATATGTGGAATCAGAGGTGGCGAATCAAAGGCGGTGAATCAGAGATGGGGAATCAGAGGCGGGGAATCAGAGGCAGGGAATCAAACACTGGAAATCAGAGGCGGGGAATCAGAGCTGGGGAATCAGAGGCGGGGAATCAGAGTTGGGGAATCAGAGGCAGGGAATCAGATATGGGGAAACAGGGGCAGGGAATCAGAGGCGGGGAAACAGAGGCGGGGAATCAGATATGGGGAATCAGAGGTGTGGAATCAGAGGTTGGGAATCAGAGGCAGGGAATCAGAGGCGGGGAAACAGAGGCGGGGAATCAGATATGGGGAATCAGAGGTGGCGAATCAAAGGCGGTGAAACAGAGATGGGGAATCAGGGCAGGGAATCAGAGGCAGGGAATCAAACACGGGGAATCAGAGCTGGGGAATCAGAGGCGGGGAATTAGAGTTGGGGAATCAGAGGAGGGGAATCAGAGGCGGGGAAACAGAGGCGGGGAATCAGATATGGGGAATCAGAGGTGGGGAATCAGAGGTTGGGAATCAGAGGCAGGGAATCAGAGGCGGGGAATCAGAGGCGGGGAATCAGAGGCAGGGAATCAGATGTGCGGAATCGGAGATGGGGAATCAGAGGCAGGGAATCAGAGGCGGGGATTCAGAGGCGGGGAATCAGAGGCCGGGAATCAGATATGGGGAAACAGAGGTGGGGAATCAGAGGCGGGGAAACAGAGGCGGGGATTCAGATATGGGGAATCATAGGTGGGGAATCAGAGGTTGGGAATCAGAGGCAGGGAATCAGAGGCTTGGAATCAGATGCAGGGAATCAGATGCGGGGAATCAGAGGCGGGGAATCAGAGCTGGGGAAACAGAGGTGGGGAATCAGAGTTGGGGAATCAGAGGCGGGGACTTAGATATTGGGAAACAGAGGCGGGGAATCAGAGGCGGGGAAACAGAGGCGGGGAGTCAGATATGGGGAATCAGAGGTGGGGAATCAGAGGCAGGGAATCAGATGTGCGGAATCAGAGATGGGGAATCAGAGGCAGGGAGTCAGAATCAGAAGCAGGGAATCAGAGGCCGGGAATCAGAGGCCTGAATCAGATGCCGGGAATAAGAGGCCGGGAATCAGAGGTGGGGAATCAGAGTCCGGGAATCAGAGGCGGGGAAACAGAGGCGGGGAATCAGATATGGGGTATCAGAGGTGGGGAATCAGATATGGGGAAACAGAGGCGGGGAATCAGAGGCGGGGAAACAGAGGCGGGGAATTTGATATGGGGAATCAGAGGTGGCGAATGAAAGGCAGTGAATCAGAGATGGGGAATCAGAGGCGGGGAATCAGAGGCAGGAATCAAACACGGGGAATCAGAGGTGGGGAATCAGAGCTGGGGAATCAGAGGCGGGGTATCAGAGTTGGGGAATCAGAGGCGGGATATCAGATATGGGGAAACAGAGGTGGGGAATCAGAGGCAGGGAAACAGAGGTGGGGAATCAGATATGGGGAATCAGAGGTGGGGAATCAGAGGTTGGGAAACAGAGGCAGGGAATCAGAGGCGGGGAGTCAGAGGCGGGGAATCAGAGGCAGGGAATCAGATGTGCGGAATCAGAGATGGGTAATCAGAGGCAGCGAATCAGAGGCGGGGAACCAGAGGCGGGGAATCAGAGGCGGAGAATCAGAGCCTGGGAATCAGAGGCGGGGAATCAGAGGCGGGGAAACAGAGGCGGGGAAACAGATATGGGGACTCAGAGGTGGGGAATCAGAGGTTGGGAATCAGAGGCAGGGAATCAGAGGCAGGGAATCAGAGGCAGGGAACCAGAGTTGGGGATTCAGAGGCGGGGAATCAGAGCTGGGGAATCAGAGGCGGGGAATCAGAGGCAGGGAATCAGAGGCGGGGAATCAGAGGCAGGGAATCAGATATGGGGATTCAGAGGTTAGGAATCAGAGGTTGGGAATCAGAGGTGGGGATCAGAGTCGGGGAATCAGAGGCAGGGAATCAGATGTGCGGAATCAGAGATGGGGAATCAGAGGTGGGGAATCAGAGGCTGTGAATCAGAGATGGGGAATCAGAGGTGGGGAATCAGAGGCAGGAAATTAGACACGGGGATTCAGAGGCTGGGAATCAGACGGGGGGAATCAAAGGCGGGGAATCAGATATGGGGAAACAGAGGCGGGGAATCAGAGGCGGGCAAACAGAGGCGGGGAATTAGATATGGGGAATCAGAGGTGGGGAATCAGAGGTGGTGAATCAGAGATGGGGAATCACAGGCGGGGAATCAGAGGCAGGGAATAGAACGCGGGGAATCAGAGGCAGGGAATCAGAGTTGGGGCATCAGAGGTTGGGAATTAGATATGGGGAAACAGAGGCGGGGAATCAGAGGCAGGGAATCAGATGTGCGGAATCAGAGATGGGGAATCAGAGGCTGTGAATCAGAGATGGGGAATCAGAGGTGGGGAATCAGAGGCAGGAAATCAGACACGGGGATTCAGAGGCTGGGAATCAGACGGGGGGAATCAAAGGCGGGGAATCAGAGCTGGGGAATCAGAGGCAGGGAATCAGAGTTGGGGATTCAGATGCGGGGAATCAGATATGGGGAAACAGAGGCGGGGAATCAGAGGCGGGCAAACAGAGGCGGGGAATTAGATATGGGGAATCAGAGGTGGGGAATCAGAGGTGGTGAATCAGAGATGGGGAATCACAGGCGGGGAATCATAGGCAGGGAATAGAACGCGGGGAATCAGAGGCAGGGAATCAGAGTTGGGGCATCAGAGGTTGGGAATTAGATATGGGGAAACAGAGGCGGGGAATCAGAGGCGGGGAAACAGAGGCGGGAAATCAGATATGGGGAATCAGAGGTGGGGAATCAGAGGCAGGGAATCAGATGTGCGGAATCAGAGATGGGGAATCAGAGGCAGGGAATCAGAATCAGAAGTGGGGAATCAGAGGCCGGGAATCAGAGGCCGGGAATCAGATGCTGGGAATGAGAGGCCGGGAATCAGAGGTGGGGAATCAGAGTCCGGGAATCAGAGATGGGGATTCAGAGGCGGGGAATGAGATATGGAGAATCAGAGGCGGGGAATCAGAGGCGGGGAAACAGAGGTGGGGAATGAGATATGTGGAATCAGAGGTGGCGAATCAAAGGCAGTGAATCAGACATGGGGAATCAGAGGCGGGGAATCAGAGGCAGGGAATCAAACACGGGAAATCAGAGGCGGGGAATCAGAGCTGGGGAATCAGAGGCGGGGAATCTGAGTTGGGGAATCAGAGGCAGGGAATCAGATATGGGGAAACAGGGGCAGGGAATCAGAGGCGGGGAAACAGAGGCGGGGAATCAGATATGGGGAATCAGAGGTGTGGAATCAGAGGTTGGGAATCAGAGGCAGGGAATCAGAGGCGGGGAAACAGAGGCGGGGAATCAGATATGGGGAATCAGAGGTGGCGAATCAAAGGCGGTGAAACAGAGATGGGGAATCAGGGCGGGGAATCAGAGGCAGGGAATCAGAGGCTTGGAATCAGATGCAGGGAATCAGAGGCGGGGAATCAGAGGTGGGGAATCAGAGCTGGGGAATCAGAGGTGGGGAATCAGAGTTGGGGAATCAGAGGCGGGGACTTAGATATTGGGAAACAGAGGCGGGGAATCAGAGGCGGGGAAACAGAGGGGGGTAATCAGAGGCAGCTAATCAGATGTGCGGAATCAGAGATGGGGAATCAGAGGCAGGGAATCAGAATCAGAAGCAGGGAATCAGAGGCCGGGAATCAGAGGCCGGAATCAGATGCCGGGAATAAGAGGCCGGGAATCAGAGGTGGGGAATCAGAGTCCGGGAATCAGAGATGGGGATTCAGAGGCGGGGAATGAGATATGGGGAATCAGAGGCGGGGAATCAGAGGCGGGGAAACAGAGGCGGGGAATCAGATTTGGGGAATCAGAGGTGGCGAATCAAAGGCGGTGAATCAGAGATGGGGAATCAGAGGCCGGGAATCAGAGGCAGGGAATCAGAGCTGGGGAATCAGAGGCGGGGAATCAGAGCTGGGGAATCAGAGGCGGGGAATCAGAGTTGGGGAATCAGAGGCGGGGAATCAGACGCAGGGAATCAATATGGGAAATCAGAGGTGGGGAATCAGAGGTTGGGAATCAGAGGAAGGGAATCAGAGGCGAGGAATCATAGCTGGGGAATCAGAGGCGGGGAATCAGAATTGGGGAATCAGAGATGGGGAATCAGAGATGGGGAATCAGAGGCGGGGAATCAGATGCGGGGAATCAGCGGTGGTGAATCAGAGATGTGGAATCAGAGGCGGGGAATCAGAGGCAGGGAATCAGACGCGGGGAATCAGAGGCGGGGAATCATAGCTGGCGAATCAGAGGCGGGGAATCAGAGGTGGGGAATCAGAGGCGGGGAATCAGATATTGGGAATCAGAGGTGGGGAATCAGAGGCGGGGAAACAGAGGTGGGGAATCAGATATGGGGTATCAGAGGTGGGGAATCAGAGGTTGTGAATCAGAGATGGGGAATCAGAGGCGGGGAATCAGAGGCCGGTAATCAGACGCGGGGAATCAGAGGCGGGGAATCAGACATGGGAAATTAGAGGCAGGGAATCAGAGTTGGGGATTCAGAGGCGGGGAATCAGATATGGGGAAACAGAGGCGGGGAATCAGAGGCGGGCAAATAGAGGCGGGGATCAGATATGGGGAAACAGAGGCGGGGAATCAGAGGCGGGGAAACAGAGGCGGGGAATCAGATATGGGGAATCAGAGGTGGGGAATCAGAGGTTGGGAATCAGAGATGCGGAATTAGAGGCGGGGAATGAGATATGGGGAATCAGAGGCGGGGAATCAGAGGCGGGGAAACAGAGGTGGGGAATCAGATATGGGGAATCAGAGGTGTGGAATCAGAGGTTGGGAATCAGAGGTTGGGAATCAGAGGCAGGGAATCAGAGGCTTGGAATCAGTTGCAGGGAATCAGATGCGGGGAATCAGAGGCGGGGAATCAGAGCTGGGGAATCAGAGGTGGGGAATCAGAGTTGGGGAATCAGAGGCGGGGACTTAGATATTGGGAAACAGAGGCGGGGAATCAAAGGTGGGGAAACAGAGGCGGGGAATCAGATATGGGGAATCAGAGGTGGGGAATCAGAGGCAGGGAATCAGATGTGCGGAATCAGAGATGGGGAATCAGAGGCAGGGAATCAGAATCAGAAGCAGGGAATCAGAGGCCGGGAATCAGAGGCCGGAATCAGATGCCGGGAATAAGAGGCCGGGAATCAGAGGTGGGGAATCAGAGTCCGGGAATCAGAGATGGGGATTTAGAGGCGGGGAATGAGATATGGGGAATCAGAGGCGGGGAATCAGAGGCGGGGAAACAGAGGCGGGGAATCAGATATGGGGAATCAGCGGTTGCGAATCAAAGGTGGTGAATCAGAGATGGGGAATCAGAGGCCGGGAATCAGAGGCAGGGAATCAAACACGGGGAATCAGATGCGGGGAATCAGAGCTGGGGAATCAGAGGCGGGGAATCAGAGTTGGGGAATCAGAGGCGGGGAATCAGACGCAGGGAATCAATATGGGAAATCAGAGGTGGGGAATCAGACGCAGGGAATCAATATGGGAAATCAGAGGTGGGGAATCAGAGGTTGGGAATCAGAGGAAGGGAATCAGAGGCGAGGAATCAGAGCTGGGGAATCAGAGGCGGGGAATCAGAATTGGGGAGTCAGAGATGGGGAATCAGAGATGGGGAATCAGAGGCGGGGAATCAGACGCGTGGAATCAGAGGTGGTGAATCAGAGATGTGGAATCAGAGGCGGGGAATCAGAGGCAGGGAATCAGACGCGCGGAATCAGAGGCGGGGAATCATAGCTGGCGAATCAGAGGCGGGGAATGAGATATGGGGAATCAGAGGCGGGGAATCAGAGGCGGGGAAACAGTGGCGAGGAATCAGATATCGGGAATCAGAGGTGTCGAATCAAAGGCGGTGAATCAGAGATGGGGAATCAGATGCGGGGAATCAGAGGCAGGGGATCAAACACGGGGAATCAGAGGCGGGGAATCAGAGCTGTGGAATCAGAGGCGGGGAATCAGAGGCGGGGAATCAGAGCTGGGCAATCAGAGGTGGGGAATCAGAGTCGGGGAATCAGAGGCAGGGAGTCGGATGTGCGGAATCAGAGATGGGGAATCAGAGGTGGGGAATCAGAGGCGGTGAATCTGAGATGGGGAATCAGAGGCGGGGAATCAGAGGCAGGTTATCAGACACGGAGATTCAGAGGCTGGGAATCAGACGGGGGAATCAAAGGCGGGGAATGAAGCTGGGGAATCAGAGGCAGGGAATCAGAGTTGGGGATTCAGAGGCGGGGAATCAGATATGGGGAAACAGAGGCGGGGAATCAGAGGCGGGCAAACAGAGGCGGGGATTTAGATATGGGGAATCAGTGGTGGGGAATCAGAGGTGGTTTATCAGAGATGGGGAATCACAGGCGGGGAATCAGAGGCAGGGAATAGAACACGGGGAATCAGAGGCAGGGAATCAGAGCTGGGGAATCAGAGGCGGGGAATCATAGTTGGGAATCAGAGGCGGGGAATCAGATATGGGGAAACAGAGGCGGGGAATCAGGGGCGGGGAAACAGAGGCGGGGAATCAGATATGGGGAATCGGATGCGGGGAATGAGAGGCGGGGAATCAGAGCTGGGGAATCAGATATGGGGAATCAGAGGTGGGGAATCAGAGGCGTGGAAACAGAGGCGGGGAATCAGATATGGGGAATCAGAGGTGGGGAATCAGAGGCAGGTAATCAGATGTGCGGAATCAGAGATGGGGAATCAGAGGCAGGGAATCAGAATCAGAAGCGGGGAGTCAGAGGCCGGGAATCAGAGGCCTGGAATCAGATGCTGGGAATAAGAGGCCGGGAATCAGTGGTGGGGAAACAGAGGCGGGGAATCAGATATGGGGAATCAGAGGTGGCGAATCAAAGGCGGTGAAACAGAGATGGGGAATCAGGGCAGGGAATCAGAGGCAGGGAATCAAACACGGGGAATCAGAGCTGGGGAATCAGAGGCGGGGAATTAGAGTTGGGGAATCAGAGGAGGGGAATCAGAGGCGGGGAAACAGAGGCGGGGAATCAGATATGGGGAATCAGAGGTGGGGAATCAGAGGTTGGGAATCAGAGGCAGGGAATCAGAGGCGGGGAATCAGAGGCGGGGAATCAGAGGCAGGGAATCAGATGTGCGGAATCGGAGATGGGGAATCAGAGGCAGGGAATCAGAGGCGGGGATTCAGAGGCGGGGAATCAGAGGCCGGGAATCAGATATGGGGAAACAGAGGTGGGGAATCAGAGGCGGGGAAACAGAGGCGGGGATTCAGATATGGGGAATCATAGGTGGGGAATCAGAGGTTGGGAATCAGAGGCAGGGAATCAGAGGCTTGGAATCAGATGCAGGGAATCAGATGCGGGGAATCAGAGGCGGGGAATCAGAGCTGGGGAAACAGAGGTGGGGAATCAGAGTTGGGGAATCAGAGGCGGGGACTTAGATATTGGGAAACAGAGGCGGGGAATCAGAGGCGGGGAAACAGAGGCGGGGAGTCAGATATGGGGAATCAGAGGTGGGGAATCAGAGGCAGGGAATCAGATGTGCGGAATCAGAGATGGGGAATCAGAGGCAGGGAGTCAGAATCAGAAGCAGGGAATCAGAGGCCGGGAATCAGAGGCCTGAATCAGATGCCGGGAATAAGAGGCCGGGAATCAGAGGTGGGGAATCAGAGTCCGGGAATCAGAGGCGGGGAAACAGAGGCGGGGAATCAGATATGGGGTATCAGAGGTGGGGAATCAGATATGGGGAAACAGAGGCGGGGAATCAGAGGCGGGGAAACAGAGGCGGGGAATTTGATATGGGGAATCAGAGGTGGCGAATGAAAGGCAGTGAATCAGAGATGGGGAATCAGAGGCGGGGAATCAGAGGCAGGAATCAAACACGGGGAATCAGAGGTGGGGAATCAGAGCTGGGGAATCAGAGGCGGGGTATCAGAGTTGGGGAATCAGAGGCGGGATATCAGATATGGGGAAACAGAGGTGGGGAATCAGAGGCAGGGAAACAGAGGTGGGGAATCAGATATGGGGAATCAGAGGTGGGGAATCAGAGGTTGGGAAACAGAGGCAGGGAATCAGAGGCGGGGAGTCAGAGGCGGGGAATCAGAGGCAGGGAATCAGATGTGCGGAATCAGAGATGGGTAATCAGAGGCAGCGAATCAGAGGCGGGGAACCAGAGGCGGGGAATCAGAGGCGGAGAATCAGAGCCTGGGAATCAGAGGCGGGGAATCAGAGGCGGGGAAACAGAGGCGGGGAAACAGATATGGGGACTCAGAGGTGGGGAATCAGAGGTTGGGAATCAGAGGCAGGGAATCAGAGGCAGGGAATCAGAGGCAGGGAACCAGAGTTGGGGATTCAGAGGCGGGGAATCAGAGCTGGGGAATCAGAGGCGGGGAATCAGAGGCAGGGAATCAGAGGCGGGGAATCAGAGGCAGGGAATCAGATATGGGGATTCAGAGGTTAGGAATCAGAGGTTGGGAATCAGAGGTGGGGATCAGAGTCGGGGAATCAGAGGCAGGGAATCAGATGTGCGGAATCAGAGATGGGGAATCAGAGGTGGGGAATCAGAGGCTGTGAATCAGAGATGGGGAATCAGAGGTGGGGAATCAGAGGCAGGAAATCAGACACGGGGATTCAGAGGCTGGGAATCAGACGGGGGGAATCAAAGGCGGGGAATCAGATATGGGGAAACAGAGGCGGGGAATCAGAGGCGGGCAAACAGAGGCGGGGAATTAGATATGGGGAATCAGAGGTGGGGAATCAGAGGTGGTGAATCAGAGATGGGGAATCACAGGCGGGGAATCAGAGGCAGGGAATAGAACGCGGGGAATCAGAGGCAGGGAATCAGAGTTGGGGCATCAGAGGTTGGGAATTAGATATGGGGAAACAGAGGCGGGGAATCAGAGGCAGGGAATCAGATGTGCGGAATCAGAGATGGGGAATCAGAGGCTGTGAATCAGAGATGGGGAATCAGAGGTGGGGAATCAGAGGCAGGAAATCAGACACGGGGATTCAGAGGCTGGGAATCAGACGGGGGGAATCAAAGGCGGGGAATCAGAGCTGGGGAATCAGAGGCAGGGAATCAGAGTTGGGGATTCAGATGCGGGGAATCAGATATGGGGAAACAGAGGCGGGGAATCAGAGGCGGGCAAACAGAGGCGGGGAATTAGATATGGGGAATCAGAGGTGGGGAATCAGAGGTGGTGAATCAGAGATGGGGAATCACAGGCGGGGAATCATAGGCAGGGAATAGAACGCGGGGAATCAGAGGCAGGGAATCAGAGTTGGGGCATCAGAGGTTGGGAATTAGATATGGGGAAACAGAGGCGGGGAATCAGAGGCGGGGAAACAGAGGCGGGAAATCAGATATGGGGAATCAGAGGTGGGGAATCAGAGGCAGGGAATCAGATGTGCGGAATCAGAGATGGGGAATCAGAGGCAGGGAATCAGAATCAGAAGCGGGGAATCAGAGGCCGGGAATCAGAGGCCGGGAATCAGATGCTGGGAATGAGAGGCCGGGAATCAGAGGTGGGGAATCAGAGTCCGGGAATCAGAGATGGGGATTCAGAGGCGGGGAATGAGATATGGAGAATCAGAGGCGGGGAATCAGAGGCGGGGAAACAGAGGTGGGGAATGAGATATGTGGAATCAGAGGTGGCGAATCAAAGGCAGTGAATCAGACATGGGGAATCAGAGGCGGGGAATCAGAGGCAGGGAATCAAACACGGGAAATCAGAGGCGGGGAATCAGAGCTGGGGAATCAGAGGCGGGGAATCTGAGTTGGGGAATCAGAGGCAGGGAATCAGATATGGGGAAACAGGGGCAGGGAATCAGAGGCGGGGAAACAGAGGCGGGGAATCAGATATGGGGAATCAGAGGTGTGGAATCAGAGGTTGGGAATCAGAGGCAGGGAATCAGAGGCGGGGAAACAGAGGCGGGGAATCAGATATGGGGAATCAGAGGTGGCGAATCAAAGGCGGTGAAACAGAGATGGGGAATCAGGGCGGGGAATCAGAGGCAGGGAATCAGAGGCTTGGAATCAGATGCAGGGAATCAGAGGCGGGGAATCAGAGGTGGGGAATCAGAGCTGGGGAATCAGAGGTGGGGAATCAGAGTTGGGGAATCAGAGGCGGGGACTTAGATATTGGGAAACAGAGGCGGGGAATCAGAGGCGGGGAAACAGAGGGGGGTAATCAGAGGCAGCTAATCAGATGTGCGGAATCAGAGATGGGGAATCAGAGGCAGGGAATCAGAATCAGAAGCAGGGAATCAGAGGCCGGGAATCAGAGGCCGGAATCAGATGCCGGGAATAAGAGGCCGGGAATCAGAGGTGGGGAATCAGAGTCCGGGAATCAGAGATGGGGATTCAGAGGCGGGGAATGAGATATGGGGAATCAGAGGCGGGGAATCAGAGGCGGGGAAACAGAGGCGGGGAATCAGATTTGGGGAATCAGAGGTGGCGAATCAAAGGCGGTGAATCAGAGATGGGGAATCAGAGGCCGGGAATCAGAGGCAGGGAATCAGAGCTGGGGAATCAGAGGCGGGGAATCAGAGCTGGGGAATCAGAGGCGGGGAATCAGAGTTGGGGAATCAGAGGCGGGGAATCAGACGCAGGGAATCAATATGGGAAATCAGAGGTGGGGAATCAGAGGTTGGGAATCAGAGGAAGGGAATCAGAGGCGAGGAATCATAGCTGGGGAATCAGAGGCGGGGAATCAGAATTGGGGAATCAGAGATGGGGAATCAGAGATGGGGAATCAGAGGCGGGGAATCAGATGCGGGGAATCAGCGGTGGTGAATCAGAGATGTGGAATCAGAGGCGGGGAATCAGAGGCAGGGAATCAGACGCGGGGAATCAGAGGCGGGGAATCATAGCTGGCGAATCAGAGGCGGGGAATCAGAGGTGGGGAATCAGAGGCGGGGAATCAGATATTGGGAATCAGAGGTGGGGAATCAGAGGCGGGGAAACAGAGGTGGGGAATCAGATATGGGGTATCAGAGGTGGGGAATCAGAGGTTGTGAATCAGAGATGGGGAATCAGAGGCGGGGAATCAGAGGCCGGTAATCAGACGCGGGGAATCAGAGGCGGGGAATCAGACATGGGAAATTAGAGGCAGGGAATCAGAGTTGGGGATTCAGAGGCGGGGAATCAGATATGGGGAAACAGAGGCGGGGAATCAGAGGCGGGCAAATAGAGGCGGGGATCAGATATGGGGAAACAGAGGCGGGGAATCAGAGGCGGGGAAACAGAGGCGGGGAATCAGATATGGGGAATCAGAGGTGGGGAATCAGAGGTTGGGAATCAGAGATGCGGAATTAGAGGCGGGGAATGAGATATGGGGAATCAGAGGCGGGGAATCAGAGGCGGGGAAACAGAGGTGGGGAATCAGATATGGGGAATCAGAGGTGTGGAATCAGAGGTTGGGAATCAGAGGTTGGGAATCAGAGGCAGGGAATCAGAGGCTTGGAATCAGTTGCAGGGAATCAGATGCGGGGAATCAGAGGCGGGGAATCAGAGCTGGGGAATCAGAGGTGGGGAATCAGAGTTGGGGAATCAGAGGCGGGGACTTAGATATTGGGAAACAGAGGCGGGGAATCAAAGGTGGGGAAACAGAGGCGGGGAATCAGATATGGGGAATCAGAGGTGGGGAATCAGAGGCAGGGAATCAGATGTGCGGAATCAGAGATGGGGAATCAGAGGCAGGGAATCAGAATCAGAAGCAGGGAATCAGAGGCCGGGAATCAGAGGCCGGAATCAGATGCCGGGAATAAGAGGCCGGGAATCAGAGGTGGGGAATCAGAGTCCGGGAATCAGAGATGGGGATTTAGAGGCGGGGAATGAGATATGGGGAATCAGAGGCGGGGAATCAGAGGCGGGGAAACAGAGGCGGGGAATCAGATATGGGGAATCAGCGGTTGCGAATCAAAGGTGGTGAATCAGAGATGGGGAATCAGAGGCCGGGAATCAGAGGCAGGGAATCAAACACGGGGAATCAGATGCGGGGAATCAGAGCTGGGGAATCAGAGGCGGGGAATCAGAGTTGGGGAATCAGAGGCGGGGAATCAGACGCAGGGAATCAATATGGGAAATCAGAGGTGGGGAATCAGACGCAGGGAATCAATATGGGAAATCAGAGGTGGGGAATCAGAGGTTGGGAATCAGAGGAAGGGAATCAGAGGCGAGGAATCAGAGCTAGGGAATCAGAGGCGGGGAATCAGAATTGGGGAGTCAGAGATGGGGAATCAGAGATGGGGAATCAGAGGCGGGGAATCAGACGCGTGGAATCAGAGGTGGTGAATCAGAGATGTGGAATCAGAGGCGGGGAATCAGAGGCAGGGAATCAGACGCGCGGAATCAGAGGCGGGGAATCATAGCTGGCGAATCAGAGGCGGGGAATGAGATATGGGGAATCAGAGGCGGGGAATCAGAGGCGGGGAAACAGTGGCGAGGAATCAGATATCGGGAATCAGAGGTGTCGAATCAAAGGCGGTGAATCAGAGATGGGGAATCAGATGCGGGGAATCAGAGGCAGGGGATCAAACACGGGGAATCAGAGGCGGGGAATCAGAGCTGTGGAATCAGAGGCGGGGAATCAGAGGCGGGGAATCAGAGCTGGGCAATCAGAGGTGGGGAATCAGAGTCGGGGAATCAGAGGCAGGGAGTCGGATGTGCGGAATCAGAGATGGGGAATCAGAGGTGGGGAATCAGAGGCGGGGAATCAGAGTTGGGGAATCAGAGGCGGGGAATCAGACGCAGGGAATCAATATGGGAAATCAGAGGTGGGGAATCAGAGGTTGGGAATCAGAGGAAGGGAATCAGAGGCGAGGAATCATAGCTGGGGAATCAGAGGCGGGGAATCAGAATTGGGGAATCAGAGATGGGGAATCAGAGATGGGGAATCAGAGGCGGGGAATCAGATGCGGGGAATCAGCGGTGGTGAATCAGAGATGTGGAATCAGAGGCGGGGAATCAGAGGCAGGGAATCAGACGCGGGGAATCAGAGGCGGGGAATCATAGCTGGCGAATCAGAGGCGGGGAATCAGAGGTGGGGAATCAGAGGCGGGGAATCAGATATTGGGAATCAGAGGTGGGGAATCAGAGGCGGGGAAACAGAGGTGGGGAATCAGATATGGGGTATCAGAGGTGGGGAATCAGAGGTTGTGAATCAGAGATGGGGAATCAGAGGCGGGGAATCAGAGGCCGGTAATCAGACGCGGGGAATCAGAGGCGGGGAATCAGACATGGGAAATTAGAGGCAGGGAATCAGAGTTGGGGATTCAGAGGCGGGGAATCAGATATGGGGAAACAGAGGCGGGGAATCAGAGGCGGGCAAATAGAGGCGGGGATCAGATATGGGGAAACAGAGGCGGGGAATCAGAGGCGGGGAAACAGAGGCGGGGAATCAGATATGGGGAATCAGAGGTGGGGAATCAGAGGTTGGGAATCAGAGATGCGGAATTAGAGGCGGGGAATGAGATATGGGGAATCAGAGGCGGGGAATCAGAGGCGGGGAAACAGAGGTGGGGAATCAGATATGGGGAATCAGAGGTGTGGAATCAGAGGTTGGGAATCAGAGGTTGGGAATCAGAGGCAGGGAATCAGAGGCTTGGAATCAGTTGCAGGGAATCAGATGCGGGGAATCAGAGGCGGGGAATCAGAGCTGGGGAATCAGAGGTGGGGAATCAGAGTTGGGGAATCAGAGGCGGGGACTTAGATATTGGGAAACAGAGGCGGGGAATCAAAGGTGGGGAAACAGAGGCGGGGAATCAGATATGGGGAATCAGAGGTGGGGAATCAGAGGCAGGGAATCAGATGTGCGGAATCAGAGATGGGGAATCAGAGGCAGGGAATCAGAATCAGAAGCAGGGAATCAGAGGCCGGGAATCAGAGGCCGGAATCAGATGCCGGGAATAAGAGGCCGGGAATCAGAGGTGGGGAATCAGAGTCCGGGAATCAGAGATGGGGATTTAGAGGCGGGGAATGAGATATGGGGAATCAGAGGCGGGGAATCAGAGGCGGGGAAACAGAGGCGGGGAATCAGATATGGGGAATCAGCGGTTGCGAATCAAAGGTGGTGAATCAGAGATGGGGAATCAGAGGCCGGGAATCAGAGGCAGGGAATCAAACACGGGGAATCAGATGCGGGGAATCAGAGCTGGGGAATCAGAGGCGGGGAATCAGAGTTGGGGAATCAGAGGCGGGGAATCAGACGCAGGGAATCAATATGGGAAATCAGAGGTGGGGAATCAGACGCAGGGAATCAATATGGGAAATCAGAGGTGGGGAATCAGAGGTTGGGAATCAGAGGAAGGGAATCAGAGGCGAGGAATCAGAGCTAGGGAATCAGAGGCGGGGAATCAGAATTGGGGAGTCAGAGATGGGGAATCAGAGATGGGGAATCAGAGGCGGGGAATCAGACGCGTGGAATCAGAGGTGGTGAATCAGAGATGTGGAATCAGAGGCGGGGAATCAGAGGCAGGGAATCAGACGCGCGGAATCAGAGGCGGGGAATCATAGCTGGCGAATCAGAGGCGGGGAATGAGATATGGGGAATCAGAGGCGGGGAATCAGAGGCGGGGAAACAGTGGCGAGGAATCAGATATCGGGAATCAGAGGTGTCGAATCAAAGGCGGTGAATCAGAGATGGGGAATCAGATGCGGGGAATCAGAGGCAGGGGATCAAACACGGGGAATCAGAGGCGGGGAATCAGAGCTGTGGAATCAGAGGCGGGGAATCAGAGGCGGGGAATCAGAGCTGGGCAATCAGAGGTGGGGAATCAGAGTCGGGGAATCAGAGGCAGGGAGTCGGATGTGCGGAATCAGAGATGGGGAATCAGAGGTGGGGAATCAGAGGCGGTGAATCTGAGATGGGGAATCAGAGGCGGGGAATCAGAGGCAGGTTATCAGACACGGAGATTCAGAGGCTGGGAATCAGACGGGGGAATCAAAGGCGGGGAATGAAGCTGGGGAATCAGAGGCAGGGAATCAGAGTTGGGGATTCAGAGGCGGGGAATCAGATATGGGGAAACAGAGGCGGGGAATCAGAGGCGGGCAAACAGAGGCGGGGATTTAGATATGGGGAATCAGTGGTGGGGAATCAGAGGTGGTTTATCAGAGATGGGGAATCACAGGCGGGGAATCAGAGGCAGGGAATAGAACACGGGGAATCAGAGGCAGGGAATCAGAGCTGGGGAATCAGAGGCGGGGAATCATAGTTGGGAATCAGAGGCGGGGAATCAGATATGGGGAAACAGAGGCGGGGAATCAGGGGCGGGGAAACAGAGGCGGGGAATCAGATATGGGGAATCGGATGCGGGGAATGAGAGGCGGGGAATCAGAGCTGGGGAATCAGATATGGGGAATCAGAGGTGGGGAATCAGAGGCGTGGAAACAGAGGCGGGGAATCAGATATGGGGAATCAGAGGTGGGGAATCAGAGGCAGGTAATCAGATGTGCGGAATCAGAGATGGGGAATCAGAGGCAGGGAATCAGAATCAGAAGCGGGGAGTCAGAGGCCGGGAATCAGAGGCCTGGAATCAGATGCTGGGAATAAGAGGCCGGGAATCAGTGGTGGGGAATCAGAGTCCGGGAATCAGAGATGGGGATTCAGAGGCGGGGAATGAGATATGGAGAATCAGAGGCGGGGAATCAGAGGCGGGAAAACAGAGGTGGGGAATCAGATATGGGGAATCAGAGGTGGCGAATCAAAGGTGGTGAATCAGAGATGGGGAATCAGAGGCGGGGAATCAGAGGCAGGGAATCAAACACGGGGAATCAGAGGCGGGGTATCAGAGCTGGGGAATCAGAGGCTGGGAATCAAAGTTGGGGAATCAGAGGCTGGGAATCAGATATGGGGAAACAGGGGCGGGGAATCAGAGGCGGGGAAACAGAGGCGGGGAATCAGATATGGGGAATCAGAGGCGGGGAATTAGAGTTGGGGAATCAGAGGCGGGGAATCAGAGGCGGGGAAACAGAGGCGGGGAATCAAACACGGGGAATCAGGTGGGGAATCAGAGGTTGGGAATCAGAGGCAGGGAATCAGAGGCGGGGAATCAGAGGCGGGGAATCAGAGGCAGGGAATCAGATGTGCTGAATCGGAGATGGGGATTCAGAGGCAGGGAATCAGAGGCGGGGAATCAGAGGCGGGGAATCAGAGGCCGGAAATCAGATATGGGGAAACAGAGGCGGGGAATCAGAGGCGGGGAAACAGAGGCTGGGAATCAGATATGGGGAATCAGAGGTGGGGAATCAGAGGTTGGGAATCAGAGGCAGGGAATCAGAGGCTTGGAATCAGATGCAGGGAATCAGATGTGCGGAATCAGAGATGGGGAATCAAAGGCAGGGAATCAGAATCAGAAGCAGGGAATCAGAGGCCGGGAATCAGAGGCCGGAATCAGATGCCGGGAATAAGAGGCCGGAAATCAGAGGTGGGGAATCAGAGGTGGGGAATCAGAGTTGGGGAATCTGAGGCGGGGACTTAGATATTGGGAAACAGAGGCGGGGAATCAGAGGCGGGGAATCAGATATGGGGAATCAGAGATGGGGAATCAGAGGCAGGGAATCAGATGTGCGGAATCAGAGATGGGGAATCAAAGGCAGGGAATCAGAATGAGAAGCAGGGAATCAGAGGCCGGGAATCAGAGGCCGGAATCAGATGCCGGGAATAAGAGGCCGGAAATCAGAGGTGGGGAATCAGAATCCAGGAATCAGAGATGGGGATTCAGAGGCGGGGAATGAGATATGGGGAATCAGAGGCGGGGAATCAGAGGCGGGGAAACAGAGGCGGGGAATCAGATATGGCGAATCAGAGGTGGCGAATCAAAGGCGGTGAATCAGAGATGGGGAATCAGAGGCCGGGAATCAGAGGCAGGGAATCAAACACGGGGAATCAGAGGCGGGGAATCATAGCTGGTGAATCAGAGGCGGGGAATCAGAGGTGGGGAATCAGAGGCGGGGAATCAGATATTGGGAATCAGAGGTGGGGAATCAGAGGCGGGGAAACAGAGGCGGGGAATCAGATATGGGGTATCAGAGGTGGGGAATCAGAGGTTGTGAATCAGAGATGGGGAATCAGAGGCGGGGAATCAGAGGCCGGTAATCAGACGCGGGGAATCAGAGGCGGGGAATCAGACATGGGAAATTAGAGGCAGGGAATCAGAGTTGGGGATTCAGAGGCGGGGAATCAGATATGGGGAAACAGAGGCGGGGAATCAGAGGCGGGCAAATAGAGGCGGGGATCAGATATGGGGAAACAGAGGCGGGGAATCAGAGGCGGGGAAACAGAGGCGGGGAATCAGATATGGGGAATCAGAGGTGGGGAATCAGAGGTTGGGAATCAGAGATGCGGAATTAGAGGCGGGGAATGAGATATGGGGAATCAGAGGCGGGGAATCAGAGGCGGGGAAACAGAGGTGGGGAATCAGATATGGGGAATCAGAGGTGTGGAATCAGAGGTTGGGAATCAGAGGTTGGGAATCAGAGGCAGGGAATCAGAGGCTTGGAATCAGTTGCAGGGAATCAGATGCGGGGAATCAGAGGCGGGGAATCAGAGCTGGGGAATCAGAGGTGGGGAATCAGAGTTGGGGAATCAGAGGCGGGGACTTAGATATTGGGAAACAGAGGCGGGGAATCAAAGGTGGGGAAACAGAGGCGGGGAATCAGATATGGGGAATCAGAGGTGGGGAATCAGAGGCAGGGAATCAGATGTGCGGAATCAGAGATGGGGAATCAGAGGCAGGGAATCAGAATCAGAAGCAGGGAATCAGAGGCCGGGAATCAGAGGCCGGAATCAGATGCCGGGAATAAGAGGCCGGGAATCAGAGGTGGGGAATCAGAGTCCGGGAATCAGAGATGGGGATTTAGAGGCGGGGAATGAGATATGGGGAATCAGAGGCGGGGAATCAGAGGCGGGGAAACAGAGGCGGGGAATCAGATATGGGGAATCAGCGGTTGCGAATCAAAGGCGGTGAATCAGAGATGGGGAATCAGAGGCCGGGAATCAGAGGCAGGGAATCAAACACGGGGAATCAGATGCGGGGAATCAGAGCTGGGGAATCAGAGGCGGGGAATCAGAGTTGGGGAATCAGAGGCGGGGAATCAGACGCAGGGAATCAATATGGGAAATCAGAGGTGGGGAATCAGACGCAGGGAATCAATATGGGAAATCAGAGGTGGGGAATCAGAGGTTGGGAATCAGAGGAAGGGAATCAGAGGCGAGGAATCAGAGCTGGGGAATCAGAGGCGGGGAATCAGAATTGGGGAGTCAGAGATGGGGAATCAGAGATGGGGAATCAGAGGCGGGGAATCAGACGCGTGGAATCAGAGGTGGTGAATCAGAGATGTGGAATCAGAGGCGGGGAATCAGAGGCAGGGAATCAGACGCGGGGAATCAGAGGCGGGGAATCATAGCTGGCGAATCAGAGGCGGGGAATGAGATATGGGCAATCAGAGGCGGGGAATCAGAGGCGGGGAAACAGTGGCGAGGAATCAGATATCGGGAATCAGAGGTGTCGAATCAAAGGCGGTGAATCAGAGATGGGGAATCAGATGCGGGGAATCAGAGGCAGGGGATCAAACACGGGGAATCAGAGGCGGGGAATCAGAGCTGTGGAATCAGAGGCGGGGAATCAGAGGCGGGGAATCAGAGCTGGGGAATCAGAGGTGGGGAATCAGAGTCGGGGAATCAGAGGCAGGGAGTCGGATGTGCGGAATCAGAGATGGGGAATCAGAGGTGGGGAATCAGAGGCGGTGAATCTGAGATGGGGAATCAGAGGCTGGGAATCAGAGGCAGGTTATCAGACACGGAGATTCAGAGGCTGGGAATCAGACGGGGGAATCAAAGGCGGGGAATGAAGCTGGGGAATCAGAGGCAGGGAATCAGAGTTGGGGATTCAGAGGCGGGGAATCAGATATGGGGAAACAGAGGCGGGGAATCAGAGGCGGGCAAACAGAGGCGGGGATTTAGATATGGGGAATCAGTGGTGGGGAATCAGAGGTGGTTTATCAGAGATGGGGAATCACAGGCGGGGAATCAGAGGCAGGGAATAGAACACGGGGAATCAGAGGCAGGGAATCAGAGCTGGGGAATCAGAGGCGGGGAATCATAGTTGGGAATCAGAGGCGGGGAATCAGATATGGGGAAACAGAGGCGGGGAATCAGGGGCGGGGAAACAGAGGCGGGGAATCAGATATGGGGAATCGGATGCGGGGAATGAGAGGCGGGGAATCAGAGCTGGGGAATCAGATATGGGGAATCAGAGGTGGGGAATCAGAGGCGTGGAAACAGAGGCGGGGAATCAGATATGGGGAATCAGAGGTGGGGAATCAGAGGCAGGTAATCAGATGTGCGGAATCAGAGATGGGGAATCAGAGGCAGGGAATCAGAATCAGAAGCGGGGAGTCAGAGGCCGGGAATCAGAGGCCTGGAATCAGATGCTGGGAATAAGAGGCCGGGAATCAGTGGTGGGGAATCAGAGTCCGGGAATCAGAGATGGGGATTCAGAGGCGGGGAATGAGATATGGAGAATCAGAGGCGGGGAATCAGAGGCGGGAAAACAGAGGTGGGGAATCAGATATGGGGAATCAGAGGTGGCGAATCAAAGGTGGTGAATCAGAGATGGGGAATCAGAGGCGGGGAATCAGAGGCAGGGAATCAAACACGGGGAATCAGAGGCGGGGAATCAGAGCTGGGGAATCAGAGGCTGGGAATCAAAGTTGGGGAATCAGAGGCTGGGAATCAGATATGGGGAAACAGGGGCGGGGAATCAGAGGCGGGGAAACAGAGGCGGGGAATCAGATATGGGGAATCAGAGGCGGGGAATTAGAGTTGGGGAATCAGAGGCGGGGAATCAGAGGCGGGGAAACAGAGGCGGGGAATCAAACACGGGGAATCAGGTGGGGAATCAGAGGTTGGGAATCAGAGGCAGGGAATCAGAGGCGGGGAATCAGAGGCGGGGAATCAGAGGCAGGGAATCAGATGTGCTGAATCGGAGATGGGGATTCAGAGGCAGGGAATCAGAGGCGGGGAATCAGAGGCGGGGAATCAGAGGCCGGAAATCAGATATGGGGAAACAGAGGCGGGGAATCAGAGGCGGGGAAACAGAGGCTGGGAATCAGATATGGGGAATCAGAGGTGGGGAATCAGAGGTTGGGAATCAGAGGCAGGGAATCAGAGGCTTGGAATCAGATGCAGGGAATCAGATGTGCGGAATCAGAGATGGGGAATATAAGGCAGGGAATCAGAATCAGAAGCAGGGAATCAGAGGCCGGGAATCAGAGGCCGGAATCAGATGCCGGGAATAAGAGGCCGGAAATCAGAGGTGGGGAATCAGAGGTGGGGAATCAGAGTTGGGGAATCAGAGGCGGGGACTTAGATATTGGGAAACAGAGGCGGGGAATCAGAGGCGGGGAATCAGATATGGGGAATCAGAGATGGGGAATCAGAGGCAGGGAATCAGATGTGCGGAATCAGAGATGGGGAATCAAAGGCAGGGAATCAGAATGAGAAGCAGGGAATCAGAGGCCGGGAATCAGAGGCCGGAATCAGATGCCGGGAATAAGAGGCCGGAAATCAGAGGTGGGGAATCAGAATCCAGGAATCAGAGATGGGGATTCAGAGGCGGGGAATGAGATATGGGGAATCAGAGGCGGGGAATCAGAGGCGGGGAAACAGAGGCGGGGAATCAGATATGGCGAATCAGAGGTGGCGAATCAAAGGCGGTGAATCAGAGATGGGGAATCAGAGGCCGGGAATCAGAGGCAGGGAATCAAACACGGGGAATCAGAGGAGGGGAATCAGAAATGGGGAATCAGAGATGGGGAATCAGAGATGGGGAATCAGAGGCAGGGAATCAGATGCGGGGAATCAGAGGTGGTGAATCAGAGATGTGGAATCAGAGGCAGGGAATCAGACGCGGGGAATAAGAGGCGGGGAATCATAGCGGGCGAATCAGAGGCGGGGAATCAGAGGTGGGGAATCAGAGGCGGGGAATCAGATATTGGGAATCAGAGGTGGGGAATCAGAGGCGGGGAAACAGAGGCGGGGAATCAGATATGGGGTATCAGAGGTGGGGAATCAGAGGTTGTGAATCAGAGATGGGGAATCAGAGGCGGGGAATCAGAGGCCGGTAATCAGACGCGGGGAATCAGAGGCGGGGAATCAGAGCTGGGAAATTAGAGGCAGGGAATCAGAGTTGGGGATTCAGAGGCGGGGAATCAGATATGGGGAAACAGAGGCGGGGAATCAGAGGCGGGCAAATAGAGGCGGGGATCAGATATGGGGAAACAGAGGCGGGGAATCAGAGGCGGGGAAACAGAGGCGGGGAATCAGATATGGGGATCAGAGGTGGGGAATCAGAGGTTGGGAATCAGAGGCTGGGAATCAGAGGCTGGGAATCAGATGCATGGAATCAGATGCGGGGAATCAGAGGCGGGGAATCAGAGCTGGGGAATCAGAGGTGGGGAATCAAAGTTGGGGAATCAGAGGCGGGGACTTAGATATGGGGAAACAGAGGCGGGGAATCAGAGGCGGGGAAACAGAGGCGGGGAATCAGATATGGGGAATCAGAGGTGGGGAATCAGAGGCAGGGAATTAGATTTGCGGAATCAGAGATGGAGAATCAGAAGCAGGGAATCAGAGGCCGGGAATCAGAGGCCGGAATCAGATGCCGGGAATAAGAGGACGGGAAACAGAGGTGTGGAATCAGAGTCCGGGACTCAGAGATGGGGAATCAGAGGCGGGGAATGAGATATGGGGAATCAGAGGAGGGGAATCAGAGGCGGGGAAACAGAGGCGAGGAATCAGATATGGGGAATCAGAGGTGGCGAATCAAAGGCGTTGAATCAGAGATGGGGAATCAGAGGTGGGGAATCAGAGGCAGGGAATCAAACACGGGGAATCAGAGGCGGGGAATCAGAGCTGGGGAATCAGAGGCGGGGAATCAGAGTTGGGGAATCAGAGGCGGGGAATCAGAGCTGGGGAATCAGAGGTGGGGATCAGAGTCGGGGAATCAGAGGCAGGGAATCAGATGTGCGGAATCAGAGATGGGGAATCAGAGGTGGGGAATCAGAGGCTGTGAATCAGAGATGGGGAATCAGAGGCGGGGAATCAGAGGCTGGAAATCAGACACGGGGACTCAGAGGCTGGGAATCAGACGGGGGGAATCAAAGGCGGGGAATCAGAGCTGGGGAATCAGAGGCAGGGAATCAGAGTTGGGGATTCAGAGGCGGGGAATCAGATATGGGGAAACAGAGGCGGGGAATCAGAGGTGGGCAAACAGAGGCGGGGAATTAGATATGGGGAATCAGAGGTGGGGAATCAGAGGTGGTGAATCAGAGATGGGGAATCACAGGCGGGGAATCAGAGGCAGGGAATAGAACGCGGGGAATCTGAGGCAGGGAATCAGAGTTGGGGCATCAGAGGTTGGGAATTAGATATGGGGAAACAGGCGGGGAATCAGAGGCGGGGAAACAGAGGCGGGAAATCTGATATGGGGAATCAGAGGTGGGGAATCAGAGGCAGGGAATCAGATGTGCGGAATCAGAGATGGGGAATCAGAGGCAGGGAATCAGAATCAGAAGCGGGGAATCGGAGGCCGGGAATCAGAGGCCGGGAATCAGATGCTGGGAATAAGAGGCCGGGAATCAGAGGTGGGGAATCAGAGTCCGGGAATCAGAGATGGGGATTCAGAGGCGGGGAATGAGATATGGAGAATCAGAGGCGGGGAATCAGAGGCGGGGAAACAGAGGTGGGGAATCAGATATGTGGAATCAGAGGTGGGGAATCAGAGGCTGTGAATCAGAGATGGGGAATCTGAGGTGGGGAATCAGAGGCAGGAAATCAGACACGGGGATTCAGAGGCTGGGAATCAGACGGGGGGAATCAAAGGCGGGGAATCAGAACTGGGGAATCAGAGGCAGGGAATCAGAGGTGGGGAATCAGAGGTGGGGAATCAGAGTTGGGGAATCAGAGGCGGGGACTTAGATATTGGGAAACAGAGGCGGGGAATCAGAGGCGGGGAATCAGATATGGGGAATCAGAGATGGGGAATCAGAGGCAGGGAATCAGATGTGCGGAATCAGAGATGGGGAATCAAAGGCAGGGAATCAGAATCAGAAGCAGGGAATCAGAGGCCGGGAATCAGAGGCCGGAATCAGATGCCGGGAATAAGAGGCCGGAAATCAGAGGTGGGGAATCAGAGTCCGGGAATCAGAGATGGGGATTCAGAGGCGGGGAATGAGATATGGGGAAATAGAGGCGGGGAATCAGAGGCGGGGAAACAGATGCGGGGAATCAGATATGGCGAATCAGAGGTGGCGAATCAAAGGCGGTGAATCAGAGATGGGGAATCAGAGGCTTGGAATCAGATGCAGGGAATCAGATGCGGCGAATCAGAGGCGGGGAATTGAGCTGGGGAATCAGAGGCGGGGACTTAGATATTGGGAAACAGAGGCGGGGAATCAGAGGCGGGGAAACAGAGGCGGGGAATCAGATATGGGGAATCAGAGATGGGGAATCAGAGGCAGGGAATCAGATGTGCGGAATCAGAGATGGGGAATCAAAGGCAGGGAATCAGAATCAGAAGCAGGGAATCAGATGCCGGGAATCAGAGGCCGGAATCAGATGCCGGGAATAAGAGGCCGGAAATCAGAGGTGGGGAATCAGAGTCCGAGAATCAGAGATGGGGATTCAGAGGCGGGGAATGAGATATGGGGAATAAGAGGCGGGGAATCAGAGGCGGGGAAACAGAGGCGGGGAATCAGATATGGCGAATCAGAGGTGGCGAATCAAAGGCGGTGAATCAGAGATGGGGAATCAGAGGCCGGGAATCAGAGGCAGGGAATCAAACACGGGGAATCAGAGGAGGGGAATCAGAATTGGGGAATCAGAGATGGGGAATCAGAGATGGGGAATCAGAGGCAGGGAATCAGACGCGGGGAATCAGAGGTGGTGAATCAGAGATGTGGAATCAGAGGCGGGGAATCAGAGGCAGGGAATCAGACGCGGGGAATAAGAGGCGGGGAATCATAGCTGGCGAATCAGAGGCGGGGAATCAGAGGTGGGGAATCAGAGGCGGGGAATCAGATATTGGGATTCAGAGGTGGGGAATCAGAGGCGGGGAAACAGAGGCGGGGAATCAGATATGGGGTATCAGAGGTGGGGAATCAGAGGTTGTGAATCAGAGATGGGGAATCAAAGGCGGGGAATCAGAGGCCAATAATCAGACGCGGGGAATCAGAGGCGGGGAATCAGAGCTGCGAAATTAGAGGCAGGGAATCAGAGTTGGGGATTCAGAGGCGGGGAATCAGATATGGGGAAACAGAGGCGGGGAATCAGAGGCGGGCAAATAGAGGCGGGGATCAGATATGGGGAAACAGAGGCGGGGAATCAGAGGCGGGGAAACAGAGGCGGGGAATCAAACACGGGGAATCAGAGGCGGGGAATCAGAGCTGGGGAATCAGAGGCTGTGAATCAAAGTTGGGGAATCAGAGGCAGGGAATCAGATATGGGAAAACAGGGGCGGGGAATCAGAGGCGGGGAAACAGAGGCAGGGAATCAGATATGGGGAATCAGAGGCGGGGAATTAGAGTTGGGGAATCAGAGGCGGGGAATCAGAGGCGGGGAAACAGAGGCGGGGAATCAAACACGGGGAATCAGAGGTGGGGAATCAGAGGTTGGGAATCAGATGCAGGGAATCAGAGGCGGGGAATCAGAGGTGGGGAATCAGAGGCAGGGAATCAGATGTGCGGAATCGGAGATGGGGAATCAGAGGCAGGGAATCAGAGGCGGGGAATCAGAGGTGGGGAATCAGAGGCCGGGAATCAGATATGGGGAAACAGAGGCGGGGAAACAGAGGCTGGGGATCAGATATGGGGAATCAGAGGTGGGGAATCAGAGGTTGGGAATCAGAGGCAGGGAATCAGAGGCTTGGAATCAGATGCAGGGAATCAGATGCGGGGAATCAGAGGTGGGGAATCAGCGTTGGGGAATCAGAGGCGGGGAATCAGAGCTGGGGATTCAGAGGTGGGGAATCAGAGTCGGGGAATCAGAGGCAGGGAATCGGATGTGCGGAATCAGAGATGGGGAATCAGAGGTGGGGAATCAGAGGCGGTGAATCTGAGATGGGGAATCTGAGGCGTGGAATCAGAGGCAGGTTTTCAGACACGGGGATTCAGAGGCTGGGAATCAGACGGGGGGAATCAAAGGCGGGGAATGAAGCTGGGGAATCAGAGGCAGGGAATCAGAGTTGGGGATTCAGAGGCGGGGAATCAGATATGGGGAAACAGAGGCGGGGAATCAGAGGCAGGCAAACAGAGGCGGGGAATTAGATATGGGGAATCAGTGGTGGGGAATCAGAGGTGGTGAATCAGAGATGGGGAATCACAGGCGGGGAATCAGAGGCAGGGAATAGAACGCGGGGAATCAGAGGCAGGGAATCAGAGCTGGGGAATAAGAGGCGGGGAATCATAGTTGGGAATCAGAGGCGGGGAATCAGATATGGGGAAACAGAGGCGGGGAATCAGGGGCGGGGAAACAGAGGCGGGGAATCAGATATGGGGAATCGGATGTGGGGAATCAGAGGCGGGGAATCAGAGCTGTGGAATCAGAGGCGGGGAATCAGAGTTGGGGCATCAGAGGTGGGGAATTAGATATGGGGAAACAGAGGCGGGGAATCAGAGGCGTGGAAACAGAGGCGGGGAATCAGATATGGGGAATCAGAGGTGGGGAATCAGAGGCAGGTAATCAGATGTGCGGAATCAGAGATGGGGAATCAGAGGCAGGGAATCAGAATCAGAAGCGGGGAGTCAGAGGACGGGAATCAGAGGCCTGGAATCAGATGCTGGGAATAAGAGGCCGGGAATCAGAGGTGGGGAATCAGAGTCCGGGAATCAGAGATGGGGAGTCAGAGGCGGGGAATGAGATATGGAGAATCAGAGGCGGGGTATCAGAGGCGGGGAAACAGAGGTGGGGAATCAGATATGGGGAATCAGAGGTGGCGAATCAAAGGCGGTGAATCAGAGATGGGGAATCAGAGCTGGGGAATCAGAGGCTGGGAATCAAAGTTGGGGAATCAGAGGCAGGGAATCAGATATGGGGAAACAGGGGCGGGGAATCAGAGGCGGGGAAACAGAGGCAGGGAATCAGATATGGGGAATCAGAGGCGGGGAATTAGAGCTGGGGAATCAGAGGCGGGGAATCAGAGGTGGGGAAACAGAGGCGGGGAATCAAACACGGGGAATCAGAGGTGGGGAATCAGAGGTTGGGAATCAGATGCAGGGAATCAGAGGCGGGGAATCAGAGGCGGGGAATCAGAGGCAGGGAATCAGATGTGCGGAATCGGAGATGGGGAATCAGAGGCAGGGAATCAGAGGCGGGGAATCAGAGGCGGGGAATCAGAGGCCGGGAATCAGATATGGGGAAACAGAGGCGGGGAAACAGAGGCTGGGGATCAGATATGGGGAAACAGAGGTGGGGAATCAGAGGTTGGGAATCAGAGGCAGGGAATCAGAGGCTTGGAATCAGATGCAGGGAATCAGATGCGGGGAATCAGAGGCGGGGAATCAGAGCTGGGGAATCAGATGCTGGGAATCAAAGTTGGGGAATCAGAGGCAGGGAATCAGATATGGGGAAACAGGGGTGGGGAATCAGAGGCAGGGAAACAGAGGCGGGGAATCAGATATGGGGAATCAGAGGCGGGGAATTAGAGTTGGGGAATCAGAGGCGGGGAATCAGAGGCGGGGAAACAGAGGCGGGGAATCAAACACGGGGAATCAGAGGTGGGGAATCAGAGGTTGGGAATCAGAGGCAGGGAATCAGAGGCGGGGAATCAGAGGCGGGGAATCAGAGGCAGGGAATCAGATGTGCGGAATCGGAGATGGGGAATCAGAGGCAGGGAATCAGAGGCGGGGAATCAGAGGCGGGGAACCAGAGGCCGGGAATCAGATATTGGGAAACAGAGGCGGGGAATCAGAGGCGGGGAAACAGAGGCTGGGAATCAGATATGGGGAATCAGAGGTGGGGAATCAGAGGTTGGGAATCAGAGGCAGGGAATAAGAGGCTTGGAATCAGATGCAGGGAATCAGATGCGGGGAATCAGAGGCGGGGAATCAGAGCTGGGGAATCAGAGGTGGGGAATTAGAGTTGTGGAATCAGAGGCGGGGACTTAGATATTGGGAAACAGAGGCGGGGAATCAGAGGCGGGGAAACAAAAGCGGGGAATCAGATATGGGGAATCAGAGATGGGGAATCAGAGGCAGGGAATCAGATGTGCGGAATCAGAGATGGGGAATCAAAGGCAGGGAATCAGAATCAGTAGCAGGGAATCAGAGGTGGGGAATCAGAGTCCGGGAATCAGAGATGGGGATTCAGAGGCGGGGAATGAGATATGGGGAATCAGAGGCGGGGAATCAGAGGCGGGGAAACAGAGGCGGGGAATCAGATATGGGGAATCAGAGGTGGCGAATCAAAGGCGGTGAATCAGAGTTGGGGAATCAGAGGCCGGGAATCAGAGGCAGGGAATCAAACACGGGGAATCAGAGGCGGGGAATCATAGCTGGCGAATCAGAGGCGGGGAATCAGAGGTGGGGAATCAGAGGCGGGGAATCAGATATTGGGAATCAGAGGTGGGGAATCAGAGGCGGGGAAACAGAGGCGGGGAATCAGATATGGGGTATCAGAGGTGGGGAATCAGAGGTTGTGAATCAGAGATGGGGAATCAGAGGCGGGGAATCAGAGGCCGGTAATCAGACGCGGGGAATCAGAGGCGGGGAATCAGAGCTGGGAAATTAGAGGCAGGGAATCAGAGTTGGGGATTCAGAGGCGGGGAATCAGATATGGGGAAACAGAGGCGGGGAATCAGATGCGGGCAAATAGAGGCGGGGATCAGATATGGGGAAACAGAGGCGGGGAATCAGAGGCGGGGAATCAGATATGGGGAATCAGAGGTGGGGAATCAGAGGTTGGGAATCAGAGGCTGGGAATCAGAGGCTGGGAATCAGATGCATGGAATCAGATGCGGGGAATCAGAGGCGGGGAATCAGAGCTGGGGAATCAGAGGTGGGGAATCAAAGTTGGGGAATCAGAGGCGGGGACTTAGATATGGGGAAACAGAGGCGGGGAATCAGAGGCGGGGAAACAGAGGCGGGGAATCAGATATGGGGAATCAGAGGTGGGGAATCAGAGGCAGGGAATTAGATTTGCGGAATCAGAGATGGGGAATCAGAAGCAGGGAATCAGAGGCCGGGAATCAGAGGCCGGAATCAGATGCCAGGAATAAGAGGCCGGGAATCAGAGGTGGGGAATCAGAGTCCGGGAATCAGAGATGGGGAATCAGAGGCGGGGAATGAGATATGGGGAATCCGAGGCGGGGAAACAGAGGCGAGGAATCAGATATGGGGAATCAGAGGTGGCGAATCAAAGGCGGTGAATCAGAGATGGGGAATCAGAGGCGGGGAATCAGAGGCAGGGGATCAAACACGGGGAATTAGAGGCGGGGAATCAGAGCTGGGGAATCAGAGGCGGGGAATCAGAGTTGGGGAATCAGAGGTGGGGAATCAGAGTTGGGGAATCAGAGGCGGGGACTTAGATATTGGGAAACAGAGGCGGGGAATCAAAGGTGGGGAAACAGAGGCGGGGAATCAGATATGGGGAATCAGAGGTGGGGAATCAGAGGCAGGGAATCAAACACGGGGAATCAGATGCGGGGAATCAGAGCTGGGGAATCAGAGGCGGGGAATCAGAGTTGGGGAATCAGAGGCGGGGAATCAGACGCAGGGAATCAATATGGGAAATCAGAGGTGGGGAATCAGACGCAGGGAATCAATATGGGAAATCAGAGTTGGGGAATCAGAGGTTGGGAATCAAAGGAAGGGAATCAGAGGCGAGGAATCAGAGCTGGGGAATCAGAGGCGGGGAATCAGAATTGGGGAATCAGAGATGGGGAATCAGAGATGGGGAATCAGAGGCGGGGAATCAGACGCGTGGAATCAGAGGTGGTGAATCAGAGATGTGGAATCAGAGGCGGGGAATCAGAGGCAGGGAATCAGACGCGGGGAATCAGAGGCGGGGAATCATAGCTGGCGAATCAGAGGCGGGGAATGAGATATGGGGAATCAGAGGCGGGGAATCAGAGGCGGGGAAACAGTGGCGAGGAATCAGATATGGGGAATCAGAGGTGGCGAATCAAAGGCGGTGAATCAGAGATGGGGAATCAGAGGCGGGGAATCAGAGGCAGGGGATCAAACACGGGGAATCAGAGGCGGGGAATCAGAGCTGTGGAATCAGAGGCGGGGAATCAGAGTTGGGGAATCAGAGGCGGGGAATCAGAGCTGGGGAATCAGAGGTGGGGAATCAGAGTCGGGGAATCAGAGGCAGGGATTCGGATGTGCGGAATCAGAGATGGGCAATCAGAGGTGGGGAATCAGAGGCGGTGAATCTGAGATGGGGAATCAGAGGCGGGGAATCAGAGGCAGGTTATCAGACACGGGGATTCAGAGGCTGGGAATCAGACGGGGGGAATCAAAGGCGGGGAATGAAGCTGGGGAATCAGAGGCAGGGAATCAGAGTTGGGGAATCAGAGGCGGGGAATCAGAGTTGGGGAATCAGAGGCGGGGAATCAGAGCTGCGGAATCAGAGGTGGGGATCAGAGTCGGGGAATCAGAGGCAGGGGATCAAACACGGGGAATCAGAGGCGGGGAATCAGAGCTGGGGAATCAGAGGCGGGGAATCAGAGTTGGGGAATCAGAGGCGGGGAATCAGAGCTGCGGAATCAGAGGTGGGGATCAGAGTCGTGGAATCAGAGGCAGGGAATCAGATGTGCGGAATCAGAGATGGGGAATCAGAGGTGGGGAATCAGAGGCTGTGAATCAGAGATGGGGAATCATAGGCGGGGAATCAGAGGCAAGAAATCAGACACGGGGTTTCAGAGGCTGGGAATCAGACGGGGGAATCAAAGGCGGGGAATCAGAGCTGGGGAATCAGAGGCAGGGAATCAGAGTTGGGGATTCAGAGGCGGGGAATCAGATATGGGGAAACAGAGGCGGGGAATCAGAGTCGGGCAAACAGAGGCGGGGAATTAGATATGGGGAATCAGAGGTGGGGAATCAGAGGTGGTGAATCAGAGATGGGGAATCACAGGCGGGGAATCAGAGGCAGGGAATAGAACGCGGGGAATCAGAGGCAGGGAATCAGAGTTGGGGCATCAGAGGTTGGGAATTAGATATGGGGAAACAGAGGCGGGGAATCAGAGGCGGGGAAACAGAGGCGGGAAATAAGATATGGGGAATCAGAGGTGGGGAATCAGAGGCAGGGAATCAGATGTGCAGAATCAGAGATGGGGAATCAGAGGCAGGAATTCAGAATCAGAAGCGGGGAATCAGAGGCCGGGAAACAGAGGTGGGGAATCAGATATGGGGAATCAGAGGTGGGGAATCAGAGGCCGGAATCAGATGCCGGGAATAAGAGGCCGGGAATCAGAGGTGGGGAATCAGAGTCCGGGAATCAGAGATGGGGAATCAGAGGCGGGGAATGAGATATGGGGAATCAGAGGCGGGGAATCAGAGGCGGGGAAACAGAGGCGAGGAATCAGATATGGGGAATCAGAGGTGGCGAATCAAAGGCGATGAATCAGAGATGGGGAATCAGAGGCGTGGAATCAGAGGCAGGGAATCAAACACGGGGAATCAGAGGCGGGGAATCAGAGCTGGGGAATCAGAGGCGGGGAATCAGAGTTGGGGAATCAGAGGCGGGGAATCAGAACTGGGGAATCAGAGGTGGGGATCAGAGTCGGGGAATCAGAGGCAGGGAATCAGATGTGCGGAATCAGAGATGGGGAATCAGAGGTGGGGAATCAGAGGCTGTGAATCAGAGATGGGGAATCAGAGGCGGGGAATCAGAGGCAAGAAATCAGACACGGGGTTTCAGAGGCTGGGAATCAGATATGGGGAAACAGAGGCGGGGAATCAGAGGCGGGCAAACAGAGGCGGGGAATTAGATATGGGGAATCAGAGGTGGGGAATCAGAGGCGGGCAAACAGAGGCGGGGAATTAGATATGGGGAATCAGTGGTGGGGAATCAGAGGTGGTTTATCAGAGATGGGGAATCACAGGCGGGGTATCAGAGGCAGGGAATAGAACGCTTGGAATCAGAGGCAGGGAATCAGAGCTGGGGAATCAGAGGCGGGGAATCATAGTTGGGAATCAGAGGCGGGGAATCAGGGGCGGGGAAACAGAGGCGGGGAATCAGATATGGGGAATCGGATGCGGGGAATCAGAGGCGGGGAATCAGATATGGGGAATCAGAGGTGGGGAATCAGAGGCAGGTAATCAGATGTGCGGAATCAGAGATGGGGAATCAGAGGCAGGGAAACAGAATCAGAAGCGGGGAGTCAGAGGCCGGGAATCAGAGGCCTGGAATCAGATGCTGGGAATAAGAGGCCGGGAATCAGAGGTGGGGAATCAGAGTCCGGGAATCAGAGATGGGGATTCAGAGGCGGGGAATGAGATATCGAGAATCAGAGGCGGGGAATCAGAGGCGGGAAAACAGAGGTGGGGAATCAGATATGGGGAATCAGAGGTGGCGAATCAAAGGTGGTGAATCAGAGATGGGGAATCAGAGGCGGGGAATCAGAGGCAGGGAATCAAACACGGGGAATCAGAGGCGGGGAATCAGAGCTGGGGAATCAGAGGCTGGGAATCAAAGTTGGGGAATCAGAGGCAGGGAATCAGATATTGGGAAACAGGGGCGGGGAATCAGAGGCGGGGAAACAGAGGCGGGGAATCAGATATGGGGAATCAGAGGCGGGGAATTAGAGTTGGGGAATCAGAGGCGGGGAATCAGAGGCGGGGAAACAGAGGCGGGGAATCAAACACGGGGAAGCAGAGGTGGGGAATCAGAGGTTGGGAATCAGAGGCAGGGAATCAGAGGCGGGGAATCAGATATGGGGAAACAGAGGCGGGGAATCAGGGGCGGGGAAACAGAGGCGGGGAATCAGATATGGGGAATCGGATGCGGGGAATCAGAGGCGGGGAATCAGATATGGGGAATCAGAGGTGGGGAATCAGAGGCAGGTAATCAGATGTGCGGAATCAGAGATGGGGAATCAGAGGCAGGGAATCAGAATCAGAAGCGGGGAGTCAGAGGCCGGGAATCAGAGGCCTGGAATCAGAGGCTGGGAATAAGAGGCCGGGAATCAGAGGTGGGGAATCAGAGTTCGGGAATCAGAGATGGGGATTCAGAGGCGGGGAATGAGATATGGAGAATCAGAGGCGGGGAATCAGAGGCGGGAAAACAGAGGTGGGGAATCAGATATGGGGAATCAGAGGTGGCGAATCAAAGGTGGTGAATCAGAGATGGGGAATCAGAGGCGGGGAATCAGAGGCAGGGAATCAAACACGGGGAATCAGAGGCGGGGAATCAGAGCTGGGGAATCAGAGGCTGGGAATCAAAGTTGGGGAATCAGAGGCAGGGAATCAGATATGGGGAAACAGGGGCGGGGAATCAGAAGCGGGGAAACAGAGGCGGGGAATCAGATATGGGGAATCAGAGGCGGGGAATTAGAGTTGGGGAATCAGAGGCGGGGAATCAGAGGCGGGGAAACAGAGGCGGGGAATCAAACACGGGGAATCAGAGGTGGGGAATCAGAGGTTGGGAATCAGAGGCAGGGAATCAGAGGCGGGGAAACAGAGGCGGGGAATCAGAGGCAGGGAATCAGATGTGCGGAATCGGAGATAGGGAATCAGAGGCGGGGAATCAGAGGCGGGGAATCAGAGGCCGGGAATCAGATATGGGGAAACAGAGGCGGGGAATCAGAGGCGGGGAAACAGAGGCTGGGAATCAGATATGGGGAATCAGAGGTGGGGAATCAGAGGTTGGGAATCAGAGGCAGGGAATCAGAGGCTTGGAATCAGATGCAGGGAATCAGATGCGGGGAATCAGAGGCGGGGAATCAGAGCTGGGGAATCAGAGGTGGGGAATCAGAGTTGGGGAATCAGAGGCGGGGACTTAGATATTGGGAAACAGAGGCAGGGAATCAGAGGCGGGGAATCAGATATGGGGAATCAGAGATGGGGAATCAGAGGCAGGGAATCAGATGTGCGGAATCAGAGATGGGGAATCAAAGGCAGGGAATCAGAATCAGAAGCAGGGAATCAGAGGCCGGGAATCAGAGGCCGGAATCAGATGCCGGGAATAAGAGGCCGGAAATCAGAGGTGGGGAATCAGAGTCCGGGAATCAGAGATTGGGATACAGAGGCGGGGAATGAGATATGGGGAATCAGAGGCGGGGAATCAGAGGCGGGGAAACAGAGGCGGGGAATCAGATATGGCGAATCAGAGGTGGCGAATCAAAGGCGGTGAATCAGAGATGGGGAATCAGAGGCCGGGAATCAGAGGCAGGGAATCAAACACGGGGAATCAGAGGAGGGGAATCAGAATTGGGGAATCAGAGATGGGGAATCAGAGATGGGGAATCAGAGGCAGGGAATCAGACGCGGGGAATCAGAGGTGGTGAATCAGAGATGTGGAATCAGAGGCGGGGAATCAGAGGCAGGGAATCAGACGCGGGGAATAAGAGGCGGGGAATCATAGCTGGCGAATCAGAGGCGGGGAATCAGAGGTGGGGAATCAGAGGCGGGGAATCAGATATTGGGAATCAGAGGTGGGGAATCAGAGGCGGGGAAACAGAGGCGGGGAATCAGAGGCGGGGAATCAGAGGCAGGGAATCAAACACGGGGAATCAGAGGCGGGGAATCAGAGCTGGCGAATCAGAGGCAGGGAATCAAAGTTGGGGAATCAGAGGCAGGGAATCAGATATGGGAAAACAGGGGCGGGGAATCAGAGGCGGGGAAACAGAGGCAGGGAATCAGATATGGGGAATCAGAGGCGGGGAATTAGAGTTGGGGAATCAGAGGCGGGGAATCAGAGGCGGGGAAACAGAGGCGGGGAATCAAACACGGGGAATCAGAGGTGGGGAATCAGAGGTTGGGAATCAGATGCAGGGAATCAGAGGCGGGGAATCAGAGGCGGGGAATCAGAGGCAGGGAATCAGATGTGCGGAATCAGAGATGGGGAATCAGAGGCAGGGAATCAGAGGCGGGGAATCAGAGGTGGGGAATCAGAGGCCGGGAATCAGATATGGGGAAACAGAGGCGGGGAAACAGAGGCTGGGGATCAGATATGGGGAATCAGAGGTGGGGAATCAGAGGTTGGGAATCAGAGGCAGGGAATCAGAGGCTTGGAATCAGATGCAGGGAATCAGATGCGGGGAATCAGAGGCGGGGAATCAGAGCTGGGGAATCAGATGCTGGGAATCAAAGTTGGGGAATCAGAGGCAGGGAATCAGATATGGGGAAACAGGGGTGGGGAATCAGAGGCGGGGAAACAGAGGCGGGGAATCAGATATGGGGAATCAGAGGCGGGGAATTAGAGTTGGGGAATCAGAGGCGGGGAATCAGAGGCGGGGAAACAGAGGCGGGGAATCAAACACGGGGAATCAGAGGTGGGGAATCAGAGGTTGGGAATCAGAGGCAGGGAATCAGAGGCGGGGAATCAGAGGCGGGGAATCAGAGGCAGGGAATCAGATGTGCGGAATCGGAGATGGGGAATCAGAGGCAGGGAATCAGAGGCGGGGAATCAGAGGCGGGGAACCAGAGGCCGGGAATCAGATATGGGGAAACAGAGGCGGGGAATCAGAGGCGGGGAAACAGAGGCTGAGAATCAGATATGGGGAATCAGAGGTGGGGAATCAGAGGTTGGGAATCAGAGGCAGGGAATAAGAAGCTTGGAATCAGATGCAGGGAATCAGATGCGGGGAAACAGAGGCGGGGAATCAGAGCTGTGGAATCAGAGGTGGGGAATTAGAGTTGTGGAATCAGAGGCGGGGACTTAGATATTGGGAAACAGAGGCGGGGAATCAGAGGCGGGGAAACAGAAGCGGGGAATCAGATATGGGAAATCAGAGATGGGGAATCAGAGGCAGGGAATCAGATGTGCGGAATCAGAGATGGGGAATCAAAGGCAGGGAATCAGAATCAGTAGCAGGGAATCAGAGGTGGGGAATCAGAGTCCGGGAATCAGAGATGGGGATTCAGAGGCGGGGAATGAGATATGGGGAATCAGAGGCGGGGAATCAGAGGCGGGGAAACAGAGGCGGGGAATCAGATATGGGGAATCAGAGGTGGCGAATCAAAGGCGGTGAATCAGAGTTGGGGAATCAGAGGCCGGGAATCAGAGGCAGGGAATCAAACACGGGGAATCAGAGGCGGGGAATCATAGCTGGCGAATCAGAGGCGGGGAATCAGAGGTGGGGAATCAGAGGCGGGGAATCAGATATTGGGAATCAGAGGTGGGGAATCAGAGGCGGGGAAACAGAGGCGGGGAATCAGATATGGGGTATCAGAGGTGGGGAATCAGAGGTTGTGAATCAGAGATGGGGAATCAGAGGCGGGGAATCAGAGGCCGGTAATCAGACGCGGGGAATCAGAGGCGGGGAATCAGAGCTGGGAAATTAGAGGCAGGGAATCAGAGTTGGGGATTCAGAGGCGGGGAATCAGATATGGGGAAACAGAGGCGGGGAATCAGATGCGGGCAAATAGAGGCGGGGATCAGATATGGGGAAACAGAGGCGGGGAATCAGAGGCGGGGAAACAGAGGCGTGGAATCAGATATGGGGAATCAGAGGTGGGGAATCAGAGGTTGGGAATCAGAGGCTGGGAATCAGAGGCTGGGAATCAGATGCATGGAATCAGATGCGGGGAATCAGAGGCGGGGAATCAGAGCTGGGGAATCAGAGGTGGGGAATCAAAGTTGGGGAATCAGAGGCGGGGACTTAGATATGGGGAAACAGAGGGGGGAATCAGAGGCGGGGAAACAGAGGCGGGGAATCAGATATGGGGAATCAGAGGTGGGGAATCAGAGGCAGGGAATTAGATTTGCGGAATCAGAGATGGGGAATCAGAAGCAGGGAATCAGAGGCCGGGAATCAGAGGCCGGAATCAGATGCCGGGAATAAGAGGCCGGGAATCAGAGGTGGGGAATCAGAGTCCGGGAATCAGAGATGGGGAATCAGAGGCGGGGAATGAGATATGGGGAATCAGAGGCGGGGAATCAGAGGCGGGGAAACAGAGGCGAGGAATCAGATATGGGGAATCAGAGGTGGCGAATCAAAGGCGGTGAATCAGAGATGGGGAATCAGAGGCGGGGAATCAGAGGCAGGGGATCAAATACGGGGAATCAGAGGCGGGGAATGAGAGCTGGGGAATCAGAGGCGGGGAATCAGAGTTGGGGAATCAGAGGTGGGGAATCAGAGTTGGGGAATCAGAGGCGGGAACTTAGATATTGGGAAACAGAGGCGGGGAATCAAAGGTGGGGAAACAGAGGCGGGGAATCAGATATGGGGAATCAGAGGTGGGGAATCAGAGGCAGGGAATCAAACACGGGGAATCAGATGCGGGGAATCAGAGCTGGGGAATCAGAGGCGGGGAATCAGAGTTGGGGAATCAGAGGCGGGGAATCAGACGCAGGGAATCAATGTGGGAAATCAGAGGTGGGGAATCAGACGCAGGGAATCAATATGGGAAATCAGAGTTGGGGAATCAGAGGTTGGGAATCAAAGGAAGGGAATCAGAGGCGAGGAATCAGAGCTGGGGAATCAGAGGCGGGGAATCAGAATTGGGGAATCAGAGATTGGGAATCAGAGATGGGGAATCAGAGGCGGGGAATCAGACGCGTGGAATCAGAGGTGGTGAATCAGAGATGTGGAATCAGAGGTGGGGAATCAGAGGCAGGGAATCAGACGCGGGGAATCAGAGGCGGGGAATCATAGCTGGCGAATCAGAGGCGGGGAATGAGATATGGGGAATCAGAGGCGGGGAATCAGAGGCGGGGAAACAGTGGCGAGGAATCAGATATGGGGAATCAGAGGTGGCGAATCAAAGGCGGTGAATCAGAGATGGGGAATCAGAGGCGGGGAATCAGAGGCAGTGGATCAAACACGGGGAATCAGAGGCGGGGAATCAGAGCTGTGGAATCAGAGGCGGGGAATCAGAGTTGGGGAATCAGAGGCGGGGAATCAGAGCTGGGGAATCAGAGGTGGGGAATCAGAGTCGGGGAATCAGAGGCAGGGAGTCGGATGTGCGGAATCAGAGATGGGGAATCAGAGGTGGGGAATCAGAGGCGGTGAATCTGAGATGGGGAATCAGAGGCGGGGAATCAGAGGCAGGTTATCAGACACGGGGAATCAGAGGCGGGGAATCAGAGCTGGGGAATCAGAGGCGGGGAATCAGAGTTGGGGAATCAGAGGTGGGGAATCTGAGTTGGGGAATCAGTGGCGGGGACTTAGATATTGGGAAACAGAGGCGGGGAATCAAAGGTGGGGAAACAGAGGCGGGGAATCAGATATGGGGAATCAGAGGTGGGGAATCAGAGGCAGGGAATCAAACACGGGGAATCAGATGCGGGGAATCAGAGCTGGGGAATCAGAGGCGGGGAATCAGAGTTGGGGAATCAGAGGCGGGGAATCAGACGCAGGGAATCAATGTGAGAAATCAGAGGTGGGGAATCAGACGCAGGGAATCAATATGGGAAATCAGAGTTGGGGAATCAGAGGTTGGGAATCAAAGGAAGGGAATCAGAGGCGAGGAATCAGAGCTGGGGAATCAGAGGCGGGGAATCAGAATTGGGGAATCAGAGATTGGGAATCAGAGATGGGGAATCAGAGGCGGGGAATCAGACGCGTGGAATCAGAGGTGGTGAATCAGAGATGTGGAATCAGAGGCGGGGAATCAGAGGCAGGGAATCAGACGCGGGGAATCAGAGGCGGGGAATCATAGCTGGCGAATCAGAGGCGGGGAATGAGATATGGGGAATCAGAGGCGGGGAATCAGAGGCGGGGAAACAGTGGCGAGGAATCAGATATGGGGAATCAGAGGTGGCGAATCAAAGGCGGTGAATCAGAGATGGGGAATCAGAGGCGGGGAATCAGAGGCAGTGGATCAAACACGGGGAATCAGAGGCGGGGAATCAGAGCTGTGGAATCAGAGGCGGGGAATCAGAGTTGGGGAATCAGAGGCGGGGAATCAGAGCTGGGGAATCAGAGGTGGGGAATCAGAGTCGGGGAATCAGAGGCAGGGAGTCGGATGTGCGGAATCAGAGATGGGGAATCAGAGGTGGGGAATCAGAGGCGGTGAATCTGAGATGGGGAATCAGAGGCGGGGAATCAGAGGCAGGTTATCAGACACGGGGATTCAGAGGCTGGGAATCAGACGGGGAAAATCAAAGGCGGGGAATGAAGCTGGGGAATCAGAGGCAGGGAATCAGAGTTGGGGAATCAGAGGCGGGGAATCAGAGTTGGGGAATCAGAGGCGGGGAATCAGAGCTGCGGAATCAGAGGTGGGGATCAGAGTCGGGGAATCAGAGGCAGGGGATCAGAGGCGGGGAGTCAGATATGGGGAATCAGAGGTGGGGAATCAGGGGCGGGGTATCAGAGGCTGGGTATCAGACACGGGGATTCAATTGCGGGGAATCAGAGATGGGGTATCAGAGGCGGGGAATCAGATATGGGGAAACAGAGGCGGGGAATCAGAGGCGGGGAAACAGAGGCGGGGAATCTGATATGGGGACTCAGAGGTGGCGAATGAAAGGCGGTGAATCAGAGATGGGGAATCAGAGGCGGGGAATCAGAGGCAGGGAATCAAACACGGGGAATCAGAGGTGGGGAATCAGAGCTGAGGTATCAGAGGCGGGGAATCAGAGTTGGGGAATCAGAGGCGGGGAATCAGATATGGGGAAACAGAGGCGGGGAATCAGAGGAAGGGAAACAGAGGTGGGGAATCAGATATGGGGAATCAGAGGTGGGGAATCAGAGGTTTGGAAACAGAGGCAGGAAATCAGAGGCGGGGAGTCAGAGGCGGGGAATCAGAGGCAGGGAATCAGATGTGCGGAATCAGAGGTGGGGAATCAGAGCTGGGGAATCAGAGGTGGGGAATCAGAGGTTGTGAATCAGAGATGGGGAATCAGAGGCGGGGAATCAGAGGCCGGTAATCAGACGTGGGGAATCAGAGGCGGGGAATCAGAGCTGGGAAATTAGAGGCAGGGAATCAGAGTTGGGGATTCAGAGGCGGGGAATCAGATATGGGGAAACAGAGTCGGGGAATCAGATGCGGGCAAATAGAGGCGGGGATCAGATATGGGGAAACAGAGGCGGGGAATCAGAGGCGGGGAAACAGAGGCGTGGAATCAGATATGGGGAATCAGAGGTGGGGAATCAGAGGTTGGGAATCAGAGGCTGGGAATCAGAGGCTGGGAATCAGATGCATGGAATCAGATGCGGGAATCAGAGGCGGGGAATCAGAGCTGGGGAATCAGAGGTGGGGAATCAAAGTTGGGGAATCAGAGGCGGGGACTTAGATATGGGGAAACAGAGGCGGGGAATCAGAGGCGGGGAAACAGAGGCGGGGAATCAGATATGGGGAATCAGAGGTGGAGAATCAGAGGCAGGGAATTAGATTTGCGGAATCAGAGATGGGGAATCAGAAGCAGGGAATCAGAGGCCGGGAATCAGAGGCCGGAATCAGATGCCGGGAATAAGAGGCCGGGAATCAGAGGTGGGGAATCAGAGTCCGGGAATCAGAGATGGGGAATCAGAGGCGGGGAATGAGATATGGGGAATCAGAGGCGGGGAATCAGAGGCGGGGAAACAGAGGCGAGGAATCAGATATGGGGAATCAGAGGTGGCGAATCAAAGGCGGTGAATCAGAGATGGGGAATCAGAGGCGGGGAATCAGAGGCAGGGGATCAAACACGGGGAATCAGAGGCGGGGAATCAGAGCTGGGGAATCAGAGGCGGGGAATCAGAGTTGGGGAATCAGAGGTGGGGAATCAGAGTTGGGGAATCAGAGGCGGGGACTTAGATATTGGGAAACAGAGGCGGGGAATCAAAGGTGGGGAAACAGAGGCGGGGAATCAGATATGGGGAATCAGCGGTGGGGAATCAGAGGCAGGGAATCAAACACGGGGAATCAGATGCGGGGAATCAGAGCTGGGGAATCAGAGGCGGGGAATCAGAGTTGGGGAATCAGAGGCGGGGAATCAGACGCAGGGAATCAATGTGGGAAATCAGAGGTGGGGAATCAGACGCAGGGAATCAATATGGGAAATCAGAGTTGGGGAATCAGACGTTGGGAATCAAAGGAAGGGAATCAGAGGCGAGGAATCAGAGCTGGGGAATCAGAGGCGGGGAATCAGAATTGGGGAATCAGAGATGGGGAATCAGAGATGGGGAATCAGAGGCGGGGAATCAGACGCGTGGAATCAGAGGTGGTGAATCAGAGATGTGGAATCAGAGGCGGGGAATCAGAGGCAGGGAATCAGACGCGGGGAATCAGAGGCGGGGAATCATAGCTGGCGAATCAGAGGCGGGGAATGAGATATGGGGAATCAGAGGCGGGGAATCAGAGGCGGGGAAACAGTGGCGAGGAATCAGATATGGGGAATCAGAGGTGGCGAATCAAAGGCGGTGAATCAGAGATGGGGAATCAGAGGCGGGGAATCAGAGGCAGGTTATCAGACACGGGGATTCAGAGGCTGGGAATCAGACGGGGGGAATCAAAGGCGGGGAATGAAGCTGGGGAATCAGAGGCAGGGAATCAGAGTTGGGGAATCAGAGGCGGGGAATCAGAGTTGGGGAATCAGAGGCGGGGAATCAGAGCTGCGGAATCAGAGGTGGGGATCAGAGTCGGGGAATCAGAGGCAGGGGATCAAACACGGGGAATCAGAGGCGAGGAATCAGAGCTGGGGAATCAGAGGCGGGGAATCAGAGTTGGGGAATCAGAGGCGGGGAATCAGAGCTGCGGAATCAGAGGTGGGGATCAGAGTCGTGGAATCAGAGGCAGGGAATCAGATGTGCGGAATCAGAGATGGGGAATCAGAGGTGGGGAATCAGAGGCTGTGAATCAGAGATGGGGAATCAGAGGTGGGGAATCTGAGGCAAGAAATCAGACACGGGGTTTCAGAGGCTGGGAATCAGATGGGGGAATCAAAGGCGGGGAATCAGAGCTGGGGAATCAGAGGCAGGGAATCAGAGTTGGGGATTCAGAGGCGGGGAATCAGATATGGGGAAACAGAGGCGGGGAATCAGAGTCGGGCAAACAGAGGCGGGGAATTAGATATGGGGAATCAGAGGTGGGGAATCAGAGGTGGTGAATCAGAGATGGGGAATCACAGGCGGGGAATCAGAGGCAGGGAATAGAACGCGGGGAATCAGAGGCAGGGAATCAGAGTTGGGGCATCAGAGGTTGGGAATTAGATATGGGGAAACAGAGGCGGGGAATCAGAGGCGGGGAAACAGAGGCGGGAAATCAGATATGGGGAATCAGAGGTGGGGAATCAGAGGCAGGGAATCAGATGTGCGGAATCAGAGATGGGGAATCAGAGGCAGGGATTCAGAATCAGAAGCGGGGAATCATAGGCCGGGAAACAGAGGTGGGGAATCAGATATGGGGAATCAGAGGTGGGGAATCAAAGGCGATGAATCAGAGATGGGGAATCAGAGGCGTGGAATCAGAGGCAGGGAATCAAACACGGGGAATCAGAGGCGGGGAATCAGAGCTGGGGAATCAGAGGCGGGGAATCAGAGTTGGGGAATCAGAGGCGGGGAATCAGAGCTGGGGAATCAGAGGTGGGGATTAGAGTCGGGGAATCAGAGGCAGGGAATCAGATGTGCGGAATCAGAGATGGGGAATCAGAGGTGGGGAATCAGAGGCTGTGAATCAGAGATGGGGAATCAGAGGCGGGGAATCAGAGGCAAGAAATCAGACACGGGGTTTCAGAGGCTGGGTATCAGACGGGGGAATCAAAGGCGGGGAATCAGAGCTGGGGAATCAGAGGCAGGGAATCAGAGTTGGGGATTCAGAGGCGGGGAATCAGATATGGGGAAACAGAGGCGGGGAATCAGAGGCGGGCAAACAGAGGCGGGGAATTAGATATGGGGAATCAGAGGTGGGGAATCAGAGGCGGGCAAACAGAGGCGGGGAATTAGATATGGGGAATCAGTGGTGGGGAATCAGAGGTGGGGAATCAAAGGCGATGAATCAGAGATGGGGAATCAGAGGCGTGGAATCAGAGGCAGGGAATAGAACGCGGGGAATCAGAGGCAGGGAATCAGAGCTGGGGAATCAGAGGCGGGGAATCATAGTTGGGAATCAGAGGCGGGGAATCAGATATGGGGAAACAGAGGCGGGGAATCAGGGGCGGGGAAACAGAGGCGGGGAATCAGATATGGGGAATCGGATGCGGGGAATCAGAGGCGGGGAATCAGATATGGGGTATCAGAGGTGGGGAATCAGAGGCAGGTAATCAGATGTGCGGAATCAGAGATGGGGAATCAGAGGCAGGGAATCAGAATCAGAAGCGGGGAGTCAGAGGCCGGGAATCAGAGGCCTGGAATCAGATGCTGGGAATAAGAGGCGTGAATCAGACGTGGGGAATCAGAGTCCGGGAATCAGAGATGGGGATTCAGAGGCGGGGAATGAGATATGGAGAATCAGAGGCGGGGAATCAGAGGCGGGAAAACAGAGGTGGGGAATCAGATATGGGGAATCAGAGGTGGCGAATCAAAGGTGGTGAATCAGAGATGGGGAATCAGAGGCGGGGAATCAGAGGCAGGGAATCAAAAACGGGGAATCAGAGGCGGGGAATCAGAGCTGGGGAATCAGAGGCTGGGAATCAAAGTTGGGGAATCAGAGGCAGGGAATCAGATATGGGGAAACAGGGGCGGGGAATCAGAGGCGGGGAAACAGAGGCGGGGAATCAGATATGGGGAATCAGAGGCGGGGAATTAGAGTTGGGGAATCAGAGGCGGGGAATCAGAGGCGGGGAAACAGAGGCGGGGAATCAAACACGGGGAATCAGAGGTGGGGAATCAGAGGTTGGGAATCAGAGGCAGGGAATCAGAGGCGGGGAATCAGAGGCGGGGAATCAGAGGCAGGGAATCAGATGTGCGGAATCGGAGATAGGGAATCAGAGGCGGGGAATCAGAGGCGGGGAATCAGAGGCCGGGAATCAGATATGGGGAAACAGAGGCGGGGAATCAGAGGCGGGGAAACAGAGGCTGGGAATCAGATATGGGGAATCAGAGGTGGGGAATCAGAGGTTGGGAATCAGAGGCAGGGAATCAGAGGCTTGGAATCAGATGCAGGGAAACAGATGCGGGGAATCAGAGGCGGGGAATCAGAGCTGGGGAATCAGAGGTGGGGAATCAGAGTTGGGGAATCAGAGGCGGGGACTTAGATATTGGGAAACAGAGGCAGGGAATCAGAGGCGGGGAATCAGATATGGGGAATCAGAGATGGGGAATCAGAGGCAGGGAATCAGATGTGCGGAATCAGAGATGGGGAATCAAAGGCAGGGAATCAGAATCAGAAGCAGGGAATCAGAGGCCGGGAATCAGAGGCCGGAATCAGATGCCGGGAATAAGAGGCCGGAAATCAGAGGTGGGGAATCAGAGTCCGGGAATCAGAGATTGGGATTCAGAGGCGGGGAATGAGATATGGGGAATCAGAGGCGGGGAATCAGAGGCGGGGAAACAGAGGCGGGGAATCAGATATGGCGAATCAGAGGTGGCGAATCAAAGGCGGTGAATCAGAGATGGGGAATCAGAGGCCGGGAATCAGAGGCAGGGAATCAAACACGGGGAATCAGAGGAGGGGAATCAGAATTGGGGCATCAGAGATGGGGAATCAGAGATGGGGAATCAGAGGCAGGGAATCAGACGCGGGGAATCAGAGGTGGTGAATCAGAGATGTGGAATCAGAGGCGGGGAATCAGAGGCAGGGATTCAGACGCGGGGAATAAGAGGCGGGGAATCATAGCTGGCGAATCAGAGGCGGGGAATCAGAGGTGGGGAATCAGAGGCGGGGAATCAGATATTGGGAATCAGAGGTGGGGAATCAGAGGCGGGGAAACAGAGGCGGGGAATCAGATATGGGGTATCAGAGGTGGGGAATCAGAGGTTGTGAATCAGAGATGGGGAATCAGAGGCGGGGAATCAGAGGCCGGTAATCAGACGCGGGGAATCAGAGGCGTGGAATCAGAGCTGGGAAATTAGAGGCAGGGAATCAGAGTTGGGGATTCAGAGGCGGGGAATCAGATATGGGGAAACAGAGGCGGGGAATCAGAGGCGGGCAAATAGAGGCGGGGTTCAGATATGGGGAAACAGAGGCGGGGAATCAGAGGCGGGGAAACAGAGGCGGGGAATCAGATATGGGGATCAGAGGTGGGGAATCAGAGGTTGGGAATCAGATGCTGGGAATCAGAGGCTGGGAATCAGATGCATGGAATCAGATGCGGGGAATCAGAGGCGGGGAATCAGAGCTGGGGAATCAGAGGTGGGGAATCAAAGTTGGGGAATCAGAGGCGGGGACTTAGATATGGGGAAACAGAGGCGGGGAATCAGAGGCGGGGAAACAGAGGCGGGGAATCAGATATGGGGAATCAGAGGTGGGGAATCAGAGGCAGGGAATTAGATTTGCGGAATCAGAGATGGGGAATCAGAAGCAGGGAATCAGAGGCCGGGAATCAGAGGCCGGAATCAGATGCCGGGAATAAGAGGCCGGGAATCAGAGGTGGGGAATCAGAGTCCGGGAATCAGAGCTGGGGAATCAGAGGCGGGGAATGAGATATGGGGAATCAGAGGCGGGGAATCAGAGCTGGGGAATCAGAGGTGGGGATCAGAGTCGGGGAATCAGAGGCAGGGAATCAGATGTGCGGAATCAGAGATGGGGAATCAGAGGTGGGGAATCAGCGGCTGTGAATCAGAGATGGGGAATCAGAGGCGGGGAATCAGAGGCAGGAAATCAGACACGGGGACTCAGAGGCTGGGAATCAGACGGGGGGAATCAAAGGCGGTGAATCAGAGCTGGGGAATCAGAGGCGGGGAATCAGAGTTGGGGAATCAGAGGCGGGGAATCAGACGCAGGGAATCAATGTGGGAAATCAGAGGTGGAGAATCAGACGCAGGGAATCAATATGGGAAATCAGAGTTGGGGAATCAGACGTTGGGAATCAAAGGAAGGGAATCAGAGGCGAGGAATCAGAGCTGGGGAATCAGAGGCGGGGAATCAGAATTGGGGAATCAGAGATGGGGAATCAGAGATGGGGAATCAGAGGCGGGGAATCAGACGCGTGGAATCAGAGGTGGTGAATCAGAGATGTGGAATCAGAGGCGGGGAATCAGAGGCAGGGAATCAGACGCGGGGAATCAGAGGCGGGGAATCATAGCTGGCGAATCAGAGGCGGGGAATGAGATATGGGGAATCAGAGGCGGGGAATCAGAGGCGGGGAAACAGTGGCGAGGAATCAGATATGGGGAATCAGAGGTGGCGAATCAAAGGCGGTGAATCAGAGATGGGGAATCAGAGGCGGGGAATCAGAGGCAGGGGATCAAACACGGGGAATCAGAGGCGTGGAATCAGAGCTGTGGAATCAGAGGCGGGGAAACAGAGTTGGGGAATTAGAGGCGGGGAATCAGAGCTGGGGAATCAGAGGTGGGGAATCAGAGTCGGGGAATCAGAGGCAGGGAGTCGGATGTGCGGAATCAGAGATGGGGAATCAGAGGTGGGGAATCAGAGGCGGTGAATCTGAGATGGGGAATCAGAGGCGGGGAATCAGAGGCAGGTTATCAGACACGGGGATTCAGAGGCTGGGAATCAGACGGGGGGAATCAAAGGCGGGGAATGAAGCTGGGGAATCAGAGGCAGGGAATCAGAGTTGGGGAATCAGAGGCGGGGAATCAGAGTTGGGGAATCAGAGGCGGGGAATCAGAGCTGCGGAATCAGAGGTGGGGATCAGAGTCGGGGAATCAGAGGCAGGGGATCAAACACGGGGAATCAGAGGCGAGGAATCAGAGCTGGGGAATCAGAGGCGGGGAATCAGAGTTGGGGAATCAGAGGCGGGGAATCAGAGCTGCGGAATCAGAGGTGGGGATCAGAGTCGTGGAATCAGAGGCAGGGAATCAGATGTGTGGAATCAGAGATGGGGAATCAGAGGTGGGGAATCAGAGGCTGTGAATCAGAGATGGGGAATCAGAGGTGGGGAATCAGAGGCAAGAAATCAGACACGGGGTTTCAGAGGCTGGGAATCAGATGGGGGAATCAAAGGCGGGGAATCAGAGCTGGGGAATCAGAGGCAGGGAATCAGAGTTGGGGATTCAGAGGCGGGGAATCAGATATGGGGAAACAGAGGCGGGGAATCAGAGTCGGGCAAACAGAGGCGGGGAATTAGATATGGGGAATCAGAGGTGGGGAATCAGAGGTGGTGAATCAGAGATGGGGAATCACAGGCGGGGAATCAGAGGCAGGGAATAGAACGCGGGGAATCAGAGGCAGGGAATCAGAGTTGGGGCATCAGAGGTTGGGAATTAGATATGGGGAAACAGAGGCGGGGAATCAGAGGCGGGGAAACAGAGGCGGGAAATCAGATATGGGGAATCAGAGGTGGGGAATCAGAGGCAGGGAATCAGATGTGCGGAATCAGAGATGGGGAATCAGAGGCAGGGATTCAGAATCAGAAGCGGGGAATCAGAGGCCGGGAAACAGAGGTGGGGAATCAGATATGGGGAATCAGAGGTGGGGAATCAAAGGCGATGAATCAGAGATGGGGAATCAGAGGCGTGGAATCAGAGGCAGGGAATCAAACACGGGGAATCAGAGGCGGGGAATCAGAGCTGGGGAATCAGAGGCGGGGAATCAGAGTTGGGGAATCAGAGGCGGGGAATCAGAGCTGGGGAATCAGAGGTGGGGATTAGAGTCGGGGAATCAGAGGCAGGGAATCAGATGTGCGGAATCAGAGATGGGGAATCAGAGGTGGGGAATCAGAGGCTGTGAATCAGAGATGGGGAATCAGAGGCGGGGAATCAGAGGCAAGAAATCAGACACGGGGTTTCAGAGGCTGGGTATCAGACGGGGGAATCAAAGGCGGGGAATCAGAGCTGGGGAATCAGAGGCAGGGAATCAGAGTTGGGGATTCAGAGGCGGGGAATCAGATATGGGGAAACAGAGGCGGGGAATCAGAGGCGGGCAAACAGAGGCGGGGAATTAGATATGGGGAATCAGAGGTGGGGAATCAGAGGCGGGCAAACAGAGGCGGGGAATTAGATATGGGGAATCAGTGGTGGGGAATCAGAGGTGGGGAATCAAAGGCGATGAATCAGAGATGGGGAATCAGAGGCGTGGAATCAGAGGCAGGGAATAGAACGCGGGGAATCAGAGGCAGGGAATCAGAGCTGGGGAATCAGAGGCGGGGAATCATAGTTGGGAATCAGAGGCGGGGAATCAGATATGGGGAAACAGAGGCGGGGAATCAGGGGCGGGGAAACAGAGGCGGGGAATCAGATATGGGGAATCGGATGCGGGGAATCAGAGGCGGGGAATCAGATATGGGGTATCAGAGGCGGGGAGTGAGATATGGGGAATCAGAGGCGGGGAATCAGAGCTGGGGAATCAGAGGTGGGGATCAGAGTCGGGGAATCAGAGGCAGGGAATCAGATGTGCGGAATCAGAGATGGGGAATCAGAGGTGGGGAATCAGCGGCTGTGAATCAGAGATGGGGAATCAGAGGCGGGGAATCAGAGGCAGGAAATCAGACACAGGGACTCAGAGGCTGGGAATCAGACGGGGGGAATCAAAGGCGGGGAATCAGAGCTGGGGAATCAGAGGCGGGGAATCAGAGTTGGGGAATCAGAGGCGGGGAATCAGACGCAGGGAATCAATGTGGGAAATCAGAGGTGGGGAATCAGACGCAGGGAATCAATATGGGAAATCAGAGTTGGGGAATCAGACGTTGGGAATCAAAGGAAGGGAATCAGAGGCGAGGAATCAGAGCTGGGGAATCAGAGGCGGGGAATCAGAATTGGGGAATCAGAGATGGGGAATCAGAGATGGGGAATCAGAGGCGGGGAATCAGACGCGTGGAATCAGAGGTGGTGAATCAGAGATGTGGAATCAGAGGCGGGGAATCAGAGGCAGGGAATCAGACGCGGGGAATCAGAGGCGGGGAATCATAGCTGGCGAATCAGAGGCGGGGAATGAGATATGGGGAATCAGAGGCGGGGAATCAGAGGCGGGGAAACAGTGGCGAGGAATCAGATATGGGGAATCAGAGGTGGCGAATCAAAGGCGGTGAATCAGAGATGGGGAATCAGAGGCGGGGAATCAGAGGCAGGGGATCAAACACGGGGAATCAGAGGCGGGGAATCAGAGCTGTGGAATCAGAGGCGGGGAATCAGAGTTGGGGAATTAGAGGCGGGGAATCAGAGCTGGGGAATCAGAAGTGGGGAATCAGAGTCGGGGAATCAGAGGCAGGGAGTCGGATGTGCGGAATCAGAGATGGGGAATCAGAGGTGGGGAATCAGAGGCGGTGAATCTGAGATGGGGAATCAGAGGCGGGGAATCAGAGGCAGGTTATCAGACACGGGATTCAGAGGCTGGGAATCAGACGGGGGGAATCAAAGGCGGGGAATGAAGCTGGGGAATCAGAGGCAGGGAATCAGAGTTGGGGAATCAGAGGCGGGGAATCAGATATGGGGAAACAGAGGCGGGGAATCAGAGTCGGGCAAACAGAGGCGGGGATCAGAGTCGGGGAATCAGAGGCAGGGGATCAAACACGGGGAATCAGAGGCGAGGAATCAGAGCTGGGGAATCAGAGGCGGGGAATCAGAGTTGGGGAATCAGAGGCGGGGAATCAGAGCTGCGGAATCAGAGGTGGGGATCAGAGTCGTGGAATCAGAGGCAGGGAATCAGATGTGCGGAATCAGAGATGGGGAATCAGAGGTGGGGAATCAGAGGCTGTGAATCAGAGATGGGGAATCTGAGGTGGGGAATCAGAGGCAAGAAATCAGACACGGGGTTTCAGAGGCTGGGAATCAGATGGGGGAATCAAAGGCGGGGAATCAGAGCTGGGGAATCAGAGGCAGGGAATCAGAGTTGGGGATTCAGAGGCGGGGAATCAGATATGGGGAAACAGAGGCGGGGAATCAGAGTCGGGCAAACAGAGGCGGGGAATTAGATATGGGGAATCAGAGGTGGGGAATCAGAGGTGGTGAATCAGAGATGGGGAATCACAGGCGGGGAATCAGAGGCAGGGAATAGAACGCGGGGAATCAGAGGCAGGGAATCAGAGTTGGGGCATCAGAGGTTGGGAATTAGATATGGGGAAAGAGAGGCGGGGAATCAGAGGCGGGGAAACAGAGGCGGGAAATCAGATATGGGGAATCAGAGGTGGGGAATCAGAGGCAGGGAATCAGATGTGCGGAATCAGAGATGGGGAATCAGAGGCAGGGATTCAGAATCAGAAGCGGGGAATCAGAGGCCGGGAAACAGAGGTGGGGAATCAGATATGGGGAATCAGAGGTGGGGAATCAAAGGCGATGAATCAGAGATGGGGAATCAGAGGCGTGGAATCAGAGGCAGGGAATCAAACACGGGGAATCAGAGGCGGGGAATCAGAGCTGGGGAATCAGAGGCGGGGAATCAGAGTTGGGGAATCAGAAGCGGGGAATCAGAGCTGGGGAATCAGAGGTGGGGATTAGAGTCGGGGAATCAGAGGCAGGGAATCAGATGTGCGGAATCAGAGATGGGGAATCAGAGGTGGGGAATCAGAGGCTGTGAATCAGAGATGGGGAATCAGAGGCGGGGAATCAGAGGCAAGAAATCAGACACGGGGTTTCAGAGGCTGGGTATCAGACGGGGGAATCAAAGGCGGGGAATCAGAGCTGGGGAATCAGAGGCAGGGAATCAGAGTTGGGGATTCAGAGGCGGGGAATCAGATATGGGGAAACAGAGGAGGGGAATCAGAGGCGGGCAAACAGAGGCGGGGAATTAGATATGGGGAATCAGAGGTGGGGAATCAGAGGCGGGCAAACAGAGGCGGGGAATTAGATATGGGGAATCAGTGGTGGGGAATCAGAGGTGGGGAATCAAAGGCGATGAATCAGAGATGGGGAATCAGAGGCGTGGAATCAGAGGCAGGGAATAGAACGCGGGGAATCAGAGGCAGGGAATCAGAGCTGGGGAATCAGAGGCGGGGAATCATAGTTGGGAATCAGAGGCGGGGAATCAGATATGGGGAAACAGAGGCGGGGAATCAGGGGCGGGGAAACAGAGGCGGGGAATCAGATATGGGGAATCGGATGCGGGGAATCAGAGGCGGGGAATCAGATATGGGGTATCAGAGGTGGGGAATCAGAGGCAGGTAATCAGATGTGCGGAATCAGAGATGGGGAATCAGAGGCAGGGAATCAGAATCAGAAGCGGGGAGTCAGAGGCCGGGAATCAGAGGCCTGGAATCAGATGCTGGGAATAAGAGGCCGGGAATCAGACGTGGGGAATCAGAGTCCGGGAATCAGAGATGGGGATTCAGAGGCGGGGAATGAGATATGGAGAATCAGAGGCGGGGAATCAGAGGCGGGAAAACAGAGGTGGGGAATCAGATATGGGGAATCAGAGGTGGCGAATCAAAGGTGGTGAATCAGAGATGGGGAATCAGAGGCGGGGAATCAGAGGCAGGGAATCAAACACGGGGAATCAGAGGCGGGGAATCAGAGCTGGGGAATCAGAGGCTGGGAATCAAAGTTGGGGAATCAGAGGCAGGGAATCAGATATGGGGAAACAGGGGCGGGGAATCAGAGGCGGGGAAACAGAGGCGGGGAATCAGATATGGGGAATCAGAGGCGGGGAATTAGAGTTGGGGAATCAGAGGCGGGGAATCAGAGGCAGGGAAACAGAGGCGGGGAATCAAACACGGGGAATCAGAGGTGGGGAATCAGAGGTTGGGAATCAGAGGCAGGGAATCAGAGGCGGGGAATCAGAGGCGGGGAATCAGAGGCAGGGAATCAGATGTGCGGAATCGGAGATAGGGAATCAGAGGCGGGGAATCAGAGGCGGGGAATCAGAGGCCGGGAATCAGATATGGGGAAACAGAGGCGGGGAATCAGAGGCGGGGAAACAGAGGCTGGGAATCAGATATGGGGAATCAGAGGTGGGGAATCAGAGGTTGGGAATCAGAGGCAGGGAATCAGAGGCTTGGAATCAGATGCAGGGAAACAGATGCGGGGAATCAGAGGCGGGGAATCAGAGCTGGGGAATCAGAGGTGGGGAATCAGAGTTGGGGAATCAGAGGCGGGGACTTAGATATTGGGAAACAGAGGCAGGGAATCAGAGGCGGGGAATCAGATATGGGGAATCAGAGATGGGGAATCAGAGGCAGGGAATCAGATGTGCGGAATCAGAGATGGGGAATCAAAGGCAGGGAATCAGAATCAGAAGCAGGGAATCAGAGGCCGGGAATCAGAGGCCGGAATCAGATGCCGGGAATAAGAGGCCGGAAATCAGAGGTGGGGAATCAGAGTCCGGGAATCAGAGATTGGGATTCAGAGGCGGGGAATGAGATATGGGGAATCAGAGGCGGGGAATCAGAGGCGGGGAAACAGAGGCGGGGAATCAGATATGGCGAATCAGAGGTGGCGAATCAAAGGCGGTGAATCAGAGATGGGGAATCAGAGGCCGGGAATCAGAGGCAGGGAATCAAACACGGGGAATCAGAGGAGGGGAATCAGAGGCGGGGAAACAGAGGCGGGGAATCAGATATGGGGATCAGAGGTGGGGAATCAGAGGTTGGGAATCAGAGGCTGGGAATCAGAGGCTGGGAATCAGATGCATGGAATCAGATGCGGGGAATCAGAGGCGGGGAATCAGAGCTGGGGAATCAGAGGTGGGGAATCAAAGTTGGGGAATCAGAGGCGGGGACTTAGATATGGGGAAACAGAGGCGGGGAATCAGAGGCGGGGAAACAGAGGCGGGGAATCAGATATGGGGAATCAGAGGTGGGGAATCAGAGGCAGGGAATTAGATTTGCGGAATCAGAGATGGGGAATCAGAAGCAGGGAATCAGAGGCCGGGAATCAGAGGCCGGAATCAGATGCCGGGAATAAGAGGCCGGGAATCAGAGGTGGGGAATCAGAGTCCGGGAATCAGAGCTGGGGAATCAGAGGCGGGGAATGAGATATGGGGAATCAGAGGCGGGGAATCAGAGCTGGGGAATCAGAGGTGGGGATCAGAGTCGGGGAATCAGAGGCAGGGAATCAGATGTGCGGAATCAGAGATGGGGAATCAGAGGTGGGGAATCAGCGGCTGTGAATCAGAGATGGGGAATCAGAGGCGGGGAATCAGAGGCAGGAAATCAGACACGGGGACTCAGAGGCTGGGAATCAGACGGGGGGAATCAAAGGCGGGGAATCAGAGCTGGGGAATCAGAGGCGGGGAATCAGAGTTGGGGAATCAGAGGCGGGGAATCAGATATGGGGAAACAGAGGAGGGGAATCAGAGGCGGGGAAACAGAGGCGGGGAATCTGATATGGGGAATAAGAGGTGGCGAATGAAAGGCGGTGAATCAGAGATGGGGAATCAGAGGCGGGGAATCAGAGGCAGTGAATCAAACACGGGGAATCATAGGTGGGGAATCAGAGCTGGGGAATCAGAGGCGGGGAATCAGAGTTGGGGAATCAGAGGCGGGGAATCAGATATGGGGAAACAGAGGCTGGGAATCAGAGGCAGGGAAACAGAGGTGGGGAATCATATATGGGGAATCAGAGGTGGGGAATCAGAGGTTGCGAAACAGAGGCAGGGAATCAGAGCTGGGGAATCAGAGGCGGGGAATCAGAGTTGGGGAATCAGAGGCGGGGAATCAGAGCTGCGGAATCAGAGGTGGGGATCAGAGTCGTGGAATCAGAGGCAGGGAATCAGATGTGCGGAATCAGAGATGGGGAATCAGAGGTGGGGAATCAGAGGCTGTGAATCAGAGATGGGGAATCAGAGGCGGGGAATCAGAGGCAAGAAATCAGACACGGGGTTTCAGAGGCTGGGAATCAGACGGGGGAATCAAAGGCGGGGAATCAGAGCTGGGGAATCAGAGGCAGGGAATCAGAGTTGGGGATTCAGAGGTGGGGAATCAGATATGGGGAAACAGAGGCGGGGAATCAGAGTCGGGCAAACAGAGGCGGGGAATTAGATATGGGGAATCAGAGGTGGGGAATCAGAGGTGGTGAATCAGAGATGGGGAATCACAGGCGGGGAATCAGAGGCAGGGAATAGAACGCGGGGAATCAGAGGCAGGGAATCAGAGTTGGGGCATCAGAGGTTGGGAATTAGATATGGGGAAACAGAGGCGGGGAATCAGAGGCGGGGAAACAGAGGCGGGAAATCAGATATGGGGAATCAGAGGTGGGGAATCAGAGGCAGGGAATCAGATGTGCGGAATCAGAGATGGGGAATCAGAGGCAGGGATTCAGAATCAGAAGCGGGGAATCAGAGGCCGGGAAACAGAGGTGGGGAATCAGATATGGGGAATCAGAGGTGGGGAATCAGAGGCCGGAATCAGATGCCGGGAATAAGAGGCCGGGAATCAGAGGTGGGGAATCAGAGTCCGGGAATCAGAGATGGGGAATCAGAGGCGGGGAATGAGATATGGGGAATCAGAGGCGGGGAATCAGAGGCGGGGAAACAGAGGCGAGGAATCAGATATGGGGAATCAGAGGTGGCGAATCAAAGGCGATGAATCAGAGGTGGGGATTAGAGTCGGGGAATCAGAGGCAGGGAATCAGATGTGCGGAATCAGAGATGGGGAATCAGAGGTGGGGAATCAGAGGCTGTGAATCAGAGATGGGGAATCAGAGGCGGGGAATCAGAGGCAAGAAATCAGACACGGGGATTCAGAGGCTGGGTATCAGACGGGGGAATCAAAGGCGGGGAATCAGAGCTGGGGAATCAGAGGCAGGGAATCAGAGTTGGGGATTCAGAGGCGGGGAATCAGATTTGGGGAAACAGAGGCGGGGAATCAGAGGCGGGCAAACAGAGGCGGGGAATTAGATATGGGGAATCAGAGGTGGGGAATCAGAGGCGGGCAAACAGAGGCGGGGAATTGGATATGGGGAATCAGTGGTGGGGAATCAGAGGTGGTTTATCAGAGATGGGGAATCACAGGCGGGGAATCAGAGGCAGGGAATAGAACGCGGGGAATCAGAGGCAGGGAATCAGAGCTGGGGAATCAGAGGCGGGTATCATAGTTGGGAATCAGAGGCGGGGAATCAGATATGGGGAAACAGAGGCGGGGAATCAGGGGCGGGGAAACAGAGGCGGGGAATCAGATATGGGGAATCGGATGCGGGGAATCAGAGGCGGGGAATCAGATATGGGGTATCAGAGGTGGGGAATCAGAGGCAGGTAATCAGATGTGTGGAATCAGAGATGGGGAATCAGAGGCAGGGAATCAGAATCAGAAGCGGGGAGTCAGAGGCCGGGAATCAGAGGCCTGGAATCAGATGCTGGGAATAAGAGGCCGGGAATCAGACGTGGGGAATCAGAGTCCGGGAATCAGAGATGGGGATTCAGAGGCGGGGAATGAGATATGGAGAATCAGAGGCGGGGAATCAGAGGCGGGAAAACAGAGGTGGGGAATCAGATATGGGGAATCAGAGGTGGCGAATCAAAGGTGGTGAATCAGAGATGGGGAATCAGAGGCGGGGAATCAGAGGCAGGGAATCAAACACGGGGAATCAGAGGCGGGGAATCAGAGCTGGGGAATCAGAGGCTGGGAATCAAAGTTGGGGAATCAGAGGCAGGGAATCAGATATGGGGAAACAGGGGCGGGGAATCAGAGGCGGGGAAACAGAGGCGGGGAATCAGATATGGGGAATCAGAGGCGGGGAATTAGAGTTGGGGAATCAGAGGCGGGGAATCAGAGGCGGGGAAACAGAGGCGGGGAATCAAACACGGGGAATCAGAGGTGGGGAATCAGAGGTTGGGAATCAGAGGCAGGGAATCAGAGGCGGGGAATCAGAGGCGGGGAATCAGAGGCAGGGAATCAGATGTGCGGAATCGGAGATAGGGAATCAGAGGCGGGGAATCAGAGGCGGGGAATCAGAGGCCGGGAATCAGATATGGGGAAACAGGGGCGGGGAATCAGAGGCGGGGAAACAGAGGCGGGGAATCAGATATGGGGAATCAGAGGCGGGGAATTAGAGTTGGGGAATCAGAGGCGGGGAATCAGAGGCGGGGAAACAGAGGCGGGGAATCAAACACGGGGAATCAGAGGTGGGGAATCAGAGGTGGGGAATCAGAGGTTGGGAATCAGAGGCGGGGAATCAGATATGGGGAAACAGAGGCGGGGAATCAGAGTCGGGCAAACAGAGGCGGGGAATTAGATATGGGGAATCAGAGGTGGGGAATCAGAGGTGGTGAATCAGAGATGGGGAATCACAGGCGGGGAATCAGAGGCAGGGAATAGAACGCGGGGAATCAGAGGCAGGGAATCAGAGTTGGGGCATCAGAGGTTGGGAATTAGATATGGGGAAACAGAGGCGGGGAATCAGAGGCGGGGAAACAGAGGCGGGAAATCAGATATGGGGAATCAGAGGTGGGGAATCAGAGGCAGGGAATCAGATGTGCGGAATCAGAGATGGGGAATCAGAGGCAGGGATTCAGAATCAGAAGCGGGGAATCAGAGGCCGGGAAACAGAGGTGGGGAATCAGATATGGGGAATCAGAGGTGGGGAATCAAAGGCGATGAATCAGAGATGGGGAATCAGAGGCGTGGAATCAGAGGCAGGGAATCAAACACGGGGAATCAGAGGCGGGGAATCAGAGCTGGGGAATCAGAGGCGGGGAATCAGAGTTGGGGAATCAGAGGCGGGGAATCAGAGCTGGGGAATCAGAGGTGGGGATTAGAGTCGGGGAATCAGAGGCAGGGAATCAGATGTGCGGAATCAGAGATGGGGAATCAGAGGTGGGGAATCAGAGGCTGTGAATCAGAGATGGGGAATCAGAGGCGGGGAATCAGAGGCAAGAAATCAGACACGGGGTTTCAGAGGCTGGGTATCAGACGGGGGAATCAAAGGCGGGGAATCAGAGCTGGGGAATCAGAGGCAGGGAATCAGAGTTGGGGATTCAGAGGCGGGGAATCAGATATGGGGAAACAGAGGCGGGGAATCAGAGGCGGGCAAACAGAGGCGGGGAATTAGATATGGGGAATCAGAGGTGGGGAATCAGAGGCGGGCAAACAGAGGCGGGGAATTAGATATGGGGAATCAGTGGTGGGGAATCAGAGGTGGGGAATCAAAGGCGATGAATCAGAGATGGGGAATCAGAGGCGTGGAATCAGAGGCAGGGAATAGAACGCGGGGAATCAGAGGCAGGGAATCAGAGCTGGGGAATCAGAGGCGGGGAATCATAGTTGGGAATCAGAGGCGGGGAATCAGATATGGGGAAACAGAGGCGGGGAATCAGGGGCGGGGAAACAGAGGCGGGGAATCAGATATGGGGAATCGGATGCGGGGAATCAGAGGCGGGGAATCAGATATGGGGTATCAGAGGCGGGGAGTGAGATATGGGGAATCAGAGGCGGGGAATCAGAGCTGGGGAATCAGAGGTGGGGATCAGAGTCGGGGAATCAGAGGCAGGGAATCAGATGTGCGGAATCAGAGATGGGGAATCAGAGGTGGGGAATCAGCGGCTGTGAATCAGAGATGGGGAATCAGAGGCGGGGAATCAGAGGCAGGAAATCAGACACAGGGACTCAGAGGCTGGGAATCAGACGGGGGGAATCAAAGGCGGGGAATCAGAGCTGGGGAATCAGAGGCGGGGAATCAGAGTTGGGGAATCAGAGGCGGGGAATCAGACGCAGGGAATCAATGTGGGAAATCAGAGGTGGGGAATCAGACGCAGGGAATCAATATGGGAAATCAGAGTTGGGGAATCAGACGTTGGGAATCAAAGGAAGGGAATCAGAGGCGAGGAATCAGAGCTGGGGAATCAGAGGCGGGGAATCAGAATTGGGGAATCAGAGATGGGGAATCAGAGATGGGGAATCAGAGGCGGGGAATCAGACGCGTGGAATCAGAGGTGGTGAATCAGAGATGTGGAATCAGAGGCGGGGAATCAGAGGCAGGGAATCAGACGCGGGGAATCAGAGGCGGGGAATCATAGCTGGCGAATCAGAGGCGGGGAATGAGATATGGGGAATCAGAGGCGGGGAATCAGAGGCGGGGAAACAGTGGCGAGGAATCAGATATGGGGAATCAGAGGTGGCGAATCAAAGGCGGTGAATCAGAGATGGGGAATCAGAGGCGGGGAATCAGAGGCAGGGGATCAAACACGGGGAATCAGAGGCGGGGAATCAGAGCTGTGGAATCAGAGGCGGGGAATCAGAGTTGGGGAATTAGAGGCGGGGAATCAGAGCTGGGGAATCAGAAGTGGGGAATCAGAGTCGGGGAATCAGAGGCAGGGAGTCGGATGTGCGGAATCAGAGATGGGGAATCAGAGGTGGGGAATCAGAGGCGGTGAATCTGAGATGGGGAATCAGAGGCGGGGAATCAGAGGCAGGTTATCAGACACGGGATTCAGAGGCTGGGAATCAGACGGGGGGAATCAAAGGCGGGGAATGAAGCTGGGGAATCAGAGGCAGGGAATCAGAGTTGGGGAATCAGAGGCGGGGAATCAGATATGGGGAAACAGAGGCGGGGAATCAGAGTCGGGCAAACAGAGGCGGGGATCAGAGTCGGGGAATCAGAGGCAGGGGATCAAACACGGGGAATCAGAGGCGAGGAATCAGAGCTGGGGAATCAGAGGCGGGGAATCAGAGTTGGGGAATCAGAGGCGGGGAATCAGAGCTGCGGAATCAGAGGTGGGGATCAGAGTCGTGGAATCAGAGGCAGGGAATCAGATGTGCGGAATCAGAGATGGGGAATCAGAGGTGGGGAATCAGAGGCTGTGAATCAGAGATGGGGAATCTGAGGTGGGGAATCAGAGGCAAGAAATCAGACACGGGGTTTCAGAGGCTGGGAATCAGATGGGGGAATCAAAGGCGGGGAATCAGAGCTGGGGAATCAGAGGCAGGGAATCAGAGTTGGGGATTCAGAGGCGGGGAATCAGATATGGGGAAACAGAGGCGGGGAATCAGAGTCGGGCAAACAGAGGCGGGGAATTAGATATGGGGAATCAGAGGTGGGGAATCAGAGGTGGTGAATCAGAGATGGGGAATCACAGGCGGGGAATCAGAGGCAGGGAATAGAACGCGGGGAATCAGAGGCAGGGAATCAGAGTTGGGGCATCAGAGGTTGGGAATTAGATATGGGGAAAGAGAGGCGGGGAATCAGAGGCGGGGAAACAGAGGCGGGAAATCAGATATGGGGAATCAGAGGTGGGGAATCAGAGGCAGGGAATCAGATGTGCGGAATCAGAGATGGGGAATCAGAGGCAGGGATTCAGAATCAGAAGCGGGGAATCAGAGGCCGGGAAACAGAGGTGGGGAATCAGATATGGGGAATCAGAGGTGGGGAATCAAAGGCGATGAATCAGAGATGGGGAATCAGAGGCGTGGAATCAGAGGCAGGGAATCAAACACGGGGAATCAGAGGCGGGGAATCAGAGCTGGGGAATCAGAGGCGGGGAATCAGAGTTGGGGAATCAGAAGCGGGGAATCAGAGCTGGGGAATCAGAGGTGGGGATTAGAGTCGGGGAATCAGAGGCAGGGAATCAGATGTGCGGAATCAGAGATGGGGAATCAGAGGTGGGGAATCAGAGGCTGTGAATCAGAGATGGGGAATCAGAGGCGGGGAATCAGAGGCAAGAAATCAGACACGGGGTTTCAGAGGCTGGGTATCAGACGGGGGAATCAAAGGCGGGGAATCAGAGCTGGGGAATCAGAGGCAGGGAATCAGAGTTGGGGATTCAGAGGCGGGGAATCAGATATGGGGAAACAGAGGAGGGGAATCAGAGGCGGGCAAACAGAGGCGGGGAATTAGATATGGGGAATCAGAGGTGGGGAATCAGAGGCGGGCAAACAGAGGCGGGGAATTAGATATGGGGAATCAGTGGTGGGGAATCAGAGGTGGGGAATCAAAGGCGATGAATCAGAGATGGGGAATCAGAGGCGTGGAATCAGAGGCAGGGAATAGAACGCGGGGAATCAGAGGCAGGGAATCAGAGCTGGGGAATCAGAGGCGGGGAATCATAGTTGGGAATCAGAGGCGGGGAATCAGATATGGGGAAACAGAGGCGGGGAATCAGGGGCGGGGAAACAGAGGCGGGGAATCAGATATGGGGAATCGGATGCGGGGAATCAGAGGCGGGGAATCAGATATGGGGTATCAGAGGTGGGGAATCAGAGGCAGGTAATCAGATGTGCGGAATCAGAGATGGGGAATCAGAGGCAGGGAATCAGAATCAGAAGCGGGGAGTCAGAGGCCGGGAATCAGAGGCCTGGAATCAGATGCTGGGAATAAGAGGCCGGGAATCAGACGTGGGGAATCAGAGTCCGGGAATCAGAGATGGGGATTCAGAGGCGGGGAATGAGATATGGAGAATCAGAGGCGGGGAATCAGAGGCGGGAAAACAGAGGTGGGGAATCAGATATGGGGAATCAGAGGTGGCGAATCAAAGGTGGTGAATCAGAGATGGGGAATCAGAGGCGGGGAATCAGAGGCAGGGAATCAAACACGGGGAATCAGAGGCGGGGAATCAGAGCTGGGGAATCAGAGGCTGGGAATCAAAGTTGGGGAATCAGAGGCAGGGAATCAGATATGGGGAAACAGGGGCGGGGAATCAGAGGCGGGGAAACAGAGGCGGGGAATCAGATATGGGGAATCAGAGGCGGGGAATTAGAGTTGGGGAATCAGAGGCGGGGAATCAGAGGCAGGGAAACAGAGGCGGGGAATCAAACACGGGGAATCAGAGGTGGGGAATCAGAGGTTGGGAATCAGAGGCAGGGAATCAGAGGCGGGGAATCAGAGGCGGGGAATCAGAGGCAGGGAATCAGATGTGCGGAATCGGAGATAGGGAATCAGAGGCGGGGAATCAGAGGCGGGGAATCAGAGGCCGGGAATCAGATATGGGGAAACAGAGGCGGGGAATCAGAGGCGGGGAAACAGAGGCTGGGAATCAGATATGGGGAATCAGAGGTGGGGAATCAGAGGTTGGGAATCAGAGGCAGGGAATCAGAGGCTTGGAATCAGATGCAGGGAAACAGATGCGGGGAATCAGAGGCGGGGAATCAGAGCTGGGGAATCAGAGGTGGGGAATCAGAGTTGGGGAATCAGAGGCGGGGACTTAGATATTGGGAACAGAGGCAGGGAATCAGAGGCGGGGAATCAGATATGGGGAATCAGAGATGGGGAATCAGAGGCAGGGAATCAGATGTGCGGAATCAGAGATGGGGAATCAAATGCAGGGAATCAGAATCAGAAGCAGGGAATCAGAGGCCGGGAATCAGAGGCCGGAATCAGATGCCGGGAATAAGAGGCCGGAAATCAGAGGTGGGGAATCAGAGTCCGGGAATCAGAGATTGGGATTCAGAGGCGGGGAATGAGATATGGGGAATCAGAGGCGGGGAATCAGAGGCGGGGAAACAGAGGCGGGGAATCAGATATGGCGAATCAGAGGTGGCGAATCAAAGGCGGTGAATCAGAGATGGGGAATCAGAGGCCGGGAATCAGAGGCAGGGAATCAAACACGGGGAATCAGAGGAGGGGAATCAGAGGCGGGGAAACAGAGGCGGGGAATCAGATATGGGGATCAGAGGTGGGGAATCAGAGGTTGGGAATCAGAGGCTGGGAATCAGAGGCTGGGAATCAGATGCATGGAATCAGATGCGGGGAATCAGAGGCGGGGAATCAGAGCTGGGGAATCAGAGGTGGGGAATCAAAGTTGGGGAATCAGAGGCGGGGACTTAGATATGGGGAAACAGAGGCGGGGAATCAGAGGCGGGGAAACAGAGGCGGGGAATCAGATATGGGGAATCAGAGGTGGGGAATCAGAGGCAGGGAATTAGATTTGCGGAATCAGAGATGGGGAATCAGAAGCAGGGAATCAGAGGCCGGGAATCAGAGGCCGGAATCAGATGCCGGGAATAAGAGGCCGGGAATCAGAGGTGGGGAATCAGAGTCCGGGAATCAGAGCTGGGGAATCAGAGGCGGGGAATGAGATATGGGGAATCAGAGGCGGGGAATCAGAGCTGGGGAATCAGAGGTGGGGATCAGAGTCGGGGAATCAGAGGCAGGGAATCAGATGTGCGGAATCAGAGATGGGGAATCAGAGGTGGGGAATCAGCGGCTGTGAATCAGAGATGGGGAATCAGAGGCGGGGAATCAGAGGCAGGAAATCAGACACGGGGACTCAGAGGCTGGGAATCAGACGGGGGGAATCAAAGGCGGGGAATCAGAGCTGGGGAATCAGAGGCGGGGAATCAGAGTTGGGGAATCAGAGGCGGGGAATCAGATATGGGGAAACAGAGGAGGGGAATCAGAGGCGGGGAAACAGAGGCGGGGAATCTGATATGGGGAATAAGAGGTGGCGAATGAAAGGCGGTGAATCAGAGATGGGGAATCAGAGGCGGGGAATCAGAGGCAGTGAATCAAACACGGGGAATCATAGGTGGGGAATCAGAGCTGGGGAATCAGAGGCGGGGAATCAGAGTTGGGGAATCAGAGGCGGGGAATCAGATATGGGGAAACAGAGGCTGGGAATCAGAGGCAGGGAAACAGAGGTGGGGAATCATATATGGGGAATCAGAGGTGGGGAATCAGAGGTTGCGAAACAGAGGCAGGGAATCAGAGCTGGGGAATCAGAGGCGGGGAATCAGAGTTGGGGAATCAGAGGCGGGGAATCAGAGCTGCGGAATCAGAGGTGGGGATCAGAGTCGTGGAATCAGAGGCAGGGAATCAGATGTGCGGAATCAGAGATGGGGAATCAGAGGTGGGGAATCAGAGGCTGTGAATCAGAGATGGGGAATCAGAGGCGGGGAATCAGAGGCAAGAAATCAGACACGGGGTTTCAGAGGCTGGGAATCAGACGGGGGAATCAAAGGCGGGGAATCAGAGCTGGGGAATCAGAGGCAGGGAATCAGAGTTGGGGATTCAGAGGTGGGGAATCAGATATGGGGAAACAGAGGCGGGGAATCAGAGTCGGGCAAACAGAGGCGGGGAATTAGATATGGGGAATCAGAGGTGGGGAATCAGAGGTGGTGAATCAGAGATGGGGAATCACAGGCGGGGAATCAGAGGCAGGGAATAGAACGCGGGGAATCAGAGGCAGGGAATCAGAGTTGGGGCATCAGAGGTTGGGAATTAGATATGGGGAAACAGAGGCGGGGAATCAGAGGCGGGGAAACAGAGGCGGGAAATCAGATATGGGGAATCAGAGGTGGGGAATCAGAGGCAGGGAATCAGATGTGCGGAATCAGAGATGGGGAATCAGAGGCAGGGATTCAGAATCAGAAGCGGGGAATCAGAGGCCGGGAAACAGAGGTGGGGAATCAGATATGGGGAATCAGAGGTGGGGAATCAGAGGCCGGAATCAGATGCCGGGAATAAGAGGCCGGGAATCAGAGGTGGGGAATCAGAGTCCGGGAATCAGAGATGGGGAATCAGAGGCGGGGAATGAGATATGGGGAATCAGAGGCGGGGAATCAGAGGCGGGGAAACAGAGGCGAGGAATCAGATATGGGGAATCAGAGGTGGCGAATCAAAGGCGATGAATCAGAGGTGGGGATTAGAGTCGGGGAATCAGAGGCAGGGAATCAGATGTGCGGAATCAGAGATGGGGAATCAGAGGTGGGGAATCAGAGGCTGTGAATCAGAGATGGGGAATCAGAGGCGGGGAATCAGAGGCAAGAAATCAGACACGGGGATTCAGAGGCTGGGTATCAGACGGGGGAATCAAAGGCGGGGAATCAGAGCTGGGGAATCAGAGGCAGGGAATCAGAGTTGGGGATTCAGAGGCGGGGAATCAGATTTGGGGAAACAGAGGCGGGGAATCAGAGGCGGGCAAACAGAGGCGGGGAATTAGATATGGGGAATCAGAGGTGGGGAATCAGAGGCGGGCAAACAGAGGCGGGGAATTGGATATGGGGAATCAGTGGTGGGGAATCAGAGGTGGTTTATCAGAGATGGGGAATCACAGGCGGGGAATCAGAGGCAGGGAATAGAACGCGGGGAATCAGAGGCAGGGAATCAGAGCTGGGGAATCAGAGGCGGGTATCATAGTTGGGAATCAGAGGCGGGGAATCAGATATGGGGAAACAGAGGCGGGGAATCAGGGGCGGGGAAACAGAGGCGGGGAATCAGATATGGGGAATCGGATGCGGGGAATCAGAGGCGGGGAATCAGATATGGGGTATCAGAGGTGGGGAATCAGAGGCAGGTAATCAGATGTGTGGAATCAGAGATGGGGAATCAGAGGCAGGGAATCAGAATCAGAAGCGGGGAGTCAGAGGCCGGGAATCAGAGGCCTGGAATCAGATGCTGGGAATAAGAGGCCGGGAATCAGACGTGGGGAATCAGAGTCCGGGAATCAGAGATGGGGATTCAGAGGCGGGGAATGAGATATGGAGAATCAGAGGCGGGGAATCAGAGGCGGGAAAACAGAGGTGGGGAATCAGATATGGGGAATCAGAGGTGGCGAATCAAAGGTGGTGAATCAGAGATGGGGAATCAGAGGCGGGGAATCAGAGGCAGGGAATCAAACACGGGGAATCAGAGGCGGGGAATCAGAGCTGGGGAATCAGAGGCTGGGAATCAAAGTTGGGGAATCAGAGGCAGGGAATCAGATATGGGGAAACAGGGGCGGGGAATCAGAGGCGGGGAAACAGAGGCGGGGAATCAGATATGGGGAATCAGAGGCGGGGAATTAGAGTTGGGGAATCAGAGGCGGGGAATCAGAGGCGGGGAAACAGAGGCGGGGAATCAAACACGGGGAATCAGAGGTGGGGAATCAGAGGTTGGGAATCAGAGGCAGGGAATCAGAGGCGGGGAATCAGAGGCGGGGAATCAGAGGCAGGGAATCAGATGTGCGGAATCGGAGATAGGGAATCAGAGGCGGGGAATCAGAGGCGGGGAATCAGAGGCCGGGAATCAGATATGGGGAAACAGAGGCGGGGAATCAGAGGCGGGGAAACAGAGGCTGGGAATCAGATATGGGGAATCAGAGGTGGGGAATCAGAGGTTGGGAATCAGAGGCAGGGAATCAGAGGCTTGGAATCAGATGCAGGGAATCAGATGCGGGGAATCAGAGGCGGGGAATCAGAGCTGGGGAATCAGAGGTGGGGAATCAGAGTTGGGGAATCAGAGGCGGGGACTTAGATATTGGGAAACAGAGGCAGGGAATCAGAGGCGGGGAATCAGATATGGGGAATCAGAGATGGGGAATCAGAGGCAGGGAATCAGATGTGCGGAATCAGAGATGGGGAATCAAAGGCAGGGAATCAGAATCAGAAGCAGGGAATCAGAGGCCGGGAATCAGAGGCCGGAATCAGATGCCGGGAACAAGAGGCCGGAAATCAGAGGTGGGGAATCAGAGTCCGGGAATCAGAGATTGGGATTCAGAGGCGGGGAATGAGATATGGGGAATCAGAGGCGGGGAATCAGAGGCGGGGAAACAGAGGCGGGGAATCAGATATGGCGAATCAGAGGTGGCGAATCAAAGGCGGTGAATCAGAGATGGGGAATCAGAGGCCGGGAATCAGAGGCAGGGAATCAAACACGGGGAATCAGAGGAGGGGAATCAGAATTGGGGAATCAGAGATGGGGAATCAGAGGCAGGGAATCAGACGCGGGGAATCAGAGGTGGTGAATCAGAGATGTGGAATCAGAGGCGGGGAATCAGAGGCAGGGAATCAGACGCGGGGAATAAGAGGCGGGGAATCATAGCTGGCGAATCAGAGGCGGGGAATCAGAGGTGGGGAATCAGAGGCGGGGAATCAGATATTGGGAATCAGAGGTGGGGAATCAGAGGCGGGGAAACAGAGGCGGGGAATCAGATATGGGGTATCAGAGGTGGGGAATCAGAGGTTGTGAATCAGAGATGGGGAATCAGAGGCGGGGAATCAGAGGCCGGTAATCAGACGCGGGGAATCAGAGGCGGGGAATCAGAGCTGGGAAATTAGAGGCAGGGAATCAGAGTTGGGGATTCAGAGGCGGGGAATCAGATATGGGGAAACAGAGGCGGGGAATCAGAGGCGGGCAAATAGAGGCGGGGTTCAGATATGGGGAAACATAGGCGGGGAATCAGAGGCGGGGAAACAGAGGCGGGGAATCAGATATGGGGATCAGAGGTGGGGAATCAGAGGTTGGGAATCAGAGGCTGGGAATCAGAGGCTGGGAATCAGATGCATGGAATCAGATGCGGGGAATCAGAGGTGGGGAATCAGAGCTGGGGAATCAGAGGTGGGGAATCAAAGTTGGGGAATCAGAGGCGGGGACTTAGATATGGGGAAACAGAGGCGGGGAATCAGAGGCGGGGAAACAGAGGCGGGGAATCAGATATGGGGAATCAGAGGTGGGGAATCAGAGGCAGGGAATTAGATTTGCGGAATCAGAGATGGGGAATCAGAAGCAGGGAATCAGAGGCCGGGAATAAGAGGCCGGGAATCAGAGGTGGGGAATCAGAGTCCGGGAATCAGAGCTGGGGAATCAGAGGCGGGGAATGAGATATGGGGAATCAGAGGCGGGGAATCAGAGCTGGGGATTCAGAGGCGGGGAATCAGAGTTGGGGAATCAGAGGCGGGGAATCAGATATGGGGAAACAGAGGAGGGGAATCAGAGGCGGGGAAACAGAGGCGGGGAATCTGATATGGGGAATCAGAGGTGGCGAATGAAAGGCGGTGAATCAGAGATGGGGAATCAGAGGCGGGGAATCAGAGGCAGTGAATCAAACACGGGGAATCATAGGTGGGGAATCTGAGCTGGGGAATCAGAGGCGGGGAATCAGAGTTGGGGAATCAGAGGCGGGGAATCAGATATGGGGAAACAGAGGCTGGGAATCAGAGGCAGGGAAACAGAGGTGGGGAATCATATATGGGGAATCAGAGGTGGGGAATCAGAGGTTGCGAAACAGAGGCAGGGAATCAGAGCTGGGGAATCAGAGGCGGGGAATCAGAGCTGGGGAATCAGAGGCAGGGTATCAGAGTTGGGGATTCAGAGGCGGGGAATCAGAGCTGGGGAATCAGAGGTGGGGAATCAGAGGCGGGGAAATAGATATGGGGAAACAGAGGCGGGGAATTAGAGGCGGGGAAACAGAGGCGGGGAATCAGATATGGGGAATCAGAGGTGGGGAATCAGAGGCAGGGAATCAGATGTGCGGAATCAGAGATGGGGAATCAGAGGCAGGGATCAGAATCAGAAGCGGGGAATCAGAGGCCGGGTACAGAGGCCGGGAATCAGATGCCGGGAATAAGAGGCCAGGAATCAGAGTCCGGGAATCAGAGATGGGGAATCAGAGGCGGGGAATGAAATATGGGGAATCAGAGGCGGGGTATCAGAGGCGGGGAAACAGAGGCGGGGAATCTGATATGGGGAATCAGGGTGGCGAATGAAAGGCGGGGAATCAGAGGCAGGGAATCAAACACGGGGAATCAGAGGCGGGGAATCAGAGCTGGGGAATCAGAGGCGGGGAATCAGAGTTGGGGAATCAGAGGCGGGGAATCAGATATGGGGAAACAGAGGCGGGGAATCAGATATGGGGAATCAGAGGTGGGGAATCAGAGGATGGGAAACAGAGGCAGGGAATCAGAGGCGGGGAGTCAGAGGCGGGGAATCAGAGGCAGTGAATCAGATGTGCAGAATCAGAGATGGGGAATCAGAGGCAGCGAATCAGAGGCGGGGAATCAGAGGCGGGGAATCAGAGGCCGGGAATCAGAGGCCGGGAATCAGAGGCCGGGAATCAGAGGCCGGCAATCAGAGGCCGGGAATCAGAGATGGGGATTCAGAGGCGGGGAATCAAACACGGGGAATCAGAGCTGGGGAATCAGAGGCAGGGAATCAGAGGCGGGGAATCAGAGGAAGGGAATCAGATGTGGGGAATCAGAGGCGGGGAATCAGAGCTGGGGAATCAGAGGCGGGGAATCAGAGTTTGGGAATCAGAGGCGTGGAATTAGATATGGGGAAACAGAGGCGGGGAATCAGAGGCGGGGAAACAGAGCTGGGGAATCAGAGGCGGGGAAATCAGAGTTGGGGAATCGGAGGCGGGGAATCAGATATGGGGAATCGGAGGCGGGGAATTAGAGGCACGGAAAGAGAGGCGGGGAATCAGATATGGGGAATCAGAGGTGGGGAATCAGGGGTGGGGCATCAGAGGCTGGGTATCAGACACGGGGATTCAGAGGCGGGGAATCAGAGGCAGGGAATCAGATGTGCGGAATCAGAGATGGGGAATCAGAGGCAGGGAATCAGATGTGCGGAATCAGAGATGGGGAATCAAAGGCAGGGAATCAGAATCAGAAGCAGGGAATCAGAGGCCGGGAATCAGAGGCCGGAATCAGATGCCGGGAATAAGAGGCCGGAAATCAGAGGTGGGGAATCAGAGTCCGGGAATCAGAGATGGGGATTCAGAGGCGGGGAATGAGATATGGGGAATCAGAGGCGGGGAATCAGAGGCGGGGAAACAGAGGCGGGGAATCAGATATGGTGAATCAGAGGTGGCGAATCAAAGGCGGTGAATCAGAGATGGGGAATCAGAGGCGGGGAATCAGAGTTGGGGAATCAGAGGCGGGGAATCAGATATGGGGAAACAGAGGCTGGGAATCAGAGGCAGGGAAACAGAGGTGGGGAATCATATATGGGGAATCAGAGGTGGGGAATCAGAGGTTGCGAAACAGAGGCAGGGAATCAGAGCTGGGGAATCAGAGGCGGGGAATCAGAGCTGGGGAATCAGAGGCAGGGTATCAGAGTTGGGGATTCAGAGGCGGGGAATCAGAGCTGGGGAATCAGAGGCGGGGAATCAGAGGCGGGGAAATAGATATGGGGAAACAGAGGCGGGGAATTAGAGGCGGGGAAACAGAGGCGGGGAATCAGATATGGGGAATCAGAGGTGGGGAATCAGAGGCAGGGAATCAGATGTGCGGAATCAGAGATGGGGAATCAGAGGCAGGGATCAGAATCAGAAGCGGGGAATCAGAGGCCGGGTACAGAGGCCGGGAATCAGATGCCGGGAATAAGAGGCCAGGAATCAGAGCTGGGGAATCAGAGGTGGGGAATCAGAGGCGGGGAAACAGAGGCGAGGAATCAGATATGGGGAATCAGAGGTGGCGAATCACAGGCGGTGAATCAGAGATGGGGAATCAGAGGCGGGGAATCAGAGGCAGGGAATCAAACACGGGGAATCAGAGGCGGGGAATCAGAGCTGGGGAATCAGAGGCGGGGAATCAGAGTTGGGGAATCAGAGGCGGGGAATCAGAGGCAGGGAATCAGATGTGCGGAATCAGAGATGGGGAATCAGAGGTGGGGAATCAAAGGCTGTGAATCAGAGATGGGGAATCAGAGGCGGGGAATCAGAGGCAAGAAATCAGACACGGGGTTTCAGAGGCTGGGAATCAGACGGGGGAATCAAAGGCGGGGAATCAGAGCTGGGGAATCCCAGGCAGGGAATCAAACACGGAAAATCAGAGGCGGGGAATCAGAGATGGGGAATCAGAGGCGGGGAATCAGAGGCGGGGAAACAGAGGCGAGGAATCAGATATGGGGTATCAGAGGTGGCGAATCAAAGGCGGTGAATCAGAGATGGGGAATCAGAGGCGGGGAATCAGAGGCAGGGAATCAAACACGGGGAATCAGAGGCGGGGAATCAGAGCTGGGGAATCAGAGGCGGGGAATCAGTGTTGGGGAATCAGAGGCGGGGAATCAGAGCTGGGGAATCAGAGGTGGGGATCAGAGTCGGGGAATCAGAGGCAGGGAATCAGATGTGCGGAATCAGTGATGGGAAATCAGAGGTGGGGAATCAGAGGCTGTGAATCAGAGATGGGGAATCAGAGGCGGGGAATCAGAGGCAAGAAATCAGACACGGGGTTTCAGAGGCTGGGAATCAGACGGGGGAATCAAAGGCGGGGAATCAGAGCTGGGGAATCAGAGGCAGGGAATCAGAGTTGGGGATTCAGAGGCGGGGAATCAGATATGGGGAATCAGAGGTGGGGAATCAGAGGTGGTGAATCAGAGATGGGGAATCACAGACGGGGAATCAGAGGCAGGGAATAGAACGCGGGGAATCAGAGGCAGGGAATCAGAGTTGGGGCATCAGAGGTTGGGAATTAGATATGGGGAAACAGAGGCGGGGAATCAGAGGCGGGGAAACAGAGGCGGGAAATCAGATATGGGGAATCAGAGGTGGGGAATCAGAGGCAGGCAATCAGATGTGCGGAATCAGAGATGGGGAATCAGAGGCAGGGAATCAGAATCAGAAGCGGGGAATCAGAGGCCGGGAAACAGAGGCGGGGAATCAGATATGGGGAATCAGAGGTGGGGAATCAGAGGCAGGGAATTAGATTTGCGGAATCAGAGATGGGGAATCAGAAGCAGGGAATCAGAGGCCGGGAATCAGAGGCCGGAATCAGATGCCGGGAATAAGAGGCCGGGAATCAGAGGGGGGGAATCAGAGTCCGGGAATCAGAGATGGGGAATCAGAGGCGGGGAATGAGATATGGGGAATCAGAGGCGGGGAATCAGAGGCGGGGAAACAGAGGCGAGGAATCAGATATGGGGAATCAGAGGTGGCGAATCAAAGGCGATGAATCAGAGATGGGGAATCAGAGGTTGGGAATCAGAGGCAGGGAATCAGATGTGCGGAATCAGAGATGGGGAATCAGAGGCAGGGAATCAGAATCAGAAGCGGGGAATTAGAGGCCGGGAAACAGAGGCGGGGAATCAGATATGGGGAATCAGAGGTGGGGAATCAGAGGCAGGGAATTAGATTTGCGGAATCAGAGATGGGGAATCAGAAGCAGGGAATCAGAGGCCGGGAATCAGAGGCCGGAATCAGATGCAGGGAATAAGAGGCCGGGAATCAGAGGTGGGGAATCAGAGTCCGGGAATCAGAGATGGGGATTCAGAGGCGGGGAATGAGATATGGGGAATCAGAGGCGGGGAATCAGAGGCGGGGAAACAGAGGCGGGGAATCAGATATGGGGAATCAGAGGTGGCGAATCAAAGGCGGTGAATCAGAGATGGGGAATCAGAGGCCGGGAATCAGAGGCAGGGAATCAAACACGGAAAATCAGAGGCGGGGAATCAGAGCTGGGGAATCAGAGGCGGGGAATCAGAGGCGGGGAAACAGAGGCGAGGAATCAGATATGGGGAATCAGAGGTGGGGAATCAGAGGCAGGTAATCAGATGTGCGGAATCAGAGGTGGGGAATCAGAGGCAGGTAATCAGATGTGCGGAATCAGAGGTGGGGAATCAGAGGTTGGGAATCAGAGGCAGGGAATCAGAGGCTGGGAATCAGATGCAGGGAATCAGATGCGGGGATCAGAGGCGGGGAATGAGAGCTGGGGCATCAGAGGTGGGGAATCAGAGTTGGGGAATCAGAGGCGGGGACTTAGATATGGGGAAACAGAGGCGGGGATTCAGAGGTGGGGAAACAGAGGCGGGGAATCAGATATGGGGAATCAGAGGTGGGGAATCAGAGGCAGGGAATCAGATGTGCGGAATCAGAGATGGGGAATCAGAGGCAGGGAATCAGAATCAGAAGCAGGGAATAAGACGCGGGGAATCAGAGGCGGGGAATCAGAGCTGGGGTAGCAGAGGCAGTGAATCAGAGGCGGGGAATCAGAGGCAGGGAATCGGATGTGCGGAATCAGAGATGGGGAATCAGAGGTGGGGAATCAGAGGCGGTGAATCAGACATGGGTAATCAGAGGCGGGGAATCAGAGGCAGGAAATCAGACACGGGGAATCAGAGGCGGGGAATCAGAGCTGGGAAATTAGAGGCAGGGAATCATAGTTGGGAATCAGAGGCGGGGAATCAGATATGGGGAAACAGAGGCGGGGAATCAGAGGCGGGCAAATAGAGGCGGGGAATCAGATATGGGGAATCAGAGGTGGGGAATCAGAGGTTGGGAATCAGAGGCAGGGAATCAGTGGCTGGGAATCAGATGCAGGGAATCAGATGCGGGGATCAGAGGCGGGGAATGAGAGTTGGGGAATCAGAGGTGGGGAATCAGAGTTGGGGAATCAGAGGCGGGGACTTAGATATGGGGAAACAGAGGCGGGGAATCAGAGGTGGGGAAACAGAGGCGGGGAATCAGATATGGGGAATCAGAGGTGGGGAATCAGAGGCAGGGAATCAGATGTGCGGAATCAGAGATGGGGAATCAGAGGCAGGGAATCAGAATCAGAAGCAGGGAATAAGACGCGGGGAATCACAGGCGGGGAATCAGAGCTGGGGTAGCAGAGGCAGTGAATCAGAGGCGGGGAATCAGAGGCAGGGAATCGGATGTGCGGAATCAGAGATGGGGAATCAGAGGTGGGGAATCAGAGGCGGTGAATCAGACATGGGTAATCAGAGGCGGGGAATCAGAGGCAGGAAATCAGACACGGGGAATCAGAGGCGGGGAATCAGAGCTGGGAAATTAGAGGCAGGGAATCATAGTTGGGAATCAGAGGCGGGGAATCAGATATGGGGAAACAGAGGCGGAGAATCAGAGGCGGGCAAATAGAGGCGGGGAATCAGATATGGGGAATCAGAGGTGGGGAATCAGAGGTTGGGAATCAGAGGCAGGGAATCAGTGGCTGGGAATCAGATGCAGGGAATCAGATGCGGGGATCAGAGGCGGGGAATGAGAGTTGGGGAATCAGAGGTGGGGAATCAGAGTTGGGGAATCAGAGGCGGGGACTTAGATATGGGGAAACAGAGGCGGGGAATCAGAGGTGGGGAAACAGAGGCGGGGAATCAGATATGGGGAATCAGAGGTGGGGAATCAGAGGCAGGGAATCAGATGTGCGGAATCAGAGATGGGGAATCAGAGGCAGGGAATCAGAATCAGAAGCAGGGAATAAGACGCGGGGAATCACAGGCGGGGAATCAGAGCTGGGGAAGCAGAGGCAGTGAATCAGAGGCGGGGAAACAGAGGCGAGGAATCAGATATGGGGTATCAGAGGTGGCGAATCAAAGGCGGTGAATCAGAGATGGGGAATCAGAGGCGGGGAATCAGAGGCAGGGAATCAAACACGGGGAATCAGAGGCGGGGAATCAGAGCTGGGGAATCAGAGGCGGGGAATCAGTGTTGGGGAATCAGAGGCGGGGAATCAGAGCTGGGGAATCAGAGGTGGGGATCAGAGTCGGGGAATCAGAGGCAGGGAATCAGATGTGCGGAATCAGTGTTGGGGAATCAGAGGTGGGGAATCAGAGGCTGTGAATCAGAGATGGGGAATCAGAGGCGGGGAATCAGAGGCAAGAAATCAGACACGGGGTTTCAGAGGCTGGGAATCAGACGGGGGAATCAAAGGCGGGGAATCAGAGCTGGGGAATCAGAGGCAGGGAATCAGTGTTGGGGATTCTGAGGCGGGGAATCAGATATGGGGAATCAGAGGTGGGGAATCAGAGGTGGTGAATCAGAGATGGGGAATCACAGGCGGGGAATCAGAGGCAGGGAATAGAACGCGGGGAATCAGAGGCAGGGAATCAGAGTTGGGGCATCAGAGGTTGGGAATTAGATATGGGGAAACAGAGGCGGGGAATCAGAGGCGGGGAAACAGAGGCGGGAAGTCAGATATGGGGAATCAGAGGTGGGGAATCAGAGGCAGGGAATCAGATGTGCGGAATCAGAGATGGGGAATCAGAGGCAGGGAATCAGAATCATAAGCGGGGAATCAGAGGCCGGGAAACAGAGGCGGGGAATCAGATATGGGGAATCAGAGGTGGGGAATCAGAGGCAGGGAATTAGATTTGCGGAATCAGAGATGGGGAATCAGAAGCAGGGAATCAGAGGCCGGGAATCAGAGGCCGGAATCAGATGCCGGGAATAAGAGGCCGGGAATCAGAGGTGGGGAATCAGAGTCTGGGAATCAGAGATGGGGAATCAGAGGCGGGGAATGAGATATGGGGAATCAGAGGCGGGGAATCAGAGGCGGGGAAACAGAGGCGAGGAATCAGATATGGGGAATCAGAGGTGGCGAATCAAAGGCGATGAATCAGAGATGGGGAATCAGAGGTTGTGAATCAGAGATGGGGAATCAGAGGCGGGGAATCAGAGGCTGGTAATCAGATGCGGGGAATCAGAGGCGGGGAATCAGAGCTGGGAAATTAGAGGCAGGGAATCAGAGTTGGGGATTCAGAGGCGGGGAATCAGATATGGGGAAACAGAGGCGGGGAATCAGATGCAGGCAAATAGAGGCGGGGATCAGATATGGGGAAACAGAGGCGGGGAATCAGAGGCGGGGAAACAGAGGCGGGGAATCAGATATGGGGAATCAGAGGTGGGGAATCAGAGGTTGGGAATCAGAGGCTGGGAATCAGAGGCGGGGAATCAGAGCTGGGGAATCAGAGGTGGGGAATCAAAGTTGGGGAATCAGAGGCGGGGACTTAGATATGGGGAAACAGAGGCGGGGATTCAGAGGCGGGGAAACAGAGGCGGGGAATCAGATATGGGGAATCAGAGGTGGGGAATCAGAGGCAGGGAATTAGATTTGCGGAATCAGAGATGGGGAATCAGAGGTGGGGAATCAGAGGCGGGGAAACAGAGGCGGGGAATCAGATATGGGGTATCAGAGGTGGGGAATCAGAGGTTGTGAATCAGAGATGGGGAATCAGAGGCGGGGAATCAGAGGCCGGTAATCAGATGCGGGGAATCAGAGGCGGGGAATCAGAGCTGGGAAATTAGAGGCAGGGAATCAGAGTTGGGGATTCAGAGGCGGGGAATCAGATATGGGGAAACAGAGGCGGGGAATCAGATGCAGGCAAATAGAGGCGGGTATCAGATATGGGGAAACAGAGGCGGGGAATCAGAGGCGGGGAAACAGAGGCGGGGAATCAGATATGGGGAATCAGAGGTGGGGAATCAGAGGTTGGGAATCAGAGGCTGGGAATCAGAGGCGGGGAATCAGAGCTGGGGAATCAGAGGTGGGGAATCAAAGTTGGGGAATCAGAGGCGGGGACTTAGATATGGGGAAACAGAGGCGGGGAATCAGAGGCGGGGAAACAGAGGCGGGGAATCAGATATGGGGAATCAGAGGTGGGGAATCAGAGGCAGGGAATTAGATTTGCGGAATCAGAGATGGGGAATCAGAAGCAGGGAATCAGAGGCCGGGAATCAGAGGCCGGAATCAGATGCCGGGAATAAGAGGCCGGGAATCAGAGGTGGGGAATCAGAGTCCGGGAATCAGAGATGGGGAATCAGAGGCGGGGAATGAGATATGGGGAATCAGAGGCGGGGAATCAGAGGCGGGGAAACAGAGGCGAGGAATCAGATATGGGGAATCAGAGGTGGCGAATCAAAGGCGGTGAATCAGAGATGGGGAATCAGAGGCGGGGAATCAGAGGCAGGGAATCAAACACGGGGAATCAGAGGCGGGGAATCAGAGCTGGGGAATCAGAGGCGGGGAATCAGAGTTGGGGAATCAGAGGCGGGGAATCAGAGCTGGGGAATCAGAGGTGGGGATCAGAGTCGGGGAATCAGAGGCAGGGAATCAGATGTGCGGAATCAGAGATGGGGAATCAGAGGTGGGGAATCCGAGGCTGTGAATCAGAGATGGGGAATCAGAGGCGGGGAATCAGAGGCAAGAAATCAGACACGGGGTTTCAGAGGCTGGGAATCAGACGGGGGAATCAAAGGCGGGGAATCAGAGCTAGGGAATCAGAGGCAGGGAATCAGAGTTGGGGATTCAGAGGCGGGGAATCAGATATGGGGAAACAGAGGCGGGGAATCAGAGTCGGGCAAACAGAGGCGGGGAATTAGATATGGGGAATCAGAGGTGGGGAATCAGAGGTGGTGAATCAGAGATGGGGAATCACAGGCGGGGAATCAGAGGCAGGGAATAGAACGCGGGGAATCAGAGGCAGGGAATCAGAGTTGGGGCATCAGAGGTTGGGAATTAGATATGGGGAAACAGAGGCGGGGAATCAGAGGCGGGGATACAGAGGCGGGAAATCAGATATGGGGAATCAGATGTGGGGAATCAGAGGCAGGGAATCAGATGTGCAGAATCAGAGATGGGGAATCAGAGGCAGGGAATCAGAATCAGAAGCGGGGAATCAGAGGCCGGGAAACAGAGGTGGAGAATCAGATATGGGGAATCAGAGGTGGGGAATCAGAGGCAGGGAATTAGATTTGCGGAATCAGAGATGGGGAATCAGAAGCAGGGAATCAGAGGTCGGGAATCAGAGGCCGGAATCAGATGCCGGGAATAAGAGGCCGGGAATCAAAGGCGATGAATCAGAGATGGGGAATCAGAGGCGGGGAATCAGAGGCAGGGAATCAAACACGGGGAATCAGAGGCGGGGAATCAGAGCTGGGGAATCAGAGGTGGGGATCAGAGTCGGGGAATCAGAGGCAGGGAATCAGATGTGCGGAATCAGAGGTGGGGAATCAGAGGTTGGGAATCAGAGGCAGGGAATCAGAGGCTTGGAATCAGATGCAGGGAATCAGATGCGGGGAATCAGAGGCGTGGAATCAGAGCTGGGGAATCAGAGGTGGGGAATCAGAGTTGGGGAATCAGAGGCGGGGACTTAGATATTGGGAAACAGAGGCGGGGAATCAGAGGCGGGGAATCAGAGGCAGGGAATCAGATGTGCGGAATCAGAGATGGGGAATCAGAGGCAGGGAATCAGAATCAGAAGCAGGGAATCAGAGGCCGGGAATCAGAGGCCGGAATCAGATGCCGGGAATAAGAGGCCGGGAATCAGAGGTGGGGAATCAGAGTCCGGGAATCAGAGATGGGGATTCAGAGGCGGGGAATGAGATATGGGGAATCAGAAGCGGGGAATCAGAGGCGGGGAAACAGAGGCGGGGAATCAGATATGGGGAATCAGAGGTGGCGAATCAAAGGCGGTGAATCAGAGATGGGGAATCAGAGGCCGGGAATCAGAGGCAGGGTATCAAACACGGAAAATCAGAGGCGGGGAATCAGAGCTGGGGAATCAGAGGCGGGGAATCAGAGGCGGGGAAACAGAGGCGAGGAATCAGATATGGGGAATCAGAGGTGGCGAATCAAAGGTGGTGAATCAGAGATGGGGAATCAGAGGCGGGGAATCAGAGGCAGGGAATCAAACACGGGGAATCAGAGGCGGGGAATCAGAGCTGGGGAATCAGAGGCGGGGAATCAGAGTTGGGGAATCAGAGGCGGGGAATCAGAGCTGGGGAATCAGAGGTGGGGATCAGAGTCGGGGAATCAGAGGCAGGGAATCAGATGTGCGGAATCAGAGATGGGGAATCAGAGGTGGGGAATCAGAGGCTGTGAATCGGAGATGGGGAATCAGAGGCGGGGAATCAGAGGCAAGAAATCAGACACGGGGTTTCAGAGGCTGGGAATCAGACGGGGGAATCAAAGGCGGGGAATCAGAGCTGGGGAATCAGAGGCAGGGAATCAAACACGGAAAATCAGAGGCGGGGAATCAGAGCTGGGGAATCAGAGGCGGGGAATCAGAGGCGGGGAAACAGAGGCGAGGAATCAGATATGGGGAATCAGAGGTGGCGAATCAAAGGCGGTGAATCAGAGATGGGGAATCAGAGGCGGGGAATCAGAGGCAGGGAATCAAACACGGGGAATCAGAGGCGGGGAATCAGAGCTGGGGAATCAGAGGCGGGAATCAGAGTTGGGGAATCAGAGGCGGGGAATCAGAGCTGGGGAATCAGAGGTGGGGATCAGAGTCGGGGAATCAGAGGCAGGGAATCAGATGTGCGGAATCAGAGATTGGGAATCAGAGTTGGGGAATCAGAGGCTGTGAATCAGAGATGGGGAATCAGAGGCGGGGAATCAGAGGCAAGAAATCAGACACGGGGTTTCAGAGGCTGGGAATCAGACGGGGGAATCAAAGGCGGGGAATCAGAGCTGGGGAATCAGAGGCAGGGAATCAGAGTTGGGGATTCAGAGGCGGGGAATCAGATATGGGGAATCAGAGGCCGGGAATCAGAGGCAGGGAATCAAACACGGAAAATCAGAGGCGGGGAATCAGAACGGGGAATCAGAGGCGGGGAATCAGAGGCGGGGAAACAGAGGCGAGGAATCAGATATGGGGAATCAGAGGTGGCGAATCAAAGGCGGTGAATCAGAGATGGGGAATCAGAGGCCGGGAATCAGAGGCAGGGAATCAAACACGGAAAATCAGAGGCGGGGAATCAGAGCTGGGGAATCAGATGCGGGGAATCAGAGGCGGGGAAACAGAGGCGAGGAATCAGATATGGGGAATCAGAGGTGGCGAATCAAAGGCGGTGAATCAGAGATGGGGAATCAGAGGCGGGGAATCAGAGGCAGGGAATCAAACACGGGGAATCAGAGGCGGGGAATCAGAGCTGGGGAATCAGAGGTGGGGAATCAGAGGCGGGGAAACAGAGACGGGGAATCAGATATGGGGAATCAGAGGTGGCGAATCAAAGGCGGTGAATCAGAGATGGGGAATCAGAGGCCGGGAATCAGAGGCAGGGAATCAAACACGGAAAATCAGAGGCGGGGAATCAGAGCTGGGGAATCAGAGGCGGGGAATCAGAGGCGGGGAAACAGAGGCGAGGAATCAGATATGGGGAATCAGAGGTGGCGAATCAAAGGCGGTGAATCAGAGATGGGGAATCAGAGGCGGGGAATCAGAGGCAGGGAATCAAACACGGGGAATCAGAGGCGGGGAATCAGAGCTGGGGAATCAGAGGCGGGGAATCAGAGCTGGGGAATCAGAGGCGGGGAATCAGAGGCGGGGAAACAGAGGCGTGGAATCAGATATGGGGAATCAGAGGTGGCGAATCAAAGGCGGTGAATCAGAGATGGGGAATCAGAGGCCGGGAATCAGAGGCAGGGAATCAAACACGGAAAATCAGAGGCGGGGAATCAGAGCTGGGGAATCAGAGGTGGGGAATCAGAGGCGGGGAAACAGAGGCGAGGAATCAGATATGGGGAATCAGAGGTGGCGAATCACAGGCGGTGAATCAGAGATGGGGAATCAGAGGCGGGGAATCAGAGGCAGGGAATCAAACACGGGGAATCAGAGGCGGGGAATCAGAGCTGGGGAATCAGAGGCGGGGAATCAGAGTTGGGGAATCAGAGGCGGGGAATCAGAGGCAGGGAATCAGATGTGCGGAATCAGAGATGGGGAATCAGAGGTGGGGAATCAAAGGCTGTGAATCAGAGATGGGGAATCAGAGGCGGGGAATCAGAGGCAAGAAATCAGACACGGGGTTTCAGAGGCTGGGAATCAGACGGGGGAATCAAAGGCGGGGAATCAGAGCTGGGGAATCCCAGGCAGGGAATCAAACACGGAAAATCAGAGGCGGGGAATCAGAGCTGGGGAATCAGAGGCGGGGAATCAGAGGCGGGGAAACAGAGGCGAGGAATCAGATATGGGGTATCAGAGGTGGCGAATCAAAGGCGGTGAATCAGAGATGGGGAATCAGAGGCGGGGAATCAGAGGCAGGGAATCAAACACGGGGAATCAGAGGCGGGGAATCAGAGCTGGGGAATCAGAGGCGGGGAATCAGTGTTGGGGAATCAGAGGCGGGGAATCAGAGCTGGGGAATCAGAGGTGGGGATCAGAGTCGGGGAATCAGAGGCAGGGAATCAGATGTGCGGAATCAGTGATGGGAAATCAGAGGTGGGGAATCAGAGGCTGTGAATCAGAGATGGGGAATCAGAGGCGGGGAATCAGAGGCAAGAAATCAGACACGGGGTTTCAGAGGCTGGGAATCAGACGGGGGAATCAAAGGCGGGGAATCAGAGCTGGGGAATCAGAGGCAGGGAATCAGAGTTGGGGATTCAGAGGCGGGGAATCAGATATGGGGAATCAGAGGTGGGGAATCAGAGGTGGTGAATCAGAGATGGGGAATCACAGACGGGGAATCAGAGGCAGGGAATAGAACGCGGGGAATCAGAGGCAGGGAATCAGAGTTGGGGCATCAGAGGTTGGGAATTAGATATGGGGAAACAGAGGCGGGGAATCAGAGGCGGGGAAACAGAGGCGGGAAATCAGATATGGGGAATCAGAGGTGGGGAATCAGAGGCAGGCAATCAGATGTGCGGAATCAGAGATGGGGAATCAGAGGCAGGGAATCAGAATCAGAAGCGGGGAATCAGAGGCCGGGAAACAGAGGCGGGGAATCAGATATGGGGAATCAGAGGTGGGGAATCAGAGGCAGGGAATTAGATTTGCGGAATCAGAGATGGGGAATCAGAAGCAGGGAATCAGAGGCCGGGAATCAGAGGCCGGAATCAGATGCCGGGAATAAGAGGCCGGGAATCAGAGGTGGGGAATCAGAGTCCGGGAATCAGAGATGGGGAATCAGAGGCGGGGAATGAGATATGGGGAATCAGAGGCGGGGAATCAGAGGCGGGGAAACAGAGGCGAGGAATCAGATATGGGGAATCAGAGGTGGCGAATCAAAGGCGATGAATCAGAGATGGGGAATCAGAGGTTGGGAATCAGAGGCAGGGAATCAGATGTGCGGAATCAGAGATGGGGAATCAGAGGCAGGGAATCAGAATCAGAAGCGGGGAATTAGAGGCCGGGAAACAGAGGCGGGGAATCAGATATGGGGAATCAGAGGTGGGGAATCAGAGGCAGGGAATTAGATTTGCGGAATCAGAGATGGGGAATCAGAAGCAGGGAATCAGAGGCCGGGAATCAGAGGCCGGAATCAGATGCAGGGAATAAGAGGCCGGGAATCAGAGGTGGGGAATCAGAGTCCGGGAATCAGAGATGGGGATTCAGAGGCGGGGAATGAGATATGGGGAATCAGAGGCGGGGAATCAGAGGCGGGGAAACAGAGGCGGGGAATCAGATATGGGGAATCAGAGGTGGCGAATCAAAGGCGGTGAATCAGAGATGGGGAATCAGAGGCCGGGAATCAGAGGCAGGGAATCAAACACGGAAAATCAGAGGCGGGGAATCAGAGCTGGGGAATCAGAGGCGGGGAATCAGAGGCGGGGAAACAGAGGCGAGGAATCAGATATGGGGAATCAGAGGTGGGGAATCAGAGGCAGGTAATCAGATGTGCGGAATCAGAGGTGGGGAAACAGAGGCAGGTAATCAGATGTGCGGAATCAGAGGTGGGGAATCAGAGGTTGGGAATCAGAGGCAGGGAATCAGAGGCTGGGAATCAGATGCAGGGAATCAGATGCGGGGATCAGAGGCGGGGAATGAGAGCTGGGGCATCAGAGGTGGGGAATCAGAGTTGGGGAATCAGAGGCGGGGACTTAGATATGGGGAAACAGAGGCGGGGATTCAGAGGTGGGGAAACAGAGGCGGGGAATCAGATATGGGGAATCAGAGGTGGGGAATCAGAGGCAGGGAATCAGATGTGCGGAATCAGAGATGGGGAATCAGAGGCAGGGAATCAGAATCAGAAGCAGGGAATAAGACGCGGGGAATCAGAGGCGGGGAATCAGAGCTGGGGTAGCAGAGGCAGTGAATCAGAGGCGGGGAATCAGAGGCAGGGAATCGGATGTGCGGAATCAGAGATGGGGAATCAGAGGTGGGGAATCAGAGGCGGTGAATCAGACATGGGTAATCAGAGGCGGGGAATCAGAGGCAGGAAATCAGACACGGGGAATCAGAGGCGGGGAATCAGAGCTGGGAAATTAGAGGCAGGGAATCATAGTTGGGAATCAGAGGCGGGGAATCAGATATGGGGAAACAGAGGCGGGGAATCAGAGGCGGGCAAATAGAGGCGGGGAATCAGATATGGGGAATCAGAGGTGGGGAATCAGAGGTTGGGAATCAGAGGCAGGGAATCAGTGGCTGGGAATCAGATGCAGGGAATCAGATGCGGGGATCAGAGGCGGGGAATGAGAGTTGGGGAATCAGAGGTGGGGAATCAGAGTTGGGGAATCAGAGGCGGGGACTTAGATATGGGGAAACAGAGGCGGGGAATCAGAGGTGGGGAAACAGAGGCGGGGAATCAGATATGGGGAATCAGAGGTGGGGAATCAGAGGCAGGGAATCAGATGTGCGGAATCAGAGATGGGGAATCAGAGGCAGGGAATCAGAATCAGAAGCAGGGAATAAGACGCGGGGAATCACAGGCGGGGAATCAGAGCTGGGGTAGCAGAGGCAGTGAATCAGAGGCGGGGAATCAGAGGCAGGGAATCGGATGTGCGGAATCAGAGATGGGGAATCAGAGGTGGGGAATCAGAGGCGGTGAATCAGACATGGGTAATCAGAGGCGGGGAATCAGAGGCAGGAAATCAGACACGGGGAATCAGAGGCGGGGAATCAGAGCTGGGAAATTAGAGGCAGGGAATCATAGTTGGGAATCAGAGGCGGGGAATCAGATATGGGGAAACAGAGGCGGAGAATCAGAGGCGGGCAAATAGAGGCGGGGAATCAGATATGGGGAATCAGAGGTGGGGAATCAGAGGTTGGGAATCAGAGGCAGGGAATCAGTGGCTGGGAATCAGATGCAGGGAATCAGATGCGGGGATCAGAGGCGGGGAATGAGAGTTGGGGAATCAGAGGTGGGGAATCAGAGTTGGGGAATCAGAGGCGGGGACTTAGATATGGGGAAACAGAGGCGGGGAATCAGAGGTGGGGAAACAGAGGCGGGGAATCAGATATGGGGAATCAGAGGTGGGGAATCAGAGGCAGGGAATCAGATGTGCGGAATCAGAGATGGGGAATCAGAGGCAGGGAATCAGAATCAGAAGCAGGGAATAAGACGCGGGGAATCACAGGCGGGGAATCAGAGCTGGGGAAGCAGAGGCAGTGAATCAGAGGCGGGGAAACAGAGGCGAGGAATCAGATATGGGGTATCAGAGGTGGCGAATCAAAGGCGGTGAATCAGAGATGGGGAATCAGAGGCGGGGAATCAGAGGCAGGGAATCAAACACGGGGAATCAGAGGCGGGGAATCAGAGCTGGGGAATCAGAGGCGGGGAATCAGTGTTGGGGAATCAGAGGCGGGGAATCAGAGCTGGGGAATCAGAGGTGGGGATCAGAGTCGGGGAATCAGAGGCAGGGAATCAGATGTGCGGAATCAGTGTTGGGGAATCAGAGGTGGGGAATCAGAGGCTGTGAATCAGAGATGGGGAATCAGAGGCGGGGAATCAGAGGCAAGAAATCAGACACGGGGTTTCAGAGGCTGGGAATCAGACGGGGGAATCAAAGGCGGGGAATCAGAGCTGGGGAATCAGAGGCAGGGAATCAGAGTTGGGGATTCAGAGGCGGGGAATCAGATATGGGGAATCAGAGGTGGGGAATCAGAGGTGGTGAATCAGAGATGGGGAATCACATGCGGGGAATCAGAGGCAGGGAATAGAACGCGGGGAATCAGAGGCAGGGAATCAGAGTTGGGGCATCAGAGGTTGGGAATTAGATATGGGGAAACAGAGGCGGGGAATCACAGGCGGGGAAACAGAGGCGGGAAATCAGATATGGGGAATCAGAGGTGGGGAATCAGAGGCAGGGAATCAGATGTGCGGAATCAGAGATGGGGAATCAGAGGCAGGGAATCAGAATCAGAAGCGGGGAATCAGAGGCCGGGAAACAGAGGCGGGGAATCAGATATGGGGAATCAGAGGTGGGGAATCAGAGGCAGGGAATTAGATTTGCGGAATCAGAGATGGGGAATCAGAAGCAGGGAATCAGAGGCCGGGAATCAGAGGCCGGAATCAGATGCCGGGAATAAGAGGCCGGGAATCAGAGGTGGGGAATCAGAGTCCGGGAATCAGAGTTGGGGCATCAGAGGTTGGGAATTAGATATGGGGAAACAGAGGCGGGGAATCAGAGGCGGGGAAACAGAGGCGGGAAATCAGATATGGGGAATCAGAGGTGGGGAATCAGAGGCAGGCAATCAGATGTGCGGAATCAGAGATGGGGAATCAGAGGCAGGGAATCAGAATCAGAAGCGGGGAATCAGAGGCCGGGAAACAGAGGCGGGGAATCAGATATGGGGAATCAGAGGTGGGGAATCAGAGGCAGGGAATTAGAGTTGCGGAATCAGAGATGGGGAATCAGAAGCAGGGAATCAGAGGCCGGGAATCAGAGGCCGGAATCAGATGCCGGGAATAAGAGGCCGGGAATCAGAGGTGGGGAATCAGAGTCCGGGAATCAGAGATGGGGAATCAGAGGCGGGGAATGAGATATGGGGAATCAGAGGCGGGGAATCAGAGGCGGGGAAACAGAGGCGAGGAATCAGATATGGGGAATCAGAGGTGGCGAATCAAAGGCGATGAATCAGAGATGGGGAATCAGAGGTTGGGAATCAGAGGCAGGGAATCAGATGTGCGGAATCAGAGATGGGGAATCAGAGGCAGGGAATCAGAATCAGAAGCGGGGAATTAGAGGCCGGGAAACAGAGGCGGGGAATCAGATATGGGGAATCAGAGGTGGGGAATCAGAGGCAGGGAATTAGATTTGCGGAATCAGAGATGGGGAATCAGAAGCAGGGAATCAGAGGCCGGGAATCAGAGGCCGGAATCAGATGCAGGGAATAAGAGGCCGGGAATCAGAGGTGGGGAATCAGAGTCCGGGAATCAGAGATGGGGATTCAGAGGCGGGGAATGAGATATGGGGAATCAGAGGCGGGGAATCAGAGGCGGGGAAACAGAGGCGGGGAATCAGATATGGGGAATCAGAGGTGGCGAATCAAAGGCGGTGAATCAGAGATGGGGAATCAGAGGCCGGGAATCAGAGGCAGGGAATCAAACACGGAAAATCAGAGGCGGGGAATGAGAGCTGGGGAATCAGAGGCGGGGAATCAGAGGCGGGGAAACAGAGGCGAGGAATCAGATATGGGGAATCAGAGGTGGGGAATCAGAGGCAGGTAATCAGATGTGCGGAATCAGAGGTGGGGAATCAGAGGCAGGTAATCAGATGTGCGTAATCAGAGGTGGGGAATCAGAGGTTGGGAATCAGAGGCAGGGAATCAGAGGCTGGGAATCAGATGCAGGGAATCAGATGCGGGGATCAGAGGCGGGGAATGAGAGCTGGGGAATCAGAGGTGGGGATTCAGAGTTGGGGAATCAGAGGCGGGGACTGAGATATGGGGAAACAGAGTCGGGGATTCAGAGGTGGGGAAACAGAGGCGGGGAATCAGATATGGGGAATCAGAGGTGGGGAATCAGAGGCAGGGAATCAGATGTGCGGAATCAGAGATGGGGAATCAGAGGCAGGGAATCAGAATCAGAAGCAGGGAATAAGACGCGGGGAATCAGAGGCGGGGAATCAGAGCTGGGGAAGCAGAGGCAGTGAATCAGAGGCGGGGAATCAGAGGCAGGGAATCGGATGTGCGGAATCAGAGATGGGGAATCAGAGGTGGGGAATCAGAGGCGGTGAATCAGACATGGGTAATCAGAGGCGGGGAATCAGAGGCAGGAAATCAGACACGGGGAATCAGAGGCGGGGAATCAGAGCTGGGAAATTAGAGGCAGGGAATCATAGTTGGGAATCAGAGGCGGGGAATCAGATATGGGGAAACAGAGGCTGGGAATCAGAGGCGGGCAAATAGAGGCGGGGAATCAGATATGGGGAATCAGAGGTGGGGAATCAGAGGTTGGGAATCAGAGGCAGGGAATCAGAGGCTGGGAATCAGATGCAGGGAATCAGATGCGGGGATAAGAGGCGGGGAATGAGAGCTGGGGAATCAGAGGTGGGGAATCAGAGTTGGGGAATCAGAGGCGGGGACTTAGATATGGGGAAACAGAGGCGGGGAATCAGAGGTGGGGAAACAGAGGCGGGGAATCAGATATGGGGAATCAGAGGTGGGGAATCAGAGGCAGGGAATCAGATGTGCGGAATCAGAGATGGGGAATCAGAGGCAGGGAATCAGAATCAGAAGCAGGGAATAAGACGCGGGGAATCACAGGCGGGGAATCAGAGCTGGGGAAGCAGAGGCAGTGAATCAGAGGCGGGGAAACAGAGGCGAGGAATCAGATATGGGGTATCAGAGGTGGCGAATCAAAGGCGGTGAATCAGAGATGGGGAATCAGAGGCGGGGAATCAGAGGCAGGGAATCAAACACGGGGAATCAGAGGCGGGGAATCAGAGCTGGGGAATCAGAGGCGGGGAATCAGTGTTGGGGAATCAGAGGCGGGGAATCAGAGCTGGGGAATCAGAGGTGGGGATCAGAGTCGGGGAATCAGAGGCAGGGAATCAGATGTGCGGAATCAGTGTTGGGGAATCAGAGGTGGGGAATCAGAGGCTGTGAATCAGAGATGGGGAATCAGAGGCGGGGAATCAGAGGCAAGAAATCAGACACGGGGTTTCAGAGGCTGGGAATCAGACGGGGGAATCAAAGGCGGGGAATCAGAGCTGGGGAATCAGAGGCAGGGAATCAGAGTTGGGGATTCAGAGGCGGGGAATCAGATATGGGGAATCAGAGGTGGGGAATCAGAGGTGGTGAATCAGAGATGGGGAATCACAGGCGGGGAATCAGAGGCAGGGAATAGAACGCGGGGAATCAGAGGCAGGGAATCAGAGTTGGGGCATCAGAGGTTGGGAATTAGATATGGGGAAACAGAGGCGGGGAATCAGAGGCGGGGAAACAGAGGCGGGAAATCAGATATGGGGAATCAGAGGTGGGGAATCAGAGGCAGGGAATCAGATGTGCGGAATCAGAGATGGGGAATCAGAGGCAGGGAATCAGAATCAGAAGCGGGGAATCAGAGGCCGGGAAACAGAGGCGGGGAATCAGATATGGGGAATCAGAGGTGGGGAATCAGAGGCAGGGAATTAGATTTGCGGAATCAGAGATGGGGAATCAGAAGCAGGGAATCAGAGGCCGGGAATCAGAGGCCGGAATCAGATGCCGGGAATAAGAGGCCGGGAATCAGAGGTGGGGAATCAGAGTCCGGGAATCAGAGATGTGGAATCAGAGGCGGGGAATGAGATATGGGGAATCAGAGGCGGGGAATCAGAGGCGGGGAAACAGAGGCGAGGAATCAGATATGGGGAATCAGAGGTGGCGAATCAAAGGCGATGAATCAGAGATGGGGAATCAGAGGTTGGGAATCAGAGGCAGGGAATCAGATGTGCGGAATCAGAGATGGGGAATCAGAGGCAGGGAATCAGAATCAGAAGCGGGGAATTAGAGGCCGGGAAACAGAGGCGGGGAATCAGATATGGGGAATCAGAGGTGGGGAATCAGAGGCAGGGAATTAGATTTGCGGAATCAGAGATGGGGAATCAGAAGCAGGGAATCAGAGGCCGGGAATCAGAGGCCGGAATCAGATGCAGGGAATAAGAGGCCGGGAATCAGAGGTGGGGAATCAGAGTCCGGGAATCAGAGATGGGGATTCAGAGGCGGGGAATGAGATATGGGGAATCAGAGGCGGGGAATCAGAGGCGGGGAAACAGAGGCGGGGAATCAGATATGGGGAATCAGAGGTGGCGAATCAAAGGCGGTGAATCAGAGATGGGGAATCAGAGGCCGGGAATCAGAGGCAGGGAATCAAACACGGAAAATCAGAGGCGGGGAATGAGAGCTGGGGAATCAGAGGCGGGGAATCAGAGGCGGGGAAACAGAGGCGAGGAATCAGATATGGGGAATCAGAGGTGGGGAATCAGAGGCAGGTAATCAGATGTGCGGAATCAGAGGTGGGGAATCAGAGGCAGGTAATCAGATGTGCGGAATCAGAGGTGGGGAATCAGAGGTTGGGAATCAGAGGCAGGGAATCAGAGGCTGGGAATCAGATGCAGGGAATCAGATGCGGGGATCAGAGGCGGGGAATGAGAGCTGGGGAATCAGAGGTGGGGAATCAGAGTTGGGGAATCAGAGGCGGGGACTTAGATATGGGGAAACAGAGGCGGGGATTCAGAGGTGGGGAAACAGAGGCGGGGAATCAGATATGGGGAATCAGAGGTGGGGAATCAGAGGCAGGGAATCAGATGTGCGGAATCAGAGATGGGGAATCAGAGGCAGGGAATCAGAATCAGAAGCAGGGAATAAGACGCGGGGAATCAGAGGCGGGGAATCAGAGCTGGGGAAGCAGAGGCAGTGAATCAGAGGCGGGGAATCAGAGGCAGGGAATCGGATGTGCGGAATCAGAGATGGGGAATCAGAGGTGGGGAATCAGAGGCGGTGAATCAGACATGGGTAATCAGAGGCGGGGAATCAGAGGCATGAAATCAGACACGGGGAATCAGAGGCGGGGAATCAGAGCTGGGAAATTAGAGGCAGGGAATCATAGTTGGGAATCAGAGGCGGGGAATCAGATATGGGGAAACAGAGGCGGGGAATCAGAGGCGGGCAAATAGAGGCGGGGAATCAGATATGGGGAATCAGAGGTGGGGAATCAGAGGTTGGGAATCAGAGGCAGGGAATCAGAGGCTGGGAATCAGATGCAGGGAATCAGATGCGGGGATCAGAGGCGGGGAATGAGAGCTGGGGAATCAGAGGTGGGGAATCAGAGTTGGGGAATCAGAGGCGGGGACTTAGATATGGGGAAACAGAGGCGGGGAATCAGAGGTGGGGAAACAGAGGCGGGGAATGAGATATGGGGAATCAGAGGTGGGGAATCAGAGGCAGGGAATCAGATGTGCGGAATCAGAGATGGGGAATCAGAGGCAGGGAATCAGAATCAGAAGCAGGGAATAAGACGCGGGGAATCACAGGCGGGGAATCAGAGCTGGGGAAGCAGAGGCAGTGAATCAGAGGCGGGGAAACAGAGGCGAGGAATCAGATATGGGGTATCAGAGGTGGCGAATCAAAGGCGGTGAATCAGAGATGGGGAATCAGAGGCGGGGAATCAGAGGCAGGGAATCAAACACGGGGAATCAGAGGCGGGGAATCAGAGCTGGGGAATCAGAGGCGGGGAATCAGTGTTGGGGAATCAGAGGCGGGGAATCAGAGCTGGGGAATCAGAGTCGGGGAATCAGAGGCAGGGAATCAAACACGGGGAATCAGAGGCGGGGAATCAGAGCTGGGGAATCAGAGGCGGGGAATCAGTGTTGGGGAATCAGAGGTGGGGATCAGAGTCGGGGAATCAGAGGCAGGGAATCAGATGTGCGGAATCAGTGTTGGGGAATCAGAGGTGGGGAATCAGAGGCTGTGAATCAGAGATGGGGAATCAGAGGCGGGGAATCAGAGGCAAGAAATCAGACACGGGGTTTCTGAGGCTGGGAATCAGACGGGGGAATCAAAGGCGGGGAATCAGAGCTGGGGAATCAGAGGCAGGGAATCAGAGTTGGGGATTCAGAGGCGGGGAATCAGAGGTGGTGAATCAGAGATGGGGAATCACAGGCGGGGAATCAGAGGCAGGGAATAGAACGCGGGGAATCAGAGGCAGGGAATCAGAGTTGGGGCATCAGAGGTTGGGAATTAGATATGGGGAAACAGAGGCGGGGAATCAGAGGCGGGGAAACAGAGGCGGGAAATCAGATATGGGGAATCAGAGGTGGGGAATCAGAGGCAGGGAATCAGATGTGCGGAATCAGAGATGGGGAATCAGAGGCAGGGAATCAGAATCAGAAGCGGGGAATCAGAGGCCGGGAAACAGAGGCGGGGAATCAGATATGGGGAATCAGAGGTGGGGAATCAGAGGCAGGGAATTAGATTTGCGGAATCAGAGATGGGGAATCAGAAGCAGGGAATCAGAGGCCGGGAATCAGAGGCCGGAATCAGATGCCGGGAATAAGAGGCCGGGAATCAGAGGTGGGGAATCAGAGTCCGGGAATCAGAGATGGGGAATCAGAGGCGGGTAATGAGATATGGGGAATCAGAGGCGGGGAATCAGAGGCGGGGAAACAGAGGCGAGGAATCAGATATGGGGAATCAGAGGTGGCGAATCAAAGGCGATGAATCAGAGATGGGGAATCAGAGGTTGGGAATCAGAGGCAGGGAATCAGATGTGTGGAATCAGAGATGGGGAATCAGAGGCAGGGAATCAGAGGCGGGGAAACAGAGGCGAGGAATCAGATATGGGGAATCAGAGGTGGCGAATCAAAGGCGATGAATCAGAGATGGGGAATCAGAGGTTGGGAATCAGAGGCAGGGAATCAGATGTGCGGAATCAGAGATGGGGAATCAGAGGCAGGGAATCAGAATCAGAAGCGGGGAATTAGAGGCCTGGAAACAGAGGCGGGGAATCAGATATGGGGAATCAGAGGTGGGGAATCAGAGGCAGGGAATTAGATTTGCGGAATCAGAGATGGGGAATCAGAAGCAGGGAATCAGAGGCCGGGAATCAGAGGCCGGAATCAGATGCAGGGAATAAGAGGCCGGGAATCAGAGGTGGGGAATCAGAGTCCGGGAATCAGAGATGGGGATTCAGAGGCGGGGAATGAGATATGGGGAATCAGAGGCGGGGAATCAGAGGTGGGGAAACAGAGGCGGGGAATCAGATATGGGGAATCAGAGGTGGCGAATCAAAGGCGGTGAATCAGAGATGGGGAATCAGAGGCCGGGAATCAGAGGCAGGGAATCAAACACGGAAAATCAGAGGCGGGGAATGAGAGCTGGGGTATCAGAGGCGGGGAATCAGAGGCGGGGAAACAGAGGCGAGGAATCAGATATGGGGAATCAGAGGTGGGGAATCAGAGGCAGGGAATCAGATGTGCGGAATCAGAGGTGGGGAATCAGAGGCAGGTAATCAGATGTGCGGAATCAGAGGTGGGGAATCAGAGGTTGGGAATCAGAGGCAGGGAATCAGAGGCTGGGAATCAGATGCAGGGAATCAGATGCGGGGATCAGAGGCGGGGAATGAGAGCTGGGGAATCAGAGGTGGGGAATCAGAGTTGGGGAATCAGAGGCGGGGACTTAGATATGGGGAAACAGAGTCGGGGATTCAGAGGTGGGGAAACAGAGGCGGGGAATCAGATATGGGGAATCAGAGGTGGGGAATCAGAGGCAGGGAATCAGATGTGCGGAATCAGAGATGGGGAATCAGAGGCAGGGAATCAGAATCAGAAGCAGGGAATAAGACGCGGGGAATCAGAGGCGGGGAATCAGAGCTGGGGAAGCAGAGGCAGTGAATCAGAGGCGGGGAATCAGAGGCAGGGAATCGGATGTGCGGAATCAGAGATGGGGAATCAGAGGTGGGGAATCAGAGGCGGTGAATCAGACATGGGTAATCAGAGGCGGGGAATCAGAGGCAGGAAATCAGACACGGGGAATCAGAGGCGGGGAAGCAGAGCTGGGAAATTAGAGGCAGGGAATCATAGTTGGGAATCAGAGGCGGGGAATCAGATATGGGGAAACAGAGGCGGGGAATCAGAGGCGGGCAAATAGAGGCGGGGAATCAGATATGGGGAATCAGAGGTGGGGAATCAGAGGTTGGGAATCAGAGGCAGGGAATCAGAGGCTGGGAATCAGATGCAGGGAATCAGATGCGGGGATCAGAGGCGGGGAATGAGAGCTGGGGAATCAGAGGTGGGGAATCAGAGTTGGGGAATCAGAGGCGGGGACATAGATATGGGGAAACAGAGGCGGGGAATCAGAGGTGGGGAAACAGAGGCGGGGAATCAGATATGGGGAATCAGAGGTGGGGAATCAGAGGCAGGGAATCAGATGTGCGGAATCAGAGATGGGGAATCAGAGGCAGGGAATCAGAATCAGAAGCAGGGAATAAGACGCGGGGAATCACAGGCGGGGAATCAGAGCTGGGGAAGCAGAGGCAGTGAATCAGAGGCGGGGAATCAGAGGCAGGGAATCGGATGTGCGGAATCAGAGATGGGGAATCAGAGGTGGGGAATCAGAGGCGGTGAATCAGACATGGGTAATCAGAGGCGGGGAATCAGAGGCAGGAAATCAGACACGGGGAATCAGAGGCGGGGAATCAGAGCTGGGAAATTAGAGGCAGGGAATCATAGTTGAGAATCAGAGGCGGGGAATCAGATATGGGGAAACAGAGGCGGGGAATCAGAGGCGGGCAAATAGAGGCGGGGCATCAGATATGGGGAAACAGAGGCGGGGAATCAGAGCTGGGGAATAAGAGGCGGGGAATCATAGTTGGGAATCAGAGGCGGGGAATCAGATATGGGGAAACAGAGGCGGGGAATCAGGGGCGGGGAAACAGAGGCGGGGAATCAGATATGGGGAATCGGATGTGGGGAATCAGAGGCGGGGAATCAGAGCTGTGGAATCAGAGGCGGGGAATCAGAGTTGGGGCATCAGAGGTGGGGAATTAGATATGGGGAAACAGAGGCGGGGAATCAGAGGCGTGGAAACAGAGGCGGGGAATCAGATATGGGGAATCAGAGGTGGGGAATAAGAGGCAGGTAATCAGATGTGCTGAATCAGAGATGGGGAATCAGAGGCAGGGAATCAGAATCAGAAGCGGGGAGTCAGAGGACGGGAATCAGAGGCCTGGAATCAGATGCTGGGAATAAGAGGCCCGGAATCAGAGGTGGGGAATCAGAGTCCGGGAATCAGAGATGGGGAGTCAGAGGCGGGGAATGAGATATGGAGAATCAGAGGCGGGGAATCAGATGCGGGGAAACAGAGGTGGGGAATCAGATATGGGGAATCAGAGGTGGCGAATCAAAGGCGGTGAATCAGAGATGGGGAATCAGAGGCGGGGAAACAGAGGCAGGGAATCAGATATGGGGAATTAGAGGTGGGGAATTAGAGTTGGGGAATCAGAGGCGGGGAATCAGAGGCGGGGAAACAGAGGCGGGGAATCAAACACGGGGAATCAGAGGTGGGGAATCAGAGGTTGGGAATCAGATGCAGGGAATCAGAGGCGGGGAATCAGAGGCGGGGAATCAGAGGCAGGGAATCAGATGTGCGGAATCGGAGATGGGGAATCAGAGGCAGGGAATCAGAGGCGGGGAATCAGAGGCAGGGAATCAGAGGCCGGGAATCAGATATGGGGAAACAGAGGCGGGGAATCAGAGGCTGGGGATCAGATATGGGGAATCAGAGGTGGGGAATCAGAGGTTGGGAATCAGAGGCAGGGAATCAGAGGCTTGGAATCAGATGCAGGGAATCAGATGCGGGGAATCAGAGGCGGGGAATCAGAGCTGGGGAATCAGATGCTGGGAATCAAAGTTGGGGAATCAGAGGCAGGGAATCAGATATGGGGAAACAGGGGTGGGGAATCAGAGGCGGGGAATCAGATATGGGGAATCAGAGGCGGGGAATTAGAGTTGGGGAATCAGAGGCGGGGAATCAGAGGCGGGGAAACAGAGGCGGGGAATCAAACACGGGGAATCAGAGGTTGGGAATCAGAGGCAGGGAATCAGAGGCGGGGAATCAGAGGCGGGGAATCAGAGGCAGGGAATCAGATGTGCGGAATCGGAGATGGGGAATCAGAGGCAGGGAATCAGAGGCGGGGAATCAGAGGCGGGGAACCAGAGGCCGGGAATCAGATATGGGGAAACAGAGGCGGGGAATCAGAGGCGGGGAAACAGAGGCTGGGAATCAGATATGGGGAATCAGAGGTGGGGAATCAGAGGTTGGGAATCAGAGGCAGGGAATAAGAGGCTTGGAATCAGATGCAGGGAATCAGATGCGGGGAATCAGAGGCGGGGAATCAGAGCTGGGGAATCAGAGGTGGGGAATTAGATTTGGGGAATCAGAGGCGGGGACTTAGATATTGGGAAACAGAGGCGGGGAAGCAGAGGCGGGGAAACAGAGGCGGGGAATCAGATATGGGGAATCAGAGATGGGGAATCAGAGGCAGGGAATCAGATGTGCGGAATCAGAGATGGGGAATCAAAGGCAGGGAATCAGAATCAGAAGCAGGGAATCAGAGGTGGGGAATCAGAGTCCGGGAATCAGAGATGGGGATTCAGAGGCGGGGAATGAGATATGGGGAATCAGAGGAGGGGAATAAGAGGCGGGGAAACAGAGGCGGGTATCAGATATGGGGAATCAGAGGTGGCGAATCAAAGGCGGTGAATCAGAGATGGGGAATCAGAGGCCGGGAATCAGAGGCAGGGAATCAAACACGGGGAATCAGAGGCGGGGAATCATAGCTGGCGAATCAAAGGCGGGGAATCAGAGGTGTGGAATCAGAGGCGGGGAATCAGATATTGGGAATCAGAGGTGGGGAATCAGAGGCGGGGAAACAGAGGCGGGGAATCAGATATGGGGTATCAGAGGTGGGGAATCAGAGGTTGTGAATCAGAGATGGGGAATCAGAGGCGGGGAATCAGAGGCCGGTAATCAGACGCGGGGAATCAGAGGCGGGGAATCAGATCTGGGAAATTAGAGGCAGGGAATCAGAGTTGGGGATTCAGAGGCGGGGAATCAGATATGGGGAAACAGAGGCGGGGAATCAGATGCAGGCAAATAGAGGCGGGGATCAGATATGGGGAAACAGAGGCGGGGAATCAGAGGCGGGCAAACAGAGGCGGGGAATCAGATATGGGGAATCAGAGGTGGGGAATCAGAGGTTGGGAATCAGAGGCTGGGAATCAGAGGCGGGGAATCAGAGCTGGGGAATCAGAGGTGGTGAATCAAAGTTGGGGAATCAGAGGCGGGGACTTAGATATGGGGAAACAGAGGCGGGGAATCAGAGGCGGGGAAACAGAGGCGGGGAATCAGATATGGGGAATCAGAGGTGGGGAATCAGAGGCGGGGAAACAGAGGCGGGGAATCAGATATGGGGTATCAGAGGTGGGGAATCAGAGGTTGTGAATCAGAGATGGGGAATCAGAGGCGGGGAATCAGAGGCCGGTAATCAGACGCGGGGAATCAGAGGCGGGGAATCAGAGCTGGGAAATTAGAGGCAGGGAATCAGAGTTGGGGATTCAGAGGCGGGGAATCAGATATGGGGAAACAGAGGCGGGGAATCAGATGCAGGCAAATAGAGGCGGGGATCAGATATGGGGAAACAGAGGCGGGGAATCAGAGGCGGGGAAACAGAGGCGGGGAATGAGATATGGGGAATCAGAGGTGGGGAATCAGAGGTTGGGAATCAGAGGCTGGGAATCAGAGGCGGGGAATCAGAGCTGGGGAATCAGAGGTGGGGAATCAAAGTTGGGGAATCAGAGGCGGGGACTTAGATATGGGGAAACAGAGGCGGGGAATCAGAGGCGGGGAAACAGAGGCGGGGAATCAGATATGGGGAATCAGAGGTGGGGAATCAGAGGCAGGGAATTAGATTTGCGGAATCAGAGATGGGGAATCAGAAGCAGGGAATCAGAGGCCGGGAATCAGAGGCCGGAATCAGATGCCGGGAATAAGAGGCCGGGAATCAGAGGTGGGGAATCAGAGTCCGGGAATCAGAGATGGGGAATCAGAGGCGGGGAATGAGATATGGGGAATCAGAGGCGCGGAATCAGAGGCGGGGAAACAGAGGCGAGGAATCAGATATGGGGAATCAGAGGTGGCGAATCAAAGGCGGTGAATCAGAGATGGGGAATCAGATGCGGGGAAACAGAGGTGGGGAATCAGATATGGGGAATCAGAGGTGGCGAATCAAAGGCGGTGAATCAGAGATGGGGAATCAGAGGCGGGGAATCAGAGGCAGGGAATCAAACACGGGGAATCAGAGGCGGGGAATCAGAGCTGGGGAATCAGAGGCTGGGAATCAAAGTTGGGGAATCAGAGGCAGGGAATCAGATATGGGGAAACAGGGGCGGGGAATCAGAGGCGGTGAAACAGAGGCAGGGTATCAGATATGGGGAATTAGAGGTGGGGAATTAGAGTTGGGGAATCAGAGGCGGGGAATCAGAGGCGGGGAAACAGAGGCGGGGAATCAAACACGGGGAATCAGAGGTGGGGAATCAGAGGTTGGGAATCAGATGCAGGGAATCAGAGGCGGGGAATCAGAGGCGGGGAATCAGAGGCAGGGAATCAGATGTGCGGAATCGGAGATGGGGAATCAGAGGCAGGTAATCAGAGGCGGGGAATCAGAGGCAGGGAATCAGAGGCCGGGAATCAGATATGGGGAAACAGAGGCGGGGAAACAGAGGCTGGGGATCAGATATGGGGAATCAGAGGTGGGGAATCAGAGGTTGGGAATCAGAGGCAGGGAATCAGAGGCTTGGAATCAGATGCAGGGAATCAGATGCGGGGAATCAGAGGCGGGGAATCAGAGCTGGGGAATCAGATGCTGGGAATCAAAGTTGGGGAATCAGAGGCAGGGAATCAGATATGGGGAAACAGGGGTGGGGAATCAGAGGCGGGGAATCAGATATGGGGAATCAGAGGCGGGGAATTAGAGTTGGGGAATCAGAGGCGGGGAATCAGAGGCGGGGAAACAGAGGCGGGGAATCAAACACGGGGAATCAGAGGTTGGGAATCAGAGGCAGGGAATCAGAGGCGGGGAATCAGAGGCGGGGAATCAGAGGCAGGGAATCAGATGTGCGGAATCGGAGATGGGGAATCAGAGGCAGGGAATCAGAGGCGGGGAATCAGAGGCGGGGAACCAGAGGCCGGGAATCAGATAATGGGAAACAGATGCAGGGAATCAGATGCGGGGAATCAGAGGCGGGGAATCAGAGCTGGGGAATCAGAGGTGGGGAATTAGATTTGGGGAATCAGAGGCGGGGACTTAGATATTGGGAAACAGAGGCGGGGATTCAGAGGCGGGGAAACAGAGGCGGGGAATCAGATATGGGGAATCAGAGATGGGGAATCAGAGGCAGGGAATCAGATGTGCGGAATCAGAGATGGGGAATCAAAGGCAGGGAATCAGAATCAGAAGCAGGGAATCAGAGGTGGGGAATCAGAGTCCGGGAATCAGAGATGGGGATTCAGAGGCGGGGAATGAGATATGGGGAATCAGAGGAGGGGAATAAGAGGCGGGGAAACAGAGGCGGGTATCAGATATGGGGAATCAGAGGTGGCGAATCAAAGGCGGTGAATCAGAGATGGGGAATCAGAGGCCGGGAATCAGAGGCAGGGAATCAAACACGGGGAATCAGAGGCGGGGAATCATAGCTGGCGAATCAAAGGTGGGGAATCAGAGGTGGGGAATCAGAGGCGGGGAATCAGATATTGGGAATCAGAGGTGGGGAATCAGAGGCGGGGAAACAGAGGCGGGGAATCAGATATGGGGTATCAGAGGTGGGGAATCAGAGGTTGTGAATCAGAGATGGGGAATCAGAGGCGGGGAATCAGAGGCCGGTAATCAGACGCGGGGAATCAGAGGCGGGGAATCAGAGCTGGGAAATTAGAGGCAGGGAATCAGAGTTGGGGATTCAGAGGCGGGGAATCAGATATGGGGAAACAGAGGCGGGGAATCAGATGCAGGCAAATAGAGGCGGGGATCAGATATGGGGAAACAGAGGCGGGGAATCAGAGGCGGGGAAACAGAGGCGGGGAATGAGATATGGGGAATCAGAGGTGGGGAATCAGAGGTTGGGAATCAGAGGCTGGGAATCAGAGGCGGGGAATCAGAGCTGGGGAATCAGAGGTGGGGAATCAAAGTTGGGGAATCAGAGGCGGTGACTTAGATATGGGGAAACAGAGGCGGGGAATCAGAGGCGGGGAAACAGAGGCGGGGAATCAGATATGGGGAATCAGAGGTGGGGAATCAGAGGCGGGGAAACAGAGGCGGGGAATCAGATATGGGGTATCAGAGGTGGGGAATCAGAGGTTGTGAATCAGAGATGGGGAATCAGAGGCGGGGAATCAGAGGCCGGTAATCAGACGCGGGGAATCAGAGGCGGGGAATCAGAGCTTGGAAATTAGAGGCAGGGAATCAGAGTTGGGGATTCAGAGGCGGGGAATCAGATATGGGGAAACAGAGGCGGGGAATCAGATGCAGGCAAATAGAGGCGGGGATCAGATATGGGGAAACAGAGGCGGGGAATCAGAGGCGGGGAAACAGAGGCGGGGAATGAGATATGGGGAATCAGAGGTGGGGAATCAGAGGTTGGGAATCAGAGGCTGGGAATCAGAGGCGGGGAATCAGAGCTGGGGAATCAGAGGTGGGGAATCAAAGTTGGGGAATCAGAGGCGGGGACTTAGATATGGGGAAACAGAGGCGGGGAATCAGAGGCGGGGAAACAGAGGCGGGGAATCAGATATGGGGAATCAGAGGTGGGGAATCAGAGGCAGGGAATTAGATTTGCGGAATCAGAGATGGGGAATCAGAAGCAGGGAATCAGAGGCCGGGAATCAGAGGCCGGAATCAGATGCCGGGAATAAGAGGCCGGGAATCAGAGGTGGGGAATCAGAGTCCGGGAATCAGAGATGGGGAATCAGAGGCGGGGAATGAGATATGGGGAATCAGAGGCGGGGAATCAGAGGCGGGGAAACAGAGGCGAGGAATCAGATATGGGGAATCAGAGGTGGCGAATCAAAGGCGGTGAATCAGAGATGGGGAATCAGATGCGGGGAAACAGAGGTGGGGAATCAGATATGGGGAATCAGAGGTGGCGAATCAAAGGCGGTGAATCAGAGATGGGGAATCAGAGGCGGGGAATCAGAGGCAGGGAATCAAACACGGGGAATCAGAGGCGGGGAATCAGAGCTGGGGAATCAGAGGCTGGGAATCAAAGTTGGGGAATCAGAGGCAGGGAATCAGATATGGGGAAACAGGGGCGGGGAATCAGAGGCGGGGAAACAGAGGCAGGGAATCAGATATGGGGAATTAGAGGTGGGGAATTAGAGTTGGGGAATCAGAGGCGGGGAATCAGAGGCGGGGAAACAGAGGCGGGGAATCAAACACGGGGAATCAGAGGTGGGGAATCAGAGGTTGGGAATCAGATGCAGGGAATCAGAGGCGGGGAATCAGAGGCGGGGAATCAGAGGCAGGGAATCAGATGTGCGGAATCGGAGATGGGGAATCAGAGGCAGGGAATAAGAGGCGGGGAATCAGAGGCAGGGAATCAGAGGCCGGGAATCAGATATGGGGAAACAGAGGTGGGGAAACAGAGGCTGGGGATCAGATATGGGGAATCAGAGGTGGGGAATCAGAGGTTGGGAATCAGAGGCAGGGAATCAGAGGCTTGGAATCAGATGCAGGGAATCAGATGCGGGGAATCAGTGGCGGGGAATCAGAGCTGGGGAATCAGATGCTGGGAATCAAAGTTGGGGAATCAGAGGCAGGGAATCAGATATGGGGAAACAGGGGTGGGGAATCAGAGGCGGGGAATCAGATATGGGGAATCAGAGGCGGGGAATTAGAGTTGGGGAATCAGAGGCGGGGAATCAGAGGCGGGGAAACAGAGGCGGGGATTCAAACACGGGGAATCAGAGGTTGGGAATCAGAGGCAGGGAATCAGAGGCGGGGAATCAGAGGCGGGGAATCAGAGGCAGGGAATCAGATGTGCGGAATCGGAGATGGGGAATCAGAGGCAGGGAATCAGAGGCGGGGAATCAGAGGCGGGGAACCAGAGGCCGGGAATCAGATATGGGGAAACAGAGGCGGGGAATCAGAGGCGGGGAAACAGAGGCTGGGAATCAGATATGGGGAATCAGAGGTGGGGAATCAGAGGTTGGGAATCAGAGGCAGGGAATAAGAGGCTTGGAATCAGATGCAGGGAATCAGATGCGGGGAATCAGAGGCGGGGAATCAGAGCTGGGGAATCAGAGGTGGGGAATTAGATTTGGGGAATCAGAGGCGGGGACTTAGATATTGGGAAACAGAGGCGGGGAATCAGAGGCGGGGAAACAGAGGCGGGGAATCAGATATGGGGAATCAGAGATGGGGAATCAGAGGCAGGGAATCAGATGTGCGGAATCAGAGATGGGGAATCAAAGGCAGGGAATCAGAATCAGAAGCAGGGAATCAGAGGTGGGGAATCAGAGTCCGGGAATCAGAGATGGGGATTCAGAGGCGGGGAATGAGATATGGGGAATCAGAGGAGGGGAATAAGAGGCGGGGAAACAGAGGCGGGTATCAGATATGGGGAATCAGAGGTGGCGAATCAAAGGCGGTGAATCAGAGATGGGGAATCAGAGGCCGGGAATCAGAGGCAGGGAATCAAACACGGGGAATCAGAGGCGGGGAATCATAGCTGGCGAATCAAAGGTGGGGAATCAGAGGTGGGGAATCAGAGGCGGGGAATCAGATATTGGGAATCAGAGGTGGGGAATCAGAGGCGGGGAAACAGAGGCGGGGAATCAGATATGGGGTATCAGAGGTGGGAATCAGAGGTTGTGAATCAGAGATGGGGAATCAGAGGCGGGGAATCAGAGGCCGGTAATCAGACGCGGGGAATCAGAGGCGGGGAATCAGAGCTGGGAAATTAGAGGCAGGGAATCAGAGTTGGGGATTCAGAGGCGGGGAATCAGATATGGGGAAACAGAGGCGGGGAATCAGATGCAGGCAAATAGAGGCGGGGATCAGATATGGGGAAACAGAGGCGGGGAATCAGAGGCGGGGAAACAGAGGCGGGGAATCAGATATGGGGAATCAGAGGTGGGGAATCAGAGGTTGGGAATCAGAGGCTGGGAATCAGAGGCGGGGAATCAGAGCTGGGGAATCAGAGGTGGGGAATCAAAGTTGGGGAATCAGAGGCGGGGACTTAGATATGGGGAAACAGAGGCGGGGAATCAGAGGCGGGGAAACAGAGGCGGGGAATCAGATATGGGGAATCAGAGGTGGGGAATCAGAGGCGGGGAAACAGAGGCGGGGAATCAGATATGGGGTATCAGAGGTGGGGAATCAGAGGTTGTGAATCAGAGATGGGGAATCAGAGGCGGGGAATCAGAGGCCGGTAATCAGACGCGGGGAATCAGAGGCGGGGAATCAGAGCTGGGAAATTAGAGGCAGGGAATCAGAGTTGGGGATTCAGAGGCGGGGAATCAGATATGGGGAAACAGAGGCGGGGAATCAGATGCAGGCAAATAGAGGCGGGGATCAGATATGGGGAAACAGAGGCAGGGAATCAGATGCGGGGAAACAGAGGTGGGGAATAAGATAGGGGAATCAGAGGTGGGGAATCAGAGGTTGGGAATCAGAGGCTGGGAATCAGAGGCGGGGAATCAGAGCTGGGGAATCAGAGGTGGGGAATCAAAGTTGGGGAATCAGAGGCGGGGACTTAGATATGGGGAAACAGAGGCGGGGAATCAGAGGCGGGGAAACAGAGGCGGGGAATCAGATATGGGGAATCAGAGGTGGGGAATCAGAGGCAGGGAATTAGATTTGCGGAATCAGAGATGGGGAATCAGAAGCAGGGAATCAGAGGCCGGGAATCAGAGGCCGGAATCAGATGCCGGGAATAAGAGGCCGGGAATCAGAGGTGGGGAATCAGAGTCCGGGAATCAGAGATGGGGAATCAGAGGCGGGGAATGAGATATGGGGAATCAGAGGCGGGGAATCAGAGGCGGGGAAACAGAGGCGAGGAATCAGATATGGGGAATCAGAGGTGGCGAATCAAAGGCGGTGAATCAGAGATGGGGAATCAGATGCGGGGAAACAGAGGTGGGGAATCAGATATGGGGAATCAGAGGTGGCGAATCAAAGGCGGTGAATCAGAGATGGGGAATCAGAGGCGGGGAATCAGAGGCAGGGAATCAAACACGGGGAATCAGAGGCGGGGAATCAGAGCTGGGGAATCAGAGGCTGGGAATCAAAGTTGGGGAATCAGAGGCAGGGAATCAGATATGGGGAAACAGGGGCGGGGAATCAGAGGCGGGGAAACAGAGGCAGGGAATCAGATATGGGGAATTAGAGGTGGGGAATTAGAGTTGGGGAATCAGAGGCGGGGAATCAGAGGCGGGGAAACAGAGGCGGGGAATCAAACACGGGGAATCAGAGGTGGGGAATCAGAGGTTGGGAATCAGATGCAGGGAATCAGAGGCGGGGAATCAGAGGCGGGGAATCAGAGGCAGGGAATCAGATGTGCGGAATCGGAGATGGGGAATCAGAGGCAGGGAATCAGAGGCGGGGAATCAGAGGCAGGGAATCAGAGGCCGGGAATCAGATATGGGGAAACAGAGGCGGGGAAACAGAGGCTGGGGATCAGATATGGGGTATCAGAGGTGGGGAATCAGAGGTTGGGAATCAGAGGCAGGGAATCAGAGGCTTGGAATCAGATGCAGGGAATCAGATGCGGGGAATCAGAGGGTTGGAATCAGAGCTGGGGAATCAGATGCTGGGAATCAAAGTTGGGGAATCAGAGGCAGGGAATCAGATATGGGGAAACAGGGGTGGGGAATCAGAGGCGGGGAATCAGATATGGGGAATCAGAGGCGGGGAATTAGAGTTGGGGAATCAGAGGCGGGGAATCAGAGGCGGGGAAACAGAGGCGGGGAATCAAACACGGGGAATCAGAGGTTGGGAATCAGAGGCAGGGAATCAGAGGCGGGGAATCAGAGGCGGGGAATCAGAGGCAGGGAATCAGATGTGCGGAATCGGAGATGGGGAATCAGAGGCAGGGAATCAGAGGCGGGGAATCAGAGGCGGGGAACCAGAGGCCGGGAATCAGATATGGGGAAACAGAGGCGGGGAATCAGAGGCGGGGAAACAGAGGCTGGGAATCAGATATGGGGAATCAGAGGTGGGGAATCAGAGGTTGGGAATCAGAGGCAGGGAATAAGAGGCTTGGAATCAGATGCAGGAGATCAGATGCGGGGAATCAGAGGCGGGGAATCAGAGCTGGGGAATCAGAGGTGGGGAATTAGATTTGGGGAATCAGAGGCGGGGACTTAGATATTGGGAAACAGAGGCGGGGAATCAGAGGCGGGGAAACAGAGGCGGGGAATCAGATATGGGAATCAGAGATGGGGAATCAGAGGCAGGGAATCAGATGTGCGGAATCAGAGATGGGGAATCAAAGGCAGGGAATCAGAATCAGAAGCAGGGAATCAGAGGTGGGGAATCAGAGTCCGGGAATCAGAGATGGGGATTCAGAGGCGGGGAATGAGATATGGGGAATCAGAGGAGGGGAATAAGAGGTGGGGAAACAGAGGCGGGTATCAGATATGGGGAATCAGAGGTGGCGAATCAAAGGCGGTGAATCAGAGATGGGGAATCAGAGGCCGGGAATCAGAGGCAGGGAATCAAACACGGGGAATCAGAGGCGGGGAATCATAGCTGGCGAATCAAAGGTGGGGAATCAGAGGTGGGGAATCAGAGGCGGGGAATCAGATATTGGGAATCAGAGGTGGGGAATCAGAGGCGGGGAAACAGAGGCGGGGAATCAGATATGGGGTATCAGAGGTGGGGAATCAGAGGTTGTGAATCAGAGATGGGGAATCAGAGGCGGGGAATCAGAGGCCGGTAATCAGACGCGGGGAATCAGAGGCGGGGAATCAGAGCTGGGAAATTAGAGGCAGGGAATCAGAGTTGGGGATTCAGAGGCGGGGAATCAGATATGGGGAAACAGAGGCGGGGAATCAGATGCAGGCAAATAGAGGCGGGGATCAGATATGGGGAAACAGAGGCGGGGAATCAGAGGCGGGGAAACAGAGGCGGGGAATGAGATATGGGGAATCAGAGGTGGGGAATCAGAGGTTGGGAATCAGAGGCTGGGAATCAGAGGCGGGGAATCAGAGCTGGGGAATCAGAGGTGGGGAATCAAAGTTGGGGAATCAGAGGCGGGGACTTAGATATGGGGAAACAGAGGCGGGGAATCAGAGGCGGGGAAACAGAGGCGGGGAATCAGATATGGGGAATCAGAGGTGGGGAATCAGAGGCGGGGAAACAGAGGCGGGGAATCAGATATGGGGTATCAGAGGTGGGGAATCAGAGGTTGTGAATCAGAGATGGGGAATCAGAGGCGGGGAATCAGAGGCCGGTAATCAGACGCGGGGAATCAGAGGCGGGGAATCAGAGCTGGGAAATTAGAGGCAGGGAATCAGAGTTGGGGATTCAGAGGCGGGGAATCAGATATGGGGAAACAGAGGCGGGGAATCAGAGGCGGGGAAACAGAGGCAGGGAATCAGATATGGGGAATTAGAGGTGGGGAATTAGAGTTGGGGAATCAGAGGCGGGGAATCAGAGGCGGGGAAACAGAGGCGGGGAATCAAACACGGGGAATCAGAGGTGGGGAATCAGAGGTTGGGAATCAGATGCAGGGAATCAGAGGCGGGGAATCAGAGGCGGGGAATCAGAGGCAGGGAATCAGATGTGCGGAATCGGAGATGGGGAATCAGAGGCAGGGAATCAGAGGCGGGGAATCAGAGGCAGGGAATCAGAGGCCGGGAATCAGATATGGGGAAACAGAGGCGGGGAAACAGAGGCTGGGGATCAGATATGGGGAATCAGAGGTGGGGAGTCAGAGGTTGGGAATCAGAGGCAGGGAATCAGAGGCTTGGAATCAGATGCAGGGAATCAGATGCGGGGAATCAGAGGCGGGGAATCAGAGCTGGGGAATCAGATGCTGGGAATCAAAGTTGGGGAATCAGAGGCAGGGAATCAGATATGGGGAAACAGGGGTGGGGAATCAGAGGCGGGGAATCAGATATGGGGAATCAGAGGCGGGGAAACAGAGGCGGGGAATCAAACACGGGGAATCAGAGGTTGGGAATCAGAGGCAGGGAATCAGAGGCGGGGAATCAGAGGCGGGGAATCAGAGGCAGGGAATCAGATGTGCGGAATCGGAGATGGGGAATCAGAGGCAGGGAATCAGAGGCGGGGAATCAGAGGCGGGGAACCAGAGGCCGGGAATCAGATATGGGGAAACAGAGGCGGGGAATCAGAGGCGGGGAAACAGAGGCTGGGAATCAGAGGCAGGGAATAAGAGGCTTGGAATCAGATGCAGGGAATCAGATGCGGGGAATCAGAGGCGGGGAATCAGAGCTGGGGAATCAGAGGTGGGGAATTAGATTTGGGGAATCAGAGGCGGGGACTTAGATATTGGGAAACAGAGGCGGGGAATCAGAGGCGGGGAAACAGAGGCGGGGAATCAGATATGGGGAATCAGAGATGGGGAATCAGAGGCAGGGAATCAGATGTGCGGAATCAGAGATGGGGAATCAAAGGCAGGGAATCAGAATCAGAAGCAGGGAATCAGAGGTGGGGAATCAGAGTCCGGGAATCAGAGATGGGGATTCAGAGGCGGGGAATGAGATATGGGGAATCAGAGGAGGGGAATAAGAGGCGGGGAAACAGAGGCGGGTATCAGATATGGGGAATCAGAGGTGGCGAATCAAAGGCGGTGAATCAGAGATGGGGAATCAGAGGCCGGGAATCAGAGGCAGGGAATCAAACACGGGGAATCAGAGGCGGGGAATCATAGCTGGCGAATCAAAGGTGGGGAATCAGAGGTGGGGAATCAGAGGCGGGGAATCAGATATTGGGAATCAGAGGTGGGGAATCAGAGGCGGGGAAACAGAGGCGGGGAATCAGATATGGGGTATCAGAGGTGGGGAATCAGAGGTTGTGAATCAGAGATGGGGAATCAGAGGCGGGGAATCAGAGGCCGGTAATCAGACGCGGGGAATCAGAGGCGGGGAATCAGAGCTGGGAAATTAGAGGCAGGGAATCAGAGTTGGGGATTCAGAGGCGGGGAATCAGATATGGGGAAACAGAGGCGGGGAATCAGATGCAGGCAAATAGAGGCGGGGATCAGATATGGGGAAACAGAGGCGGGGAATCAGAGGCGGGGAAACAGAGGCGGGGAATGAGATATGGGGAATCAGAGGTGGGGAATCAGAGGTTGGGAATCAGAGGCTGGGAATCAGAGGCGGGGAATCAGAGCTGGGGAATCAGAGGTGGGGAATCAAAGTTGGGGAATCAGAGGCGGGGACTTAGATATGGGGAAACAGAGGCGGGGAATCAGAGGCGGGGAAACAGAGGCGGGGAATCAGATATGGGGAATCAGAGGTGGGGAATCAGAGGCGGGGAAACAGAGGCGGGGAATCAGATATGGGGTATCAGAGGTGGGGAATCAGAGGTTGTGAATCAGAGATGGGGAATCAGAGGCGGGGAATCAGAGGCCGGTAATCAGACGCGGGGAATCAGAGGCGGGGAATCAGAGCTGGGAAATTAGAGGCAGGGAATCAGAGTTGGGGATTCAGAGGCGGGGAATCAGATATGGGGAAACAGAGGCGGGGAATCAGATGCAGGCAAATAGAGGCGGGGATCAGATATGGGGAAACAGAGGCGGGGAATCAGAGGCGGGGAAACAGAGGCGGGGAATGAGATATGGGGAATCAGAGGTGGGGAATCAGAGGTTGGGAATCAGAGGCTGGGAATCAGAGGCGGGGAATCAGAGCTGGGGAATCAGAGGTGGGGAATCAAAGTTGGGGAATCAGAGGCGGGGACTTAGATATGGGGAAACAGAGGCGGGGAATCAGAGGCGGGGAAACAGAGGCGGGGAATCAGATATGGGGAATCAGAGGTGGGGAATCAGAGGCAGGGAATTAGATTTGCGGAATCAGAGATGGGGAATCAGAAGCAGGGAATCAGAGGCCGGGAATCAGAGGCCGGAATCAGATGCCGGGAATAAGAGGCCGGGAATCAGAGGTGGGGAATCAGAGTCCGGGAATCAGAGATGGGGAATCAGAGGCGGGGAATGAGATATGGGGAATCAGAGGCGGGGAATCAGAGGCGGGGAAACAGAGGCGAGGAATCAGATATGGGGAATCAGAGGTGGCGAATCAAAGGCGGTGAATCAGAGATGGGGAATCAGAGGCGGGGAATCAGAGGCAGGGAATCAAACACGGGGAATCAGAGGCGGGGAATCAGAGCTGGGGAATCAGAGGCGGGGAATCAGAGTTGGGGAATCAGAGGCGGGGAATCAGAGCTGGGGAATCAGAGGTGGGGATCAGAGTCGGGGAATCAGAGGCAGGGAATCAGATGTGCGGAATCAGAGATGGGGAATCAGAGGTGGGGAATCCGAGGCTGTGAATCAGAGATGGGGAATCAGAGGCGGGGAATCAGAGGCAAGAAATCAGACACGGGGTTTCAGAGGCTGGGAATCAGACGGGGGAATCAAAGGCAGGGAATCAGAGCTGGGGAATCAGAGGCAGGGAATCAGAGTTGGGGATTCAGAGGCGGGGAATCAGATATGGGGAAACAGAGGCGGGGAATCAGAGTCGGGCAAACAGAGGCGGGGAATTAGATATGGGGAATCAGAGGTGGGGAATCAGAGGTGGTGAATCAGAGATGGGGAATCACAGGCGGGGAATCAGAGGCAGGGAATAGAACGCGGGGAATCAGAGGCAGGGAATCAGAGTTGGGGCATCAGAGGTTGGGAATTAGATATGGGGAAACAGAGGCGGGGAATCAGAGGCGGGGAAACAGAGGCGGGAAATCAGATATGGGGAATCAGAGGTGGGGAATCAGAGGCAGGGAATCAGATGTGCGGAATCAGAGATGGGGAATCAGAGGCAGGGAATCAGAATCAGAAGCGGGGAATCAGAGGCCGGGAAACAGAGGTGGGGAATCAGATATGGGGAATCAGAGGTGGGGAATCAGAGGCAGGGAATTAGATTTGCGGAATCAGAGATGGGGAATCAGAAGCAGGGAATCAGAGGTCGGGAATCTGAGGCCGGAATCATATGCCGGGAATAAGAGTCCGGGAATCAAAGGCGATGAATCAGAGATGGGGAATCAGAGGCGGGGAATCAGAGGCAGGGAATCAAACACGGGGAATCAGAGGCGGGGAATCAGAGCTGGGGAATCAGAGGTGGGGATCAGAGTCGGGGAATCAGAGGCAGGGAATCAGATGTGCGGAATCAGAGGTGGGGAATCAGAGGTTGGGAATCAGAGGCAGGGAATCAGAGGCTTGGAATCAGATGCAGGGAATCAGATGCGGGGAATCAGAGGCGGGGAATCAGAGCTGGGGAATCAGAGGTGGGGAATCAGAGTTGGGGAATCAGAGGCGGGGACTTAGATATTGGGAAACAGAGGCGGGGAATCAGAGGCGGGGAATCAGAGGCAGGGAATCAGATGTGCGGAATCAGAGATGGGGAATCAGAGGCAGGGAATCAGAATCAGAAGCAGGGAATCAGAGGCCGGGAATCAGAGGCCGGAATCAGATGCCGGGAATAAGAGGCCGGGAATCAGAGGTGGGGAATCAGAGTCCGGGAATCAGAGATGGGGATTCAGAGGCGGGGAATGAGATATGGGGAATCAGAAGCGGGGAATCAGAGGCGGGGAAACAGAGGCGGGGAATCAGATATGGGGAATCAGAGGTGGCGAATCAAAGGCGGTGAATCAGAGATGGGGAATCAGAGGCCGGGAATCAGAGGCAGGGAATCAAACACGGAAAATCAGAGGCGGGGAATCAGAGCTGGGGAATCAGAGGCGGGGAATCAGAGGCGGGGAAACAGAGGCGAGGAATCAGATATGGGGAATCAGAGGTGGCGAATCAAAGGTGGTGAATCAGAGATGGGGAATCAGAGGCGGGGAATCAGAGGCAGGGAATCAAACACGGGGAATCAGAGGCGGGGAATCAGAGATGGGGAATCAGAGGCGGGGAATCAGAGTTGGGGAATCAGAGGCGGGGAATCAGAGCTGGGGAATCAGAGGTGGGGATCAGAGGCGGGGAATCAGAGGCAGGGAATCAGATGTGCGGAATCAGAGATGGGGAATCAGAGGTGGGGAATCAGAGGCTGTGAATCAGAAATGGGGAATCAGAGGCGGGGAATCAGAGGCAAGAAATCAGACACGGGGTTTCAGAAGCTGGGAATCAGACGGGGGAATCAAAGGCGGGGAATCAGAGCTGGGGAATCAGAGGCAGGGAATCAAACACGGAAAATCAGAGGCGGGGAATCAGAGCTGGGGAATCAGAGGCGGGGAATCAGAGGCGGGGAAACAGAGGCGAGGAATCAGATATGGGGAATCAGAGGTGGCGAATCAAAGGCGGTGAATCAGAGATGGGGAATCAGAGGCGGGGAATCAGAGGCAGGGAATCAAACACGGGGAATCAGAGGCGGGGAATCAGAGCTGGGGAATCAGAGGCGGGGAATCAGAGTTGGGGAATCAGAGGCGGGGAATCAGAGCTGGGGAATCAGAGGTGGGGATCAGAGTCGGGGAATCAGAGGCAGGGAATCAGATGTGCGGAATCAGAGATTGGGAATCAGAGGTGGGGAATCAGAGGCTGTGAATCAGAGATGGGGAATCAGAGGCGGTGAATCAGAGGCAAGAAATCAGACACGGGGTTTCAGAGGCTGGGAATCAGACGGGGGAATCAAAGGCGGGGAATCAGAGCTGGGGAATCAGAGGCAGGGAATCAGAGTTGGGGATTCAGAGGCGGGGAATCAGATATGGGGAATCAGAGGCCGGGAATCAGAGGCAGGGAATCAAACACGGAAAATCAGAGGCGGGGAATCAGAGCTGGGGAATCAGAGGCGGGGAATCAGAGGCGGGGAAACAGAGGCGAGGAATCAGATATGGGGAATCAGAGGTGGCGAATCAAAGGCGGTGAATCAGAGATGGGGAATCAGAGGCCGGGAATCAGAGGCAGGGAATCAAACACGGAAAATCAGAGGCGGGGAATCAGAGCTGGGGAATCAGATGCGGGGAATCAGAGGCGGGGAAACAGAGGCGAGGAATCAGATATGGGGAATCAGAGGTGGCGAATCAAAGGCGGTGAATCAGAGATGGGGAATCAGAGGCGGGGAATCAGAGGCAGGGAATCAAACACGGGGAATCAGAGGCGGGGAATCAGAGCTGGGGAATCAGAGGCGGGGAATCAGAGGCGGGGAAACAGAGGCGGGGAATCAGATATGGGGAATCAGAGGTGGCGAATCAAAGGCGGTGAATCAGAGATGGGGAATCAGAGGTCGGGAATCAGAGGCAGGGAATCAAACACGGAAAATCAGAGGCGGGGAATCAGAGCTGGGGAATCAGAGGCGGGGAATCAGAGGCGGGGAAACAGAGGCGAGGAATCAGATATGGGGAATCAGAGGTGGCGAATCAAAGGCGGTGAATCAGAGATGGGGAATCAGAGGCGGGGAATCAGAGGCAGGGAATCAAACACGGGGAATCAGAGGCGGGGAATCAGAGCTGGGGAATCAGAGGCGGGGAATCAGAGCTGGGGAATCAGAGGCGGGGAATCAGATATGGGGAATCAGAGGTGGCGAATCAAAGGCGGTGAATCAGAGATGGGGAATCAGAGGCCGGGAATCAGAGGCAGGGAATCAAACACGGAAAATCAGAGGCGGGGAATCAGAGCTGGGGAATCAGAGGTGGGGAATCAGAGGCGGGGAAACAGAGGCGAGGAATCAGATATGGGGAATCAGAGGTGGCGAATCAAAGGCGGTGAATCAGAGATGGGGAATCAGAGGCGGGGAATCAGAGGCAGGGAATCAAACACGGGGAATCAGAGGCGGGGAATCAGAGCTGGGGAATCAGAGGCGGGGAATCAGAGTTGGGGAATCAGAGGCGGGGAATCAGAGCTGGGGAATCAGAGGTGGGCATCAGAGTCGGGGAATCAGAGGCAGGGAATCAGATGTGCGGAATCAGAGATGGGGAATCAGAGGTGGGGAATCAGAGGCTGTGAATCAGAGATGGGGAATCAGAGGCGGGGAATCAGAGGCAAGAAATCAGACACGGGGTTTCAGAGGCTGGGAATCAGACGGTGGAATCAAAGGCGGGGAATCAGAGCTGGGGAATCCCAGGCAGGGAATCAAACATGGAAAATCAGAGGCGGGGAATCAGAGCTGGGGAATCAGAGGCGGGGAATCAGAGGCGGGGAAACAGAGGCGAGGAATCAGATATGGGGTATCAGAGGTGGCGAATCAAAGGCGGTGAATCAGAGATGGGGAATCAGAGGCGGGGAATCAGAGGCAGGGAATCAAACACGGGGAATCAGAGGCGGGGAATCAGAGCTGGGGAATCAGAGGCGGGGAATCAGAGTTGGGGAATCAGAGGCGGGGAATCAGAGCTGGGGAATCAGAGGTGGGGATCAGAGTCGGGGAATCAGAGGCAGGGAATCAGATGTGCGGAATCAGAGATGGGGAATCAGAGGTGGGGAATCAGAGGCTGTGAATCAGAGATGGGGAATCAGAGGCGGGGAATCAGAGGCAAGAAATCAGACACGGGGTTTCAGAGGCTGGGAATCAGACGGGGGAATCAAAGGCGGGGAATCAGAGCTGGGGAATCAGAGGCAGGGAATCAGAGTTGGGGATTCAGAGGCGGGGAATCAGATATGGGGAATCAGAGGTGGGGAATCAGAGGTAGTGAATCAGAGATGGGGAATCACAGGCGGGGAATCAGAGGCAGGGAATAGAACGCGGGGAATCAGAGGCAGGGAATCAGAGTTGGGGCATCAGAGGTTGGGAATTAGATATGGGGAAACAGAGGCGGGGAATCAGAGGCGGGGAAACAGAGGTGGGAAATCAGATATGGGGAATCAGAGGTGGGGAATCAGAGGCAGGGAATCAGATGTGCGGAATCAGAGATGGGGAATCAGAGGCAGGGAATCAGAATCAGAAGCGGGGAATCAGAGGCCGGGAAACAGAGGCGGGGAATCAGATATGGGGAATCAGAGGTGGGGAATCAGAGGCAGGGAATTAAATTTGCGGAATCAGAGATGGGGAATCAGAAGCAGGGAATCAGAGGCCGGGAATCAGAGGCCGGAATCAGATGCCGGGAATAAGAGGCCGGGAATCAGAGGTGGGGAATCAGAGTCCGGGAATCAGAGATGGGGAATCAGAGGCGGGGACTGAGATATGGGGAATCAGAGGCGGGGAATCAGAGGCGGGGAAACAGAGGCGAGGAATCAGATATGGGGAATCAGAGGTGGCGAATCAAAGGCGATGAATCAGAGATGGGGAATCAGAGGTTGGGAATCAGAGGCAGGGAATCAGATGTGCGGAATCAGAGATGGGGAATCAGAGGCAGGGAATCAGAATCAGAAGCGGGGTATCAGAGGCCGGGAAACAGAGGCGGGGAATCAGATATGGGGAATCAGAGGTGGGGAATCAGAGGCAGGGAATTAGATTTGCGGAATCAGAGATGGGGAATCAGAAGCAGGGAATCAGAGGCCGGGAATCAGAGGCCGGAATCAGATGCCGGGAATAAGAGGCCGGGAATCAGAGGTGGGGAATCAGAGTCCGGGAATCAGAGATGGGGATTCAGAGGCGGGGAATGAGATATGGGGAATCAGAGGCGGGGAATCACAGGCGGGGAAACAGAGGAGGGGAATCAGATATGGGGAATCAGAGGTGGCGAATCAAAGGCGGTGAATCAGAGATGGGGAATCAGAGGCCGGGAATCAGAGGCAGGGAATCAAACACGGAAAATCAGAGGCGGGGAATCAGAGCTGGGGAATCAGAGGCGGGGAATCGGAGGCGGGGAAACAGAGGCGAGGAATCAGATATGGGGAATCAGAGGTGGGGAATCAGAGGCAGGTAATCAGATGTGCGGAATCAGAGGTGGGGAATCAGAGGCAGGTAATCAGATGTGCGGAATCAGAGGTGGGGAATCAGAGGTTGGGAATCAGAGGCAGGGAATCAGAGGCTGGGAATCAGATGCAGGGAATCAGTTGCGGGGATCAGAGGCGGGGAATGAGAGCTGGGGAATCAGAGGTGGGGAATCAGAGTTGGGGAATCAGAGGCGGGGACTTAGATATGGGGAAACAGAGGCGGGGAATCAGAGGTGGGGAAACAGAGGCGGGGAATCAGATATGGGGAATCAGAGGTGGGGAATCAGAGGCAGGGAATCAGATGTGCGGAATCAGAGATGGGGAATCAGAGGCAGGGAATCAGAATCAGAAGCAGGGAATAAGACGCGATGAATCAGAGGCGGGGAATCAGAGCTGGGGAAGCAGAGGCAGTGAATCAGAGGCGGGGAATCAGAGGCAGGGAATCGGATGTGCGGAATCAGAGATGGGGAATCAGAGGTGGGGAATCAGAGGCGGTGAATCAGACATGGGTAATCAGAGGCGGGGAATCAGAGGCAGGAAATCAGACACGGGGAATCAGAGGCGGGGAATCAGAGCTGGGAAATTAGAGGCAGGGAATCATAGTTGGGAATCAGAGGCGTGGAATCATATATGGGGAAACAGAGGCGGGGAATCAGAGCTGGGGAATAAGAGGCGGGGAATCATAGTTGGGAATCAGAGGCGGGGAATCAGATATGGGGAAACAGAGGCGGGGAATCAGGGGCGGGGAAACAGAGGCGGGGAATCAGATATGGGGAATCGGATGTGGGGAATCAGAGGCGGGGAATCAGAGCTGTGGAATCAGAGGCGGGGAATCAGAGTTGGGGCATCAGAGGTGGGGAATTAGATATGGGGAAACAGAGGCGGGGAATCAGAGGCGTGGAAACAGAGGCGGGGAATCAGATATGGGGAATCAGAGGCAGGGAATCAGAATCAGAAGCGGGGAATCATAGGCCGGGAATCAGAGGCCGGGAATCAGATGCTGGGAATAAGAGGCCGGGAATCAGAGGTGGGGAATCATAGTCCGGGAATCAGAGATGGGGATTCAGAGGCGGGGAATGAGATATGGAGAATCAGAGGCGGGGAATCAGAGGCGGGGAAACAGAGGTGGGGAATCAGATATGTGGAATCAGAGGTGGCGAATCAAAGGCGGTGAATCAGAGATGGGGAATCAGAGGCGGGGAATCAGAGGCAGGGAATCAAACACGGGAAATCAGAGGCGGGGAATCAGAGCTGGGGAATCAGAGGCGGGGAATGAGAGTTGGGGAATCAGAGGCAGGGAATCAGATATGGGGAAACAGGGGCATGGAATCAGAGGCGGGGAAACAGAGGCGGGGAATCAGATATGCGGAATCAGAGGTGTGGAATCAGAGGTTGGGTATCAGAGGCAGGGAATCAGAGGCGGGGAAACAGAGGCGGGGAATCAGATATGGGGAATCAGAGGTGGCGAATCAAAGGCGGTGAAACAGAGATGGGGAATCTGGGCAGGGAATCAGAGGCAGGGAATCAAACACGGGGAATCAGAGCTGGGGAATCAGAGGCGGGGAATTATAGTTGGGGAATCAGAGGAGGGGAATCTGAGGCGGGGAAACAGAGGCGGGGAATCAAATATGGGGAATCAGAGGTGGGGAATCAGAGGTTGGGAATCAGAGGCAGGGAATCAGAGGCGGGGAATCAGAGGCGGGGAATCAGAGGCAGGGAATCAGATGTGCGGAATCGGGGATGGGGAATCAGAGGCAGGGAATCAGAGGCGGGGAATCAGAGGCGGGGAATCAGAGGCCGGGAATCAGATATGGGGAAACAGAGGTGGGGAATCAGAGGCGGGGAAACAGAGGCGGGGATTCAGATATGGGGAATCAGAGGTGGGGAATCAGAGGTTGGGAATCAGAGGCTTGGAATCAGATGCAGGGAATCAGATGCGGGTAATCAGAGGCGGGGAATCAGAGCTGGGGAATCAGAGGTGGGGAATCAGAGTTGGGGAATCAGAGGCGGGGACTTAGATATTGGGAAACAGAGGCGGGGAATCAGAGGCGGGGAAACAGAGGCGGGGAGTCAGATATGGGGAATCAGAGGTGGGGAATCAGAGGCAGGGAATCAGATGTGCGGAATCAGAGATGGGGAATCAGAGGCAGGGAATCAGAATCAGAAGCAGGGAATCAGAGGCCGGGAATCAGAGGCCGGAATCAGATGCCGGGAATAAGAGGCCGTGAATCAGAGGTGGGGAATCAGAGTCCGGGAATCAGAGATGGGGATTCAGAGGCGGGGAATGAGATATGGGGAATCAGAGGCGGGGAATCAGAGGCGGGGAAACAGAGGCGGGGAATCAGATATGGGGAATCAGAGGTGGCGAATCAAAGGCGGTGAATCAGAGATGGGGAATCAGAGGCCGGGAATCAGAGGCAGGGAATCAAAAACGGGGAATCAGAGGCGAGGAATCAGAGCTGGGGAATCAGAGGCGGGGAATCAGAATTGGGGAATCAGAGATGGGGAATCAGAGATGGGGAATCAGAGGCAGGGAATCAGACGCGGGGAATCAGAGGTGTTGAATCAGAGATGTGGAATCAGAGGCGGAGAATCAGAGGCAGGGAATCAGACGCGGGGAATCAGAGTTGGGGAATCATAGCTGGCGAATCAGAGGCGGGGAATGAGATATGGGAAATCAGAGGTGGGGAATCAGAGTCCGGGAATCAGAGATGGGGATTCAGAGGCGGGGAATGAGATATGGGGAATCAGAAGCGGGGAATCAGAGGCGGGGAAACAGAGGCGGGGAATCAGATATGGGGAATCAGAGGTGGCGAATCAAAGGCGGTGAATCAGAGATGGGGAATCAGAGGCCGGGAATCAGAGGCAGGGAATCAAACACGGAAAATCAGAGGCGGGGAATCAGAGCTGGGGAATCAGAGGCGGGGAATCAGAGGCGGGGAAACAGAGGCGAGGAATCAGATATGGGGAATCAGAGGTGGCGAATCAAAGGTGGTGAATCAGAGATGGGGAATCAGAGGCGGGGAATCAGAGGCAGGGAATCAAACACGGGGAATCAGAGGCGGGGAATCAGAGATGGGGAATCAGAGGCGGGGAATCAGAGTTGGGGAATCAGAGGCGGGGAATCAGAGCTGGGGAATCAGAGGTGGGGATCAGAGGCGGGGAATCAGAGGCAGGGAATCAGATGTGCGGAATCAGAGATGGGGAATCAGAGGTGGGGAATCAGAGGCTGTGAATCAGAAATGGGGAATCAGAGGCGGGGAATCAGAGGCAAGAAATCAGACACGGGGTTTCAGAAGCTGGGAATCAGACGGGGGAATCAAAGGCGGGGAATCAGAGCTGGGGAATCAGAGGCAGGGAATCAAACACGGAAAATCAGAGGCGGGGAATCAGAGCTGGGGAATCAGAGGCGGGGAATCAGAGGCGGGGAAACAGAGGCGAGGAATCAGATATGGGGAATCAGAGGTGGCGAATCAAAGGCGGTGAATCAGAGATGGGGAATCAGAGGCGGGGAATCAGAGGCAGGGAATCAAACACGGGGAATCAGAGGCGGGGAATCAGAGCTGGGGAATCAGAGGCGGGGAATCAGAGTTGGGGAATCAGAGGCGGGGAATCAGAGCTGGGGAATCAGAGGTGGGGATCCGAGTCGGGGAATCAGAGGCAGGGAATCAGATGTGCGGAATCAGAGATTGGGAATCAGAGGTGGGGAATCAGAGGCTGTGAATCAGAGATGGGGAATCAGAGGCGGTGAATCAGAGGCAAGAAATCAGACACGGGGTTTCAGAGGCTGGGAATCAGACGGGGGAATCAAAGGCGGGGAATCAGAGCTGGGGAATCAGAGGCAGGGAATCAGAGTTGGGGATTCAGAGGCGGGGAATCAGATATGGGGAATCAGAGGCCGGGAATCAGAGGCAGGGAATCAAACACGGAAAATCAGAGGCGGGGAATCAGAGCTGGGGAATCAGAGGCGTGGAATCAGAGGCGGGGAAACAGAGGCGAGGAATCAGATATGTGGAATCAGAGGTGGCGAATCAAAGGCGGTGAATCAGAGATGGGGAATCAGAGGCCGGGAATCAGAGGCAGGGAATCAAACACGGAAAATCAGAGGCGGGGAATCAGAGCTGGGGAATCAGATGCGGGGAATCAGAGGCGGGGAAACAGAGGCGAGGAATCAGATATGGGGAATCAGAGGTGGCGAATCAAAGGCGGTGAATCAGAGATGGGGAATCAGAGGCGGGGAATCAGAGGCAGGGAATCAAACACGGGGAATCAGAGGCGGGGAATCAGAGCTGGGGAATCAGAGGCGGGGAATCAGAGGCGGGGAAACAGAGGCGGGGAATCAGATATGGGGAATCAGAGGTGGCGAATCAAAGGCGGTGAATCAGAGATGGGGAATCAGAGGCCGGGAATCAGAGGCAGGGAATCAAACACGGAAAATCAGAGGCGGGGAATCAGAGCTGGGGAATCAGAGGCGGGGAATCAGAGGTAGGGAAACAGAGGCGAGGAATCAGATATGGGGAATCAGAGGTGGCGAATCAAAGGCGGTGAATCAGAGATGGGGAATCAGAGGCGGGGAATCAGAGGCAGGGAATCAAACACGGGGAATCAGAGGCGGGGAATCAGAGCTGGGGAATCAGAGGCGGGGAATCAGAGCTGGGGAATCAGAGGCGGGGAATCAGAGGCGGGGAAACAGAGGCGGGGAATCAGATATGGGGAATCAGAGGTGGCGAATCAAAGGCGGTGAATCAGAGATGGGGAATCAGAGGCCGGGAATCAGAGGCAGGGAATCAAACACGGAAAATCAGAGGCGGGGAATCAGAGCTGGGGAATCAGAGGTGGGGAATCAGAGGCGGGGAAACAGAGGCGAGGAATCAGATATGGGGAATCAGAGGTGGCGAATCAAAGGCGGTGAATCAGAGATGGGGAATCAGAGGCGGGGAATCAGAGGCAGGGAATCAAACACGGGGAATCAGAGGCGGGGAATCAGAGCTGGGGAATCAGAGGCGGGGAATCAGAGTTGGGGAATCAGAGCCGGGGAATCAGAGCTGGGGAATCAGAGGTGGGCATCAGAGTCGGGGAATCAGAGGCAGGGAATCAGATGTGCGGAATCAGAGATGGGGAATCAGAGGTGGGGAATCAGAGGCTGTGAATCAGAGATGGGGAATCAGAGGCGGGGAATCAGAGGCAAGAAATCAGACACGGGGTTTCAGAGGCTGGGAATCAGACGGTGGAATCAAAGGCGGGGAATCAGAGCTGGGGAATCCCAGGCAGGGAATCAAACATGGAAAATCAGAGGCGGGGAATCAGAGCTGGGGAATCAGAGGCGGGGAATCAGAGGCGGGGAAACAGAGGCGAGGAATCAGATATGGGGTATCAGAGGTGGCGAATCAAAGGCGGTGAATCAGAGATGGGGAATCAGAGGCGGGGAATCAGAGGCAGGGAATCAAACACGGGGAATCAGAGGCGGGGAATCAGAGCTGGGGAATCAGAGGCGGGGAATCAGAGTTGGGGAATCAGAGGCGGGGAATCAGAGCTGGGGAATCAGAGGTGGGGATCAGAGTCGGGGAATCAGAGGCAGGGAATCAGATGTGCGGAATCAGAGATGGGGAATCAGAGGTGGGGAATCAGAGGCTGTGAATCAGAGATGGGGAATCAGAGGCGGGGAATCAGAGGCAAGAAATCAGACACGGGGTTTCAGAGGCTGGGAATCAGACGGGGGAATCAAAGGCGGGGAATCAGAGCTGGGGAATCAGAGGCAGGGAATCAGAGTTGGGGATTCAGAGGCGGGGAATCAGATATGGGGAATCAGAGGTGGGGAATCAGAGGTAGTGAATCAGAGATGGGGAATCACAGGCGGGGAATCAGAGGCAGGGAATAGAACGCGGGGAATCAGAGGCAGGGAATCAGAGTTGGGGCATCAGAGGTTGGGAATTAGATATGGGGAAACAGAGGCGGGGAATCAGAGGCGGGGAAACAGAGGTGGGAAATCAGATATGGGGAATCAGAGGTGGGGAATCAGAGGCAGGGAATCAGATGTGCGGAATCAGAGATGGGGAATCAGAGGCAGGGAATCAGAATCAGAAGCGGGGAATCAGAGGCCGGGAAACAGAGGCGGGGAATCAGATATGGGGAATCAGAGGTGGGGAATCAGAGGCAGGGAATTAAATTTGCGGAATCAGAGATGGGGAATCAGAAGCAGGGAATCAGAGGCCGGGAATCAGAGGCCGGAATCAGATGCCGGGAATAAGAGGCCGGGAATCAGAGGTGGGGAATCAGAGTCCGGGAATCAGAGATGGGGAATCAGAGGCGGGGACTGAGATATGGGGAATCAGAGGCGGGGAATCAGAGGCGGGGAAACAGAGGCGAGGAATCAGATATGGGGAATCAGAGGTGGCGAATCAAAGGCGATGAATCAGAGATGGGGAATCAGAGGTTGGGAATCAGAGGCAGGGAATCAGATGTGCGGAATCAGAGATGGGGAATCAGAGGCAGGGAATCAGAATCAGAAGCGGGGAATCAGAGGCCGGGAAACAGAGGCGGGGAATCAGATATGGGGAATCAGAGGTGGGGAATCAGAGGCAGGGAATTAGATTTGCGGAATCAGAGATGGGGAATCAGAAGCAGGGAATCAGAGGCCGGGAATCAGAGGCCGGAATCAGATGCCGGGAATAAGAGGCCGGGAATCAGAGGTGGGGAATCAGAGTCCGGGAATCAGAGATGGGGATTCAGAGGCGGGGAATGAGATATGGGGAATCAGAGGCGGGGAATCACAGGCGGGGAAACAGAGGAGGGGAATCAGATATGGGGAATCAGAGGTGGCGAATCAAAGGCGGTGAATCAGAGATGGGGAATCAGAGGCCGGGAATCAGAGGCAGGGAATCAAACACGGAAAATCAGAGGCGGGGAATCAGAGCTGGGGAATCAGAGGCGGGGAATCAGAGGCGGGGAAACAGAGGCGAGGAATCAGATATGGGGAATCAGAGGTGGGGAATCAGAGGCAGGTAATCAGATGTGCGGAATCAGAGGTGGGGAATCAGAGGCAGGTAATCAGATGTGCGGAATCAGAGGTGGGGAATCAGAGGTTGGGAATCAGAGGCAGGGAATCAGAGGCTGGGAATCAGATGCAGGGAATCAGTTGCGGGGATCAGAGGCGGGGAATGAGAGCTGGGGAATCAGAGGTGGGGAATCAGAGTTGGGGAATCAGAGGCGGGGACTTAGATATGGGGAAACAGAGGCGGGGAATCAGAGGTGGGGAAACAGAGGCGGGGAATCAGATATGGGGAATCAGAGGTGGGGAATCAGAGGCAGGGAATCAGATGTGCGGAATCAGAGATGGGGAATCAGAGGCAGGGAATCAGAATCAGAAGCAGGGAATAAGACGCGATGAATCAGAGGCGGGGAATCAGAGCTGGGGAAGCAGAGGCAGTGAATCAGAGGCGGGGAATCAGAGGCAGGGAATCGGATGTGCGGAATCAGAGATGGGGAATCAGAGGTGGGGAATCAGAGGCGGTGAATCAGACATGGGTAATCAGAGGCGGGGAATCAGAGGCAGGAAATCAGACACGGGGAATCAGAGGCGGGGAATCAGAGCTGGGAAATTAGAGGCAGGGAATCATAGTTGGGAATCAGAGGCGTGGAATCATATATGGGGAAACAGAGGCGGGGAATCAGAGCTGGGGAATAAGAGGCGGGGAATCATAGTTGGGAATCAGAGGCGGGGAATCAGATATGGGGAAACAGAGGCGGGGAATCAGGGGCGGGGAAACAGAGGCGGGGAATCAGATATGGGGAATCGGATGTGGGGAATCAGAGGCGGGGAATCAGAGCTGTGGAATCAGAGGCGGGGAATCAGAGTTGGGGCATCAGAGGTGGGGAATTAGATATGGGGAAACAGAGGCGGGGAATCAGAGGCGTGGAAACAGAGGCGGGGAATCAGATATGGGGAATCAGAGGCAGGGAATCAGAATCAGAAGCGGGGAATCATAGGCCGGGAATCAGAGGCCGGGAATCAGATGCTGGGAATAAGAGGCCGGGAATCAGAGGTGGGGAATCAGAGTCCGGGAATCAGAGATGGGGATTCAGAGGCGGGGAATGAGATATGGAGAATCAGAGGCGGGGAATCAGAGGCGGGGAAACAGAGGTGGGGAATCAGATATGTGGAATCAGAGGTGGCGAATCAAAGGCGGTGAATCAGAGATGGGGAATCAGAGGCGGGGAATCAGAGGCAGGGAATCAAACACGGGAAATCAGAGGCGGGGAATCAGAGCTGGGGAATCAGAGGCGGGGAATGAGAGTTGGGGAATCAGAGGCAGGGAATCAGATATGGGGAAACAGGGGCATGGAATCAGAGGCGGGGAAACAGAGGCGGGGAATCAGATATGCGGAATCAGAGGTGTGGAATCAGAGGTTGGGTATCAGAGGCAGGGAATCAGAGGCGGGGAAACAGAGGCGGGGAATCAGATATGGGGAATCAGAGGTGGCGAATCAAAGGCGGTGAAACAGAGATGGGGAATCTGGGCAGGGAATCAGAGGCAGGGAATCAAACACGGGGAATCAGAGCTGGGGAATCAGAGGCGGGGAATTATAGTTGGGGAATCAGAGGAGGGGAATCTGAGGCGGGGAAACAGAGGCGGGGAATCAAATATGGGGAATCAGAGGTGGGGAATCAGAGGTTGGGAATCAGAGGCAGGGAATCAGAGGCGGGGAATCAGAGGCGGGGAATCAGAGGCAGGGAATCAGATGTGCGGAATCGGGGATGGGGAATCAGAGGCAGGGAATCAGAGGCGGGGAATCAGAGGCGGGGAATCAGAGGCCGGGAATCAGATATGGGGAAACAGAGGTGGGGAATCAGAGGCGGGGAAACAGAGGCGGGGATTCAGATATGGGGAATCAGAGGTGGGGAATCAGAGGTTGGGAATCAGAGGCTTGGAATCAGATGCAGGGAATCAGATGCGGGTAATCAGAGGCGGGGAATCAGAGCTGGGGAATCAGAGGTGGGGAATCAGAGTTGGGGAATCAGAGGCGGGGACTTAGATATTGGGAAACAGAGGCGGGGAATCAGAGGCGGGGAAACAGAGGCGGGGAGTCAGATATGGGGAATCAGAGGTGGGGAATCAGAGGCAGGGAATCAGATGTGCGGAATCAGAGATGGGGAATCAGAGGCAGGGAATCAGAATCAGAAGCAGGGAATCAGAGGCCGGGAATCAGAGGCCGGAATCAGATGCCGGGAATAAGAGGCCGGGAATCAGAGGTGGGGAATCAGAGTCCGGGAATCAGAGATGGGGATTCAGAGGCGGGGAATGAGATATGGGGAATCAGAGGCGGGGAATCAGAGGCGGGGAAACAGAGGCGGGGAATCAGATATGGGGAATCAGAGGTGGCGAATCAAAGGCGGTGAATCAGAGATGGGGAATCAGAGGCCGGGAATCAGAGGCAGGGAATCAAAAACGGGGAATCAGAGGCGAGGAATCATAGCTGGGGAATCAGAGGCGGGGAATCAGAATTGGGGAATCAGAGATGGGGAATCAGAGATGGGGAATCAGAGGCGGGGAATCAGACGCGGGGAATCAGAGGTGTTGAATCAGAGATGTGGAATCAGAGGCGGGGAATCAGAGGCAGGGAATCAGACGCGGGGAATCAGAGTTGGGGAATCATAGCTGGCGAATCAGAGGCGGGGAATGAGATATGGGAAATCAGAGGTGGGGAATCAGAGTCCGGGAATCAGAGATGGGGATTCTGAGGCGGGGAATGAGATATGGGGAATCAGAGGCGGGGAATCAGAGGCGGGGAAACAGAGGTGGGGAATCAGATATGGGGAATCAGAGGTGGGGAATCAGGAAAGGGGTATCAGTGGCAGGGAATCTGAGGCGGGGAAACAGAGGCGGGGAATCAGATATGGGGAATCAGAGGTGGGGAATCAGAGGCAGGGAATCAGATGTGCGGAATCAGAGATGGGGAATCAAAGGCAGGGAATCAGAATCAGAAGCAGGGAATCAGAGGCCGGAATCAGATGCCGGGAATAAGAGGACGGGAATCAGAGGTGGGGAATCAGAGTCCGGGAATCAGAGATGGGGATTCAGAGGCGGGGAATGAGATATGGGGAATCAGAGGCGGGGAATCAGAGGCGGGGAAACAGAGGCGGGGAATCAGATATGGGGAATCAGAGGTGGGGAATCAGGGGCGGGGTATCAGTGGCAGGGAATCAGAGGCGGGAAATCAGAGGCCGGGAATCAGAGGCGGTGAATCAGAGGCGGGGAATCAGAGGCAGGGAATCGGATGTGCGGAATCAGAGATGGGGAATCAGAGGTGGGGAATCAGAGGCGGTTAATCAGACATGGGTAATCAGAGGCGGGGAATGAGAGGCAGGAAATCAGACACGGGGAATCAGAGGCGGGGAATCAGAGCTGGGGAATTAGATGCAGGGAATCAGAGTTGGGGATTCAGAGGCGGGGAATCAGATATAGGGAAACAGAGGTGGGGAATCAGAGGTGGGCAAATAGAGGCGGGGAATCAGATATGGGGAAACAGAGGCGGGGAATCAGAGGCGTGGAAACAGAGGCGGGGAATCAGATATGGGGAATCAGAGGTGGGGAATCAGAGGTTGGGAATCAGAGGCAGGGAATCAGAGGCTGGGAATCAGATGCAGGGAATCAGATGCGGGGATCAGAGGCGGGGAATGAGAGCTGGGGAATCAGAGGTGGGGAATCAGAGTTGGGGAATCAGAGGCGGAGACTTAGATATTGGGAAACAGAGGCGGGGAATCAGAGGTGGGGAAACAGAGGCGGGGAATCACATATGGGGAATCAGAGGTGGGGAATCAGAGGCAGGGAATCAGATGTGCGGAATCAGAGATGGGGAATCAGAGGCAGGGAATCAGAATCAGAAGCAGGGAATAAGACGCGGGGAATCAGAGGCGGGGAACCAGAGCTGGGGAAGAAGAGGCAGTGAATCAGAGGCGGGGAATCAGAGTCAGGGAATCGGATGTGCGGAATCAGAGATGGGGAATCAGAGGTGGGGAATCAGAGGCGGTGAATCATACATGGGTAATCAGAGGCGGGGAATCAGAGGCAGGAAATCAGACACGGGGAATCAGAGGCGGGGAATCAGAGCTGGGAAATTAGAGGCAGGGAATCATAGTTGGGAATCAGAGGCGGGGAATCAGATATGGGGAAACAGAGGCGGGGAATCAGAGGCGGGCAAATAGAGGCGGGGAATCAGATATGGGGAAACAGAGGCGGGGAATCAGAGCTGGGGAATAAGAGGCGGGGAATCATAGTTGGGAATCAGAGGCGGGGAATCAGATATGGGGAAACAGAGGCGGGGAATCAGGGGCGGGGAAACCAAGGCGGGGAAACAGATATGGGGAATCGGATGTGGGGAATCAGAGGCGGGGAATCAGAGCTGTGGAATCAGAGGCGGGGAATCAGAGTTGGGGCATCAGAGGTGGGGAATTAGATATGGGGAAACAGAGGCGGGGAATCAGAGGCGTGGAAACAGAGGCGGGGAATCAGATATGGGGAATCAGAGGTGGGGAATCAGAGGCAGGTAATCAGATGTGCGGAATCAGAGATGGGGAATCAGAGGCAGGGAATCAGAATCAGAAGCGGGGAGTCAGAGGACGGGAATCAGAGGCCTGGAATCAGATGCTGGGAATAAGAGGCCGGGAATCAGAGGTGGGGAATCAGAGTCCGGGAATCAGAGATGGGGAGTCAGAGGCGGGGAATGAGATATGGAGAATCAGAGGCGGGGAATCAGATGCGGGGAAACAGAGGTGGGGAATCAGATATGGGGAATCAGAGGTGGCGAATCAAAGGCGGTGAATCAGAGCTAGGGAATCAGAGGCGGGGAATCAGAGTTGGGGCATCAGAGGTGGGGAATTAGATATGGGGAAACAGAGGCGGGGAATCAGAGGCGTGGAAACAGAGGCGGGGAAACAGATATGGGGAATCAGAGGTGGGGAATCAGAGGCAGGTAATCAGATGTGCGGAATCAGAGATGGGGAATCAGAGGCAGGGAATCAGAATCAGAAGCGGGGAGTCAGAGGCCGGGAATCAGAGGCCTGGAATCAGATGCTGGGAATAAGAGGCCGAGAATTAGAGGTGGGGAATCAGAGTCCGGGAATCAGAGATGGGGATTCAGAGGCGGGGAATGAGATATGGAGAATCAGAGGCGGGGAATCAGTGGCGGGGAAACAGAGGTGGGGAATCAGATATGGGGAATCAGAAGTGGCGAATCAAAGGCGGTGAATCAGAGATGGGGAATCAGAGGCGGGGAATCAGAGGCAGGGAATCAAACACGGGGAATCAGAGGCGGGGAATCAGAGCTGGGGAATCAGAGGCTGGGAATCAAAGTTGGGGAATCAGAGGCAGGGAATCAGATATGGGGAAACAGGGGCGGGGAATCAGAGGCGGGGAAACAGAGGCAGGGAATCAGATATGGGGAATCAGAGGCGGGGAATTAGAGTTGGGGAATCAGAGGCGGGGAATCAGAGGCGGGGAAACAGAGGCGGGGAATCAAACACGGGGAATCAGAGGTGGGGAATCAGAGGTTGGGAATCAGATGCAGCGAATCAGAGGCGGGGAATCAGAGGCGGGGAATCAGAGGCAGGGAATCAGATGTGCGGAATCGGAGATGGGGAATCAGAGGCAGGGAATCAGAGGCGGGGAATCAGAGGCGGGGAATCAGAGGCCGGGAATCAGATATGGGGAAACAGAGGCGGGGAAACAGAGGCTGGGGATCAGATATGGGGAATCAGAGGTGGGGAATCAGAGGTTGGGAATCAGAGGCAGGGAATCAGAGGCTTGGAATCAGATGCAGGGAATCAGATGCGGGGAATCAGAGGCGGGGAATCAGAGCTGGGGAATCAGATGCTGGGAATCAAAGTTGGGGAATCAGAGGCAGGGAATCAGATATGGGGAAACAGGGGTGGGGAATCAGAGGCGGGGAATCAGATATGGGGAATCAGAGGCGGGGAATTAGAGTTGGGGAATCAGAGGCGGGGAATCAGAGGCGGGGAAACAGAGGCGGGGAATCAAACACGGGGAATCAGAGGTGGGGAATCAGAGGTTGGGAATCAGAGGCAGGGAATCAGAGGCGGGGAATCAGAGGCGGGGAATCAGAGGCAGGGAATCAGATGTGCGGAATCGGAGATGGGGAATCAGAGGCAGGGAATCAGAGGCGGGGAATCAGAGGCGGGGAACCAGAGGCCGGGAATCAGATATGGCAAACAGAGGCGGGGAATCAGAGGCGGGGAAACAGAGGCTGGGAATCAGATATGGGGAATCAGAGGTGGGGAATCAGAGGTTGGGAATCAGAGGCAGGGAATAAGAGGCTTGGAATCAGATGCAGGGAATCAGATGCGGGGAATCAGAGGCGGGGAATCAGAGCTGGGGAATCAGAGGTGGGGAATTAGAGTTGGGGAATCAGAGGCGGGGACTTAGATATTGGGAAACAGAGGCGGGGAATCCGAGGCGGGGAAACAGAGGCGGGGAATCAGATATGGGGAATCAGAGATGGGGAATCAGAGGCAGGGAATCAGATGTGCGGAATCAGAGATGGGGAATCAAAGGCAGGGAATCAGAATCAGAAGCAGGGAATCAGAGGTGGGGAATCAGAGTCCGGGAATCAGAGATGGGGATTCAGAGGCGGGGAATGAGATATGGGGAATCAGAGGCGGGGAATCAGAGGCGGGGAAACAGAGGCGGGGAATCAGATATGGGGAATCAGAGGTGGCGAATCAAAGGCGGTGAATCAGAGATGGGGAATCAGAGGCCGGGAATCAGAGGCAGGGAATCAAACACGGGGAATCAGAGGCGGGGAATAATAGCTGGCGAATCAGAGGCGGGGAATCAGAGGTGGGGAATCAGAGGCGGGGAATCAGATATTGGGAATCAGAGGTGGGGAATCAGAGGCGGGGAAACAGAGGCGGGGAATCAGATATGGGGTATCAGAGGTGGGGAATCAGAGGTTGTGAATCAGAGATGGGGAATCAGAGGCGGGGAATCAGAGGCCGGTAATCAGACGCGGGGAATCAGAGGCGGGGAATCAGAGCTGGGAAATTAGAGGCAGGGAATCAGAGTTGGGGATTCAGAGGCGGGGAATCAGATATGGGGAAACAGAGGCGGGGAATCAGACGCGGGCAAATAGAGGCGGGGATCAGATATGGGGAATCAGAGGTGGGGAATCAGAGGCATGGAATCAGATGTGCGGAATCAGAGATGGGGAATCAGAGGCAGGGAATCAGAATCAGAAGCAGGGAATAAGACGCGATGAATCAGAGGCGGGGAATCAGAGCTGGGGAAGCAGAGGCAGTGAATCAGAGGCGGGGAATCAGAGGCAGGGAATCGGATGTGCGGAATCAGAGATGGGGAATCAGAGGTGGGGAATCAGAGGCGGTGAATCAGACATGGGTAATCAGAGGCGGGGAATCAGAGGCAGGAAATCAGACACGGGGAATCAGAGGCGGGGAATCAGAGCTGGGAAATTAGAGGCAGGGAATCATAGTTGGGAATCAGAGGCGTGGAATCATATATGGGGAAACAGAGGCGGGGAATCAGAGCTGGGGAATAAGAGGCGGGGAATCATAGTTGGGAATCAGAGGCGGGGAATCAGATATGGGGAAACAGAGGCGGGGAATCAGGGGCGGGGAAACAGAGGCGGGGAATCAGATATGGGGAATCGGATGTGGGGAATCAGAGGCGGGGAATCAGAGCTGTGGAATCAGAGGCGGGGAATCAGAGTTGGGGCATCAGAGGTGGGGAATTAGATATGGGGAAACAGAGGCGGGGAATCAGAGGCGTGGAAACAGAGGCGGGGAATCAGATATGGGGAATCAGAGGCAGGGAATCAGAATCAGAAGCGGGGAATCATAGGCCGGGAATCTGAGGCCGGGAATCAGATGCTGGGAATAAGAGGCCGGGAATCAGAGGTGGGGAATCAGAGTCCGGGAATCAGAGATGGGGATTCAGAGGCGGGGAATGAGATATGGAGAATCAGAGGCGGGGAATCAGAGGCGGGGAAACAGAGGTGGGGAATCAGATATGTGGAATCAGAGGTGGCGAATCAAAGGCGGTGAATCAGAGATGGGGAATCAGAGGCGGGGAATCAGAGGCAGGGAATCAAACACGGGAAATCAGAGGCGGGGAATCAGAGCTGGGGAATAAGAGGCGGGGAATGAGAGTTGGGGAATCAGAGGCAGGGAATCAGATATGGGGAAACAGGGGCATGGAATCAGAGGCGGGGAAACAGAGGCGGGGAATCAGATATGCGGAATCAGAGGTGTGGAATCAGAGGTTGGGAATCAGAGGCAGGGAATCAGAGGCGGGGAAACAGAGGCGGGGAATCAGATATGGGGAATCAGAGGTGGCGAATCAAAGGCGGTGAAACAGAGATGGGGAATCTGGGCAGGGAATCAGAGGCAGGGAATCAAACACGGGGAATCAGAGCTGGGGAATCAGAGGCGGGGAATTATAGTTGGGGAATCAGAGGAGGGGAATCTGAGGTGGGGAAACAGAGGCGGGGAATCAAATATGGGGAATCAGAGGTGGGGAATCAGAGGTTGGGAATCAGAGGCAGGGAATCAGAGGCGGGGAATCAGAGGCGGGGAATCAGAGGCAGGGAATCAGATGTGCGGAATCGGGGATGGGGAATCAGAGGTAGGGAATCAGAGGCGGGGAATCAGAGGCGGGGAATCAGAGGACGGGAATCAGATATGGGGAAACAGAGGTGGGGAATCAGAGGCGGGGAAACAGAGGCGGGGATTCAGATATGGGGAATCAGAGGTGGGGAATCAGAGGTTGGGAATCAGAGGCTTGGAATCAGATGCAGGGAATCAGATGCGGGTAATCAGAGGCGGGGAATCAGAGCTGGGGAATCAGAGGTGGGGAATCAGAGTTGGGGAATCAGAGGCGGGGACTTAGATATTGGGAAACAGAGGCGGGGAATCAGAGGCGGGGAAACAGAGGCGGGGAGTCAGATATGGGGAATCAGAGGTGGGGAATCAGAGGCAGGGAATCAGATGTGCGGAATCAGAGATGGGGAATCAGAGGCAGGGAATCAGAATCAGAAGCAGGGAATCAGAGGCCGGGAATCAGAGGCCGGAATCAGATGCCGGGAATAAGAGGCCGGGAATCAGAGGTGGGGAATCAGAGTCCGGGAATCAGAGATGGGGATTCAGAGGCGGGGAATGAGATATGGGGAATCAGAGGCGGGGAATCAGAGGCGGGGAAACAGAGGCGGGGAATCAGATATGGGGAATCAGAGGTGGCAAATCAAAGGCGGTGAATCAGAGATGGGGAATCAGAGGCCGGGAATCAGAGGCAGGGAATCAAAAACGGGGAATCAGAGGCGAGGAATCAGAGCTGGGGAATCAGAGGCGGGGAATCAGAATTGGGAAATCAGAGATGGGGAATCAGAGATGGGGAATCAGAGGCGGGGAATCAGACGCGGGGAATCAGAGTTGTTGAATCAGAGATGTGGAATCAGAGGCGGGGAATCAGAGGCAGCGAATCAGACGTGGGGAATCAGAGTTGGGGAATCATAGCTGGCGAATCAGAGGCGGGGAATGAGATATGGGAAATCAGAGGTGGGGAATCAGAGTCCGGGAATCAGAGATGGGGATTCTGAGGCGGGGAATGAGATATGGGGAATCAGAGGCGGGGAATCAGAGGCGGGGAAACAGAGGTGGGGAATCAGATATGGGGAATCAGAGGTGGGGAATCAGGAAAGGGGTATCAGTGGCAGGGAATCTGAGGCGGGGAAACAGAGGCGGGGAATCAGATATGGGGAATCAGAGGTGGGGAATCAGAGGCAGGGAATCAGATGTGCGGAATCAGAGATGGGGAATCAAAGGCAGGGAATCAGAATCAGAAGCAGGGAATCAGAGGCCGGAATCAGATGCCGGGAATAAGAGGACGGGAATCAGAGGTGGGGAATCAGAGTCCGGGAATCAGAGATGGGGATTCAGAGGCGGGGAATGAGATATGGGGAATCAGAGGCGGGGAATCAGAGGCGGGGAAACAGAGGCGGGGAATCAGATATGGGGAATCAGAGGTGGGGAATCAGGGGCGGGGTATCAGTGGCAGGGAATCAGAGGCGGGAAATCAGAGGCCGGGAATCAGAGGCGGTGAATCAGAGGCGGGGAATCAGAGGCAGGGAATCGGATGTGCGGAATCAGAGATGGGGAATCAGAGGTGGGGAATCAGAGGCGGTTAATCAGACATGGGTAATCAGAGGCGGGGAATGAGAGGCAGGAAATCAGACACGGGGAATCAGAGGCGGGGAATCAGAGCTGGGGAATTAGATGCAGGGAATCAGAGTTGGGGATTCAGAGGCGGGGAATCAGATATAGGGAAACAGAGGTGGGGAATCAGAGGTGGGCAAATAGAGGCGGGGAATCAGATATGGGGAAACAGAGGCGGGGAATCAGAGGCGTGGAAACAGAGGCGGGGAATCAGATATGGGGAATCAGAGGTGGGGAATCAGAGGTTGGGAATCAGAGGCAGGGAATCAGAGGCTGGGAATCAGATGCAGGGAATCAGATGCGGGGATCAGAGGCGGGGAATGAGAGCTGGGGAATCAGAGGTGGGGAATCAGAGTTGGGGAATCAGAGGCGGGGACTTAGATATGGGGAAACAGAGGCGGGGAATCAGAGGTGGGGAAACAGAGGCGGGGAATCACATATGGGGAATCAGAGGTGGGGAATCAGAGGCAGGGAATCAGATGTGCGGAATCAGAGATGGGGAATCAGAGGCAGGGAATCAGAATCAGAAGCAGGGAATAAGACGCGGGGAATCAGAGGCGGGGAATCAGAGCTGGGGAAGCAGAGGCAGTGAATCAGAGGCGGGGAATCAGAGGCAGGGAATCGGATGTGCGGAATCAGAGATGGGGAATCAGAGGTGGGGAATCAGAGGCGGTGAAGCAGACATGGGTAATCAGAGGCGGGGAATCAGAGGCAGGAAATCAGACACGGGGAATCAGAGGCGGGGAATCAGAGCTGGGAAATTAGAGGCAGGGAATCATAGTTGGGAATCAGAGGCGTGGAATCATATATGGGGAAACAGAGGCGGGGAATCAGAGCTGGGGAATAAGAGGCGGGGAATCATAGTTGGGAATCAGAGGCGGGGAATCAGATATGGGGAAACAGAGGCGGGGAATCAGGGGCGGGGAAACAGAGGCGGGGAATCAGATATGGGGAATCGGATGTGGGGAATCAGAGGCGGGGAATCAGAGCTGTGGAATCAGAGGCGGGGAATCAGAGTTGGGGCATCAGAGGTGGGGAATTAGATATGGGGAAACAGAGGCGGGGAATCAGAGGCGTGGAAACAGAGGCGGGGAATCAGATATGGGGAATCAGAGGCAGGGAATCAGAATCAGAAGCGGGGAATCATAGGCCGGGAATCAGAGGCCGGGAATCAGATGCTGGGAATAAGAGGCCGGGAATCAGAGGTGGGGAATCAGAGTCCGGGAATCAGAGATGGGGATTCAGAGGCGGGGAATGAGATATGGAGAATCAGAGGCGGGGAATCAGAGGCGGGGAAACAGAGGTGGGGAATCAGATATGTGGAATCAGAGGTGGCGAATCAAAGGCGGTGAATCAGAGATGGGGAATCAGAGGCGGGGAATCAGAGGCAGGGAATCAAACACGGGAAATCAGAGGCGGGGAATCAGAGCTGGGGAATCAGAGGCGGGGAATGAGAGTTGGGGAATCAGAGGCAGGGAATCAGATATGGGGAAACAGGGGCATGGAATCAGAGGCGGGGAAACAGAGGCGGGGAATCAGATATGCGGAATCAGAGGTGTGGAATCAGAGGTTGGGTATCAGAGGCAGGGAATCAGAGGCGGGGAAACAGAGGCGGGGAATCAGATATGGGGAATCAGAGGTGGCGAATCAAAGGCGGTGAAACAGAGATGGGGAATCTGGGCAGGGAATCAGAGGCAGGGAATCAAACACGGGGAATCAGAGCTGGGGAATCAGAGGCGGGGAATTATAGTTGGGGAATCAGAGGAGGGGAATCTGAGGCGGGGAAACAGAGGCGGGGAATCAAATATGGGGAATCAGAGGTGGGGAATCAGAGGTTGGGAATCAGAGGCAGGGAATCAGAGGCGGGGAATCAGAGGCGGGGAATCAGAGGCAGGGAATCAGATGTGCGGAATCGGGGATGGGGAATCAGAGGCAGGGAATCAGAGGCGGGGAATCAGAGGCGGGGAATCAGAGGCCGGGAATCAGATATGGGGAAACAGAGGTGGGGAATCAGAGGCGGGGAAACAGAGGCGGGGATTCAGATATGGGGAATCAGAGGTGGGGAATCAGAGGTTGGGAATCAGAGGCTTGGAATCAGATGCAGGGAATCAGATGCGGGTAATCAGAGGCGGGGAATCAGAGCTGGGGAATCAGAGGTGGGGAATCAGAGTTGGGGAATCAGAGGCGGGGACTTAGATATTGGGAAACAGAGGCGGGGAATCAGAGGCGGGGAAACAGAGGCGGGGAGTCAGATATGGGGAATCAGAGGTGGGGAATCAGAGGCAGGGAATCAGATGTGCGGAATCAGAGATGGGGAATCAGAGGCAGGGAATCAGAATCAGAAGCAGGGAATCAGAGGCCGGGAATCAGAGGCCGGAATCAGATGCCGGGAATAAGAGGCCGGGAATCAGAGGTGGGGAATCAGAGTCCGGGAATCAGAGATGGGGATTCAGAGGCGGGGAATGAGATATGGGGAATCAGAGGCGGGGAATCAGAGGCGGGGAAACAGAGGCGGGGAATCAGATATGGGGAATCAGAGGTGGCGAATCAAAGGCGGTGAATCAGAGATGGGGAATCAGAGGCCGGGAATCAGAGGCAGCGAATCAAAAACGGGGAATCAGAGGCGAGGAATCAGAGCTGGGGAATCAGAGGCGGGGAATCAGAATTGGGGAATCAGAGATGGGGAATCAGAGATGGGGAATCAGAGGCGGGGAATCAGACGCGGGGAATCAGAGGTGTTGAATCAGAGATGTGGAATCAGAGGCGGGGAATCAGAGGCAGGGAATCAGACGCGGGGAATCAGAGTTGGGGAATCATAGCTGGCGAATCAGAGGCGGGGAATGAGATATGGGAAATCAGAGGTGGGGAATCAGAGTCCGGGAATCAGAGATGGGGATTCTGAGGCGGGGAATGAGATATGGGGAATCAGAGGCGGGGAATCAGAGGCGGGGAAACAGAGGTGGGGAATCAGATATGGGGAATCAGAGGTGGGGAATCAGGAAAGGGGTATCAGTGGCAGGGAATCTGAGGCGGGGAAACAGAGGCGGGGAATCAGATATGGGGAATCAGAGGTGGGGAATCAGAGGCAGGGAATCAGATGTGCGGAATCAGAGATGGGGAATCAAAGGCAGGGAATCAGAATCAGAAGCAGGGAATCAGAGGCCGGAATCAGATGCCGGGAATAAGAGGACGGGAATCAGAGGTGGGGAATCAGAGTCCGGGAATCAGAGATGGGGATTCAGAGGCGGGGAATGAGATATGGGGAATCAGAGGCGGGGAATCAGAGGCGGGGAAACAGAGGCGGGGAATCAGATATGGGGAATCAGAGGTGGGGAATCAGGGGCGGGGTATCAGTGGCAGGGAATCAGAGGCGGGAAATCAGAGGCCGGGAATCAGAGGCGGTGAATCAGAGGCGGGGAATCAGAGGCAGGGAATCGGATGTGCGGAATCAGAGATGGGGAATCAGAGGTGGGGAATCAGAGGCGGTTAATCAGACATGGGTAATCAGAGGCGGGGAATGAGAGGCAGGAAATCAGACACGGGGAATCAGAGGCGGGGAATCAGAGCTGGGGAATTAGATGCAGGGAATCAGAGTTGGGGATTCAGAGGCGGGGAATCAGATATAGGGAAACAGAGGTGGGGAATCAGAGGTGGGCAAATAGAGGCGGGGAATCAGATATGGGGAAACAGAGGCGGGGAATCAGAGGCGTGGAAACAGAGGCGGGGAATCAGATATGGGGAATCAGAGGTGGGGAATCAGAGGTTGGGAATCAGAGGCAGGGAATCAGAGGCTGGGAATCAGATGCAGGGAATCAGATGCGGGGATCAGAGGCGGGGAATGAGAGCTGGGGAATCAGAGGTGGGGAATCAGAGTTGGGGAATCAGAGGCGGGGACTTAGATATTGGGAAACAGAGGCGGGGAATCAGAGGTGGGGAAACAGAGGCGGGGAATCACATATGGGGAATCAGAGGTGGGGAATCAGAGGCAGGGAATCAGATGTGCGGAATCAGAGATGGGGAATCAGAGGCAGGGAATCAGAATCAGAAGCAGGGAATAAGACGCGGGGAATCAGAGGCGGGGAACCAGAGCTGGGGAAGAAGAGGCAGTGAATCAGAGGCGGGGAATCAGAGTCAGGGAATCGGATGTGCGGAATCAGAGATGGGGAATCAGAGGTGGGGAATCAGAGGCGGTGAATCATACATGGGTAATCAGAGGCGGGGAATCAGAGGCAGGAAATCAGACACGGGGAATCAGAGGCGGGGAATCAGAGCTGGGAAATTAGAGGCAGGGAATCATAGTTGGGAATCAGAGGCGGGGAATCAGATATGGGGAAACAGAGGCGGGGAATCAGAGGCGGGCAAATAGAGGCGGGGAATCAGATATGGGGAAACAGAGGCGGGGAATCAGAGCTGGGGAATAAGAGGCGGGGAATCATAGTTGGGAATCAGAGGCGGGGAATCAGATATGGGGAAACAGAGGCGGGGAATCAGGGGCGGGGAAACAGAGGCGGGGAAACAGATATGGGGAATCGGATGTGGGGAATCAGAGGCGGGGAATCAGAGCTGTGGAATCAGAGGCGGGGAATCAGAGTTGGGGCATCAGAGGTGGGGAATTAGATATGGGGAAACAGAGGCGGGGAATCAGAGGCGTGGAAACAGAGGCGGGGAATCAGATATGGGGAATCAGAGGTGGGGAATCAGAGGCAGGTAATCAGATGTGCGGAATCAGAGATGGGGAATCAGAGGCAGGGAATCAGAATCAGAAGCGGGGAGTCAGAGGACGGGAATCAGAGGCCTGGAATCAGATGCTGGGAATAAGAGGCCGGGAATCAGAGGTGGGGAATCAGAGTCCGGGAATCAGAGATGGGGAGTCAGAGGCGGGGAATGAGATATGGAGAATCAGAGGCGGGGAATCAGATGCGGGGAAACAGAGGTGGGGAATCAGATATGGGGAATCAGAGGTGGCGAATCAAAGGCGGTGAATCAGAGCTAGGGAATCAGAGGCGGGGAATCAGAGTTGGGGCATCAGAGGTGGGGAATTAGATATGGGGAAACAGAGGCGGGGAATCAGAGGCGTGGAAACAGAGGCGGGGAAACAGATATGGGGAATCAGAGGTGGGGAATCAGAGGCAGGTAATCAGATGTGCGGAATCAGAGATGGGGAATCAGAGGCAGGGAATCAGAATCAGAAGCGGGGAGTCAGAGGCCGGGAATCAGAGGCCTGGAATCAGATGCTGGGAATAAGAGGCCGAGAATTAGAGGTGGGGAATCAGAGTCCGGGAATCAGAGATGGGGATTCAGAGGCGGGGAATGAGATATGGAGAATCAGAGGCGGGGAATCAGTGGCGGGGAAACAGAGGTGGGGAATCAGATATGGGGAATCAGAGGTGGCGAATCAAAGGCGGTGAATCAGAGATGGGGAATCAGAGGCGGGGAATCAGAGGCAGGGAATCAAACACGGGGAATCAGAGGCGGGGAATCAGAGCTGGGGAATCAGAGGCTGGGAATCAAAGTTGGGGAATCAGAGGCAGGGAATCAGATATGGGGAAACAGGGGCGGGGAATCAGAGGCGGGGAAACAGAGGCAGGGAATCAGATATGGGGAATCAGAGGCGGGGAATTAGAGTTGGGGAATCAGAGGCGGGGAATCAGAGGCGGGGAAACAGAGGCGGGGAATCAAACACGGGGAATCAGAGGTGGGGAATCAGAGGTTGGGAATCAGATGCAGCGAATCAGAGGCGGGGAATCAGAGGCGGGGAATCAGAGGCAGGGAATCAGATGTGCGGAATCGGAGATGGGGAATCAGAGGCAGGGAATCAGAGGCGGGGAATCAGAGGCGGGGAATCAGAGGCCGGGAATCAGATATGGGGAAACAGAGGCGGGGAAACAGAGGCTGGGGATCAGATATGGGGAATCAGAGGTGGGGAATCAGAGGTTGGGAATCAGAGGCAGGGAATCAGAGGCTTGGAATCAGATGCAGGGAATCAGATGCGGGGAATCAGAGGCGGGGAATCAGAGCTGGGGAATCAGATGCTGGGAATCAAAGTTGGGGAATCAGAGGCAGGGAATCAGATATGGGGAAACAGGGGTGGGGAATCAGAGGCGGGGAATCAGATATGGGGAATCAGAGGCGGGGAATTAGAGTTGGGGAATCAGAGGCGGGGAATCAGAGGCGGGGAAACAGAGGCGGGGAATCAAACACGGGGAATCAGAGGTGGGGAATCAGAGGTTGGGAATCAGAGGCAGGGAATCAGAGGCGGGGAATCAGAGGCGGGGAATCAGAGGCAGGGAATCAGATGTGCGGAATCGGAGATGGGGAATCAGAGGCAGGGAATCAGAGGCGGGGAATCAGAGGCGGGGAACCAGAGGCCGGGAATCAGATATGGCAAACAGAGGCGGGGAATCAGAGGCGGGGAAACAGAGGCTGGGAATCAGATATGGGGAATCAGAGGTGGGGAATCAGAGGTTGGGAATCAGAGGCAGGGAATAAGAGGCTTGGAATCAGATGCAGGGAATCAGATGCGGGGAATCAGAGGCGGGGAATCAGAGCTGGGGAATCAGAGGTGGGGAATTAGAGTTGGGGAATCAGAGGCGGGGACTTAGATATTGGGAAACAGAGGCGGGGAATCCGAGGCGGGGAAACAGAGGCGGGGAATCAGATATGGGGAATCAGAGATGGGGAATCAGAGGCAGGGAATCAGATGTGCGGAATCAGAGATGGGGAATCAAAGGCAGGGAATCAGAATCAGAAGCAGGGAATCAGAGGTGGGGAATCAGAGTCCGGGAATCAGAGATGGGGATTCAGAGGCGGGGAATGAGATATGGGGAATCAGAGGCGGGGAATCAGAGGCGGGGAAACAGAGGCGGGGAATCAGATATGGGGAATCAGAGGTGGCGAATCAAAGGCGGTGAATCAGAGATGGGGAATCAGAGGCCGGGAATCAGAGGCAGGGAATCAAACACGGGGAATCAGAGGCGGGGAATCATAGCTGGCGAATCAGAGGCGGGGAATCAGAGGTGGGGAATCAGAGGCGGGGAATCAGATATTGGGAATCAGAGGTGGGGAATCAGAGGCGGGGAAACAGAGGCGGGGAATCAGATATGGGGTATCAGAGGTGGGGAATCAGAGGTTGTGAATCAGAGATGGGGAATCAGAGGCGGGGAATCAGAGGCCGGTAATCAGACGCGGGGAATCAGAGGCGGGGAATCAGAGCTGGGAAATTAGAGGCAGGGAATCAGAGTTGGGGATTCAGAGGCGGGGAATCAGATATGGGGAAACAGAGGCGGGGAATCAGACGCGGGCAAATAGAGGCGGGGATCAGATATGGGGAATCAGAGGTGGGGAATCAGAGGCATGGAATCAGATGTGCGGAATCAGAGATGGGGAATCAGAGGCAGGGAATCAGAATCAGAAGCAGGGAATAAGACGCGATGAATCAGAGGCGGGGAATCAGAGCTGGGGAAGCAGAGGCAGTGAATCAGAGGCGGGGAATCAGAGGCAGGGAATCGGATGTGCGGAATCAGAGATGGGGAATCAGAGGTGGGGAATCAGAGGCGGTGAATCAGACATGGGTAATCAGAGGCGGGGAATCAGAGGCAGGAAATCAGACACGGGGAATCAGAGGCGGGGAATCAGAGCTGGGAAATTAGAGGCAGGGAATCATAGTTGGGAATCAGAGGCGTGGAATCATATATGGGGAAACAGAGGCGGGGAATCAGAGCTGGGGAATAAGAGGCGGGGAATCATAGTTGGGAATCAGAGGCGGGGAATCAGATATGGGGAAACAGAGGCGGGGAATCAGGGGCGGGGAAACAGAGGCGGGGAATCAGATATGGGGAATCGGATGTGGGGAATCAGAGGCGGGGAATCAGAGCTGTGGAATCAGAGGCGGGGAATCAGAGTTGGGGCATCAGAGGTGGGGAATTAGATATGGGGAAACAGAGGCGGGGAATCAGAGGCGTGGAAACAGAGGCGGGGAATCAGATATGGGGAATCAGAGGCAGGGAATCAGAATCAGAAGCGGGGAATCATAGGCCGGGAATCAGAGGCCGGGAATCAGATGCTGGGAATAAGAGGCCGGGAATCAGAGGTGGGGAATCAGAGTCCGGGAATCAGAGATGGGGATTCAGAGGCGGGGAATGAGATATGGAGAATCAGAGGCGGGGAATCAGAGGCGGGGAAACAGAGGTGGGGAATCAGATATGTGGAATCAGAGGTGGCGAATCAAAGGCGGTGAATCAGAGATGGGGAATCAGAGGCGGGGAATCAGAGGCAGGGAATCAAACACGGGAAATCAGAGGCGGGGAATCAGAGCTGGGGAATCAGAGGCGGGGAATGAGAGTTGGGGAATCAGAGGCAGGGAATCAGATATGGGGAAACAGGGGCATGGAATCAGAGGCGGGGAAACAGAGGCGGGGAATCAGATATGCGGAATCAGAGGTGTGGAATCAGAGGTTGGGAATCAGAGGCAGGGAATCAGAGGCGGGGAAACAGAGGCGGGGAATCAGATATGGGGAATCAGAGGTGGCGAATCAAAGGCGGTGAAACAGAGATGGGGAATCTGGGCAGGGAATCAGAGGCAGGGAATCAAACACGGGGAATCAGAGCTGGGGAATCAGAGGCGGGGAATTATAGTTGGGGAATCAGAGGAGGGGAATCTGAGGTGGGGAAACAGAGGCGGGGAATCAAATATGGGGAATCAGAGGTGGGGAATCAGAGGTTGGGAATCAGAGGCAGGGAATCAGAGGCGGGGAATCAGAGGCGGGGAATCAGAGGCAGGGAATCAGATGTGCGGAATCGGGGATGGGGAATCAGAGGTAGGGAATCAGAGGCGGGGAATCAGAGGCGGGGAATCAGAGGACGGGAATCAGATATGGGGAAACAGAGGTGGGGAATCAGAGGCGGGGAAACAGAGGCGGGGATTCAGATATGGGGAATCAGAGGTGGGGAATCAGAGGTTGGGAATCAGAGGCTTGGAATCAGATGCAGGGAATCAGATGCGGGTAATCAGAGGCGGGGAATCAGAGCTGGGGAATCAGAGGTGGGGAATCAGAGTTGGGGAATCAGAGGCGGGGACTTAGATATTGGGAAACAGAGGCGGGGAATCAGAGGCGGGGAAACAGAGGCGGGGAGTCAGATATGGGGAATCAGAGGTGGGGAATCAGAGGCAGGGAATCAGATGTGCGGAATCAGAGATGGGGAATCAGAGGCAGGGAATCAGAATCAGAAGCAGGGAATCAGAGGCCGGGAATCAGAGGCCGGAATCAGATGCCGGGAATAAGAGGCCGGGAATCAGAGGTGGGGAATCAGAGTCCGGGAATCAGAGATGGGGATTCAGAGGCGGGGAATGAGATATGGGGAATCAGAGGCGGGGAATCAGAGGCGGGGAAACAGAGGCAGGGAATCAGATATGGGGAATCAGAGGTGGCAAATCAAAGGCGGTGAATCAGAGATGGGGAATCAGAGGCCGGGAATCAGAGGCAGGGAATCAAAAACGGGGAATCAGAGGCGAGGAATCAGAGCTGGGGAATCAGAGGCGGGGAATCAGAATTGGGAAATCAGAGATGGGGAATCAGAGATGGGGAATCAGAGGCGGGGAATCAGACGCGGGGAATCAGAGTTGTTGAATCAGAGATGTGGAATCAGAGGCGGGGAATCAGAGGCAGCGAATCAGACGTGGGGAATCAGAGTTGGGGAATCATAGCTGGCGAATCAGAGGCGGGGAATGAGATATGGGAAATCAGAGGTGGGGAATCAGAGTCCGGGAATCAGAGATGGGGATTCTGAGGCGGGGAATGAGATATGGGGAATCAGAGGCGGGGAATCAGAGGCGGGGAAACAGAGGTGGGGAATCAGATATGGGGAATCAGAGGTGGGGAATCAGGAAAGGGGTATCAGTGGCAGGGAATCTGAGGCGGGGAAACAGAGGCGGGGAATCAGATATGGGGAATCAGAGGTGGGGAATCAGAGGCAGGGAATCAGATGTGCGGAATCAGAGATGGGGAATCAAAGGCAGGGAATCAGAATCAGAAGCAGGGAATCAGAGGCCGGAATCAGATGCCGGGAATAAGAGGACGGGAATCAGAGGTGGGGAATCAGAGTCCGGGAATCAGAGATGGGGATTCAGAGGCGGGGAATGAGATATGGGGAATCAGAGGCGGGGAATCAGAGGCGGGGAAACAGAGGCGGGGAATCAGATATGGGGAATCAGAGGTGGGGAATCAGGGGCGGGGTATCAGTGGCAGGGAATCAGAGGCGGGAAATCAGAGGCCGGGAATCAGAGGCGGTGAATCAGAGGCGGGGAATCAGAGGCAGGGAATCGGATGTGCGGAATCAGAGATGGGGAATCAGAGGTGGGGAATCAGAGGCGGTTAATCAGACATGGGTAATCAGAGGCGGGGAATGAGAGGCAGGAAATCAGACACGGGGAATCAGAGGCGGGGAATCAGAGCTGGGGAATTAGATGCAGGGAATCAGAGTTGGGGATTCAGAGGCGGGGAATCAGATATAGGGAAACAGAGGTGGGGAATCAGAGGTGGGCAAATAGAGGCGGGGAATCAGATATGGGGAAACAGAGGCGGGGAATCAGAGGCGTGGAAACAGAGGCGGGGAATCAGATATGGGGAATCAGAGGTGGGGAATCAGAGGTTGGGAATCAGAGGCAGGGAATCAGAGGCTGGGAATCAGATGCAGGGAATCAGATGCGGGGATCAGAGGCGGGGAATGAGAGCTGGGGAATCAGAGGTGGGGAATCAGAGTTGGGGAATCAGAGGCGGGGACTTAGATATGGGGAAACAGAGGCGGGGAATCAGAGGTGGGGAAACAGAGGCGGGGAATCACATATGGGGAATCAGAGGTGGGGAATCAGAGGCAGGGAATCAGATGTGCGGAATCAGAGATGGGGAATCAGAGGCAGGGAATCAGAATCAGAAGCAGGGAATAAGACGCGGGGAATCAGAGGCGGGGAATCAGAGCTGGGGAAGCAGAGGCAGTGAATCAGAGGCGGGGAATCAGAGGCAGGGAATCGGATGTGCGGAATCAGAGATGGGGAATCAGAGGTGGGGAATCAGAGGCGGTGAAGCAGACATGGGTAATCAGAGGCGGGGAATCAGAGGCAGGAAATCAGACACGGGGAATCAGAGGCGGGGAATCAGAGCTGGGAAATTAGAGGCAGGGAATCATAGTTGGGAATCAGAGGCGTGGAATCATATATGGGGAAACAGAGGCGGGGAATCAGAGCTGGGGAATAAGAGGCGGGGAATCATAGTTGGGAATCAGAGGCGGGGAATCAGATATGGGGAAACAGAGGCGGGGAATCAGGGGCGGTGAAACAGAGGCGGGGAATCAGATATGGGGAATCGGATGTGGGGAATCAGAGGCGGGGAATCAGAGCTGTGGAATCAGAGGCGGGGAATCAGAGTTGGGGCATCAGAGGTGGGGAATTAGATATGTGGAAACAGAGGCGGGGAATCAGAGGCGTGGAAACAGAGGCGGGGAATCAGATATGGGGAATCAGAGGCAGGGAATCAGAATCAGAAGCGGGGAATCATAGGCCGGGAATCAGAGGCCGGGAATCAGATGCTGGGAATAAGAGGCCGGGAATCAGAGGTGGGGAATCAGAGTCCGGGAATCAGAGATGGGGATTCAGAGGCGGGGAATGAGATATGGAGAATCAGAGGCGGGGAATCAGAGGCGGGGAAACAGAGGTGGGGAATCAGATATGTGGAATCAGAGGTGGCGAATCAAAGGCGGTGAATCAGAGATGGGGAATCAGAGGCGGGGAATCAGAGGCAGGGAATCAAACACGGGAAATCAGAGGCGGGGAATCAGAGCTGGGGAATCAGAGGCGGGGAATGAGAGTTGGGGAATCAGAGGCAGGGAATCAGATATGGGGAAACAGGGGCATGGAATCAGAGGCGGGGAAACAGAGGCGGGGAATCAGATATGCGGAATCAGAGGTGTGGAATCAGAGGTTGGGAATCAGAGGCAGGGAATCAGAGGCGGGGAAACAGAGGCGGGGAATCAGATATGGGGAATCAGAGGTGGCGAATCAAAGGCGGTGAAACAGAGATGGGGAATCTGGGCAGGGAATCAGAGGCAGGGAATCAAACACGGGGAATCAGAGCTGGGGAATCAGAGGCGGGGAATTATAGTTGGGGAATCAGAGGAGGGGAATCTGAGGCGGGGAAACAGAGGCGGGGAATCAAATATGGGGAATCAGAGGTGGGGAATCAGAGGTTGGGAATCAGAGGCAGGGAATCAGAGGCGGGGAATCAGAGGCGGGGAATCAGAGGCAGGGAATCAGATGTGCGGAATCGGGGATGGGGAATCAGAGGCAGGGAATCAGAGGCGGGGAATCAGAGGCGGGGAATCAGAGGCCGGGAATCAGATATGGGGAAACAGAGGTGGGGAATCAGAGGCGGGGAAACAGAGGCGGGGATTCAGATATGGGGAATCAGAGGTGGGGAATCAGAGGTTGGGAATCAGAGGATTGGAATCAGATGCAGGGAATCAGATGCGGGTAATCAGAGGCGGGGAATCAGAGCTGGGGAATCAGAGGTGGGGAATCAGAGTTGGGGAATCAGAGGCGGGGACTTAGATATTGGGAAACAGAGGCGGGGAATCAGAGGCGGGGAAACAGAGGCGGGGAGTCAGATATGGGGAATCAGAGGTGGGGAATCAGAGGCAGGGAATCAGATGTGCGGAATCAGAGATGGGGAATCAGAGGCAGGGAATCAGAATCAGAAGCAGGGAATCAGAGGCCGGGAATCAGAGGCCGGAATCAGATGCCGGGAATAAGAGGCCGGGAATCAGAGGTGGGGAATCAGAGTCCGGGAATCAGAGATGGGGATTCAGAGGCGGGGAATGAGATATGGGGAATCAGAGGCGGGGAATCAGAGGCGGGGAAACAGAGGCGGGGAATCAGATATGGGGAATCAGAGGTGGCGAATCAAAGGCGGTGAATCAGAGATGGGGAATCAGAGGCCGGGAATCAGAGGCAGGGAATCAAAAACGGGGAATCAGAGGCGAGGAATCAGAGCTGGGGAATCAGAGGCGGGGAATCAGAATTGGGAAATCAGAGATGGGGAATCAGAGATGGGGAATCAGAGGCGGGGAATCAGACGCGGGGAATCAGAGGTGTTGAATCAGAGATGTGGAATCAGAGGCGGGGAATCAGAGGCAGGGAATCAGACGCGGGGAATCAGAGTTGGGGAATCATAGCTGGCGAATCAGAGGCGGGGAATGAGATATGGGAAATCAGAGGTGGGGAATCAGAGTCCGGGAATCAGAGATGGGGATTCTGAGGCGGGGAATGAGATATGGGGAATCAGAGGCGGGGAATCAGAGGCGGGGAAACAGAGGTGGGGAATCAGATATGGGGAATCAGAGGTGGGGAATCAGGAAAGGGGTATCAGTGGCAGGGAATCTGAGGCGGGGAAACAGAGGCGGGGAATCAGATATGGGGAATCAGAGGTGGGGAATCAGAGGCAGGGAATCAGATGTGCGGAATCAGAGATGGGGAATCAAAGGCAGGGAATCAGAATCAGAAGCAGGGAATCAGAGGCCGGAATCAGATGCCGGGAATAAGAGGACGGGAATCAGAGGTGGGGAATCAGAGTCCGGGAATCAGTGATGGGGATTCAGAGGTGGGGAATGAGATATGGGGAATCAGAGGCGGGGAATCAGAGGCGGGGAATCAGAGGCGGGGAATCAGATATGGGGAATCAGAGGTGGGGAATCAGGGGCGGGGTATCAGTGGCAGGGAATCAGAGGCGGGAAATCAGAGGCCGGGAATCAGAGGCGGTGAATCAGAGGCGGGGAATCAGAGGCAGGGAATCGGATGTGCGGAATCAGAGATGGGGAATCAGAGGTGGGGAATCAGAGGCGGTTAATCAGACATGGGTAATCAGAGGCGGGGAATGAGAGGCAGGAAATCAGACACGGGGAATCAGAGGCGGGGAATCAGAGCTGGGGAATTAGATGCAGGGAATCAGAGTTGGGGATTCAGAGGCGGGGAATCAGATATAGGGAAACAGAGGTGGGGAATCAGAGGTGGGCAAATAGAGGCGGGGAATCAGATATGGGGAAACAGAGGCGGGGAATCAGAGGCGTGGAATAAGAGGCGGGGAATCAGATATGGGGAATCAGAGGTGGGGAATCAGAGGTTGGGAATCAGAGGCAGGGAATCAGAGGCTGGGAATCAGATGCAGGGAATCAGATGCGGGGATCAGAGGCGGGGAATGAGAGCTGGGGAATCAGAGTTGGGGAATCAGAGGCGGGGACTTAGATATGGGGAAACAGAGGCGGGGAATCAGAGGTGGGGAAACAGAGGCGGGGAATCAGATATGGGGAATCAGAGGTGGGGAATCAGAGGCAGGGAATCAGATGTGCGGAATCAGAGATGGGGAATCAGAGGCAGGGAATCAGAATCAGAAGCAGGGAATAAGACGCGGGGAATTAGAGGCGGGGAATCAGAGCTGGGGAAGAAGAGGCAGTGAATCAGAGGCGGGGAATCAGAGTCAGGGAATCGGATGTGCGGAATCAGAGATGGGGAATCAGAGGTGGGGAATCAGAGGCGGTGAATCATACATGGGTAATCAGAGGCGGGGAATCAGAGGCAGGAAATCAGACACGGGGAATCAGAGGCGGGGAATCAGAGCTGGGAAATTAGAGGCAGGGAATCATAGTTGGGAATCAGAGGCGGGGAATCAGATATGGGGAAACAGAGGCGGTGAATCAGAGGCGGGCAAATAGAGGCGGGGAATCAGATATGGGGAAACAGAGGCGGGGAATCAGAGCTGGGGAATAAGAGGCGGGGAATCATAGTTGGGAATCAGAGGCGGGGAATCAGATATGGGGAAACAGAGGCGGGGAATCAGGGGCGGGGAAACAGAGGCGGGGAATCAGATATGGGGAATCGGATGTGGGGAATCAGAGGCGGGGAATCAGAGCTGTGGAATCAGAGGCGGGGAATCAGAGTTGGGGCATCAGAGGTGGGGAATTAGATATGGGGAAACAGAGGCGGGGAATCAGAGGCGTGGAAACAGAGGCGGGGAAGCAGATATGGGGAATCAGAGGTGGGGAATCAGAGGCAGGTAATCAGATGTGCGGAATCAGAGATGGGGAATCAGAGGCAGGGAATCAGAATCAGAAGCGGGGAGTCAGAGGACGGGAATCAGAGGCCTGGAATCAGATGCTGGGAATAAGAGGCCGGGAATCAGAGGTGGGGAATCAGAGTCCGGGAATCAGAGATGGGGAGTCAGAGGCGGGGAATGAGATATGGAGAATCAGAGGCGGGGAATCAGATGCGGGGAAACAGAGGTGGGGAATCAGATATGGGGAATCAGAGGTGGCGAATCAAAGGCGGTGAATCAGAGCTAGGGAATCAGAGGCGGGGAATCAGAGTTGGGGCATCAGAGGTGGGGAATTAGATATGGGGAAACAGAGGCGGGGAATCAGAGGCGTGGAAACAGAGGCGGGGAATCAGATATGGGGAATCAGAGGTGGGGAATCAGAGGCAGGTAATCAGATGTGCGGAATCAGAGATGGGGAATCAGAGGCAGGGAATCAGAATCAGAAGCGGGGAGTCAGAGGCCGGGAATCAGAGGCCTGGAATCAGATGCTGGGAATAAGAGGCCGAGAATTAGAGGTGGGGAATCAGAATCCGGGAATCAGAGATGGGGATTCAGAGGCGGGGAATGAGATATGGAGAATCAGAGGCGGGGAATCAGAGGCGGGGAAACAGAGGTGGGGAATCAGATATGGGGAATCAGAGGTGGCGAATCAAAGGCGGTGAATCAGAGATGGGGAATCAGAGGCGGGGAATCAGAGGCAGGGAATCAAACACGGGGAATCAGAGGCGGGGAATCAGAGCTGGGGAATCAGAGGCTGGGAATCAAAGTTGGGGAATCAGAGGCAGGGAATCAGATATGGGGAAACAGGGGCGGGGAATCAGAGGCGGGGAAACAGAGGCAGGGAATCAGATATGGGGAATCAGAGGCGGGGAATTAGAGTTGGGGAATCAGAGGCGGGGAATCAGAGGCGGGGAAACAGAGGCGGGGAATCAAACACGGGGAATCAGAGGTGGGGAATCAGAGGTTGGGAATCAGATGCAGCGAATCAGAGGCGGGGAATCAGAGGCGGGGAATCAGAGGCAGGGAATCAGATGTGCGGAATCGGAGATGGGGAATCAGAGGCAGGGAATCAGAGGCGGGGAATCAGAGGCGGGGAATCAGAGGCCGGGAATCAGATATGGGGAAACAGAGGCGGGGAAACAGAGGCTGGGGATCAGATATGGGGAATCAGAGGTGGGGAATCAGAGGTTGGGAATCAGAGGCAGGGAATCAGAGGCTTGGAATCAGATGCAGGGAATCAGATGCGGGGAATCAGAGGCGGGGAATCAGAGCTGGGGAATCAGATGCTGGGAATCAAAGTTGGGGAATCAGAGGCAGGGAATCAGATATGGGGAAACAGGGGTGGGGAACCAGAGGCGGGGAATCAGATATGGGGAATCAGAGGCGGGGAATTAGAGTTGGGGAATCAGAGGCGGGGAATCAGAGGCGGCGAAACAGAGGCGGGGAATCAAACACGGGGAATCAGAGGTGGGGAATCAGAGGTTGGGAATCAGAGGCAGGGAATCAGAGGCGGGGAATCAGAGGCGGGGAATCAGAGGCAGGGAATCAGATGTGCGGAATCGGAGATGGGGAATCAGAGGCAGGGAATCAGAGGCGGGGAATCAGAGGCGGGGAACCAGAGGCCGGGAATCAGATATGGCAAACAGAGGCGGGGAATCAGAGGCGGGGAAACAGAGGCTGGGAATCAGATATGGGGAATCAGAGGTGGGGAATCAGAGGTTGGGAATCAGAGGCAGGGAATAAGAGGCTTGGAATCAGATGCAGGGAATCAGATGCGGGGAATCAGAGGCGGGGAATCAGAGCTGGGGAATCAGAGGTGGGGAATTAGAGTTGGGGAATCAGAGGCGGGGACTTAGATATTGGGAAACAGAGGCGGGGAATCAGAGGCGGGGAAACAGAGGCGGGGAATCAGATATGGGGAATCAGAGATGGGGAATCAGAGGCAGGGAATCAGATGTGCGGAATCAGAGATGGGGAATCAAAGGCAGGGAATCAGAATCAGAAGCAGGGAATCAGAGGTGGGGAATCAGAGTCCGGGAATCAGAGATGGGGATTCAGAGGCGGGGAATGAGATATGGGGAATCAGAGGCGGGGAATCAGAGGCGGGGAAACAGAGGCGGGGAATCAGATATGGGGAATCAGAGGTGGCGAATCAAAGGCGGTGAATCAGAGATGGGGAATCAGAGGCCGGGAATCAGAGGCAGGGAATCAAACACGGGGAATCAGAGGCGGGGAATCATAGCTGGCGAATCAGAGGCGGGGAATCAGAGGTGGGGAATCAGAGGCGGGGAATCAGATATTGGGAATCAGAGGTGGGGAATCAGAGGCGGGGAAACAGAGGCGGGGAATCAGATATGGGGTATCAGAGGTGGGGAATCAGAGGTTGTGAATCAGAGATGGGGAATCAGAGGCGGGGAATCAGAGGCCGGTAATCAGACGCGGGGAATCAGAGGCGGGGAATCAGAGCTGGGAAATTAGAGGCAGGGAATCAGAGTTGGGGATTCAGAGGCGGGGAATCAGATATGGGGAAACAGAGGCGGGGAATCAGACGCGGGCAAATAGAGGCGGGGATCAGATATGGGGAAACAGAGGCGGGGAATCAGAGGCGGGGAAACAGAGGCGGGGAATCAGATATGGGGAATCAGAGGTGGGGAATCAGAGGTTGGGAATCAGAGGCTGGGAATCAGAGGCGGGGAATCAGAGCTGGGGAATCAGAGGTGGGGAATCAAAGTTGGGGAATCAGAGGCGGGGACTTAGATATGGGGAAACAGAGGCGGGGAATCAGAGGCGGGGAAACAGAGGCGGGGAATCAGATATGGGGAATCAGAGGTGGGGAATCAGAGGCAGGGAATTAGATTTGCGGAATCAGAGATGGGGAATCAGAAGCAGGGAATCAGAGGCCGGGAATCAGAGGCCGGAATCAGATGCCGGGAATAAGAGGCCGGGAATCAGAGGTGGGGAATCAGAGTCCGGGAATCAGAGATGGGGAATCAGAGGCGGGGAATGAGATATGGGGAATCAGAGGCGGGGAATCAGAGGCGGGGAAACAGAGGCGAGGAATCAGATATGGGGAATCAGAGGTGGCGAATCAAAGGCGGTGAATCAGAGATGGGGAATCAGAGGCGGGGAATCAGAGGCAGGGAATCAAACACGGGGAATCAGAGGCGGGGAATCAGAGCTGGGGAATCAGAGGCGGGGAATCAGAGTTGGGGAATCAGAGGCGGGGAATCAGAGCTGGGGAATCAGAGGTGGGGATCAGAGTCGGGGAATCAGAGGCAGGGAATCAGATGTGCGGAATCAGAGATGGGGAATCAGAGGTGGGGAATCAGAGGCTGTGAATCAGAGATGGGGAATCAGAGGCGGGGAATCAGAGGCAAGAAATCAGACACGGGGTTTCAGAGGCTGGGAATCAGACGGGGGAATCAAAGGCGGGGAATCAGAGCTGGGGAATCAGAGGTAGGGAATCAGAGTTGGGGATTCAGAGGCGGGGAATCAGATATGGGGAAACAGAGGCGGGGAATCAGAGTCGGGCAAACAGAGGCGGGGAATTAGATATGGGGAATCAGAGGTGGGGAATCAGAGGTGGTGAATCAGAGATGGGGAATCACAGGCGGGGAATCAGAGGCAGGGAATAGAACGCGGGGAATCAGAGGCAGGGAATCAGAGTTGGGGCATCAGAGGTTGGGAATTAGATATGGGGAAACAGAGGCGGGGAATCAGAGGCGGGGAAACAGAGGCGGGAAATCAGATATGGGGAATCAGAGGTGGGGAATCAGAGGCAGGGAATCAGATGTGCGGAATCGAGATGGGGAATCAGAGGCAGGGAATCAGAATCAGAAGCGGGGAATCAGAGGCCGGGAAACAGAGGTGGGGAATCAGATATGGGGAATCAGAGGTGGGGAATCAGAGGCAGGGAATTAGATTTGCGGAATCGGAGATGGGGAATCAGAAGCAGGGAATCAGAGGTCGGGAATCAGAGGCCGGAATCAGATGCCGGGAATAAGAGGCCGGGAATCAAAGGCGATGAATCAGAGATGGGGAATCAGAGGCGGGGAATCAGAGGCAGGGAATCAAACACGGGGAATCAGAGGCGGGGAATCAGCGCTGGGGAATCAGAGGTGGGGATCAGAGTCGGGGAATCAGAGGCAGGGAATCAGATGTGCGGAATCAGAGGTGGGGAATCAGAGGTTGGGAATCAGAGGCAGGGAATCAGAGGCTTGGAATCAGATGCAGGGAATCAGATGCGGGGAATCAGAGGCGGGGAATCAGAGCTGGGGAATCAGAGGTGGGGAATCAGAGTTGGGGAATCAGAGGCGGGGACTTAGATATTGGGAAACAGAGGCGGGGAATCAGAGGCGGGGAATCAGAGGCAGGGAATCAGATGTGCGGAATCAGAGATGGGGAATCAGAGGCAGGGAATCAGAATCAGAAGCAGGGAATCAGAGGCCGGGAATCAGAGGCCGGAATCAGATGCCGGGAATAAGAGGCCGGGAATCAGAGGTGGGGAATCAGAGTCCGGGAATCAGAGATGGGGATTCAGAGGCGGGGAATGAGATATGGGGAATCAGAGGCGGGGAATCAGAGGCGGGGAAACAGAGGCGGGGAATCAGATATGGGGAATCAGAGGTGGCGAATCAAAGGCGGTGAATCAGAGATGGGGAATCAGAGGCCGGGAATCAGAGGCAGGGAATCAAACACGGAAAATCAGAGGCGGGGAATCAGAGCTGAGGAATCAGAGGCGGGGAATCAGAGGCGGGGAAACAGAGGCGAGGAATCAGATATGGGGAATCAGAGGTGGCGAATCAAAGGTGGTGAATCAGAGATGGGGAATCAGAGGCGGGGAATCAGAGGCAGGGAATCAAACACGGGGAATCAGAGGCGGGGAATCAGAGCTGGGGAATCAGAGGCGGGGAATCAGAGTTGGGGAATCAGAGGCGGGGAATCAGAGCTGGGGAATCAGACGTGGGGATCAGAGTCGGGGAATCAGAGGCAGGGAATCAGATGTGCGGAATCAGAGATGGGGAATCAGAGGTGGGGAATCAGAGGCTGTGAATCAGAGATGGGGAATCAGAGGCGGGGAATCAGAGGCAAGCAATCAGACACGGGGTTTCAGAGGCTGGGAATCAGACGGGGGAATCAAAGGCGGGGAATCAGAGCTGGGGAATCAGAGGCAGGGAATCAAACACGGAAAATCAGTGGCGGGGAATCAGAGCTGGTGAATCAGAGGCGGGGAATCAGAGGCGGGGAAACAGAGGCGAGGAATCAGATATGGGGAATCAGAGGTGGCGAATCAAAGGCGGTGAATCAGAGATGGGGAATCAGAGGCGGGGAATCAGAGGCAGGGAATCAAACACGGGGAATCAGAGGCGGGGAATCAGAGCTTGGGAATCAGAGGCGGGGAAACAGAGGTGGGGAATCAGATATGGGGAATCAGAGGTGGGGAATCAGAGGCAGGGAATTAGATTTGCGGAATCAGAGATGGGGAATCAGAAGCAGGGAATCAGAGGTCGGGAATCAGAGGCCGGAATCAGATGCCGGGAATAAGAGGCCGGGAATCAAAGGCGATGAATCAGAGATGGGGAATCAGAGGCGGGGAATCAGAGGCAGGGAATCAAACACGGGGAATCAGAGGCGGGGAATCAGCGCTGGGGAATCAGAGGTGGGGATCAGAGTCGGGGAATCAGAGGCAGGGAATCAGATGTGCGGAATCAGAGGTGGGGAATCAGAGGTTGGGAATCAGAGGCAGGGAATCAGAGGCTTGGAATCAGATGCAGGGAATCAGATGCGGGGAATCAGAGGCGGGGAATCAGAGCTGGGGAATCAGAGGTGGGGAATCAGAGTTGGGGAATCAGAGGCGGGGACTTAGATATTGGGAAACAGAGGCGGGGAATCAGAGGCGGGGAGTCAGAGGCAGGGAATCAAACACGGGGAATCAGAGGCGGGGAATCAGAGCTTGGGAATCAGAGGCGGGGAAACAGAGGTGGGGAATCAGATATGGGGAATCAGAGGTGGGGAATCAGAGGCAGGGAATTAGATTTGCGGAATCAGAGATGGGGAATCAGAAGCAGGGAATCAGAGGTCGGGAATCAGAGGCCGGAATCAGATGCCGGGAATAAGAGGCCGGGAATCAAAGGCGATGAATCAGAGATGGGGAATCGGAGGCGGGGAATCAGAGGCAGGGAATCAAACACGGGGAATCAGAGGCGGGGAATCAGCGCTGGGGAATCAGAGGTGGGGATCAGAGTCGGGGAATCAGAGGCAGGGAATCAGATGTGCGGAATCAGAGGTGGGGAATCAGAGGTTGGGAATCAGAGGCAGGGAATCAGAGGCTTGGAATCAGATGCAGGGAATCAGATGCGGGGAATCAGAGGCGGGGAATCAGAGCTGGGGAATCAGAGCTGGGGAATCAGAGTTGGGGAATCAGAGGCGGGGACTTAGATATTGGGAAACAGAGGCGGGGAATCAGAGGCGGGGAATCAGAGGCAGGGAATCAGATGTGCGGAATCAGAGATGGGGAATCAGAGGCAGGGAATCAGAATCAGAAGCAGGGAATCAGAGGCCGGGAATCAGAGGCCGGAATCAGATGCCGGGAATAAGAGGCCGGGAATCAGAGGTGGGGAATCAGAGTCCGGGAATCAGAGATGGGGATTCAGAGGCGGGGAATGAGATATGGGGAATCAGAGGCGGGGAATCAGAGGCGGGGAAACAGAGGCGGGGAATCAGATATGGGGAATCAGAGGTGGCGAATCAAAGGCGGTGAATCAGAGATGGGGAATCAGAGGCCGGGAATCAGAGGCAGGGAATCAAACACGGAAAATCAGAGGCGGGGAATCAGAGCTGGGGAATCAGAGGCGGGGAATCAGAGGCGGGGAAACAGAGGCGAGGAATCAGATATGGGGAATCAGAGGTGGCGAATCAAAGGTGGTGAATCAGAGATGGGGAATCAGAGGCGGGGAATCAGAGGCAGGGAATCAAACACGGGGATTCAGAGGCGGGGAATCAGAGCTGGGGAATCAGAGGCGGGGAATCAGAGTTGGGGAATCAGAGGCGGGGAATCAGAGCTGGGGAATCAGAGGTGGGGATCAGAGTCGGGGAATCAGAGGCAGGGAATCAGATGTGCGGAATCAGAGATGGGGAATCAGAGGTGGGGAATCAGAGGCTGTGAATCACAGATGGGGAATCAGAGGCGGGGAATCAGAGGCAAGCAATCAGACACGGGGTTTCAGAGGCTGGGAATCAGACGGGGGAATCAAAGGCGGGGAATCAGAGCTGGGGAATCAGAGGCAGGGAATCAAACACGGAAAATCAGTGGCGGGGAATCAGAGCTGGTGAATCAGAGGCGGGGAATCAGAGGCGGGGAAACAGAGGCGAGGAATCAGATATGGGGAATCAGAGGTGGCGAATCAAAGGCGGTGAATCAGAGATGGGGAATCAGAGGCGGGGAATCAGAGGCAGGGAATCAAACACGGGGAATCAGAGGCGGGGAATCAGAGCTTGGGAATCAGAGGCGGGGAATCAGGGTTGGGGAATCAGAGGCGGGGAATCAGAGCTGGGGAATCAGAGGTGGGGATCAGAGTCGGGGAATCAGAGGCAGGGAATCAGATGTGCGGAATCAGAGATTGGGAATCAGAGGTGGGGAATCAGAGGCTGTGAATCAGAGATGGGGAATCAGAGGCGGGGAATCAGAGGCAAGAAATCAGACACGGGGTTTCAGAGGCTGGGAATCATACGGGGGAATCAAAGGCGGGGAATCAGAGCTGGGGAATCAGAGGCAGGGAATCAGAGTTGGGGATTCAGAGGCGGGGAATCAGATATGGGGAATCAGAGGCCGGGAATCAGAGGCAGGGAATCAAACACGGAAAATCAGAGGCGGGGAATCAGAGCTGGGGAATCAGAGGCGGGGAATCAGAGGCGGGGAAACAGAGGCGAGGAATCAGATATGGGGAATCAGAGGTGGCGAATCAAAGGCGGTGAATCAGAGATGGGGAATCAGAGGCGGGGAATCAGAGGCAGGGAATCAAACACGGGGAATCAGAGGCGGGGAATCAGAGCTGGGGAATCAGAGGCGGGGAATCAGAGGCGGGGAAACAGAGGCGGGGAATCAGATATGGGGAATCAGAGGTGGCGAATCAAAGGGGGTGAATCAGAGATGGTGAATCAGAGGCCGGGAATCAGAGGCAGGGAATCAAACACGGAAAATCAGAGGCGGGGAATCAGAGCTGGGGAATCAGAGGCGGGGAATCAGAGGCGGGGAAACAGAGGCGAGGAATCAGATATGGGGAATCAGAGGTGGAGAATCAAAGGCGGTGAATCAGAGATGGGGAATCAGAAGCGGGGAATCAGAGGCAGGGAATCAAACACGGGGAATCAGAGGCGGGGAATCAGAGCTGGGGAATCAGAGGCGGGGAATCATAGCTGGGGAATCAGAGGCGGGGAATCAGAGGCGGGGAAACAGAGGCGGGGAATCAGATATGGGGAATCAGAGGTGGCGAATCAAAGGCGGTGAATCAGAGATGGGGAATCAGAGGCCGGGAATCAGAGGCAGGGAATCAAACACGGAAAATCAGAGGCGGGGAATCAGAGCTGGGGAATCAGAGGCGGGGAATCAGAGGCGGGGAAACAGAGGCGAGGAATCAGATATGGGGAATCAGAGGTGGCGAATCAAAGGCGGTGAATCAGAGATGGGGAATCAGAGGCGGGGAATCAGAGGCAGGGAATCAAACACGGGGAATCAGAGGCGGGGAATCAGAGCTGGGGAATCAGAGGCGGGGAATCAGAGTTGGGGAATCAGAGGCGGGGAATCAGAGCTGGGGAATCAGAGGTGGGGATCAGAGTCGGGGAATCAGAGGCAGGGAATCAGATGTGCGGAATCAGAGATGGGGAATCAGAGGTGGGGAATCAGAGGCTGTGAATCAGAGATGGGGAATCAGAGGCGGTGAATCAGAGGCAAGCAATCAGACACGGGGTTTCAGAGGCTGGGAATCAGACGGGGGAATCAAAGGCGGGGAATCAGAGCTGGGGAATCAGAGGCAGGGAATCAAACACGGAAAATCAGTGGCGGGGAATCAGAGCTGGGGAATCAGAGGCGGGGAATCAGAGGCGGGGAAACAGAGGCGAGGAATCAGATATGGGGAATCAGAGGTTGCGAATCAAAGGCGGTGAATCAGAGATGGGGAATCAGAGGCGGGGAATCAGAGGCAGGGAATCAAACACGGGGAATCAGAGGCGGGGAATCAGAGCTGGGGAATCAGAGGCGGGGAATCAGGGTTGGGGAATCAGAGGCGGGGAATCAGAGCTGGGGAATCAGAGGTGGGGATCAGAGTCGGGGAATCAGAGGCAGGGAATCAGATGTGCGGAATCAGAGATTGGGAATCAGAGGTGGGGAATCAGAGGCTGTGAATCAGAGATGGGGAATCAGAGGCGGGGAATCAGAGGCAAGAAATCAGACACGGGGTTTCAGAGGCTGGGAATCAGACGGGGGAATCAAAGGCGGGGAATCAGAGCTGGGGAATCAGAGGCAGGGAATCAGAGTTGGGGATTCAGAGGCGGGGAATCAGATATGGGGAATCAGAGGCCGGGAATCAGAGGCAGGGAATCAAACACGGAAAATCAGAGGCGGGGAATCAGAGCTGGGGAATCAGAGGCGGGGAATCAGAGGCGGGGAAACAGAGGCGAGGAATCAGATATGGGGAATCAGAGGTGGCGAATCAAAGGCGGTGAATCAGAGATGGGGAATCAGAAGCAGGGAATCAGAGGTCGGGAATCAGAGGCCGGAATCAGATGCCGGGAATAAGAGGCTGGGAATCAAAGGCGATGAATCAGAGATGGGGAATCAGAGGCGGGGAATCAGAGGCAGGGAATCAAACACGGGGAATCAGAGGCGGGGAATCAGCGCTGGGGAATCAGAGGTGGGGATCAGAGTCGGGGAATCAGAGGCAGGGAATCAGATGTGCGGAATCAGAGGTGGGGAATCAGAGGTTGGGAATCAGAGGCAGGGAATCAGAGGCTTGGAATCAGATGCAGGGAATCAGATGCGGGGAATCAGAGGCGGGGAATCAGAGCTGGGGAATCAGAGGTGGGGAATCAGAGTTGGGGAATCAGAGGCGGGGACTTAGATATTGGGAAACAGAGGCGGGGAATCAGAGGCGGGGAATCAGAGGCAGGGAATCAGATGTGCGGAATCAGAGATGGGGAATCAGAGGCAGGGAATCAGAATCAGAAGCAGGGAATCAGAGGCCGGGAATCAGAGGCCGGAATCAGATGCCGGGAATAAGAGGCCGGGAATCAGAGGTGGGGAATCAGAGTCCGGGAATCAGAGATGGGGATTCAGAGGCGGGGAATGAGATATGGGGAATCAGAGGCGGGGAATCAGAGGCGGGGAAACAGAGGCGGGGAATCAGATATGGGGAATCAGAGGTGGCGAATCAAAGGCGGTGAATCAGAGATGGGGAATCAGAGGCCGGGAATCAGAGGCAGGGAATCAAACACGGAAAATCAGAGGCGGGGAATCAGAGCTGAGGAATCAGAGGCGGGGAATCAGAGGCGGGGAAACAGAGGCGAGGAATCAGATATGGGGAATCAGAGGTGGCGAATCAAAGGTGGTGAATCAGAGATGGGGAATCAGAGGCGGGGAATCAGAGGCAGGGAATCAAACACGGGGAATCAGAGGCGGGGAATCAGAGCTGGGGAATCAGAGGCGGGGAATCAGAGTTGGGGAATCAGAGGCGGGGAATCAGAGCTGGGGAATCAGACGTGGGGATCAGAGTCGGGGAATCAGAGGCAGGGAATCAGATGTGCGGAATCAGAGATGGGGAATCAGAGGTGGGGAATCAGAGGCTGTGAATCAGAGATGGGGAATCAGAGGCGGGGAATCAGAGGCAAGCAATCAGACACGGGGTTTCAGAGGCTGGGAATCAGACGGGGGAATCAAAGGCGGGGAATCAGAGCTGGGGAATCAGAGGCAGGGAATCAAACACGGAAAATCAGTGGCGGGGAATCAGAGCTGGTGAATCAGAGGCGGGGAATCAGAGGCGGGGAAACAGAGGCGAGGAATCAGATATGGGGAATCAGAGGTGGCGAATCAAAGGCGGTGAATCAGAGATGGGGAATCAGAGGCGGGGAATCAGAGGCAGGGAATCAAACACGGGGAATCAGAGGCGGGGAATCAGAGCTTGGGAATCAGAGGCGGGGAAACAGAGGTGGGGAATCAGATATGGGGAATCAGAGGTGGGGAATCAGAGGCAGGGAATTAGATTTGCGGAATCAGAGATGGGGAATCAGAAGCAGGGAATCAGAGGTCGGGAATCAGAGGCCGGAATCAGATGCCGGGAATAAGAGGCCGGGAATCAAAGGCGATGAATCAGAGATGGGGAATCAGAGGCGGGGAATCAGAGGCAGGGAATCAAACACGGGGAATCAGAGGCGGGGAATCAGCGCTGGGGAATCAGAGGTGGGGATCAGAGTCGGGGAATCAGAGGCAGGGAATCAGATGTGCGGAATCAGAGGTGGGGAATCAGAGGTTGGGAATCAGAGGCAGGGAATCAGAGGCTTGGAATCAGATGCAGGGAATCAGATGCGGGGAATCAGAGGCGGGGAATCAGAGCTGGGGAATCAGAGGTGGGGAATCAGAGTTGGGGAATCAGAGGCGGGGACTTAGATATTGGGAAACAGAGGCGGGGAATCAGAGGCGGGGAGTCAGAGGCAGGGAATCAAACACGGGGAATCAGAGGCGGGGAATCAGAGCTTGGGAATCAGAGGCGGGGAAACAGAGGTGGGGAATCAGATATGGGGAATCAGAGGTGGGGAATCAGAGGCAGGGAATTAGATTTGCGGAATCAGAGATGGGGAATCAGAAGCAGGGAATCAGAGGTCGGGAATCAGAGGCCGGAATCAGATGCCGGGAATAAGAGGCCGGGAATCAAAGGCGATGAATCAGAGATGGGGAATCGGAGGCGGGGAATCAGAGGCAGGGAATCAAACACGGGGAATCAGAGGCGGGGAATCAGCGCTGGGGAATCAGAGGTGGGGATCAGAGTCGGGGAATCAGAGGCAGGGAATCAGATGTGCGGAATCAGAGGTGGGGAATCAGAGGTTGGGAATCAGAGGCAGGGAATCAGAGGCTTGGAATCAGATGCAGGGAATCAGATGCGGGGAATCAGAGGCGGGGAATCAGAGCTGGGGAATCAGAGCTGGGGAATCAGAGTTGGGGAATCAGAGGCGGGGACTTAGATATTGGGAAACAGAGGCGGGGAATCAGAGGCGGGGAATCAGAGGCAGGGAATCAGATGTGCGGAATCAGAGATGGGGAATCAGAGGCAGGGAATCAGAATCAGAAGCAGGGAATCAGAGGCCGGGAATCAGAGGCCGGAATCAGATGCCGGGAATAAGAGGCCGGGAATCAGAGGTGGGGAATCAGAGTCCGGGAATCAGAGATGGGGATTCAGAGGCGGGGAATGAGATATGGGGAATCAGAGGCGGGGAATCAGAGGCGGGGAAACAGAGGCGGGGAATCAGATATGGGGAATCAGAGGTGGCGAATCAAAGGCGGTGAATCAGAGATGGGGAATCAGAGGCCGGGAATCAGAGGCAGGGAATCAAACACGGAAAATCAGAGGCGGGGAATCAGAGCTGGGGAATCAGAGGCGGGGAATCAGAGGCGGGGAAACAGAGGCGAGGAATCAGATATGGGGAATCAGAGGTGGCGAATCAAAGGTGGTGAATCAGAGATGGGGAATCAGAGGCGGGGAATCAGAGGCAGGGAATCAAACACGGGGATTCAGAGGCGGGGAATCAGAGCTGGGGAATCAGAGGCGGGGAATCAGAGTTGGGGAATCAGAGGCGGGGAATCAGAGCTGGGGAATCAGAGGTGGGGATCAGAGTCGGGGAATCAGAGGCAGGGAATCAGATGTGCGGAATCAGAGATGGGGAATCAGAGGTGGGGAATCAGAGGCTGTGAATCACAGATGGGGAATCAGAGGCGGGGAATCAGAGGCAAGCAATCAGACACGGGGTTTCAGAGGCTGGGAATCAGACGGGGGAATCAAAGGCGGGGAATCAGAGCTGGGGAATCAGAGGCAGGGAATCAAACACGGAAAATCAGTGGCGGGGAATCAGAGCTGGTGAATCAGAGGCGGGGAATCAGAGGCGGGGAAACAGAGGCGAGGAATCAGATATGGGGAATCAGAGGTGGCGAATCAAAGGCGGTGAATCAGAGATGGGGAATCAGAGGCGGGGAATCAGAGGCAGGGAATCAAACACGGGGAATCAGAGGCGGGGAATCAGAGCTTGGGAATCAGAGGCGGGGAATCAGGGTTGGGGAATCAGAGGCGGGGAATCAGAGCTGGGGAATCAGAGGTGGGGATCAGAGTCGGGGAATCAGAGGCAGGGAATCAGATGTGCGGAATCAGAGATTGGGAATCAGAGGTGGGGAATCAGAGGCTGTGAATCAGAGATGGGGAATCAGAGGCGGGGAATCAGAGGCAAGAAATCAGACACGGGGTTTCAGAGGCTGGGAATCATACGGGGGAATCAAAGGCGGGGAATCAGAGCTGGGGAATCAGAGGCAGGGAATCAGAGTTGGGGATTCAGAGGCGGGGAATCAGATATGGGGAATCAGAGGCCGGGAATCAGAGGCAGGGAATCAAACACGGAAAATCAGAGGCGGGGAATCAGAGCTGGGGAATCAGAGGCGGGGAATCAGAGGCGGGGAAACAGAGGCGAGGAATCAGATATGGGGAATCAGAGGTGGCGAATCAAAGGCGGTGAATCAGAGATGGGGAATCAGAGGCGGGGAATCAGAGGCAGGGAATCAAACACGGGGAATCAGAGGCGGGGAATCAGAGCTGGGGAATCAGAGGCGGGGAATCAGAGGCGGGGAAACAGAGGCGGGGAATCAGATATGGGGAATCAGAGGTGGCGAATCAAAGGGGGTGAATCAGAGATGGTGAATCAGAGGCCGGGAATCAGAGGCAGGGAATCAAACACGGAAAATCAGAGGCGGGGAATCAGAGCTGGGGAATCAGAGGCGGGGAATCAGAGGCGGGGAAACAGAGGCGAGGAATCAGATATGGGGAATCAGAGGTGGAGAATCAAAGGCGGTGAATCAGAGATGGGGAATCAGAAGCGGGGAATCAGAGGCAGGGAATCAAACACGGGGAATCAGAGGCGGGGAATCAGAGCTGGGGAATCAGAGGCGGGGAATCATAGCTGGGGAATCAGAGGCGGGGAATCAGAGGCGGGGAAACAGAGGCGGGGAATCAGATATGGGGAATCAGAGGTGGCGAATCAAAGGCGGTGAATCAGAGATGGGGAATCAGAGGCCGGGAATCAGAGGCAGGGAATCAAACACGGAAAATCAGAGGCGGGGAATCAGAGCTGGGGAATCAGAGGCGGGGAATCAGAGGCGGGGAAACAGAGGCGAGGAATCAGATATGGGGAATCAGAGGTGGCGAATCAAAGGCGGTGAATCAGAGATGGGGAATCAGAGGCGGGGAATCAGAGGCAGGGAATCAAACACGGGGAATCAGAGGCGGGGAATCAGAGCTGGGGAATCAGAGGCGGGGAATCAGAGTTGGGGAATCAGAGGCGGGGAATCAGAGCTGGGGAATCAGAGGTGGGGATCAGAGTCGGGGAATCAGAGGCAGGGAATCAGATGTGCGGAATCAGAGATGGGGAATCAGAGGTGGGGAATCAGAGGCTGTGAATCAGAGATGGGGAATCAGAGGCGGTGAATCAGAGGCAAGCAATCAGACACGGGGTTTCAGAGGCTGGGAATCAGACGGGGGAATCAAAGGCGGGGAATCAGAGCTGGGGAATCAGAGGCAGGGAATCAAACACGGAAAATCAGTGGCGGGGAATCAGAGCTGGGGAATCAGAGGCGGGGAATCAGAGGCGGGGAAACAGAGGCGAGGAATCAGATATGGGGAATCAGAGGTTGCGAATCAAAGGCGGTGAATCAGAGATGGGGAATCAGAGGCGGGGAATCAGAGGCAGGGAATCAAACACGGGGAATCAGAGGCGGGGAATCAGAGCTGGGGAATCAGAGGCGGGGAATCAGGGTTGGGGAATCAGAGGCGGGGAATCAGAGCTGGGGAATCAGAGGTGGGGATCAGAGTCGGGGAATCAGAGGCAGGGAATCAGATGTGCGGAATCAGAGATTGGGAATCAGAGGTGGGGAATCAGAGGCTGTGAATCAGAGATGGGGAATCAGAGGCGGGGAATCAGAGGCAAGAAATCAGACACGGGGTTTCAGAGGCTGGGAATCAGACGGGGGAATCAAAGGCGGGGAATCAGAGCTGGGGAATCAGAGGCAGGGAATCAGAGTTGGGGATTCAGAGGCGGGGAATCAGATATGGGGAATCAGAGGCCGGGAATCAGAGGCAGGGAATCAAACACGGAAAATCAGAGGCGGGGAATCAGAGCTGGGGAATCAGAGGCGGGGAATCAGAGGCGGGGAAACAGAGGCGAGGAATCAGATATGGGGAATCAGAGGTGGCGAATCAAAGGCGGTGAATCAGAGATGGGGAATCAGAGGCGGGGAATCAGAGGCAGGGAATCAAACACGGGGAATCAGAGGCGGGGAATCAGAGCTGGGGAATCAGAGGCGGGGAATCAGAGGCGGGGAAAAAGAGGCGGGGAATCAGATATGGGGAATCAGAGGTGGCGAATCAAAGGGGGTGAATCAGAGATGGGGAATCAGAGGCCGGGAATCAGAGGCAGGGAATCAAACACGGAAAATCAGAGGCGGGGAATCAGAGCTGGGGAATCAGAGGCGGGGAATCAGAGGCGGGGAAACAGAGGCGAGGAATCAGATATGGGAAATCAGAGGTGGAGAATCAAAGGCGGTGAATCAGAGATGGGGAATCAGAGCGGGGAATCAGAGGCAGGGAATCAAACACGGGGAATCAGAGGCGGGGAATCAGAGCTGGGGAATCAGAGGCGGGGAATCAGAGCTGGGGAATCAGAGGCGGGGAATCAGAGGCGGGTAAACAGAGGCGGGGAATCAGATATGGGGAATCAGAGGTGGCGAATCAAAGGCGGTGAATCAGAGATGGGGAATCAGAGGCCGGGAATCAGAGGCAGGGAATCAAACACGGAAAATCAGAGGCGGGGAATCAGAGCTGGGGAATCAGAGGCGGGGAATCAGAGGCGGGGAAACAGAGGCGAGGAATCAGATATGGGGAATCAGAGGTGGCGAATCAAAGGCGGTGAATCAGAGATGGGGAATCAGAGGCGGGGAATCAGATGCAGGGAATCAAACACGGGGAATCAGAGGCGGGGAATCAGAGCTGGGGAATCAGAGGCGGGGAATCAGAGTTGGGGAATCAGAGGCGGGGAATCAGAGCTGGGGAATCAGAGGTGGGGATCAGAGTCGGGGAATCAGAGGCAGGGAATCAGATGTGCGGAATCAGAGATGGGGAATCAGAGGTGGGGAATCAGAGGCGGGGAATCAGAGTTGGGGAATCAGAGGCGGGGAATCAGAGGCAAGAAATCAGACTCGGGGTTTCAGAGGCTGGGAATCAGACGTGGGAATCAAAGGCGGGGAATCAGAGTCCGGGAATCAGAGATGGGGAGTCAGAGGCGGGGAATGAGATATGGAGAATCAGAGGCGGGGAATCAGATGCGGGGAAACAGAGGTGGGGAATCAGATATGGGGAATCAGAGGTGGCGAATCAAAGGCGGTGAATCAGAGCTAGGGAATCAGAGGCGGGGAATCAGAGTTGGGGCATCAGAGGTGGGGAATTAGATATGGGGAAACAGAGGCGGGGAATCAGAGGCGTGGAAACAGAGGCGGGGAATCAGATATGGGGAATCAGAGGTGGGGAATCAGAGGCAGGTAATCAGATGTGCGGAATCAGAGATGGGGAATCAGAGGCAGGGAATCAGAATCAGAAGCGGGGAGTCAGAGGCCGGGAATCAGAGGCCTGGAATCAGATGCTGGGAATAAGAGGCCGAGAATTAGAGGTGGGGAATCAGAATCCGGGAATCAGAGATGGGGATTCAGAGGCGGGGAATGAGATATGGAGAATCAGAGGCGGGGAATCAGAGGCGGGGAAACAGAGGTGGGGAATCAGATATGGGGAATCAGAGGTGGCGAATCAAAGGCGGTGAATCAGAGATGGGGAATCAGAGGCGGGGAATCAGAGGCAGGGAATCAAACACGGGGAATCAGAGGCGGGGAATCAGAGCTGGGGAATCAGAGGCTGGGAATCAAAGTTGGGGAATCAGAGGCAGGGAATCAGATATGGGGAAACAGGGGCGGGGAATCAGAGGCGGGGAAACAGAGGCAGGGAATCAGATATGGGGAATCAGAGGTGGGGAATTAGAGTTGGGGAATCAGAGGCGGGGAATCAGAGGCGGGGAAACAGAGGCGGGGAATCAAACACGGGGAATCAGAGGTGGGGAATCAGAGGTTGGGAATCAGATGCAGCGAATCAGAGGCGGGGAATCAGAGGCGGGGAATCAGAGGCAGGGAATCAGATGTGCGGAATCGGAGATGGGGAATCAGAGGCAGGGAATCAGAGGCGGGGAATCAGAGGCGGGGAATCAGAGGCCGGGAATCAGATATGGGGAAACAGAGGCGGGGAAACAGAGGCTGGGGATCAGATATGGGGAATCAGAGGTGGGGAATCAGAGGTTGGGAATCAGAGGCAGGGAATCAGAGGCTTGGAATCAGATGCAGGGAATCAGATGCGGGGAATCAGAGGCGGGGAATCAGAGCTGGGGAATCAGATGCTGGGAATCAAAGTTGGGGAATCAGAGGCAGGGAATCAGATATGGGGAAACAGGGGTGGGGAACCAGAGGCGGGGAATCAGATATGGGGAATCAGAGGCGGGGAATTAGAGTTGGGGAATCAGAGGCGGGGAATCAGAGGCGGCGAAACAGAGGCGGGGAATCAAACACGGGGAATCAGAGGTGGGGAATCAGAGGTTGGGAATCAGAGGCAGGGAATCAGAGGCGGGGAATCAGAGGCGGGGAATCAGAGGCAGGGAATCAGATGTGCGGAATCGGAGATGGGGAATCAGAGGCAGGGAATCAGAGGCGGGGAATCAGAGGCGGGGAACCAGAGGCCGGGAATCAGATATGGCAAACAGAGGCGGGGAATCAGAGGCGGGGAAACAGAGGCTGGGAATCAGATATGGGGAATCAGAGGTGGGGAATCAGAGGTTGGGAATCAGAGGCAGGGAATAAGAGGCTTGGAATCAGATGCAGGGAATCAGATGCGGGGAATCAGAGGCGGGGAATCAGAGCTGGGGAATCAGAGGTGGGGAATTAGAGTTGGGGAATCAGAGGCGGGGACTTAGATATTGGGAAACAGAGGCGGGGAATCAGAGGCGGGGAAACAGAGGCGGGGAATCAGATATGGGGAATCAGAGATGGGGAATCAGAGGCAGGGAATCAGATGTGCGGAATCAGAGATGGGGAATCAAAGGCAGGGAATCAGAATCAGAAGCAGGGAATCAGAGGTGGGGAATCAGAGTCCGGGAATCAGAGATGGGGATTCAGAGGCGGGGAATGAGATATGGGGAATCAGAGGCGGGGAATCAGAGGCGGGGAAACAGAGGCGGGGAATCAGATATGGGGAATCAGAGGTGGCGAATCAAAGGCGGTGAATCAGAGATGGGGAATCAGAGGCCGGGAATCAGAGGCAGGGAATCAAACACGGGGAATCAGAGGCGGGGAATCATAGCTGGCGAATCAGAGGCGGGGAATCAGAGGTGGGGAATCAGAGGCGGGGAATCAGATATTGGGAATCAGAGGTGGGGAATCAGAGGCGGGGAAACAGAGGCGGGGAATCAGATATGGGGTATCAGAGGTGGGGAATCAGAGGTTGTGAATCAGAGATGGGGAATCAGAGGCGGGGAATCAGAGGCCGGTAATCAGACGCGGGGAATCAGAGGCGGGGAATCAGAGCTGGGAAATTAGAGGCAGGGAATCAGAGTTGGGGATTCAGAGGCGGGGAATCAGATATGGGGAAACAGAGGCGGGGAATCAGACGCGGGCAAATAGAGGCGGGGATCAGATATGGGGAAACAGAGGCGGGGAATCAGAGGCGGGGAAACAGAGGCGGGGAATCAGATATGGGGAATCAGAGGTGGGGAATCAGAGGTTGGGAATCAGAGGCTGGGAATCAGAGGCGGGGAATCAGAGCTGGGGAATCAGAGGTGGGGAATCAAAGTTGGGGAATCAGAGGCGGGGACTTAGATATGGGGAAACAGAGGCGGGGAATCAGAGGCGGGGAAACAGAGGCGGGGAATCAGATATGGGGAATCAGAGGTGGGGAATCAGAGGCAGGGAATTAGATTTGCGGAATCAGAGATGGGGAATCAGAAGCAGGGAATCAGAGGCCGGGAATCAGAGGCCGGAATCAGATGCCGGGAATAAGAGGCCGGGAATCAGAGGTGGGGAATCAGAGTCCGGGAATCAGAGATGGGGAATCAGAGGCGGGGAATGAGATATGGGGAATCAGAGGCGGGGAATCAGAGGCGGGGAAACAGAGGCGAGGAATCAGATATGGGGAATCAGAGGTGGCGAATCAAAGGCGGTGAATCAGAGATGGGGAATCAGAGGCGGGGAATCAGAGGCAGGGAATCAAACACGGGGAATCAGAGGCGGGGAATCAGAGCTGGGGAATCAGAGGCGGGGAATCAGAGTTGGGGAATCAGAGGCGGGGAATCAGAGCTGGGGAATCAGAGGTGGGGATCAGAGTCGGGGAATCAGAGGCAGGGAATCAGATGTGCGGAATCAGAGATGGGGAATCAGAGGTGGGGAATCAGAGGCTGTGAATCAGAGATGGGGAATCAGAGGCGGGGAATCAGAGGCAAGAAATCAGACACGGGGTTTCAGAGGCTGGGAATCAGACGGGGGAATCAAAGGCGGGGAATCAGAGCTGGGGAATCAGAGGCAGGGAATCAGAGTTGGGGATTCAGAGGCGGGGAATCAGATATGGGGAAACAGAGGCGGGGAATCAGAGTCGGGCAAACAGAGGCGGGGAATTAGATATGGGGAATCAGAGGTGGGGAATCAGAGGTGGTGAATCAGAGATGGGGAATCACAGGCGGGGAATCAGAGGCAGGGAATAGAACGCGGGGAATCAGAGGCAGGGAATCAGAGTTGGGGCATCAGAGGTTGGGAATTAGATATGGGGAAACAGAGGCGGGGAATCAGAGGCGGGGAAACCGAGGCGGGAAATCAGATATGGGGAATCAGAGGTGGGGAATCAGAGGCAGGGAATCAGATGTGCGGAATCGAGATGGGGAATCAGAGGCAGGGAATCAGAATCAGAAGCGGGGAATCAGAGGCCGGGAAACAGAGGTGGGGAATCAGATATGGGGAATCAGAGGTGGGGAATCAGAGGCAGGGAATTAGATTTGCGGAATCAGAGATGGGGAATCAGAAGCAGGGAATCAGAGGTCGGGAATCAGAGGCCGGAATCAGATGCCGGGAATAAGAGGCCGGGAATCAAAGGCGATGAATCAGAGATGGGGAATCAGAGGCGGGGAATCAGAGGCAGGGAATCAAACACGGGGAATCAGAGGCGGGGAATCAGCGCTGGGGAATCAGAGGTGGGGATCAGAGTCGGGGAATCAGAGGCAGGGAATCAGATGTGCGGAATCAGAGGTGGGGAATCAGAGGTTGGGAATCAGAGGCAGGGAATCAGAGGCTTGGAATCAGATGCAGGGAATCAGATGCGGGGAATCAGAGGCGGGGAATCAGAGCTGGGGAATCAGAGCTGGGGAATCAGAGTTGGGGAATCAGAGGCGGGGACTTAGATATTGGGAAACAGAGGCGGGGAATCAGAGGCGGGGAATCAGAGGCAGGGAATCAGATGTGCGGAATCAGAGATGGGGAATCAGAGGCAGGGAATCAGAATCAGAAGCAGGGAATCAGAGGCCGGGAATCAGAGGCCGGAATCAGATGCCGGGAATAAGAGGCCGGGAATCAGAGGTGGGGAATCAGAGTCCGGGAATCAGAGATGGGGATTCAGAGGCGGGGAATGAGATATGGGGAATCAGAGGCGGGGAATCAGAGGCGGGGAAACAGAGGCGGGGAATCAGATATGGGGAATCAGAGGTGGCGAATCAAAGGCGGTGAATCAGAGATGGGGAATCAGAGGCCGGGAATCAGAGGCAGGGAATCAAACACGGAAAATCAGAGGCGGGGAATCAGAGCTGAGGAATCAGAGGCGGGGAATCAGAGGCGGGGAAACAGAGGCGAGGAATCAGATATGGGGAATCAGAGGTGGCGAATCAAAGGTGGTGAATCAGAGATGGGGAATCAGAGGCGGGGAATCAGAGGCAGGGAATCAAACACGGGGAATCAGAGGCGGGGAATCAGAGCTGGGGAATCAGAGGCGGGGAATCAGAGTTGGGGAATCAGAGGCGGGGAATCAGAGCTGGGGAATCAGACGTGGGGATCAGAGTCGGGGAATCAGAGGCAGGGAATCAGATGTGCGGAATCAGAGATGGGGAATCAGAGGTGGGGAATCAGAGGCTGTGAATCAGAGATGGGGAATCAGAGGCGGGGAATCAGAGGCAAGCAATCAGACACGGGGTTTCAGAGGCTGGGAATCAGACGGGGGAATCAAAGGCGGGGAATCAGAGCTGGGGAATCAGAGGCAGGGAATCAAACACGGAAAATCAGTGGCGGGGAATCAGAGCTGGTGAATCAGAGGCGGGGAATCAGAGGCGGGGAAACAGAGGCGAGGAATCAGATATGGGGAATCAGAGGTGGCGAATCAAAGGCGGTGAATCAGAGATGGGGAATCAGAGGCGGGGAATCAGAGGCAGGGAATCAAACACGGGGAATCAGAGGCGGGGAATCAGAGCTTGGGAATCAGAGGCGGGGAAACAGAGGTGGGGAATCAGATATGGGGAATCAGAGGTGGGGAATCAGAGGCAGGGAATTAGATTTGCGGAATCAGAGATGGGGAATCAGAAGCAGGGAATCAGAGGTCGGGAATCAGAGGCCGGAATCAGATGCCGGGAATAAGAGGCCGGGAATCAAAGGCGATGAATCAGAGATGGGGAATCAGAGGCGGGGAATCAGAGGCAGGGAATCAAACACGGGGAATCAGAGGCGGGGAATCAGCGCTGGGGAATCAGAGGTGGGGATCAGAGTCGGGGAATCAGAGGCAGGGAATCAGATGTGCGGAATCAGAGGTGGGGAATCAGAGGTTGGGAATCAGAGGCAGGGAATCAGAGGCTTGGAATCAGATGCAGGGAATCAGATGCGGGGAATCAGAGGCGGGGAATCAGAGCTGGGGAATCAGAGGTGGGGAATCAGAGTTGGGGAATCAGAGGCGGGGACTTAGATATTGGGAAACAGAGGCGGGGAATCAGAGGCGGGGAGTCAGAGGCAGGGAATCAAACACGGGGAATCAGAGGCGGGGAATCAGAGCTTGGGAATCAGAGGCGGGGAAACAGAGGTGGGGAATCAGATATGGGGAATCAGAGGTGGGGAATCAGAGGCAGGGAATTAGATTTGCGGAATCAGAGATGGGGAATCAGAAGCAGGGAATCAGAGGTCGGGAATCAGAGGCCGGAATCAGATGCCGGGAATAAGAGGCCGGGAATCAAAGGCGATGAATCAGAGATGGGGAATCGGAGGCGGGGAATCAGAGGCAGGGAATCAAACACGGGGAATCAGAGGCGGGGAATCAGCGCTGGGGAATCAGAGGTGGGGATCAGAGTCGGGGAATCAGAGGCAGGGAATCAGATGTGCGGAATCAGAGGTGGGGAATCAGAGGTTGGGAATCAGAGGCAGGGAATCAGAGGCTTGGAATCAGATGCAGGGAATCAGATGCGGGGAATCAGAGGCGGGGAATCAGAGCTGGGGAATCAGAGCTGGGGAATCAGAGTTGGGGAATCAGAGGCGGGGACTTAGATATTGGGAAACAGAGGCGGGGAATCAGAGGCGGGGAATCAGAGGCAGGGAATCAGATGTGCGGAATCAGAGATGGGGAATCAGAGGCAGGGAATCAGAATCAGAAGCAGGGAATCAGAGGCCGGGAATCAGAGGCCGGAATCAGATGCCGGGAATAAGAGGCCGGGAATCAGAGGTGGGGAATCAGAGTCCGGGAATCAGAGATGGGGATTCAGAGGCGGGGAATGAGATATGGGGAATCAGAGGCGGGGAATCAGAGGCGGGGAAACAGAGGCGGGGAATCAGATATGGGGAATCAGAGGTGGCGAATCAAAGGCGGTGAATCAGAGATGGGGAATCAGAGGCCGGGAATCAGAGGCAGGGAATCAAACACGGAAAATCAGAGGCGGGGAATCAGAGCTGGGGAATCAGAGGCGGGGAATCAGAGGCGGGGAAACAGAGGCGAGGAATCAGATATGGGGAATCAGAGGTGGCGAATCAAAGGTGGTGAATCAGAGATGGGGAATCAGAGGCGGGGAATCAGAGGCAGGGAATCAAACACGGGGATTCAGAGGCGGGGAATCAGAGCTGGGGAATCAGAGGCGGGGAATCAGAGTTGGGGAATCAGAGGCGGGGAATCAGAGCTGGGGAATCAGAGGTGGGGATCAGAGTCGGGGAATCAGAGGCAGGGAATCAGATGTGCGGAATCAGAGATGGGGAATCAGAGGTGGGGAATCAGAGGCTGTGAATCACAGATGGGGAATCAGAGGCGGGGAATCAGAGGCAAGCAATCAGACACGGGGTTTCAGAGGCTGGGAATCAGACGGGGGAATCAAAGGCGGGGAATCAGAGCTGGGGAATCAGAGGCAGGGAATCAAACACGGAAAATCAGTGGCGGGGAATCAGAGCTGGTGAATCAGAGGCGGGGAATCAGAGGCGGGGAAACAGAGGCGAGGAATCAGATATGGGGAATCAGAGGTGGCGAATCAAAGGCGGTGAATCAGAGATGGGGAATCAGAGGCGGGGAATCAGAGGCAGGGAATCAAACACGGGGAATCAGAGGCGGGGAATCAGAGCTTGGGAATCAGAGGCGGGGAATCAGGGTTGGGGAATCAGAGGCGGGGAATCAGAGCTGGGGAATCAGAGGTGGGGATCAGAGTCGGGGAATCAGAGGCAGGGAATCAGATGTGCGGAATCAGAGATTGGGAATCAGAGGTGGGGAATCAGAGGCTGTGAATCAGAGATGGGGAATCAGAGGCGGGGAATCAGAGGCAAGAAATCAGACACGGGGTTTCAGAGGCTGGGAATCATACGGGGGAATCAAAGGCGGGGAATCAGAGCTGGGGAATCAGAGGCAGGGAATCAGAGTTGGGGATTCAGAGGCGGGGAATCAGATATGGGGAATCAGAGGCCGGGAATCAGAGGCAGGGAATCAAACACGGAAAATCAGAGGCGGGGAATCAGAGCTGGGGAATCAGAGGCGGGGAATCAGAGGCGGGGAAACAGAGGCGAGGAATCAGATATGGGGAATCAGAGGTGGCGAATCAAAGGCGGTGAATCAGAGATGGGGAATCAGAGGCGGGGAATCAGAGGCAGGGAATCAAACACGGGGAATCAGAGGCGGGGAATCAGAGCTGGGGAATCAGAGGCGGGGAATCAGAGGCGGGGAAACAGAGGCGGGGAATCAGATATGGGGAATCAGAGGTGGCGAATCAAAGGGGGTGAATCAGAGATGGTGAATCAGAGGCCGGGAATCAGAGGCAGGGAATCAAACACGGAAAATCAGAGGCGGGGAATCAGAGCTGGGGAATCAGAGGCGGGGAATCAGAGGCGGGGAAACAGAGGCGAGGAATCAGATATGGGGAATCAGAGGTGGAGAATCAAAGGCGGTGAATCAGAGATGGGGAATCAGAAGCGGGGAATCAGAGGCAGGGAATCAAACACGGGGAATCAGAGGCGGGGAATCAGAGCTGGGGAATCAGAGGCGGGGAATCATAGCTGGGGAATCAGAGGCGGGGAATCAGAGGCGGGGAAACAGAGGCGGGGAATCAGATATGGGGAATCAGAGGTGGCGAATCAAAGGCGGTGAATCAGAGATGGGGAATCAGAGGCCGGGAATCAGAGGCAGGGAATCAAACACGGAAAATCAGAGGCGGGGAATCAGAGCTGGGGAATCAGAGGCGGGGAATCAGAGGCGGGGAAACAGAGGCGAGGAATCAGATATGGGGAATCAGAGGTGGCGAATCAAAGGCGGTGAATCAGAGATGGGGAATCAGAGGCGGGGAATCAGAGGCAGGGAATCAAACACGGGGAATCAGAGGCGGGGAATCAGAGCTGGGGAATCAGAGGCGGGGAATCAGAGTTGGGGAATCAGAGGCGGGGAATCAGAGCTGGGGAATCAGAGGTGGGGATCAGAGTCGGGGAATCAGAGGCAGGGAATCAGATGTGCGGAATCAGAGATGGGGAATCAGAGGTGGGGAATCAGAGGCTGTGAATCAGAGATGGGGAATCAGAGGCGGTGAATCAGAGGCAAGCAATCAGACACGGGGTTTCAGAGGCTGGGAATCAGACGGGGGAATCAAAGGCGGGGAATCAGAGCTGGGGAATCAGAGGCAGGGAATCAAACACGGAAAATCAGTGGCGGGGAATCAGAGCTGGGGAATCAGAGGCGGGGAATCAGAGGCGGGGAAACAGAGGCGAGGAATCAGATATGGGGAATCAGAGGTTGCGAATCAAAGGCGGTGAATCAGAGATGGGGAATCAGAGGCGGGGAATCAGAGGCAGGGAATCAAACACGGGGAATCAGAGGCGGGGAATCAGAGCTGGGGAATCAGAGGCGGGGAATCAGGGTTGGGGAATCAGAGGCGGGGAATCAGAGCTGGGGAATCAGAGGTGGGGATCAGAGTCGGGGAATCAGAGGCAGGGAATCAGATGTGCGGAATCAGAGATTGGGAATCAGAGGTGGGGAATCAGAGGCTGTGAATCAGAGATGGGGAATCAGAGGCGGGGAATCAGAGGCAAGAAATCAGACACGGGGTTTCAGAGGCTGGGAATCAGACGGGGGAATCAAAGGCGGGGAATCAGAGCTGGGGAATCAGAGGCAGGGAATCAGAGTTGGGGATTCAGAGGCGGGGAATCAGATATGGGGAATCAGAGGCCGGGAATCAGAGGCAGGGAATCAAACACGGAAAATCAGAGGCGGGGAATCAGAGCTGGGGAATCAGAGGCGGGGAATCAGAGGCGGGGAAACAGAGGCGAGGAATCAGATATGGGGAATCAGAGGTGGCGAATCAAAGGCGGTGAATCAGAGATGGGGAATCAGAGGCGGGGAATCAGAGGCAGGGAATCAAACACGGGGAATCAGAGGCGGGGAATCAGAGCTGGGGAATCAGAGGCGGGGAATCAGAGGCGGGGAAAAAGAGGCGGGGAATCAGATATGGGGAATCAGAGGTGGCGAATCAAAGGGGGTGAATCAGAGATGGGGAATCAGAGGCCGGGAATCAGAGGCAGGGAATCAAACACGGAAAATCAGAGGCGGGGAATCAGAGCTGGGGAATCAGAGGCGGGGAATCAGAGGCGGGGAAACAGAGGCGAGGAATCAGATATGGGAAATCAGAGGTGGAGAATCAAAGGCGGTGAATCAGAGATGGGGAATCAGAGCGGGGAATCAGAGGCAGGGAATCAAACACGGGGAATCAGAGGCGGGGAATCAGAGCTGGGGAATCAGAGGCGGGGAATCAGAGCTGGGGAATCAGAGGCGGGGAATCAGAGGCGGGTAAACAGAGGCGGGGAATCAGATATGGGGAATCAGAGGTGGCGAATCAAAGGCGGTGAATCAGAGATGGGGAATCAGAGGCCGGGAATCAGAGGCAGGGAATCAAACACGGAAAATCAGAGGCGGGGAATCAGAGCTGGGGAATCAGAGGCGGGGAATCAGAGGCGGGGAAACAGAGGCGAGGAATCAGATATGGGGAATCAGAGGTGGCGAATCAAAGGCGGTGAATCAGAGATGGGGAATCAGAGGCGGGGAATCAGATGCAGGGAATCAAACACGGGGAATCAGAGGCGGGGAATCAGAGCTGGGGAATCAGAGGCGGGGAATCAGAGTTGGGGAATCAGAGGCGGGGAATCAGAGCTGGGGAATCAGAGGTGGGGATCAGAGTCGGGGAATCAGAGGCAGGGAATCAGATGTGCGGAATCAGAGATGGGGAATCAGAGGTGGGGAATCAGAGGCGGGGAATCAGAGTTGGGGAATCAGAGGCGGGGAATCAGAGGCAAGAAATCAGACTCGGGGTTTCAGAGGCTGGGAATCAGACGTGGGAATCAAAGGCGGGGAATCAGAGCTGGGGAATCAGAGGCAGGGAATCAAACACGGAAAATCAGAGGCGGGGAATCAGAGCTGGGGAATCAGAGGCGGGGAATCAGAGTCGGGGAAACAGAGGCGAGGAATCAGATATGGGGTATCAGAGGTGGCGAATCAAAGGCGGTGAATCAGAGATGGGGAATCAGAGGCGGGGAATCAGAGGCAGGGAATCAAACACGGGGCATCAGAGGCGGGGAATCAGAGTTGGGGATTCAGAGGCGGGGAATCAGATATGGGGAATCAGAGGCCGGGAATCAGAGGCAGGGAATCAAACACGGAAAATCAGAGGCGGGGAATCAGAGCTGGGGAATCAGAGGCGGGGAATCAGAGGCGGGGAAACAGAGGCGAGGAATCAGATATGGGGAATCAGAGGTGGCGAATCAAAGGCGGTGAATCAGAGATGGGGACTCAGAGGCGGGGAATCAGAGGCAGGGAATCAAACACGGGGAATCAGAGGCGGGGAATCAGAGCTGGGGAATCAGAGGCGGGGAATCAGAGGCGGGGAAACAGAGGCGGGGAATCAGATATGGGGAATCAGAGGTGGCGAATCAAAGGGGGTGAATCAGAGATGGTGAATCAGAGGCCGGGAATCAGAGGCAGGGAATCAAACATGGAAAATCAGAGGCGGGGAATCAGAGCTGGGGAATCAGAGGCGGGGAATCAGAGGCGGGGAAACAGAGGCGAGGAATCAGATATGGGGAATCAGAGGTGGAGAATCAAAGGCGGTGAATCAGAGATGGGGAATCAGAGGCGGGGAATCAGAGGCAGGGAATCAAACACGGGGAATCAGAGGCGGGGAATCAGAGCTGGGGAATCAGAGGCGGGGAATCAGAGCTGGGGAATCAGAGGCGGGGAATCAGAGGCGGGGAAACAGAGGCGGGGAATCAGATATGGGGAATCAGAGGTGGCGAATCAAAGGCGGTGAATCAGAGATGGGGAATCAGAGGCCGGGAATCAGAGGCAGGGAATCAAACACGGAAAATCAGAGGCGGGGAATCAGAGCTGGGGAATCAGAGGCGGGGAATCAGAGGCGGGGAAACAGAGGCGAGGAATCAGATATGGGGAATCAGAGGTGGCGAATCAAAGGCGGTGAATCAGAGATGGGGACTCAGAGGCGGGGAATCAGAGGCAGGGAATCAAACACGGGGAATCAGAGGCGGGGAATCAGAGCTGGGGAATCAGAGGCGGGGAATCAGAGTTGGGGAATCAGAATCGGGGAATCAGAGCTGGGGAATCAGAGGTGGGGATCAGAGTCGGGGAATCAGAGGCAGGGAATCAGATGTGCGGAATCAGAGATGGGGAATCAGAGGTGGGGAATCAGAGGCTGTGAATCAGAGATGGGGAATCAGAGGCGGTGAATCAGAGGCAAGCAATCAGACACGGGGTTTCAGAGGCTGGGAATCAGACGGGGGAATCAAAGGCGGGGAATCAGAGCTGGGGAATCAGAGGCAGGGAATCAAACACGGAAAATCAGTGGCGGGGAATCAGAGCTGGGGAATCAGAGGCGGGGAATCAGAGGCGGGGAAACAGAGGCGAGGAATCAGATATGGGGAATCAGAGGTGGCGAATCAAAGGCGGTGAATCAGAGATGGGGAATCAGAGGCGGGGAATCAGAGGCAGGGAATCAAACACGGGGAATCAGAGGCGGGGAATCAGAGCTGGGGAATCAGAGGCGGGGAATCAGGGTTGGGGAATCAGAGGCGGGGAATCAGAGCTGGGGAATCAGAGGTGGGGATCAGAGTCGGGGAATCAGAGGCAGGGAATCAGATGTGCGGAATCAGAGATTGGGAATCAGAGGTGGGGAATCAGAGGCTGTGAATCAGAGATGGGGAATCAGAGGCGGGGAATCAGAGGCAAGAAATCAGACACGGGGTTTCAGAGGCTGGGAATCAGACGGGGGAATCAAAGGCGGGGAATCAGAGCTGGGGAATCAGAGGCAGGGAATCAGAGTTGGGGATTCAGAGGCGGGGAATCAGATATGGGGAATCAGAGGCCGGGAATCAGAGGCAGGGAATCAAACACGGAAAATCAGAGGCGGGGAATCAGAGCTGGGGAATCAGAGGCGGGGAATCAGAGGCGGGGAAACAGAGGCGAGGAATCAGATATGGGGAATCAGAGGTGGCGAATCAAAGGCGGTGAATCAGAGATGGGGAATCAGAGGCGGGGAATCAGAGGCAGGGAATCAAACACGGGGAATCAGAGGCGGGGAATCAGAGCTGGGGAATCAGAGGCGGGGAATCAGAGGCGGGGAAACAGAGGCGGGGAATCAGATATGGGGAATCAGAGGTGGCGAATCAAAGGGGGTGAATCAGAGATGGGGAATCAGAGGCCGGGAATCAGAGGCAGGGAATCAAACACGGAAAATCAGAGGCGGGGAATCAGAGCTGGGGAATCAGAGGCGGGGAATCAGAGGCGGGGAAACAGAGGCGAGGAATCAGATATGGGGAATCAGAGGTGGAGAATCAAAGGCGGTGAATCAGAGATGGGGAATCAGAGGCGGGGAATCAGAGGCAGGGAATCAAACACGGGGAATCAGAGGCGGGGAATCAGAGCTGGGGAATCAGAGGCGGGGAATCAGAGCTGGGGAATCAGAGGCGGGGAATCAGAGGCCGGTAAACAGAGGCGGGGAATCAGATATGGGGAATCAGAGGTGGCGAATCAAAGGCGGTGAATCAGAGATGGGGAATCAGAGGCCGGGAATCAGAGGCAGGGAATCAAACACGGAAAATCAGAGGCGGGGAATCAGAGCTGGGGAATAAGAGGCGGGGAATCAGAGGCGGGGAAACAGAGGCGAGGAATCAGATATGGGGAATCAGAGGTGGCGAATCAAAGGCGGTGAATCAGAGATGGGGAATCAGAGGCGGGGAATCAGAGGCAGGGAATCAAACACGGGGAATCAGAGGCGGGGAATCAGAGCTGGGGAATCAGAGGCGGGGAATCAGAGTTGGGGAATCAGAGGCGGGGAATCAGAGCTGGGGAATCAGAGGTGGGGATCAGAGTCGGGGAATCAGAGGCAGGGAATCAGATGTGCGGAATCAGAGATGGGGAATCAGAGGTGGGGAATCAGAGGCGAGGAATCAGAGATGGGGAATCAGAGGCGGGGAATCAGAGGCAAGAAATCAGACTCGGGGTTTCAGAGGCTGGGAATCAGACGTGGGAATCAAAGGCGGGGAATCAGAGCTGGGGAATCAGAGGCAGGGAATCAAACACGGAAAATCAGAGGCGGGGAATCAGAGCTGGGGAATCAGAGGCGGGGAATCAGAGTCGGGGAAACAGAGGCGAGGAATCAGATATGGGGTATCAGAGGTGGCGAATCAAAGGCGGTGAATCAGAGATGGGGAATCAGAGGCGGGGAATCAGAGGTAGGGAATCAAACACGGGGAATCAGAGGTGGGGAATCAGAGCTGGGGAATCAGAGGCGGGGAATCAGAGTTGGGGAATCAGAGGCAGGGAATCAGAGCTGGGGAATCAGAGGTGGGGATCAGAGTCGGGGAATAAGAGGCAGGAAATCAGATGTGCGGAATCAGAGATGGGGAATCAGAGGTGGGGAATCAGAGGCTGTGAATCAGAGATGGGGAATCAGAGGCGGGGAATCAGAGGCAAGAAATCAGACACGGGGTTTCAGAGGCTGGGAATCAGACGGGGGAATCAAAGGCGGGGAATCAGAGCTGGGGAATCAGAGGCAGGGAATCAGAGTTGGGGATTCAGAGGCGTGGAATCAGATATGGGGAATCAGAGGTGGGGAATCAGAGGTGGTGAATCAGAGATGGGGAATCACAGGCTGGGAATCAGAGGCAGGGAATAGAACGCGGGGAATCAGAGGCAGGGAATCAGAGTTGGGGCATCAGAGGTTGGGAATTAGATATGGGGAAACAGAGGCGGGGAATCAGATGCGGGGAAACAGAGGCGGGAAATCAGATATGGGGAATCAGAGGTGGGGAATCAGAGGCAGGGAATCAGATGTGCGGAATCAGAGATGGGGAATCAGAGGCAGGGAATCAGAATCAGAAGCGGGGAATCAGAGGCCGGGAAACAGAGGCGGGGAAACAGATATGGGGAATCAGAGGTGGGGAATCAGAGGCAGGGAATTAGATTTGCGGAATCAGAGATGGAGAATCAGAAGCAGGGAATCAGAGGCCGGGAATCAGAGGCCGGAATCAGATGCCGGGAATAAGAGGCCGGGAATCAGAGGTGGGGAATCAGAGTCCGGGAATCAGAGATGGGGAATCAGAAGCGGGGAATGAGATATGGGGAATCAGAGGCGGGGAATCAGAGGCGGGGAAACAGAGGCGAGGAATCAGATATGGGGAATCAGAAGTGGCGAATCAAAGGCGATGAATCAGAGATGGGGAATCAGAGGTTGGGAATCAGAGGCAGGGAATCAGATGTGCGGAATCAGAGATGGGGAATCAGAGGCAGGGAATCAGAATCAGAAGCGGGGAATCAGAGGCCGGGAAACAGAGGCGGGGAATCATATATGGGGAATCAGAGGTGGGGAATCAGAGGCAGGGAATTAGATTTGCGGAATCAGAGATGGGGAATCAGAAGCAGGGAATCAGAGGCCGGGAATCAGAGGCCGGAATCAGATGCCGGGAATAAGAGGCCGGGAATCAGAGGTGGGGAATCAGAGTCCGGGAATCAGAGATGGGGATTCAGAGGCGGGGAATGAGATATGGGGTATCAGAGGCGGGGAATCAGAGGCGGGGAAACAGAGGCGGGGAATCAGATATGGGGAATCAGAGGTGGCGAATCAAAGGCGGTGAATCAGAGATGGGGAATCAGAGGCCGGGAATCAGAGGCAGGGATTCAATCACGGAAAATCAGAGGCGGGGAATCAGAGCTGGGGAATCAGAGGCGGGGAATCAGAGGCGGGGAAACAGAGGCGAGGAATCAGATATGGGGAATCAGAGGTGGGGAATCAGAGGCAGGTAATCAGATGTGCGGAATCAGAGATGGGGAATCAGAGGCAGGGAATCAGAATCAGAAGCGGGGAGTCAGAGACCGGGAATCAGAGGCCTGGAATCAGATGCTGGGAATAAGAGGCCGGGAATCAGAGGTGGGGAATCAGAGTCTGGGAATCAGTGATGTGGATTCAGAGGCGGGGAATGAGATATGGAGAATCAGAGGCGGGGAATCAGAGGCGGGGAAACAGAGGTGGGGAATCAGATATGGGGAATCAGAGGTGGCGAATCAAAGGCGGTGAATCAGAGATGGGGAATCAGAGGCGGGGAATCAGAGGCAGGGAATCAAACACGGGGAATCAGAGGCGTGGTATCAGAGCTGGGGAATCAGAGGCTGGGAATCAAAGTTGGGGAATCAGAGGCAGGGAATCAGATATGGGGAAACAGGGGCGGGGAATCAGAGGCGGGGAAACAGAGGCGGGGAATCAGATATGGGGAATCAGAGGCGGGGAATTAGAGTTGGGGAATCAGAGGCGGGGAATCAGAGGCGGGGAAACAGAGGCGGGGAATCAAACACGGGGAATCAGAGGTGGGGAATCAGAGGTTGGGAATCAGAGGCAGGGAATCGGAGGCGGGGAATCAGAGGCGGGGAATCAGAGGCAGGGAATCAGATGTGCGGAATCGGAGATGGGGAATCAGAGGCAGGGAATCAGAGGCGGGGAATCAGAGGCAGGGAATCAGAGGCCGGGAATCAGATATGGGGAAACAGAGGCAGGGAATCAGAGGCGGGGAAACAGAGGCTGGGAATCAGATATGGGGAATCAGAGGTGGGGAATCAGAGGTTGGGAATCAGAGGCAGGGAATCAGAGGCTTGGAATCAGATGCAGGGAATCAGATGCGGGGAATCAGAGGCGGGGAATCAGAGCTGGGGAATCAGAGGTGGGGAATCAGAGTTGGGGAATCAGAGGCGGGGACTTAGATATTGGGAAACAGAGGCGGGGAATCAGAGGCGGGGAAACAGAGAAGGGGAATCAGATATGGGGAATCAGAGATGGGGAATCAGAGGCAGGGAATCAGATGTGCGGAATCAGAGATGGGGAATCAAAGGCAGGGAATCAGAATCAGAAGCAGGGAATCAGAGGCCGGGAATCAGAGGCCGGAATCAGATGCCGGGAATAAGAGGCCGGGAATCAGAGGTGGGGAATCAGAGTCCGGGAATCAGAGATGGGGATTCAGAGGCGGGGAATGAGATATGGGGAATCAGAGGCGGGGAATCAGAGGCGGGGAAACAGAGGCGGGGAATCAGATATGGGGAATCAGAGGTGGCGAATCAAAGGCGGTGAATCAGAGATGGGGAATCAGAGGCAGGGAATCAGATGTGCGGAATCAGAGATGGGGAAACAGAGGTGGGGAATCAGAGGCTGTGAATCAGAGATGGGGAATCAGAGGCGGGGAATCAGAGGCAAGAAATCAGACACGGGGTTTCAGAGGCTGGGAATCAGACGGGGGAATCAAAGGCGGGGAATCAGAGGCGTGGAAACAGAGGCGGGGAATCAGATATGGGGAATCAGAGGTGGGGAATCAGAGGTTGGGAATCAGAGGCAGGGAATCAGAGGCTGGGAATCAGATGCAGGGAATCAGATGCGGGGATCAGAGGCGGGGAATGAGAGCTGGGGAATCAGAGGTGGGGAATCAGAGTTGGGGAATCAGAGGCGGGGACTTAGATATGGGGAAACAGAGGCGGGGAATCAGAGGTGGGGAAACAGAGGCGGGGAATCAGATATGGGGAATCAGAGGTGGGGAATCAGAGGCAGGGAATCAGATGTGCGGAATCAGAGATGGGGAATCAGAGGCAGGGAATCAGAATCAGAAGCAGGGAATAAGACGCGGGGAATCACAGGCGGGGAATCAGAGCTGGGGAAGCAGAGGCAGTGAATCAGAGGCGGGGAATCAGAGGCAGGGAATCGGATGTGCGGAATCAGAGATGGGGAATCAGAGGTGGGGAATCAGAGGCGGTGAATCAGACATGGGTAATCAGAGGCGGGGAATCAGAGGCAGGAAATCAGACACAGGGAATCAGAGGCGGGGAATCAGAGCTGGGAAATTAGAGGCAGGGAATCATAGTTGGGAATCAGAGGCGGGGAATCAGATATGGGGAAACAGAGGCGGGGAATCAGAGGCGGGCAAATAGAGGCGGGGCATCAGATATGGGGAAACAGAGGCGGGGAATCAGAGCTGGGGAATAAGAGGCGGGGACTCATAGTTGGGAATCAGAGGCGGGGAATCAGATATGGGGAAACAGAGGCGGGGAATCAGGGGCGGGGAAACAGAGGCGGGAAATCAGATATGGGGAATCGGATGTGGGGAATCAGAGGCGGGGAATCAGAGCTGTGGAATCAGAGGCGGGGAATCAGAGTTGGGGCATCAGAGGTGGGGAATTAGATATGGGGAAACAGAGGCGGGGAATCAGAGGTGGGGAAACAGAGGCGGGGAATCAGATATGGGGAATCAGAGGTGGGGAATCAGAGGCAGGTAATCAGATGTGCGGAATCAGAGATGGGGAATCAGAGGCAGGGAATCAGAATCAGAAGCGGGGAGTTAGAGGACGGGAATCAGAGGCCTGGAATCAGATGCTGGGAATAAGAGGCCGGGAATCAGAGGTGGGGAATCAGAGTCTGGGAATCAGAGATGGGGAGTCAGAGGCGGGGAATGAGATATGGAGAATCAGAGGCGGGGAATCAGATGCGGGGAAACAGAGGTGGGGAATCAGATATGGGGAATCAGAGGTGGCGAATCAAAGGCGGTGAATCAGAGATGGGGAATCAGAGGCGGGGAATCAGAGGCAGGGAATCAAACACGGGGAATCAGAGGCGGGGAATCAGAGCTGGGGAATCAGAGGCTGGGAATCAAAGTTGGGGAATCAGAGGCAGGGAATCAGATATGGGGAAACAGGGGCGGGGAATCAGAGGCGGGGAAACAGAGGCAGGGAATCAGATATGGGGAATCAGAGGTGGGGAATTAGAGTTGGGGAATCAGAGGCGGGGAATCAGAGGCGGGGAAACAGAGGCGGGGAATCAAACACGGGGAATCAGAGGTGGGGAATCAGAGGTTGGGAATCAGATGCAGGGAATCAGAGGTGGGGAATCAGAGGCGGGGAATCAGAGGCAGGGAATCAGATGTGCGGAATCGGAGATGGGGAATCAGAGGCAGGGAATCAGAGGCGGGGAATCAGAGGCAGGGAATCAGAGGCCGGGAATCAGATATGGGGAAACAGAGGCGGGGAAACAGAGGCTGGGGATCAGATATGTGGAATCAGAGGTGGGGTATCAGAGGTTGGGAATCAGAGGCAGGGAATCAGAGGCTTGGAATCAGATGCAGGGAATCAGATGCGGGGAATCAGAGGCGGGGAATCAGAGCAGGGGAATCAGATGCTGGGAATCAAAGTTGGGGAATCAGAGGCAGGGAATCAGAGGCAGGGAATTAGATTTGCGGAATCAGAGATGGGGAATCAGAAGCAGGGAATCAGAGGCCGGGAATCAGAGGCCGGAATCAGATGCCGGGAATAAGAGGCCGGGAATCAGAGGTGGGGAATCAGAGTCCGGGAATCAGAGATGGGGAATCAGAAGCGGGGAATGAGATATGGGGAATCAGAGGCGGGGAATCAGAGGCGGGGAAACAGAGGCGAGGAATCAGATATGGGGAATCAGAGGTGGCGAATCAAAGGCGATGAATCAGAGATGGGGAATCAGAGGTTGGGAATCAGAGGCAGGGAATCAGATGTGCGGAATCAGAGATGGGGAATCAGAGGCAGGGAATCAGAATCAGAAGCGGGGAATCAGAGGCCGGGAAACAGAGGCGGGGAATCATATATGGGGAATCAGAGGTGGGGAATCAGAGGCAGGGAATTAGATTTGCGGAATCAGAGATGGGGAATCAGAAGCAGGGAATCAGAGGCCGGGAATCAGAGGCCGGAATCAGATGCCGGGAATAAGAGGCCGGGAATCAGAGGTGGGGAATTAGAGTCCGGGAATCAGAGATGGGGATTCAGAGGCGGGGAATGAGATATGGGGAATCAGAGGCGGGGAATCAGAGGCGGGGAAACAGAGGCGGGGAATCAGATATGGGGAATCAGAGGTGGCGAATCAAAGGCGGTGAATCAGAGATGGGGAATCAGAGGCCGGGAATCAGAGGCAGGGATTCAAACACGGAAAATCAGAGGCGGGGAATCAGAGCTGGGGAATCAGAGGCGGGGAATCAGAGGCGGGGAAACAGAGGCGAGGAATCAGATATGGGGAATCAGAGGTGGGGAATCAGAGGCAGGTAATCAGATGTGCGGAATCAGAGATGGGGAATCAGAGGCAGGGAATCAGAATCAGAAGCGGGGAGTCAGAGACCGGGAATCAGAGGCCTGGAATCAGATGCTGGGAATAAGAGGCCGGGAATCAGAGGTGGGGAATCAGAGTCTGGGAATCAGTGATGTGGATTCAGAGGCGGGGAATCAGAGATGGGGAATCAGAGGCGGGGAATCAGAGGCAGGGAATCAAACACGGGGAATCAGAGGCGTGGTATCAGAGCTGGGGAATCAGAGGCTGGGAATCAAAGTTGGGGAATCAGAGGCAGGGAATCAGATATGGGGAAACAGGGGCGGGGAATCAGAGGCGGGGAAACAGAGGCGGGGAATCAGAGCTGGGGAATAAGAGGCGGGGACTCATAGTTGGGAATCAGAGGCGGGGAATCAGATATGGGGAAACAGAGGCGGGGAATCAGGGGCGGGGAAACAGAGGCGGGAAATCAGATATGGGGAATCGGATGTGGGGAATCAGAGGCGGGGAATCAGAGCTGTGGAATCAGAGGCGGGGAATCAGAGTTGGGGAATCAGAGGCGGGGAATCAGAGGCGGGGAAACAGAGGCGAGGAATCAGATATGGGGAATCAGAGGTGGAGAATCAAAGGCGGTGAATCAGAGATGGGGAATCAGAGGCGGGGAATCAGAGGCAGGGAATCAAACACGGGGAATCAGAGGCGGGGAATCAGAGCTGGGGAATCAGAGGCGGGGAATCAGAGCTGGGGAATCAGAGGCGGGGAATCAGAGGCGGGTAAACAGAGGCGGGGAATCAGATATGGGGAATCAGAGGTGGCGAATCAAAGGCGGTGAATCAGAGATGGGGAATCAGAGGCAGGGAATCAGAGTTGGGGATTCAGAGGCGTGGAATCAGACACGGGGTTTCAGAGGCTGGGAATCAGACGGGGGAATCAAAGGCGGGGAATCAGAGCTGGGGAATCAGAGGCAGGGAATCAGAGTTGGGGATTCAGAGGCGTGGAATCAGATATGGGGAATCAGAGGTGGGGAATCAGAGGTGGTGAATCAGAGATGGGGAATCACAGGCTGGGAATCAGAGGCAGGGAATAGAACGCGGGGAATCAGAGGCAGGGAATCAGAGTTGGGGCATCAGAGGTTGGGAATTAGATATGGGGAAACAGAGGCGGGGAATCAGAGGCGGGGAAACAGAGGCGGGAAATCAGATATGGGGAATCAGAGGTGGGGAATCAGAGGCAGGGAATCAGATGTGCGGAATCAGAGATGGGGAATCAGAGGCAGGGAATCAGAATCAGAAGCGGGGAATCAGAGGCCGGGAAACAGAGGCGGGGAAACAGATATGGGGAATCAGAGGTGGGGAATCAGAGGCAGGGAATTAGATTTGCGGAATCAGAGATGGAGAATCAGAAGCAGGGAATCAGAGGCCGGGAATCAGAGGCCGGAATCAGATGCCGGGAATAAGAGGCCGGGAATCAGAGGTGGGGAATCAGAGTCCGGGAATCAGAGATGGGGAATCAGAAGCGGGGAATGAGATATGGGGAATCAGAGGCGGGGAATCAGAGGCGGGGAAACAGAGGCGAGGAATCAGATATGGGGAATCAGAGGTGGCGAATCAAAGGCGATGAATCAGAGATGGGGAATCAGAGGTTGGGAATCAGAGGCAGGGAATCAGATGTGCGGAATCAGAGATGGGGAATCAGAGTTAGGGAATCAGAATCAGAAGCGGGGAATCAGAGGCCGGGAAACAGAGGCGGGGAATCATATATGGGGAATCAGAGGTGGGGAATCAGAGGCAGGGAATTAGATTTGCGGAATCAGAGATGGGGAATCAGAAGCAGGGAATCAGAGGCCGGGAATCAGAGGCCGGAATCAGATGCCGGGAATAAGAGGCCGGGAATCAGAGGTGGGGAATCAGAGTCCGGGAATCAGAGATGGGGATTCAGAGGCGGGGAATGAGATATGGGGTATCAGAGGCGGGGAATCAGAGGCGGGGAAACAGAGGCGGGGAATCAGATATGGGGAATCAGAGGTGGCGAATCAAAGGCGGTGAATCAGAGATGGGGAATCAGAGGCCGGGAATCAGAGGCAGGGATTCAATCACGGAAAATCAGAGGCGGGGAATCAGAGCTGGGGAATCAGAGGCGGGGAATCAGAGGCGGGGAAACAGAGGCGAGGAATCAGATATGGGGAATCAGAGGTGGGGAATCAGAGGCAGGTAATCAGATGTGCGGAATCAGAGATGGGGAATCAGAGGCAGGGAATCAGAATCAGAAGCGGGGAGTCAGAGACCGGGAATCAGAGGCCTGGAATCAGATGCTGGGAATAAGAGGCCGGGAATCAGAGGTGGGGAATCAGAGTCTGGGAATCAGTGATGTGGATTCAGAGGCGGGGAATGAGATATGGAGAATCAGAGGCGGGGAATCAGAGGCGGGGAAACAGAGGTGGGGAATCAGATATGGGGAATCAGAGGTGGCGAATCAAAGGCGGTGAATCAGAGATGGGGAATCAGAGGCGGGGAATCAGAGGCAGGGAATCAAACACGGGGAATCAGAGGCGTGGTATCAGAGCTGGGGAATCAGAGGCTGGGAATCAAAGTTGGGGAATCAGAGGCAGGGAATCAGATATGGGGAAACAGGGGCGGGGAATCAGAGGCGGGGAAACAGAGGCGGGGAATCAGATATGGGGAATCAGAGGCGGGGAATTAGAGTTGGGGAATCAGAGGCGGGGAATCAGAGGCGGGGAAACAGAGGCGGGGAATCAAACACGGGGAATCAGAGGTGGGGAATCAGAGGTTGGGAATCAGAGGCAGGGAATCGGAGGCGGGGAATCAGAGGCGGGGAATCAGAGGCAGGGAATCAGATGTGCGGAATCGGAGATGGGGAATCAGAGGCAGGGAATCAGAGGCGGGGAATCAGAGGCAGGGAATCAGAGGCCGGGAATCAGATATGGGGAAACAGAGGCAGGGAATCAGAGGCGGGGAAACAGAGGCTGGGAATCAGATATGGGGAATCAGAGGTGGGGAATCAGAGGTTGGGAATCAGAGGCAGGGAATCAGAGGCTTGGAATCAGATGCAGGGAATCAGATGCGGGGAATCAGAGGCGGGGAATCAGAGCTGGGGAATCAGAGGTGGGGAATCAGAGTTGGGGAATCAGAGGCGGGGACTTAGATATTGGGAAACAGAGGCGGGGAATCAGAGGCGGGGAAACAGAGAAGGGGAATCAGATATGGGGAATCAGAGATGGGGAATCAGAGGCAGGGAATCAGATGTGCGGAATCAGAGATGGGGAATCAAAGGCAGGGAATCAGAATCAGAAGCAGGGAATCAGAGGCCGGGAATCAGAGGCCGGAATCAGATGCCGGGAATAAGAGGCCGGGAATCAGAGGTGGGGAATCAGAGTCCGGGAATCAGAGATGGGGATTCAGAGGCGGGGAATGAGATATGGGGAATCAGAGGCGGGGAATCAGAGGCGGGGAAACAGAGGCGGGGAATCAGATATGGGGAATCAGAGGTGGCGAATCAAAGGCGGTGAATCAGAGATGGGGAATCAGAGGCAGGGAATCAGATGTGCGGAATCAGAGATGGGGAAACAGAGGTGGGGAATCAGAGGCTGTGAATCAGAGATGGGGAATCAGAGGCGGGGAATCAGAGGCAAGAAATCAGACACGGGGTTTCAGAGGCTGGGAATCAGACGGGGGAATCAAAGGCGGGGAATCAGAGGCGTGGAAACAGAGGCGGGGAATCAGATATGGGGAATCAGAGGTGGGGAATCAGAGGTTGGGAATCAGAGGCAGGGAATCAGAGGCTGGGAATCAGATGCAGGGAATCAGATGCGGGGATCAGAGGCGGGGAATGAGAGCTGGGGAATCAGAGGTGGGGAATCAGAGTTGGGGAATCAGAGGCGGGGACTTAGATATGGGGAAACAGAGGCGGGGAATCAGAGGTGGGGAAACAGAGGCGGGGAATCAGATATGGGGAATCAGAGGTGGGGAATCAGAGGCAGGGAATCAGATGTGCGGAATCAGAGATGGGGAATCAGAGGCAGGGAATCAGAATCAGAAGCAGGGAATAAGACGCGGGGAATCACAGGCGGGGAATCAGAGCTGGGGAAGCAGAGGCAGTGAATCAGAGGCGGGGAATCAGAGGCAGGGAATCGGATGTGCGGAATCAGAGATGGGGAATCAGAGGTGGGGAATCAGAGGCGGTGAATCAGACATGGGTAATCAGAGGCGGGGAATCAGAGGCAGGAAATCAGACACAGGGAATCAGAGGCGGGGAATCAGAGCTGGGAAATTAGAGGCAGGGAATCATAGTTGGGAATCAGAGGCGGGGAATCAGATATGGGGAAACAGAGGCGGGGAATCAGAGGCGGGCAAATAGAGGCGGGGCATCAGATATGGGGAAACAGAGGCGGGGAATCAGAGCTGGGGAATAAGAGGCGGGGACTCATAGTTGGGAATCAGAGGCGGGGAATCAGATATGGGGAAACAGAGGCGGGGAATCAGGGGCGGGGAAACAGAGGCGGGAAATCAGATATGGGGAATCGGATGTGGGGAATCAGAGGCGGGGAATCAGAGCTGTGGAATCAGAGGCGGGGAATCAGAGTTGGGGCATCAGAGGTGGGGAATTAGATATGGGGAAACAGAGGCGGGGAATCAGAGGTGGGGAAACAGAGGCGGGGAATCAGATATGGGGAATCAGAGGTGGGGAATCAGAGGCAGGTAATCAGATGTGCGGAATCAGAGATGGGGAATCAGAGGCAGGGAATCAGAATCAGAAGCGGGGAGTTAGAGGACGGGAATCAGAGGCCTGGAATCAGATGCTGGGAATAAGAGGCCGGGAATCAGAGGTGGGGAATCAGAGTCCGGCAATCAGAGATGGGGAGTCAGAGGCGGGGAATGAGATATGGAGAATCAGAGGCGGGGAATCAGATGCGGGGAAACAGAGGTGGGGAATCAGATATGGGGAATCAGAGGTGGCGAATCAAAGGCGGTGAATCAGAGATGGGGAATCAGAGGCGGGGAATCAGAGGCAGGGAATCAAACACGGGGAATCAGAGGCGGGGAATCAGAGCTGGGGAATCAGAGGCTGGGAATCAAAGTTGGGGAATCAGAGGCAGGGAATCAGATATGGGGAAACAGGGGCGGGGAATCAGAGGCGGGGAAACAGAGGCAGGGAATCAGATATGGGGAATCAGAGGTGGGGAATTAGAGTTGGGGAATCAGAGGCGGGGAATCAGAGGCGGGGAAACAGAGGCGGGGAATCAAACACGGGGAATCAGAGGTGGGGAATCAGAGGTTGGGAATCAGATGCAGGGAATCAGAGGTGGGGAATCAGAGGCGGGGAATCAGAGGCAGGGAATCAGATGTGCGGAATTGGAGATGGGGAATCAGAGGCAGGGAATCAGAGGCGGGGAATCAGAGGCAGGGAATCAGAGGCCGGGAATCAGATATGGGGAAACAGAGGCGGGGAAACAGAGGCTGGGGATCAGATATGTGGAATCAGAGGTGGGGTATCAGAGGTTGGGAATCAGAGGCAGGGAATCAGAGGCTTGGAATCAGATGCAGGGAATCAGATGCGGGGAATCAGAGGCGGGGAATCAGAGCAGGGGAATCAGATGCTGGGAATCAAAGTTGGGGAATCAGAGGCAGGGAATCAGAGGCAGGGAATTAGATTTGCGGAATCAGAGATGGGGAATCAGAAGCAGGGAATCAGAGGCCGGGAATCAGAGGCCGGAATCAGATGCCGGGAATAAGAGGCCGGGAATCAGAGGTGGGGAATCAGAGTCCGGGAATCAGAGATGGGGAATCAGAAGCGGGGAATGAGATATGGGGAATCAGAGGCGGGGAATCAGAGGCGGGGAAACAGAGGCGAGGAATCAGATATGGGGAATCAGAGGTGGCGAATCAAAGGCGATGAATCAGAGATGGGGAATCAGAGGTTGGGAATCAGAGGCAGGGAATCAGATGTGCGGAATCAGAGATGGGGAATCAGAGGCAGGGAATCAGAATCAGAAGCGGGGAATCAGAGGCCGGGAAACAGAGGCGGGGAATCATATATGGGGAATCAGAGGTGGGGAATCAGAGGCAGGGAATTAGATTTGCGGAATCAGAGATGGGGAATCAGAAGCAGGGAATCAGAGGCCGGGAATCAGAGGCCGGAATCAGATGCCGGGAATAAGAGGCCGGGAATCAGAGGTGGGGAATCAGAGTCCGGGAATCAGAGATGGGGATTCAGAGGCGGGGAATGAGATATGGGGAATCAGAGGCGGGGAATCAGAGGCGGGGAAACAGAGGCGGGGAATCAGATATGGGGAATCAGAGGTGGCGAATCAAAGGCGGTGAATCAGAGATGGGGAATCAGAGGCCGGGAATCAGAGGCAGGGATTCAAACACGGAAAATCAGAGGCGGGGAATCAGAGCTGGGGAATCAGAGGCGGGGAATCAGAGGCGGGGAAACAGAGGCGAGGAATCAGATATGGGGAATCAGAGGTGGGGAATCAGAGGCAGGTAATCAGATGTGCGGAATCAGAGATGGGGAATCAGAGGCAGGGAATCAGAATCAGAAGCGGGGAGTCAGAGACCGGGAATCAGAGGCCTGGAATCAGATGCTGGGAATAAGAGGCCGGGAATCAGAGGTGGGGAATCAGAGTCTGGGAATCAGTGATGTGGATTCAGAGGCGGGGAATGAGATATGGAGAATCAGAGGCGGGGAATCAGAGGCGGGGAAACAGAGGTGGGGAATCAGATATGGGGAATCAGAGGTGGCGAATCAAAGGCGGTGAATCAGAGATGGGGAATCAGAGGCGGGGAATCAGAGGCGGGGAATCAAACACGGGGAATCAGAGGCGTGGTATCAGAGCTGGGGAATCAGAGGCTGGGAATCAAAGTTGGGGAATCAGAGGCAGGGAATCAGATATGGGGAAACAGGGGCGGGGAATCAGAGGCGGGGAAACAGAGGCGGGGAATCAGAGCTGGGGAATAAGAGGCGGGGACTCATAGTTGGGAATCAGAGGCGGGGAATCAGATATGGGGAAACAGAGGCGGGGAATCAGGGGCGGGGAAACAGAGGCGGGAAATCAGATATGGGGAATCGGATGTGGGGAATCAGAGGCGGGGAATCAGAGCTGTGGAATCAGAGGCGGGGAATCAGAGTTGGGGCATCAGAGGTGGGGAATTAGATATGGGGAAACAGAGGCGGGGAATCAGAGGTGGGGAAACAGAGGCGGGGAATCAGATATGGGGAATCAGAGGTGGGGAATCAGAGGCAGGTAATCAGATGTGCGGAATCAGAGATGGGGAATCAGAGGCAGGGAATCAGAATCAGAAGCGGGGAGTTAGAGGACGGGAATCAGAGGCCTGGAATCAGATGCTGGGAATAAGAGGCCGGGAATCAGAGGTGGGGAATCAGAGTCCGGGAATCAGAGATGGGGAGTCAGAGGCGGGGAATGAGATATGGAGAATCAGAGGCGGGGAATCAGATGCGGGGAAACAGAGGTGGGGAATCAGATATGGGGAATCAGAGGTGGCGAATCAAAGGCGGTGAATCGGAGATGGGGAATCAGAGGCGGGGAATCAGAGGCAGGGAATCAAACACGGGGAATCAGAGGCGGGGAATCAGAGCTGGGGAATCAGAGGCTGGGAATCAAAGTTGGGGAATCAGAGGCAGGGAATCAGATATGGGGAAACAGGGGCGGGGAATCAGAGGCGGGGAAACAGAGGCAGGGAATCAGATATGGGGAATCAGAGGTGGGGAATTAGAGTTGGGGAATCAGAGGCGGGGAATCAGAGGCGGGGAAACAGAGGCGGGGAATCAAACACGGGGAATCAGAGGTGGGGAATCAGAGGTTGGGAATCAGATGCAGGGAATCAGAGGTGGGGAATCAGAGGCGGGGAATCAGAGGCAGGGAATCAGATGTGCGGAATCGGAGATGGGGAATCAGAGGCAGGGAATCAGAGGCGGGGAATCAGAGGCAGGGAATCAGAGGCCGGGAATCAGATATGGGGAAACAGAGGCGGGGAAACAGAGGCTGGGGATCAGATATGGGGAATCAGAGGTGGGGTATCAGAGGTTGGGAATCAGAGGCAGGGAATCAGAGGCTTGGAATCAGATGCAGGGAATCAGATGCGGGGAATCAGAGGCGGGGAATCAGAGCAGGGGAATCAGATGCTGGGAATCAAAGTTGGGGAATCAGAGGCAGGGAATCAGAGGCAGGGAATTAGATTTGCGGAATCAGAGATGGGGAATCAGAAGCAGGGAATCAGAGGCCGGGAATCAGAGGCCGGAATCAGATGCCGGGAATACGAGGCCGGGAATCAGAGGTGGGGAATCAGAGTCCGGGAATCAGAGATGGGGAATCAGAAGCGGGGAATGAGATATGGGGAATCAGAGGCGGGGAATCAGAGGCGGGGAAACAGAGGCGAGGAATCAGATATGGGGAATCAGAGGTGGCGAATCAAAGGCGATGAATCAGAGATGGGGAATCAGAGGTTGGGAATCAGAGGCAGGGAATCAGATGTGCGGAATCAGAGATGGGGAATCAGAGGCAGGGAATCAGAATCAGAAGCGGGGAATCAGAGGCCGGGAAACAGAGGCGGGGAATCATATATGGGGAATCAGAGGTGGGGAATCAGAGGCAGGGAATTAGATTTGCGGAATCAGAGATGGGGAATCAGAAGCAGGGAATCAGAGGCCGGGAATCAGAGGCCGGAATCAGATGCCGGGAATAAGAGGCCGGGAATCAGAGGTGGGGAATCAGAGTCCGGGAATCAGAGATGGGGATTCAGAGGCGGGGAATGAGATATGGGGAATCAGAGGCGGGGAATCAGAGGCGGGGAAACAGAGGCGGGGAATCAGATATGGGGAATCAGAGGTGGCGAATCAAAGGCGGTGAATCAGAGATGGGGAATCAGAGGCCGGGAATCAGAGGCAGGGATTCAAACACGGAAAATCAGAGGCGGGGAATCAGAGCTGGGGAATCAGAGGCGGGGAATCAGAGGCGGGGAAACAGAGGCGAGGAATCAGATATGGGGAATCAGAGGTGGGGAATCAGAGGCAGGTAATCAGATGTGCGGAATCAGAGATGGGGAATCAGAGGCAGGGAATCAGAATCAGAAGCGGGGAGTCAGAGACCGGGAATCAGAGGCCTGGAATCAGATGCTGGGAATAAGAGGCCGGGAATCAGAGGTGGGGAATCAGAGTCTGGGAATCAGTGATGTGGATTCAGAGGCGGGGAATGAGATATGGAGAATCAGAGGCGGGGAATCAGAGGCGGGGAAACAGAGGTGGGGAATCAGATATGGGGAATCAGAGGTGGCGAATCAAAGGCGGTGAATCAGAGATGGGGAATCAGAGGCGGGGAATCAGAGGCAGGGAATCAAACACGGGGAATCAGAGGCGTGGTATCAGAGCTGGGGAATCAGAGGCTGGGAATCAAAGTTGGGGAATCAGAGGCAGGGAATCAGATATGGGGAAACAGGGGCGGGGAATCAGAGGCGGGGAAACAGAGGCGGGGAATCAGATATGGGGAATCAGAGGCGGGGAATTAGAGTTGGGGAATCAGAGGCGGGGAATCAGAGGCGGGGAAACAGAGGCGGGGAATCAAACACGGGGAATCAGAGGTGGGGAATCAGAGGTTGGGAATCAGAGGCAGGGAATCGGAGGCGGGGAATCAGAGGCGGGGAATCAGAGGCAGGGAATCAGATGTGCGGAATCGGAGATGGGGAATCAGAGGCAGGGAATCAGAGGCGGGGAATCAGAGGCAGGGAATCAGAGGCCGGGAATCAGATATGGGGAAACAGAGGCAGGGAATCAGAGGCGGGGAAACAGAGGCTGGGAATCAGATATGGGGAATCAGAGGTGGGGAATCAGAGGTTGGGAATCAGAGGCAGGGAATCAGAGGCTTGGAATCAGATGCAGGGAATCAGATGCGGGGAATCAGAGGCGGGGAATCAGAGCTGGGGAATCAGAGGTGGGGAATCAGAGTTGGGGAATCAGAGGCGGGGACTTAGATATTGGGAAACAGAGGCGGGGAATCAGAGGCGGGGAAACAGAGAAGGGGAATCAGATATGGGGAATCAGAGATGGGGAATCAGAGGCAGGGAATCAGATGTGCGGAATCAGAGATGGGGAATCAAAGGCAGGGAATCAGAATCAGAAGCAGGGAATCAGAGGCCGGGAATCAGAGGCCGGAATCAGATGCCGGGAATAAGAGGCCGGGAATCAGAGGTGGGGAATCAGAGTCCGGGAATCAGAGATGGGGATTCAGAGGCGGGGAATGAGATATGGGGAATCAGAGGCGGGGAATCAGAGGCGGGGAAACAGAGGCGGGGAATCAGATATGGGGAATCAGAGGTGGCGAATCAAAGGCGGTGAATCAGAGATGGGGAATCAGAGGCAGGGAATCAGATGTGCGGAATCAGAGATGGGGAATCAGAGGTGGGGAATCAGAGGCTGTGAATCAGAGATGGGGAATCAGAGGCGGGGAATCAGAGGCAAGAAATCAGACACGGGGTTTCAGAGGCTGGGAATCAGACGGGGGAATCAAAGGCGGGGAATCAGAGGCGTGGAAACAGAGGCGGGGAATCAGATATGGGGAATCAGAGGTGGGGAATCAGAGGTTGGGAATCAGAGGCAGGGAATCAGAGGCTGGGAATCAGATGCAGGGAATCAGATGCGGGGATCAGAGGCGGGGAATGAGAGCTGGGGAATCAGAGGTGGGGAATCAGAGTTGGGGAATCAGAGGCGGGGACTTAGATATGGGGAAACAGAGGCGGGGAATCAGAGGTGGGGAAACAGAGGCGGGGAATCAGATATGGGGAATCAGAGGTGGGGAATCAGAGGCAGGGAATCAGATGTGCGGAATCAGAGATGGGGAATCAGAGGCAGGGAATCAGAATCAGAAGCAGGGAATAAGACGCGGGGAATCACAGGCGGGGAATCAGAGCTGGGGAAGCAGAGGCAGTGAATCAGAGGCGGGGAATCAGAGGCAGGGAATCGGATGTGCGGAATCAGAGATGGGGAATCAGAGGTGGGGAATCAGAGGCGGTGAATCAGACATGGGTAATCAGAGGCGGGGAATCAGAGGCAGGAAATCAGACACAGGGAATCAGAGGCGGGGAATCAGAGCTGGGAAATTAGAGGCAGGGAATCATAGTTGGGAATCAGAGGCGGGGAATCAGATATGGGGAAACAGAGGCGGGGAATCAGAGGCGGGCAAATAGAGGCGGGGCATCAGATATGGGGAAACAGAGGCGGGGAATCAGAGCTGGGGAATAAGAGGCGGGGACTCATAGTTGGGAATCAGAGGCGGGGAATCAGATATGGGGAAACAGAGGCGGGAAATCAGGGGCGGGGAAACAGAGGCGGGGAATCAGATATGGGGAATCGGATGTGGGGAATCAGAGGCGGGGAATCAGAGCTGTGGAATCAGAGGCGGGGAATCAGAGTTGGGGCATCAGAGGTGGGGAATTAGATATGGGGAAACAGAGGCGGGGAATCAGAGGTGGGGAAACAGAGGCGGGGAATCAGATATGGGGAATCAGAGGTGGGGAATCAGAGGCAGGTAATCAGATGTGCGGAATCAGAGATGGGGAATCAGAGGCAGGGAATCAGAATCAGAAGCGGGGAGTTAGAGGACGGGAATCAGAGGCCTGGAATCAGATGCTGGGAATAAGAGGCCGGGAATCAGAGGTGGGGAATCAGAGTCCGGGAATCAGAGATGGGGAGTCAGAGGCGGGGAATGAGATATGGAGAATCAGAGGCGGGGAATCAGATGCGGGGAAACAGAGGTGGGGAATCAGATATGGGGAATCAGAGGTGGCGAATCAAAGGCAGTGAATCAGAGATGGGGAATCAGAGGCGGGGAATCAGAGGCAGGGAATCAAACACGGGGAATCAGAGGCGGGGAATCAGAGCTGGGGAATCAGAGGCTGGGAATCAAAGTTGGGGAATCAGAGGCAGGGAATCAGATATGGGGAAACAGGGGCGGGGAATCAGAGGCGGGGAAACAGAGGCAGGGAATCAGATATGGGGAATCAGAGGTGGGGAATTAGAGTTTGGGAATCAGAGGCGGGGAATCAGAGGCGGGGAAACAGAGGCGGGGAATCAAACACGGGGAATCAGAGGTGGGGAATCAGAGGTTGGGAATCAGATGCAGGGAATCAGAGGTGGGGAATCAGAGGCGGGGAATCAGAGGCAGGGAATCAGATGTGCGGAATCGGAGATGGGGAATCAGAGGCAGGGAATCAGAGGCGGGGAATCAGAGGCAGGGAATCAGAGGCCGGGAATCAGATATGGGGAAACAGAGGCGGGGAAACAGAGGCTGGGGATCAGATATGGGGAATCAGAGGTGGGGTATCAGAGGTTGGGAATCAGAGGCAGGGAATCAGAGGCTTGGAATCAGATGCAGGGAATCAGATGCGGGGAATCAGAGGCGGGGAATCAGAGCAGGGGAATCAGATGCTGGGAATCAAAGTTGGGGAATCAGAGGCAGGGAATCAGATATGGGGAAACAGGGGTGGGGAATCAGAGGCGGGGAATCAGATATGGGGAATCAGAGGCGGGGAATTAGAGTTGGGGAATCAGAGGCGGGGAATCAGAGGCGGGGAAACAGAGGCGGGGAATCAAACACGGGGAATCAGAGGTGGGTAATCAGAGGTTGGGAATCAGAGGCAGGGAATCAGAGGCGGGGAATCAGAGGCGGGGAATCAGAGGCAGGGAATCAGAGGCGGGGAATCAGAGGCGGGGAACCAGAGGCCGGGAATCAGATATGGGGAAACAGAGGCGGGGAATCAGAGGCGGGGAAACAGAGGCTGGGAATCAGATATGGGGAATCAGAGGTGGGGAATCAGAGGTTGGGAATCAGAGGCAGGGAATAAGAGGCTTGGAATCAGATGCAGGGAATCAGATGCGGGGAATCAGAGGCGGGGAATCAGAGCTGGGGAATCAGAGGTGGGGAATTAGAGTTGGGGAATCAGAGGCGGGGACTTAGATATTGGGAAACAGAGGCGGGGAATCAGAGGCGGGGAAACAGAGGTGGGGAATCAGATATGGGGAATCAGAGATGGGGAATCAGAGGCAGGGAAACAGAATCAGAAGCAGGGAATCAGAGGTGGGGAATCAGAGTCCGGGAATCAGAGATGGGGATTCAGAGGCGGGGAATGAGATATGGGGAATCAGAGGCGGGGAATCAGAGGCGGGGAAACAGAGGTGGGGAATCAGATATCGGGAATCAGAGGTGGCGAATCAAAGGCGGTGAATCAGAGATGGGGAATCAGAGGCCGGGAATCAGAGGCAGGGAATCAAACACGGGGAATCAGAGGCGGGGAATCATAGCTGGCGAATCAGAGGCGGGGAATCAGATGTGGGGAATCAGAGGCCGGGAATCAGATATTGGGAATCAGAGGTGGGGAATCAGAGGCGGGGAAACTGAGGCGGGGATTTAGATATGGGGTATCAGAGGTGGGGAATCAGAGGTTGTGAATCAGAGATGGGGAATCAGAGGCGGGGAATCAGATGCAGGGAATCAGATGCGGGGAATCAGAGGCGGGGAATCAGAGCTGGGGAATCAGAGGTGGGGAATTAGATTTGGGGAATCAGAGGCGGGGACTTAGATATTGGGAAACAGAGGCGGGGAATCAGAGGCGGGGAAACAGAGGCGGGGAATCAGATATGGGGAATCAGAGATGGGGAATCAGAGGCAGGGAATCAGATGTGCGGAATCAGAGATGGGGAATTAAAGGCAGGGAATCAGAATCAGAAGCAGGGAATCAGAGGTGGGGAATCAGAGTCCGGGAATCAGAGATGGGGATTCAGAGGCGGGGAATGAGATATGGGGAATCAGAGGAGGGGAATAAGAGGCGGGGAAACAGAGGCGGGTATCAGATATGGGGAATCAGAGGTGGCGAATCAAAGGCGGTGAATCAGAGATGGGGAATCAGAGGCCGGGAATCAGAGGCAGGGAATCAAACACGGGGAATCAGAGGCGGGGAATCATAGCTGGCGAATCAAAGGTGGGGAATCAGAGGTGGGGAATCAGAGGCGGGGAATCAGATATTGGGAATCAGAGGTGGGGAATCAGAGGCGGGGAAACAGAGGTGGGGAATCAGATATGGGGTATCAGAGGTGGGGAATCAGAGGTTGTGAATCAGAGATGGGGAATCAGAGGCGGGGAATCAGAGGCCGGTAATCAGACGCGGGGAATCAGAGGCGGGGAATCAGAGCTGGGAAATTAGAGGCAGGGAATCAGAGTTGGGGATTCAGAGGCGGGGAATCAGATATGGGGAAACAGAGGCGGGGAATCAGATGCAGGCAAATAGAGGCGGGGATCAGATATGGGGAAACAGAGGCGGGGAATCAGAGGCGGGGAAACAGAGGCTGGGAATCAGATATGGGGAATCAGAGGTGGGGAATCAGAGGTTGGGAATCAGAGGCTGGGAATCAGAGGCGGGGAATCAGAGCTGGGGAATCAGAGGTGGGGAATCAAAGTTGGGGAATCAGAGGCGGGGACTTAGATATGGGGAAACAGAGGCGGGGAATCAGAGGCGGGGAAACAGAGGCGGGGAATCAGATATGGGGAACCAGAGGTGGGGAATCAGAGGCGGGGAAACAGAGGCGGGGAATCAGATATGGGGTATCAGAGGTGGGGAATCAGAGGTTGTGAATCAGAGATGGGGAATCAGAGGCGGGGAATCAGAGGCCGGTAATCAGACGCGGGGAATCAAAGGCGGGGAATCAGAGCTGGGAAATTAGAGGCAGGGAATCAGAGTTGGGGATTCAGAGGCGGGGAATCAGATATGGGGAAACAGAGGCGGGGAATCAGATGCAGGCAAATAGAGGCGGGGATCAGATATGGGGAAACAGAGGCGGGGAATCAGAGGCGGGGAAACAGAGGCGGGGAATGAGATATGGGGAATCAGAGGTGGGGAATCAGAGGTTGGGAATCAGAGGCTGGGAATCAGAGGCGGGGAATCAGAGCTGGGGAATCAGAGGTGGGGAATCAAAGTTGGGGAATCAGAGGCGGGGACTTAGATATGGGGAAACAGAGGCGGGGAATCAGAGGCGGGGAAACAGAGGCGGGGAATCAGATATGGGGAATCAGAGGTGGGGAATCAGAGGCAGGGAATTAGATTTGCGGAATCAGAGATGGGGAATCAGAAGCAGGGAATCAGAGGCCGGGAATCAGAGGCCGGAATCAGATGCCGGGAATAAGAGGCCGGGAATGAGAGGTGGGGAATCAGAGTCCGGGAATCAGAGATGGGGAATCAGAGGCGGGGAATGAGATATGGGGAATCAGAGGCGGGGAATCAGAGGCGGGGAAACAGAGGCGAGGAATCAGATATGGGGAATCAGAGGTGGCGAATCAAAGGCGGTGAATCAGAGATGGGGAATCAGAGGCGGGGAATCAGAGGCAGGGAATCAAACACGGGGAATCAGAGGCGGGGAATCAGAGCTGGGGAATCAGAGGCGGGGAATCAGAGTTGGGGAATCAGAGGCGGGGAATCAGAGCTGGGGAATCAGAGGTGGGGATCAGAGTCGGGGAATCAGAGGCAGGGAATCAGATGTGCGGAATCAGAGATGGGGAATCAGAGGTGGGGAATCCGAGGCTGTGAATCAGAGATGGGGAATCAGAGGCGGGGAATCAGAGGCAAGAAATTAGACACGGGGTTTCAGAGGCTGGGAATCAGACGGGGGAATCAAAGGCGGGGAATCAGAGCTGGGGAATCAGAGGCAGGGAATCAAACACGGAAAATCAGAGGCGGGGAATCAGAGCTGGGGAATCAGAGGCGGGGAATCAGAGGCGGGGAAACAGAGGCGAGGCATCAGATATGGGGAATCAGAGGTGGCGAATCAAAGGTGGTGAATCAGAGATGGGGAATCAGAGGCGGGGAATCAGATATGGGGAAACAGAGGCGGGGAATCAGAGGCGGGCAAATAGAGGCGGGGCATCAGATATGGGGAAACAGAGGCGGGGAATCAGAGCTGGGGAATAAGAGGCGGGGACTCATAGTTGGGAATCAGAGGCGGGGAATCAGATATGGGGAAACAGAGGCGGGAAATCAGGGGCGGGGAAACAGAGGCGGGGAATCAGATATGGGGAATCGGATGTGGGGAATCAGAGGCGGGGAATCAGAGCTGTGGAATCAGAGGCGGGGAATCAGAGTTGGGGCATCAGAGGTGGGGAATTAGATATGGGGAAACAGAGGCGGGGAATCAGAGGTGGGGAAACAGAGGCGGGGAATCAGATATGGGGAATCAGAGGTGGGGAATCAGAGGCAGGTAATCAGATGTGCGGAATCAGAGATGGGGAATCAGAGGCAGGGAATCAGAATCAGAAGCGGGGAGTTAGAGGACGGGAATCAGAGGCCTGGAATCAGATGCTGGGAATAAGAGGCCGGGAATCAGAGGTGGGGAATCAGAGTCCGGGAATCAGAGATGGGGAGTCAGAGGCGGGGAATGAGATATGGAGAATCAGAGGCGGGGAATCAGAGGCGGGGAATCAGATGCGGGGAAACAGAGGTGGGGAATCAGATATGGGGAATCAGAGGTGGCGAATCAAAGGCGGTGAATCAGAGATGGGGAATCAGAGGCGGGGAATCAGAGGCAGGGAATCAAACACGGGGAATCAGAGGCGGGGAATCAGAGCTGGGGAATCAGAGGCTGGGAATCAAAGTTGGGGAATCAGAGGCAGGGAATCAGATATGGGGAAACAGGGGCGGGGAATCAGAGGCGGGGAAACAGAGGCAGGGAATCAGATATGGGGAATCAGAGGTGGGGAATTAGAGTTGGGGAATCAGAGGCGGGGAATCAGAGGCGGGGAAACAGAGGCGGGGAATCAAACACGGGGAATCAGAGGTGGGGAATCAGAGGTTGGGAATCAGATGCAGGGAATCAGAGGTGGGGAATCAGAGGCGGGGAATCAGAGGCAGGGAATCAGATGTGCGGAATCGGAGATGGGGAATCAGAGGCAGGGAATCAGAGGCGGGGAATCAGAGGCAGGGAATCAGAGGCCGGGAATCAGATATGGGGAAACAGAGGGGGGGAAACAGAGGCTGGGGATCAGATATGGGGAATCAGAGGTGGGGTATCAGAGGTTGGGAATCAGAGGCAGGGAATCAGAGGCTTGGAATCAGATGCAGGGAATCAGATGCGGGGAATCAGAGGCGGGGAATCAGAGCAGGGGAATCAGATGCTGGGAATCAAAGTTGGGGAATCAGAGGCAGGGAATCAGATATGGGGAAACAGGGGTGGGGAATCAGAGGCGGGGAATCAGATATGGGGAATCAGAGGCGGGGAATTAGAGTTGGGGAATCAGAGGCGGGGAATCAGAGGCGGGGAAACAGAGGCGGGGAATCAAACACGGGGAATCAGAGGTGGGGAATCAGAGGTTGGGAATCAGAGGCAGGGAATCAGAGGCGGGGAATCAGAGGCGGGGAATCAGAGGCAGGGAATCAGAGGCGGGGAATCAGAGGCGGGGAACCAGAGGCCGGGAATCAGATATGGGGAAACAGAGGCGGGGAATCAGAGGCGGGGAAACAGAGGCTGGGAATCAGATATGGGGAATCAGAGGTGGGGAATCAGAGGTTGGGAATCAGAGGCAGGGAATAAGAGGCTTGGAATCAGATGCAGGGAATCAGATGCGGGGAATCAGAGGCGGGGAATCAGAGCTGGGGAATCAGAGGTGGGGAATTAGAGTTGGGGAATCAGAGGCGGGGAATCAGAGGCAGGTAATCAGATGTGCGGAATCAGAGATGGGGAATCAGAGGCAGGGAATCAGAATCAGAAGCGGGGAGTTAGAGGACGGGAATCAGAGGCCTGGAATCAGATGCTGGGAATAAGAGGCCGGGAATCAGAGGTGGGGAATCAGAGTCCGGGAATCAGAGATGGGGAGTCAGAGGCGGGGAATGAGATATGGAGAATCAGAGGCGGGGAATCAGATGCGGGGAAACAGAGGTGGGGAATCAGATATGGGGAATCAGAGGTGGCGAATCAAAGGCGGTGAATCAGAGATGGGGAATCAGAGGCGGGGAATCAGAGGCAGGGAATCAAACACGGGGAATCAGAGGCGGGGAATCAGAGCTGGGGAATCAGAGGCTGGGAATCAAAGTTGGGGAATCAGAGGCAGGGAATCAGATATGGGGAAACAGGGGCGGGGAATCAGAGGCGGGGAAACAGAGGCAGGGAATCAGATATGGGGAATCAGAGGTGGGGAATTAGAGTTGGGGAATCAGAGGCGGGGAATCAGAGGCGGGGAAACAGAGGCGGGGAATCAAACACGGGGAATCAGAGGTGGGGAATCAGAGGTTGGGAATCAGATGCAGGGAATCAGAGGTGGGGAATCAGAGGCGGGGAATCAGAGGCAGGGAATCAGATGTGCGGAATCGGAGATGGGGAATCAGAGGCAGGGAATCAGAGGCGGGGAATCAGAGGCAGGGAATCAGAGGCCGGGAATCAGATATGGGGAAACAGAGGCGGGGAAACAGATGCTGGGGATCAGATATGGGGAATCAGAGGTGGGGTATCAGAGGTTGGGAATCAGAGGCAGGGAATCAGAGGCTTGGAATCAGATGCAGGGAATCAGATGCGGGGAATCAGAGGCGGGGAATCAGAGCAGGGGAATCAGATGCTGGGAATCAAAGTTGGGGAATCAGAGGCAGGGAATCAGATATGGGGAAACAGGGGTGGGGAATCAGAGGCGGGGAATCAGATATGGGGAATCAGAGGCGGGGAATTAGAGTTGGGGAATCAGAGGCGGGGAATCAGAGGCGGGGAAACAGAGGCGGGGAATCAAACACGGGGAATCAGAGGTGGGGAATCAGAGGTTGGGAATCAGAGGCAGGGAATCAGAGGCGGGGAATCAGAGGCGGGGAATCAGAGGCAGGGAATCAGAGGCGGGGAATCAGAGGCGGGGAACCAGAGGCCGGGAATCAGATATGGGGAAACAGAGGCGGGGAATCAGAGGCGGGGAAACAGAGGCTGGGAATCAGATATGGGGAATCAGAGGTGGGGAATCAGAGGTTGGGAATCAGAGGCAGGGAATAAGAGGCTTGGAATCAGATGCAGGGAATCAGATGCGGGGAATCAGAGGCGGGGAATCAGAGCTGGGGAATCAGAGGTGGGGAATTAGAGTTGGGGAATCAGAGGCGGGGACTTAGATATTGGGAAACAGAGGCGGGGAATCAGAGGCGGGGAAACAGAGGTGGGGAATCAGATATGGGGAATCAGAGATGGGGAATCAGAGGCAGGGAAACAGAATCAGAAGCAGGGAATCAGAGGTGGGGAATCAGAGTCCGGGAATCAGAGATGGGGATTCAGAGGCGGGGAATGAGATATGGGGAATCAGAGGCGGGGAATCAGAGGCGGGGAAACAGAGGTGGGGAATCAGATATCGGGAATCAGAGGTGGCGAATCAAAGGCGGTGAATCAGAGATGGGGAATCAGAGGCCGGGAATCAGAGGCAGGGAATCAAACACGGGGAATCAGAGGCGGGGAATCATAGCTGGCGAATCAGAGGCGGGGAATCAGATGTGGGGAATCAGAGGCCGGGAATCAGATATTGGGAATCAGAGGTGGGGAATCAGAGGCGGGGAAACAGAGGCGGGGAATTAGATATGGGGTATCAGAGGTGGGGAACCAGAGGTTGTGAATCAGAGATGGGGAATCAGAGGCGGGGAATCAGATGCAGGGAATCAGATGCGGGGAATCAGAGGCGGGGAATCAGAGCTGGGGAATCAGAGGTGGGGAATTAGATTTGGGGAATCAGAGGCGGGGACTTAGATATTGGGAAACAGAGGCGGGGAATCAGAGGCGGGGAAACAGAGGCGGGGAATCAGATATGGGGAATCAGAGATGGGGAATCAGAGGCAGGGAATCAGATGTGCGGAATCAGAGATGGGGAATCAAAGGCAGGGAATCAGAATCAGAAGCAGGGAATCAGAGGTGGGGAATCAGAGTCCGGGAATCAGAGATGGGGATTCAGAGGCGGGGAATGAGATATGGGGAATCAGAGGAGGGGAATAAGAGGCGGGGAAACAGAGGCGGGTATCAGATATGGGGAATCAGAGGTGGCGAATCAAAGGCGGTGAATCAGAGATGGGGAATCAGAGGCCGGGAATCAGAGGCAGGGAATCAAACACGGGGAATCAGAGGCGGGGAATCATAGCTGGCGAATCAAAGGTGGGGAATCAGAGGTGGGGAATCAGAGGCGGGGAATCAGATATTGGGAATCAGAGGTGGGGAATCAGAGGCGGGGAAACAGAGGTGGGGAATCAGATATGGGGTATCAGAGGTGGGGAATCAGAGGTTGTGAATCAGAGATGGGGAATCAGAGGCGGGGAATCAGAGGCCGGTAATCAGACGCGGGGAATCAGAGGCGGGGAATCAGAGCTGGGAAATTAGAGGCAGGGAATCAGAGTTGGGGATTCAGAGGCGGGGAATCAGATATGGGGAAACAGAGGCGGGGAATCAGATGCAGGCAAATAGAGGCGGGGATCAGATATGGGGAAACAGAGGCGGGGAATCAGAGGCGGGGAAACAGAGGCTGGGAATCAGATATGGGGAATCAGAGGTGGGGAATCAGAGGTTGGGAATCAGAGGCTGGGAATCAGAGGCGGGGAATCAGAGCTGGGGAATCAGAGGTGGGGAATCAAAGTTGGGGAATCAGAGGCGGGGACTTAGATATGGGGAAACAGAGGCGGGGAATCAGAGGCGGGGAATCAGATATGGGGAACCAGAGGTGGGGAATCAGAGGCGGGGAAACAGAGGCGGGGAATCAGATATGGGGTATCAGAGGTGGGGAATCAGAGGTTGTGAATCAGAGATGGGGAATCAGAGGCGGGGAATCAGAGGCCGGTAATCAGACGCGGGGAATCAAAGGCGGGGAATCAGAGCTGGGAAATTAGAGGCAGGGAATCAGAGTTGGGGATTCAGAGGCGGGGAATCAGATATGGGGAAACAGAGGCGGGGAATCAGATGCAGGCAAATAGAGGCGGGGATCAGATATGGGGAAACAGAGGCGGGGAATCAGAGGCGGGGAAACAGAGGCGGGGAATGAGATATGGGGAATCAGAGGTGGGGAATCAGAGGTTGGGAATCAGAGGCTGGGAATCAGAGGCGGGGAATCAGAGCTGGGGAATCAGAGGTGGGGAATCAAAGTTGGGGAATCAGAGGCGGGGACTTAGATATGGGGAAACAGAGGCGGGGAATCAGAGGCGGGGAAACAGAGGCGGGGAATCAGATATGGGGAATCAGAGGTGGGGAATCAGAGGCAGGGAATTAGATTTGCGGAATCAGAGATGGGGAATCAGAAGCAGGGAATCAGAGGCCGGGAATCAGAGGCCGGAATCAGATGCCGGGAATAAGAGGCCGGGAATGAGAGGTGGGGAATCAGAGTCCGGGAATCAGAGATGGGGAATCAGAGGCGGGGAATGAGATATGGGGAATCAGAGGCGGGGAATCAGAGGCGGGGAAACAGAGGCGAGGAATCAGATATGGGGAATCAGAGGTGGCGAATCAAAGGCGGTGAATCAGAGATGGGGAATCAGAGGCGGGGAATCAGAGGCAGGGAATCAAACACGGGGAATCAGAGGCGGGGAATCAGAGCTGGGGAATCAGAGGCGGGGAATCAGAGTTGGGGAATCAGAGGCGGGGAATCAGAGCTGGGGAATCAGAGGTGGGGATCAGAGTCGGGGAATCAGAGGCAGGGAATCAGATGTGCGGAATCAGAGATGGGGAATCAGAGGTGGGGAATCCGAGGCTGTGAATCAGAGATGGGGAATCAGAGGCGGGGAATCAGAGGCAAGAAATCAGACACGGGGTTTCAGAGGCTGGGAATCAGACGGGGGAATCAAAGGCGGGGAATCAGAGCTGGGGAATCAGAGGCAGGGAATCAAACACGGAAAATCAGAGGCGGGGAATCAGAGCTGGGGAATCAGAGGCGGGGAATCAGAGGCGGGGAAACAGAGGCAAGGAATCAGATATGGGGAATCAGAGGTGGCGAATCAAAGGTGGTGAATCAGAGATGGGGAATCAGAGGCGGGGAATCAGAGGCAGGGAATCAAACACGGGGAATCAGAGGCGGGGAATCAGAGCTGGGGAATCAGAGGCGGGGAATCAGAGTTGGGGAATCAGAGGCGGGGAATCAGAGCTGGGGAATCAGAGGTGGGGATCAGAGGCGGGGAATCAGAGGCAGGGAATCAGATGTGCGGAATCAGAGATGGGGAATCAGAGGTGGGGAATCAGAGGCTGTGAATCAGAGATGGGGAATCAGAGGCGGGGAATCAGAGTCAAGAAATCAGACACGGGGTTTCAGAAGCTGGGAATCAGACGGGGGAATCAAAGGCGGGGAATCAGAGCTGGGGAATCAGAGGCAGGGAATCAAACACGGAAAATCAGAGGCGGGGAATCAGAGCTGGGGAATCAGAGGCGGGGAATCAGAGGCGGGGAAACAGAGGCGAGGAATCAGATATGGGGAATCAGAGGTGGCGAATCAAAGGCGGTGAATCAGAGATGGGGAATCAGAGGCGGGGAATCAGAGGCAGGGAATCAAACACGGGGAATCAGAGGCGGGGAATCAGAGCTGGGGAATCAGAGGCGGGGAATCAGAGTTGGGGAATCAGAGGCGGGGAATCAGAGCTGGGGAATCAGAGGTGGGGATCAGAGTCGGGGAATCAGAGGCAGGGAATCAGATGTGCGGAATCAGAGATTGGGAATCAGAGGTGGGGAATCAGAGGCTGTGAATCAGAGATGGGGAATCAGAGGCGGTGAATCAGAGGCAAGAAATCAGACACGGGGTTTCAGAGGCTGGGAATCAGACGGGGGAATCAAAGGCGGGGAATCAGAGCTGGGGAATCAGAGGCAGGGAATCAGAGTTGGGGATTCAGAGGCGGGGAATCAGATATGGGGAATCAGAGGCCGGGAATCAGAGGCAGGGAATCAAACACGGAAAATCAGAGGCGGGGAATCAGAGCTGGGGAATCAGAGGCGGGGAATCAGAGGCAGGGAAACAGAGGCGAGGAATCAGATATGGAGAATCAGAGGTGGCGAATCAAAGGCGGTGAATCAGAGATGGGGAATCAGAGGCCGGGAATCAGAGGCAGGGAATCAAACACGGAAAATCAGAGGCGGGGAATCAGAGCTGGGGAATCAGATGCGGGGAATCAGAGGCGGGGAAACAGAGGCGAGGAATCAGATATGGGGAATCAGAGGTGGCGAATCAAAGGCGGTGAATCAGAGATGGGGAATCAGAGGCGGGGAATCAGAGGCAGGGAATCAAACACGGGGAATCAGAGGCGGGGAATCAGAGCTGGGGAATCAGAGGCGGGGAATCAGAGGCGGGGAAACAGAGGCGGGGAATCAGATATGGGGAATCAGAGGTGGCGAATCAAAGGCGGTGAATCAGAGATGGGGAATCAGAGGCCGGGAATCAGAGGCAGGGAATCAAACACGGAAAATCAGAGGCGGGGAATCAGAGCTGGGGAATCAGAGGCGGGGAATCAGAGGCGGGGAAACAGAGGCGAGGAATCAGATATGGGGAATCAGAGGTGGCGAATCAAAGGCGGTGAATCAGAGATGGGGAATCAGAGGCGGGGAATCAGAGGCAGGGAATCAAACACGGGGAATCAGAGGCGGGGAATCAGAGCTGGGGAATCAGAGGCGGGGAGTCAGAGCTGGGGAATCAGAGGCGGGGAATCAGAGGCGGGGAAACAGAGGCGGGGAATCAGATATGGGGAATCAGAGGTGGCGAATCAAAGGCGGTGAATCAGGGATGGGGAATCAGAGGCCGGGAATCAGAGGCAGGGAATCAAACACGGAAAATCAGAGGCGGGGAATCAGAGCTGGGGAATCAGAGGTGGGGAATCAGAGGCGGGGAAACAGAGGCGAGGAATCAGATATGGGGAATCAGAGGTGGCGAATCAAAGGCGGTGAATCAGAGATGGGGAATCAGAGGCGGGGAATCAGAGGCAGGGAATCAAACACGGGGAATCAGAGGCGGGGAATCAGAGCTGGGGAATCAGAGGCGGGGAATCAGAGTTGGGGAATCAGAGGCGGGGAATCAGAGCTGGGGAATCAGAGGTGGGCATCAGAGTCGGGGAATCAGAGGCAGGGAATCAGATGTGCGGAATCAGAGATGGGGAATCAGAGGTGGGGAATCAGAGGCTGTGAATCAGAGATGGGGAATCAGAGGCGGGGAATCAGAGGCAAGAAATCAGACACGGGGTTTCAGAGGCTGGGAATCAGACGGGGGAATCAAAGGCGGGGAATCAGAGCTGGGGAATCCCAGGCAGGGAATCAAACATGGAAAATCAGAGGCGGGGAATCAGAGCTGGGGAATCAGAGGCGGGGAATCAGAGGCGGGGAAACAGAGGCGAGGAATCAGATATGGGGTATCAGAGGTGGCGAATCAAAGGCGGTGAATCAGAGATGGGGAATCAGAGGCGGGGAATCAGAGGCAGGGAATCAAACACGGGGAATCAGAGGCGGGGAATCAGAGCTGGGGAATCAGAGGCGGGGAATCAGAGTTGGGGAATCAGAGGCGGGGAATCAGAGCTGGGGAATCAGAGGTGGGGATCAGAGTCGGGGAATCAGAGGCAGGGAATCAGATGTGCGGAATCAGAGATGGGGAATCAGAGGTGGGGAATCAGAGGTTGTGAATCAGAGATGGGGAATCAGAGGCGGGGAATCAGAGGCAAGAAATCAGACACGGGGTTTCAGAGGCTGGGAATCAGACGGGGGAATCAAAGGCGGGGAATCAGAGCTGGGGAATCAGAGGCAGGGAATCAGAGTTGGGGATTCAGAGGCGGGGAATCAGATATGGGGAATCAGAGGTGGGGAATCAGAGGTAGTGAATCAGAGATGGGGAATCACAGGCGGGGAATCAGAGGCAGGGAATAGAACGCGGGGAATCAGAGGCAGGGAATCAGAGTTGGGGCATCAGAGGTTGGGAATTAGATATGGGGAAACAGAGGCGGGGAATCAGAGGCGGGGAAACAGAGGCGGGAAATCAGATATGGGGAATCAGAGGTGGGGAATCAGAGGCAGGGAATCAGATGTGCGGAATCAGAGATGGGGAATCAGAGGCAGGGAATCAGAATCAGAAGCGGGGAATCAGAGGCCGGGAAACAGAGGCGGGGAATCAGATATGGGGAATCAGAGGTGGGGAATCAGAGGCAGGGAATTAAATTTGCGGAATCAGAGATGGGGAATCAGAAGCAGGGAATCAGAGGCCGGGAATCAGAGGCCGGAATCAGATGCCGGGAATAAGAGGCCGGGAATCAGAGGTGGGGAATCAGAGTCCGGGAATCAGAGATGGGGAATCAGAGGCGGGGAATGAGATATGGGGAATCAGAGGCGGGGAATCAGAGGCGGGGAAACAGAGGCGAGGAATCAGATATGGGGAATCAGAGGTGGCGAATCAAAGGCGATGAATCAGAGATGGGGAATCAGAGGTTGGGAATCAGAGGCAGGGAATCAGATGTGCGGAATCAGAGATGGGGAATCAGAGGCAGGGAATCAGAATCAGAAGCGGGGAATCAGAGGCCGGGAAACAGAGGCGGGGAATCAGATATGGGGAATCAGAGGTGGGGAATCAGAGGCAGGGAATTAGATTTGCGGAATCAGAGATGGGGAATCAGAAGCAGGGAATCAGAGGCCGGGAATCAGAGGCCGGAATCAGATGCCGGGAATAAGAGGCTGGGAATCAGAGGTGGGGAATCAGAGTCCGGGAATCAGAGATGGGGATTCAGAGGCGGGGAATGAGATATGGGGAATCAGAGGCGGGGAATCAGAGGCGGGGAAACAGAGGAGGGGAATCAGATATGGGGAATCAGAGGTGGCGAATCAAAGGCGGTGAATCAGAGATGGGGAATCAGAGGCCGGGAATCAGAGGCAGGGAATCAAACACGGAAAATCAGAGGCGGGGAATCAGAGCTGGGGAATCAGAGGCGGGGAATCAGAGGCGGGGAAACAGAGGCGAGGAATCAGATATGGGGAATCAGAGGTGGGGAATCAGAGGCAGGTAATCAGATGTGCGGAATCAGAGGTGGGGAATCAGAGGCAGGTAATCAGATGTGCGGAATCAGAGGTGGGGAATCAGAGGTTGGGAATCAGAGGCAGGGAATCAGAGGCTGGGAATCAGATGCAGGGAATCAGTTGCGGGGATCAGAGGCGGGGAATGAGAGCTGGGGAATCAGAGGTGGGGAATCAGAGTTGGGGAATCAGAGGCGGGGACTTAGATATGGGGAAACAGAGGCGGGGAATCAGAGGTGGGGAAACAGAGGCGGGGAATCAGATATGGGGAATCAGAGGTGGGGAATCAGAGGCAGGGAATCAGATGTGCGGAATCAGAGATGGGGAATCAGAGGCAGGGAATCAGAATCAGAAGCAGGGAATAAGACGCGATGAATCAGAGGCGGGGAATCAGAACTGGGGAAGCAGAGGCAGTGAATCAGAGGCGGGGAATCAGAGGCAGGGAATCGGATGTGCGGAATCAGAGATGGGGAATCAGAGGTGGGGAATCAGAGGCGGTGAATCAGACATGGGTAATCAGAGGCGGGGAATCAGAGGCAGGAAATCAGACACGGGGAATCAGAGGCGGGGAATCAGAGCTGGGAAATTAGAGGCAGGGAATCATAGTTGGGAATCAGAGGCGTGGAATCAGATATGGGGAAACAGAAGCGGGGAATCAGAGGCGGGCAAATAGAGGCGGGGCTTCAGATATGGGGAAACAGAGGCGGGGAATCAGAGCTGGGGAATAAGAGGCGGGGAATCATAGTTGGGAATCAGAGGCGGGGAATCAGATATGGGGAAACAGAGGCGGGGAATCAGGGGCGGGGAAACAGAGGCGGGGAATCAGATATGGGGAATCGGATGTGGGGAATCAGAGGCGGGGAATCAGAGCTGTGGAATCAGAGGCGGGGAATCAGAGTTGGGGCATCAGAGGTGGGGAATTAGATATGGGGAAACAGAGGCGGGGAATCAGAGGCGTGGAAACAGAGGCGGGGAATCAGATATGGGGAATCAGAGGCAGGGAATCAGAATCAGAAGCGGGGAATCATAGGCCGGGAATCAGAGGCCGGGAATCAGATGCTGGGAATAAGAGGCCGGGAATCAGAGGTGGGGAATCAGAGTCCGGGAATCAGAGATGGGGATTCAGAGGCGGGGAATGAGATATGGAGAATCAGAGGCGGGGAATCAGAGGCGGGGAAACAGAGGTGGGGAATCAAATATGTGGAATCAGAGGTGGCGAATCAAAGGCGGTGAATCAGAGATGGGGAATCAGAGGCGGGGAATCAGAGGCAGGGAATCAAACACGGGAAATCAGAGGCGGGGAATCAGAGCTGGGGAATCAGAGGCGGGGAATGAGAGTTGGGGAATCAGAGGCAGGGAATCAGATATGGGGAAACAGGGGCATGGAATCAGAGGCGGGGAAACAGAGGCGGGGAATCAGATATGCGGAATCAGAGGTGTGGAATCAGAGGTTGGGAATCAGAGGCAGGGAATCAGAGGCGGGGAAACAGAGGCGGGGAATCAGATATGGGGAATCAGAGGTGGCGAATCAAAGGCGGTGAAACAGAGATGGGGAATCAGGGCAGGGAATCAGAGGCAGGGAATCAAACACGGGGAATCAGAGCTGGGGAATCAGAGGCGGGGAATTATAGTTGGGGAATCAGAGGAGGGGAATCTGAGGCGGGGAAACAGAGGCGGGGAATCAAATATGGGGAATCAGAGGTGGGGAATCAGAGGTTGGGAATCAGAGGCAGGGAATCAGAGGCGGGGAATCAGAGGCGGGGAATCAGAGGCAGGGAATCAGATGTGCGGAATCGGGGATGGGGAATCAGAGGCAGGGAATCAGAGGCGGGGAATCAGAGGCGGGGAATCAGAGGCCGGGAATCAGATATGGGGAAACAGAGGTGGGGAATCAGAGGCGGGGAAACAGAGGCGGGGATTCAGATATGGGGAATCAGAGGTGGGGAATCAGAGGTTGGGAATCAGAGGCTTGGAATCTGATGCAGGGAATCAGATGCGGGTAATCAGAGGCGGGGAATCAGAGCTGGGGAATCAGAGGTGGGGAATCAGAGTTGGGGAATCAGAGGCGGGGACTTAGATATTGGGAAACAGAGGCGGGGAATCAGAGGCGGGGAAACAGAGGCGGGGAGTCAGATATGGGGAATCAGAGGTGGGGAATCAGAGGCAGGGAATCAGATGTGCGGAATCAGAGATGGGGAATCAGAGGCAGGGAATCAGAATCAGAAGCAGGGAATCAGAGGCCGGGAATCAGAGGCCGGAATCAGATGCCGGGAATAAGAGGCCGGGAATCAGAGGTGGGGAATCAGAGTCCGGGAATCAGAGATGGGGATTCAGAGGCGGGGAATGAGATATGGGGAATCAGAGGCGGGGAATCAGAGGCGGGGAAACAGAGGCGGGGAATCAGATATGGGGAATCAGAGGTGGCGAATCAAAGGCGGTGAATCAGAGATGGGGAATCAGAGGCCGGGAATCAGAGGCAGGGAATCAAAAACGGGGAATCAGAGGCGAGGAATCAGAGCTGGGGAATCAGAGGCGGGGAATCAGAATTGGGGAATCAGAGATGGGGAATCAGAGATGGGGAATCAGAGGCGGGGAATCAGACGCGGGGAATCAGAGGTGTTGAATCAGAGATGTGGAATCAGAGGCGGGGAATCAGAGGCAGGGAATCAGACGCGGGGAATCAGAGTTGGGGTATCATAGCTGGCGAATCAGAGGCGGGGAATGAGATATGGGAAATCAGAGGTGGGGAATCAGAGTCCGGGAATCAGAAATGGGGATTCTGAGGCGGGGAATGAGATATGGGGAATCAGAGGCGGGGAATCAGAGGCGGGGAAACAGAGGTGGGGAATCAGATATGGGGAATCAGAGGTGGGGAATCAGGAAAGGGGTATCAGTGGCAGGGAATCTGAGGCGGGGAAACAGAGGCGGGGAATCAGATATGGGGAATCAGAGGTGGGGAATCAGAGGCAGGGAATCAGATGTGCGGAATCAGAGATGGGGAATCAAAGGCAGGGAATCAGAATCAGAAGCAGGGAATCAGAGGCCGGAATCAGATGCCGGGAATAAGAGGACGGGAATCAGAGGTGGGGAATCAGAGTCCGGGAATCAGAGATGGGGATTCAGAGGCGGGGAATGAGATATGGGGAATCAGAGGCGGGGAATCAGAGGCGGGGAAACAGAGGCGGGGAATCAGATATGGGGAATCAGAGGTGGGGAATCAGGGGCGGGGTATCAGTGGCAGGGAATCAGAGGCGGGAAATCAGAGGCCGGGAATCAGAGGCGGTGAATCAGAGGCGGGGAATCAGAGGCAGGGAATCGGATGTGCGGAATCAGAGATGGGGAATCAGAGGTGGGGAATCAGAGGCGGTTAATCAGACATGGGTAATCAGAGGCGGGGAATGAGAGGCAGGAAATCAGACACGGGGAATCAGAGGCGGGGAATCAGAGCTGGGGAATTAGATGCAGGGAATCAGAGTTGGGGATTCAGAGGCGGGGAATCAGATATAGGGAAACAGAGGTGGGGAATCAGAGGTGGGCAAATAGAGGCGGGGAATCAGATATGGGGAAACAGAGGCGGGGAATCAGAGGCGTGGAAACAGAGGCGGGGAATCAGATATGGGGAATCAGAGGTGGGGAATCAGAGGTTGGGAATCAGAGGCAGGGAATCAGAGGCTGGGAATCAGATGCAGGGAATCAGATGCGGGGATCAGAGGCGGGGAATGAGAGCTGGTGAATCAGAGGTGGGGAATCAGAGTTGGGGAATCAGAGGCGGGGACTTAGATATGGGGAAACAGAGGCGGGGAATCAGAGGTGGGGAAACAGAGGCGGGGAATCACATATGGGGAATCAGAGGTGGGGAATCAGAGGCAGGGAATCAGATGTGCGGAATCAGAGATGGGGAATCAGAGGCAGGGAATCAGAATCAGAAGCAGGGAATAAGACGCGGGGAATCAGAGGCGGGGAATCAGAGCTGGGGAAGAAGAGGCAGTGAATCAGAGGCGGGGAATCAGAGTCAGGGAATCGGATGTGCGGAATCAGAGATGGGGAATCAGAGGTGGGGAATCAGAGGCGGTGAATCATACATGGGTAATCAGAGGCGGGGAATCAGAGGCAGGAAATCAGACACGGGGAATCAGAGGCGGGGAATCAGAGCTGGGAAATTAGAGGCAGGGAATCATAGTTGGGAATCAGAGGCGGGGAATCAGATATGGGGAAACAGAGGCGGGGAATCAGAGGCGGGCAAATAGAGGCGGGGAATCAGATATGGGGAAACAGAGGCGGGGAATCAGAGCTGGGGAATAAGAGGCGGGGAATCATAGTTGGGAATCAGAGGCGGGGAATCAGATATGGGGAAACAGAGGCGGGGAATCAGGGGCGGGGAAACAGAGGCGGGGAATCAGATATGGGGAATCGGATGTGGGGAATCAGAGGCGGGGAATCAGAGCTGTGGAATCAGAGGCGGGGAATCAGAGTTGGGGCATCAGAGGTGGGGAATTAGATATGGGGAAACAGAGGCGGGGAATCAGAGGCGTGGAAACAGAGGCGGGGAATCAGATATGGGGAATCAGAGGTGGGGAATCAGAGGCAGGTAATCAGATGTGCGGAATCAGAGATGGGGAATCAGAGGCAGGGAATCAGAATCAGAAGCGGGGAGTCAGAGGACGGGAATCAGAGGCCTGGAATCAGATGCTGGGAATAAGAGGCCGGGAATCAGAGGTGGGGAATCAGAGTCCGGGAATCAGAGATGGGGAGTCAGAGGCGGGGAATGAGATATGGTGAATCAGAGGCGGGGAATCAGATGCGGGGAAACAGAGGTGGGGAATCAGATATGGGGAATCAGAGGTGGCGAATCAAAGGCGGTGAATCAGAGCTAGGGAATCAGAGGCGGGGAATCAGAGTTGGGGCATCAGAGGTGGGGAATTAGATATGGGGAAACAGAGGCGGGGAATCAGAGGCGTGGAAACAGAGGCGGGGAATCAGATATGGGGAATCAGAGGTGGGGAATCAGAGGCAGGTAATCAGATGTGCGGAATCAGAGATGGGGAATCAGAGGCAGGGAATCAGAATCAGAAGCGGGGAGTCAGAGGCCGGGAATCAGAGGCCTGGAATCAGATGCTGGGAATAAGAGGCCGAGAATTAGAGGTGGGGAATCAGAGTCCGGGAATCAGAGATGGGGATTCAGAGGCGGGGAATGAGATATGGAGAATCAGAGGCGGGGAATCAGAGGCGGGGAAACAGAGGTGGGGAATCAGATATGGGGAATCAGAGGTGGCGAATCAAAGGCGGTGAATCAGAGATGGGGAATCAGAGGCGGGGAATCAGAGGCAGGGAATCAAACACGGGGAATCAGAGGCGGGGAATCAGAGCTGGGGAATCAGAGGCTGGGAATCAAAGTTGGGGAATCAGAGGCAGGGAATCAGATATGGGGAAACAGGGGCGGGGAATCAGAGGCGGGGAAACAGAGGCAGGGAATCAGATATGGGGAATCAGAGGCGGGGAATTAGAGTTGGGGAATCAGAGGCGGGGAATCAGAGGCGGGGAAACAGAGGCGGGGAATCAAACACGGGGAATCAGAGGTGGGGAATCAGAGGTTGGGAATCAGATGCAGCGAATCAGAGGCGGGGAATCAGAGGCGGGGAATCAGAGGCAGGGAATCAGATGTGCGGAATCGGAGATGGGGAATCAGAGGCAGGGAATCAGAGGCGGGGAATCAGAGGCGGGGAATCAGAGGCCGGGAATCAGATATGGGGAAACAGAGGCGGGGAAACAGAGGCTGGGGATCAGATATGGGGAATCAGAGGTGGGGAATCAGAGGTTGGGAATCAGAGGCAGGGAATCGGAGGCTTGGAATCAGATGCAGGGAATCAGATGCGGGGAATCAGAGGCGGGGAATCAGAGCTGGGGAATCAGATGCTGGGAATCAAAGTTGGGGAATCAGAGGCAGGGAATCAGATATGGGGAAACAGGGGTGGGGAATCAGAGGCGGGGAATCAGATATGGGGAATCAGAGGCGGGGAATTAGAGTTGGGGAATCAGAGGCGGGGATTCAGAGGCGGGGAAACAGAGGCGGGGAATCAAACACGGGGAATCAGAGGTGGGGAATCAGAGGTTGGGAATCAGAGGCAGGGAATCAGAGGCGGGGAATCAGAGGCGGGGAATCAGAGGCAGGGAATCAGATGTGCGGAATCGGAGATGGGGAATCAGAGGCAGGGAATCAGAGGCGGGGAATCAGAGGCGGGGAACCAGAGGCCGGGAATCAGATATGGGGAAACAGAGGCGGGGAATCAGAGGCGGGGAAACAGAGGCTGGGAATCAGATATGGGGAATCAGAGGTGGGGAATCAGAGGTTGGGAATCAGAGGCAGGGAATAAGAGGCTTGGAATCAGATGCAGGGAATCAGATGCGGGGAATCAGAGGCGGGGAATCAGAGCTGGGGAATCAGAGGTGGGGAATTAGAGTTGGGGAATCAGAGGCGGGGACTTAGATATTGGGAAACAGAGGCGGGGAATCAGAGGCGGGGAAACAGAGGCGGGGAATCAGATATGGGGAATCAGAGATGGGGAATCAGAGGCAGGGAATCAGATGTGCGGAATCAGAGATGGGGAATCAAAGGCAGGGAATCAGAATCAGAAGCAGGGAATCAGAGGTGGGGAATCAGAGTCCGGGAATCAGAGATGGGGATTCAGAGGCGGGGAATGAGATATGGGGAATCAGAGGCGGGGAATCAGAGGCGGGGAAACAGAGGCGGGGAATCAGATATGGGGAATCAGAGGTGGCGAATATAAGGCGGTGAATCAGAGATGGGGAATCAGAGGCCGGGAATCAGAGGCAGGGAATCAAACACGGGGAATCAGAGGCGGGGAATCATAGCTGGCGAATCAGAGGCGGGGAATCAGAGGTGGGGAATCAGAGGCGGGGAATCAGATATTGGGAATCAGAGGTGGGGAATCAGAGGCGGGGAAACAGAGGCGGGGAATCAGATATGGGGTATCAGAGGTGGGGAATCAGAGGTTGTGAATCAGAGATGGGGAATCAGAGGCTGGGAATCAGAGGCCGGTAATCAGACGCGGGGAATCAGAGGCGGGGAATCAGAGCTGGGAAATTAGAGGCAGGGAATCAGAGTTGGGGATTCAGAGGCGGGGAATCAGATATGGGGAAACAGAGGCGGGGAATCAGACGCGGGCAAATAGAGGCAGGGATCAGATATGGGGAAACAGAGGCGGGGAATCAGAGGCGGGGAAACAGAGGCGGGGAATCAGATATGGGGAATCAGAGGTGGGGAATCAGAGGTTGGGAATCAGAGGCTGGGAATCAGAGGCGGGGAATCAGAGCTGGGGAATCAGAGGTGGGGAATCAAAGTTGGGGAATCAGAGGCGGGGACTTAGATATGGGGAAACAGAGGCGGGGAATCAGAGGCGGGGAAACAGAGGCGGGGAATCAGATATGGGGAATCAGAGGTGGGGAATCAGAGGCAGGGAATTAGATTTGCGGAATCAGAGATGGGGAATCAGAAGCAGGGAATCAGAGGCCGGGAATCAGAGGCCGGAATCAGATGCCGGGAATAAGAGGCCGGGAATCAGAGGTGGGGAATCAGAGTCCGGGAATCAGAGATGGGGAATCAGAGGCGGGGAATGAGATATGGGGAATCAGAGGCGGGGAATCAGAGGCGGGGAAACAGAGGCGAGGAATCAGATATGGGGAATCAGAGGTGGCGAATCAAAGGCGGTGAATCAGAGATGGGGAATCAGAGGCGGGGAATCAGAGGCAGGGAATCAAACACGGGGAATCAGAGGCGGGGAATCAGAGCTGGGGAATCAGAGGCGGGGAATCAGAGTTGGGGAATCAGAGGCGGGGAATCAGAGCTGGGGAATCAGAGGTGGGGATCAGAGTCGGGGAATCAGAGGCAGGGAATCAGATGTGCGGAATCAGAGATGGGGAATCAGAGGTGGGGAATCAGAGGCTGTGAATCAGAGATGGGGAATCAGAGGCGGGGAATCAGAGGCAAGAAATCAGACACGGGGTTTCAGAGGCTGGGAATCAGACGGGGGAATCAAAGGCGGGGAATCAGAGCTGGGGAATCAGAGGCAGGGAATCAGAGTTGGGGATTCAGAGGCGGGGAATCAGATATGGGGAAACAGAGGCGGGGAATCAGAGTCGGGCAAACAGAGGCGGGGAATTAGATATGGGGAATCAGAGGTGGGGAATCAGAGGTGGTGAATCAGAGATGGGGAATCACAGGCGGGGAATCAGAGGCAGGGAATAGAACGCGGGGAATCAGAGGCAGGGAATCAGAGTTTGGGCATCAGAGGTTGGGAATTAGATATGGGGAAACAGAGGCGGGGAATCAGAGGCGTGGAAACAGAGGCGGGAAATCAGATATGGGGAATCAGAGGTGGGGAATCAGAGGCAGGGAATCAGATGTGCGGAATCGAGATGGGGAATCAGAGGCAGGGAATCAGAATCAGAAGCGGGGAATCAGAGGCCGGGAAACAGAGGTGGGGAATCAGATATGGGGAATCAGAGGTGGGGAATCAGAGGCAGGGAATTAGATTTGCGGAATCAGAGATGGGGAATCAGAAGCAGGGAATCAGAGGTCGGGAATCAGAGGCCGGAATCAGATGCCGGGAATAAGAGGCCGGGAATCAAAGGCGATGAATCAGAGATGGGGAATCAGAGGCGGGGAATCAGAGGCAGGGAATCAAACACGGGGAATCAGAGGCGGGGAATCAGCGCTGGGGAATCAGAGGTGGGGATCAGAGTCGGGGAATCAGAGGCAGGGAATCAGATGTGCGGAATCAGAGGTGGGGAATCAGAGGTTGGGAATCAGAGGCAGGGAATCGGAGGCTTGGAATCAGATGCAGGGAATCAGATGCGGGGAATCAGAGGTGGGGAATCAGAGCTGGGGAATCAGAGGTGGGGAATCAGAGTTGGGGAATCAGAGGCGGGGACTTAGATATTGGGAAACAGAGGCGGGGAATCAGAGGAGGGGAATCAGAGGCAGGGATTCAGATGTGCGGAATCAGAGATGGGGAATCAGAGGCAGGGAATCAGAATCAGAAGCAGGGAATCAGAGGCCGGGAATCAGAGGCCGGAATCAGATGCCGGGAATAAGAGGCCGGGAATCAGAGGTGGGGAATCAGAGTCCGGGAATCAGAGATGGGGATTCAGAGGCGGGGAATGAGATATGGGGAATCAGAGGCGGGGAATCAGAGGCGGGGAAACAGAGGCGGGGAATCAGATATGGGGAATCAGAGGTGGCGAATCAAAGGCGGTGAATCAGAGATGGGGAATCAGAGGCCGGGAATCAGAGGCAGGGAATCAAAAACGGGGAATCAGAGGCGAGGAATCAGAGCTGGGGAATCAGAGGCGGGGAATCAGAATTGGGGAATCAGAGATGGGGAATCAGAGATGGGGAATCAGAGGCGGGGAATCAGACGCGGGGAATCAGAGGTGTTGAATCAGAGATGTGGAATCAGAGGCGGGGAATCAGAGGCAGGGAATCAGACGCGGGGAATCAGAGTTGGGGAATCATAGCTGGCGAATCAGAGGCGGGGAATGAGATATGGGAAATCAGAGGTGGGGAATCAGAGTCCGGGAATCAGAGATGGGGATTCTGAGGCGGGGAATGAGATATGGGGAATCAGAGGCGGGGAATCAGAGGCGGGGAAACAGAGGTGGGGAATCAGATATGGGGAATCAGAGGTGGGGAATCAGGAAAGGGGTATCAGTGGCAGGGAATCTGAGGCGGGGAAACAGAGGCGGGGAATCAGATATGGGGAATCAGAGGTGGGGAATCAGAGGCAGGGAATCAGATGTGCGGAATCAGAGATGGGGAATCAAAGGCAGGGAATCAGAATCAGAAGCAGGGAATCAGAGGCCGGAATCAGATGCCGGGAATAAGAGGACGGGAATCAGAGGTGGGGAATCAGAGTCCGGGAATCAGAGATGGGGATTCAGAGGCGGGGAATGAGATATGGGGAATCAGAGGCGGGGAATCAGAGGCGGGGAAACAGAGGCGGGGAATCAGATATGGGGAATCAGAGGTGGGGAATCAGGGGCGGGGTATCAGTGGCAGGGAATCAGAGGCGGGAAATCAGAGGCCGGGAATCAGAGGCGGTGAATCAGAGGCGGGGAATCAGAGGCAGGGAATCGGATGTGCGGAATCAGAGATGGGGAATCAGAGGTGGGGAATCAGAGGCGGTTAATCAGACATGGGTAATCAGAGGCGGGGAATGAGAGGCAGGAAATCAGACACGGGGAATCAGAGGCGGGGAATCAGAGCTGGGGAATTAGATGCAGGGAATCAGAGTTGGGGATTCAGAGGCGGGGAATCAGATATAGGGAAACAGAGGTGGGGAATCAGAGGTGGGCAAATAGAGGCGGGGAATCAGATATGGGGAAACAGAGGCGGGGAATCAGAGGCGTGGAAACAGAGGCGGGGAATCAGATATGGGGAATCAGAGGTGGGGAATCAGAGGTTGGGAATCAGAGGCAGGGAATCAGAGGCTGGGAATCAGATGAAGGGAATCAGATGCGGGGATCAGAGGCGGGGAATGAGAGCTGGGGAATCAGAGGTGGGGAATCAGAGTTGGGGAATCAGAGGCGGGGACTTAGATATGGGGAAACAGGAGGCGGGGAATCAGAGGTGGGGAAACAGAGGCGGGGAATCACATATGGGGAATCAGAGGTGGGGAATCAGAGGCAGGGAATCAGATGTGCGGAATCAGAGATGGGGAATCAGAGGCAGGGAATCAGAATCAGAAGCAGGGAATAAGACGCGGGGAATCAGAGGCGGGGAATCAGAGCTGGGGAAGAAGAGGCAGTGAATCAGAGGCGGGGAATCAGAGTCAGGGAATCGGATGTGCGGAATCAGAGATGGGGAATCAGAGGTGGGGAATCAGAGGCGGTGAATCATACATGGGTAATCAGAGGCGGGGAATCAGAGGCAGGAAATCAGACACGGGGAATCAGAGGCGGGGAATCAGAGCTGGGAAATTAGAGGCAGGGAATCATAGTTGGGAATCAGAGGCGGGGAATCAGATATGGGGAAACAGAGGCGGGGAATCAGAGGCGGGCAAATAGAGGCGGGGAATCAGATATGGGGAAACAGAGGCGGGGAATCAGAGCTGGGGAATAAGAGGCGGGGAATCATAGTTGGGAATCAGAGGCGGGGAATCAGATATGGGGAAACAGAGGCGGGGAATCAGGGGCGGGGAAACAGAGGCGGGGAATCAGATATGGGGAATCGGATGTGGGGAATCAGAGGCGGGGAATCAGAGCTGTGGAATCAGAGGCGGGGAATCAGAGTTGGGGCATCAGAGGTGGGGAATTAGATATGGGGAAACAGAGGCGGGGAATCAGAGGCGTGGAAACAGAGGCGGGGTATCAGATATGGGGAATCAGAGGTGGGGAATCAGAGGCAGGTAATCAGATGTGCGGAATCAGAGATGGGGAATCAGAGGCAGGGAATCAGAATCAGAAGCGGGGAGTCAGAGGACGGGAATCAGAGGCCTGGAATCAGATGCTGGGAATAAGAGGCCGGGAATCAGAGGTGGGGAATCAGAGTCCGGGAATCAGAGATGGGGAGTCAGAGGCGGGGAATGAGATATGGTGAATCAGAGGCGGGGAATCAGATGCGGGGAAACAGAGGTGGGGAATCAGATATGGGGAATCAGAGGTGGCGAATCAAAGGCGGTGAATCAGAGCTAGGGAATCAGAGGCGGGGAATCAGAGTTGGGGCATCAGAGGTGGGGAATTAGATATGGGGAAACAGAGGCGGGGAATCAGAGGCGTGGAAACAGAGGCGGGGAATCAGATATGGGGAATCAGAGGTGGGGAATCAGAGGCAGGTAATCAGATGTGCGGAATCAGAGATGGGGAATCAGAGGCAGGGAATCAGAATCAGAAGCGGGGAGTCAGAGGCCGGGAATCAGAGGCCTGGAATCAGATGCTGGGAATAAGAGGCCGAGAATTAGAGGTGGGGAATCAGAGTCCGGGAATCAGAGATGGGGATTCAGAGGCGGGGAATGAGATATGGAGAATCAGAGGCGGGGAATCAGAGGCGGGGAAACAGAGGTGGGGAATCAGATATGGGGAATCAGAGGTGGCGAATCAAAGGCGGTGAATCAGAGATGGGGAATCAGAGGCGGGGAATCAGAGGCAGGGAATCAAACACGGGGAATCAGAGGCGGGGAATCAGAGCTGGGGAATCAGAGGCTGGGAATCAAAGTTGGGGAATCAGAGGCAGGGAATCAGATATGGGGAAACAGGGGCGGGGAATCAGAGGCGGGGAAACAGAGGCAGGGAATCAGATATGGGGAATCAGAGGCGGGGAATTAGAGTTGGGGAATCAGAGGCGGGGAATCAGAGGCGGGGAAACAGAGGCGGGGAATCAAACACGGGGAATCAGAGGTGGGGAATCAGAGGTTGGGAATCAGATGCAGCGAATCAGAGGCGGGGAATCAGAGGCGGGGAATCAGAGGCAGGGAATCAGATGTGCGGAATCGGAGATGGGGAATCAGAGGCAGGGAATCAGAGGCGGGGAATCAGAGGCGGGGAATCAGAGGCCGGGAATCAGATATGGGGAAACAGAGGCGGGGAAACAGAGGCTGGGGATCAGATATGGGGAATCAGAGGTGGGGAATCAGAGGTTGGGAATCAGAGGCAGGGAATCAGAGTCTTGGAATCAGATGCAGGGAATCAGATGCGGGGAATCAGAGGCGGGGAATCAGAGCTGGGGAATCAGATGCTGGGAATCAAAGTTGGGGAATCAGAGGCAGGGAATCAGATATGGGGAAACAGGGGTGGGGAATCAGAGGCGGGGAATCAGATATGGGGAATCAGAGGCGGGGATTTAGAGTTGGGGAATCAGAGGCGGGGATTCAGAGGCGGGGAAACAGAGGCGGGGAATCAAACACGGGGAATCAGAGGTGGGGAATCAGAGGTTGGGAATCAGAGGCAGGGAATCAGAGGCGGGGAATCAGAGGCGGGGAATCAGAGGCAGGGAATCAGATGTGCGGAATCGGAGATGCGGAATCAGAGGCAGGGAATCAGAGGCGGGGAATCAGAGGCGGGGAACCAGAGGCCGGGAATCAGATATGGGGAAACAGAGGCGGGGAATCAGAGGCGGGGAAACAGAGGCTGGGAATCAGATATGGGGAATCAGAGGTGGGGAATCAGAGGTTGGGAATCAGAGGCAGGGAATAAGAGGCTTGGAATCAGATGCAGGGAATCAGATGCGGGGAATCAGAGGCGGGGAATCAGAGCTGGGGAATCAGAGGTGGGGAATTAGAGTTGGGGAATCAGAGGCGGGGACTTAGATATTGGGAAACAGAGGCGGGGAATCAGAGGCGGGGAAACAGAGGCGGGGAATCAGATATGGGGAATCAGAGATGGGGAATCAGAGGCAGGGAATCAGATGTGCGGAATCAGAGATGGGGAATCAAAGGCAGGGAATCAGAATCAGAAGCAGGGAATCAGAGGTGGGGAATCAGAGTCCGGGAATCAGAGATGGGGATTCAGAGGCGGGGAATGAGATATGGGGAATCAGAGGCGGGGAATCAGAGGCGGGGAAACAGAGGCGGGGAATCAGATATGGGGAATCAGAGGTGGCGAATATAAGGCGGTGAATCAGAGATGGGGAATCAGAGGCCGGGAATCAGAGGCAGGGAATCAAACACGGGGAATCAGAGGCGGGGAATCATAGCTGGCGAATCAGAGGCGGGGAATCAGAGGTGGGGAATCAGAGGCGGGGAATCAGATATTGGGAATCAGAGGTGGGGAATCAGAGGCGGGGAAACAGAGGCGGGGAATCAGATATGGGGTATCAGAGGTGGGGAATCAGAGGTTGTGAATCAGAGATGGGGAATCAGAGGCGGGGAATCAGAGGCCGGTAATCAGACGCGGGGAATCAGAGGCGGGGAATCAGAGCTGGGAAATTAGAGGCAGGGAATCAGAGTTGGGGATTCAGAGGCGGGGAATCAGATATGGGGAAACAGAGGCGGGGAATCAGACGCGGGCAAATAGAGGCGGGGATCAGATATGGGGAAACAGAGGCGGGGAATCAGAGGCGGGGAAACAGAGGCGGGGAATCAGATATGGGGAATCAGAGGTGGGGAATCAGAGGTTGGGAATCAGAGGCTGGGAATCAGAGGCGGGGAATCAGAGCTGGGGAATCAGAGGTGGGGAATCAAAGTTGGGGAATCAGAGGCGGGGACTTAGATATGGGGAAACAGAGGCGGGGAATCAGAGGCGGGGAAACAGAGGCGGGGAATCAGATATGGGGAATCAGAGGTGGGGAATCAGAGGCAGGGAATTAGATTTGCGGAATCAGAGATGGGGAATCAGAAGCAGGGAATCAGAGGCCGGGAATCAGAGGCCGGAATCAGATGCCGGGAATAAGAGGCCGGGAATCAGAGGTGGGGAATCAGAGTCCGGGAATCAGAGATGGGGAATCAGAGGCGGGGAATGAGATATGGTGAATCAGAGGCGGGGAATCAGAGGCGGGGAAACAGAGGCGAGGAATCAGATATGGGGAATCAGAGGTGGCGAATCAAAGGCGGTGAATCAGAGATGGGGAATCAGAGGCGGGGAATCAGAGGCAGGGAATCAAACACGGGGAATCAGAGGCAGGGAATCAGAGCTGGGGAATCAGAGGCGGGGAATCAGAGTTGGGGAATCAGAGGCGGGGAATCAGAGCTGGGGAATCAGAGGTGGGGATCAGAGTCGGGGAATCAGAGGCAGGGAATCAGATGTGCGGAATCAGAGATGGGGAATCAGAGGTGGGGAATCAGAGGCTGTGAATCAGAGATGGGGAATCAGAGGCGGGGAATCAGAGGCAAGAAATCAGACACGGGGTTTCAGAGGCTGGGAATCAGACGGGGGAATCAAAGGCGGGGAATCAGAGCTGGGGAATCAGAGGCAGGGAATCAGAGTTGGGGATTCAGAGGCGGGGAATCAGATATGGGGAAACAGAGGCGGGGAATCAGAGTCGGGCAAACAGAGGCGGGGAATTAGATATGGGGAATCAGAGGTGGGGAATCAGAGGTGGTGAATCAGAGATGGGGAATCACAGGCGGGGAATCAGAGGCAGGGAATAGAACGCGGGGAATCAGAGGCAGGGAATCAGAGTTGGGGCATCAGAGGTTGGGAATTAGATATGGGGAAACAGAGGCGGGGAATCAGAGGCGGGGAAACAGAGGCGGGAAATCAGATATGGGGAATCAGAGGTGGGGAATCAGAGGCAGGGAATCAGATGTGCGGAATCGAGATGGGGAATCAGAGGCAGGGAATCAGAATCAGAAGCGGGGAATCAGAGGCCGGGAAACAGAGGTGGGGAATCAGATATGGGGAATCAGAGGTGGGGAATCAGAGGCAGGGAATTAGATTTGCGGAATCAGAGATGGGGAATCAGAAGCAGGGAATCAGAGGTCGGGAATCAGAGGCCGGAATCAGATGCCGGGAATAAGAGGCCGGGAATCAAAGGCGATGAATCAGAGATGGGGAATCAGAGGCGGGGAATCAGAGGCAGGGAATCAAACACGGGGAATCAGAGGCGGGGAATCAGCGCTGGGGAATCAGAGGTGGGGATCAGAGTCGGGGAATCAGAGGCAGGGAATCAGATGTGCGGAATCAGAGGTGGGGAATCAGAGGTTGGGAATCAGAGGCAGGGAATCGGAGGCTTGGAATCAGATGCAGGGAATCAGATGCGGGGAATCAGAGGCGGGGAATCAGAGCTGGGGAATCAGAGGTGGGGAATCAGAGTTGGGGAATCAGAGGCGGGGACTTAGATATTGGGAAACAGAGGCGGGGAATCAGAGGCGGGGAATCAGAGGCAGGGAATCAGATGTGCGGAATCAGAGATGGGGAATCAGAGGCAGGGAATCAGAATCAGAAGCAGGGAATCAGAGGCCGGGAATCAGAGGCCGGAATCAGATGCCGGGAATAAGAGGCCGGGAATCAGAGGTGGGGAATCAGAGTCCGGGAATCAGAGATGGGGATTCAGAGGCGGGGAATGAGATATGGGGAATCAGAGGCGGGGAATCAGAGGCGGGGAAACAGAGGCGGGGAATCAGATATGGGGAATCAGAGGTGGCGAATCAAAGGCGGTGAATCAGAGATGGGGAATCAGAGGCCGGGAATCAGAGGCAGGGAATCAAACACGGAAAATCAGAGGCGGGGAATCAGAGCTGGGGAATCAGAGGCGGGGAATCAGAGGCGGGGAAACAGAGGCGAGGAATCAGATATGGGGAATCAGAGGTGGCGAATCAAAGGTGGTGAATCAGAGATGGGGAATCAGAGGCGGGGAATCAGAGGCAGGGAATCAAACACGGGGAATCAGAGGCGGGGAATCAGAGCTGGGGAATCAGAGGCGGGGAATCAGAGTTGGGGAATCAGAGGCGGGGAATCAGAGCTGGGGAATCAGAGGTGGGGATCAGAGTCGTTGAATCAGAGGCAGGGAATCAGATGTGCGGAATCAGAGATGGGGAATCAGAGTTGGGGAATCAGAGGCTGTGAATCAGAGATGGGGAATCAGAGGCGGGGAATCAGAGGCAAGCAATCAGACACGGGGTTTCAGAGGCTGGGAATCAGACGGGGGAATCAAAGGCGGGGAATCAGAGCTGGGGAATCAGAGGCAGGGATCCAAACACGGAAAATCAGTGGCGGGGAATCAGAGCTGGGGAATCAGAGGCGGGGAATCAGAGGCGGGGAAACAGAGGCGAGGAATCAGATATGGGGAATCAGAGGTGGCGAATCAAAGGCGGTGAATCAGAGATGGGGAATCAGAGGCGGGGAATCAGAGGCAGGGAATCAAACACGGGGAATCAGAGGCGGGGAATCAGAGCTGGGGAATCAGAGGCGGGGAATCAGGGTTGGGGAATCAGAGGCGGGGAATCAGAGCTGGGGAATCAGAGGTGGGGATCAGAGTCGGGGAATCAGAGGCAGGGAATCAGATGTGCGGAATCAGAGATTGGGAATCAGAGGTGGGGAATCAGAGGCTGTGAATCAGAGATGGGGAATCAGAGGCGGGGAATCAGAGGCAAGAAATCAGACACGGGGTTTCAGAGGCTGGAATCAGACGGGGGAATCAAAGGCGGGGAATCAGAGCTGGGGAATCAGAGGCAGGGAATCAGAGTTGGGGATTCAGAGGCGGGGAATCAGATATGGGGAATCAGAGGCCGGGAATCAGAGGCAGGGAATCAAACACGGAAAATCAGAGGCGGGGAATCAGAGCTGGGGAATCAGAGGCGGGGAATCAGAGGCGGGGAAACAGAGGCGAGGAATCAGATATGGGGAATCAGAGGTGGCGAATCAAAGGCGGTGAATCAGAGATGGGGAATCAGAGGCGGAGAATCAGAGGCAGGGAATCAAACACGGGGAATCAGAGGCGGGGAATCAGAGCTGGGGAATCAGAGGCGGGGAATCAGAGGCGGGGAAACAGAGGCGGGGAATCAGATATGGGGAATCAGAGGTGGCGAATCAAAGGGGGTGAATCAGAGATGGGGAATCAGAGGCCGGGAATCAGAGGCAGGGAATCAAACACGGAAAATCAGAGGCGGGGAATCAGAGCTGGGGAATCAGAGGCGGGGAATCAGAGGCGGGGAAACAGAGGCGAGGAATCAGATATGGGGAATCAGAGGTGGAGAATCAAAGGCAGTGAATCAGAGATGGGGAATCAGAGGCGGGGAATCAGAGGCAGGGAATCAAACACGGGGAATCAGAGGCGGGGAATCAGAGCTGGGGAATCAGAGGCGGGGAATCAGAGCTGGGGAATCAGAGGCGGGGAATCAGAGGCGGGGAAACAGAGGCGGGGAATCAGATATGGGGAATCAGAGGTGGTGAATCAAAGGCGGTGAATCAGAGATGGGGAATCAGAGGCCGGGAATCAGAGGCAGGGAATCAAACACAAAAAATCAGAGGCGGGGAATCAGAGCTGGGGAATCAGAGGCGGGGAATCAGAGGCGGGGAAACAGAGGCGAGGAATCAGATATGGGGAATCAGAGGTGGCGAATCAATGGCGGTGAATCAGAGATGGGGAATCAGAGGCGGGGAATCAGAGGCAGGGAATCAAACACGGGGAATCAGAGGCGGGGAATCAGAGCTGGGGAATCAGAGGCGGGGAATCAGAGTTGGGGAATCAGAGGCGGGGAATCAGAGCTGGGGAATCAGAGGTGGGGATCAGAGTCGGGGAATCAGAGGCAGGGAATCAGATGTGCGGAATCAGAGATGGGGAATCAGAGGTGGGGATTCAGAGGCTGTGAATCAGAGATGGGGAATCAGAGGCGGGGAATCAGAGGCAAGCAATCAGACACGGGGTTTCAGAGGCTGGGAATCAGACGGGGGAATCAAAGGCGGGGAATCAGAGCTGGGGAATCAGAGGCAGGGAATCAAACACGGAAAATCAGTGGCGGGGAATCAGAGCTGGGGAATCAGAGGCGGGGAATCAGAGGCGGGGAAACAGAGGCAAGGAATCAGATATGGGGAATCAGAGGTGGCGAATCAAAGGCGGTGAATCAGAGATGGGGAATCAGAGGCGGGTTATCAGAGGCAGGGAATCAAACACGGGGAATCAGAGGCGGGGAATCAGAGCTGGGGAATCAGAGGCGGGGAATCAGGGTTGGGGAATCAGAGGCGGGGAATCAGAGCTGGGGAATCAGAGGTGGGGATCAGAGTCGTGGAATCAGAGGCAGGGAATCAGATGTGCGGAATCAGAGATTGGGAATCAGAGGTGGGGAATCAGAGGCTGTGAATCAGAGATGGGGAATCAGAGGCGGGGAATCAGAGGCAAGAAATCAGACACGGGGTTTCAGAGGCTGGGAATCAGACGGGGGAATCAAAGGCGGGGAATCAGAGCTGGGGAATCAGAGGCAGGGAATCAGAGTTGGGGATTCAGAGGCGGGGAATCAGATATGGGGAATCAGAGGCCGGGAATCAGAGGCAGGGAATCAAACACGGAAAATCAGAGGCGGGGAATCAGAGCTGGGGAATCAGAGGCGGGGAATCAGAGGCGGGGAAACAGAGGCGAGGAATCAGATATGGGGAATCAGAGGTGGCGAATCAAAGGCGGTGAATCAGAGATGGGGAATCAGAGGCGGGGAATCAGAGGCAGGGAATCAAACACGGGGAATCAGAGGCGGGGAATCAGAGCTGGGGAATCAGAGGCGGGGAATCAGAGGCGGGGAAACAGAGGCGGGGAATCAGATATGGGGAATCAGAGGTGGCGAATCAAAGGGGGTGAATCAGAGATGGGGAATCAGAGGCCGGGAATCAGAGGCAGGGAATCAAACACGGAAAATCAGAGGCGGGGAATCAGAGCTGGGGAATCAGAGGCGGGGAATCAGAGGCGGGGAAACAGAGGCGAGGAATCAGATATGGGAAATCAGAGGTGGAGAATCAAAGGCGGTGAATCAGAGATGGGGAATCAGAGGCGGGGAATTAGAGTTGGGGAATCAGAGGCGGGGAATCAGAGGCGGGGAAACAGAGGCGGGGAATCAAACACGGGGAATCAGAGGTGGGGAATCAGAGGTTGGGAATCAGAGGCAGGGAATCGGAGGCGGGGAATCAGAGGCGGGGAATCAGAGGCAGGGAATCAGATGTGCGGAATCGGAGATGGGTAATCAGAGGCAGGGAATCAGAGGCGGGGAATCAGAGGCGGGGAATCAGAGGCCGGGAATCAGATATGGGGAAACAGAGGCAGGGAATCAGAGGCGGGGAAACAGAGGCTGGGAATCAGATATGGGGAATCAGAGGTGGGGAATCAGAGGTTGGGAATCAGAGGCAGGGAATCAGAGGCTTGGAATCAGATGCAGGGAATCAGATGCGGGGAATCAGAGGCGGGGAATCAGAGCTGGGGAATCAGAGGTGGGGAATCAGAGTTGGGGAATCAGAGGCGGGGACTTAGATATTGGGAAACAGAGGTGGGGAATCAGAGGCGGGGAAACAGAGAAGGGGAATCAGATATGGGGAATCAGAGATGGGGAATCAGAGGCAGGGAATCAGATGTGCAGAATCAGAGATGGGGAATCAAAGGCAGGGAATCAGAATCAGAAGCAGGGAATCAGAGGCCGGGAATCAGAGGCCGGAATCAGATGCCGGGAATAAGAGGCCGGGAATCAGAGGTGGGGAATCAGAGTCCGGGAATCAGAGATGGGGATTCAGAGGCGGGGAATGAGATATGGGGAATCAGAGGCGGGGAATCAGAGGCGGGGAAACAGAGGCGGGGAATCAGATATGGGGAATCAGAGGTGGCGAATCAAAGGCGGTGAATCAGAGATGGGGAATCAGAGGCAGGGAATCAGATGTGCGGAATCAGAGATGGGGAATCAGAGGTGGGGAATCAGAGGCTGTGAATCAGAGATGGGGAATCAGAGGCGGGGAATCAGAGGCAAGAAATCAGACACGGGGTTTCAGAGGCTGGGAATCAGACGGGGGAATCAAAGGCGGGGAATCAGAGCTGGGGAATCAGAGGCAGGGAATCAGAGTTGGGGATTCAGAGGCGGGGAATCAGATATGGGGAAACAGAGGCGGGGAATCAGAGGCGTGGAAACAGAGGCGGGGAATCAGATATGGGGAATCAGAGGTGGGGAATCAGAGGTTGGGAATCAGAGGCAGGGAATCAGAGGCTGGGAATCAGATGCAGGGAATCAGATGCGGGGATCAGAGGCGGGGAATGAGAGCTGGGGAATCAGAGGTGGGGAATCAGAGTTGGGGAATCAGAGGCGGGGACTTAGATATGGGGAAACAGAGGCGGGGAATCAGAGGTGGGGAAACAGAGGCGGGGAATCAGATATGGGGAATCAGAGGTGGGGAATCAGAGGCAGGGAATCAGATGTGCGGAATCAGAGATGGGGAATCAGAGGCAGGGAATCAGAATCAGAAGCAGGGAATAAGACGCGGGGAATCACAGGCGGGGAATCAGAGCTGGGGAAGCAGAGGCAGTGAATCAGAGGCGGGGAATCAGAGGCAGGGAATCGGATGTGCGGAATCAGAGAAGGGGAATCAGAGGTGGGGAATCAGAGGTGGTGAATCAGACATGGGTAATCAGAGGCGGGGAATCAGAGGCAGGAAATCAGACACGGGGAATCAGAGGCGGGGAATCAGAGCTGGGAAATTAGAGGCAGGGAATCATAGTTGGGAATCAGAGGCGGGGAATCAGATATGGGGAAACAGAGGCGGGGAATCAGAGGCGGGCAAATAGAGGCGGGGCATCAGATATGGGGAAACAGAGGCGGGGAATCAGAGCTGGGGAATAAGAGGCGGGGAATCATAGTTGGGAATCAGAGGCGGGGAATCAGATATGGGGAAACAGAGGCGGGGAATCAGGGGCGGGGAAACAGAGGCGGGGAATCAGATATGGGGAATCGGATGTGGGGAATCAGAGGCGGGGAATCAGAGCTGTGGAATCAGAGGCGGGGAATCAGAGTTGGGGCATCAGAGGTGGGGAATTAGATATGGGGAAACAGAGGCGGAGAATCAGAGGTGGGGAAACAGAGGCGGGGAATCAGATATGGGGAATCAGAGGTGGGGAATCAGAGGCAGGTAATCAGATGTGCGGAATCAGAGATGGGGAATCAGAGGCAGGGAATCAGAATCAGAAGCGGGGAGTCAGAGGACGGGAATCAGAGGCCTGGAATCAGATGCTGGGAATAAGAGGCCGGGAATCAGAGGTGGGGAATCAGAGTCCGGGAATCAGAGATGGGGAGTCAGAGGCGGGGAATGAGATATGGAGAATCAGAGGCGGGGAATCAGATGCGGGGAAACAGAGGTGGGGAATCAGATATGGGGAATCAGAGGTGGCGAATCAAAGGCGGTGAATCAGAGATGGGGAATCAGAGGCGGGGAATCAGAGGCAGGGAATCAAACACGGGGAATCAGAGGCGGGGAATCAGAGCTGGGGAATCAGAGGCTGGGAATCAAAGTTGGGGAATCAGAGGCAGGGAATCAGATATGGGGAAACAGGGGCGGGGAATCAGAGGCGGGGAAACAGAGGCAGGGAATCAGATATGGGGAATCAGAGGTGGGGTATTAGAGTTGGGGAATCAGAGGCGGGGAATCAGAGGCGGGGAAACAGAGGCGGGGAATCAAACACGGGGAATCAGAGGTGGGGAATCAGAGGTTGGGAATCAGATGCAGGGAATCAGAGGCGGGGAATCAGAGGCGGGGAATCAGAGGCAGGGAATCAGATGTGCGGAATCGGAGATGGGGAATCAGAGGCAGGGAATCAGAGGCGGGGAATCAGAGGCAGGGAATCAGAGGCCGGGAATCAGATATGGGGAAACAGAGGCGGGGAAACAGAGGCTGGGGATCAGATATGGGGAATCAGAGGTGGGGTATCAGAGGTTGGGAATCAGAGGCAGGGAATCAGAGGCTTGGAATCAGATGCAGGGAATCAGATGCGGGGAATCAGAGGCGGGGAATCAGAGCTGGGGAATCAGATGCTGGGAATCAAAGTTGGGGAATCAGAGGCAGGGAATCAGATATGGGGAAACAGGGGTGGGGAATCAGAGGCGGGGAATCAGATATGGGGAATCAGAGGCGGGGAATTAGAGTTGGGGAATCAGAGGCGGGGAATCAGAGGCGGGGAAACAGAGGCGGGGAATCAAACACGGGGAATCAGAGGTGGGGAATCAGAGGTTGGGAATCAGAGGCAGGGAATCAGAGGCGGGGAATCAGAGGCGGGGAATCAGAGGCAGGGAATCAGAGGCGGGGAATCAGAGGCGGGGAACCAGAGGCCGGGAATCAGATATGGGGAAACAGAGGCGGGGAATCAGAGGCGGGGAAACAGAGGCTGGGAATCAGAGCTGGGGAATCAGATATGGGGAATCAGAGGTGGGGAATCAGAGGTTGGGAATCAGAGGCAGGGAATAAGAGGCTTGGAATCAGATGCAGGGAATCAGATGCGGGGAATCAGAGGCGGGGAATCAGAGCTGGGGAATCAGATGCGGGGAATCAGAGGCGGGGAATCAGAGGCGGGGAAACAGAGGTGGGGAATCAGATATGGGGAATCAGAGATGGGGAATCAGAGGCAGGGAATCAGATGTGCGGAATCAGAGATGGGGAATCAAAGGCAGGGAATCAGAATCAGAAGCAGGGAATCAGAGGTGGGGAATCAGAGTCCGGGAATCAGAGATGGGGATTCAGAGGCGGGGAATGAGATATGGGGAATCAGAGGCGGGGAATCAGAGGCGGGGAAACAGAGGTGGGGAATCAGATATCGGGAATCAGAGGTGGCGAATCAAAGGCGGTGAATCAGAGATGGGGAATCAGAGGCCGGGAATCAGAGGCAGGGAATCAAACACGGGGAATCAGAGGCGGGGAATCATAGCTGGCGAATCAGAGGCGGGGAATCAGATGTGGGGAATCAGAGGCCGGGAATCAGATATTGTGAATCAGAGGTGGGGAATCAGAGGCGGGGAAACAGAGGCGGGGAATTAGATATGGGGTATCAGAGGTGGGGAATCAGAGGTTGTGAATCAGAGATGGGGAATCAGAGGCGGGGAATCAGAGGCCGGTAATCAGACGCGGGGAATCAGAGGCAGGGAATCAGATGTGCGGAATCAGAGATGGGGAATCAGAGGTGGGGAATCAGAGGCTGTGAATCAGAGATGGGGAATCAGAGGCGGGGAATCAGAGGCAAGAAATCAGACACGGGGTTTCAGAGGCTGGGAATCAGACGGGGGAATCAAAGGCGGGGAATCAGAGCTGGGGAATCAGAGGCAGGGAATCAGAGTTGGGGATTCAGAGGCGGGGAATCAGATATGGGGAAACAGAGGCGGGGAATCAGAGGCGTGGAAACAGAGGCGGGGAATCAGATATGGGGAATCAGAGGTGGGGAATCAGAGGTTGGGAATCAGAGGCAGGGAATCAGAGGCTGGGAATCAGATGCAGGGAATCAGATGCGGGGATCAGAGGCGGGGAATGAGAGCTGGGGAATCAGAGGTGGGGAATCAGAGTTGGGGAATCAGAGGCGGGGACTTAGATATGGGGAAACAGAGGCGGGGAATCAGAGGTGGGGAAACAGAGGCGGGGAATCAGATATGGGGAATCAGAGGTGGGGAATCAGAGGCAGGGAATCAGATGTGCGGAATCAGAGATGGGGAATCAGAGGCAGGGAATCAGAATCAGAAGCAGGGAATAAGACGCGGGGAATCACAGGCGGGGAATCAGAGCTGGGGAAGCAGAGGCAGTGAATCAGAGGCGGGGAATCAGAGGCAGGGAATCGGATGTGCGGAATCAGAGAAGGGGAATCAGAGGTGGGGAATCAGAGGTGGTGAATCAGACATGGGTAATCAGAGGCGGGGAATCAGAGGCAGGAAATCAGACACGGGGAATCAGAGGCGGGGAATCAGAGCTGGGAAATTAGAGGCAGGGAATCATAGTTGGGAATCAGAGGCGGGGAATCAGATATGGGGAAACAGAGGCGGGGAATCAGAGGCGGGCAAATAGAGGCGGGGCATCAGATATGGGGAAACAGAGGCGGGGAATCAGAGCTGGGGAATAAGAGGCGGGGAATCATAGTTGGGAATCAGAGGCGGGGAATCAGATATGGGGAAACAGAGGCGGGGAATCAGGGGCGGGGAAACAGAGGCGGGGAATCAGATATGGGGAATCGGATGTGGGGAATCAGAGGCGGGGAATCAGAGCTGTGGAATCAGAGGCGGGGAATCAGAGTTGGGGCATCAGAGGTGGGGAATTAGATATGGGGAAACAGAGGCGGAGAATCAGAGGTGGGGAAACAGAGGCGGGGAATCAGATATGGGGAATCAGAGGTGGGGAATCAGAGGCAGGTAATCAGATGTGCGGAATCAGAGATGGGGAATCAGAGGCAGGGAATCAGAATCAGAAGCGGGGAGTCAGAGGACGGGAATCAGAGGCCTGGAATCAGATGCTGGGAATAAGAGGCCGGGAATCAGAGGTGGGGAATCAGAGTCCGGGAATCAGAGATGGGGAGTCAGAGGCGGGGAATGAGATATGGAGAATCAGAGGCGGGGAATCAGATGCGGGGAAACAGAGGTGGGGAATCAGATATGGGGAATCAGAGGTGGCGAATCAAAGGCGGTGAATCAGAGATGGGGAATCAGAGGCGGGGAATCAGAGGCAGGGAATCAAACACGGGGAATCAGAGGCGGGGAATCAGAGCTGGGGAATCAGAGGCTGGGAATCAAAGTTGGGGAATCAGAGGCAGGGAATCAGATATGGGGAAACAGGGGCGGGGAATCAGAGGCGGGGAAACAGAGGCAGGGAATCAGATATGGGGAATCAGAGGTGGGGAATTAGAGTTGGGGAATCAGAGGCGGGGAATCAGAGGCGGGGAAACAGAGGCGGGGAATCAAACACGGGGAATCAGAGGTGGGGAATCAGAGGTTGGGAATCAGATGCAGGGAATCAGAGGCGGGGAATCAGAGGCGGGGAATCAGAGGCAGGGAATCAGATGTGCGGAATCGGAGATGGGGAATCAGAGGCAGGGAATCAGAGGCGGGGAATCAGAGGCAGGGAATCAGAGGCCGGGAATCAGATATGGGGAAACAGAGGCGGGGAAACAGAGGCTGGGGATCAGATATGGGGAATCAGAGGTGGGGTATCAGAGGTTGGGAATCAGAGGCAGGGAATCAGAGGCTTGGAATCAGATGCAGGGAATCAGATGCGGGGAATCAGAGGCGGGGAATCAGAGCTGGGGAATCAGATGCTGGGAATCAAAGTTGGGGAATCAGAGGCAGGGAATCAGATATGGGGAAACAGGGGTGGGGAATCAGAGGCGGGGAATCAGATATGGGGAATCAGAGGCGGGGAATTAGAGTTGGGGAATCAGAGGCGGGGAATCAGAGGCGGGGAAACAGAGGCGGGGAATCAAACACGGGGAATCAGAGGTGGGGAATCAGAGGTTGGGAATCAGAGGCAGGGAATCAGAGGCGGGGAATCAGAGGCGGGGAATCAGAGGCAGGGAATCAGAGGCGGGGAATCAGAGGCGGGGAACCAGAGGCCGGGAATCAGATATGGGGAAACAGAGGCGGGGAATCAGAGGCGGGGAAACAGAGGCTGGGAATCAGAGCTGGGGAATCAGATATGGGGAATCAGAGGTGGGGAATCAGAGGTTGGGAATCAGAGGCAGGGAATAAGAGGCTTGGAATCAGATGCAGGGAATCAGATGCGGGGAATCAGAGGCGGGGAATCAGAGCTGGGGAATCAGATGCGGGGAATCAGAGGCGGGGAATCAGAGGCGGGGAAACAGAGGTGGGGAATCAGATATGGGGAATCAGAGATGGGGAATCAGAGGCAGGGAATCAGATGTGCGGAATCAGAGATGGGGAATCAAAGGCAGGGAATCAGAATCAGAAGCAGGGAATCAGAGGTGGGGAATCAGAGTCCGGGAATCAGAGATGGGGATTCAGAGGCGGGGAATGAGATATGGGGAATCAGAGGCGGGGAATCAGAGGCGGGGAAACAGAGGTGGGGAATCAGATATCGGGAATCAGAGGTGGCGAATCAAAGGCGGTGAATCAGAGATGGGGAATCAGAGGCCGGGAATCAGAGGCAGGGAATCAAACACGGGGAATCAGAGGCGGGGAATCATAGCTGGCGAATCAGAGGCGGGGAATCAGATGTGGGGAATCAGAGGCCGGGAATCAGATATTGTGAATCAGAGGTGGGGAATCAGAGGCGGGGAAACAGAGGCGGGGAATTAGATATGGGGTATCAGAGGTGGGGAATCAGAGGTTGTGAATCAGAGATGGGGAATCAGAGGCGGGGAATCAGAGGCCGGTAATCAGACGCGGGGAATCAGAGGCGGGGAATCAGAGCTGGGAAATTAGAGGCAGTGAATCAGAGTTGGGGATTCAGAGGCGGGGAATCAGATATGGGGAAACAGAGGCGGGGAATCAGATGCAGGCAAATAGAGGCGGGGATCAGATATGGGGAAACAGTGGCGGGGAATCAGAGGCGGGGAAACAGAGGCGGGAAATCAGATATGGGGAATCAGAGGTGGGGAATCAGAGGTTGGGAATCAGAGGCTGGGAATCAGAGGCGGGGAATCAGAGCTGGGGAATCAGAGGTGGGTAATCAAAGTTGGGGAATCAGAGGCGGGGACTTAGATATGGGGAAACAGAGGCGGGGAATCAGAGGCGGGGAAACAGAGGCGGGGAATCAGATATGGGGAATCAGAGGTGGGGAATCAGAGGCAGGGAATTAGATTTGCGGAATCAGAGATGGGGAATCAGAGGCGGGGAAACAGAGGCCGGTAATCAGACGCGGGGAATCAGAGGCGGGGAATCAGAGCTGGGAAATTAGAGGCAGGGAATCAGAGTTGGGGATTCAGAGGCGGGGAATCAGATATGGGGAAACAGAGGCGGGGAATCAGATGCAGGCAAATAGAGGCGGGGATCAGATATGGGGAAATAGAGGCGGGGAATCAGAGGCGGGGAAACAGAGGCGGGGAATCAGATATGGGGAATCAGAGGTGGGGAATCAGAGGTTGGGAATCAGAGGCTGGGATTCAGAGGCGGGGAATCAGAGCTGGGGAATCAGAGGTGGGGAATCAAAGTTGGGGAATCAGAGGCGGGGACTTAGATATGGGGAAACAGAGGTGGGGAATCAGAGGCGGGGAAACAGAGGCGGGGAATCAGATATGGGGAATCAGAGGTGGGGAATCAGAGGCAGGGAATTAGATTTGCGGAATCAGAGATGGGGAATCAGAAGCAGGGAATCAGAGGCCGGGAATCAGAGGCCGGAATCAGATGCCGGGAATAAGAGGCCGGGAATCAGAGGTGGGGAATCAGAGTCCGGGAATCAGAGATGGGGAATCAGAGGCAGGGAATCAGAATCAGAAGCGGGGAGTCAGAGGACGGGAATCAGAGGCCTGGAATCAGATGCTGGGAATAAGAGGCCAGGAATCAGAGGTGGGGAATCAGAGTCCGGGAATCAGAGATGGGGAGTCAGAGGCGGGGAATGAGATATGGAGAATCAGAGGCGGGGAATCAAATGCGAGGAAACAGAGGTGGGGAATCAGATATGGGGAATCAGAGGTGGCGAATCAAAGGCGGTGAATCAGAGATGGGGAATCAGAGGCGGGGAATCAGAGGCAGGGAATCAAACACGGGGAATCAGAGGCGGGGAATCAGAGCTGGGGAATCAGAGGCTGGGAATCAAAGTTGGGGAATCAGAGGCAGGGAATCAGAGCTGGGGAATCAGAGGCGGGGAATCAGAGGCGGGGAAACAGAGGCGAGGAATCAGATATGGGGAATCAGAGGTGGCGAATCAAAGGCGGTGAATCAGAGATGGGGAATCAGAGGCGGGGAATCAGAGGCAGGGAATCAAACACGGGGAATCAGAGGCGGGGAATCAGAGCTGGGGAATCAGAGGCGGGGAATCAGAGGCAGGGAAACAGAGGCGGGGAATCAGATATGGGGAATCAGAGGTGGCGAATCAAAGGGGGTGAATCAGAGATGGGGAATCAGAGGCCGGGAATCAGAGGCAGGGAATCAAACACGGAAAATCAGAGGCGGGGAATCAGAGCTGGGGAATCAGAGGCGGGGAATCAGAGGCGGGGAAACAGAGGCGAGGAATCAGATATGGGAAATCAGAGGTGGAGAATCAAAGGCGGTGAATCAGAGATGGGGAATCAGAGGCGGGGAATTAGAGTTGGGGAATCAGAGGCGGGGAATCAGAGGCGGGGAAACAGAGGCGGGGAATCAAACACGGGGAATCAGAGGTGGGGAATCAGAGGTTGGGAATCAGAGGCAGGGAATCGGAGGCGGGGAATCAGAGGCGGGGAATCAGAGGCTGGGAATCAGATGTGCGGAATCGGAAATGGGTAATCAGAGGCAGGGAATCAGAGGCGGGGAATCAGAGGCGGGGAATCAGAGGCCGGGAATCAGATATGGGGAAACAGAGGCAGGGAATCAGAGGCGGGGAAACAGAGGCTGGGAATCAGATATGGGGAATCAGAGGTGGGGAATCAGAGGTTGGGAATCAGAGGCAGGGAATCAGAGGCTTGGAATCAGATGCAGGGAATCAGATGCGGGGAAACAGAGGCTGGGAATCAGAGCTGGGGAATCAGATATGGGGAATCAGAGGTGGGGAATCAGAGGTTGGGAATCAGAGGCAGGGAATAAGAGGCTTGGAATCAGATGCAGGGAATCAGATGCGGGGAATCAGAGGCGGGGAATCAGAGCTGGGGAATCAGATGCGGGGAATCAGAGGCGGGGAATCAGAGGCGGGGAAACAGAGGTGGGGAATCAGATATGGGGAATCAGAGATGGGGAATCAGAGGCAGGGAATCAGATGTGCGGAATCAGAGATGGGGAATCAAAGGCAGGGAATCAGAATCAGAAGCAGGGAATCAGAGGTGGGGAATCAGAGTCCGGGAATCAGAGATGGGGATTCAGAGGCGGGGAATGAGATATGGGGAATCAGAGGCGGGGAATCAGAGGCGGGGAAACAGAGGTGGGGAATCAGATATCGGGAATCAGAGGTGGCGAATCAAAGGCGGTGAATCAGAGATGGGGAATCAGAGGCCGGGAATCAGAGGCAGGGAATCAAACACGGGGAATCAGAGGCGGGGAATCATAGCTGGCGAATCAGAGGCGGGGAATCAGATGTGGGGAATCAGAGGCCGGGAATCAGATATTGTGAATCAGAGGTGGGGAATCAGAGGCGGGGAAACAGAGGCGGGGAATTAGATATGGGGTATCAGAGGTGGGGAATCAGAGGTTGTGAATCAGAGATGGGGAATCAGAGGCGGGGAATCAGAGGCCGGTAATCAGACGCGGGGAATCAGAGGCGGGGAATCAGAGCTGGGAAATTAGAGGCAGGGAATCAGAGTTGGGGATTCAGAGGCGGGGAATCAGATATGGGGAAACAGAGGCGGGGAATCAGATGCAGGCAAATAGAGGCGGGGATCAGATATGGGGAAACAGTGGCGGGGAATCAGAGGCGGGGAAACAGAGGCGGGAAATCAGATATGGGGAATCAGAGGTGGGGAATCAGAGGTTGGGAATCAGAGGCTGGGAATCAGAGGCGGGGAATCAGAGCTGGGGAATCAGAGGTGGGTAATCAAAGTTGGGGAATCAGAGGCGGGGACTTAGATATGGGGAAACAGAGGCGGGGAATCAGAGGCGGGGAAACAGAGGCGGGGAATCAGATATGGGGAATCAGAGGTGGGGAATCAGAGGCAGGGAATTAGATTTGCGGAATCAGAGATGGGGAATCAGAGGTGGGGAATCAGAGGCGGGGAAACAGAGGCGGGGAATCAGATATGGGGTATCAGAGGTGGGGAATCAGAGGTTGTGAATCAGAGATGGGGAATCAGAGGCGGGGAAACAGAGGCCGGTAATCAGACGCGGGGAATCAGAGGCGGGGAATCAGAGCTGGGAAATTAGAGGCAGGGAATCAGAGTTGGGGATTCAGAGGCGGGGAATCAGATATGGGGAAACAGAGGCGGGGAATCAGATGCAGGCAAATAGAGGCGGGGATCAGATATGGGGACATAGAGGCGGGGAATCAGAGGCGGGGAAACAGAGGCGGGGAATCAGATATGGGGAATCAGAGGTGGGGAATCAGAGCTTGGGAATCAGAGGCTGGGATTCAGAGGCGGGGAATCAGAGCTGGGGAATCAGAGGTGGGGAATCAAAGTTGGGGAATCAGAGGCGGGGACTTAGATATGGGGAAACAGAGGCGGGGAATCAGAGGCGGGGAAACAGAGGCGGGGAATCAGATATGGGGAATCAGAGGTGGGGAATCAGAGGCAGGGAATTAGATTTGCGGAATCAGAGATGGGGAATCAGAAGCAGGGAATCAGAGGCCGGGAATCAGAGGCCGGAATCAGATGCCGGGAATAAGAGGCCGGGAATCAGAGGTGGGGAATCAGAGTCCGGGAATCAGAGATGGGGAATCAGAGGCAGGGAATCAGAATCAGAAGCGGGGAGTCAGAGGACGGGAATCAGAGGCCTGGAATCAGATGCTGGGAATAAGAGGCCAGGAATCAGAGGTGGGGAATCAGAGTCCGGGAATCAGAGTTGGGGAGTCAGAGGCGGGGAATGAGATATGGAGAATCAGAGGCGGGGAATCAGATGCGAGGAAACAGAGGTGGGGAATCAGATATGGGGAATCAGAGGTGGCGAATCAAAGGCGGTGAATCAGAGATGGGGAATCAGAGGCGGGGAATCAGAGGCAGGGAATCAAACACGGGGAATCAGAGGCGGGGAATCAGAGCTGGGGAATCAGAGGCTGGGAATCAAAGTTGGGGAATCAGAGGCAGGGAATCAGATATGGGGAAACAGGGGCGGGGAATCAGAGGCGGGGAAACAGAGGCAGGGAATCAGATATGGGGAATCAGAGGTGGGGAATTAGAGTTGGGGAATCAGAGGCGGGGAATCAGAGGCGGGGAAACAGAGGCGGGGAATCAAACACGGGGAATCAGAGGTGGGGAATCAGAGGTTGGGAATCAGATGCAGGGAATCAGAGGCGGGGAATCAGAGGCGGGGAATCAGAGGCAGGGAATCAGATGTGCGGAATCGGAGATGGGGAATCAGAGGCAGGGAATCAGAGGCGGGGAATCAGAGGCAGGGAATCAGAGGCCGGGAATCAGATATGGGGAAACAGAGGCGGGGAAACAGAGGCTGGGGATCAGATATGGGGAATCAGAGGTGGGGTATCAGAGGTTGGGAATCAGAGGCAGGGAATCAGAGGCTTGGAATCAGATGCAGGGAATCAGATGCGGGGAATCAGAGGCGGGGAATCAGAGCTGGGGAATCAGATGCTGGGAATCAAAGTTGGGGAATCAGAGGCAGGGAATCAGATATGGGGAAACAGGGGTGGGGAATCAGAGGCGGGCAATCAGATATGGGGAATCAGAGGCGGGGAATTAGAGTTGGGGAATCAGAGGCGGGGAATCAGAGGCGGGGAAACAGAGGCGGGGAATCAAACACGGGGAATCAGAGGTGGGGAATCAGAGGTTGGGAATCAGAGGCAGGGAATCAGAGGCGGGGAATCAGAGGCGGGGAATCAGAGGCAGGGAATCAGATGTGCGGAATCGGAGATGGGGAATCAGAGGCAGGGAATCAGAGGCGGGGAATCAGAGGCGGGGAACCAGAGGCCGGGAATCAGATATGGGGAAACAGAGGCGGGGAATCAGAGGCGGGGAAACAGAGGCTGGGAATCAGATATGGGGAATCAGAGGTGGGGAATCAGAGGTTGGGAATCAGAGGCAGGGAATAAGAGGCTTGGAATCAGATGCAGGGAATCAGATGCGGGGAATCAGAGGCGGGGAATCAGAGCTGGGGAATCAGAGGTGGGGAATTAGAGTTGGGGAATCAGAGGCGGGGACTTAGATATTGGGAAACAGAGGCGGGGAATCAGAGGCGGGGAAACAGAGGCGGGGAATCAGATATGGGGAATCAGAGATGGGGAATCAGAGGCAGGGAATCAGATGTGCGGAATCAGAGATGGGGAATTAAAGGCAGGGAATCAGAATCAGAAGCTGGGAATCAGAGGTGGGGAATCAGAGTCCGGGAATCAGAGATGGGGATTCAGAGGCGGGGAATGAGATATGGGGAATCAGAGGCGGGGAATCAGAGGCGGGGAAACAGAGGTGGGGAATCAGATATGGGGAATCAGAGGTGGCGAATCAAAGGCGGTGAATCAGAGATGGGGAATCAGAGGCCGGGAATCAGAGGCAGGGAATCAAACACGGGGAATCAGAGGCGGGGAATCATAGCTGGCGAATCAGAGGCGGGGAATCAGAGGTGGGGAATCAGAGGCGGGGAATCAGATATTGGGAATCAGAGGTGGGGAATCAGAGGCGGGGAAACAGAGGCGAGGAATCAGATATGGGGTATCAGAGGTGGGGAATCAGAGGTTGTGAATCAGAGATGGGGAATCAGAGGCGGGGAATCAGAGGCCGGTAATCAGACGCGGGGAATCAGAGGCGGGGAATCAGAGCTGGGAAATTAGAGGCAGGGTATCAGAGTTGGGGATTCAGAGGCGGGGAATCAGATATGGGGAAACAGAGGCGGGGAATCAGATGCAGGCAAATAGAGGCGGGGATCAGATATGGGGAAATAGAGGCGGGGAATCAGAGGCGGGGAAACAGAGGCGGGGAATCAGATATGGGGAATCAGAGGTGGGGAATCAGAGGTTGGGAATCAGAGGCTGGGATTCAGAGGCGGGGAATCAGAGCTGGGGAATCAGAGGTGGGGAATCAAAGTTGGGGAATCAGAGGCGGGGACTTAGATATGGGGAAACAGAGGCGGGGAATCAGAGGCGGGGAAACAGAGGCGGGGAATCAGATATGGGGAATCAGAGGTGGGGAATCAGAGGCAGGGAATTAGATTTGCGGAATCAGAGATGGGGAATCAGAAGCAGGGAATCAGAGGCCGGGAATCAGAGGCCGGAATCAGATGCCGGGAATAAGAGGCCGGGAATCAGAGGTGGGGAATCAGAGTCCGGGAATCAGAGATGGGGAATCAGAGGCAGGGAATCAGAATCAGAAGCGGGGAGTCAGAGGACGGGAATCAGAGGCCTGGAATCAGATGCTGGGAATAAGAGGCCAGGAATCAGAGGTGGGGAATCAGAGTCCGGGAATCAGAGATGGGGAGTCAGAGGCGGGGAATGAGATATGGAGAATCAGAGGCGGGGAATCAGATGCGAGGAAACAGAGGTGGGGAATCAGATATGGGGAATCAGAGGTGGCGAATCAAAGGCGGTGAATCAGAGATGGGGAATCAGAGGCGGGGAATCAGAGGCAGGGAATCAAACACGGGGAATCAGAGGCGGGGAATCAGAGCTGGGGAATCAGAGGCTGGGAATCAAAGTTGGGGAATCAGAGGCAGGGAATCAGATATGGGGAAACAGGGGCGGGGAATCAGAGGCGGGGAAACAGAGGCAGGGAATCAGATATGGGGAATCAGAGGTGGGGAATTAGAGTTGGGGAATCAGAGGCGGGGAATCACAGGCGGGGAAACAGAGGCGGGGAATCAAACACGGGGAATCAGAGGTGGGGAATCAGAGGTTGGGAATCAGATGCAGGGAATCAGAGGCGGGGAATCAGAGGCGGGGAATCAGAGGCAGGGAATCAGATGTGCGGAATCGGAGATGGGGAATCAGAGGCAGGGAATCAGAGGCGGGGAATCAGAGGCAGGGAATCAGAGGCCGGGAATCAGATATGGGGAAACAGAGGCGGGGAAACAGAGGCTGGGGATCAGATATGGGGAATCAGAGGTGGGGTATCAGAGGTTGGGAATCAGAGGCAGGGAATCAGAGGCTTGGAATCAGATGCAGGGAATCAGATGCGGGGAATCAGAGGCGGGGAATCAGAGCTGGGGAATCAGATGCTGGGAATCAAAGTTGGGGAATCAGAGGCAGGGAATCAGATATGGGGAAACAGGGGTGGGGAATCAGAGGCGGGGAATCAGATATGGGGAATCAGAGGCGGGGAATTAGAGTTGGGGAATCAGAGGCGGGGAATCAGAGGCGGGGAAACAGAGGCGGGGAATCAAACACGGGGAATCAGAGGTGGGGAATCAGAGGTTGGGAATCAGAGGCAGGGAATCAGAGGCGGGGAATCAGAGGCGGGGAATCAGAGGCAGGGAATCAGATGTGCGGAATCGGAGATGGGGAATCAGAGGCAGGGAATCAGAGGCGGGGAAACAGAGGCGGGGAACCAGAGGCCGGGAATCAGATATGGGGAAACAGAGGCGGGGAATCAGAGGCGGGGAAACAGAGGCTGGGAATCAGATATGGGGAATCAGAGGTGGGGAATCAGAGGTTGGGAATCAGAGGCAGGGAATAAGAGGCTTGGAATCAGATGCAGGGAATCAGATGCGGGGAATCAGAGGCGGGGAATCAGAGCTGGGGAATCAGAGGTGGGGAATTAGAGTTGGGGAATCAGAGGCGGGGACTTAGATATTGGGAAACAGAGGCGGGGAATCAGAGGCGGGGAAACAGAGGCGGGGAATCAGATATGGGGAATCAGAGATGGGGAATCAGAGGCAGGGAATCAGATGTGCGGAATCAGAGATGGGGAATTAAAGGCAGGGAATCAGAATCAGAAGCTGGGAATCAGAGGTGGGGAATCAGAGTCCGGGAATCAGAGATGGGGATTCAGAGGCGGGGAATGAGATATGGGGAATCAGAGGCGGGGAATCAGAGGCGGGGAAACAGAGGTGGGGAATCAGATATGGGGAATCAGAGGTGGCGAATCAAAGGCGGTGAATCAGTGATGGGGAATCAGAGGCCGGGAATCAGAGGCAGGGAATCAAACACGGGGAATCAGAGGCGGGGAATCATAGCTGGCGAATCAGAGGCGGGGAATCAGAGGTGGGGAATCAGAGGCGGGGAATCAGATATTGGGAATCAGAGGTGGGGAATCAGAGGCGGGGAAACAGAGGCGGGGAATCAGATATGGGGTATCAGAGGTGGGGAATCAGAGGTTGTGAATCAGAGATGGGGAATCAGAGGCGGGGAATCAGAGGCCGGTAATCAGACGCGGGGAATCAGAGGCGGGGAATCAGAGCTGGGAAATTAGAGGCAGGGTATCAGAGTTGGGGATTCAGAGGCGGGGAATCAGATATGGGGAAACAGAGGCGGGGAATTAGATGCAGGCAAATAGAGGCGGGGATCAGATATGGGGAAACAGAGGCGGGGAATCAGAGGCGGGGAAACAGAGGCGGGGAATCAGATATGGGGAATCAGAGATGGGGAATCAGAGGTTGGGAATCAGAGGCTGCGAATCAGAGGCGGGGAATCAGAGCTGGGGAATCAGAGGTGGGGAATCAAAGTTGGGGAATCAGAGGCGGGGACTTAGATATGGGGAAACAGAGGCGGGGAATCAGAGGCGGGGAAACAGAGGCGGGGAATCAGATATGGGGAATCAGAGGTGGGGAATCAGAGGCAGGGAATTAGATTTGCGGAATCAGAGATGGGGAATCAGAGGTGGGGAATCAGAGGCGGGGAAACAGAGGCGGGGAATCAGATATGGGGTATCAGAGGTGGGGAATCAGAGGTTGTGAATCAGAGATGGGGAATCAGAGGCGGGGAAACATAGGCCGGTAATCAGACGCGGGGAATCAGAGGCGGGGAATCAGAGCTGGGAAATTAGAGGCAGGGAATCAGAGTTGGGGATTCAGAGGCGGGGAATCAGATATGGGGAAACAGAGGCGGGGAATCAGATGCAGGCAAATAGAGGCGGGGATCAGATATGGGGAAACAGAGGCGGGGAATCAGATGCGGGGAAACAGAGGCGGGGAATCAGATATGGGGAATCAGAGGTGGGGAATCAGAGGCAGGGAATTAGATTTGCGGAATCGGAGATGGGTAATCAGAGGCAGGGAATCAGAGGCGGGGAATCAGAGGCGGGGAATCAGAGGCAGGGAATCAGATATGGGGAAACAGAGGCAGGGAATCAGAGGCGGGGAAACAGAGGCTGGGAATCAGATATGGGGAATCAGAGGTGGGGAATCAGAGGTTGGGAATCAGAGGCAGGGAATCAGAGGCTTGGAATCAGATGCAGGGAATCAGATGCGGGGAAACAGAGGCTGGGAATCAGAGCTGGGGAATCAGATATGGGGAATCAGAGGTGGGGAATCAGAGGTTGGGAATCAGAGGCAGGGAATAAGAGGCTTGGAATCAGATGCAGGGAATCAGATGCGGGGAATCAGAGGCGGGGAATCAGAGCTGGGGAATCAGATGCGGGGAATCAGAGGCGGGGAATCAGAGGCGGGGAAACAGAGGTGGGGAATCAGATATGGGGAATCAGAGATGGGGAATCAGAGGCAGGGAATCAGATGTGCGGAATCAGAGATGGGGAATCAAAGGCAGGGAATCAGAATCAGAAGCAGGGAATCAGAGGTGGGGAATCAGAGTCCGGGAATCAGAGATGGGGATTCAGAGGCGGGGAATGAGATATGGGGAATCAGAGGCGGGGAATCAGAGGCGGGGAAACAGAGGTGGGGAATCAGATATCGGGAATCAGAGGTGGCGAATCAAAGGCGGTGAATCAGAGATGGGGAATCAGAGGCCGGGAATCAGAGGCAGGGAATCAAACACGGGGAATCAGAGGCGGGGAATCATAGCTGGCGAATCAGAGGCGGGGAATCAGATGTGGGGAATCAGAGGCCGGGAATCAGATATTGTGAATCAGAGGTGGGGAATCAGAGGCGGGGAAACAGAGGCGGGGAATTAGATATGGGGTATCAGAGGTGGGGAATCAGAGGTTGTGAATCAGAGATGGGGAATCAGAGGCGGGGAATCAGAGGCCGGTAATCAGACGCGGGGAATCAGAGGCGGGGAATCAGAGCTGGGAAATTAGAGGCAGGGAATCAGAGTTGGGGATTCAGAGGCGCGGAATCAGATATGGGGAAACAGAGGCGGGGAATCAGAGGCGGGGAAACAGAGGCGGGAAATCAGATATGGGGAATCAGAGGTGGGGAATCAGAGGTTGGGAATCAGAGGCTGGGAATCAGAGGCGGGGAATCAGAGCTGGGGATTCAGAGGTGGGTAATCAAAGTTGGGGAAATAGAGGCGGGGATCAGATATGGGGAAACAGTGGCGGGGAATCAGAGGCGGGGAAACAGAGGCGGGAAATCAGATATGGGGAATCAGAGGTGGGGAATCAGAGGTTGGGAATCAGAGGCTGGGAATCAGAGGCGGGGAATCAGAGCTGGGGAATCAGAGGTGGGTAATCAAAGTTGGGGAATCAGAGGCGGGGACTTAGATATGGGGAAACAGAGGCGGGGAATCAGAGGCGGGGAAACAGAGGCGGGGAATCAGATATGGGGAATCAGAGGTGGGGAATCAGAGGCAGGGAATTAGATTTGCGGAATCAGAGATGGGGAATCAGAGGTGGGGAATCAGAGGCGGGGAAACAGAGGCGGGGAATCAGATATGGGGTATCAGAGGTGGGGAATCAGAGGTTGTGAATCAGAGATGGGGAATCAGAGGCGGGGAAACAGAGGCCGGTAATCAGACGCGGGGAATCAGAGGCGGGGAATCAGAGCTGGGAAATTAGAGTTGGGGATTCAGAGGCGGGGAATCAGATATGGGGAAACAGAGGCGGGGAATCAGATGCAGGCAAATAGAGGCGGGGATCAGATATGGGGAAATAGAGGCGGGGAATCAGAGGCGGGGAAACAGAGGCGGGGAATCAGATATGGGGAATCAGAGGTGGGGAATCAGAGGTTGGGAATCAGAGGCTGGGATTCAGAGGCGGGGAATCAGAGCTGGGGAATCAGAGGTGGGGAATCAAAGTTGGGGAATCAGAGGCGGGGACTTAGATTAGGGGAAACAGAGGCGGGGAATCAGAGGCGGGGAAACAGAGGCGGGGAATCAGATATGGGGAATCAGAGGTGGGGAATCAGAGGCAGGGAATTAGATTTGCGGAATCAGAGATGGGGAATCAGAAGCAGGGAATCAGAGGCCGGGAATCAGAGGCCGGAATCAGATGCCGGGAATAAGAGGCCCGGAATCAGAGGTGGGGAATCAGAGTCCGGGAATCAGAGATGGGGAATCAGAGGCAGGGAATCAGAATCAGAAGCGGGGAGTCAGAGGACGGGAATCAGAGGCCTGGAATCAGATGCTGGGAATAAGAGGCCAGGAATCAGAGGTGGGGAATCAGAGTCCGGGAATCAGAGTTGGGGAGTCAGAGGCGGGGAATGAGATATGGAGAATCAGAGGCGGGGAATCAGATGCGAGGAAACAGAGGTGGGGAATCAGATATGGGGAATCAGAGGTGGCGAATCAAAGGCGGTGAATCAGAGATGGGGAATCAGAGGCGGGGAATCAGAGGCAGGGAATCAAACACGGGGAATCAGAGGCGGGGAATCAGAGCTGGGGAATCAGAGGCTGGGAATCAAAGTTGGGGAATCAGAGGCAGGGAATCAGATATGGGGAAACAGGGGCGGGGAATCAGAGGCGGGGAAACAGAGGCAGGGAATCAGATATGGGGAATCAGAGGTGGGGAATTAGAGTTGGGGAATCAGAGGCGGGGAATCAGAGGCGGGGAAACAGAGGCGGGGAATCAAACACGGGGAATCAGAGGTGGGGAATCAGAGGTTGGGAATCAGATGCAGGGAATCAGAGGCGGGGAATCAGAGGCGGGGAATCAGAGGCAGGGAATCAGATGTGCGGAATCGGAGATGGGGAATCAGAGGCAGGGAATCAGAGGCGGGGAATCAGAGGCAGGGTATCAGAGGCCGGGAATCAGATATGGGGAAACAGAGGCGGGGAAACAGAGGCTGGGGATCAGATATGGGGAATCAGAGGTGGGGTATCAGAGGTTGGGAATCAGAGGCAGGGAATCAGAGGCTTGGAATCAGATGCAGGGAATCAGATGCGGGGAATCAGAGGCGGGGAATCAGAGCTGGGGAATCAGATGCTGGGAATCAAAGTTGGGGAATCAGAGGCAGGGAATCAGATATGGGGAAACAGGGGTGGGGAATCAGAGGCGGGGAATCAGATATGGGGAATCAGAGGCGGGGAATTAGAGTTGGGGAATCAGAGGCGGGGAATCAGAGGCGGGGAAACAGAGGCGGGGAATCAAACACGGGGAATCAGAGGTGGGGAATCAGAGGTTGGGAATCAGAGGCAGGGAATCAGAGGCGGGGAATCAGAGGCGGGGAATCAGAGGCAGGGAATCAGATGTGCGGAATCGGAGATGGGGAATCAGAGGCAGGGAATCAGAGGCGGGGAATCAGAGGCGGGGAACCAGAGGCCGGGAATCAGATATGGGGAAACAGAGGCGGGGAATCAGAGGCGGGGAAACAGAGGCTGGGAATCAGATATGGGGAATCAGAGGTGGGGAATCAGAGGTTGGGAATCAGAGGCAGGGAATAAGAGGCTTGGAATCAGATGCAGGGAATCAGATGCGGGGAATCAGAGGCGGGGAATCAGAGCTGGGGAATCAGAGGTGGGGAATTAGAGTTGGGGAATCAGAGGCGGGGACTTAGATATTGGGAAACAGAGGCGGGGAATCAGAGGCGGGGAAACAGAGGCGGGGAATCAGATATGGGGAATCAGAGATGGGGAATCAGAGGCAGGGAATCAGATGTGCGGAATCAGAGATGGGGAATTAAAGGCAGGGAATCAGAATCAGAAGCTGGGAATCAGAGGTGGGGAATCAGAGTCCGGGAATCAGAGATGGGGATTCAGAGGCGGGGAATGAGATATGGGGAATCAGAGGCGGGGAATCAGAGGCGGGGAAACAGAGGTGGGGAATCAGATATGGGGAATCAGAGGTGGCGAATCAAAGGCGGTGAATCAGAGATGGGGAATCAGAGGCCGGGAATCAGAGGCAGGGAATCAAACACGGGGAATCAGAGGCGGGGAATCATAGCTGGCGAATCAGAGGCGGGGAATCAGAGGTGGGGAATCAGAGGCGGGGAATCAGATATTGGGAATCAGAGGTGGGGAATCAGAGGCGGGGAAACAGAGGCGGGGAATCAGATATGGGGTATCAGATGTGGGGAATCAGAGTTTGTGAATCAGAGATGGGGAATCAGAGGCGGGGAATCAGAGGCCGGTAATCAGACGCGGGGAATCAGAGGCGGGGAATCAGAGCTGGGAAATTAGAGGCAGGGTATCAGAGTTGGGGATTCAGAGGCGGGGAATCAGATATGGGGAAACAGAGGCGGGGAATCAGATGCAGGCAAATAGAGGCGGGGATCAGATATGGGGAAATAGAGGCGGGGAATCAGAGGCGGGGAAACAGAGGCGGGGAATCAGATATGGGGAATCAGAGGTGGGGAATCAGAGGTTGGGAATCAGAGGCTGGGATTCAGAGGCGGGGAATCAGAGCTGGGGAATCAGAGGTGGGGAATCAAAGTTGGGGAATCAGAGGCGGGGACTTAGATATGGGGAAACAGAGGCGGGGAATCAGAGGCGGGGAAACAGAGGCGGGGAATCAGATATGGGGAATCAGAGGTGGGGAATCAGAGGCAGGGAATTAGATTTGCGGAATCAGAGATGGGGAATCAGAAGCAGGGAATCAGAGGCCGGGAATCAGAGGCCGGAATCAGATGCCGGGAATAAGAGGCCGGGAATCAGAGGTGGGGAATCAGAGTCCGGGAATCAGAGATGGGGAATCAGAGGCAGGGAATCAGAATCAGAAGCGGGGAGTCAGAGGACGGGAATCAGAGGCCTGGAATCAGATGCTGGGAATAAGAGGCCAGGAATCAGAGGTGGGGAATCAGAGTCCGGGAATCAGAGATGGGGAGTCAGAGGCGGGGAATGAGATATGGAGAATCAGAGGCGGGGAATCAGATGCGAGGAAACAGAGGTGGGGAATCAGATATGGGGAATCAGAGGTGGCGAATCAAAGGCGGTGAATCAGAGATGGGGAATCAGAGGCGGGGAATCAGAGGCAGGGAATCAAACACGGGGAATCAGAGGCGGGGAATCAGAGCTGGGGAATCAGAGGCTGGGAATCAAAGTTGGGGAATCAGAGGCAGGGAATCAGATATGGGGAAACAGGGGCGGGGAATCAGAGGCGGGGAAACAGAGGCAGGGAATCAGATATGGGGAATCAGAGGTGGGGAATTAGAGTTGGGGAATCAGAGGCGGGGAATCACAGGCGGGGAAACAGAGGCGGGGAATCAAACACGGGGAATCAGAGGTGGGGAATCAGAGGTTGGGAATCAGATGCAGGGAATCAGAGGCGGGGAATCAGAGGCGGGGAATCAGAGGCAGGGAATCAGATGTGCGGAATCGGAGATGGGGAATCAGAGGCAGGGAATCAGAGGCGGGGAATCAGAGGCAGGGAATCAGAGGCCGGGAATCAGATATGGGGAAACAGAGGCGGGGAAACAGAGGCTGGGGATCAGATATGGGGAATCAGAGGTGGGGTATCAGAGGTTGGGAATCAGAGGCAGGGAATCAGAGGCTTGGAATCAGATGCAGGGAATCAGATGCGGGGAATCAGAGGCGGGGAATCAGAGCTGGGGAATCAGATGCTGGGAATCAAAGTTGGGGAATCAGAGGCAGGGAATCAGATATGGGGAAACAGGGGTGGGGAATCAGAGGCGGGGAATCAGATATGGGGAATCAGAGGCGGGGAATTAGAGTTGGGGAATCAGAGGCGGGGAATCAGAGGCGGGGAAACAGAGGCGGGGAATCAAACACGGGGAATCAGAGGTGGGGAATCAGAGGTTGGGAATCAGAGGCAGGGAATCAGAGGCGGGGAATCAGAGGCGGGGAATCAGAGGCAGGGAATCAGATGTGCGGAATCGGAGATGGGGAATCAGAGGCAGGGAATCAGAGGAGGGGAATCAGAGGCGGGGAACCAGAGGCCGGGAATCAGATATGGGGAAACAGAGGCGGGGAATCAGATATGGGGAATCAGAGATGGGGAATCAGAGGCAGGGAATCAGATGTGCGGAATCAGAGATGGGGAATTAAAGGCAGGGAATCAGAATCAGAAGCTGGGAATCAGAGGTGGGGAATCAGAGTCCGGGAATCAGAGATGGGGATTCAGAGGCGGGGAATGAGATATGGGGAATCAGAGGCGGGGAATCAGAGGCGGGGAAACAGAGGTGGGGAATCAGATATGGGGAATCAGAGGTGGCGAATCAAAGGCGGTGAATCAGAGATGGGGAATCAGAGGCCGGGAATCAGAGGCAGGGAATCAAACACGGGGAATCAGAGGCGGGGAATCATAGCTGGCGAATCAGAGGCGGGGAATCAGAGGTGGGGAATCAGAGGCGGGGAATCAGATATTGGGAATCAGAGGTGGGGAATCAGAGGCGGGGAATCAGATATTGGGAAACAGAGGCGGGGAATCAGAGGCGGGGAAACAGAGGCTGGGAATCAGATATGGGGAATCAGAGGTGGGGAATCAGAGGTTGGGAATCAGAGGCAGGGAATAAGAGGCTTGGAATCAGATGCAGGGAATCAGATGCGGGGAATCAGAGGCGGGGAATCAGAGCTGGGGAATCAGAGGTGGGGAATTAGAGTTGGGGAATCAGAGGCGGGGACTTAGATATTGGGAAACAGAGGCGGGGAATCAGAGGCGGGGAAACAGAGGCGGGGAATCAGATATGGGGAATCAGAGATGGGGAATCAGAGGCAGGGAATCAGATGTGCGGAATCAGAGATGGGGAATTAAAGGCAGGGAATCAGAATCAGAAGCTGGGAATCAGAGGTGGGGAATCAGAGTCCGGGAATCAGAGATGGGGATTCAGAGGCGGGGAATGAGATATGGGGAATCAGAGGCGGGGAATCAGAGGCGGGGAAACAGAGGTGGGGAATCAGATATGGGGAATCAGAGGTGGCGAATCAAAGGCGGTGAATCAGAGATGGGGAATCAGAGGCCGGGAATCAGAGGCAGGGAATCAAACACGGGGAATCAGAGGCGGGGAATCATAGCTGGCGAATCAGAGGCGGGGAATCAGAGGTGGGGAATCAGAGGCGGGGAATCAGATATTGGGAATCAGAGGTGGGGAATCAGAGGCGGGGAAACAGAGGCGGGGAATCAGATATGGGGTATCAGATGTGGGGAATCAGAGGTTGTGAATCAGAGATGGGGAATCAGAGGCGGGGAATCAGAGGCCGGTAATCAGACGCGGGGAATCAGAGGCGGGGAATCAGAGCTGGGAAATTAGAGGCAGGGTATCAGAGTTGGGGATTCAGAGGCGGGGAATCAGATATGGGGAAACAGAGGCGGGGAATCAGATGCAGGCAAATAGAGGCGGGGATCAGATATGGGGAAATAGAGGCGGGGAATCAGAGGCGGGGAAACAGAGGCGGGGAATCAGATATGGGGAATCAGAGGTGGGGAATCAGAGGTTGGGAATCAGAGGCTGGGATTCAGAGGCGGGGAATCAGAGCTGGGGAATCAGAGGTGGGGAATCAAAGTTGGGGAATCAGAGGCGGGGACTTAGATATGGGGAAACAGAGGCGGGGAATCAGAGGCGGGGAAACAGAGGCGGGGAATCAGATATGGGGAATCAGAGGTGGGGAATCAGAGGCAGGGAATTAGATTTGCGGAATCAGAGATGGGGAATCAGAAGCAGGGAATCAGAGGCCGGGAATCAGAGGCCGGAATCAGATGCCGGGAATAAGAGGCCGGGAATCAGAGGTGGGGAATCAGAGTCCGGGAATCAGAGATGGGGAATCAGAGGCAGGGAATCAGAATCAGAAGCGGGGAGTCAGAGGACGGGAATCAGAGGCCTGGAATCAGATGCTGGGAATAAGAGGCCAGGAATCAGAGGTGGGGAATCAGAGTCCGGGAATCAGAGATGGGGAGTCAGAGGCGGGGAATGAGATATGGAGAATCAGAGGCGGGGAATCAGATGCGAGGAAACAGAGGTGGGGAATCAGATATGGGGAATCAGAGGTGGCGAATCAAAGGCGGTGAATCAGAGATGGGGAATCAGAGGCGGGGAATCAGAGGCAGGGAATCAAACACGGGGAATCAGAGGCGGGGAATCAGAGCTGGGGAATCAGAGGCTGGGAATCAAAGTTGGGGAATCAGAGGCAGGGAATCAGATATGGGGAAACAGGGGCGGGGAATCAGAGGCGGGGAAACAGAGGCAGGGAATCAGATATGGGGAATCAGAGGTGGGGAATTAGAGTTGGGGAATCAGAGGCGGGGAATCACAGGCGGGGAAACAGAGGCGGGGAATCAAACACGGGGAATCAGAGGTGGGGAATCAGAGGTTGGGAATCAGATGCAGGGAATCAGAGGCGGGGAATCAGAGGCGGGGAATCAGAGGCAGGGAATCAGATGTGCGGAATCGGAGATGGGGAATCAGAGGCAGGGAATCAGAGGCGGGGAATCAGAGGCAGGGAATCAGAGGCCGGGAATCAGATATGGGGAAACAGAGGCGGGGAAACAGAGGCTGGGGATCAGATATGGGGAATCAGAGGTGGGGTATCAGAGGTTGGGAATCAGAGGCAGTGAATCAGAGGCTTGGAATCAGATGCAGGGAATCAGATGCGGGGAATCAGAGGCGGGGAATCAGAGCTGGGGAATCAGATGCTGGGAATCAAAGTTGGGGAATCAGAGGCAGGGAATCAGATATGGGGAAACAGGGGTGGGGAATCAGAGGCGGGGAATCAGATATGGGGAATCAGAGGCGGGGAATTAGAGTTGGGGAATCAGAGGCGGGGAATCAGAGGCGGGGAAACAGAGGCGGGGAATCAAACACGGGGAATCAGAGGTGGGGAATCAGAGGTTGGGAATCAGAGGCAGGGAATCAGAGGCGGGGAATCAGAGGCGGGGAATCAGAGGCAGGGAATCAGATGTGCGGAATCGGAGATGGGGAATCAGAGGCAGGGAATCAGAGGAGGGGAATCAGAGGCGGGGAACCAGAGGCCGGGAATCAGATATGGGGAAACAGAGGCGGGGAATCAGATATGGGGAATCAGAGATGGGGAATCAGAGGCAGGGAATCAGATGTGCGGAATCAGAGATGGGGAATTAAAGGCAGGGAATCAGAATCAGAAGCTGGGAATCAGAGGTGGGGAATCAGAGTCCGGGAATCAGAGATGGGGATTCAGAGGCGGGGAATGAGATATGGGGAATCAGAGGCGGGGAATCAGAGGCGGGGAAACAGAGGTGGGGAATCAGATATGGGGAATCAGAGGTGGCGAATCAAAGGCGGTGAATCAGAGATGGGGAATCAGAGGCCGGGAATCAGAGGCAGGGAATCAAACACGGGGAATCAGAGGCGGGGAATCATAGCTGGCGAATCAGAGGCGGGGAATCAGAGGTGGGGAATCAGAGGCGGGGAATCAGATATTGGGAATCAGAGGTGGGGAATCAGAGGCGGGGAAACAGAGGCGGGGAATCAGATATGGGGTATCAGAGGTGGGGAATCAGAGGTTGTGAATCAGAGATGGGGAATCAGAGGCGGGGAATCAGAGGCCGGTAATCAGACGCGGGGAATCAGAGGCGGGGAATCAGAGCTGGGAAATTAGAGGCAGGGTATCAGAGTTGGGGATTCAGAGGCGGGGAATCAGATATGGGGAAACAGAGGCGGGGAATTAGATGCAGGCAAATAGAGGCGGGGATCAGATATGGGGAAACAGAGGCGGGGAATCAGAGGCGGGGAAACAGAGGCGGGGAATCAGATATGGGGAATCAGAGGTGGGGAATCAGAGGTTGGGAATCAGAGGCTGGGAATCAGAGGCGGGGAATCAGAGCTGGGGAATCAGAGGTGGGGAATCAAAGTTGGGGAATCAGAGGCGGGGACTTAGATATGGGGAAACAGAGGCGGGGAATCAGAGGCGGGGAAACAGAGGCGGGGAATCAGATATGGGGAATCAGAGGTGGGGAATCAGAGGCAGGGAATTAGATTTGCGGAATCAGAGATGGGGAATCAGAGGTGGGGAATCAGAGGCGGGGAAACAGAGGCGGGGAATCAGATATGGGGTATCAGAGGTGGGGAATCAGAGGTTGTGAATCAGAGATGGGGAATCAGAGGCGGGGAAACAGAGGCCGGTAATCAGACGCGGGGAATCAGAGGCGGGGAATCAGAGCTGGGAAATTAGAGGCAGGGAATCAGAGTTGGGGATTCAGAGGCGGGGAATCAGATATGGGGAAACAGAGGCGGGGAATCAGATGCAGGCAAATAGAGGCGGGGATCAGATATGGGGAAACAGAGGCGGGGAATCAGATGCGGGGAAACAGAGGCTGGGAATCAGATATGGGGAATCAGAGGTGGGGAATCAGAGGTTGGGAATCAGAGGCTGGGATTCAGAGGCGGGGAATCAGAGCTGGGGAATCAGAGGTGGGGAATCAAAGTTGGGGAATCAGAGGCGGGGACAGATATGGGGAAACAGAGGCGGTGAATCAGAGGCGGGGAAACAGAGGCGGGGAATCAGATATGGGGAATCAGAGGTGGGGAATCAGAGGCAGGGAATTAGATTTGCGGAATCAGAGATGGGGAATCAGAAGCAGGGAATCAGAGGCCGGGAATCAGAGGCCGGAATCAGATGCCGGGAATAAGAGGCCGGGAATCAGAGGTGGGGAATCAGAGTCCGGGAATCAGAGATGGGGAATCAGAAGCAGGGAATCAGAGGCCGGGAATCAGAGGCCGGAATCAGATGCCGGGAATAAGAGGCCGGGAATCAGAGGTGGGGAATCAGAGTCCGGGAATCAGAGATGGGGAATCAGAGGCAGGGAATCAGAATCAGAAGCGGGGAGTCAGAGGACGGGAATCAGAGGCCTGGAATCAGATGCTGGGAATAAGAGGCCAGGAATCAGAGGTGGGGAATCAGAGTCCGGGAATCAGAGATGGGGAGTCAGAGGCGGGGAATGAGATATGGAGAATCAGAGGCGGGGAATCAGATGCGAGGAAACAGAGGTGGGGAATCAGATATGGGGAATCAGAGGTGGCGAATCAAAGGCGGTGAATCAGAGATGGGGAATCAGAGGCGGGGAATCAGAGGCAGGGAATCAAACACGGGGAATCAGAGGCGGGGAATCGGAGCTGGGGAATCAGAGGCTGGGAATCAAAGTTGGGGAATCAGAGGCAGGGAATCAGATATGGGGAAACAGGGGCGGGGAATCAGAGGCGGGGAAACAGAGGCAGGGAATCAGATATGGGGAATCAGAGGTGGGGAATTAGAGTTGGGGAATCAGAGGCGGGGAATCAGAGGCGGGGAAACAGAGGCGGGGAATCAAACACGGGGAATCAGAGGTGGGGAATCAGAGGTTGGGAATCAGATGCAGGGAATCAGAGGCGGGGAATCAGAGGCGGGGAATCAGAGGCAGGGAATCAGATGTGCGGAATCGGAGATGGGGAATCAGAGGCAGGGAATCAGAGGTGGGGAATCAGAGGCAGGGAATCAGAGGCCGGGAATCAGATATGGGGAAACAGAGGCGGGGAAACAGAGGCTGGGGATCAGATATGGGGAATCAGAGGTGGGGTATCAGAGGTTGGGAATCAGAGGCAGGGAATCAGAGGCTTGGAATCAGATGCAGGGAATCAGATGCGGGGAATCAGAGGCGGGGAATCAGAGCTGGGGAATCAGATGCTGGGAATCAAAGTTGGGGAATCAGAGGCAGGGAATCAGATATGGGGAAACAGGGGTGGGGAATCAGAGGCGGGGAATCAGATATGGGGAATCAGAGGCGGGGAATTAGAGTTGGGGAATCAGAGGCGGGGAATCAGAGGCGGGGAAACAGAGGCGGGGAATCAAACACGGGGAATCAGAGGTGGGGAATCAGAGGTTGGGAATCAGAGGCAGGGAATCAGAGGCGGGGAATCAGAGGCGGGGAATCAGAGGCAGGGAATCAGATGTGCGGAATCGGAGATGGGGAATCAGAGGCAGGGAATCAGAGGAGGGGAATCAGAGGCGGGGAACCAGAGGCCGGGGATCAGATATGGGGAAACAGAGGCGGGGAATCAGAGGCGGGGAAACAGAGGCTGGGAATCAGATATGGGGAATCAGAGGTGGGGAATCAGAGGTTGGGAATCAGAGGCAGGGAATAAGAGGCTTGGAATCAGATGCAGGGAATCAGATGCGGGGAATCAGAGGCGGGGAATCAGAGCTGGGGAATCAGAGGTGGGGAATTAGAGTTGGGGAATCAGAGGCGCGGACTTAGATATTGGGAAACAGAGGCGGGGAATCAGAGGCGGGGAAACAGAGGCGGGGAATCAGATATGGGGAATCAGAGATGGGGAATCAGAGGCAGGGAATCAGATGTGCGGAATCAGAGATGGGGAATTAAAGGCAGGGAATCAGAATCAGAAGCTGGGAATCAGAGGTGGGGAATCAGAGTCCGGGAATCAGAGATGGGGATTCAGAGGCGGGGAATGAGATATGGGGAATCAGAGGCGGGGAATCAGAGGCGGGGAAACAGAGGTGGGGAATCAGATATGGGGAATCAGAGGTGGCGAATCAAAGGCGGTGAATCAGAGATGGGGAATCAGAGGCCGGGAATCAGAGGCAGGGAATCAAACACGGGGAATCAGAGGCGGGGAATCATAGCTGGCGAATCAGAGGCGGGGAATCAGAGGTGGGGAATCAGAGGCGGGGAATCAGATATTGGGAATCAGAGGTGGGGAATCAGAGGCGGGGAAACAGAGGCGGGGAATCAGATATGGGGTATCAGAGGTGGGGAATCAGAGGTTGTGAATCAGAGATGGGGAATCAGAGGCGGGGAATCAGAGGCCGGTAATCAGACGCGGGGAATCAGAGGCGGGGAATCAGAGCTGGGAAATTAGAGGCAGGGTATCAGAGTTGGGGATTCAGAGGCGGGGAATCAGATATGGGGAAACAGAGGCGGGGAATTAGATGCAGGCAAATAGAGGCGGGGATCAGATATGGGGAAACAGAGGCGGGGAATCAGAGGCGGGGAAACAGAGGCGGGGAATCAGATATGGGGAATCAGAGGTGGGGAATCAGAGGTTGGGAATCAGAGGCTGGGAATCAGAGGCGGGGAATCAGAGCTGGGGAATCAGAGGTGGGGAATCAAAGTTGGGGAATCAGAGGCGGGGACTTAGATATGGGGAAACAGAGGCGGGGAATCAGAGGCGGGGAAACAGAGGCGGGGAATCAGATATGGGGAATCAGAGGTGGGGAATCAGAGGCAGGGAATTAGATTTGCGGAATCAGAGATGGGGAATCAGAGGTGGGGAATCAGAGGCGGGGAAACAGAGGCGGGGAATCAGATATGGGGTATCAGAGGTGGGGAATCAGAGGTTGTGAATCAGAGATGGGGAATCAGAGGCGGGGAAACAGAGGCCGGTAATCAGACGCGGGGAATCAGAGGCGGGGAATCAGAGCTGGGAAATTAGAGGCAGGGAATCAGAGTTGGGGATTCAGAGGCGGGGAATCAGATATGGGGAAACAGAGGCGGGGAATCAGATGCAGGCAAATAGAGGCGGGGATCAGATATGGGGAAACAGAGGCGGGGAATCAGATGCGGGGAAACAGAGGCGGGGAATCAGATATGGGGAATCAGAGGTGGGGAATCAGAGGTTGGGAATCAGAGGCTGGGATTCAGAGGCGGGGAATCAGAGCTGGGGAATCAGAGGTGGGGAATCAAAGTTGGGGAATCAGAGGCGGGGACAGATATGGGGAAACAGAGGCGGTGAATCAGAGGCGGGGAAACAGAGGCGGGGAATCAGATATGGGGAATCAGAGGTGGGGAATCAGAGGCAGGGAATTAGATTTGCGGAATCAGAGATGGGGAATCAGAAGCAGGGAATCAGAGGCCGGGAATCAGAGGCCGGAATCAGATGCCGGGAATAAGAGGCCGGGAATCAGAGGTGGGGAATCAGAGTCCGGGAATCAGAGATGGGGAATCAGAGGCAGGGAATGAGATATGGGGAATCAGAGGCGGGGAATCAGAGGCGGGGAAACAGAGGCGAGGAATCAGATATGGGGAATCAGAGGTGGCGAATCAAAGGCGGTGAATCAGAGATGGGGAATCAGAGATGGGGAATCAGAGGCGGGGAATGAGATATGGGGAATCAGAGGCAGGGAATCAGAGTTGGGGATTCAGAGGCGGGGAATCAGATATGGGGAAACAGAGGCGGGGAATCAGAGGCTGTGAATCAGAGATGGGGAATCAGAGGCGGGGAATCAGAGGCAAGAAATCAGACACGGGGTTTCAGAGGCTGGGAATCAGACGGGGGAATCAAAGGCGGGGAATCAGAGCTGGGGAATCAGAGGCAGGGAATCAAACACGGAAAATCAGTGGCGGGGAATCAGAGCTGGGGAATCAGAGGCGGGGAATCAGAGGCGGGGAAACAGAGGCGAGGAATCAGATATGGGGAATCAGAGGTGGCAAATCAAAGGCGGTGAATCAGAGATGGGGAATCAGAGGCGGGGAATCAGAGGCAGGGAATCAAACACGGGGAATCAGAGGCGGGGAATCAGAGCTGCGGAATCAGAGGCGGGGCATCAGAGTTGGGGAATCAGAGGCGGGGAATCAGAGCTGGGGAATCAGAGGTGGGGATCAGAGTCGGGGAATCAGAGGCAGGGAATCAGATGTGCGGAATCAGAGATTGGGAATCAGAGGTGGGGAATCAGAGGCTGTGAATCAGAGATGGGGAATCAGAGGCGGGGAATCAGAGGCAAGAAATCAGACACGGGGTTTCAGAGGCTGGGAATCAGACGGGGGAATCAAAGGCGGGGAATCAGAGCTGGGGAATCAGAGGCAGGGAATCAGAGTTGGGGATTCAGAGGCGGGGAATCAGATATGGGGAATCAGAGGCCGGGAATCAGAGGCAGGGAATCAAACACGGAAAATCAGAGGCGGGGAATCAGAGCTGGGGAATCAAAGGCGGGGAATCAGAGGCGGGGAAACAGAGGCGAGGAATCAGATATGGGGAATCAGAGGTGGCGAATCAAAGGCGGTGAATCAGAGATGGGGAATCAGAGGCCGGGAATCAGAGGCAGTGAATCAAACACGGAAAATCAGAGGCGGGGAATCAGAGCTGGGGAATCAGAGGCGGGGAATCAGAGGCGGGGAAACAGAGGCGAGGAATCAGATATGGGGAATCAGAGGTGGCGAATCAAAGGCGGTGAATCAGAGATGGGGAATCAGAGGCGGGGAATCAGAGGCAGGGAATCAAACACGGGGAATCAGAGGCGGGGAATCAGAGCTGGGGAATCAGAGGCGGGGAATCAGAGGCGGGGAAACAGAGGCGGGGAATCAGATATGGGGAATCAGAGGTGGCGAATCAAAGGCGGTGAATCAGAGATGGGGAATCAGAGGCCGGGAATCAGAGGCAGGGAATCAAACACGGAAAATCATAGGCGGGGAATCAGAGCTGGGGAATCAGAGGCGGGGAATCAGAGGCGGGGAAACAGAGGCGAGGAATCAGATATGGGGAATCAGAGGTGGCGAATCAAAGGCGGTGAATCAGAGATGGGGAATCAGAGGCGGGGAATCAGAGGCAGGGAATCAAACACGGGGAATCAGAGGCGGGGAATCAGAGCTGGGGAATCAGAGGCGGGGAATCAGAGCTGGGGAATCAGAGGCGGGGAATCAGAGGCGGGGAAACAGAGGCGGGGAATCAGATATGGGGAATCAGAGGTGGCGAATCAAAGGCGGTGAATCAGAGATGGGGAATCAGAGTTGGGGCATCAGAGGTTGGGAATTAGATATGGGGAAACAGAGGCGGGGAATCAGAGGCGGGGAAACAGAGGCGGGAAATCAGATATGGGGAATCAGAGGTGGGGAATCAGAGGCAGGGAATCAGATGTGCGGAATCAGAGATGGGGAATCAGAGGCAGGGAATCAGAATCAGAAGCGGGGAATCAGAGGCCGGGAAACAGAGGCGGGGAATCAGATATGGGGAATCAGAGGTGGGGAATCAAAGGCAGGGAATTAGATTTGCGGAATCAGAGATGGGGAATCAGAAGCAGGGAATCAGAGGCCGGGAATCAGAGGCCGGAATCAGATGCCGGGAATAAGAGGCCGGGAATCAGAGGTGGGGAATCAGAGTCCGGGAATCAGAGATGGGGAATCAGAGGCGGGGAATGAGATATGGGGAATCAGAGGCGGGGAATCAGAGGCAGGGAAACAGAGGCGAGGAATCAGATATGGGGAATCAGAGGTGGCGAATCAAAGGCGATGTATCAGAGATGGGGAATCAGAGGTTGGGAATCAGAGGCAGGGAATCAGATGTGCGGAATCAGAGATGGGGAATCAGAGGCAGGGAATCAGAATCAGAAGCGGGGAATCAGAGGCCGGGAAACAGAGGCGGGGAATCATATATGGGGAATCAGAGGTGGGGAATCAGAGGCAGGGAATTAGATTTGCGGAATCAGAGATGGGGAATCAGAAGCAGGGAATCAGAGGCCGGGAATCAGAGGCCGGAATCAGATGCCGGGAATAAGAGGCCGGGAATCAGAGGTGGGGAATCAGAGTCCGGGAATCAGAGATGGGGATTCAGAGGCGGGGAATGAGATATGGGGAATCAGAGGCGGGGAATCAGAGGCGGGGAAACAGAGGCGGGGAATCAGATATGGGGAATCAGAGGTGGCGAATCAAAGGCGGTGAATCAGAGATGGGGAATCAGAGGCCGGGAATCAGAGGCAGGGAATCAAACACGGAAAATCAGAGGCGGGGAATCAGAGCTGGGGAATCAGAGGCGGGGAATCAGAGGCGGGGAAACAGAGGCGAGGAATCAGATATGGGGAATCAGAGGTGGGGAATCAGAGGCAGGTAATCAGATGTGTGGAATCAGAGATGGGGAATCAGAGGCAGGGAATCAGAATCAGAAGCGGGGAGTCAGAGGCCGGGAATCAGAGGCCTGGAATCAGATGCTGGGAATAAGAGGCCGGGAATCAGAGGTGGGGAATCAGAGTCTGGGAATCAGTGATGGGGATTCAGAGGCGGGGAATGAGATATGGAGAATCAGAGGCGGGGAATCAGAGGCGGGGAAACAGAGGTGGGGAATCAGATATGGGGAATCAGAGGTGGCGAATCAAAGGCGGTGAATCAGAGATGGGGAATCAGAGGCGGGGAATCAGAGGCAGGGAATCAAACACGGGGAATCAGAGGCGTGGTATCAGAGCTGGGGAATCAGAGGCTGGGAATCAAAGTTGGGGAATCAGAGGCAGGGAATCAGATATGGGGAAACAGGGGCGGGGAATCAGAGGCGGGGAAACAGAGGCGGGGAATCAGATATGGGGAATCAGAGGCGGGGTATTAGAGTTGGGGAATCAGAGGCGGGGAATCAGAGGCGGGGAAACAGAGGCGGGGAATCAAACACGGGGAATCAGAGGTGGGGAATCAGAGGTTGGGAATCAGAGGCAGGGAATCAGAGGCGGGGAATCAGAGGCGGGGAATCAGAGGCAGGGAATCAGATGTGCGGAATCGGAGATGGGGAATCAGAGGCAGGGAATCAGAGGCGGGGAATCAGAGGCGGGGAATCAGAGGCCGGGAATCAGATATGGGGAAACAGAGGCAGGGAATCAGAGGCGGGGAAACAGAGGCTGGGAATCAGATATGGGGAATCAGAGGTGGGGAATCAGAGGTTGGGAATCAGAGGCAGGGAATCAGAGGCTTGGAATCAGATGCAGGGAATCAGATGCGGGGAATCACAGGCGGGGAATCAGTGCTGGGGAATCAGAGGTGGGGAATCAGAGTTGGGGAATCAGAGGCGGGGACTTAGATATTGGGAAACGGAGGCGGGGAATCAGAGGCGGTGAAACAGAGAAGGGGAATCAGATATGGGGAATCAGAGATGGGGAATCAGAGGCAGGGAATCAGATGTGCGGAATCAGAGATGGGGAATCAAAGGCAGGGAATCAGAATCAGAAGCATGGAATCAGAGGCCGGGAATCAGAGGCCGGAATCAGATGCCGGGAATAAGAGGCCGGGAATAAGAGGTGGGGAATCAGAGTCCGGGAATCAGAGATGGGGATTCAGAGGCGGGGAATGAGATATGGGGAATCAGAGGCGGGGAATCAGAGGCGGGGAAACAGAGGCGGGGAATCAGATATGGGGAATCAGAGGTGGCGAATCAAAGGCCGTGAATCAGAGATGGGGAATCAGAGGCAGGGAATCAGATGTGCGGAATCAGAGATGGGGAATCAGAGGTGGGGAATCAGAGGCTGTGAATCAGAGATGGGGAATCAGAGGCGGGGAATCAGAGGCAAGAAATCAGACACGGGGTTTCAGAGGCTGGGAATCAGACGGGGGAATCAAAGGCGGGGAATCAGAGCTGGGGAATCAGAGGCAGGGAATCAGAGTTGGGGATTCAGAGGCGGGGAATCAGATATGGGGAAACAGAGGCGGGGAATCAGAGGCGTGGAAACAGAGGCGGGGAATCAGATATGGGGAATCAGAGGTGGGGAATCAGAGGTTGGGAATCAGAGGCAGGGAATCAGAGGCTGGGAATCAGATGCAGGGAATCAGATGCGGGGATCAGAGGCGGGGAATGAGAGCTGGGGAATCAGAGGTGGGGAATCAGAGTTGGGGAATCAGAGGCGGGGACTTAGATATGGGGAAACAGAGGCGGGGAATCAGAGGTGGGGAAACAGAGGCGGGGAATCAGATATGGGGAATCAGAGGTGGGGAATCAGAGGCAGGGAATCAGATGTGCGGTATCAGAGATGGGGAATCAGAGGCAGGGAATCAGAATCAGAAGCAGGGAATAAGACGAGGGGAATCACAGGCGGGGAATCAGAGCTGGGGAAGCAGAGGCAGTGAATCAGAGGCGGGGAATCAGAGGCAGGGAATCGGATGTGCGGAATCAGAGATGGGGAATCAGAGGTGGGGAATCAGAGGCGGTGAATCAGACATGGGTAATCAGAGGCGGGGAATCAGAGGCAGGAAATCAGACACGGGGAATCAGAGGCGGGGAATCAGAGCTGGGAAATTAGAGGCAGGGAATCATAGTTGGGAATCAGAGGCGGGGAATCAGATATGGGGAAACAGAGGCGGGGAATCAGAGGCGGGCAAATAGAGGCGGGGCATCAGATATGGGGAAAGAGAGGCGGGGAATCAGAGCTGGGGAATAAGAGGCGGGGAATCATAGTTGGGAATCAGAGGCGGGGAATCAGATATGGGGAAACAGAGGCGGGGAATCATGGGCGGGGAAACAGAGGCGGGGAATCAGATATGGGGAATCGGATGTGGGGAATCAGAGGCGGGGAATCAGAGCTGTGGAATCAGAGGCGGGGAATCAGAGTTGGGGCATCAGAGGTGGGGAATTAGATATGGGGAAACAGAGGCGGGGAATCAGAGGCGTGGAAACAGAGGCGGGGAATCAGATATGGGGAATCAGAGGTGGGGAATCAGAGGCAGGTAATCAGATGTGCGGAATCAGAGATGGGGAATCAGAGGCAGGGAATCAGAATCAGAAGCGGGGAGTCAGAGGACGGGAATCAGAGGCCTGGAATCAGATGCTGGGAATAAGAGGCCGGGAATCAGAGGAGGGGAATCAGAGTCCGGGAATCAGAGATGGGGAGTCAGAGGCGGGGAATGAGATATGGAGAATCAGAGGCGGGGAATCAGATGCGGGGAAACAGAGGTGGGGAATCAGATATGGGGAATCAGAGGTGGCGAATCAAAGGCGGTGAATCAGAGATGGGGAATCAGAGGCGGGGAATCAGAGGCAGGGAATCAAACACGGGGAATCAGAGGCGGGGAATCAGAGCTGGGGAATCAGAGGCTGGGAATCAAAGTTGGGGAATCAGAGGCAGGGAATCAGATATGGGGAAACAGGGGCGGGGAATCAGAGGCGGGGAAACAGAGGCAGGGAATCAGATATGGGGAATCAGAGGTGGGGAATTAGAGTTGGGGAATCAGAGGCGGGGACTTAGATTTTGGGAAACAGAGGCGGGGAATCAGATATGGGGAATCAGAGATGGGGAATCAGAGGCAGGGAATCAGATGTGCGGAATCAGAGATGGGGAATCAAAGGCAGGGAATCAGAATCAGAAGCAGGGAATCAGAGGTGGGGAATCAGAGTCCGGGAATCAGAGATGGGGATTCAGAGGCGGGGAATGAGATATGGGGAATCAGAGGCGGGGAATCAGAGGCGGGGAAACAGAGGCGGGAAATCAGATATGGGGAATCAGAGGTGGGGAATCAGAGGCAGGGAATCAAACACGGGGAATCAGAGGCGGGGAATCAGAGCTGGGGAATCAGAGGCGGGGAATCAGAGCTGGGGAATCAGAGGCGGGGAATCAGAGGTGGGGAATCAGAGGCTGTGAATCAGAGATGGGGAATCAGAGGCGGGGAATCAGAGGCAAGAAATCAGACACGGGGTTTCAGAGGCTGGGAATCAGACGGGGGAATCAAAGGCGGGGAATCAGAGCTGGGGAATCAGAGGCAGGGAATCAGAGTTGGGGATTCAGAGGCGGGGAATCAGATATGGGGAATCAGAGGCCGGGAATCAGAGGCAGGGAATCAAACACGGAAAATCAGAGGCGGGGAATCAGAGCTGGGGAATCAAAGGCGGGGAATCAGAGGCGGGGAAACAGAGGTGAGGAATCAGATATGGGGAATCAGAGGTGGCGAATCAAAGGCGGTGAATCAGAGATGGGGAATCAGAGGCCGGGAATCAGAGGCAGTGAATCAAACACGGAAAATCAGAGGCGGGGAATCAGAGCTGGGGAATCAGAGGCGGGGAATCAGAGGCGGGGAAACAGAGGCGAGGAATCAGATATGGGGAATCAGAGGTGGCGAATCAAAGGCGGTGAATCAGAGATGGGGAATCAGAGGCGGGGAATCAGAGGCAGGGAATCAAACACGGGGAATCAGAGGCGGGGAATCAGAGCTGGGGAATCAGAGGCGGGGAATCAGAGGCGGGGAAACAGAGGCGGGGAATCAGATATGGGGAATCAGAGGTGGCGAATCAAAGGCGGTGAATCAGAGATGGGGAATCAGAGGCCGGGAATCAGAGGCAGGGAATCAAACACGGAAAATCAGAGGCGGGGAATCAGAGCTGGGGAATCAGAGGCGGGGAATCAGAGGCGGGGAAACAGAGGCGAGGAATCAGATATGGGGAATCAGAGGTGGCGAATCAAAGGCGGTGAATCAGAGATGGGGAATCAGAGGCGGGGAATCAGAGGCAGGGAATCAAACACGGGGAATCAGAGGCGGGGAATCAGAGCTGGGGAATCAGAGGCGGGGAATCAGAGCTGGGGAATCAGAGGCGGGGAATCAGAGGCGGGGAAACAGAGGCGGGGAATCAGATATGGGGAATCAGAGGTGGCGAATCAAAGGCGGTGAATCAGAGATGGGGAATCAGAGTTGGGGCATCAGAGGTTGGGAATTAGATATGGGGAAACAGAGGCGGGGAATCAGAGGCGGGGAAACAGAGGCGGGAAATCAGATATGGGGAATCAGAGGTGGGGAATCAGAGGCAGGGAATCAGATGTGCGGAATCAGAGATGGGGAATCAGAGGCAGGGAATCAGAATCAGAAGCGGGGAATCAGAGGCCGGGAAACAGAGGCGGGGAATCAGATATGGGGAATCAGAGGTGGGGAATCAAAGGCAGGGAATTAGATTTGCGGAATCAGAGATGGGGAATCAGAAGCAGGGAATCAGAGGCCGGGAATCAGAGGCCGGAATCAGATGCCGGGAATAAGAGGCCGGGAATCAGAGGTGGGGAATCAGAGTCCGGGAATCAGAGATGGGGAATCAGAGGCGGGGAATGAGATATGGGGAATCAGAGGCGGGGAATCAGAGGCAGGGAAACAGAGGCGAGGAATCAGATATGGGGAATCAGAGGTGGCGAATCAAAGGCGATGTATCAGAGATGGGGAATCAGAGGTTGGGAATCAGAGGCAGGGAATCAGATGTGCGGAATCAGAGATGGGGAATCAGAGGCAGGGAATCAGAATCAGAAGCGGGGAATCAGAGGCCGGGAAACAGAGGCGGGGAATCATATATGGGGAATCAGAGGTGGGGAATCAGAGGCAGGGAATTAGATTTGCGGAATCAGAGATGGGGAATCAGAAGCAGGGAATCAGAGGCCGGGAATCAGAGGCCGGAATCAGATGCCGGGAATAAGAGGCCGGGAATCAGAGGTGGGGAATCAGAGTCCGGGAATCAGAGATGGGGATTCAGAGGCGGGGAATGAGATATGGGGAATCAGAGGCGGGGAATCAGAGGCGGGGAAACAGAGGCGGGGAATCAGATATGGGGAATCAGAGGTGGCGAATCAAAGGCGGTGAATCAGAGATGGGGAATCAGAGGCCGGGAATCAGAGGCAGGGAATCAAACACGGAAAATCAGAGGCGGGGAATCAGAGCTGGGGAATCAGAGGCGGGGAATCAGAGGCGGGGAAACAGAGGCGAGGAATCAGATATGGGGAATCAGAGGTGGGGAATCAGAGGCAGGTAATCAGATGTGTGGAATCAGAGATGGGGAATCAGAGGCAGGGAATCAGAATCAGAAGCGGGGAGTCAGAGGCCGGGAATCAGAGGCCTGGAATCAGATGCTGGGAATAAGAGGCCGGGAATCAGAGGTGGGGAATCAGAGTCTGGGAATCAGTGATGGGGATTCAGAGGCGGGGAATGAGATATGGAGAATCAGAGGCGGGGAATCAGAGGCGGGGAAACAGAGGTGGGGAATCAGATATGGGGAATCAGAGGTGGCGAATCAAAGGCGGTGAATCAGAGATGGGGAATCAGAGGCGGGGAATCAGAGGCAGGGAATCAAACACGGGGAATCAGAGGCGTGGTATCAGAGCTGGGGAATCAGAGGCTGGGAATCAAAGTTGGGGAATCAGAGGCAGGGAATCAGATATGGGGAAACAGGGGCGGGGAATCAGAGGCGGGGAAACAGAGGCGGGGAATCAGATATGGGGAATCAGAGGCGGGGTATTAGAGTTGGGGAATCAGAGGCGGGGAATCAGAGGCGGGGAAACAGAGGCGGGGAATCAAACACGGGGAATCAGAGGTGGGGAATCAGAGGTTGGGAATCAGAGGCAGGGAATCAGAGGCGGGGAATCAGAGGCGGGGAATCAGAGGCAGGGAATCAGATGTGCGGAATCGGAGATGGGGAATCAGAGGCAGGGAATCAGAGGCGGGGAATCAGAGGCGGGGAATCAGAGGCCGGGAATCAGATATGGGGAAACAGAGGCAGGGAATCAGAGGCGGGGAAACAGAGGCTGGGAATCAGATATGGGGAATCAGAGGTGGGGAATCAGAGGTTGGGAATCAGAGGCAGGGAATCAGAGGCTTGGAATCAGATGCAGGGAATCAGATGCGGGGAATCACAGGCGGGGAATCAGTGCTGGGGAATCAGAGGTGGGGAATCAGAGTTGGGGAATCAGAGGCGGGGACTTAGATATTGGGAAACGGAGGCGGGGAATCAGAGGCGGTGAAACAGAGAAGGGGAATCAGATATGGGGAATCAGAGATGGGGAATCAGAGGCAGGGAATCAGATGTGCGGAATCAGAGATGGGGAATCAAAGGCAGGGAATCAGAATCAGAAGCATGGAATCAGAGGCCGGGAATCAGAGGCCGGAATCAGATGCCGGGAATAAGAGGCCGGGAATAAGAGGTGGGGAATCAGAGTCCGGGAATCAGAGATGGGGATTCAGAGGCGGGGAATGAGATATGGGGAATCAGAGGCGGGGAATCAGAGGTGGGGAAACAGAGGCGGGGAATCAGATATGGGGAATCAGAGGTGGCGAATCAAAGGCCGTGAATCAGAGATGGGGAATCAGAGGCAGGGAATCAGATGTGCGGAATCAGAGATGGGGAATCAGAGGTGGGGAATCAGAGGCTGTGAATCAGAGATGGGGAATCAGAGGCGGGGAATCAGAGGCAAGAAATCAGACACGGGGTTTCAGAGGCTGGGAATCAGACGGGGGAATCAAAGGCGGGGAATCAGAGCTGGGGAATCAGAGGCAGGGAATCAGAGTTGGGGATTCAGAGGCGGGGAATCAGATATGGGGAAACAGAGGCGGGGAATCAGAGGCGTGGAAACAGAGGCGGGGAATCAGATATGGGGAATCAGAGGTGGGGAATCAGAGGTTGGGAATCAGAGGCAGGGAATCAGAGGCTGGGAATCAGATGCAGGGAATCAGATGCGGGGATCAGAGGCGGGGAATGAGAGCTGGGGAATCAGAGGTGGGGAATCAGAGTTGGGGAATCAGAGGCGGGGACTTAGATATGGGGAAACAGAGGCGGGGAATCAGAGGTGGGGAAACAGAGGCGGGGAATCAGATATGGGGAATCAGAGGTGGGGAATCAGAGGCAGGGAATCAGATGTGCGGTATCAGAGATGGGGAATCAGAGGCAGGGAATCAGAATCAGAAGCAGGGAATAAGACGAGGGGAATCACAGGCGGGGAATCAGAGCTGGGGAAGCAGAGGCAGTGAATCAGAGGCGGGGAATCAGAGGCAGGGAATCGGATGTGCGGAATCAGAGATGGGGAATCAGAGGTGGGGAATCAGAGGCGGTGAATCAGACATGGGTAATCAGAGGCGGGGAATCAGAGGCAGGAAATCAGACACGGGGAATCAGAGGCGGGGAATCAGAGCTGGGAAATTAGAGGCAGGGAATCATAGTTGGGAATCAGAGGCGGGGAATCAGATATGGGGAAACAGAGGCGGGGAATCAGAGGCGGGCAAATAGAGGCGGGGCATCAGATATGGGGAAAGAGAGGCGGGGAATCAGAGCTGGGGAATAAGAGGCGGGGAATCATAGTTGGGAATCAGAGGCGGGGAATCAGATATGGGGAAACAGAGGCGGGGAATCATGGGCGGGGAAACAGAGGCGGGGAATCAGATATGGGGAATCGGATGTGGGGAATCAGAGGCGGGGAATCAGAGCTGTGGAATCAGAGGCGGGGAATCAGAGTTGGGGCATCAGAGGTGGGGAATTAGATATGGGGAAACAGAGGCGGGGAATCAGAGGCGTGGAAACAGAGGCGGGGAATCAGATATGGGGAATCAGAGGTGGGGAATCAGAGGCAGGTAATCAGATGTGCGGAATCAGAGATGGGGAATCAGAGGCAGGGAATCAGAATCAGAAGCGGGGAGTCAGAGGACGGGAATCAGAGGCCTGGAATCAGATGCTGGGAATAAGAGGCCGGGAATCAGAGGAGGGGAATCAGAGTCCGGGAATCAGAGATGGGGAGTCAGAGGCGGGGAATGAGATATGGAGAATCAGAGGCGGGGAATCAGATGCGGGGAAACAGAGGTGGGGAATCAGATATGGGGAATCAGAGGTGGCGAATCAAAGGCGGTGAATCAGAGATGGGGAATCAGAGGCGGGGAATCAGAGGCAGGGAATCAAACACGGGGAATCAGAGGCGGGGAATCAGAGCTGGGGAATCAGAGGCTGGGAATCAAAGTTGGGGAATCAGAGGCAGGGAATCAGATATGGGGAAACAGGGGCGGGGAATCAGAGGCGGGGAAACAGAGGCAGGGAATCAGAGGCGGGGAATCAGAGGTGGGGAATTAGAGTTGGGGAATCAGAGGCGGGGAATCAGAGGCGGGGAAACAGAGGCGGGGAATCAAACACGGGGAATCAGAGGTGGGGAATCAGAGGTTGGGAATCAGATGCAGGGAATCAGAGGCGGGGAATCAGAGGCGGGGAATCAGAGGCAGGGAATCAGATGTGCGGAATCGGAGATGGGGAATCAGAGGCAGGGAATCAGAGGCGGGGAATCAGAGGCAGGGAATCAGAGGCCGGGAATCAGATATGGGGAAACAGAGGCGGGGAAACAGAGGCTGGGGATCAGATATGGGGAATCAGAGGTGGGGTATCAGAGGTTGGGAATCAGAGGCAGGGAATCAGAGGCTTGGAATCAGATGCAGGGAATCAGATGCGGGGAATCAGAGGCGGGGAATCAGAGCTGGGGAATCAGATGCTGGGAATCAAAGTTGGGGAATCAGAGGCAGGGAATCAGATATGGGGAAACAGGGGTGGGGAATCAGAGGCGGGGAATCAGATATGGGGAATCAGAGGCGGGGAATTAGAGTTGGGGAATCAGAGGCGGGGAATCAGAGGCGGGGAAACAGAGGCGGGGAATCAAACACGGGGAATCAGAGGTGGGGAATCAGAGGTTGGGAATCAGAGGCAGGGAATCAGAGGCGGGGAATCAGAGGCGGGGAATCAGAGGCAGGGAATCAGATGTGCGGAATCGGAGATGGGGAATCAGAGGCAGGGAATCAGAGGCGGGGAATCAGAGGCGGGGAACCAGAGGCCGGGAATCAGATATGGGGAAACAGAGGCGGGGAATCAGAGGCAGGGAAACAGAGGCTGGGAATCAGATATGGGGAATCAGAGGTGGGGAATCAGAGGTTGGGAATCAGAGGCAGGGAATAAGAGGCTTGGAATCAGATGCAGGGAATCAGATGCGGGGAATCAGAGGCGGGGAATCAGAGCTGGGGAATCAGAGGTGGGGAATTAGAGTTGGGGAATCAGAGGCGGGGACTTAGATTTTGGGAAACAGAGGCGGGGAATCAGATATGGGGAATCAGAGATGGGGAATCAGAGGCAGGGAATCAGATGTGCGGAATCAGAGATGGGGAATCAAAGGCAGGGAATCAGAATCAGAAGCAGGGAATCAGAGGTGGGGAATCAGAGTCCGGGAATCAGAGATGGGGATTCAGAGGCGGGGAATGAGATATGGGGAATCAGAGGCGGGGAATCAGAGGCGGGGAAACAGAGGCGGGAAATCAGATATGGGGAATCAGAGGTGGGGAATCAGAGGCAGGGAATCAAACACGGGGAATCAGAGGCGGGGAATCAGAGCTGGGGAATCAGAGGCGGGGAATCAGAGCTGGGGAATCAGAGGCGGGGAATCAGAGGCGGGGAAACAGAGGCGGGGAATCAGATATGGGGAATCAGAGGTGGCGAATCAAAGGCGGTGAATCAGAGATGGGGAATCAGAGTTGGGGCATCAGAGGTTGGGAATTAGATATGGGGAAACAGAGGCGGGGAATCAGAGGCGGGGAAACAGAGGCGGGAAATCAGATATGGGGAATCAGAGGTGGGGAATCAGAGGCAGGGAATCAGATGTGCGGAATCAGAGATGGGGAATCAGAGGCAGGGAATCAGAATCAGAAGCGGGGAATCAGAGGCCGGGAAACAGAGGCGGGGAATCAGATATGGGGAATCAGAGGTGGGGAATCAAAGGCAGGGAATTAGATATGCGGAATCAGAGATGGGGAATCAGAAGCAGGGAATCAGAGGCCGGGAATCAGAGGCCGGAATCAGATGCCGGGAATAAGAGGCCGGGAATCAGAGGTGGGGAATCAGAGTCCTGGAATCAGAGATGGGGAATCAGAGGCGGGGAATGAGATATGGGGAATCAGAGGCGGGGAATCAGAGGCAGGGAAACAGAGGCGAGGAATCAGATATGGGGAATCAGAGGTGGCGAATCAAAGGCGATGTATCAGAGATGGGGAATCAGAGGCAGGGAATCAGATGTGCGGAATCAGAGATGGGGAATCAGAGGCAGGGAATCAGAATCAGAAGCGGGGAATCAGAGGCCGGGAAACAGAGGCGGGGAATCATATATGGGGAATCAGAGGTGGGGAATCAGAGCTGGGGAATCAGAGGCGGGGAATCAGAGGCGGGGAAACAGAGGCGAGGAATCAGATATGGGGAATCAGAGGTGGGGAATCAGAGGCAGGTAATCAGATGTGCGGAATCAGAGATGGGGAATCAGAGGCAGGGAATCAGAATCAGAAGCGGGGAGTCAGAGGCCGGGAATCAGAGGCCGGGAATCAGATGCTGGGAATAAGAGGCCGGGAATCAGAGGTGGGGAATCAGAGTCTGGGAATCAGTGATGGGGATTCAGAGGCGGGGAATGAGATATGGAGAATCAGAGGCGGGGAATCAGAGGCGGGGAAACAGAGGTGGGGAATCAGATATGGGGAATCAGAGGTGGCGAATCAAAGGCGGTGAATCAGAGATGGGGAATCAGAGGCGGGGAATCAGAGGCAGGGAATCAAACACGGGGAATCAGAGGCGTGGTATCAGAGCTGGGGAATCAGAGGCTGGGAATCAAAGTTGGGGAATCAGAGGCAGGGAATCAGATATGGGGAAACAGGGGCGGGGAATCAGAGGCGGGGAAACAGAGGCGGGGAATCAGATATGGGGAATCAGAGGCGGGGAATTAGAGTTGGGGAATCAGAGGCGGGGAATCAGAGGCGGGGAAACAGAGGCGGGGAATCAAACACGGGGAATCAGAGGTGGGGAATCAGAGGTTGGGAATCAGAGGCAGGGAATCAGAGGCGGGGAATCAGAGGCGGGGAATCAGAGGCAGGGAATCAGATGTGCGGAATCGGAGATGGGGAATCAGAGGCAGGGAATCAGAGGCGGGGAATCAGAGGCGGGGAATCAGAGGCCGGGAATCAGATATGGGGAAACAGAGGCAGGGAATCAGAGGCGGGGAAACAGAGGCTGGGAATCAGATATGGGGAATCAGAGGTGGGGAATCAGAGGTTGGGAATCAGAGGCAGGGAATCAGAGGCTTGGAATCAGATGCAGGGAATCAGATGCGGGGAATCACAGGCGGGGAATCAGTGCTGGGGAATCAGAGGTGGGGAATCAGAGTTGGGGAATCAGAGGCGGGGACTTAGATATTGGGAAACAGAGGCGGGGAATCAGAGGCGGTGAAACAGAGAAGGGGAATCAGATATGGGGAATCAGAGATGGGGAATCAGAGGCAGGGAATCAGATGTGCGGAATCAGAGATGGGGAATCAAAGGCAGGGAATCAGAATCAGAAGCAGGGAATCAGAGGCCGGGAATCAGAGGCCGGAATCAGATGCCGGGAATAAGAGGCCGGGAATAAGAGGTGTGGAATCAGAGTCCGGGAATCAGAGATGGGGATTCAGAGTCGGGGAATGAGATATGGGGAATCAGAGGCGGGGAATCAGAGGCGGGGAAACAGAGGCGGGGAATCAGATATGGGGAATCAGAGGTGGCGAATCAAAGGCGGTGAATCAGAGATGGGGAATCAGAGGCAGGGAATCAGATGTGCGGAATCAGAGATGGGGAATCAGAGGTGGGGAATCAGAGGCTGTGAATCAGAGATGGGGAATCAGAGGCGGGGAATCAGAGGCAAGAAATCAGACACGGGGTTTCAGAGGCTGGGAATCAGACGGGGGAATCAAAGGCGGGGAATCAGAGCTGGGGAATCAGAGGCAGGGAATCAGAGTTGGGGATTCAGAGGCGGGGAATCAGATATGGGGAAACAGAGGCGGGGAATCAGAGGCGTGGAAACAGAGGCGGGGAATCAGATATGGGGAATCAGAGGTGGGGAATCAGAGGTTGGGAATCAGAGGCAGGGAATCAGAGGCTGGGAATCAGATGCAGGGAATCAGATGCGGGGATCAGAGGCGGGGAATGAGAGCTGGGGAATCAGAGGTGGGGAATCAGAGTTGGGGAATCAGAGGCGGGGACTTAGATATGGGGAAACAGAGGCGGGGAATCAGAGGTGGGGAAACAGAGGCGGGGAATCAGATATGGGGAATCAGAGGTGGGGAATCAGAGGCAGGGAATCAGATGTGCAGTATCAGAGATGGGGAATCAGAGGCAGGGAATCAGAATCAGAAGCAGGGAATAAGACGAGGGGAATCACAGGCGGGGAATCAGAGCTGGGGAAGCAGAGGCAGTGAATCAGAGGCGGGGAATCAGAGGCAGGGAATCGGATGTGCGGAATCAGAGATGGGGAATCAGAGGTGGGGAATCAGAGGCGGTGAATCAGACATGGGTAATCAGAGGCGGGGAATCAGAGGCAGGAAATCAGACACGGGGAATCAGAGGCGGGGAATCAGAGCTGGGAAATTAGAGGCAGGGAATCATAGTTGGGAATCAGAGGCGGGGAATCAGATATGGGGAAACAGAGGCGGGGAATCAGAGGCGGGCAAATAGAGGCGGGGCATCAGATATGGGGAAACAGAGGCGGGGAATCAGAGCTGGGGAATAAGAGGCGGGGAATCATAGTTGGGAATCAGAGGCGGGGAATCAGATATGGGGAAACAGAGGCGGGGAATCATGGGTGGGGAAACAGAGGCGGGGAATCAGATATGGGGAATCGGATGTGGGGAATCAGAGGCGGGGAATCAGAGCTGTGGAATCAGAGGCGGGGAATCAGAGTTGGGGCATCAGAGGTGGGGAATTAGATATGGGGAAACAGAGGCGGGGAATCAGAGGCGTGGAAACAGAGGCGGGGAATCAGATATGGGGAATCAGAGGTGGGGAATCAGAGGCAGGTAATCAGATGTGCGGAATCAGAGATGGGGAATCAGAGGCAGGGAATCAGAATCAGAAGCGGGGAGTCAGAGGACGGGAATCAGAGGCCTGGAATCAGATGCTGGGAATAAGAGGCCGGGAATCAGAGGTGGGGAATCAGAGTCCGGGAATCAGAGATGGGGAGTCAGAGGCGGGGAATGAGATATGGAGAATCAGAGGCGGGGAATGAGATGCGGGGAAACAGAGGTGGGGAATCAGATATGGGGAATCAGAGGTGGCGAATCAAAGGCGGTGAATCAGAGATGGGGAATCAGAGGCGGGGAATCAGAGGCAGGGAATCAAACACGGGGAATCAGAGGCGGGGAATCAGAGCTGGGGAATCAGAGGCTGGGAATCAAAGTTGGGGAATCAGAGGCAGGGAATCAGATATGGGGAAACAGGGGCGGGGAATCAGAGGCGGGGAAACAGAGGCAGGGAATCAGAGGCGGGGAATCAGAGGTGGGGAATTAGAGTTGGGGAATCAGAGGCGGGGAATCAGAGGCGGGGAAACAGAGGCGGGGAATCAAACACGGGGAATCAGAGGTGGGGAATCAGAGGTTGGGAATCAGATGCAGGGAATCAGAGGCGGGGAATCAGAGGCGGGGAATCAGAGGCAGGGAATCAGATGTGCGGAATCGGAGATGGGGAATCAGAGGCAGGGAATCAGAGGCGGGGAATCAGAGGCAGGGAATCAGAGGCCGGGAATCAGATATGGGGAAACAGAGGCGGGGAAACAGAGGCTGGGGATCAGATATGGGGAATCAGAGGCGGGTATCAGAGGTTGGGAATCAGAGGCAGGGAATCAGAGGCTTGGAATCAGATGCAGGGAATCAGATGCGGGGAATCAGAGGCGGGGAATCAGAGCTGGGGAATCAGATGCTGGGAATCAAAGTTGGGGAATCAGAGGCAGGGATTCAGATATGGGGAAACAGGGGTGGGGAATCAGAGGCGGGGAATCAGATATGGGGAATCAGAGGCGGGGAATTAGAGTTGGGGAATCAGAGGCGGGGAATCAGAGGCGGGGAAACAGAGGCGGGGAATCAAACACGGGGAATCAGAGGTGGGGAATCAGAGGTTGGGAATCAGAGGCAGGGAATCAGAGGCGGGGAATCAGAGGCGGGGAATCAGAGGCAGGGAATCAGATGTGCGGAATCGGAGATGGGGAATCAGAGGCAGGGAATCAGAGGTGGGGAATCAGAGGCGGGGAACCAGAGGCCGGGAATCAGATATGGGGAAACAGAGGCGGGGAATCAGAGGCGGGGAAACAGAGGCTGGGAATCAGATATGGGGAATCAGAGGTGGGGAATCAGAGGTTGGGAATCAGAGGCAGGGAATAAGAGGCTTGGAATCAGATGCAGGGAATCAGATGCGGGGAATCAGAGGCGGGGAATCAGAGCTGGGGAATCAGAGGTGGGGAATTAGAGTTGGGGAATCAGAGGCGGGGACTTAGATTTTGGGAAACAGAGGCGGGGAATCAGAGGCGGGGAAACAGAGGCGGGGAATCAGATATGGGGAATCAGAGATGGGGAATCAGAGGCAGGGAATCAGATGTGCGGAATCAGAGATGGGGAATCAAAGGCAGGGAATCAGAATCAGAAGCAGGGAATCAGAGGTGGGGAATCAGAGTCCGGGAATCAGAGATGGGGATTCAGAGGCGGGGAATGAGATATGGGGAATCAGAGGCGGGGAATCAGAGGCGGGGAAACAGAGGTGGGGAATCAGATATGGGGAATCAGAGGTGGCGAATCAAAGGCGGTGAATCAGAGATGGGGAATCATAGGCCGGGAATCAGAGGCAGGGAATCAAACACGGGGAATCAGAGGCGGGGAATCATAGCTGGCGAATCAGAGGCGGGGAATCAGAGGTGGGGAATCAGAGGCGGGGAATCAGATATTTGGAATCAGAGGTGGGGAATCAGAGGCGGGGAAACAGAGGCGGGGAATCAGATATGGGGTATCAGAGGTGGGGAATCAGAGGTTGTGAATCAGAGATGGGGAATCAGAGGCGGGGAATCAGAGGCCGGTAATCAGACGCGGGGAATCAGAGGCGGGGAATCAGAGCTGTGAAATTAGAGGCAGGGAATCAGAGTTGGGGATTCAGAGGCGGGGAATCAGATATGGGGAAACAGAGGCGGGGAATCAGATGCAGGCAAATAGAGGCGGGGATCAGATATGGGGAAACAGAGGCGGGGAATCAGAGGCGGGGAAACAGAGGCGGGGAATCAGATATGGGGAATCAGAGGTGGGGAATCAGAGGTTGGGAATCAGAGGCTGGGAATCAGAGGCGGGGAATCAGAGCTGGGGAATCAGAGGTGGGGAATCAAAGTTGGGGAATCAGAGGCGGGGACTTAGATATGGGGAAACAGAGGCGGGGAATCAGAGGCGGGGAAACAGAGGCGGGGAATCAGATATGGGGAATCAGAGGTGGGGAATCAGAGGCAGGGAATTAGATTTGCGGAATCAGAGATGGGGAATCAGAGGTGGGGAATCAGAGGCGGGGAAACAGAGGCGGGGAATCAGATATGGGGTATCAGAGGTGGGGAATCAGAGGTTGTGAATCAGAGATGGGGAATCAGAGGCGGGGAAACAGAGGCCGGTAATCAGACGCGGGGAATCAGAGGCGGGGAATCAGAGCTGGGAAATTAGAGGCAGGGAATCAGAGTTGGGGATTCAGAGGCGGGGAATCAGATATGGGGAAACAGAGGCGGGGAATCAGAGGCGGGGAAACAGAGGCGGGGAATCAGATATGGGGAATCAGAGGTGGGGAATCAGAGGTTGGGAATCAGAGGCTGGGATTCAGAGGCGGGGAATCAGAGCTGGGGAATCAGAGGTGGGGAATCAAAGTTGGGGAATCAGAGGCGGGGACTTAGATATGGGGAAACAGAGGCGGGGAATCAGAGGCGGGGAAACAGAGGCGGGGAATCAGATATGGGGAATCAGAGGTGGGGAATCAGAGGCAGGGAATTAGATTTGCGGAATCAGAGATGGGGAATCAGAAGCAGGGAATCAGAGGCCGGGAATCAGAGGCCGGAATCAGATGCCGGGAATAAGAGGCCGGGAATCAGAGGTGGGGAATCAGAGTCCGGGAATCAGAGATGGGGAATCAGAGGCGGGGAATGAGATATGGGGAATCAGAGGCGGGGAATCAGAGGCGGGGAAACAGAGGCGAGGAATCAGATATGGGGAATCAGAGGTGGCGAATCAAAGGCGGTGAATCAGAGATGGGGAATCAGAGATGGGGAATCAGATGCGGGGAATGAGATATGGGGAATCAGAGGCAGGGAATCAGAGTTGGGGATTCAGAGGCGGGGAATCAGATATGGGGAAACAGAGGCGGGGAATCAGATGCAGGCAAATAGAGGCGGGGATCAGATATGGGGAAACAGAGGCGGGGAATCAGAGGCAGGGAAACAGAGGCGGGGAATCAGATATGGGGAATCAGAGGTGGGGAATCAGAGGTTGGGAATCAGAGGCTGGGATTCAGAGGTGGGGAATCAGAGCTGGGGAATCAGAGGTGGGGAATCAAAGTTGGGGAATCAGAGGCGGGGACTTAGATATGGGGAAACAGAGGCGGGGAATCAGAGGCGGGGAAACAGAGGCGGGGAATCAGATATGGGGAATCAGAGATGGGGAATCAGAAGCAGGGAATCAGAGGCCGGGAATCAGAGGCCGGAATCAGATGCCGGGAATAAGAGGCCGGGAATCAGAGGTGGGGAATCAGAGTCCGGGAATCAGAGATGGGGAATCAGATGCGGGGAATGAGATATGGGGAATCAGAGGCGGGGAATCAGAGGCGGGGAAACAGAGACGAGGAATCAGATATGGGGAATCAGAGGTGGCGAATCAAAGGCGGTGAATCAGAGATGGGGAATCAGAGGTTGGGAATCAGAGGCAGGGAATCAGAGGCTTGGAATCAGATGCAGGGAATCAGATGCGGGGAATCAGAGGCGGGGAATCAGAGCTGGGGAATCAGATGCTGGGAATCAAAGTTGGGGAATCAGAGGCAGGGAATCAGATATGGGGAAACAGGGGTGGGGAATCAGAGGCGGGGAATCAGATATGGGGAATCAGAGGCGGGGAATTAGAGTTGGGGAATCAGAGGCGGGGAATCAGAGGCGGGGAAACAGAGGCGGGGAATCAAACACGGGGAATCAGAGGTGGGGAATCAGAGGTTGGGAATCAGAGGCAGGGAATCAGAGGTGGGGAATCAGAGGCGGGGAATCAGAGGCAGGGAATCAGATGTGCGGAATCGGAGATGGGGAATCAGAGGCAGGGAATCAGAGGCGGGGAATCAGAGGCGGGGAACCAGAGGCCGGGAATAAGATATGGGGAAACAGAGGCGGGGAATCAGAGGCGGGGAAACAGAGGCTGGGAATCAGATATGGGGAATCAGAGGTGGGGAATCAGAGGTTGGGAATCAGAGGCAGGGAATAAGAGGCTTGGAATCAGATGCAGGGAATCAGATGCGGGGAATCAGAGGCGGGGAATCAGAGCTGGGGAATCAGAGGTGGGGAATTAGAGTTGGGGAATCAGAGGCGGGGATTTAGATATTGGGAAACAGAGGCGGGGAATCAGAGGCGGGGAAACAGAGGCGGGGAATCAGATATGGGGAATCAGAGATGGGGAATCAGAGGCAAGGAATCAGATATGCGGAATCAGAGATGGGGAATCGAAGGCAGGGAATCAGAATCAGAAGCAGGGAATCAGAGGTGGGGAATCAGAGTCCGGGAATCAGAGATGGGGATTCAGAGGCGGGGAATGAGATATGGGGAATCAGAGGCGGGGAATCAGAGGCGGGGAAACAGAGGCAGGGAATCAGATATAGGGAATCAGAGGTGGCGAATCAAAGGCGGTGAATCAGAGATGGGGAATCAGAGGCCGGGAATCAGAGGCAGGGAATCAAACACGGGGAATCAGAGGCGGGGAATCATAGCTTGCGAATCAGAGGCGGGGAATCAGAGCTGGGGAATCAGAGGCGGGGCTTCTGATATTGGGAATCTGAGGTGGGGAATCAGAGGCGGGGAAACAGAGGCGGGGAATCAGATATGGGGTATCAGAGGTGGGGAATCAGAGGTTGTGAATCAGAGATGGGGAATCAGAGGATGGGAATCAGAGGCTGGTAATCAGACGCGGGGAATCAGAGGCGGGGAATCAGAGCTGGGAAATTAGAGGCAGGGAATCAGAGTTGGGGATTCAGAGGCGGGGAATCAGATATGGGGAAACAGAGGCGGGGAATCAGATGCAGGCAAATAGAGGCGGGGATCAGATATGGGGAAACAGAGGCGGGGAATCAGAGGCGGGGAAACAGGCGGGGAATCAGATATGGGGAATCAGAGGTGGGGAATCAGAGGTTGGGAATCAGAGGCTGGGAATCAGAGGCGGTGAATCAGAGCTGGGGAATCAGAGGTGGGGAATCAGAGTTGGGGATTCAGAGGCGGGGAATCAGATATGGGGAAACAGAGGCGGGGAATCAGATGCAGGCAAATAGAGGCGGGGATCAGATATGGGGAAACAGAGGCGGGGAATCAGAGGCAGGGAAACAGAGGCGGGGAATCAGATATGGGGAATCAGAGGTGGGGAATCAGAGGTTGGGAATCAGAGGCTGGGATTCAGAGGTGGGGAATCAGAGCTGGGGAATCAGAGGTGGGGAATCAAAGTTGGGGAATCAGAGGCGGGGACTTAGATATGGGGAAACAGAGGCGGGGAATCAGAGGCGGGGAAACAGAGGCGGGGAATCAGATATGGGGAATCAGAGATGGGGAATCAGAAGCAGGGAATCAGAGGCCGGGAATCAGAGGCCGGAATCAGATGCCGGGAATAAGAGGCCGGGAATCAGAGGTGGGGAATCAGAGTCCGGGAATCAGAGATGGGGAATCAGATGCGGGGAATGAGATATGGGGAATCAGAGGCGGGGAATCAGAGGCGGGGAAACAGAGACGAGGAATCAGATATGGGGAATCAGAGGTGGCGAATCAAAGGCGGTGAATCAGAGATGGGGAATCAGAGGTTGGGAATCAGAGGCAGGGAATCAGAGGCTTGGAATCAGATGCAGGGAATCAGATGCGGGGAATCAGAGGCGGGGAATCAGAGCTGGGGAATCAGATGCTGGGAATCAAAGTTGGGGAATCAGAGGCAGGGAATCAGATATGGGGAATCAGAGGCGGGGAATTAGAGTTGGGGAATCAGAGGCGGGGAATCAGAGGCGGGGAAACAGAGGCGGGGAATCAAACACGGGGAATCAGAGGTGGGGAATCAGAGGTTGGGAATCAGAGGCAGGGAATCAGAGGTGGGGAATCAGAGGCGGGGAATCAGAGGCAGGGAATCAGATGTGCGGAATCGGAGATGGGGAATCAGAGGCAGGGAATCAGAGGCGGGGAATCAGAGGCGGGGAACCAGAGGCCGGGAATAAGATATGGGGAAACAGAGGCGGGGAATCAGAGGCGGGGAAACAGAGGCTGGGAATCAGATATGGGGAATCAGAGGTGGGGAATCAGAGGTTGGGAATCAGAGGCAGGGAATAAGAGGCTTGGAATCAGATGCAGGGAATCAGATGCGGGGAATCAGAGGCGGGGAATCAGAGCTGGGGAATCAGAGGTGGGGAATTAGAGTTGGGGAATCAGAGGCGGGGATTTAGATATTGGGAAACAGAGGCGGGGAATCAGAGGCGGGGAAACAGAGGCGGGGAATCAGATATGGGGAATCAGAGATGGGGAATCAGAGGCAAGGAATCAGATATGCGGAATCAGAGATGGGGAATCGAAGGCAGGGAATCAGAATCAGAAGCAGGGAATCAGAGGTGGGGAATCAGAGTCCGGGAATCAGAGATGGGGATTCAGAGGCGGGGAATGAGATATGGGGAATCAGAGGCGGGGAATCAGAGGCGGGGAAACAGAGGCAGGGAATCAGATATAGGGAATCAGAGGTGGCGAATCAAAGGCGGTGAATCAGAGATGGGGAATCAGAGGCCGGGAATCAGAGGCAGGGAATCAAACACGGGGAATCAGAGGCGGGGAATCATAGCTTGCGAATCAGAGGCGGGGAATCAGAGCTGGGGAATCAGAGGCGGGGCTTCTGATATTGGGAATCTGAGGTGGGGAATCAGAGGCGGGGAAACAGAGGCGGGGAATCAGATATGGGGTATCAGAGGTGGGGAATCAGAGGTTGTGAATCAGAGATGGGGAATCAGAGGATGGGAATCAGAGGCTGGTAATCAGACGCGGGGAATCAGAGGCGGGGAATCAGAGCTGGGAAATTAGAGGCAGGGAATCAGAGTTGGGGATTCAGAGGCGGGGAATCAGATATGGGGAAACAGAGGCGGGGAATCAGATGCAGGCAAATAGAGGCGGGGATCAGATATGGGGAAACAGAGGCGGGGAATCAGAGGCGGGGAAACAGGCGGGGAATCAGATATGGGGAATCAGAGGTGGGGAATCAGAGGTTGGGAATCAGAGGCTGGGAATCAGAGGCGGTGAATCAGAGCTGGGGAATCAGAGGTGGGGAATCAAAGTTGGGGAATCAGAGGCGGGGACTTAGATATGGGGAAACAGAGGCGGGGAATCAGAGGCGGGGAAACAGAGGCGGGGAATCAGATATGGGGAATCAGAGGTGGGGAATCAGAGGCAGGGAATTAGATTTGCGGAATCAGAGATGGGGAATCAGAAGCAGGGAATCAGAGGCCGGGAATCAGAGGCCGGAATCAGATGCCGGGAATAAGAGGCCGGGAATCAGAGGTGGGGAATCAGAGTCCGGGAATCAGAGATGGGGAATCAGAGGCGGGGAATGAGATATGGGGAATCAGAGGCGGGGAATCAGAGGCGGGGAAACAGAGGCGAGGAATCAGATATGGGGAATCAGAGGTGGCGAATCAAAGGCGGTGAATCAGAGATGGGGAATCAGAGATGGGGAATCAGAGGCGGGGAATGAGATATGGGGAATCAGAGGCAGGGAATCAGAGTTGGGGATTCAGAGGCGGGGAATCAGATATGGGGAAACAGAGGCGGGGAATCAGATGCAGGCAAATAGAGGCGGGGATCAGATATGGGGAAACAGAGGCGGGGAATCAGAGGCAGGGAAACAGAGGCGGGGAATCAGATATGGGGAATCAGAGGTGGGGAATCAGAGGTTGGGAATCAGAGGCTGGGATTCAGAGGTGGGGAATCAGAGCTGGGGAATCAGAGGTGGGGAATCAAAGTTGGGGAATCAGAGGCGGGGACTTAGATATGGGGAAACAGAGGCGGGGAATCAGAGGCGGGGAAACAGAGGCGGGGAATCAGATATGGGGAATCAGAGGTGGGGAATCAGAGGCAGGGAATTAGAATTGCGGAATCAGAGATGGGGAATCAGAAGCAGGGAATCAGAGGCCGGGAATCAGAGGCCGGAATCAGATGCCGGGAATAAGAGGCCGGGAATCAGAGGTGGGGAATCAGAGTCCGGGAATCAGAGATGGGGAATCAGAGGCTGGGATTCAGAGGTGGGGAATCAGAGCTGGGGAATCAGAGGTGGGGAATCAAAGTTGGGGAATCAGAGGCGGGGACTTAGATATGGGGAAACAGAGGCGGGGAATCAGAGGCGGGGAAACAGAGGCGGGGAATCAGATATGGGGAATCAGAGGTGGGGAATCAGAGGCAGGGAATTAGAATTGCGGAATCAGAGATGGGGAATCAGAAGCAGGGAATCAGAGTTGGGGAATCAGAGGCGGGGAATCAGAGGCGGGGAAACAGAGGCGGGGAATCAAACACGGGGAATCAGAGGTGGGGAATCAGAGGTTGGGAATCAGAGGCAGGGAATCAGAGGCGGGGAATCAGAGGCGGGGAATCAGAGGCAGGGAATCAGATGTGCGGAATCGGAGATGGGGAATCAGAGGCAGTGAATCAGAGGCGGGGAATCAGAGGCGGGGAACCAGAGGCCGGGAATCAGATATGGGGAAACAGAGGCGGGGAATCAGAGGCGGGGAAACAGAGGCTGGGAATCAGATATGGGGAATCAGAGGTGGGGAATCAGAGGTTGGGAATCAGAGGCAGGGAATAAGAGGCTTGGAATCAGATGCAGGGAATCAGATGCGGGGAATCAGAGGCGGGGAATCAGAGCTGGGGAATCAGAGGTGGGGAATTAGAGTTGGGGAATCAGAGGCGGGGACTTAGATTTTGGGAAACAGAGGCGGGGAATCAGAGGCGGGGAAACAGAGGCGGGGAATCAGATATGGGGAATCAGAGATGGGGAATCAGAGGCAGGGAATCAGATGTGCGGAATCAGAGATGGGGAATCAAAGGCAGGGAATCAGAATCAGAAGCAGGGAATCAGAGGTGGGGAATCAGAGTCCGGGAATCAGAGATGGGGAATCAGAGGCGGGGAATCAGAGGCGGGGAAACAGCGGTGGGGAATCAGATATGGGGAATCAGAGGTGGCGAATCAAAGGCGGTGAATCAGAGATGGGGAATCAGAGGCCGGGAATCAGAGGCAGGGAATCAAACATGGGGAATCAGAGGCGGGGAATCATAGCTGGCGAATCAGAGGCGGGGAATCAGAGGTGGGGAATCAGAGGCGGGGAATCAGATATTGGGAATCAGAGGTGGGGAATCAGAGGCGGGGAAACAGAGGCGGGGAATCAGATATGGGGTATCAGAGGTGGGGAATCAGAGGTTGTGAATCAGAGATGGGAAATCAGAGGCGGGGAATCAGAGGCCGGTAATCAGACGCGGGGAATCAGAGGCGGGGAATCAGAGCTGGGAAATTAGAGGCAGGGAATCAGAGTTGGGGATTCAGAGGCGGGGAATCAGATATGGGGAAACAGAGGCGGGGAATCAGATGCAGGCAAATAGAGGCGGGGATCAGATATGGGGAAACAGAGGTGGGGAATCAGAGGCGGGGAAACAGAGGCGGGGAATCAGATATGGGGAATCAGAGGTGGGGAATCAGAGGTTGGGAATCAGAGGCTGGGAATCAGAGGCGGGGAATCAGAGCTGGGGAATCAGAGGTGGGGAATCAAAGTTGGGGAATCAGAGGCGGGGACTTAGATATGGGGAAACAGAGGCGGGGAATCAGAGGCGGGGAAACAGAGGCGGGGAATCAGATATGGGGAATCAGAGGTGGGGAATCAGAGGCAGGGAATTAGATTTGCGGAATCAGAGATGGGGAATCAGAGGTGGGGAATCAGAGGCGGGGAAACAGAGGCGGGGAATCAGATATGGGGTATCAGAGGTGGGGAATCAGAGGTTGTGAATCAGAGATGGGGAATCAGAGGCGGGGAAACAGAGGCCGGTAATCAGACGCGGGGAATCAGAGGCGGGGAATCAGAGCTGGGAAATTAGAGGCAGGGAATCAGAGTTGGGGATTCAGAGGCGGGGAATCAGATATGGGGAAACAGAGGCGGGGAATCAGAGGCGGGGAAACAGAGGCGGGGAATCAGATATGGGGAATCAGAGGTGGGGAATCAGAGGTTGGGAATCAGAGGCTGGGATTCAGAGGCGGGAAATCAGAGCTGGGGAATCAGAGGTGGGGAATCAAAGTTGGGGAATCAGAGGCGGGGACTTAGATATGGGGAAACAGAGGCGGGGAATCAGAGGCGGGGAAACAGAGGCGGGGAATCAGATATGGGGAATCAGAGGTGGGGAATCAGAGGCAGGGAATTAGATTTGCGGAATCAGAGATGGGGAATCAGAAGCAGGGAATCAGAGGCCGGGAATCAGAGGCCGGAATCAGATGCCGGGAATAAGAGGCCGGGAATCAGAGGTGGGGAATCAGAGTCCGGGAATCAGAGATGGTGAATCAGAGGCGGGGAATGAGATATGGGGAATCAGAGGCGGGGAATCAGAGGCGGGGAAACAGAGGCGAGGAATCAGATATGGGGAATCAGAGGTGGCGAATCAAAGGCGGTGAATCAGAGATGGGGAATCAGAGATGGGGAATCAGATGCGGGGAATGAGATATGGGGAATCAGAGGCAGGGAATCAGAGTTGGGGATTCAGAGGCGGGGAATCAGATATGGGGAAACAGAGGCGGGGAATCAGATGCAGGCAAATAGAGGCGGGGATCAGATATGGGGAAACAGAGGCGGGGAATCAGAGGCAGGGAAACAGAGGCGGGGAATCAGATATGGGGAATCAGAGGTGGGGAATCAGAGGTTGGGAATCAGAGGCTGGGATTCAGAGGTGGGGAATCAGAGCTGGGGAATCAGAGGTGGGGAATCAGAGGCGGGGAATCAGATATGGGGAATCAGAGGCGGGGAATTAGAGTTGGGGAATCAGAGGCGGGGAATCAGAGGCGGGGAAACAGAGGCGGGGAATCAAACACGGGGAATCAGAGGTGAGGAATCAGAGGTTGGGAATCAGAGGCAGGGAATCAGAGGCGGGGAATCAGAGGCGGGGAATCAGAGGCAGGGAATCAGATGTGCGGAATCGGAGATGGGGAATCAGAGGCAGTGAATCAGAGGCGGGGAATCAGAGGCGGGGAACCAGAGGCCGGGAATCAGATATGGGGAAACAGAGGCGGGGAATCAGAGGCGGGGAAACAGAGGCTGGGAATCAGATATGGGGAATCAGAGGTGGGGAATCAGAGGTTGGGAATCAGAGGCAGGGAATAAGAGGCTTGGAATCAGATGCAGGGAATCAGATGCGGGGAATCAGAGGCGGGGAATCAGAGCTGGGGAATCAGAGGTGGGGAATTAGAGTTGGGGAATCAGAGGCGGGGACTTAGATTTTGGGAAACAGAGGCGGGGAATCAGAGGCGGGGAAACAGAGGCGGGGAATCAGATATGGGGAATCAGAGGTAGGGAATCAGATGTGCGGAATCAGAGATGGGGAATCAAAGGCAGGGAATCAGAATCAGAAGCAGGGAATCAGAGGTGGGGAATCAGAGTCCGGGAATCAGAGATGGGGATTCAGAGGCGGGGAATGAGATATGGGGAATCAGAGGCGGGGAATCAGAGGCGGGGAAACAGAGGTGGGGAATCAGATATGGGGAATCAGAGGTGGCGAATCAAAGGCGGTGAATCAGAGATGGGGAATCAGAGGCCGGGAATCAGAGGCAGGGAATCAAACATGGGGAATCAGAGGCGGGGAATCATAGCTGTCGAATCAGAGGCGGGGAATCAGAGGTGGGGAATCAGAGGCGGGGAATCAGATATTGGGAATCAGAGGTGGGGAATCAGAGGCGGGGAAACAGAGGCGGGGAATCAGATATGGGGTATCAGAGGTGGGGAATCAGAGGTTGTGAATCAGAGATGGGAAATCAGAGGCGGGGAATCAGAGGCCGGTAATCAGACGCGGGGAATCAGAGGCGGGGAATCAGAGCTGGGAAATTAGAGGCAGGGAATCAGAGTTGGGGATTCAGAGGCGGGGAATCAGATATGGGGAAACAGAGGCGGGGAATCAGATGCAGGCAAATAGAGGCGGGGATCAGATATGGGGAAACAGAGGCGGGGAATCAGAGGCGGGGAAACAGAGGCGGGGAATCAGATATGGGGAATCAGAGGTGGGGAATCAGAGGTTGGGAATCAGAGGCTGGGAATCAGAGGCGGGGAATCAGAGCTGGGGAATCAGAGGTGGGGAATCAAAGTTGGGGAATCAGAGGCGGGTTCTTAGATATGGGGAAACAGAGGCGGGGAATCAGAGGCGGGGAAACAGAGGCGGGGAATCAGATATGGGGAATCAGAGGTGGGGAATCAGAGGTTGGGAATCAGAGGCAGGGAATAAGAGGCTTGGAATCAGATGCAGGGAATCAGATGCGGGGAATCAGAGGCGGGGAATCAGAGCTGGGGAATCAGAGGTGGGGAATTAGAGTTGGGGAATCAGAGGCGGGGATTTAGATATTGGGAAACAGAGGCGGGGAATCAGAGGCGGGGAAACAGAGGCGGGGAATCAGATATGGGGAATCAGAGATGGGGAATCAGAGGCAAGGAATCAGATATGCGGAATCAGAGATGGGGAATCGAAGGCAGGGAATCAGAATCAGAAGCAGGGAATCAGAGGTGGGGAATCAGAGTCCGGGAATCAGAGATGGGGATTCAGAGGCGGGGAATGAGATATGGGGAATCAGAGGCGGGGAATCAGAGGCGGGGAAACAGAGGCAGGGAATCAGATATAGGGAATCAGAGGTGGCGAATCAAAGGCGGTGAATCAGAGATGGGGAATCAGAGGCCGGGAATCAGAGGCAGGGAATCAAACACGGGGAATCAGAGGCGGGGAATCATAGCTTGCGAATCAGAGGCGGGGAATCAGAGCTGGGGAATCAGAGGCGGGGCTTCTGATATTGGGAATCTGAGGTGGGGAATCAGAGGCGGGGAAACAGAGGCGGGGAATCAGATATGGGGTATCAGAGGTGGGGAATCAGAGGTTGTGAATCAGAGATGGGGAATCAGAGGATGGGAATCAGAGGCTGGTAATCAGACGCGGGGAATCAGAGGCGGGGAATCAGAGCTGGGAAATTAGAGGCAGGGAATCAGAGTTGGGGATTCAGAGGCGGGGAATCAGATATGGGGAAACAGAGGCGGGGAATCAGATGCAGGCAAATAGAGGCGGGGATCAGATATGGGGAAACAGAGGCGGGGAATCAGAGGCGGGGAAACAGGCGGGGAATCAGATATGGGGAATCAGAGGTGGGGAATCAGAGGTTGGGAATCAGAGGCTGGGAATCAGAGGCGGTGAATCAGAGCTGGGGAATCAGAGGTGGGGAATCAAAGTTGGGGAATCAGAGGCGGGGACTTAGATATGGGGAAACAGAGGCGGGGAATCAGAGGCGGGGAAACAGAGGCGGGGAATCAGATATGGGGAATCAGAGGTGGGGAATCAGAGGCAGGGAATTAGATTTGCGGAATCAGAGATGGGGAATCAGAAGCAGGGAATCAGAGGCCGGGAATCAGAGGCCGGAATCAGATGCCGGGAATAAGAGGCCGGGAATCAGAGGTGGGGAATCAGAGTCCGGGAATCAGAGATGGGGAATCAGAGGCGGGGAATGAGATATGGGGAATCAGAGGCGGGGAATCAGAGGCGGGGAAACAGAGGCGAGGAATCAGATATGGGGAATCAGAGGTGGCGAATCAAAGGCGGTGAATCAGAGATGGGGAATCAGAGATGGGGAATCAGAGGCGGGGAATGAGATATGGGGAATCAGAGGCAGGGAATCAGAGTTGGGGATTCAGAGGCGGGGAATCAGATATGGGGAAACAGAGGCGGGGAATCAGATGCAGGCAAATAGAGGCGGGGATCAGATATGGGGAAACAGAGGCGGGGAATCAGAGGCAGGGAAACAGAGGCGGGGAATCAGATATGGGGAATCAGAGGTGGGGAATCAGAGGTTGGGAATCAGAGGCTGGGATTCAGAGGTGGGGAATCAGAGCTGGGGAATCAGAGGTGGGGAATCAAAGTTGGGGAATCAGAGGCGGGGACTTAGATATGGGGAAACAGAGGCGGGGAATCAGAGGCGGGGAAACAGAGGCGGGGAATCAGATATGGGGAATCAGAGGTGGGGAATCAGAGGCAGGGAATTAGAATTGCGGAATCAGAGATGGGGAATCAGAAGCAGGGAATCAGAGGCCGGGAATCAGAGGCCGGAATCAGATGCCGGGAATAAGAGGCCGGGAATCAGAGGTGGGGAATCAGAGTCCGGGAATCAGAGATGGGGAATCAGAGGCTGGGATTCAGAGGTGGGGAATCAGAGCTGGGGAATCAGAGGTGGGGAATCAAAGTTGGGGAATCAGAGGCGGGGACTTAGATATGGGGAAACAGAGGCGGGGAATCAGAGGCGGGGAAACAGAGGCGGGGAATCAGATATGGGGAATCAGAGGTGGGGAATCAGAGGCAGGGAATTAGAATTGCGGAATCAGAGATGGGGAATCAGAAGCAGGGAATCAGAGTTGGGGAATCAGAGGCGGGGAATCAGAGGCGGGGAAACAGAGGCGGGGAATCAAACACGGGGAATCAGAGGTGGGGAATCAGAGGTTGGGAATCAGAGGCAGGGAATCAGAGGCGGGGAATCAGAGGCGGGGAATCAGAGGCAGGGAATCAGATGTGCGGAATCGGAGATGGGGAATCAGAGGCAGTGAATCAGAGGCGGGGAATCAGAGGCGGGGAACCAGAGGCCGGGAATCAGATATGGGGAAACAGAGGCGGGGAATCAGAGGCGGGGAAACAGAGGCTGGGAATCAGATATGGGGAATCAGAGGTGGGGAATCAGAGGTTGGGAATCAGAGGCAGGGAATAAGAGGCTTGGAATCAGATGCAGGGAATCAGATGCGGGGAATCAGAGGCGGGGAATCAGAGCTGGGGAATCAGAGGTGGGGAATTAGAGTTGGGGAATCAGAGGCGGGGACTTAGATTTTGGGAAACAGAGGCGGGGAATCAGAGGCGGGGAAACAGAGGCGGGGAATCAGATATGGGGAATCAGAGATGGGGAATCAGAGGCAGGGAATCAGATGTGCGGAATCAGAGATGGGGAATCAAAGGCAGGGAATCAGAATCAGAAGCAGGGAATCAGAGGTGGGGAATCAGAGTCCGGGAATCAGAGATGGGGAATCAGAGGCGGGGAATCAGAGGCGGGGAAACAGCGGTGGGGAATCAGATATGGGGAATCAGAGGTGGCGAATCAAAGGCGGTGAATCAGAGATGGGGAATCAGAGGCCGGGAATCAGAGGCAGGGAATCAAACATGGGGAATCAGAGGCGGGGAATCATAGCTGGCGAATCAGAGGCGGGGAATCAGAGGTGGGGAATCAGAGGCGGGGAATCAGATATTGGGAATCAGAGGTGGGGAATCAGAGGCGGGGAAACAGAGGCGGGGAATCAGATATGGGGTATCAGAGGTGGGGAATCAGAGGTTGTGAATCAGAGATGGGAAATCAGAGGCGGGGAATCAGAGGCCGGTAATCAGACGCGGGGAATCAGAGGCGGGGAATCAGAGCTGGGAAATTAGAGGCAGGGAATCAGAGTTGGGGATTCAGAGGCGGGGAATCAGATATGGGGAAACAGAGGCGGGGAATCAGATGCAGGCAAATAGAGGCGGGGATCAGATATGGGGAAACAGAGGTGGGGAATCAGAGGCGGGGAAACAGAGGCGGGGAATCAGATATGGGGAATCAGAGGTGGGGAATCAGAGGTTGGGAATCAGAGGCTGGGAATCAGAGGCGGGGAATCAGAGCTGGGGAATCAGAGGTGGGGAATCAAAGTTGGGGAATCAGAGGCGGGGACTTAGATATGGGGAAACAGAGGCGGGGAATCAGAGGCGGGGAAACAGAGGCGGGGAATCAGATATGGGGAATCAGAGGTGGGGAATCAGAGGCAGGGAATTAGATTTGCGGAATCAGAGATGGGGAATCAGAGGTGGGGAATCAGAGGCGGGGAAACAGAGGCGGGGAATCAGATATGGGGTATCAGAGGTGGGGAATCAGAGGTTGTGAATCAGAGATGGGGAATCAGAGGCGGGGAAACAGAGGCCGGTAATCAGACGCGGGGAATCAGAGGCGGGGAATCAGAGCTGGGAAATTAGAGGCAGGGAATCAGAGTTGGGGATTCAGAGGCGGGGAATCAGATATGGGGAAACAGAGGCGGGGAATCAGAGGCGGGGAAACAGAGGCGGGGAATCAGATATGGGGAATCAGAGGTGGGGAATCAGAGGTTGGGAATCAGAGGCTGGGATTCAGAGGCGGGAAATCAGAGCTGGGGAATCAGAGGTGGGGAATCAAAGTTGGGGAATCAGAGGCGGGGACTTAGATATGGGGAAACAGAGGCGGGGAATCAGAGGCGGGGAAACAGAGGCGGGGAATCAGATATGGGGAATCAGAGGTGGGGAATCAGAGGCAGGGAATTAGATTTGCGGAATCAGAGATGGGGAATCAGAAGCAGGGAATCAGAGGCCGGGAATCAGAGGCCGGAATCAGATGCCGGGAATAAGAGGCCGGGAATCAGAGGTGGGGAATCAGAGTCCGGGAATCAGAGATGGGGAATCAGAGGCGGGGAATGAGATATGGGGAATCAGAGGCGGGGAATCAGAGGCGGGGAAACAGAGGCGAGGAATCAGATATGGGGAATCAGAGGTGGCGAATCAAAGGCGGTGAATCAGAGATGGGGAATCAGAGATGGGGAATCAGATGCGGGGAATGAGATATGGGGAATCAGAGGCAGGGAATCAGAGTTGGGGATTCAGAGGCGGGGAATCAGATATGGGGAAACAGAGGCGGGGAATCAGATGCAGGCAAATAGAGGCGGGGATCAGATATGGGGAAACAGAGGCGGGGAATCAGAGGCAGGGAAACAGAGGCGGGGAATCAGATATGGGGAATCAGAGGTGGGGAATCAGAGGTTGGGAATCAGAGGCTGGGATTCAGAGGTGGGGAATCAGAGCTGGGGAATCAGAGGTGGGGAATCAGAGGCGGGGAATCAGATATGGGGAATCAGAGGCGGGGAATTAGAGTTGGGGAATCAGAGGCGGGGAATCAGAGGCGGGGAAACAGAGGCGGGGAATCAAACACGGGGAATCAGAGGTGAGGAATCAGAGGTTGGGAATCAGAGGCAGGGAATCAGAGGCGGGGAATCAGAGGCGGGGAATCAGAGGCAGGGAATCAGATGTGCGGAATCGGAGATGGGGAATCAGAGGCAGTGAATCAGAGGCGGGGAATCAGAGGCGGGGAACCAGAGGCCGGGAATCAGATATGGGGAAACAGAGGCGGGGAATCAGAGGCGGGGAAACAGAGGCTGGGAATCAGATATGGGGAATCAGAGGTGGGGAATCAGAGGTTGGGAATCAGAGGCAGGGAATAAGAGGCTTGGAATCAGATGCAGGGAATCAGATGCGGGGAATCAGAGGCGGGGAATCAGAGCTGGGGAATCAGAGGTGGGGAATTAGAGTTGGGGAATCAGAGGCGGGGACTTAGATTTTGGGAAACAGAGGCGGGGAATCAGAGGCGGGGAAACAGAGGCGGGGAATCAGATATGGGGAATCAGAGGTAGGGAATCAGATGTGCGGAATCAGAGATGGGGAATCAAAGGCAGGGAATCAGAATCAGAAGCAGGGAATCAGAGGTGGGGAATCAGAGTCCGGGAATCAGAGATGGGGATTCAGAGGCGGGGAATGAGATATGGGGAATCAGAGGCGGGGAATCAGAGGCGGGGAAACAGAGGTGGGGAATCAGATATGGGGAATCAGAGGTGGCGAATCAAAGGCGGTGAATCAGAGATGGGGAATCAGAGGCCGGGAATCAGAGGCAGGGAATCAAACATGGGGAATCAGAGGCGGGGAATCATAGCTGTCGAATCAGAGGCGGGGAATCAGAGGTGGGGAATCAGAGGCGGGGAATCAGATATTGGGAATCAGAGGTGGGGAATCAGAGGCGGGGAAACAGAGGCGGGGAATCAGATATGGGGTATCAGAGGTGGGGAATCAGAGGTTGTGAATCAGAGATGGGAAATCAGAGGCGGGGAATCAGAGGCCGGTAATCAGACGCGGGGAATCAGAGGCGGGGAATCAGAGCTGGGAAATTAGAGGCAGGGAATCAGAGTTGGGGATTCAGAGGCGGGGAATCAGATATGGGGAAACAGAGGCGGGGAATCAGATGCAGGCAAATAGAGGCGGGGATCAGATATGGGGAAACAGAGGCGGGGAATCAGAGGCGGGGAAACAGAGGCGGGGAATCAGATATGGGGAATCAGAGGTGGGGAATCAGAGGTTGGGAATCAGAGGCTGGGAATCAGAGGCGGGGAATCAGAGCTGGGGAATCAGAGGTGGGGAATCAAAGTTGGGGAATCAGAGGCGGGTTCTTAGATATGGGGAAACAGAGGCGGGGAATCAGAGGCGGGGAAACAGAGGCGGGGAATCAGATATGGGGAATCAGAGGTGGGGAATCAGAGGCAGGGAATTAGATTTGCGGAATCAGAGATGGGGAATCAGAGGTGGGGAATCAGAGGCGGGGAAACAGAGGCGGGGAATCAGATATGGGGTATCAGAGGTGGGGAATCAGAGGTTGTGAATCAGAGATGGGGAATCAGAGGCGGGGAAACAGAGGCCGGTAATCAGACGCGGGGAATCAGAGGCGGGGAATCAGAGCTGGGAAATTAGAGGCAGGGAATCAGAGTTGGGGATTCAGAGGCGGGGAATCAGATATGGGGAAACAGAGGCGGGGAATCAGAGGCGGGGAAACAGAGGCGGGGAATCAGATATGGGGAATCAGAGGTGGGGAATCAGAGGTTGGGAATCAGAGGTGGGGAATCAGAGGTTGGGAATCAGAGGCTGGGATTCAGAGGCGGGAAATCAGAGCTGGGGAATCAGAGGTGGGGAATCAAAGTTGGGGAATCAGAGGCGGGGACTTAGATATGGGGAAACAGAGGCGGGGAATCAGAGGCGGGGAAACAGAGGCAGGGAATCAGATATGGGGAATCAGAGGTGGGGAATCAGAGGCAGGGAATTAGATTTGCGGAATCAGAGATGGGGAATCAGAAGCAGGGAATCAGAGGCCGGGAATCAGAGGCCGGAATCAGATGCCGGGAATAAGAGGCCGGGAATCAGAGGTGGGGAATCAGAGTCCGGGAATCAGAGATGGGGAATCAGAGGCGGGGAATGAGATATGGGGAATCAGAGGTGGGGAATCAGAGGCGGGGAAACAGAGGCGAGGAATCAGATATGGGGAATCAGAGGTGGCGAATCAAAGGCGGTGAATCAGAGATGGGGAATCAGAGATGGGGAATCAGATGCGGGGAATGAGATATGGGGAATCAGAGGCAGGGAATCAGAGTTGGGGATTCAGAGGCGGGGAATCAGATATGGGGAAACAGAGGCGGGGAATCAGATGCAGGCAAATAGAGGCGGGGATCAGATATGGGGAAACAGAGGCGGGGAATCAGAGGCAGGGAAACAGAGGCGGGGAATCAGATATGGGGAATCAGAGGTGGGGAATCAGAGGTTGGGAATCAGAGGCTGGGATTCAGAGGTGGGGAATCAGAGCTGGGGAATCAGAGGTGGGGAATCAAAGTTGGGGAATCAGAGGCGGGGACTTAGATATGGGGAAACAGAGGCGGGGAATCAGAGGCGGGGAAACAGAGGCGGGGAATCAGATATGGGGAATCAGAGGTGGGGAATCAGAGGCAGGGAATTAGATTTGCGGAATCAGAGATGGGGAATCAGAAGCAGGGAATCAGAGGCCGGGAATCAGAGGCCGGAATCAGATGCCGGGAATAAGAGGCCGGGAATCAGAGGTGGGGAATCAGAGTCCGGGAATCAGAGATGGGGAATCAGAGGCGGGGAATGAGATATGGGGAATCAGAGGCGGGGAATCAGAGGCGGGGAAACAGAGGCGAGGAATCAGATATGGGGAATCAGAGGTGGCGAATCAAAGGCGGTGAATCAGAAATGGGGAATCAGAGGTTGGGAATCAGAGGCAGGGAATCAGAGGCTTGGAATCAGATGCAGGGAATCAGATGCGGGGAATCAGAGGCGGGGAATCAGAGCTGGGGAATCAGATGCTGGGAATCAAAGTTGGGGAATCAGAGGCAGGGAATCAGATATGGGGAAACAGGGGTGGGGAATCAGAGGCGGGGAATCAGATATGGGGAATCAGAGGCGGGGAATTAGAGTTGGGGAATCAGAGGCGGGGAATCAGAGGCGGGGAAACAGAGGCGGGGAATCAAACACGGGGAATCAGAGGTGGGGAATCAGAGGTTGGGAATCAGAGGCAGGGAATCAGATGTGCGGAATCGGAGATGGGGAATCAGAGGCAGGGAATCAGAGGCGGGGAATCAGAGGCGGGGAACCAGAGGCCGGGAATAAGATATGGGGAAACAGAGGCGGGGAATCAGAGGCGGGGAAACAGAGGCTGGGAATCAGATATGGGGAATCAGAGGTGGGGAATCAGAGGTTGGGAATCAGAGGCAGGGAATAAGAGGCTTGGAATCAGATGCAGGGAATCAGATGCGGGGAATCAGAGGCGGGGAATCAGAGCTGGGGAATCAGAGGTGGGGAATTAGAGTTGGGGAATCAGAGGCGGGGACTTAGATATTGGGAAACAGAGGCGGGGAATCAGAGGCGGGGAAACAGAGGCGGGGAATCAGATATGGGGAATCAGAGATGGGGAATCAGAGGCAGGGAATCAGAGATGGGGAATCAAAGGCAGGGAATCAGAATCAGAAGCAGGGAATCAGAGGTGGGGAATCAGAGTCCGGGAATCAGAGATGGGGATTCAGAGGCGGGGAATGAGATATGGGGAATCAGAGGCGGGGAATCAGAGGCGGGGAAACAGAGGCAGGGAATCAGATATGGGGAATCAGAGGTGGCGAATCAAAGGCGGTGAATCAGAGATGGGGAATCAGAGGCCGGGAATCAGAGGCAGGGAATCAAACACGGGGAATCAGAGGCGGGGAATCATAGCTGGCGAATCAGAGGCGGGGAATCAGAGCTGGGGAATCAGAGGCGGGGCTTCTGATATTGGGAATCAGAGGTGGGGAATCAGAGGCGGGGAAACAGAGGCGGGGAATCAGATATGGGGTATCAGAGGTGGGGAATCAGAGGTTGTGAATCAGAGATGGGGAATCAGAGGATGGGAATCAGAGGCTGGTAATCAGACGCGGGGAATCAGAGGCGGGGAATCAGAGCTGGGAAATTAGAGGCAGGGAATCAGAGTTGGGGATTCAGAGGCGGGGAATCAGATATGGGGAAACAGAGGCGGGGAATCAGATGCAGGCAAATAGAGGCGGGGATCAGATATGGGGAAACAGAGGCGGGGAACCAGAGGCGGGGAAACAGGCGGGGAATCAGATATGGGGAATCAGAGGTGGGGAATCAGAGGTTGGGAATCAGAGGCTGGGAATCAGAGGCGGGGAATCAGAGCTGGGGAATCAGAGGTGGGGAATCAAAGTTGGGGAATCAGAGGCGGGGACTTAGATATGGGGAAACAGAGGCGGGGAATCAGAGGCGGGGAAACAGAGGCGGGGAATCAGATATGGGGAATCAGAGGTGGGGAATCAGAGGCAGGGAATTAGATTTGCGGAATCAGAGATGGGGAATCAGAAGCAGGGAATCAGAGGCCTGGAATCAGAGGCCGGAATCAGATGCCGGGAATAAGAGGCCGGGAATCAGAGGTGGGGAATCAGAGTCCGGGAATCAGAGATGGGGAATCAGAGGCGGGGAATGAGATATGGGGAATCAGAGGCGGGGAATCAGAGGCGGGGAAACAGAGGCGAGGAATCAGATATGGGGAATCAGAGGTGGCGAATCAAAGGCGGTGAATCAGAGATGGGGAATCAGAGATGGGGAATCAGAGGCGGGGAATGAGATATGGGGAATCAGAGGCAGGGAATCAGAGTTGGGGATTCAGAGGCGGGGAATCAGATATGGGGAAACAGAGGCGGGGAATCAGATGCAGGCAAATAGAGGCGGGGATCAGATATGGGGAAACAGAGGCGGGGAATCAGAGGCAGGGAAACAGAGGCGGGGAATCAGATATGGGGAATCAGAGGTGGGGAATCAGAGGTTGGGAATCAGAGGCTGGGATTCAGAGGTGGGGATTCAGAGCTGGGGAATCAGAGGTGGGGAATCAAAGTTGGGGAATCAGAGGCGGGGACTTAGATATGGGGAAACAGAGGCGGGGAATCAGAGGCGGGGAAACAGAGGCGGGGAATCAGATATGGGGAATCAGAGGTGGGGAATCAGAGGCAGGGAATTAGTATTGCGGAATCAGAGATGGGGAATCAGAAGCAGGGAATCAGAGGCCGGGAATCAGAGGCCGGAATCAGATGCCGGGAATAAGAGGCCGGGAATCAGAGGTGGGGAATCAGAGTCCGGGAATCAGAGATGGGGAATCAGAGGCGGGGAATGAGATATGGGGAATCAGAGGCGGGGAATCAGAGGCGGGGAAACAGAGGCGAGGAATCAGATATGGGGAATCAGAGGTGGCGAATCAAAGGCGGTGAATCAGAGATGGGGAATCAGAGGTTGGGAATCAGAGGCAGGGAATCAGAGGCTTGGAATCAGATGCAGGGAATCAGATGCGGGGAATCAGAGGTGGGGAATCAGAGCTGGGGAATCAGATGCTGGGAATCAAAGTTGGGGAATCAGAGGCAGGGAATCAGATATGGGGAAACAGGGGTGGGGAATCAGAGGCGGGGAATCAGATATGGGGAATCAGAGGCGGGGAATTAGAGTTGGGGAATCAGAGGCGGGGAATCAGAGGCGGGGAAACAGAGGCGGGGAATCAAACACGGGGAATCAGAGGTGGGGAATCAGAGGTTGGGAATCAGAGGCAGGGAATCAGAGGCGGGGAATCAGAGGCGGGGAATCAGAGGCAGGGAATCAGATGTGCGGAATCGGAGATGGGGAATCAGAGGCAGGGAATCAGAGGCGGGGAATCAGAGGCGGGGAACCAGAGGCCGGGAATCAGATATGGGGAAACAGAGGCGGGGAATCAGAGGCGGGGAAACAGAGGCTGGGAATCAGATATGGGGAATCAGAGGTGGGGAATCAGAGGTTGGGAATCAGAGGCAGGGAATAAGAGGCTTGGAATCAGATGCAGGGAATCAGATGCGGGGAATCAGAGGCGGGGAATCAGAGCTGGGGAATCAGAGGTGGGGAATTAGAGTTGGGGAATCAGAGGCGGGGACTTAGATATTGGGAAACAGAGGCGGGGAATCAGAGGCGGGGAAACAGAGGCGGGGAATCAGATATGGGGAATCAGAGATGGGGAATCAGAGGCAGGGAATCAGATGTGCGGAATCAGAGATGGGGAATCAAAGTCAGGGAATCAGAATCAGAAGCAGGGAATCAGAGGTGGGGAATCAGAGTCCGGGAATCAGAGATGGGGATTCAGAGGCGGGGAATGAGATATGGGGAATCAGAGGCGGGGAATCAGAGGCGGGGAAACAGAGCCAGGGAATCAGATATGGGGAATCAGAGGTGGCGAATCAAAGGCGGTGAATCAGAGATGGGGAATCAGAGGCCGGGAATCAGAGGCAGGGAATCAAACACGGGGAATCAGAGGCGGGGAATCATAGCTGGCGAATCAGAGGCGGGGAATCAGAGGTGGGGAATCAGAGGTGGGGAATCAGAGGCGGGGCTTCAGATATTGGGAATCAGAGGTGGGGAATCAGAGGCGGGGAAACAGAGGCGGGGAATCAGATATGGGGTATCAGAGGTGGGGAATCAGAGGTTGTGAATCAGAGATGGGGAATCAGAGGATGGGAATCAGAGGCCGGTAATCAGACATGGGGAATCAGAGGCGGGGAATCAGAGCTGGGAAATTAGAGGCAGGGAATCAGAGTTGGGGATTCAGAGGCGGGGAATCAGATATGGGGAAAAAGAGGCGGGGAATCAGATGCAGGCAAATAGAGGCGGGGATCAGATATTGGGAAACAGAGGCGGGGAATCAGAGGCGGGGAAACAGGCGGGGAATCAGATATGGGGAATCAGAGGTGGGGAATCAGAGGTTGGGAATCAGAGGCTGGGAATCAGAGGCGGGGAATCAGAGCTGGGGAATCAGAGGTGGGGAATCAAAGTTGGGGAATCAGAGGCGGGGACTTAGATATGGGGAAACAGAGGCGGGGAATCAGAGGTGGGGAATCAGAGGCAGGGAATTAGATTTGCGGAATCAGAGATGGGGAATCAGAGGTGGGGAATCAGAGGCGGGGAAACAGAGGCGGGGAATCAGATATGGGGTATCAGAGGTGGGGAATCAGAGGTTGTGAATCAGAGATGGGGAATCAGAGGCGGGGAAACAGAGGCCGGTAATCAGACGCGGGGAATCAGAGGCGGGGAATCAGAGTTGGGGATTCAGAGGCGGGGAATCAGATATGGGGAAACAGAGGCGGGGAATCAGATGCAGGCAAATAGAGCCGGGGATCAGATATGGGGAAACAGAGGCGGGGAATCAGAGGCGGGGAAACAGATGCGGGGAATCAGATATGGGGAATCAGAGGTGGGGAATCAGAGGTTGGGAATCAGAGGCTGGGATTCAGAGGCGGGGAATCAGAGCTGGGGAATCAGAGGTGGGGAATCAAAGTTGGGGAATCAGAGGCGGGGACTTAGATATGGGGAAACAGAGGCGGGGAATCAGAGGCGGGGAAACAGAGGCGGGGAATCAGATATGGGGAATCAGAGGTGGGGAATCAGAGGCAGGGAATTAGATTTGCGGAATCAGAGATGGGGAATCAGAAGCAGGGAATCAGAGGCCGGGAATCAGAGGCCGGAATCAGATGCCGGGAATAAGAGGCCGGGAATCAGAGGTGGGGAATCAGAGTCCGGGAATCAGAGATGGGGAATCAGAGGTGGGGAATGAGATATGGGGAATCAGAGGCGGGGAATCAGAGGCGGGGAAACAGAGGCGAGGAATCAGATATGGGGAACAGAGGTGGCGAATCAAAGGCGGTGAATCAGAGATGGGGAATCAGAGGCGGGGAATCAGAGGCAGGGAATCAAACACGGGGAATCAGAGGCGGGGAATCAGAGCTGGGGAATCAGAGGCGGGGAATCAGAGTTGGGGAATCAGAGGCGGGGAATCAGAGCTGGGGAATCAGAGGTGGGGATCAGAGTCGGGGAATCAGAGGCAGGGAATCAGATGTGCGGAATCAGAGATGGGGAATCAGAGGTGGGGAATCAGAGGATGTGAATCTGAGATGGGGAATCAGAGGCGGGGAATCAGAGGCAAGAAATCAGACACGGGGTTTCAGAGGCTGGGAATCAGACGGGGGAATCAAATGCGGGGAATCAGAGCTGGGGAATCAGAGGCAGGGAATCAGAGTTGGGGATTCAGAGGCGGGGAATCAGATATGGGGAAACAGAGGCGGGGAATCAGAGTCGGGCAAACAGAGGCGGGGAATTAGATATGGGGAATCAGAGGTGGGGAATCAGAGGTGGTGAATCAGAGATGGGGAATCACAGGCGGGGAATCAGAGGCAGGGAATAGAACGCGGGGAATCAGAGGCAGGGAATCAGAGTTGGGGCATCAGAAGTTGGGAATTAGATATGGGGAAACAGAGGCGGGGAATAAGAGGCGGGGAAACAGAGGCGGGAAATCAGATATCGGGAATCAGAGGTGGGGAATCAGAGGCAGGGAATCAGATGTGCGGAATCAGAGATGGGGAATCAGAGGCAGGGAATCAGAATCAGAAGCGGGGAATCAGAGGCCGGGAAACAGACGTGGGGAATCAGATATGGGGAATCAGAGGTGGGGAATCAGAGGCAGGGAATTAGATTTGCGGAATCAGAGATGGGGAATCAGAAGCAGGGAATCAGAGGTCGGGAATCAGAGGCCGGAATCAGATGCCGGGAATAAGAGGCCGGGAATCAAAGGCGATGAATCAGAGATGGGGAATCAGAGGCGGGGAATCAGAGGCAGGGAATCAAACACGGGGAATCAGAGGCGGGGAATCAGAGCTGGGGAATCAGAGGTGGGGAATCAGAGTTGGGGAATCAGAGGTGGCGAATCAAAGGCGGTGAATCAGAGATGGGGAATCAGAGGCCGGGAATCAGAGGCAGGGAATCAAACACGGGGAATCAGAGGCGGGGAATCATAGCTGGCGAATCAGAGGCGGGGAATCAGAGCTGGGGAATCAGAGGCGGGGCTTCTGATATTGGGAATCAGAGGTGGGGAATCAGAGGCGGGGAATCAGATATGGGGAAACAGAGGCGGGGAATCAGATGCAGGCAAATAGAGGCGGGGATCAGATATGGGGAAACAGAGGCGGGGAATCAGATGCAGGCAAATAGAGGCGGGGATCAGATATGGGGAAACAGAGGCGGGGAATCAGAGGCGGGGAAACAGGCGGGGAATCAGATATGGGGAATCAGAGGTGGGGAATCACAGGTTGGGAATCAGAGGCTGGGAATCAGAGGCGGGGAATCAGAGCTGGGGAATCAGAGGTGGGGAATCAAAGTTGGGGAATCAGAGGCGGGGACTTAGATATGGGGAAACAGAGGCGGGGAATCAGAGGCGGGGAAACAGAGGCGGGGAATCAGATATGGGGAATCAGAGGTGGGGAATCAGAGGCAGGGAATTAGATTTGCGGAATCAGAGATGGGGAATCAGAAGCAGGGAATCAGAGGCCGGGAATCAGAGGCCGGAATCAGATGCCGGGAATAAGAGGCCGGGAATCAGAGGTGGGGAATCAGAGTCCGGGAATCAGAGATGGGGAATCAGAGGCGGGGAATGAGATATGGGGAATCAGAGGCGGGGAATCAGAGGCGGGGAAACAGAGGCGAGGAATCAGATATGGGGAATCAGAGGTGGCGAATCAAAGGCGGTGAATCAGAAATGGGGAATCAGAGATGGGGAATCAGAGGCGGGGAATGAGATATGGGGAATCAGAGGCAGGGAATCAGAGTTGGGGATTCAGAGGCGGGGAATCAGATATGGGGAAACAGAGGCGGGGAATCAGATGCAGGCAAATAGAGGCGGGGATCAGATATGGGGAAACAGAGGCGGGGAATCAGAGGCAGGGAAACAGAGGCGGGGAATCAGATATGGGGAATCAGAGGTGGGGAATCAGAGGTTGGGAATCAGAGGCTGGGATTCAGAGGTGGGGAATCAGAGCTGGGGAATCAGAGGTGGGGAATCAAAGTTGGGGAATCAGAGGCGGGACTTAGATATGGGGAAACAGAGGCGGGGAATCAGAGGCGGGGAAACAGAGGCGGGGAATCAGATATGGGGAATCAGAGGTGGGGAATCAGAGGCAGGGAATTAGAATTGCGGAATCAGAGATGGGGAATCAGAAGCAGGGAATCAGAGGCCGGGAATCAGAGGCCGGAATCAGATGCCGGGAATAAGAGGCCGGGAATCAGAGGTGGGGAATCAGAGTCCGGGAATCAGAGATGGGGAATCAGAGGCGGGGAATGAGATATGGGGAATCAGAGGCGGGGAATCAGAGGCGGGGAAACAGAGGCGAGGAATCAGAAATGGGGAATCAGAGGTGGCGAATCAAAGGCGGTGAATCAGAGATGGGGAATCAGAGGTTGGGAATCAGAGGCAGGGAATCAGAGGCTTGGAATCAGATGCAGGGAATCAGATGCGGGGAATCAGAGGCGGGGAATCAGAGCTGGGGAATCAGATGCTGGGAATCAAAGTTGGGGAATCAGAGGCAGGGAATCAGATATGGGGAAACAGGGGTGGGGAATCAGAGGCGGGGAATCAGATATGGGGAATCAGAGGCGGGGAATTAGAGTTGGGGAATCAGAAGCGGGGAATCAGAGGCGGGGAAACAGAGGCGGGGAATCAAACACGGGGAATCAGAGGTGGGGAATCAGAGGTTGGGAATCAGAGGCAGGGAATCAGAGGCGGGGAATCAGAGGCGGGGAATCAGAGGCAGGGAATCAGATGTGCGGAATCGGAGATGGGGAATCAGAGGCAGGGAATCAGAGGCGGGGAATCAGAGGCGGGGAACCAGAGGCCGGGAATCAGATATGGGGAAATAGAGGCGGGGAATCAGAGGCGGGGAAACAGAGGCTGGGAATCAGATATGGGGAATCAGAGGTGGGGAATCAGAGGTTGGGAATCAGAGGCAGGGAATAAGAGGCTTGGAATCAGATGCAGGGAATCAGATGCGGGGAATCAGAGGCGGGGAATCAGAGCTGGGGAATCAGAGGTGGGGAATTAGAGTTGGGGAATCAGAGGCGGGGACAGATATTGGGAAACAGAGGCGGGGAATCAGAGGCGGGGAAACAGAGGCGGGGAATCAGATATGGGGAATGAGAGATGGGGAATCAGAGGCAGGGAATCAGATGTGCGGAATCAGAGATGGGGAATCAAAGGCAGGGAATCAGAATCAGAAGCAGGGAATCAGAGTTGGGGAATCAGAGTCCGGGAGTCAGAGATGGGGATTCAGAGGCGGGGAATGAGATATGGGGAATCAGAGGCGGGGAATCAGAGGCGGGGAAACAGAGGCAGGGAATCAGATATGGGGAATCAGAGGTGGCGAATCAAAGGCGGTGAATCAGAGATGGGGAATCAGAGGCCGGGAATCAGAGGCAGGGAATCAAACACGGGGAATCAGAGGCGGGGAATCATAGCTGGCGAATCAGAGGCGGGGAATCAGAGGTGGGGAATCAGAGGCGGGGCTTCAGATATTGGGAATCAGAGGTGGGGAATCAGAGGCGGGGAAACAGAGGCGGGGAATCAGATATGGGGTATCAGAGGTGGGGAATCAGAGGTTGTGAATCAGAGATGGGGAATCAGAGGATGGGAATCAGAGGCCGGTAATCAGACGTGGGGAATCAGAGGCGGGGAATCAGAGCTGGGAAATTAGAGGCAGGGAATCAGAGTTGGGGATTCAGAGGCGGGGAATCAGATATGGGGAAAAAGAGGCGGGGTATCAGATGCAGGCAAATAGAGGCGGGGATCAGATATTGGGAAACAGGGGCGGGGAATCAGAGGTGGGGAAACAGGCGGGGAATCAGATATGGGGAATCAGAGGTGGGGAATCAGAGGTTGGGAATCAGAGGCTGGGAATCAGAGGCGGGGAATCAGAGCTGGGGAATCAGAGGTGGGGAATCAAAGTTGGGGAATCAGAGGCGGGGACTTAGATATGGGGAAACAGAGGCGGGGAATCAGAGGCGGGGAAACAGAGGCGGGGAATCAGATATGGGGAATCAGAGGTGGGGAATCAGAGGCAGGGAATTAGATTTGCGGAATCAGAGATGGGGAATCAGAGGTGGGGAATCAGAGGCGGGGAAACAGAGGCGGGGAATCAGATATGGGGTATCAGAGGTGGGGAATCAGAGGTTGTGAATCAGAGATGGGGAATCAGAGGCGGGGAAACAGAGGCCGGTAATCAGACGCGGGGAATCAGAGGCGGGGAATCAGAGCTGGGAATTTAGAGGCAGGGAATCAGAGTTGGGGATTCAGAGGCGGGGAATCAGATATGGGGAAACAGAGGCGGGGAATCAGATGCAGGCAAATAGAGGCGGGGATCAGATATGGGGAAACAGAGGCGGGGAATCAGAGGCGGGGAAACAGAGGCGGGGAATCAGATATGGGGAATCAGAGGTGGGGAATCAGAGGTTTGGAATCAGAGGCTGGGATTCAGAGGCGGGGAATCAGAGCTGGGGAATCAGAGGTGGGGAATCAAAGTTGGGGAATCAGAGGCGGGGACTTAGATATGGGGAAACAGAGGCGGGGAATCAGAGGCGGGGAAACAGAGGCGGGGAATCAGATATGGGGAATCAGAGGTGGGGAATCAGAGGCAGGGAATTAGATTTGCGGAATCAGAGATGGGGAATCAGAAGCAGGGAATCAGAGGCCGGGAATCAGAGGCCGGAATCAGATGCCGGGAATAAGAGGCCGGGAATCAGAGGTGGGGAATCAGAGTCCGGGAATCAGAGATGGGGAATCAGAGGTGGGGAATGAGATATGGTGAATCAGAGGCGGGGAATCAGAGGCGGGGAAACAGAGGCGAGGAATCAGATATGGGGAATCAGAGGTGGCGAATCAAAGGCGGTGAATCAGAGATGGGGAATCAGAGGCGGGGAATCAGAGGCAGGGAATCAAACACGGGGAATCAGAGGCGGGGAATCAGAGCTGGGGAATCAGAGGCGGGGAATCAGAGTTGGGGAATCAGAGGCGGGGAATCAGAGCTGGGGAATCAGAGGTGGGGATCAGAGTCGGGGAATCAGAGGCAGGGAATCAGATGTGCGGAATCAGAGATGGGGAATCAGAGGTGGGGAATCAGAGGCTGTGAATCTGAGATGGGGAATCAGAGGCGGGGAATCAGAGGCAAGAAATCAGACACGGGGTTTCAGAGGCTGGGAATCAGACGGGGGAATCAAAGGCGGGGAATCAGAGCTGGGGAATCAGAGGCAGGGAATCAGAGTTGGGGATTCAGAGGCGGGGAATCAGATATGGGGAAACAGAGGCGGGGAACCAGAGTCGGGCAAACAGAGGCGGGGAATTAGATATGGGGAATCAGAGGTGGGGAATCAGAGGTGGTGAATCAGAGATGGGGAATCACAGGCGGGGAATCAGAGGCAGGGAATAGAACGCGGGGAATCAGAGGCAGGGAATCAGAGTTGGGGCATCAGAAGTTGGGAATTAGATATGGGGAAACAGAGGCGGGGAATCAGAGGCGGGGAAACAGAGGCGGGAAATCAGATATGGGGAATCAGAGGTGGGGAATCAGAGGCAGGGAATCAGATGTGCGGAATCAGAGATGGGGAATCAGAGGCAGGGAATCAGAATCAGAAGCGGGGAATCAGAGGCCGGGAAACAGACGTGGGGAATCAGATATGGGGAATCAGAGGTGGGGAATCAGAGGCAGGGAATTAGATTTGCGGAATCAGAGATGGGGAATCAGAAGCAGGGAATCAGAGGTCGGGAATCAGAGGCCGGAATCAGATGCCGGGAATAAGAGGCCGGGAATCAAAGGCGATGAATCAGAGATGGGGAATCAGAGGCGGGGAATCAGAGGCAGGGAATCAAACACGGGGAATCAGAGGCGGGGAATCAGAGCTGGGGAATCAGAGGTGGGGATCAGAGTCGGGGAATCAGAGGCAGGGAATCAGATGTGCGGAATCAGAGGTGGGGAATCAGAGGTTGGGAATCAGAGGCAGGGAATCAGAGGCTTGGAATCAGATGCAGGGAATCAGATGCGGGGAATCAGAGGCGGGGAATCAGAGCTGGGGAATCAGAGGTGGGGAATCAGAGTTGGGGAATCAGAGGTGGCGAATCAAAGGCGGTGAATCAGAGATGGGGAATCAGAGGCCGGGAATCAGAGGCAGGGAATCAAACACGGGGAATCAGAGGCAGGGAATCATAGCTGGCGAATCAGAGGCGGGGAATCAGAGCTGGGGAATCAGAGGCGGGGCTTCTGATATTGGGAATCAGAGGTGGGGAATCAGAGGCGGGGAAACAGAGGCGGGGAATCAGATATGGGGTATCAGAGGTGGGGAATCAGAGGTTGTGAATCAGAGATGGGGAATCAGAGGATGGGAATCAGAGGCTGGTAATCAGATGCGGGGAATCAGAGGCGGGGAATCAGAGCTGGGAAATTAGAGGCAGGGAATCAGAGTTGGGGATTCAGAGGCGGGGAATCAGATATGGGGAAACAGAGGCGGGGAATCAGATGCAGGCAAATAGAGGCGGGGATCAGATATGGGGAAACAGAGGCGGGGAATCAGAGGCGGGGAAACAGGCGGGGAATCAGATATGGGGAATCAGAGGTGGGGAATCAGAGGTTGGGAATCAGAGGCTGGGAATCAGAGGCGGGGAATCAGAGCTGGGGAATCAGAGGTGGGGAATCAAAGTTGGGGAATCAGAGGCGGGGACTTAGATATGGGGAAACAGAGGCGGGGAATCAGAGGCGGGGAAACAGAGGCGGGGAATCAGATATGGGGAATCAGAGGTGGGGAATCAGAGGCAGGGAATTAGATTTGCGGAATCAGAGATGGGGAATCAGAAGCAGGGAATCAGAGGCCGGGAATCAGAGGCCGGAATCAGATGCCGGGAATAAGAGGCCGGGAATCAGAGGTGGGGAATCAGAGTCCGGGAATCAGAGATGGGGAATCAGAGGCGGGGAATGAGATATGGGGAATCAGAGGCGGGGAATCAGAGGCGGGGAAACAGAGGCGAGGAATCAGATATGGGGAATCAGAGGTGGCGAATGAAAGGCGGTGAATCAGAGATGGGGAATCAGAGATGGGGAATCAGAGGCGGGGAATGAGATATGGGGAATCAGAGGCAGGGAATCAGAGTTGGGGATTCAGAGGCGGGGAATCAGATATGGGGAAACAGAGGCGGGGAATCAGATGCAGGCAAATAGAGGCGGGGATCAGATATGGGGAAACAGAGGCGGGGAATCAGAGGCAGGGAAACAGAGGCGGGGAATCAGATATGGGGAATCAGAGGTGGGGAATCAGAGGTTGGGAATCAGAGGCTGGGATTCAGAGGTGGGGAATCAGAGCTGGGGAATCAGAGGTGGGGAATCAAAGTTGGGGAATCAGAGGCGGGGACTTAGATATGGGGAAACAGAGGCGGGGAATCAGAGGCGGGGAAACAGAGGCGGGGAATCAGATATGGGGAATCAGAGGTGGGGAATCAGAGGCAGGGAATTAGAATTGCGGAATCAGAGATGGGGAATCAGAAGCAGGGAATCAGAGGCCGGGAATCAGAGGCCGGAATCAGATGCCGGGAATAAGAGGCCGGGAATCAGAGGTGGGGAATCAGAGTCCGGGAATCAGAGATGGGGAATCAGAGGCGGGGAATGAGATATGGGGAATCAGAGGCGGGGAATCAGAGGCCGGGAAACAGAGGCGAGGAATCAGATATGGGGAATCAGAGGTGGCGAATCAAAGGCGGTGAATCAGAGATGGGGAATCAGCGGTTGGGAATCAGAGGCAGGGAATCAGAGGCTTGGAATCAGATGCAGGGAATCAGATGCGGGGAATCAGAGGCGGGGAATCAGAGCTGGGGAATCAGATGCTGGGAATCAAAGTTGGGGAATCAGAGGCAGGGAATCAGATATGGGGAAACAGGGGTGGGGAATCAGAGGCGGGGAATCAGATATGGGGAATCAGAGGCGGGGAATTAGAGTTGGGGAATCAGAGGCGGGGAATCAGAGGCGGGGAAACAGAGGCGGGGAATCAAACACGGGGAATCAGAGGTGGGGAATCAGAGGTTGGGAATCAGAGGCAGGGAATCAGAGGCGGGGAATCAGAGGCGGGGAATCAGAGGCAGGGAATCAGATGTGCGGAATCGGAGATGGGGAATCAGAGGCAGGGAATCAGAGGCGGGGAATCAGAGGCGGGGAACCAGAGGCCGGGAATCAGATATGGGGAAACAGAGGCGGGGAATCAGAGGCGGGGAAACAGAGGCTGGGAATCAGATATGGGGAATCAGAGGTGGGGAATCAGAGGTTGGGAATCAGAGGCAGGGAATAAGAGGCTTGGAATCAGATGCAGGGAATCAGATGCGGGGAATCAGAGGCGGGGAATCAGAGCTGGGGAATCAGAGGTGGGGAATTAGAGTTGGGGAATCAGAGGCGGGGACTTAGATATTGGGAAACAGAGGCGGGGAATCAGAGGCGGGGAAACAGAGGCGGGGAATCAGATATGGGGAATCAGAGATGGGGAATCAGAGGCAGGGAATCAGATGTGCGGAATCAGAGATGGGGAATCAAAGGCAGGGAATCAGAATCAGAAGCAGGGAATCAGAGGTGGGGAATCAGAGTCCGGGAATCAGAGATGGGGATTCAGAGGCGGGGAATGAGATATGGGGAATCAGAGGCGGGGAATCAGAGGCTGGGAAACAGAGGCAGGGAATCAGATATGGGGAATCAGAGGTGGCGAATCAAAGGCGGTGAATCAGAGATGGGGAATCAGAGGCCGGGAATCAGAGGCAGGGAATCAAACACGGGGAATCAGAGGCGGGGAATCATAGCTGGCGAATCAGAGGCGGGGAATCAGAGGTGGGGAATCAGAGGCGGGGCTTCAGATATTGGGAATCAGAGGTGGGGAATCAGAGGCGGGGAAACAGAGGCGGGGAATCAGATATGGGGTATCAGAGGTGGGGAATCAGAGGTTGTGAATCAGAGATGGGGAATCAGAGGATGGGAATCAGAGTCCGGTAATCAGACGTGGGGAATCAGAGGCGGGGAATCAGAGCTGGGAAATTAGAGGCAGGGAATCAGAGTTGGGGATTCAGAGGCGGGGAATCAGATATGGGGAAAAAGAGGCGGGGAATCAGATGCAGGCAAATAGAGGCGGGGATCAGATATGGGGAAACAGAGGCGGGGAATCAGAGGCGGTGAAACAGGCGGGGAATCAGATATGGGGAATCAGAGGTGTGGAATCAGAGGTTGGGAATCAGAGGCTGGGAATCAGAGGCGGGGAATCAGAGCTGGGGAATCAGAGGTGGGGAATCAAAGTTGGGGAATCACAGGCGGGGACTTAGATATGGGGAAACAGAGGCGGGGAATCAGAGGCGGGGAAACAGAGGCGGGGAATCAGATATGGGGAATCAGAGGTGGGGAATCAGAGGCAGGGAATTAGATTTGCGGAATCAGAGATGGGGAATCAGAGGTGGGGAATCAGAGGCGGGGAAACAGAGGCGGGGAATCAGATATGGGGTATCAGAGGTGGGGAATCAGAGGTTGTGAATCAGAGATGGGGAATCAGAGGCGGGGAAACAGAGGCCGGTAATCAGACGCGGGGAATCAGAGGCGGGGAATCAGAGCTGGGAAATTAGAGGCAGGGAATCAGAGTTGGGGATTCAGAGGCAGGGAATCAGATATGGGGAAACAGAGGCGGGGAATCAGATGCAGGCAAATAGAGGCGGGGATCAGATATGGGGAAACAGAGGCGGGGAATCAGAGGCGGGGAAACAGAGGCGGGGAATCAGATATGGGGAATCAGAGGTGGGGAATCAGAGGCAGGGAATTAGATTTGCGGAATCAGAGATGGGGAATCAGAAGCAGGGAATCAGAGGCCGGGAATCAGAGGCCGGAATCAGATGCCGGGAATAAGAGGCCGGGAATCAGAGGTGGGGAATCAGATGCCGGGAATCAGAGATGGGGAATCAGAGGTGGGGAATGAGATATGGGGAATCAGAGGCGGGGAATCAGAGGCGGGGAAACAGAGGCGAGGAATCAGATATGGGGAATCAGAGGTGGCGAATCAAAGGCGGTGAATCAGAGATGGGGAATCAGAGGCGGGGAATCAGAGGCAGGGAATCAAACACGGGGAATCAGAGGCGGGGAATCAGAGCTGGGGAATCAGAGGCGGGGAATCAGAGTTGGGGAATCAGAGGCGGGGAATCAGAGCTGGGGGATCAGAGGTGGGGATCAGAGTCGGGGAATCAGAGGCAGGGAATCAGATGTGCGGAATCAGAGATGGGGAATCAGAGGTGGGGAATCAGAGGCTGTGAATCTGAGATGGGGAATCAGAGGCGGGGAATCAGAGGCAAGAAATCAGACACGGGGTTTCAGAGGCTGGGAATCAGACGGGGGAATCAAAGGCGGGGAATCAGAGCTGGGGAATCAGAGGCAGGGAATCAGAGTTGGGGATTCAGAGGCGGGGAATCAGATATGGGGAAACAGAGGCGGGGAATCAGAGTCGGGCAAACAGAGGCGGGGAATTAGATATGGGGAATCAGAGGTGGGGAATCAGAGGTGGTGAATCAGAGATGGGGAATCACAGGCGGGGAATCAGAGGCAGGGAATAGAACGCGGGGAATCAGAGGCAGGGAATCAGAGTTGGGGCATCAGAAGTTGGGAATTAGATATGGGGAAACAGAGGCGGGGAATCAGAGGCGGGGAAACAGAGGCGGGAAATCAGATATGGGGAATCAGAGGTGGGGAATCAGAGGCAGGGAATCAGATGTGCGGAATCAGAGATGGGGAATCAGAGGCAGGGAATCAGAATCAGAAGCGGGGAATCAGAGGCCGGGAAACAGACGTGGGGAATCAGATATGGGGAATCAGAGGTGGGGAATCAGAGGCAGGGAATTAGATTTGCGGAATCAGAGATGGGGAATCAGAAGCAGGGAATCAGAGGTCGGGAATCAGAGGCCGGAATCAGATGCCGGGAATAAGAGGCCGGGAATCAAAGGCGATGAATCAGAGATGGGGAATCAGAGGCGGGGAATCAGAGGCAGGGAATCAAACACGGGGAATCAGAGGCGGGGAATCAGAGCTGGGGAATCAGAGGTGGGGAATCAGAGGCAGGGAATTAGATTTGCGGAATCAGAGATGGGGAATCAGAGGTGGGGAATCAGAGGCGGGGAAACAGAGGCGGGGAATCAGATATGGGGTATCAGAGGTGGGGAATCAGAGGTTGTGAATCAGAGATGGGGAATCAGAGGCGGGGAAACAGAGGCCGGTAATCAGACGCGGGGAATCAGAGGCGGGGAATCAGAGCTGGGAATTTAGAGGCAGGGAATCAGAGTTGGGGATTCAGAGGCGGGGAATCAGATATGGGGAAACAGAGGCGGGGAATCAGATGCAGGCAAATAGAGGCGGGGATCAGATATGGGGAAACAGAGGCGGGGAATCAGAGGCGGGGAAACAGAGGCGGGGAATCAGATATGGGGAATCAGAGGTGGGGAATCAGAGGTTTGGAATCAGAGGCTGGGATTCAGAGGCGGGGAATCAGAGCTGGGGAATCAGAGGTGGGGAATCAAAGTTGGGGAATCAGAGGCGGGGACTTAGATATGGGGAAACAGAGGCGGGGAATCAGAGGCGGGGAAACAGAGGCGGGGAATCAGATATGGGGAATCAGAGGTGGGGAATCAGAGGCAGGGAATTAGATTTGCGGAATCAGAGATGGGGAATCAGAAGCAGGGAATCAGAGGCCGGGAATCAGAGGCCGGAATCAGATGCCGGGAATAAGAGGCCGGGAATCAGAGGTGGGGAATCAGAGTCCGGGAATCAGAGATGGGGAATCAGAGGTGGGGAATGAGATATGGTGAATCAGAGGCGGGGAATCAGAGGCGGGGAAACAGAGGCGAGGAATCAGATATGGGGAATCAGAGGTGGCGAATCAAAGGCGGTGAATCAGAGATGGGGAATCAGAGGCGGGGAATCAGAGGCAGGGAATCAAACACGGGGAATCAGAGGCGGGGAATCAGAGCTGGGGAATCAGAGGCGGGGAATCAGAGTTGGGGAATCAGAGGCGGGGAATCAGAGCTGGGGAATCAGAGGTGGGGATCAGAGTCGGGGAATCAGAGGCAGGGAATCAGATGTGCGGAATCAGAGATGGGGAATCAGAGGTGGGGAATCAGAGGCTGTGAATCTGAGATGGGGAATCAGAGGCGGGGAATCAGAGGCAAGAAATCAGACACGGGGTTTCAGAGGCTGGGAATCAGACGGGGGAATCAAAGGCGGGGAATCAGAGCTGGGGAATCAGAGGCAGGGAATCAGAGTTGGGGATTCAGAGGCGGGGAATCAGATATGGGGAAACAGAGGCGGGGAACCAGAGTCGGGCAAACAGAGGCGGGGAATTAGATATGGGGAATCAGAGGTGGGGAATCAGAGGTGGTGAATCAGAGATGGGGAATCACAGGCGGGGAATCAGAGGCAGGGAATAGAACGCGGGGAATCAGAGGCAGGGAATCAGAGTTGGGGCATCAGAAGTTGGGAATTAGATATGGGGAAACAGAGGCGGGGAATCAGAGGCGGGGAAACAGAGGCGGGAAATCAGATATGGGGAATCAGAGGTGGGGAATCAGAGGCAGGGAATCAGATGTGCGGAATCAGAGATGGGGAATCAGAGGCAGGGAATCAGAATCAGAAGCGGGGAATCAGAGGCCGGGAAACAGACGTGGGGAATCAGATATGGGGAATCAGAGGTGGGGAATCAGAGGCAGGGAATTAGATTTGCGGAATCAGAGATGGGGAATCAGAAGCAGGGAATCAGAGGTCGGGAATCAGAGGCCGGAATCAGATGCCGGGAATAAGAGGCCGGGAATCAAAGGCGATGAATCAGAGATGGGGAATCAGAGGCGGGGAATCAGAGGCAGGGAATCAAACACGGGGAATCAGAGGCGGGGAATCAGAGCTGGGGAATCAGAGGTGGGGATCAGAGTCGGGGAATCAGAGGCAGGGAATCAGATGTGCGGAATCAGAGGTGGGGAATCAGAGGTTGGGAATCAGAGGCAGGGAATCAGAGGCTTGGAATCAGATGCAGGGAATCAGATGCGGGGAATCAGAGGCGGGGAATCAGAGCTGGGGAATCAGAGGTGGGGAATCAGAGTTGGGGAATCAGAGGTGGCGAATCAAAGGCGGTGAATCAGAGATGGGGAATCAGAGGCCGGGAATCAGAGGCAGGGAATCAAACACGGGGAATCAGAGGCAGGGAATCATAGCTGGCGAATCAGAGGCGGGGAATCAGAGCTGGGGAATCAGAGGCGGGGCTTCTGATATTGGGAATCAGAGGTGGGGAATCAGAGGCGGGGAAACAGAGGCGGGGAATCAGATATGGGGTATCAGAGGTGGGGAATCAGAGGTTGTGAATCAGAGATGGGGAATCAGAGGATGGGAATCAGAGGCTGGTAATCAGATGCGGGGAATCAGAGGCGGGGAATCAGAGCTGGGAAATTAGAGGCAGGGAATCAGAGTTGGGGATTCAGAGGCGGGGAATCAGATATGGGGAAACAGAGGCGGGGAATCAGATGCAGGCAAATAGAGGCGGGGATCAGATATGGGGAAACAGAGGCGGGGAATCAGAGGCGGGGAAACAGGCGGGGAATCAGATATGGGGAATCAGAGGTGGGGAATCAGAGGTTGGGAATCAGAGGCTGGGAATCAGAGGCGGGGAATCAGAGCTGGGGAATCAGAGGTGGGGAATCAAAGTTGGGGAATCAGAGGCGGGGACTTAGATATGGGGAAACAGAGGCGGGGAATCAGAGGCGGGGAAACAGAGGCGGGGAATCAGATATGGGGAATCAGAGGTGGGGAATCAGAGGCAGGGAATTAGATTTGCGGAATCAGAGATGGGGAATCAGAAGCAGGGAATCAGAGGCCGGGAATCAGAGGCCGGAATCAGATGCCGGGAATAAGAGGCCGGGAATCAGAGGTGGGGAATCAGAGTCCGGGAATCAGAGATGGGGAATCAGAGGCGGGGAATGAGATATGGGGAATCAGAGGCGGGGAATCAGAGGCGGGGAAACAGAGGCGAGGAATCAGATATGGGGAATCAGAGGTGGCGAATGAAAGGCGGTGAATCAGAGATGGGGAATCAGAGATGGGGAATCAGAGGCGGGGAATGAGATATGGGGAATCAGAGGCAGGGAATCAGAGTTGGGGATTCAGAGGCGGGGAATCAGATATGGGGAAACAGAGGCGGGGAATCAGATGCAGGCAAATAGAGGCGGGGATCAGATATGGGGAAACAGAGGCGGGGAATCAGAGGCAGGGAAACAGAGGCGGGGAATCAGATATGGGGAATCAGAGGTGGGGAATCAGAGGTTGGGAATCAGAGGCTGGGATTCAGAGGTGGGGAATCAGAGCTGGGGAATCAGAGGTGGGGAATCAAAGTTGGGGAATCAGAGGCGGGGACTTAGATATGGGGAAACAGAGGCGGGGAATCAGAGGCGGGGAAACAGAGGCGGGGAATCAGATATGGGGAATCAGAGGTGGGGAATCAGAGGCAGGGAATTAGAATTGCGGAATCAGAGATGGGGAATCAGAAGCAGGGAATCAGAGGCCGGGAATCAGAGGCCGGAATCAGATGCCGGGAATAAGAGGCCGGGAATCAGAGGTGGGGAATCAGAGTCCGGGAATCAGAGATGGGGAATCAGAGGCGGGGAATGAGATATGGGGAATCAGAGGCGGGGAATCAGAGGCCGGGAAACAGAGGCGAGGAATCAGATATGGGGAATCAGAGGTGGCGAATCAAAGGCGGTGAATCAGAGATGGGGAATCAGCGGTTGGGAATCAGAGGCAGGGAATCAGAGGCTTGGAATCAGATGCAGGGAATCAGATGCGGGGAATCAGAGGCGGGGAATCAGAGCTGGGGAATCAGATGCTGGGAATCAAAGTTGGGGAATCAGAGGCAGGGAATCAGATATGGGGAAACAGGGGTGGGGAATCAGAGGCGGGGAATCAGATATGGGGAATCAGAGGCGGGGAATTAGAGTTGGGGAATCAGAGGCGGGGAATCAGAGGCGGGGAAACAGAGGCGGGGAATCAAACACGGGGAATCAGAGGTGGGGAATCAGAGGTTGGGAATCAGAGGCAGGGAATCAGAGGCGGGGAATCAGAGGCGGGGAATCAGAGGCAGGGAATCAGATGTGCGGAATCGGAGATGGGGAATCAGAGGCAGGGAATCAGAGGCGGGGAATCAGAGGCGGGGAACCAGAGGCCGGGAATCAGATATGGGGAAACAGAGGCGGGGAATCAGAGGCGGGGAAACAGAGGCTGGGAATCAGATATGGGGAATCAGAGGTGGGGAATCAGAGGTTGGGAATCAGAGGCAGGGAATAAGAGGCTTGGAATCAGATGCAGGGAATCAGATGCGGGGAATCAGAGGCGGGGAATCAGAGCTGGGGAATCAGAGGTGGGGAATTAGAGTTGGGGAATCAGAGGCGGGGACTTAGATATTGGGAAACAGAGGCGGGGAATCAGAGGCGGGGAAACAGAGGCGGGGAATCAGATATGGGGAATCAGAGATGGGGAATCAGAGGCAGGGAATCAGATGTGCGGAATCAGAGATGGGGAATCAAAGGCAGGGAATCAGAATCAGAAGCAGGGAATCAGAGGTGGGGAATCAGAGTCCGGGAATCAGAGATGGGGATTCAGAGGCGGGGAATGAGATATGGGGAATCAGAGGCGGGGAATCAGAGGCTGGGAAACAGAGGCAGGGAATCAGATATGGGGAATCAGAGGTGGCGAATCAAAGGCGGTGAATCAGAGATGGGGAATCAGAGGCCGGGAATCAGAGGCAGGGAATCAAACACGGGGAATCAGAGGCGGGGAATCATAGCTGGCGAATCAGAGGCGGGGAATCAGAGGTGGGGAATCAGAGGCGGGGCTTCAGATATTGGGAATCAGAGGTGGGGAATCAGAGGCGGGGAAACAGAGGCGGGGAATCAGATATGGGGTATCAGAGGTGGGGAATCAGAGGTTGTGAATCAGAGATGGGGAATCAGAGGATGGGAATCAGAGTCCGGTAATCAGACGTGGGGAATCAGAGGCGGGGAATCAGAGCTGGGAAATTAGAGGCAGGGAATCAGAGTTGGGGATTCAGAGGCGGGGAATCAGATATGGGGAAAAAGAGGCGGGGAATCAGATGCAGGCAAATAGAGGCGGGGATCAGATATGGGGAAACAGAGGCGGGGAATCAGAGGCGGTGAAACAGGCGGGGAATCAGATATGGGGAATCAGAGGTGTGGAATCAGAGGTTGGGAATCAGAGGCTGGGAATCAGAGGCGGGGAATCAGAGCTGGGGAATCAGAGGTGGGGAATCAAAGTTGGGGAATCACAGGCGGGGACTTAGATATGGGGAAACAGAGGCGGGGAATCAGAGGCGGGGAAACAGAGGCGGGGAATCAGATATGGGGAATCAGAGGTGGGGAATCAGAGGCAGGGAATTAGATTTGCGGAATCAGAGATGGGGAATCAGAGGTGGGGAATCAGAGGCGGGGAAACAGAGGCGGGGAATCAGATATGGGGTATCAGAGGTGGGGAATCAGAGGTTGTGAATCAGAGATGGGGAATCAGAGGCGGGGAAACAGAGGCCGGTAATCAGACGCGGGGAATCAGAGGCGGGGAATCAGAGCTGGGAAATTAGAGGCAGGGAATCAGAGTTGGGGATTCAGAGGCAGGGAATCAGATATGGGGAAACAGAGGCGGGGAATCAGATGCAGGCAAATAGAGGCGGGGATCAGATATGGGGAAACAGAGGCGGGGAATCAGAGGCGGGGAAACAGAGGCGGGGAATCAGATATGGGGAATCAGAGGTGGGGAATCAGAGGCAGGGAATTAGATTTGCGGAATCAGAGATGGGGAATCAGAAGCAGGGAATCAGAGGCCGGGAATCAGAGGCCGGAATCAGATGCCGGGAATAAGAGGCCGGGAATCAGAGGTGGGGAATCAGATGCCGGGAATCAGAGATGGGGAATCAGAGGTGGGGAATGAGATATGGGGAATCAGAGGCGGGGAATCAGAGGCGGGGAAACAGAGGCGAGGAATCAGATATGGGGAATCAGAGGTGGCGAATCAAAGGCGGTGAATCAGAGATGGGGAATCAGAGGCGGGGAATCAGAGGCAGGGAATCAAACACGGGGAATCAGAGGCGGGGAATCAGAGCTGGGGAATCAGAGGCGGGGAATCAGAGTTGGGGAATCAGAGGCGGGGAATCAGAGCTGGGGGATCAGAGGTGGGGATCAGAGTCGGGGAATCAGAGGCAGGGAATCAGATGTGCGGAATCAGAGATGGGGAATCAGAGGTGGGGAATCAGAGGCTGTGAATCTGAGATGGGGAATCAGAGGCGGGGAATCAGAGGCAAGAAATCAGACACGGGGTTTCAGAGGCTGGGAATCAGACGGGGGAATCAAAGGCGGGGAATCAGAGCTGGGGAATCAGAGGCAGGGAATCAGAGTTGGGGATTCAGAGGCGGGGAATCAGATATGGGGAAACAGAGGCGGGGAATCAGAGTCGGGCAAACAGAGGCGGGGAATTAGATATGGGGAATCAGAGGTGGGGAATCAGAGGTGGTGAATCAGAGATGGGGAATCACAGGCGGGGAATCAGAGGCAGGGAATAGAACGCGGGGAATCAGAGGCAGGGAATCAGAGTTGGGGCATCAGAAGTTGGGAATTAGATATGGGGAAACAGAGGCGGGGAATCAGAGGCGGGGAAACAGAGGCGGGAAATCAGATATGGGGAATCAGAGGTGGGGAATCAGAGGCAGGGAATCAGATGTGCGGAATCAGAGATGGGGAATCAGAGGCAGGGAATCAGAATCAGAAGCGGGGAATCAGAGGCCGGGAAACAGACGTGGGGAATCAGATATGGGGAATCAGAGGTGGGGAATCAGAGGCAGGGAATTAGATTTGCGGAATCAGAGATGGGGAATCAGAAGCAGGGAATCAGAGGTCGGGAATCAGAGGCCGGAATCAGATGCCGGGAATAAGAGGCCGGGAATCAAAGGCGATGAATCAGAGATGGGGAATCAGAGGCGGGGAATCAGAGGCAGGGAATCAAACACGGGGAATCAGAGGCGGGGAATCAGAGCTGGGGAATCAGAGGTGGGGATCAGAGTCGGGGAATCAGAGGCAGGGAATCAGATGTGCGGAATCAGAGGTGGGGAATCAGAGGTTGGGAATCAGAGGCAGGGAATCAGAGGCTTGGAATCAGATGCAGGGAATCAGATGCGGGGAATCAGAGGCGGGGAATCAGAGCTGGGGAATCAGAGGTGGGGAATCAGAGTTGGGGAATCAGAGGCGGGGACTTAGATATTGGGAAACAGTGGCGGGGAATCAGAGGCGGGGAATCAGAGGCAGGGAATCAGAATCAGAAGCAGGGAATCAGAGGCCGGGAATCAGAGGCCGGAATCAGATGCTGGGAATAAGAGGCCGGGAATCAGAGGTGGGGAATCAGAGTCCGGGAATCAGAGATGGGGATTCAGAGGCGGGGAATGAGATATGGGGAATCAGAAGCGGGGAATCAGAGGCGGGGAAACAGAGGCGGGGAATCAGATATGGGGAATCAGAGGTGGCGAATCAAAGGCGGTGAATCAGAGATGGGGAATCAGAGGCCGGGAATCAGAGGCAGGGAATCAAACACGGAAAATCAGAGGCGGGGAATCAGAGCTGGGGAATCAGAGGCGGGGAATCAGAGGCGGGGAAACAGAGGCGAGGAATCAGATATGGGGAATCAGAGGTGGCGAATCAAAGGTGGTGAATCAGAGATGGGGAATCAGAGGCGGGGAATCAGAGGCAGGGAATCAAACACGGGGAATCAGAGGCGGGGAATCAGAGCTGGGGAATCAGAGGCGGGGAATCAGAGTTGGGGAATCAGAGGCGGGGAATCAGAGGTGGGGATCAGAGTCGGGGAATCAGAGGCAGGGAATCAGATGCGCGGAATCAGAGATGGGGAATCAGAGGTGGGGAATCAGAGGCTGTGAATCAGAGATGGGGAATCAGAGGCGGGGAATCAGAGGCAAGAAATCAGACACGGGGTTTCAGAGGCTGGGAATCAGACGGGGGAATCAAAGGCGGGGAATCAGAGCTGGGGAATCAGAGGCAGGGAATCAAACACGGAAAATCAGAGGCGGGGAATCCGAGCTGGGGAATCAGAGGCGGGGAATCAGAGGCGGGGAAACAGAGGCGAGGAATCAGATATGGGGAATCAGAGGTGGCGAATCAAAGGCGGTGAATCAGAGATGGGGAATCAGAGGCGGGGAATCAGAGGCAGGGAATCAAACACGGGGAATCAGAGGCGGGGAATCAGAGCTGGGTAATCAGAGGCGGGGAATCAGAGTTGGGGAATCAGAGGCGGGGAATCAGAGCTGGGGAATCAGAGGTGGGGATCAGAGTCGGGGAATCAGAGGCAGGGAATCAGATGTGCGGAATCAGAGATTGGGAATCAGAGGTGGGGAATCAGAGGCTGTGAATCAGAGATGGGGAATCAGAGGCGGGGAATCAGAGGCAAGAAATCAGACACGGGGTTTCAGAGGCTGGGAATCAGACGGGGGAATCAAAGGCGGGGAATCAGAGCTGGGGAATCAGAGGCAGGGAATCAGAGTTGGGGATTCAGAGGCGGGGAATCAGATATGGAGAATCAGAGGCCGGGAATCAGAGGCAGGGAATCAAACACGGAAAATCAGAGGCGGGGAATCAGAGCTGGGGAATCAGAGGCGGGGAATCAGAGGCGGGGAAACAGAGGCGAGGAATCTGATATGGGGAATCAGAGGTGGCGAATCAAAGGCGGTGAATCAGAGATGGGGAATCAGAGGCCGGGAATCAGAGGCAGGGAATCAAACACGGAAAATCAGAGGCGGGGAATCAGAGCTGGGGAATCAGATGCGGGGAATCAGAGGCGGGGAAACAGAGGCGAGGAATCAGATATGGGGAATCAGAGGTGGCGAATCAAAGGCGGTGAATCAGAGATGGGGAATCAGAGGCGGGGAATCAGAGGCAGGGAATCAAACACGGGGAATCAGAGGCGGGGAATCAGAGCTGGGGAATCAGAGGCGGGGAATCAGAGGCGGGGAAACAGAGGCGGGGAATCAGATATGGGGAATCAGAGGTGGCGAATCAAAGGCGGTGAATCAGAGATGGGGAATCAGAGGCCGGGAATCAGAGGCAGGGAATCAAACACGGAAAATCAGAGGCGGGGAATCAGAGCTGGGGAATCAGAGGCGGGGAATCAGAGGCGGGGAAACAGAGGCGAGGAATCAGATATGGGGAATCAGAGGTGGCGAATCAAAGGCGGTGAATCAGAGATGGGGAATCAGAGGCGGGGAATCAGAGGCAGGGAATCAAACACGGGGAATCAGAGGCGGGGAATCAGAGCTGGGGAATCAGAGGCGGGGAATCAGAGCTGGGGAATCAGAGGCGGGGAATCAGAGGCGGGGAAACAGAGGCGGGGAATCAGATATGGGGAATCAGAGGTGGCGAATCAAAGGCGGTGAATCAGAGATGGGGAATCAGAGGCGGGGAATCAGAGGCAGGGAATCAAACACGGGGAATCAGAGGCGGGGAATCAGAGCTGGGGAATCAGAGGCGTGGAATCAGAGTTGGGGAATCAGAGGCGGGGAATCAGAGCTGGGGAATCAGAGGTGGGCATCAGAGTCGGGGAATCAGAGGCAGGGAATCAGATGTGCGGAATCAGAGATGGGGAATCAGAGGTGGGGAATCAGAGGCTGTGAATCAGTGATGGGGAATCAGAGGCGGGGAATCAGAGGCAAGAAATCAGACACGGGGTTTCAGAGGCTGGGAATCAGACGGGGGAATCAAAGGCGGGGAATCAGAGCTGGGGAATCCCAGGCAGGGAATCAAACACGGAAAATCAGAGGCGGGGAATCAGAGCTGGGGAATCAGAGGCGGGGAATCAGAGGCGGGGAAACAGAGGCGAGGAATCAGATATGGGGTATCAGAGGTGGCGAATCAAAGGCGGTGAATCAGAGATGGGGAATCAGAGGCGGGGAATCAGAGGCAGGGAATCAAACACGGGGAATCAGAGGCGGGGAATCAGAGCTGGGGAATCAGAGGCGGGGAATCAGAGTTGGGGAATCAGAGGCGGGGAATCAGAGCTGGGGAATCAGAGGTGGGGATCAGAGTCGGGGAATCAGAGGCAGGGAATCAGATGTGCGGAATCAGAGATGGGGAATCAGAGGTGGGGAATCAGAGGCTGTGAATCAGAGATGGGGAATCAGAGGCTGGGAATCAGAGGCAAGAAATCAGACACGGGGTTTCAGAGGCTGGGAATCAGACGGGGGAATCAAAGGCGGGGAATCAGAGCTGGGGAATCAGAGGCAGGGAATCAGAGTTGGGGATTCAGAGGCGGGGAATCAGATATGGGGAATCAGAGGTGGGGAATCAGAGGTGGTGAATCAGAGATGGGGAATCACAGGCGGGGAATCAGAGGCAGGGAATACAACGCGGGGAATCAGAGGCAGGGAATCAGAGTTGGGGCATCAGAGGTTGGGAATTAGATATGGGGAAACAGAGGCGGGGAATCAGAGGCGGGGAAACAGAGGCGGGAAATCAGATATGGGGAATCAGAGGTGGGGAATCAGAGGCAGGGAATCAGATGTGCGGAATCAGAGATGGGGAATCAGATGCAGGGAATCAGAATCAGAAGCGGGGAATCAGAGGCCGGGAAACAGAGGCGGGGAATCAGATATGGGGAATCAGAGGTGGGGAATCAGAGGCAGGGAATTAGATTTGCGGAATCAGAGATTGCGAATCAGAAGCAGGGAATCAGAGGCCGGAATCAGATGCCGAGAATAAGAGGCCGGGAATCAGAGGTGGGGAATCAGAGTCCGGGAATCAGAGATGGGGAATCAGAGGCGGGGAATGAGATATGGGGAATCAGAGGCGGGGAATCTGAGGCGGGGAAACAGAGGCGGAGAATCAGATATGGGGAATCAGAGGTGGCGAATCAAAGGCGATGAATCAGAGATGGGGAATCAGAGGTTGGGAATCAGAGGCAGGGAATCAGATGTGCGGAATCAGAGATGGGGAATCAGAGGCAGGGAATCAGAATCAGAAGCGGGGAATCAGAGGCCGGGAAACAGAGGCGGGGAATCAGATATGGGGAATCAGAGGTGGGGAATCAGAGGCAGGGAATTAGATTTGCGGAATCAGAGATGGGGAATCAGAAGCAGGGAATCAGAGGCCGGGAATCAGAGGCCGGAATCAGATGCCGGGAATAAGAGGCCGGGAATCAGAGTTGGGGAATCAGAGTCCGGGAATCAGAGATGGGGATTCAGAGGCGGGGAATGAGATATGGGGAATCAGAGGCGGGGAATCAGATATGGGGAATCAGAGGTGGCGAATCAAAGGCGGTGAATCAGAGATGGGGAATCAGAGGCCGGGAATCAGAGGCAGGGAATCAAACACGGAAAATCAGAGGCGGGGAATCAGAGCTGGGGAATCAGAGGTGGGGAATCAAAGTTGGGGAATCAGAGGCGGGGACTTAGATATGGGGAAACAGAGGCAGGGAATCAGAGGCGGGGAAACAGAGGCGGGGAATCAGATATGGGGAATCAGAGGTGGGGAATCAGAGGCAGGTAATTAGATTTGCGGAATCAGAGATGGGGAATCAGAAGCAGGGAATCAGAGGCCGGGAATCAGAGGCCGGAATCAGATGCCGGGAATAAGAGGCCGGGAATCAGAGGTGGGGAATCAGAGTCCGGGAATCAGAGATGGGGAATCAGAGGCGGGGAATGAGATATGGGGAATCAGAGGCGGGGAATCAGAGGCGGGGAAACAGAGGCGAGGAATCAGATATGGGGAATCAGAGGTGGCGAATCAAAGGCGGTGAATCAGAGATGGGGAATCAGAGGCGGGGAATCAGAGGCAGGGAATCAAACACGGGGAATCAGAGGCGGGGAATCAGAGCTGGGGAATCAGAGGCGGGGAATCAGAGTTGGGGAATCAGAGGCGGGGAATCAGAGCTGGGGAATCAGAGGTGGGGATCAGAGTCGGGGAATCAGAGGCAGGGAATCAGATGTGCGGAATCAGAGATGGGGAATCAGAGGTGGGGAATCAGAGGCTGTGAATCAGAGATGGGGAATCAGAGGCGGGGAATCAGAGGCAAGAAATCAGACACGGGGTTTCAGAGGCTGGGAATCAGACGGGGGAATCAAAGGCGGGGAATCAGAGCTGGGGAATCAGAGGCAGGGAATCAGAGTTGGGGATTCAGAGGCGGGGAATCAGATATGGGGAAACAGAGGCGGGGAATCAGAGTCGGGCAAACAGAGGCGGGGAATTAGATATGGGGAATCAGAGGTGGGGAATCAGAGGTGGTGAATCAGAGATGGGGAATCACAGGCGGGGAATCAGAGGCAGGGAATAGAACGCGGGGAATCAGAGGCAGGGAATCAGAGTTGGGGCATCAGAGGTTGGGAATTAGATATGGGGAAACAGAGGCGGGGAATCAGAGGCGGGGAAACAGAGGCGGGAAATCAGATATGGGGAATCAGAGGTGTGGAATCAGAGGCAGGGAATCAGATGTGCGGAATCAGAGATGGGGAATCAGAGGCAGGGAATCAGAATCAGAAGCGGGGAATCAGAGGCCGGGAAACAGAGGTGGGGAATCAGATATGGGGAATCAGAGGTGGGGAATCAGAGGCAGGGAATTAGATTTGCGGAATCAGAGATGGGGAATCAGAAGCAGGGAATCAGAGGCCGGGAATCAGAGGTGGGGAATCAGATATGTGGAATCAGAGGTGGCGAATCAAAGGCGGTGAATCAGAGATGGGGAATCAGAGGTGGGGAATCAGAGGCAGGGAATCAAACACGGGGAATCAGAGGCGGGGAATCAGAGCTGGGGAATCAGAGGTGGGGATCAGAGTCGGGGAATCAGAGGCAGGGAATCAGATGTGCGGAATCAGAGGTGCGGAATCAGAGGTTGGGAATCAGAGGCAGGGAATCAGAGGCTTGGAATCAGATGCAGGGAATCAGATGCGGGGAATCAGAGGCGGGGAATCAGAGCTGGGGAATCAGAGGTGGGGAATCAGAGTTGGGGAATCAGAGGCGGGGACTTAGATATTGGGAAACAGAGGCGGGGAATCAGAGGCGGGGAATCAGAGGCAGGGAATCAGATGTGCGGAATCAGAGATGGGGAATCAGAGGCAGGGAATCAGAATCAGAAGCAGGGAATCAGAGGCCGGGAATCAGAGGCCGGAATCAGATGCCGGGAATAAGAGGCCGGGAATCAGAGGTGGGGAATCAGAGTCCGGGAATCAGAGATGGGGATTCAGAGGCGGGTAATGAGATATGGGGAATCAGAAGCGGGGAATCAGAGGCGGGGAAACAGAGGCGGGGAATCAGATATGGGGAATCAGAGGTGGCGAATCAAAGGCGGTGAATCAGAGATGGGGAATCAGAGGCCGGGAATCAGAGGCAGGGAATCAAACACGGAAAATCAGAGGCGGGGAATCAGAGGTGGGGAATCAGAGTCGGGGAATCAGAGGCGGGGAAACAGAGGCGAGGAATCAGATATGGGGAATCAGAGGTGGCGAATCAAAGGTGGTGAATCAGAGATGGGGAATCAGAGGCGGGGAATCAGAGGCAGCGAATCAAACACGGGGAATCAGAGGCGTGGAATCAGAGCTGGGGAATCAGAGGCGGGGAATCAGAGTTGGGGAATCAGAGGCGGGGAATCAGAGCTGGGGAATCAGAGGTGGGGATCAGAGTCGGGGAATCAGAGGCAGGGAATCAGATGTGCGGAATCAGAGATGGGGAATCAGAGGTGGGGAATCAGAGGCTGTGAATCAGAGATGGGGAATCAGAGGCGGGGAATCAGAGGCAAGAAATCAGACACGGGGTTTCAGAGGCTGGGAATCAGACGGGGGAATCAAAGGCGGGGAATCAGAGCTGGGGAATCAGAGGCAGGGAATCAAACACGGAAAATCAGAGGCGGGGAATCAGAGCTGGGGAATCAGAGGCGGGGAATCAGAGGCGGGGAAACAGAGGCGAGGAATCAGATATGGGGAATCAGAGGTGGCGAATCAAAGGCGGTGAATCAGAGATGGGGAATCAGAGGCGGGGAATCAGAGGCAGGGAATCAAACACGGGGAATCAGAGGCGGGGAATCAGAGCTGGGGAATCAGAGGCGGGGAATCAGAGTTGGGGAATCAGAGGCGGGGAATCAGAGCTGGGGAATCAGAGGTGGGGATCAGAGTCGGGGAATCAGAGGCAGGGAATCAGATGTGCGGAATCAGAGATGGGGAATCAGAGGTGGGGAATCAGAGGCTGTGAATCAGAGATGGGGAATCAGAGGCGGGGAATCAGAGGCAAGAAATCAGACACGGGGTTTCAGAGGCTGGGAATCAGACGGGGGAATCAAAGGCGGGGAATCAGAGCTGGGGAATCAGAGGCAGGGAAACAGAGTTGGGGATTCAGAGGCGGGGAATCAGATATGGGGAATCAGAGGCCGGGAATCAGAGGCAGGGAATCAAACACGGAAAATCAGAGGCGGGGAATCAGAGCTGGGGAATCAGAGGCGGGGAATCAGAGGCCGGGAATCAAAGGCGATGAATCAGAGATGGGGAATCAGAGGCGGGGAATCAGAGGCAGGGAATCAAACACGGGGAATCAGAGGCGGGGAATCAGAGCTGGGGAATCAGAGGTGGGGATCAGAGTAGGGGAATCAGAGGCAGGGAATCAGATGTGCGGAATCAGAGGTGCGGAATCAGAGGTTGGGAATCAGAGGCAGGGAATCAGAGGCTTGGAATCAGATGCAGGGAATCAGATGCGGGGAATCAGAGGCGGGGAATGAGAGCTGGGGAATCAGAGGTGGGGAATCAGAGTTGGGGAATCAGAGGCGGGGACTTAGATATTGGGAAACAGAGGCGGGGAATCAGAGGCGGGGAATCAGAGGCAGGGAATCAGATGTGCGGAATCAGAGATGGGGAATCAGAGGCAGGGAATCAGAATCAGAAGCAGGGAATCAGAGGCCGGGAATCAGAGGCCGGAATCAGATGCCGGGAATAAGAGGCCGGGAATCAGAGGTGGGGAATCAGAGTCCGGGAATCAGAGATGGGGATTCAGAGGCGGGGAATGAGATATGGGGAATCAGAAGCGGGGAATCAGAGGCGGGGAAACAGAGGCGGGGAATCAGATATGGGGAATCAGAGGTGGCGAATCAAAGGCGGTGAATCAGAGATGGGGAATCTGAGGCCGGGAATCAGAGGCAGGGAATCAAACACGGAAAATCAGAGGCGGGGAATCAGAGCTGGGGAATCAGAGTCGGGGAATCAGAGGCGGGGAAACAGAGGCGAGGAATCAGATATGGGGAATCAGAGGTGGCGAATCAAAGTGGTGAATCAGAGATGGGGAATCAGAGGCGGGGAATCAGAGGCAGGGAATCAAACACGGGGAATCAGAGGCGGGGAATCAGAGCTGGGGAATCAGAGGCGGGGAATCAGAGTTGGGGAATCAGAGGCGGGGAATCAGAGCTGGGGAATCAGAGGTGGGGATCAGAGTCGGGGAATCAGAGGCAGGGAATCAGATGTGCGGAATCAGAGATGGGGAATCAGAGGTGGGGAATCAGAGGCTGTGAATCAGAGATGGGGAATCAGAGGCGGGGAATCAGAGGCAAGAAATCAGACACGGGGTTTCAGAGGCTGGGAATCAGACGGGGGAATCAAAGGCGGGGAATCAGAGCTGGGGAATCAGAGGCAGGGAATCAAACACGGAAAATCAGAGGCGGGGAATCAGAGCTGGGGAATCAGAGGCGGGGAATCAGAGGCGGGGAAACAGAGGCGAGGAATCAGATATGGGGAATCAGAGGTGGCGAATCAAAGGCGGTGAATCAGAGATGGGGAATCAGAGGCGGGGAATCAGAGGCAGGGAATCAAACACGGGGAATCAGAGGCGGGGAATCAGAGCTGGGGAATCAGAGGCGGGGAATCAGAGTTGGGGAATCAGAGGCGGGGAATCAGAGCTGGGGAATCAGAGGTGGGGATCAGAGTCGGGGAATCAGAGGCAGGGAATCAGATGTGCGGAATCAGAGATGGGGAATCAGAGGTGGGGAATCAGAGGCTGTGAATCAGAGATGGGGAATCAGAGGCGGGGAATCAGAGGCAAGAAATCAGACACGGGGTTTCAGAGGCTGGGAATCAGACGGGGGAATCAAAGGCGGGGAATCAGAGCTGGGGAATCAGAGGCAGGGAATCAGAGTTGGGGATTCAGAGGCGGGGAATCAGATATGGGGAATCAGAGGCCGGGAATCAGAGGCAGGGAATCAAACACGGAAAATCAGAGGCGGGGAATCAGAGCTGGGGAATCAGAGGCGGGGAATCAGAGGCGGGGAAACAGAGGCGAGGAATCAGATATGGGGAATCAGAGGTGGCGAATCAAAGGCGGTGAATCAGAGATGGGGAATCAGAGGCCGGGAATCAGAGGCAGGGAATCAAACACGGAAAATCAGAGGCGGGGAATCAGAACTGGGGAATCAGATGCGGGGAATCAGTGGCGGGGAAACAGAGGCGAGGAATCAGATATGGGGAATCAGAGGTGGCGAATCAAAGGCGGTGAATCAGAGATGGGGAATCAGAGGCGGGGAATCAGAGGCAGGGAATCAAAGACGGGGAATCAGAGGTGGGGAATCAGAGCTGGGGAATCAGAGGCGGGGAATCAGAGGCGGGGAAACAGAGCCGGGGAATCAGATATGGGGAATCAGAGGTGGCGAATCAAAGGCGGTGAATCAGAGATGGGGAATCAGAGGCCGGGAATCAGAGGCAGGGAATCAAACACGGAAAATCAGAGGCGGGGAATCAGAGCTGGGGAATCAGAGGCGGGGAATCAGAGGCGGGGAAACAGAGGCGAGGAATCAGATATGGGGAATCAGAGGTGGCGAATCAAAGGCGGTGAATCAGAGATGGGGAATCAGAGGCGGGGAATCAGAGGCGGGGAAACAGAGGTGGGGAATCAGATATGGGGAATCAGAGGTGGCGAATCAAAGGCGGTGAATCAGAGATGGGGAATCAGAGGCGGGGAATCAGAGGCAGGGAATCAAACACGTGGAATCAGAGGCGGGGAATCAGAGCTGGGGAATCAGAGGCGGGGAATCAGAGTTGGGGAATCAGAGGCGGGGAATCAGAGCTGGGGAATCAGAGGTGGGCATCAGAGTCGGGGAATCAGAGGCAGGGAATCAGATGTGCGGAATCAGAGATGGGGAATCAGAGGTGGGGAATCAGAGGCTGTGAATCAGAGATGGGGAATCAGAGGCGGGGAATCAGAGGCAAGAAATCAGACACGGGGTTTCAGAGGCTGGGAATCAGAGCTGGGGAATCAGAGGTGGGCATCAGAGTCGGGGAATCAGAGGCAGGGAATCAGATGTGCGGAATCAGAGATGGGGAATCAGAGGTGGGGAATCAGAGGCTGTGAATCAGAGATGGGGAATCAGAGGCGGGGAATCAGAGGCAAGAAATCAGACACGGGGTTTCAGAGGCTGGGAATCAGACGGGGGAATCAAAGGCGGGGAATCAGAGCTGGGGAATCCCAGGCAGGGAATCAAACACGGAAAATCGGAGGCGGGGAATCAGAGCTGGGGAATCAGAGGCGGGGAATCAGAGGCGGGGAAACAGAGGTGAGGAATCAGATATGGGGTATCAGAGGTGGCGAATCAAAGGCGGTGAATCAGAGATGGGGAATCAGAGGCGGGGAATCAGAGGCAGGGAATCAAACACGGGGAATCAGAGGCGGGGAATCAGAGCTGGGGAATCAGAGGCGGGGAATCAGAGTTGGGGAATCAGAGGCGGGGAATCAGAGCTGGGGAATCAGAGGTGGGGATCAGAGTCGGGGAATCAGAGGCAGGGAATCAGATGTGCGGAATCAGAGATGGGGAATCAGAGGTGGGGAATCAGAGGCTGTGAATCAGAGATGGGGAATCAGAGGCGGGGAATCAGAGGCAAGAAATCAGACACGGGGTTTCAGAGGCTGGGAATCAGACGGGGGAATCAAAGGCGGGGAATCAGAGCTGGGGAATCAGAGGCAGGGAATCAGAGTTGGGGATTCAGAGGCGGGGAATCAGATATGGGGAATCAGAGGTGGGGAATCAGAGGTGGTGAATCAGAGATGGGGAATCACAGGCGGGGAATCAGAGGCAGGGAATAGAACGCGGGGAATCAGAGGCAGGGAATCAGAGTTGGGGCATCAGAGGTTGGGAATTAGATATGGGGAAACAGAGGCGGGGAATCAGAGGCGGGGAAACAGAGGCGGGAAATCAGATATGGGGAATCAGAGGTGGGGAATCAGAGACAGGGAATCAGATGAGCGGAATCAGAGATGGGGAATCAGAGGCAGGGAATCAGAATCAGAAGCGGGGAATCAGAGGCCGGGAAACAGAGGCGGGGAATCAGATATGGGGAATCAGAGGTGGGGAATCAGAGGCAGGGAATTAGATTTGCGGAATCAGAGATGGGGAATCAGAAGCAGGGAATCAGAGGCCGGGAATCAGAGGCCGGAATCAGATGCCGGGAATAAGAGGCCGGGAATCAGAGGTGGGGAATCAGAGTCCGGGAATCAGAGATGGGGAATCAGAGGCGGGGAATGAGATATGGGGAATCAGAGGCGGGGAATCAGAGGCGGGGAAACAGAGGCGAGGAATCAGATATGGGGAATCAGAGGTGGCGAATCAAAGGCGATGAATCAGAGATAGGGAATCAGAGGTTGGGAATCAGAGGCAGGGAATCAGATGTGCGGAATCAGAGATGGGGAATCAGAGGCAGGGAATCAGAATCAGAAGCGGGGAATCAGAGGCCGGGAAACAGAGGCAGGGAATCAGATATGGGGAATCAGAGGTGGGGAATCAGAGGCAGGGAATTAGATTTGCGGTATCAGAGATGGGGAATCAGAAGCAGGGAATCAGAGGCCGGGAATCAGAGGCCGGAATCAGATGCCGGGAATAAGAGGCCGGGAATCAGAGGTGGGGAATCAGAGTCCGGGAATCAGAGATGGGGATTCAGAGGCGGGGAATGAGATATGGGGAATCAGAGGCGGGGAATCAGAGGCGGGGAAACTGAGGCGGGGAATCAGATATGGGGAATCAGAGGTGGCGAATCAAAGGCGGTGAATCAGAGATGGGGAATCAGAGGCCGGGAATCAGAGGCAGGGAATCAAACACGGAAAATCAGAGGCGGAGAATCAGAGCTGGGGAATCAGAGGCGGGGAATCAGAGGCGGGGAAACAGAGGCGAGGAATCAGATATGGGGAATCAGAGGTGGGGAATCAGAGGCAGGTAATCAGATGTGCGGAATCAGAGATGGGGAATCAGAGGCAGGGAATCAGAATCAGAAGCGGGGAGTCATAGGCCGGGAATCAGAGGCCTGGAATCAGATGCTGGGAATAAGAGGCCGGGAATCAGAGGTGGGGAATCAGAGTCCGGGAATCAGTGATGGGGATTCAGAGGCGGGGAATGAGATATGGAGAATCAGAGGCGGGGAATCAGAGGCGGGGAAACAGAGGTGGGGAATCAGATATGGGGAATCAGAGGTGGCGAATCAAAGGCGGTGAATCAGAGATGGGGAATCAGAGGCGGGGAATCAGAGGCAGGGAATCAAACACGGGGAATCAGAGGCGTGGTATCAGAGCTGGGGAATCAGAGGCTGGGAATTAAAGTTGGGGAATCAGAGGCAGGGAATCAGATATGGGGAAACAGGGGCGGGGAATCAGAGGCGGGGAAACAGAGGCGGGGAATCAGATATGGGGAATCAGAGGCGGGGAATTAGAGTTGGGGAATCAGAGGCGGGGAATCAGAGGCGGGGAAACAGAGGCGGGGAATCAAACACGGGGAATCAGAGGTGGGGAATCAGAGGTTGGGAATCAGAGGCAGGGAATCAGAGGCGGGGAATCAGAGGCGGGGAATCAGAGGCAGGGAATCAGATTTGCGGAATCGGAGATGGGGAATCAGAGGCAGGGAATCAGAGGCGTGGAATCAGAGGCCGGGAATCAGATATGGGGAAACAGAGGCAGGGAATCAGAGGCGGGGAAACAGAGGCTGGGAATCAGATATGGGGAATCAGAGGTGGGGAATCAGAGGTTGGGAATCAGAGGCAGGGAATCAGAGGCTTGGAATCAGATGCAGGGAATCAGATGCGGGGAATCAGAGGCGGGGAATCAGAGCTGGGGAATCAGAGGTTGGGAATCAGAGTTGGGGAATCAGAGGCGGGGACTTAGATATTGGGAAACAGAGGCGGGGAATCAGAGGCGGGGAAACAGAGGCGGGGAATCAGATATGGGGAATCAGAGATGGGGAATCAGAGGCAGGGAATCAGATGTGCGGAATCAGAGATGGGGAATCAAAGGCAGGGAATCAGAATCAGAAGCAGGGAATCAGAGGCCGGGAATCAGAGGCCGGAATCAGATGCCGGGAATAAGAGGCCGGGAATCAGAGGTGGGGAATCAGAGTCCGGTAATCAGAGATGGGGATTCAGAGGCGGGGAATGAGATATGGGGAATCAGAGGCGTGGAATCAGAGGCGGGGAAACAGAGGCGGGGAATCAGATATGGGGAATCAGAGGTGGCGAATCAAAGGCGGTGAATCAGAGATGGGGAATCAGAGGCAGGGAATCAGATGTGCGGAATCAGAGATGGGGAATCAGAGGTGGGGAATCAGAGGCTGTGAATCAGAGCAGGGGAATCAGAGGCGGGGAATCAGAGTTGGGGAATCAGAGGCGAGGAATCAGAGCTGGGGAATCAGAGGTGGGGAATCAGAGTCGGGGAATCAGAGGCAGGGAATTGGATGTGCGGAATCAGAGATGGGGAATCAGAGGTGGGGAATCAGAGGCGGTGAATCTGAGATGGGGAATCAGAGGCGGGGAATCAGAGGCAGGTTATCAGACACGGGGATTCAGATGCTGGGAATCAGACGGGGGGAATCAAAGGCGGGGAATGAAGCTGGGGAATCAGAGGCAGCGAATCAGAGTTGGGGATTCAGAGGCGGGGAATCAGATATGGGGAAACAGAGGCGGGGAATCAGAGGCGGGCAAACAGAGGCGGGGAATTAGATATGGGGAATCAGTGGTGGGGAATCAGAGGTGGTGAATCAGAGATGGGGAATCACAGGCGGGGAATCAGAGGCAGGGAATAGAACGCGGGGATTCAGAGGCAGGGAATCAGAGCTGGGGAATCAGAGGCGGGGAATCATAGTTGGGAATCAGAGGCAGGGAATCAGATATGGGGAAACAGAGGCGGGGAATCAGGGGCGGGGAAACAGAGGCGGGGAATCAGATATGGGGAATCGGATGCGGGGAATCAGAGTCGGGGAATCAGAGCTGGGGAATCAGAGGCGGGGAATCAGAGTTGGGGCATCAGAGGTGGGGAATTAGATATGGGGAAACAGAGGCGGGGAATCAGAGGTGGGGATCAGAGTCGGGGAATCAGAGGCAGGGAATCAGATGTGCGGAATCAGAGATGGGGAATCAGAGGTGGGGAATCAGAGGCTGTGAATCAGAGATGGGGAATCAGAGGCGGGGAATCAGAGGCAAGAAATCAGACACGGGGTTTCAGAGGCTGGGAATCAGACGGGGGAATCAAAGGCGGGGAATCAGAGCTGGGGAATCAGAGGCAGGGAATCAGAGTTGGGGATTCAGAGGCGGGGAATCAGATATGGGGAATCAGAGGTGGGGAATCAGAGGTGGTGAATCAGAGATGGGGAATCACAGGCGGGGAATCAGAGGCAGGGAATAGAACGCGGGGAATCAGAGGCAGGGAATCAGAGTTGGGGCATCAGAGGTTGGGAATTAGATATGGGGAAACAGAGGCGGGGAATCAGAGGTGGGGAAACAGAGGCGGGAAATCAGAGATGGGGAATCAGAGGCAGGGAATCAGAATCAGAAGCGGGGAATCAGAGGCCGGGAAACAGAGGCAGGGAATCAGATATGGGGAATCAGAGGTGGGGAATCAGAGGCAGGGAATTAGATTTGCGGAATCAGAGATGGGGAATCAGAAGCAGGGAATCAGAGGCCGGGAATCAGAGGCCGGAATCAGATGCCGGGAATAAGAGGCCGGGAATCAGAGGTGGGGAATCAGAGTCCGGGAATCAGAGATGGGGATTCAGAGGCGGGGAATGAGATATGGGGAATCAGAGGCGGGGAATCAGAGGCGGGGAAACTGAGGCGGGGAATCAGATATGGGGAATCAGAGGTGGCGAATCAAAGGCGGTGAATCAGAGATGGGGAATCAGAGGCCGGGAATCAGAGGCAGGGAATCAAACACGGAAAATCAGAGGCGGGGAATCAGAGCTGGGGAATTAGAGGCGGGGAATCAGAGGCAGGGAAACAGAGGCGAGGAATCAGATATGGGGAATCAGAGGTGGGGAATCAGAGGCAGGTAATCAGATGTGCGGAATCAGAGATGGGGAATCAGAGGCAGGGAATCAGAATCAGAAGCGGGGAGTCATAGGCCGGGAATCAGAGGCCTGGAATCTGATGCTGGGAATAAGAGGCCGGGAATCAGAGGTGGGGAATCAGAGTCCGGGAATCAGTGATGGGGATTCAGAGGCGGCGAATGAGATATGGAGAATCAGAGGCGGGGAATCAGAGGCGGGGAAACAGAGGTGGCGAATCAAAGGCGGTGAATCAGAGATGGGGAATCAGAGGCGGGGAATCAGAGGCAGGGAATCAAACACGGGGAATCAGAGGCGTGGTATCAGAGCTGGGGAATCAGAGGCTGGGAATCAAAGTTGGGGAATCAGAGGCAGGGAATCAGATATGGGGAAACAGGGGCGGGGAATCAGATATGGGGAAACAGGGGCGGGGAATCAGATATGGGGAATCAGAGGCGGGGAATTAGAGTTGGGGAATCAGAGGCGGGGAATCAGAGGCGGGGAAACAGAGGAGGGGAATCAAACACGGGGAATCAGAGGTGGGGAATCAGAGGTTGGGAATCAGAGGCAGGGAATCAGAGGCGGGGAATCAGAGGCGGGGAATCAGAGGCAGGGAATCAGATGTGCGGAATCGGAGATGGGGAATCAGAGGCAGGGAATCAGAGGCGGGGAATCAGAGGCCGGGAATCAGAGGCCGGGAATCAGATATGGGGAAACAGAGGCAGGGAATCAGAGGCGGGGAAACAGAGGCTGGGAATCAGATATGGGGAATCAGAGGTGGGGAATCAGAGGTTGGGAATCAGAGGCAGGGAATCAGAGGCTTGGAATCAGATGCAGGGAATCAGATGCGGGGAATCAGAGGCGGGGAATCAGAGCTGGGGAATCAGAGGTTGGGAATCAGAGTTGGGCAATCAGAGGCGGGGACTTAGATATTGGGAAACAGAGGCGGGGAATCAGAGGCGGGGAAACAGAGGCGGGGAATCAGATATGGGGAATCAGAGATGGGGAATCAGAGGCAGGGAATCAGATGTGCGGAATCAGAGATGGGGAATCAAAGGCAGGGGATCAGAATCAGAAGCAGGGAATCAGAGGCCGGGAATCAGAGGCCGGAATCAGATGCCGGGAATAAGAGGCCGGGAATCAGAGGTGGGGAATCAGAGTCCGGTAATCAGAGATGGGGATTCAGAGGCGGGGAATGAGATATGGGGAATCAGAGGCGGGGAATCAGAGGCGGGGAAACAGAGGCGGGGAATCAGATATGGGGAATCAGAGGTGGCGAATCAAAGGCGGTGAATCAGAGATGGGGAATCAGAGGCAGGGAATCAGATGTGCGGAATCAGAGATGGGGAATCAGAGGTGGGGAATCAGAGGCTGTGAATCAGAGATGGGGAATCAGAGGCGGGGAATCAGAGGCAAGAAATCAGACACGGGGTTTCAGAGGCTGGGAATCAGACGGGGGAATCAAAGGCGGGGAATCAGAGCTGGGGAATCAGAGGCAGGGAATCAGAGTTGGGGATTCAGAGGCGGGGAATCAGATATGGGGAAACAGAGGCGGGGAATCAGAGTCGGGCAAACAGAGGCGGGGAATTAGATATGGGGTATCAGAGGTGGGGAATCAGAGGTGGTGAATCAGAGATGGGGAATCACAGGCGGGGAATCAGAGGCAGGGAATAGAACGCGGGGAATCAGAGGCAGGGAATCAGAGTTGGGGCATCAGAGGTTGGGAATTAGATATGGGGAAACAGAGGCAGGGAATCAGAGGCGGGGAAACAGAGGCAGGAAATCAGATATGGGGAATCAGAGGTGGGGAATCAGAGGCAGGGAATCAGATGTGCGGAATCAGAGATGGGGAATCAGAGGCAGGGAATCAGAATCAGAAGCGGGGAATCAGAGGCCGGGAAACAGAGGCGGGGAATCAGATATGGGGAATCAGAGGTGGGGAATCAGAGGCAGGGAATTAGATTTGCGGAATCAGAGATGGGGAATCAGAAGCAAGGAATCAGAGGCCGGGAATCAGAGGCCGGAATCAGATGCCGGGAATAAGAGGCCGGGAATCAGAGGTGGGGAATCAGAGTCCGGGAATCAGAGATGGGGAATCAGAGGCGGGGAATGAGATATGGGGAATCAGAGGTGGGGAATCAGAGGCAGGGAAACAGAGGCGAGGAATCAGATATGGGGAATCAGAGGTGGCGAATCAAAGGCGATGAATCAGAGATGGGGAATCAGAGGCGTGGAATCAGAGGCAGGGAATCAAACACGGGGAATCAGAGGCGGGGAATCAGAGCTGGGGAATCAGAGGCGGGGAATCAGAGTTGGGGAATCAGAGGCGGGGAATCAGAGCTGGGGAATCAGAGGTGGGGATGAGAGTCGGGCAATCAGAGGCAGGGAATCAGATGTGCGGAATCAGAGATGGGGAATCAGAGGTGGGGAATCAGAGGCTGTGAATCAGAGATGGGGAATCAGAGGCGGGGAATCAGAGGCAAGAAATCAGACACGGGGTTTCAGAGGCTGTGAATCAGACGGGGGAATCAAAGGCGGGGAATCAGAGCTGGGGAATCAGAGGCAGGGAATCAGAGTTGGGGATTCAGAGGCGGGGAATCAGATATGGGGAAACAGAGGCGGGGAATCAGAGGCGGGCAAACAGAGGCGGGGAATTAGATATGGGGAATCAGAGGTGGGGAATCAGAGGTGGTGAATCAGAGATGGGGAATCACAGGCGGGGAATCAGAGGCAGGGAATAGAACGCGGGGAATCAGAGGCAGGGAATCAGAGGCGGGGAATCAGAGGCGGGGAATCAGAGGCCGGGAATCAGATATGGGGAAACAGAGGCAGGGAATCAGAGGCGGGGAAACAGAAGCTGGGAATCAGATATGGGGCATCAGAGGTTGGGAATTAGATATGGGGAAACAGAGGCGGGGAATCAGAGGCGGGGAAACAGAGGCGGGAAATCAGATATGGGGAATCAGAGGTGGGGAATCAGAGGCAGGGAATCAGATGTGCGGAATCAGAGATGGGGAATCAGAGGCAGGGAATCAGAATCAGAAGCGGGGAATCAGAGGCCGGGAATCAGATGCTGGGAATAAGAGGCCGGGAATCAGAGGTGGGGAATCAGATATGTGGAATCAGAGGTGGCGAATCAAAGGCGGTGAATCAGAGATGGGGAATCAGAGGTGGGGAATCAGAGGCAGGGAATCAAACACGGGAAATCAGAGGCGGGGAATCAGAGCTGGGGAATCAGATGCGGGGAATCAGTGTTGGGGAATCAGAGGCAGGGAATCAGATATGGGGAAACAGGGGCAGGGAATCAGAGGCGGGGAAACAGAGGCGGGGAATCAGATATGGGGAATCAGAGGTGTGGAATCAGATGTTGGGAATCAGAGGCAGGGAATCAGAGGCGGGGAATCAAACACGGGGAATCAGAGCTGGGGAATCAGAGGCGGGGAATTAGAGTTGGGGTATCAGAGGAGGGGAATCAGAGGCGGGGAAACAGAGGCGGGGAATCAGATGTGCCGAATCGGGGATGGGGAATCAGAGGCAGGGAATCAGAGGCGGGGAATCAGAGGCGGGGAATCAGAGGCGGGGAATCAGAGGCCGGGAATCAGATATGGGGATACAGAGGTGGGGAATCAGAGGCGGGGAAACGGAGGCGGGGATTCAGATATGGGGAATCAGAGGTGGGGAATCAGAGGTTGGGAATCAGAGGCAGGGAATCAGAGGCTTGGAATCAGATGCAGGGAATCAGATGCGGGGAATCAGAGGCGGGGAATCAGAGCTGGGGAATCAGAGGTGGGGAATCAGAGTTGGGGAATCAGAGGCGGGGACTTAGATATTGGGAAACAGAGGCGGGGAATCAGAGGCGGGGAATCAGAGGCAGGGAATCAGATGTGCGGAATCAGTGATGGGGAATCAGAGGCAGGGAATCAGAATCAGAAGCAGGGAATCAGAGGCCGGGAATCAGAGGCCGGAATCAGATGCCGGGAATAAGAGGCCGGGAGTCAGAGGTGGGGAATCAGAGTCCGGGAATCAGAGATGGGGATTCAGAGGCGGGGAATGAGATATGGGGAATCAGAGGCGGGGAATCAGAGGCGGGGAAACAGAGGCGGGGAATCAGATATGGGGAATCAGAGGTGGCGAATCAAAGGCGGTGAATCAGAGATGGGGAATCAGAGGCGGGGAATCAGAGCTGGGGAATCAGAGGCGGGGAATCAGAGTTGGGGAATCAGAGGCGGGGAATCAGACGCAGGGAATCAATATGGGAAATCAGAGGTGGGGAATCAGAGGTTGGGAATAAGAGGAAGGGAATCAGAGGCGAGGAATCAGAGCTGGGGAATCAGAGGCGGGGAATCAGAATTGGGGAATCAGAGATGGGGAATCAGAGATGGGGAATCAGAGGCGGGGAATCAGACGCGGGGAATCAGAGGTGGTGAATCAGAGATGTGGAATCAGAGGCGGGGAATCAGAGACAGGGAATCAGACGCGGGGAATCAGAGGCGGGGAATCATAGCTGGCGAATCAGAGGCGGGGAATGAGATATGGGGAATCAGAGGCGGGGAATCAGAGGCGGGGAAACAGTGGCGAGGAATCAGATATGGGGAATCAGAGGTGGCGAATCAAAGACGGTGAATCAGAGATGGGGAATCAGAGGCGGGGAATCAGAGGCAGGGGATCAAACACGGGGAATCAGAGGTGGGGAATCAGAGCTGGGGAATCAGAGGCGGGGAATCAGAGTTGGGGAATCAGAGGCGAGGAATCTGAGCTGGGGAATCAGAGGTGGGGAATCAGAGTCGGGGAATCAGAGGCAGGGAATCGGATGTGCGGAATCAGAGATGGGGAATCAGAGGTGGGGAATCAGAGGCGGTGAATCTGAGATGGGGAATCAGAGGCGGGGAATCAGAGGCAGGTTATCAGACACGGGGATTCAGAGGCTGGGAATCAGACGGGGGGAATCAAAGGCGGGGAATGAAGCTGGGGAATCAGAGGCAGCGAATCAGAGTTGGGGATTCAGAGGCGGGGAATCAGATATGGGGAAACAGAGGCGGGGAATCAGAGGCGGGCAAACAGAGGCGGGGAATTAGATATGGGGAATCAGTGGTGGGGAATCAGAGGTGGTGAATCAGAGATGGGGAATCACAGGCGGGGAATCAGAGGCAGGGAATAGAGCGCGGGGATTCAGAGGCAGGGAATCAGAGCTGGGGAATCAGAGGCGGGGAATCATAGTTGGGAATCAGAGGCGGGGAATCAGATATGGGGAAACAGAGGCGGGGAATCAGGGGCGGGGAAACAGAGGCGGGGAATCAGATATGGGGAATCGGATGCGGGGAATCAGAGTCGGGGAATCAGAGCTGGGGAATCAGAGGCGGGGAATCAGAGTTGGGGCATCAGAGGTGGGGAATTAGATATGGGGAAACAGAGGCGGGGAATCAGAAGCGTGGAAACAGAGGCAGGGAATCAGATATGGGGAATCAGAGGTGGGGAATCAGAGGCAGGTAATCAGATGTGCGGAATCAGAGATGGGGAATCAGAGGCAGGGAATCAGAATCAGAAGCGGGGAGTCAGAGGCCGGGAATCAGAGGCCTGGAATCAGATGCTGGGAATAAGAGGCCGGGAATCAGAGGTGGGGAATCCGAGTCCGGGAATCAGTGATGGGGATTCAGTGGCGGGAAATGAGATATGGAGAATCAGAGGCGGGGAATCAGAGGCGGGGAAACAGAGGTGGGGAATCAGATATTGGGAATCAGAGGTGGCGAATCAAACGCGGTGAATCAGAGATGGGGAATCAGAGGCGGGGAATCAGAGGCAGGGAATCAAACACGGGGAATCAGAGGCGTGGTATCAGAGCTTGGGAATCAGAGGCTGGGAATCAAAGTTGGGGAATCAGAGGCAGGGAATCAGACATGGGGAAACAGGGGCGGGGAATCAGAGGCGGGGAAACAGAGGCGGGGAATCAGATATGGGGAATCAGAGGCGGGGAATTAGAGTTGGGGAATCAGAGGCGGGGAATCAGAGGCGGGGAAACAGAGGCGGGGAATCAAACACGGGGAATCAGAGGTGGGGAATCAAAGGTTGGGAATCAGAGGCAGGGAATCAGAGGCGGGGAATCAGAGGCGGGGAATCAGAGGCAGGGAATCAGATGTGCGGAATCAGAGATGGGGAATCAGAGGCAGGGAATCAGAGGCGGGGAATCAGAGGCGGGGAATCAGAGGCCGGGAATCAGATATGGGGAAACAGAGGCAGGGAATCAGAGGCGGGGAAACAGAGGCTGGGAATCAGATATGGGGAATCAGAGGTGGGGAATCAGAGGTTGGGAATCAGAGGCAGGGAATCAGAGGCTTGGAATCAGATGCAGGGAATCAGATGCGGGGAATCAGAGGCGGGGAATCAGAGCTGGGGAATCAGAGGTGGGGAATCAGAGTTGGGGAATCAGAGGCGGGGACTTAGATATTGGGAAACAGAGGCGGGGAATCAGAGGCGGGGAAACAGAGGCGGGGAATCAGATATGGGGAATCAGAGATGGGGAATCAGAGGCAGGGAATCAGATGTGCGGAATCAGAGTTGGGGAATCAAAGGCAGGTAATCAGAATCAGAAGCAGGGAATCAGAGGCCGGGAATCAGAGGCCGGAATCAGATGCCGGAAATAAGAGGCCGGGAATCAGAGGTGGGGAATCAGAGTCCGGGAATCAGAGATGGGGATTCAGAGGCGGGGAATGAGATATGGGGAATCAGAGGCGGGGAATCAGAGGCGGGGAAACAGAGGCGTGGAATCAGATATGGGGAATCAGAGGTGGCGAATCAAAGGCGGTGAATCAGAGATGGGGAATCAGAGGCAGGGAATCAGATGTGCGGAATCAGAGATGGGGAATCAGAGGTGGGGAATCAGAGGCTGTGAATCAGAGATGGGGAATCAGAGGCGGGGAATCAGAGGCAAAAAATCAGACACGGGGTTTCAGAGGCTGGGAATCAGACGGGGGAATCAAAGGCGGGGAATCAGAGCTGGGGAATCAGAGGCAGGGAATCAGAGTTGGGGATTCAGAGGCGGGGAATCAGATATGGGGAATCAGAGGCAGGGAATCAGAGTTGGGGATTCAGAGGCGGGGAATCAGATATGGGGAAACAGAGGCGGGGAATCAGAGGCGGTCAAACAGAGGCGGGGAATTAGATATGGGGAATCAGAGGTGGGGAATCAGAGGTGGTGAATCAGAGATGGGGAATCACAGGCGGGGAATCAGAGGCAGGGAATAGAACGCGGGGAATCAGAGGCAGGGAATCAGAGTTGGGGCATCAGAGCTTGGGAATTAGATATGGGGAAACAGAGGCGGGGAATCAGAGGCGGGGAAACAGAGGCGGGAAATCAGATATGGGGAATCAGAGGTGGGGAATCAGAGGCAGGGAATCAGATGTGCGGAATCAGAGATGGGGAATCAGAGGCAGGGAATCAGAATCAGAAGCGGGGAATCAGAGGCCGGGAATCAGATGCTGGGAATAAGAGGCCAGGAATCAGAGGTGGGGAATCAGAGGCGGGGAATGAGATATGGAGAATCAGAGGCGGGGAATCAGAGGCGGGGAAACAGAGGTGGGGAATCAGATATGTGGAATCAGAGGTGGCGAATCAAAGGCGGTGAATCAGAGATGGGGAATCAGAGGCGGGGAATCAGAGGCAGGGAATCAAACACGGGAAATCAGAGGCGGGGAATCAGAGCTGGGGAATCAGATGCGGGGAATCAGTGTTGGGGAATCAGAGGCAGGGAATCAGATATGGGGAAACAGGGGCAGGGAATCAGAGGCGGGGAAACAGAGGCGGGGAATCAGATATGGGGAATCAGAGGTGTGGAATCAGAGGTTGGGAATCGGAGGCAGGGAATCAGAGGCGGGGAATCAAACACGGGGAATCAGAGCTGTGGAATCAGAGGCGGGGAATTAGAGTTGGGGAATCAGAGGAGGGGAATCAGAGGCGGGGAATCAGATATGGGGAATCAGAGGTGGGGAATCAGAGGTTGGGAATCAGAGGCAGGGAATCAGAGGCGGGGAATCAGAGGCGGGGAATCAGAGGCAGGGAATCAGATGTGCGGAATCGGGGATGGGGAATCAGAGGCAGGGAATCAGAGGCGGGGAATCAGAGGCGGGGAATCAGAGGCCGGGTATCAGATATGGGGAAACAGAGGTGGGGAATCAGAGGCGGGGAAACGGAGGCGGGGATTCAGATATGGGGAATCAGAGGTGGGGAATCAGAGGTTGGGAATCAGAGGCAGGGAATCAGAGGCTTGGAATCAGATGCAGGGAATCAGATGTGGGGAATCAGAGGCGGGGAATCAGAGCTGGGGAATCAGAGGTGGGGAATCAGAGTTGGGGAATCAGAGGCGGGGACTTAGATATTGGGAAACAGAGGCGGGGAATCAGAGGCGGGGAATCAGAGGCAGTGAATCAGATGTGCGGAATCAGTGATGGGGAATCAGAGGCGTGGAATCAGAATCAGAAGCAGGGAATCAGAGGCCGGGAATCAGAGGCCGGAATCAGATGCAGGGAATAAGAGGCCGGGAATCAGAGGTGGGGAATCAGAGGCGGGGAATCAGAGGCGGGGAAACAGAGGCGGGGAATCAGATATGGGGAATCAGAGGTGGCGAATCAAAGGCGGTGAATCAGAGATGGGGAATCAGAGGCGGGGAATCAGAGCTGGGGAATCAGAGGCGGGGAATCAGAGTTGGGGAATCAGAGGCGGGGAATCAGACGCAGGGAATCAATATGGGAAATCAGAGGTGGGGAATCAGAGGTTGGGAATCAGAGGAAGGGAATCAGAGGCGAGGAATCAGAGCTGGGGAATCAGAGGCGGGGAATCAGAATTGGGGAATCAGAGATGGGGAATAAGAGATGGGGAATCAGAGGCGTGGAATCAGACGCGGGGAATCAGAGGTGGTGAATCAGAGATGTGGAATCAGAGGCGGGGAATCAGAGGCAGGGAATCAGACGCGGGGAATCAGAGGCGGGGTATCATAGCTGGCGAATCAGAGGCGGGGAATGAGATATGGGGAATCAGAGGCGGGGAATCAGAGGCGGGGAAACAGTGGCGAGGAATCAGATATGGGGAATCAGAGGTGGCGAATCAAAGACGGTGAATCAGAGATGGGGAATCAGAGGCGGGGAATCAGAGGCAGGGGATCAAACACGGGGAATCAGAGGTGGGGAATCAGAGCTGGGGAATCAGAGGCGGGGAATCAGAGTTGGGGAATCAGAGGCGAGGAATCAGAGCTGGGGAATCAGAGGTGGGGAATCAGAGTCGGGGAATCAGAGGCAGGGAATCGGATGTGCGGAATCAGAGATGGGGAATCAGAGGTGGGGAATCAGAGGCGGTGAATCTGAGATGGGGAATCAGAATCAGAAGCGGGGAGTCAGAGGCCGGGAATCAGAGGCCTGGAATCAGATGCTGGGAATAAGAGGCCGGGAATCAGAGGTGGGGAATCAGAGTCCGGGAATCAGTGATGGGGATTCAGTGGCGGGGAATGAGATATGGAGAATCAGAGGCGGGGAATCAGAGGCGGGGAAACAGAGGTGGGGAATCAGATATTGGGAATCAGAGGTGGCGAATCAAAGGCGGTGAATCAGAGATGGGGAATCAGAGGCGGGGAATCAGAGGCAGGGAATCAAACACGGGGAATCAGAGGCGTGGTATCAGAGCTGGGGAATTAGAGGCTGGGAATCAAAGTTGGGGAATCAGAGGCAGGGAATCAGATATGGGGAAACAGGGGCGGGGAATCAGAGGCGGGGAAACAGAGGCGGGGAATCAGATATGGGGAATCAGAGGCGGGGAATTAGAGTTGGGGAATCAGAGGCGGGGAATCAGAGGCGGGGAAACAGAGGCGGGGAATCAAACACGGGGAATCAGAGGTGGGGAATCAAAGGTTGGGAATCAGAGGCAGGGAATCAGAGGCGGGGAATCAGAGGCGGGGAATCAGAGGCAGGGAATCAGATGTGCGGAATCAGAGATGGGGAATCAGAGGCAGGGAATCAGAGGCGGGGAATCAGAGGCGGGGAATCAGAGGCCGGGAATCAGATATGGGGAATCAGAGGTGGGGAATCAGAGGTTGGGAATCAGAGGCAGGGAATCAGAGGCTTGGAGTCAGATGCAGGGAATCAGATGCGGGGAATCAGAGGCGGGGAATCAGAGCTGGGGAATCAGAGGTGGGGAATCAGAGTTGGGGAATCAGAGGCGGGGACTTAGATATTGGGAAACAGAGGCGGGGAATCAGAGGCGGGGAAACTGAGGCGGGGAATCAGATATGGGGAATCAGAGATGGGGAATCAGAGGCAGGGAATCAGATGTGCGGAATCAGAGATGGGGAATCAAAGGCAGGTAATCAGAATCAGAAGCAGGGAATCAGAGGCCGGGAATCAGAGGCCGGAATCAGATGCCGGGAATAAGAGGCCGGGAATCAGAGGTGGGGAATCAGAGTCCGGGAATCAGAGATGGGGATTCAGAGGCGGGGAATGAGATATGGGGAATCAGAGGCGGGGAATCAGAGGCGGGGAAACAGAGGCGGGGAATCAGATATGGGGAATCAGAGGTGGCGAATCAAAGGCGGTGAATCAGAGATGGGGAATCAGAGGCCGGGAATCAGAGGCAGGGAATCAAACACGGAATATCAGAGGCGGGGAATCAGAGCTGGGGAATCAGAGGCGGGGAATCAGAGGCGGGGAAACAGAGGCGAGGAATCAGATATGGGGAATCAGAGGTGGCGAATCAAAGGCGGTGAATCAGAGATGGGGAATCAGAGGCGGGGAATCAGAGGCAGGGAAACAAACACGGGGAATCAGAGGCGGGGAATCAGAGCTGGGGAATCAGAGGCGGGGAATCAGAGTTGGGGAATCAGAGGCGGGGAATCAGAGCTTGGGAATCAGAGGTGGGGAATCAGAGGCAGGTTATCAGACACGGGGATTCAGAGGCTGGGAATCAGACGGGGGGAATCAAAGGCGGGGAATGAAGCTGGGGAATCAGAGGCAGCGAATCAGAGTTGGGGATTCAGAGGCGGGGAATCAGATATGGGGAAACAGAGGTGGGGAATCAGAGGCGGGCAAACAGAGGCGGGGAATTAGATATGGGGAATCAGTGGTGGGGTATCAGAGGTGGTGAATCAGAGATGGGAAATCAGAGGCGGGGAATCATAGTTGGGAATCAGAGGCGGGGAATCAGATATGGGGAAACAGAGGCGGGGAATCAGACGCGGGGAAACAGAGGCTGGGAATCAGATATGGGGAATCAGAGGTGGGGAATCAGAGGCGGGGAATCAGAGCTGGGGAATCAGAGGTGGGGAATCAAAGTTGGGGAATCAGAGGCGGGGACTTAGATATGGGGAAACAGAGGCGGGGAATCAGAGACGGGGAAACAGAGGCGGTGATTCAGATATGGGGAATCAGAGGTGGGGAATCAGAGGCAGGGAATTAGATGTGCGGAATCAGAAATGGGGAATCAGAGGCAGGGAATCAGAATCAGAAGCAGGGAATCAGAGGCCGGGAATCACAGGCCGGAATCAGATGCCGGGAATAAGAGGTCGGGAATCAGAGGTGGGGAATCAGAGTCCGGGAATCAGAGATTGGGAATCAGAGGCGGGGAATGAGATATGGGGAATCAGAGGCGGGGAATCAGAGGCGGGGAAACAGTGGCGAGGAATCAGATATGGGGAATCAGAGGTGGCGAATCAAAGGCGGTGAATCAGAGATGGGGAATCAGAGCTGGGGAATCAGAGGCAGGGGATCAAACACGGGGAATTCAGAGGCGGGGAATCAGAGCTGGGGAATCAGAGGCGGGGAATCAGAGTTGGGGAATCAGAGGCGGGGAATCAGAGCTCGGGAATCAGAGGTGGGGAATCAGAGTCGGTGAATCAGAGGCAGGGAATCGGATGTGCGGAATCAGGGATGGGTAATCAGAGGTGGGGAATCAGAGGCGGTGAATCTGAGATGGGGAATCAGAGGCGGGGAATCAGAGGCAGGTTATCAGACACGGGGATTCAGAGGCTGGGAATCAGACGGGGGGAATCAAAGGCGGGGAATGAAGCTGGGGAATCAGAGGCAGGGAATCAGAGTTGGGAATTCAGAGGCGGGGAATCAGATATGGGGAAACAGAGGCGGGGAATCAGAGGCGGGCAAACAGAGGTGGGGAATTAGATATGGGGAATCAGTGGTGGGGAATCAGAGGTGGTGAATCAGAGATGGGGAATCACAGGCGGGGAATCAGAGGCAGGGAATAGAAAGCGGGGAATCAGAGGCAGGGAATCAGAGCTGGGGAATAAGAGGCTGGGAATCAAAGTTGGGGAATCAGAGGCAGGGAATCAGATATGGGGAAACAGGGGCGGGGAATCAGAGGCGGGGAAACAGAGGCTGGGAATCAGATATGGGGAATCAGAGGTGGGGAATCAGAGGCGGGGAATCAGAGCTGGGGAATCAGAGGTGGGGAATCAAAGTTGGGGAATCAGAGGTGGTGAATCAGAGATGGGGAATCACAGGCGGGGAATCAGAGGCAGGGAATAGAAAGCGGGGAATCAGAGGCAGGGAATCAGAGCTGGGGAATAAGAGGCTGGGAATCAAAGTTGGGGAATCAGAGGCAGGGAATCAGATATGGGGAAACAGGGGCGGGGAATCAGAGGCGGGGAAACAGAGGCGGGGAATCAGATATGGGGAATCAGAGGCGGGGAATTAGAGTTGGGGAATCAGAGGCGGGGAATCAGAGGCGGGGAAACAGAGGCGGGGAATCAAACACGGGGAATCAGAGGTGGGGAATCAAAGGTTGGGAATCAGAGGCAGGGAATCAGAGGCGGGGAATCAGAGGCGGGGAATCAGAGGCAGGGAATCAGATGTGCGGAATCAGAGATGGGGAATCAGAGGCAGGGAATCAGAGGCGGGGAATCAGAGGCGGGGAATCAGAGGCCGGGAATCAGATATGGGGAATCAGAGGTGGGGAATCAGAGGTTGGGAATCAGAGGCAGGGAATCAGAGGCTTGGAGTCAGATGCAGGGAATCAGATGCGGGGAATCAGAGGCGGGGAATCAGAGCTGGGGAATCAGAGGTGGGGAATCAGAGTTGGGGAATCAGAGGCGGGGACTTAGATATTGGGAAACAGAGGCGGGGAATCAGAGGCGGGGAAACTGAGGCGGGGAATCAGATATGGGGAATCAGAGATGGGGAATCAGAGGCAGGGAATCAGATGTGCGGAATCAGAGATGGGGAATCAAAGGCAGGTAATCAGAATCAGAAGCAGGGAATCAGAGGCCGGGAATCAGAGGCCGGAATCAGATGCCGGGAATAAGAGGCCGGGAATCAGAGGTGGGGAATCAGAGTCCGGGAATCAGAGATGGGGATTCAGAGGCGGGGAATGAGATATGGGGAATCAGAGGCGGGGAATCAGAGGCGGGGAAACAGAGGCGGGGAATCAGATATGGGGAATCAGAGGTTGCGAATCAAAGGCGGTGAATCAGAGATGGGGAATCAGAGGCCGGGAATCAGAGGCAGGGAATCAAACACGGAATATCAGAGGCGGGGAATCAGAGCTGGGGAATCAGAGGCGGGGAATCAGAGGCGGGGAAACAGAGGCGAGGAATCAGATATGGGGAATCAGAGGTGGCGAATCAAAGGCGGTGAATCAGAGATGGGGAATCAGAGGCGGGGAATCAGAGGCAGGGAAACAAACACGGGGAATCAGAGGCGGGGAATCAGAGCTGGGGAATCAGAGGCGGGGAATCAGAGTTGGGGAATCAGAGGCGGGGAATCAGAGCTTGGGAATCAGAGGTGGGGAATCAGAGGCAGGTTATCAGACACGGGGATTCAGAGGCTGGGAATCAGACGGGGGGAATCAAAGGCGGGGAATGAAGCTGGGGAATCAGAGGCAGCGAATCAGAGTTGGGGATTCAGAGGCGGGGAATCAGATATGGGGAAACAGAGGTGGGGAATCAGAGGCGGGCAAACAGAGGCGGGGAATTAGATATGGGGAATCAGTGGTGGGGTATCAGAGGTGGTGAATCAGAGATGGGAAATCAGAGGCGGGGAATCATAGTTGGGAATCAGAGGCGGGGAATCAGATATGGGGAAACAGAGGCGGGGAATCAGACGCGGGGAAACAGAGGCTGGGAATCAGATATGGGGAATCAGAGGTGGGGAATCAGAGGCGGGGAATCAGAGCTGGGGAATCAGAGGTGGGGAATCAAAGTTGGGGAATCAGAGGCGGGGACTTAGATATGGGGAAACAGAGGCGGGGAATCAGAGACGGGGAAACAGAGGCGGTGATTCAGATATGGGGAATCAGAGGTGGGGAATCAGAGGCAGGGAATTAGATGTGCGGAATCAGAAATGGGGAATCAGAGGCAGGGAATCAGAATCAGAAGCAGGGAATCAGAGGCCGGGAATCACAGGCCGGAATCAGATGCCGGGAATAAGAGGTCGGGAATCAGAGGTGGGGAATCAGAGTCCGGGAATCAGAGATTGGGAATCAGAGGCGGGGAATGAGATATGGGGAATCAGAGGCGGGGAATCAGAGGCGGGGAAACAGTGGCGAGGAATCAGATATGGGGAATCAGAGGTGGCGAATCAAAGGCGGTGAATCAGAGATGGGGAATCAGAGCTGGGGAATCAGAAGCAGGGGATCAAACACGGGGAATCAGAGGCGGGGAATCACAGCTGGGGAATCAGAGGTGGGGAATCAGAGTTGGGGAATCAGAGGCGGGGAATCAGAGCTGGGGAATCAGAGGTGGGGAATCAGAGTCGGGGAATCAGAGGCAGGGAATCGGATGTGCGGAATCAGAGATAGGGAATCAGAGGTGGGGAATCAGAGGCGGTGAATCTGAGATGGGGAATCAGAGGCGGGGAATCAGAGGCAGGTTTTCAGACACGGGGATTCAGAGGCTGGGAATCAGACGGGGGGATTCAAAGGCGGGGAATGAAGCTGGGGAATCAGAGGCAGGGAATCAGAGTTGGGGATTCAGAGGCGGGGAATAAGATATGGGGAAACAGAGGCGGGGAATCAGAGGCGGGCAAACAGAGGCGGGGAATTAGATATGGGGAATCAGTGGTGGGGAATCAGAGGTGGTGAATCAGAGATGGGGAATCACAGGCGGGGAATCAGAGGCAGGGAATAGAACGCGGGGAATCAGAGGCAGGGAATCAGAGCTGGGGAATAAGAGGCGGGGAATCATAGTTGGGAATCAGAGGCGGGGAATCAGATATGTGGAAACAGAGGCGGGGAACCAGGGGCGGGGAAACAGAGGCGGGGAATCAGATATGGGGAATCGGATGTGGGGAATCAGAGGCGGGGAATCAGAGCTGTGGAATCAGAGGCGGGGAATCAGAGTTGGGGCATCAGAGGTGGGGAATTAGATATGGGGAAACAGAGGGAATCAGAGGCGTGGAAACAGAGGCGGGGAATCAGATATGGGGAATCAGAGGTGGGGAATCAGAGGCAGGTAATCAGATGTGCGGAATCAGAGATGGGGAATCAGAGGCAGGGAATCAGAATCAGAAGCGGGGAGTCAGAGGACGGGAATCAGAGGCCTGGAATCAGATGCTGGGAATAAGAGGCCGGGTATCAGAGGTGGGGAATCAGAGTCCGGGAATCACAGATGGGGAGTCAGAGGCGGGGAATGAGATATGGAGAATCAGAGGCGGGGAATCAGAGGCGGGGAAACAGAGGTGGGGAATCAGATATGGGGAATCAGAGGTGGCGAATCAAAGGCGGTGAATCAGAGATGGGGAATCAGAGGCGGGGAATCAGATGCAGGGAATCAAACACGGGGAATCAGAGGCGGGGTATCAGAGCTGGGGAATCAGAGGCTGGGAATCAAAGTTGGGGAATCAGAGTCAGGGAATCAGATATGGGGAAACAGGGGCGGGGAATCAAACACGGGGAATCAGAGGTGGGGAATCAGAGGTTGGGAATCAGATGCAGGGAATCAGAGGCGGGGAATCAGAGGCGGGGAATCAGAGGCAGGGAATCAGATGTGCGGAATCGGAGATGGGGAATCAGAGGCAGGGAATCAGAGGCGGGGAATCAGAGGCGGGAAATCAGAGGCCGGGAATCAGATATGGGGAAACAGAGGCGGGGAAACAGAGGCTGGGGATCAGATATGGGGAATCAGAGGTGGGGAATCAGAGGTTGGGAATCAGAGGCAGGGAATCAGAGGCTTGGAATCAGATGCAGGGAATCAGATGCGGGGAATCAGAGGCGGGGAATCAGAGCTGGGGAATCAGATGCTGGGAATCAAAGTTGGGGAATCAGAGGCAGGGAATCAGATATGGGGAAACAGGGGTGGGGAATCAGAGGCGGGGAAACAGAGGCGGGGAATCAGATATGGGGAATCAGAGGCGGGGAATTAGAGTTGGGGAATCAGAGGCGGGGAATCAGAGGCGGGGAAACAGAGGCGGGGAATCAAACACGGGGAATCAGAGGTGGGGAATCAGAGGTTGGGAATCAGAGGCAGGGAATCAGAGGCGGGGAATCAGAGGCGGGGAATCAGAGGCAGGGAATCAGATGTGCGGAATCGGAGATGGGGAATCAGAGGCAGGGAATCAGAGGCGGGGAATCAGAGGCGGGGAACCAGAGGCCGGGAGTCAGATATGGGGAAACAGAGGCGGGGAATCAGAGGCGGGGAAACAGAGGCTGGGAATCAGATATGGGGAATCAGAGGTGGGGAATCAGAGGTTGGGATTCAGAGGCAGGGAATCAGAGGCTTGGAATCAGATGCAGGGAATCAGATGCGGGGAATCAGAGGCGGGGAATCAGAGCTGGGGAATCAGATGCTGGGAATCAAAGTTGGGGAATCAGAGGCAGGGAATCAGATATGGGGAAACAGGGGTGGGGAATCAGAGGCGGGGAAACAGAGGCGGGGAATCAGATATGGGGCATCAGAGGCGGGGAATTAGAGTTGGGGAATCAGAGGCGGGGAATCAGAGGCGGGGAAACAGAGGCGGGGAATCAAACACGGGGAATCAGAGGTGGGGAATCAGAGGTTGGGAATCAGAGGCAGGGAATCAGAGGCGGGGAATCAGAGGCGGGGAATCAGAGGCAGGGAATCAGATGTGCGGAATCGGAGATGGGGAATCAGAGGCGGGGAATCAGAGGCAGGGAATCAGATGTGCGGAATCGGAGATGGGGAATCAGAGGCAGGGAATCAGAGGCGGGGAATCAGAGGCGGGGAACCAGAGGCCGGGAATCAGATATGGGGAAACAGAGGCGGGGAATCAGAGGCGGGGAAACAGAGGCTGGGAATCATATATGGGGAATCAGAGGTGGGGAATCAGAGGTTGGGAATCAGAGCAGGGAATAAGAGGCTTGGAATCAGATGCAGGGAATCAGATGCGGGGAATCAGAGGCGGGGAATCAGAGCTGGGGAATCAGAGGTGGGGAATTAGAGTTGGGGAATCAGAGGCGGGGACTTAGATATTGGGAAACAGAGGCGGGGAATCAGAGGCGGGGAAACAGAAGCGGGGAATCAGATATGGGGAATCAGAGATGGGGAATCAGAGGCAGGGAATCAGATGTGCGGAATCAGAGATGGGGAATCAAAGGCAGGGAATCAGAATCAGTAGCAGGGAATCAGAGGTGGGGAATCAGAGTCCGGGAATCAGAGATGGGGATTCAGAGGCGGGGAATGAGATATGGGGAATCAGAGGCAGGGAATCAGAGGCGGGGAAACAGAGGCGGGGAATCAGATATGGGGAATCAGAGGTGGCGAATCAAAGGCGGTGAATCAGAGATGGGGAATCAGAGGCCGGGAATCAGAGGCAGGGAGTCAAACACGGGGAATCAGAGGCGGGGAATCATAGCTGGCGAATCAGAGGCGGGGAATCAGAGGTGGGGAATCAGAGGCGGGGAATCAGATATTGGGAATCAGAGGTGGGGAATCAGAGGTGGGGAAACAGAGGCGGGGAATCAGATATGGGGTATCAGAGGTGGGGAATCAGAGGTTGTGAATCAGAGATGGGGAATCAGAGGCGGGGAATCAGAGGCCGGTAATCAGACGCGGGGAATCAGAGGCGGGGAATCAGAGCTGGGAAATTAGAGGCAGGGAATCAGAGTTGGGGAATCAGAGGCGAGGAATCAGATATGGGGAAACAGAGGCGGGGAATCAGATGCGGGCAAATAGAGGCGGGGTTCAGATATGGGGAAACAGAGGCGGGGAATCAGAGGCGGGGAAACAGAGGTGGGGAATCAGATATGGGGAATCAGAGGTGGGGAATCAGAGGTTGGGAATCAGAGGCTGGGAATCAGAGGCTGGGAATCAGATGCATGGAATCAGATGCGGGGAATCAGAGGCGGGGAATCAGAGCTGGGGAATCAGAGGTGGGGAATCAAAGTTGGGGAATCAGAGGCGGGGACTTAGATATGGGGAAACAGAGGCGGGGAATCAGAGGCGGGGAAACAGAGGCGGGGAATCAGATATGGGGAATCAGAGGTGGGAATCAGAGGCAGGGAATTAGATTTGCGGAATCAGAGATGGGGAATCAGAAGCAGGGAATCAGAGGCCGGGAATAAGAGGCCGGGAATCAGAGGTGGGGAATCAGAGTCCGGGAATCAGAGATGGGGAATCAGAGGCGGGGAATGAGATATGGGGAATCAGAGGCGGGGAATCAGAGGCGGGGAAACAGAGGCGAGGAATCAGATATGGGGAATCAGAGGTGGCGATTCAAAGGCGGTGAATCAGAGATGGGGAATCAGAGGCGGGGAATCAGAGGCAGGGAATCAAACACGGGGAATCAGAGGCGGGGAATCAGAGCTGGGGAATCAGAGGCGGGGAATCAGAGTTGGGGAATCAGAGGCGGGGAATCAGAGCTGCGGAATCAGAGGTGGGGATCAGAGTCGGGGAATCAGAGGCAGGGAATCAGATGTGCGGAATCAGAGATGGGGAATCAGAGGTGGGGAATCAAAGGCGGGGAATCAGAGCTGGGGAATCAGAGGCAGGGAATCAGAGTTGAGGATTCAGAGGCGGGGAATCACATATGGGGAAACAGAGGCGGGGAATCAGAGTCGGGCAAACAGAGGCAGGGAATTAGATATGGGGAATCAGAGGTGGGGAATCAGAGGTGGTGAATCAGAGATGGGGAATCACAGGCGGGGAATCAGAGGCAGGGAATAGAACGCGGGGAATCAGAGGCAGGGAATCAGAGTTGGGGCATCAGAGGTTGGGAATTAGATATGGGGAAACAGAGGCGGGGAATCAGAGGCGGGGAAACAGAGGCGGGAATTCAGATATGGGGAATCAGAGGTGGGGAATCAGAGGCAGGGAATCAGATGTGCGGAATCAGAGATGGGGAATCAGAGGCAGGGAATCAGAATCAGAAGCGGGGAATCAGAGGCCGGGAAACAGAGGTGGGGAATCAGATATGGGGAATCAGAGGTGGGGAATCAGAGGCAGGGAATTAGATTTGCGGAATCAGAGATGGGGAATCAGAAGCAGGGAATCAGAGGCAGGGAATCAAACACGGGGAATCAGAGGCGGGGAATCAGAGCTGGGGAATCAGAGGCTGGGAATCAAAGTTGGGGAATCAGAGGCAGGGAATCAGATATGGGGAAACAGGGGCGGGGAATCAGAGGTGGGGAATCAGAGGCGGGGAATCAGAGCTGGGGAATCAGAGGTGGGGAATCAAAGTTGGGGAATCAGAGGCGGGGACTTTGATATGGGGAAACAGAGGCGGGGAATCAGAGACGGGGAAACAGAGGCGGGGATTCAGATATGGGGAATCAGAGGTGGGGAATCAGAGGCAGGGAATTAGATGTGCGGAATCAGAAATGGGGAATCAGAGGCAGGGAATCAGAATCAGAAGCAGGGAATCAGAGGCCGGGAATCAGAGGCCGGAATCAGATGCCGGGAATAAGAGGTCGGGAATCAGAGGTGGGGAATCAGAGTCCGGGAATCAGAGATGGGGAATCAGAGACGGGGAATGAGATATGGGGAATCAGAGGCGGGGAATCAGAGGCGGGGAAACAGTGGCGAGGAATCAGATATGGGGAATCAGAGGTGGCGAATCAAAGGCGGTGAATCAGAGATGGGGAATCAGAGCTGGGGAATCAGAGTCAGGGGATCAAACACGGGGAATCAGAGGCGGGGAATCACAGCTGGGGAATCAGAGGTGGGGAATCAGAGTTGGGGAATCAGAGGCGGGGAATCAGAGCTGGGGAATCAGAGGTGGGGAATCAGAGTCGGGGAATCAGAGGCAGGGAATCGGATGTGCGGAATCAGAGATGGGGAATCAGAGGTGGGGAATCAGAGGCGGTGAATCTGAGATGGGGAATCAGAGGCGGGGAATCAGAGGCAGGTTTTCAGACACGGGGATTCAGAGGCTGGGAATCAGACGGGGGGAATCAAAGGCGGGGAATGAAGCTGGGGAATCAGAGGCAGGGAATCAGAGTTGGGGATTCAGAGGCGGGGAATCAGATATGGGGAAACAGAGGCGGGGAATCAGAGGCGGGCAAACAGAGGCGGGGAATTAGATATGGGGAATCAGTGGTGGGGAATCAGAGGTGGTGAATCAGAGATGGGGAATCACAGGCGGGGAATCAGAGGCAGGGAATAGAACGCGGGGAATCAGAGGCAGGGAATCAGAGCTGGGGAATAAGAGGCGGGGAATCATAGTTGGGAATCAGAGGCGGGGAATCAGATATGGGGAAACAGAGGCGGGGAATCAGGGGCGGGGAAACAGAGGCGGGGAATCAGATATGGGGAATCGGATGTGGGGAATCAGAGGCGGGGAATCAGAGCTGTGGAATCAGAGGCGGGGAATCAGAGTTGGGGCATCAGAGGTGGGGAATTAGATATGGGGAAACAGAGGCGGGGAATCAGAGGCGTGGAAACAGAGGCGGGGAATCAGATATGGGGAATCAGAGGTGGGGAATCAGAGGCAGGTAATCAGATGTGCGGAATCAGAGATGGGGAATCAGAGGCAGGGAATCAGAATCAGAAGCGGGGAGTCAGAGGACGGGAATCAGAGGCCTGGAATCAGATGCTGGGAATAAGAGGCCGGGAATCAGAGGTGGGGAATCAGAGTCCGGGAATCAGAGATGGGGAGTCAGAGGCGGGGAATGAGATATGGAGAATCAGAGGCGGGGAATCAGAGGCGGGGAAACAGAGGTGGGGAATCAGATATGGGGAATCAGAGGTGGCGAATCAAAGGCGGTGAATCAGAGATGGGGAATCAGAGGCGGGGAATCAGAGGCAGGGAATCAAACACGGGGAATCAGAGGCGGGGAATCAGAGCTGGGGAATCAGAGGCTGGGAATCAAAGTTGGGGAATCAGAGGCAGGGAATCAGATATGGGGAAACAGGGGCGGGGAATCAGAGGCGGGGAAACAGAGGCAGGGAATCAGATATGGGGAATCAGAGGCGAGGAATTAGAGTTGGGGAATCAGAGGCGGGGAATAGAAAGCGGGGTATCAGAGGCAGGGAATCAGAGCTGGGGAATAAGAGGCTGGGAATCAAAGTTGGGGAATCAGAGGCAGGGAATCAGATATGGGGAAACAGGGGCGGGGAATCAGAGGCGGGGAAACAGAGGCTGGGAATCAGATATGGCGAATCAGAGGTGGGGAATCAGAGGCGGGGAATCAGAGCTGGGGAATCAGAGGTGGGGAATCAAAGTTGGGGAATCAGAGGCGGGGACTTAGATATGGGGAAACAGAGGCGGGGAATCAGAGACGGGGAAACAGAGGCGGGGATTCAGATATGGGGAATCAGAGGTGGGGAATCAGAGGCAGGGAATTAGATGTGCGGAATCAGAAATGGGGAATCAGAGGCAGGGAATCAGAATCAGAAGCAGGGAATCAGAGGCCGGGAATCAGTGGCCGGAATCAGATGCCGGGAATAAGAGGTCGGGAATCAGAGGTGGGGAATCAGAGTCCGGGAATCAGAGATGGGGAATCAGAGGCGGGGAATGAGATATGGGGAATCAGAGGCGGGGAATCAGAGGCGGGGAAACAGTGGCGAGGAATCAGATATGGGGAATCAGAGGTGGCGAATCAAAGGCGGTGAATCAGAGATGGGGAATCAGAGCTGGGGAATCAGAAGCAGGGGATCAAACACGGGGAATCAGAGGCGGGGAATCACAGCTGGGGAATCAGAGGTGGGGAATCAGAGTTGGGGAATCAGAGGCGGGGAATCAGAGCTGGGGAATCAGAGGTGGGGAATCAGAGTCGGGGAATCAGAGGCAGGGAATCGGATGTGCGGAATCAGAGATAGGGAATCAGAGGTGGGGAATCAGAGGCGGTGAATCTGAGATGGGGAATCAGAGGCGGGGAATCAGAGGCAGGTTTTCAGACACGGGGATTCAGAGGCTGGGAATCAGACGGGGGGCTTCAAAGGCGGGGAATGAAGCTGGGGAATCAGAGGCAGGGAATCAGAGTTGGGGATTCAGAGGCGGGGAATAAGATATGGGGAAACAGAGGCGGGGAATCAGAGGCGGGCAAACAGAGGCGGGGAATTAGATATGGGGAATCAGTGGTGGGGAATCAGAGGTGGTGAATCAGAGATGGGGAATCACAGGCGGGGAATCAGAGGCAGGGAATAGAACGCGGGGAATCAGAGGCAGGGAATCAGAGCTGGGGAATAAGAGGCGGGGAATCATAGTTGGGAATCAGAGGCGGGGAATCAGATATGTGGAAACAGAGGCGGGGAATCAGGGGCGGGGAAACAGAGGCGGGGAATCAGATATGGGGAATCGGATGTGGGGAATCAGAGGCGGGGAATCAGAGCTGTGGAATCAGAGGCGGGGAATCAGAGTTGGGGCATCAGAGGTGGGGAATTAGATATGGGGAAACAGAGGGAATCAGAGGCGTGGAAACAGAGGCGGGGAATCAGATATGGGGAATCAGAGGTGGGGAATCAGAGGCAGGTAATCAGATGTGCGGAATCAGAGATGGGGAATCAGAGGCAGGGAATCAGAATCAGAAGCGGGGAGTCAGAGGACGGGAATCAGAGGCCTGGAATCAGATGCTGGGAATAAGAGGCCGGGTATCAGAGGTGGGGAATCAGAGTCCGGGAATCACAGATGGGGAGTCAGAGGCGGGGAATGAGATATGGAGAATCAGAGGCAGGGAATCAGAGGCGGGGAAACAGAGGTGGGGAATCAGATATGGGGAATCAGAGGTGGCGAATCAAAGGCGGTGAATCAGAGATGGGGAATCAGAGGCGGGGAATCAGATGCAGGGAATCAAACACGGGGAATCAGAGGCGGGGAATCAGAGCTGGGGAATCAGAGGCTGGGAATCAAAGTTGGGGAATCAGAGTCAGGGAATCAGATATGGGGAAACAGGGGCGGGGAATCAAACACGGGGAATCAGAGGTGGGGAATCAGAGGTTGGGAATCAGATGCAGGGAATCAGAGGCGGGGAATCAGAGGCGGGGAATCAGAGGCAGGGAATCAGATGTGCGGAATCGGAGATGGGGAATCAGAGGCAGGGAATCAGAGGCGGGGAATCAGAGGCGGGGAATCAGAGGCCGGGAATCAGATATGGGGAAACAGAGGCGGGGAAACAGAGGCTGGGGATCAGATATGGGGAATCAGAGGTGGGGAATCAGAGGTTGGGAATCAGAGGCAGGGAATCAGAGGCTTGGAATCAGATGCAGGGAATCAGATGCGGGGAATCAGAGGCGGGGAATCAGAGCTGGGGAATCAGATGCTGGGAATCAAAGTTGGGGAATCAGAGGCAGGGAATCAGATATGGGGAAACAGGGGTGGGGAATCAGAGGCGGGGAAACAGAGGCGGGGAATCAGATATGGGGAATCAGAGGCGGGGAATTAGAGTTGGGGAATCAGAGGCGGGGAATCAGAGGCGGGGAAACAGAGGCGGGGAATCAAACACGGGGAATCAGAGGTGGGGAATCAGAGGTTGGGAATCAGAGGCAGGGAATCAGAGGCGGGGAATCAGAGGCGGGGAATCAGAGGCAGGGAATCAGATGTGCGGAATCGGAGATGGGGAATCAGAGGCAGGGAATCAGAGGCGGGGAATCAGAGGCGGGGAACCAGAGGCCGGGAATCAGATATGGGGAAACAGAGGCGGGGAATCAGAGGCGGGGAAACAGAGGCTGGGAATCAGATATGGGGAATCAGAGGTGGGGAATCAGAGGTTGGGAATCAGAGGCAGGGAATCAGAGGCTTGGAATCAGATGCAGGGAATCAGATGCGGGGAATCAGAGGCGGGGAATCAGAGCTGGGGAATCAGATGCTGGGAATCAAAGTTGGGGAATCAGAGGCAGGGAATCAGATATGGGGAAACAGGGGTGGGGAATCAGAGGCGGGGAAACAGAGGCGGGGAATCAGATATGGGGCATCAGAGGCGGGGAATTAGATTTGGGGAATCAGAGGCGGGGAATCAGAGGCGGGGAAACAGAGGCGGGGAATCAAACACGGGGAATCAGAGGTGGGGAATCAGAGGTTGGGAATCAGAGGCAGGGAATCAGAGGCGGGGAATCAGAGGCGGGGAATCAGAGGCAGGGAATCAGATGTGCGGAATCGGAGATGGGGAATCAGAGGCAGGGAATCAGAGGCGGGGAATCAGAGGCGGGGAACCAGAGGCCGGGAATCAGATATGGGGAAACAGAGGCGGGGAATCAGAGGCGGGGAAACAGAGGCTGGGAATCAGATATGGGGAATCAGAGGTGGGGAATCAGAGGTTGGGAATCAGAGGCAGGGAATAAGAGGCTTGGAATCAGATGCAGGGAATCAGATGCGGGGAATCAGAGGCGGGGAATCAGAGCTGGGGAATCAGAGGTGGGGAATTAGAGTTGGGGAATCAGAGGCGGGGACTTAGATATTGGGAAACAGAGGCGGGGAATCAGAGGCGGGGAAACAGAAGCGGGGAATCAGATATGGGGAATCAGAGATGGGGAATCAGAGGCAGGGAATCAGATGTGCGGAATCAGAGATGGGGAATCAAAGGCAGGGAATCAGAATCAGTAGCAGGGAATCAGAGGTGGGGAATCAGAGTCCGGGAATCAGAGATGGGGATTCAGAGGCGGGGAATGAGATATGGGGAATCAGAGGCAGGGAATCAGAGGCGGGGAAACAGAGGCGGGGAATCAGATATGGGGAATCAGAGGTGGCGAATCAAAGGCGGTGAATCAGAGATGGGGAATCAGAGGCCGGGAATCAGAGGCAGGGAGTCAAACACGGGGAATCAGAGGCGGGGAATCATAGCTGGCGAATCAGAGGCGGGGAATCAGAGGTGGGGAATCAGAGGCGGGGAATCAGATATTGGGAATCAGAGGTGGGGAATCAGAGGCGGGGAAGCAGAGGCGGGGAATCAGATATGGGGTATCAGAGGTGGGGAATCAGAGGTTGTGAATCAGAGATGGGGAATCAGAGGCAGGGAATCAGAGGCCGGTAATCAGACGCGGGGAATCAGAGGCGGGGAATCAGAGCTGGGAAATTAGAGGCAGGGAATCAGAGTTGGGGATTCAGAGGCGAGGAATCAGATATGGGGAAACACAGGCGGGGAATCAGATGCGGGCAAATAGAGGCGGGGATCAGATATGGGGAAACAGAGGCGGGGAATCAGAGGCGGGGAAACAGAGGTGGGGAATCAGATATGGGGAATCAGAGGTGGGGAATCAGAGGTTGGGAATCAGAGGCTGGGAATCAGAGGCTGGGAATCAGATGCATGGAATCAGATGCGGGGAATCAGAGGCGGGGAATCAGAGCTGGGGAATCAGAGGTGGGGAATCAAAGTTGGGGAATCAGAGGCGGGGACTTAGATATGGGGAAACAGAGGCGGGGAATCAGAGGCGGGGAAACAGAGGCGGGGAATCAGATATGGGGAATCAGAGGTGGGAATCAGAGGCAGGGAATTAGATTTGCGGAATCAGAGATGGGGAATCAGAAGCAGGGAATCAGAGGCCGGGAATAAGAGGCCGGGAATCAGAGGTGGGGAATCAGAGTCCGGGAATCAGAGATGGGGAATCAGAGGCGGGGAATGAGATATGGGGAATCAGAGGCGGGGAGTCAGAGGCGGGGAAACAGAGGCGAGGAATCAGATATGGGGAATCAGAGGTGGCGATTCAAAGGCGGTGAATCAGAGATGGGGAATCAGAGGCGGGGAATCAGAGGCAGGGAATCAAACACGGGGAATCAGAGGCGGGGAATCAGAGCTGGGGAATCAGAGGCTGGGAATCAAAGTTGGGGAATCAGAGGCAGGGAATCAGATATGGGGAAACAGGGGCGGGGAATCAGAGGCGGGGAAACAGAGGCAGGGAATCAGATATGGGGAATCAGAGGCGAGGAATTAGAGTTGGGGAATCAGAGGCGGGGAATAGAAAGCGGGGTATCAGAGGCAGGGAATCAGAGCTGGGGAATAAGAGGCTGGGAATCAAAGTTGGGGAATCAGAGGCAGGGAATCAGATATGGGGAAACAGGGGCGGGGAATCAGAGGCGGGGAAACAGAGGCTGGGAATCAGATATGGCGAATCAGAGGTGGGGAATCAGAGGCGGGGAATCAGAGCTGGGGAATCAGAGGTGGGGAATCAAAGTTGGGGAATCAGAGGCGGGGACTTAGATATGGGGAAACAGAGGCGGGGAATCAGAGACGGGGAAACAGAGGCGGGGATTCAGATATGGGGAATCAGAGGTGGGGAATCAGAGGCAGGGAATTAGATGTGCGGAATCAGAAATGGGGAATCAGAGGCAGGGAATCAGAATCAGAAGCAGGGAATCGGAGGCCGGGAATCAGTGGCCGGAATCAGATGCCGGGAATAAGAGGTCGGGAATCAGAGGTGGGGAATCAGAGTCCGGGAATCAGAGATGGGGAATCAGAGGCGGGGAATGAGATATGGGGAATCAGAGGCGGGGAATCAGAGGCGGGGAAACAGTGGCGAGGAATCAGATATGGGGAATCAGAGGTGGCGAATCAAAGGCGGTGAATCAGAGATGGGGAATCAGAGCTGGGGAATCAGAAGCAGGGGATCAAACACGGGGAATCAGAGGCGGGGAATCACAGCTGGGGAATCAGAGGTGGGGAATCAGAGTTGGGGAATCAGAGGCGGGGAATCAGAGCTGGGGAATCAGAGGTGGGGAATCAGAGTCGGGGAATCAGAGGCAGGGAATCGGATGTGCGGAATCAGAGATAGGGAATCAGAGGTGGGGAATCAGAGGCGGTGAATCTGAGATGGGGAATCAGAGGCGGGGAATCAGAGGCAGGTTTTCAGACACGGGGATTCAGAGGCTGGGAATCAGACGGGGGGCTTCAAAGGCGGGGAATGAAGCTGGGGAATCAGAGGCAGGGAATCAGAGTTGGGGATTCAGAGGCGGGGAATAAGATATGGGGAAACAGAGGCGGGGAATCAGAGGCGGGCAAACAGAGGCGGGGAATTAGATATGGGGAATCAGTGGTGGGGAATCAGAGGTGGTGAATCAGAGATGGGGAATCACAGGCGGGGAATCAGAGGCAGGGAATAGAACGCGGGGAATCAGAGGCAGGGAATCAGAGCTGGGGAATAAGAGGCGGGGAATCATAGTTGGGAATCAGAGGCGGGGAATCAGATATGTGGAAACAGAGGCGGGGAATCAGGGGCGGGGAAACAGAGGCGGGGAATCAGATATGGGGAATCGGATGTGGGGAATCAGAGGCGGGGAATCAGAGCTGTGGAATCAGAGGCGGGGAATCAGAGTTGGGGCATCAGAGGTGGGGAATTAGATATGGGGAAACAGAGGGAATCAGAGGCGTGGAAACAGAGGCGGGGAATCAGATATGGGGAATCAGAGGTGGGGAATCAGAGGCAGGTAATCAGATGTGCGGAATCAGAGATGGGGAATCAGAGGCAGGGAATCAGAATCAGAAGCGGGGAGTCAGAGGACGGGAATCAGAGGCCTGGAATCAGATGCTGGGAATAAGAGGCCGGGTATCAGAGGTGGGGAATCAGAGTCCGGGAATCACAGATGGGGAGTCAGAGGCGGGGAATGAGATATGGAGAATCAGAGGCAGGGAATCAGAGGCGGGGAAACAGAGGTGGGGAATCAGATATGGGGAATCAGAGGTGGCGAATCAAAGGCGGTGAATCAGAGATGGGGAATCAGAGGCGGGGAATCAGATGCAGGGAATCAAACACGGGGAATCAGAGGCGGGGAATCAGAGCTGGGGAATCAGAGGCTGGGAATCAAAGTTGGGGAATCAGAGTCAGGGAATCAGATATGGGGAAACAGGGGCGGGGAATCAAACACGGGGAATCAGAGGTGGGGAATCAGAGGTTGGGAATCAGATGCAGGGAATCAGAGGCGGGGAATCAGAGGCGGGGAATCAGAGGCAGGGAATCAGATGTGCGGAATCGGAGATGGGGAATCAGAGGCAGGGAATCAGAGGCGGGGAATCAGAGGCGGGGAATCAGAGGCCGGGAATCAGATATGGGGAAACAGAGGCGGGGAAACAGAGGCTGGGGATCAGATATGGGGAATCAGAGGTGGGGAATCAGAGGTTGGGAATCAGAGGCAGGGAATCAGAGGCTTGGAATCAGATGCAGGGAATCAGATGCGGGGAATCAGAGGCGGGGAATCAGAGCTGGGGAATCAGATGCTGGGAATCAAAGTTGGGGAATCAGAGGCAGGGAATCAGATATGGGGAAACAGGGGTGGGGAATCAGAGGCGGGGAAACAGAGGCGGGGAATCAGATATGGGGAATCAGAGGCGGGGAATTAGAGTTGGGGAATCAGAGGCGGGGAATCAGAGGCGGGGAAACAGAGGCGGGGAATCAAACACGGGGAATCAGAGGTGGGGAATCAGAGGTTGGGAATCAGAGGCAGGGAATCAGAGGCGGGGAATCAGAGGCGGGGAATCAGAGGCAGGGAATCAGATGTGCGGAATCGGAGATGGGGAATCAGAGGCAGGGAATCAGAGGCGGGGAATCAGAGGCGGGGAACCAGAGGCCGGGAATCAGATATGGGGAAACAGAGGCGGGGAATCAGAGGCGGGGAAACAGAGGCTGGGAATCAGATATGGGGAATCAGAGGTGGGGAATCAGAGGTTGGGAATCAGAGGCAGGGAATCAGAGGCTTGGAATCAGATGCAGGGAATCAGATGCGGGGAATCAGAGGCGGGGAATCAGAGCTGGGGAATCAGATGCTGGGAATCAAAGTTGGGGAATCAGAGGCAGGGAATCAGATATGGGGAAACAGGGGTGGGGAATCAGAGGCGGGGAAACAGAGGCGGGGAATCAGATATGGGGCATCAGAGGCGGGGAATTAGATTTGGGGAATCAGAGGCGGGGAATCAGAGGCGGGGAAACAGAGGCGGGGAATCAAACACGGGGAATCAGAGGTGGGGAATCAGAGGTTGGGAATCAGAGGCAGGGAATCAGAGGCGGGGAATCAGAGGCGGGGAATCAGAGGCAGGGAATCAGATGTGCGGAATCGGAGATGGGGAATCAGAGGCAGGGAATCAGAGGCGGGGAATCAGAGGCGGGGAACCAGAGGCCGGGAATCAGATATGGGGAAACAGAGGCGGGGAATCAGAGGCGGGGAAACAGAGGCTGGGAATCAGATATGGGGAATCAGAGGTGGGGAATCAGAGGTTGGGAATCAGAGGCAGGGAATAAGAGGCTTGGAATCAGATGCAGGGAATCAGATGCGGGGAATCAGAGGCGGGGAATCAGAGCTGGGGAATCAGAGGTGGGGAATTAGAGTTGGGGAATCAGAGGCGGGGACTTAGATATTGGGAAACAGAGGCGGGGAATCAGAGGCGGGGAAACAGAAGCGGGGAATCAGATATGGGGAATCAGAGATGGGGAATCAGAGGCAGGGAATCAGATGTGCGGAATCAGAGATGGGGAATCAAAGGCAGGGAATCAGAATCAGTAGCAGGGAATCAGAGGTGGGGAATCAGAGTCCGGGAATCAGAGATGGGGATTCAGAGGCGGGGAATGAGATATGGGGAATCAGAGGCAGGGAATCAGAGGCGGGGAAACAGAGGCGGGGAATCAGATATGGGGAATCAGAGGTGGCGAATCAAAGGCGGTGAATCAGAGATGGGGAATCAGAGGCCGGGAATCAGAGGCAGGGAGTCAAACACGGGGAATCAGAGGCGGGGAATCATAGCTGGCGAATCAGAGGCGGGGAATCAGAGGTGGGGAATCAGAGGCGGGGAATCAGATATTGGGAATCAGAGGTGGGGAATCAGAGGCGGGGAAGCAGAGGCGGGGAATCAGATATGGGGTATCAGAGGTGGGGAATCAGAGGTTGTGAATCAGAGATGGGGAATCAGAGGCAGGGAATCAGAGGCCGGTAATCAGACGCGGGGAATCAGAGGCGGGGAATCAGAGCTGGGAAATTAGAGGCAGGGAATCAGAGTTGGGGATTCAGAGGCGAGGAATCAGATATGGGGAAACACAGGCGGGGAATCAGATGCGGGCAAATAGAGGCGGGGATCAGATATGGGGAAACAGAGGCGGGGAATCAGAGGCGGGGAAACAGAGGTGGGGAATCAGATATGGGGAATCAGAGGTGGGGAATCAGAGGTTGGGAATCAGAGGCTGGGAATCAGAGGCTGGGAATCAGATGCATGGAATCAGATGCGGGGAATCAGAGGCGGGGAATCAGAGCTGGGGAATCAGAGGTGGGGAATCAAAGTTGGGGAATCAGAGGCGGGGACTTAGATATGGGGAAACAGAGGCGGGGAATCAGAGGCGGGGAAACAGAGGCGGGGAATCAGATATGGGGAATCAGAGGTGGGAATCAGAGGCAGGGAATTAGATTTGCGGAATCAGAGATGGGGAATCAGAAGCAGGGAATCAGAGGCCGGGAATAAGAGGCCGGGAATCAGAGGTGGGGAATCAGAGTCCGGGAATCAGAGATGGGGAATCAGAGGCGGGGAATGAGATATGGGGAATCAGAGGCGGGGAGTCAGAGGCGGGGAAACAGAGGCGAGGAATCAGATATGGGGAATCAGAGGTGGCGATTCAAAGGCGGTGAATCAGAGATGGGGAATCAGAGGCGGGGAATCAGAGGCAGGGAATCAAACACGGGGAATCAGAGGCGGGGAATCAGAGCTGGGGAATCAGAGGCTGGGAATCAAAGTTGGGGAATCAGAGGCAGGGAATCAGATATGGGGAAACAGGGGCGGGGAATCAGAGGCGGGGAAACAGAGGCAGGGAATCAGATATGGGGAATCAGAGGCGAGGAATTAGAGTTGGGGAATCAGAGGCGGGGAATAGAAAGCGGGGTATCAGAGGCAGGGAATCAGAGCTGGGGAATAAGAGGCTGGGAATCAAAGTTGGGGAATCAGAGGCAGGGAATCAGATATGGGGAAACAGGGGCGGGGAATCAGAGGCGGGGAAACAGAGGCTGGGAATCAGATATGGCGAATCAGAGGTGGGGAATCAGAGGCGGGGAATCAGAGCTGGGGAATCAGAGGTGGGGAATCAAAGTTGGGGAATCAGAGGCGGGGACTTAGATATGGGGAAACAGAGGCGGGGAATCAGAGACGGGGAAACAGAGGCGGGGATTCAGATATGGGGAATCAGAGGTGGGGAATCAGAGGCAGGGAATTAGATGTGCGGAATCAGAAATGGGGAATCAGAGGCAGGGAATCAGAATCAGAAGCAGGGAATCAGAGGCCGGGAATCAGTGGCCGGAATCAGATGCCGGGAATAAGAGGTCGGGAATCAGAGGTGGGGAATCAGAGTCCGGGAATCAGAGATGGGGAATCAGAGGCGGGGAATGAGATATGGGGAATCAGAGGCGGGGAATCAGAGGCGGGGAAACAGTGGCGAGGAATCAGATATGGGGAATCAGAGGTGGCGAATCAAAGGCGGTGAATCAGAGATGGGGAATCAGAGCTGGGGAATCAGAAGCAGGGGATCAAACACGGGGAATCAGAGGCGGGGAATCACAGCTGGGGAATCAGAGGTGGGGAATCAGAGTTGGGGAATCAGAGGCGGGGAATCAGAGCTGGGGAATCAGAGGTGGGGAATCAGAGTCGGGGAATCAGAGGCAGGGAATCGGATGTGCGGAATCAGAGATAGGGAATCAGAGGTGGGGAATCAGAGGCGGTGAATCTGAGATGGGGAATCAGAGGCGGGGAATCAGAGGCAGGTTTTCAGACACGGGGATTCAGAGGCTGGGAATCAGACGGGGGGCTTCAAAGGCGGGGAATGAAGCTGGGGAATCAGAGGCAGGGAATCAGAGTTGGGGATTCAGAGGCGGGGAATAAGATATGGGGAAACAGAGGCGGGGAATCAGAGGCGGGCAAACAGAGGCGGGGAATTAGATATGGGGAATCAGTGGTGGGGAATCAGAGGTGGTGAATCAGAGATGGGGAATCACAGGCGGGGAATCAGAGGCAGGGAATAGAACGCGGGGAATCAGAGGCAGGGAATCAGAGCTGGGGAATAAGAGGCGGGGAATCATAGTTGGGAATCAGAGGCGGGGAATCAGATATGTGGAAACAGAGGCGGGGAATCAGGGGCGGGGAAACAGAGGCGGGGAATCAGATATGGGGAATCGGATGTGGGGAATCAGAGGCGGGGAATCAGAGCTGTGGAATCAGAGGCGGGGAATCAGAGTTGGGGCATCAGAGGTGGGGAATTAGATATGGGGAAACAGAGGGAATCAGAGGCGTGGAAACAGAGGCGGGGAATCAGATATGGGGAATCAGAGGTGGGGAATCAGAGGCAGGTAATCAGATGTGCGGAATCAGAGATGGGGAATCAGAGGCAGGGAATCAGAATCAGAAGCGGGGAGTCAGAGGACGGGAATCAGAGGCCTGGAATCAGATGCTGGGAATAAGAGGCCGGGTATCAGAGGTGGGGAATCAGAGTCCGGGAATCACAGATGGGGAGTCAGAGGCGGGGAATGAGATATGGAGAATCAGAGGCAGGGAATCAGAGGCGGGGAAACAGAGGTGGGGAATCAGATATGGGGAATCAGAGGTGGCGAATCAAAGGCGGTGAATCAGAGATGGGGAATCAGAGGCGGGGAATCAGATGCAGGGAATCAAACACGGGGAATCAGAGGCGGGGAATCAGAGCTGGGGAATCAGAGGCTGGGAATCAAAGTTGGGGAATCAGAGTCAGGGAATCAGATATGGGGAAACAGGGGCGGGGAATCAAACACGGGGAATCAGAGGTGGGGAATCAGAGGTTGGGAATCAGATGCAGGGAATCAGAGGCGGGGAATCAGAGGCGGGGAATCAGAGGCAGGGAATCAGATGTGCGGAATCGGAGATGGGGAATCAGAGGCAGGGAATCAGAGGCGGGGAATCAGAGGCGGGGAATCAGAGGCCGGGAATCAGATATGGGGAAACAGAGGCGGGGAAACAGAGGCTGGGGATCAGATATGGGGAATCAGAGGTGGGGAATCAGAGGTTGGGAATCAGAGGCAGGGAATCAGAGGCTTGAAATCAGATGCAGGGAATCAGATGCGGGGAATCAGAGGCGGGGAATCAGAGCTGGGGAATCAGATGCTGGGAATCAAAGTTGGGGAATCAGAGGCAGGGAATCAGATATGGGGAAACAGGGGTGGGGAATCAGAGGCGGGGAAACAGAGGCGGGGAATCAGATATGGGGAATCAGAGGCGGGGAATTAGAGTTGGGGAATCAGAGGCGGGGAATCAGAGGCGGGGAAACAGAGGCGGGGAATCAAACACGGGGAATCAGAGGTGGGGAATCAGAGGTTGGGAATCAGAGGCAGGGAATCAGAGGCGGGGAATCAGAGGCGGGGAATCAGAGGCAGGGAATCAGATGTGCGGAATCGGAGATGGGGAATCAGAGGCAGGGAATCAGAGGCGGGGAATCAGAGGCGGGGAACCAGAGGCCGGGAATCAGATATGGGGAAACAGAGGCGGGGAATCAGAGGCGGGGAAACAGAGGCTGGGAATCAGATATGGGGAATCAGAGGTGGGGAATCAGAGGTTGGGAATCAGAGGCAGGGAATCAGAGGCTTGGAATCAGATGCAGGGAATCAGATGCGGGGAATCAGAGGCGGGGAATCAGAGCTGGGGAATCAGATGCTGGGAATCAAAGTTGGGGAATCAGAGGCAGGGAATCAGATATGGGGAAACAGGGGTGGGGAATCAGAGGCGGGGAAACAGAGGCGGGGAATCAGATATGGGGCATCAGAGGCGGGGAATTAGATTTGGGGAATCAGAGGCGGGGAATCAGAGGCGGGGAAACAGAGGCGGGGAATCAAACACGGGGAATCAGAGGTGGGGAATCAGAGGTTGGGAATCAGAGGCAGGGAATCAGAGGCGGGGAATCAGAGGCGGGGAATCAGAGGCAGGGAATCAGATGTGCGGAATCGGAGATGGGGAATCAGAGGCAGGGAATCAGAGGCGGGGAATCAGAGGCGGGGAACCAGAGGCCGGGAATCAGATATGGGGAAACAGAGGCGGGGAATCAGAGGCGGGGAAACAGAGGCTGGGAATCAGATATGGGGAATCAGAGGTGGGGAATCAGAGGTTGGGAATCAGAGGCAGGGAATAAGAGGCTTGGAATCAGATGCAGGGAATCAGATGCGGGGAATCAGAGGCGGGGAATCAGAGCTGGGGAATCAGAGGTGGGGAATTAGAGTTGGGGAATCAGAGGCGGGGACTTAGATATTGGGAAACAGAGGCGGGGAATCAGAGGCGGGGAAACAGAAGCGGGGAATCAGATATGGGGAATCAGAGATGGGGAATCAGAGGCAGGGAATCAGATGTGCGGAATCAGAGATGGGGAATCAAAGGCAGGGAATCAGAATCAGTAGCAGGGAATCAGAGGTGGGGAATCAGAGTCCGGGAATCAGAGATGGGGATTCAGAGGCGGGGAATGAGATATGGGGAATCAGAGGCAGGGAATCAGAGGCGGGGAAACAGAGGCGGGGAATCAGATATGGGGAATCAGAGGTGGCGAATCAAAGGCGGTGAATCAGAGATGGGGAATCAGAGGCCGGGAATCAGAGGCAGGGAGTCAAACACGGGGAATCAGAGGCGGGGAATCATAGCTGGCGAATCAGAGGCGGGGAATCAGAGGTGGGGAATCAGAGGCGGGGAATCAGATATTGGGAATCAGAGGTGGGGAATCAGAGGTGGGGAAGCAGAGGCGGGGAATCAGATATGGGGTATCAGAGGTGGGGAATCAGAGGTTGTGAATCAGAGATGGGGAATCAGAGGCGGGGAATCAGAGGCCGGTAATCAGACGCGGGGAATCAGAGGCGGGGAATCAGAGCTGGGAAATTAGAGGCAGGGAATCAGAGTTGGGGATTCAGAGGCGAGGAATCAGATATGGGGAAACACAGGCGGGGAATCAGATGCGGGCAAATAGAGGCGGGGATCAGATATGGGGAAACAGAGGCGGGGAATCAGAGGCGGGGAAACAGAGGTGGGGAATCAGATATGGGGAATCAGAGGTGGGGAATCAGAGGTTGGGAATCAGAGGCTGGGAATCAGAGGCTGGGAATCAGATGCATGGAATCAGATGCGGGGAATCAGAGGCGGGGAATCAGAGCTGGGGAATCAGAGGTGGGGAATCAAAGTTGGGGAATCAGAGGCGGGGACTTAGATATGGGGAAACAGAGGCGGGGAATCAGAGGCGGGGAAACAGAGGCGGGGAATCAGATATGGGGAATCAGAGGTGGGAATCAGAGGCAGGGAATTAGATTTGCGGAATCAGAGATGGGGAATCAGAAGCAGGGAATCAGAGGCCGGGAATAAGAGGCCGGGAATCAGAGGTGGGGAATCAGAGTCCGGGAATCAGAGATGGGGAATCAGAGGCGGGGAATGAGATATGGGGAATCAGAGGCGGGGAATCAGAGGCGGGGAAACAGAGGCGAGGAATCAGATATGGGGAATCAGAGGTGGCGATTCAAAGGCGGTGAATCAGAGATGGGGAATCAGAGGCGGGGAATCAGAGGCAGGGAATCAAACACGGGGAATCAGAGGCGGGGAATCAGAGCTGGGGAATCAGAGGCGGGGAATCAGAGTTGGGGAATCAGAGGCGGGGAATCAGAGCTGCGGAATCAGAGGTGGGGATCAGAGTCGGGGAATCAGAGGCAGGGAATCAGATGTGCGGAATCAGAGATGGGGAATCAGATATGGGGAAACAGAGGCGGGGAATCAGAGTCGGGCAAACAGAGGCAGGGAATTAGATATGGGGAATCAGAGGTGGGGAATCAGAGGTGGTGAATCAGAGATGGGGAATCACAGGCGGGGAATCAGAGGCAGGGAATAGAACGCGGGGAATCAGAGGCAGGGAATCAGAGTTGGGGCATCAGAGGTTGGGAATTAGATATGGGGAAACAGAGGCGGGGAATCAGAGGCGGGGAAACAGAGGCGGGAAATCAGATATGGGGAATCAGAGGTGGGGAATCAGAGGCAGGGAATCAGATGTGCGGAATCAGAGATGGGGAATCAGAGGCAGGGAATCAGAATCAGAAGCGGGGAATCAGAGGCCGGGAAACAGAGGTGGGGAATCAGATATGGGGAATCAGAGGTGGGGAATCAGAGGCAGGGAATTAGATTTGCGGAATCAGAGATGGGGAATCAGAAGCAGGGAATCAGAGGCAGGGAATCAAACACGGGGAATCAGAGGCGGGGAATCAGAGCTGGGGAATCAGAGGCTGGGAATCAAAGTTGGGGAATCAGAGGCAGGGAATCAGATATGGGGAAACAGGGGCGGGGAATCAGAGGCGGGGAAACAGAGGCTGGGAATCAGATATGGGGAATCAGAGGTGGGGAATCAGAGGCGGGGAATCAGAGCTGGGGAATCAGAGGTGGGGAATCAAAGTTGGGGAATCAGAGGCGGGGACTTAGATATGGGGAAACAGAGGCGGGGAATCAGAGACGGGGAAACAGAGGCGGGGATTCAGATATGGGGAATCAGAGGTGGGGAATCAGAGGCAGGGAATTAGATGTGCGGAATCAGAAATGGGGAATCAGAGGCAGGGAATCAGAATCAGAAGCAGGGAATCAGAGGCCGGGAATCAGAGGCCGGAATCAGATGCCGGGAATAAGAGGTCGGGAATCAGAGGTGGGGAATCAGAGTCCGGGAATCAGAGATGGGGAATCAGAGACGGGGAATGAGATATGGGGAATCAGAGGCGGGGAATCAGAGGCGGGGAAACAGTGGCGAGGAATCAGATATGGGGAATCAGAGGTGGCGAATCAAAGGCGGTGAATCAGAGATGGGGAATCAGAGCTGGGGAATCAGAGGCAGGGGATCAAACACGGGGAATCAGAGGCGGGGAATCACAGCTGGGGAATCAGAGGTGGGGAATCAGAGTTGGGGAATCAGAGGCGGGGAATCAGAGCTGGGGAATCAGAGGTGGGGAATCAGAGTCGGGGAGTCAGAGGCAGGGAATCGGATGTGCGGAATCAGAGATGGGGAATCAGAGGTGGGGAATCAGAGGCGGTGAATCTGAGATGGGGAATCAGAGGCGGGGTATCAGAGGCAGGTTTTCAGACACGGGGATTCAGAGGCTGGGAATCAGACGGGGGGAATCAAAGGCGGGGAATGAAGCTGGGGAATCAGAGGCAGGGAATCAGAGTTGGGGATTCAGAGGCGGGGAATCAGATATGGGGAAACAGAGGCGGGGAATCAGAGGCGGGCAAACAGAGGCGGGGAATTAGATATGGGGAATCAGTGGTGGGGAATCAGAGGTGGTGAATCAGAGATGGTGAATCACAGGCGGGGAATCAGAGGCAGGGAATAGAACGCGGGGAATCAGAGGCAGGGAATCAGAGCTGGGGAATAAGAGGCGGGGAATCATAGTTGGGAATCAGAGGCGGGGAATCAGATATGGGGAAACAGAGGCGGGGAATCAGGGGCGGGGAAACAGAGGCGGGGAATCAGATATGGGGAATCGGATGTGGGGAATCAGAGGCGGGGAATCAGAGCTGTGGAATCAGAGGCGGGGAATCAGAGTTGGGGCATCAGAGGTGGGGAATTAGATATGGGGAAACAGAGGCGGGGAATCAGAGGCGTGGAAACAGAGGCGGGGAATCAGATATGGGGAATCAGAGGTGGGGAATCAGAGGCAGGTAATCAGATGTGCGGAATCAGAGATGGGGAATCAGAGGCAGGGAATCAGAATCAGAAGCGGGGAGTCAGAGGACGGGAATCAGAGGCCTGGAATCAGATGCTGGGAATAAGAGGCCGGGAATCAGAGGTGGGGAATCAGAGTCCGGGAATCAGAGATGGGGAGTCAGAGGCGGGGAATGAGATATGGAGAATCAGAGGCGGGGAATCAGAGGCGGGGAAACAGAGGTGGGGAATCAGATATGGGGAATCAGAGGTGGCGAATCAAAGGCGGTGAATCAGAGATGGGGAATCAGAGGCGGGGAATCAGAGGCAGGGAATCAAACACGGGGAATCAGAGGCGGGGAATCAGAGCTGGGGAATCAGAGGCTGGGAATCAAAGTTGGGGAATCAGAGGCAGGGAATCAGATATGGGGAAACAGGGGCGGGGAATCAGAGGCGGGGAAACAGAGGCAGGGAATCAGATATGGGGAATCAGAGGCGGGGAATTAGAGTTGGGGAATCAGAGGCGGGGAATCAGAGGCGGGGAAACAGAGGCGGGGAATCAAACACGGGGAATCAGAGGTGGGGAATCAGAGGTTGGGAATCAGATGCAGGGAATCAGAGGCGGGGAATCAGAGGCGGGGAATCAGAGGCAGGGAATCAGATGTGCGGAATCGGAGATGGGGAATCAGAGGCAGGGAATCAGAGGCGGGGAATCAGAGGCGGGGAATCAGAGGCCGGGAATCAGATATTGGGAAACAGAGGCGGGGAAACAGAGGCTGGGGATCAGATATGGGGAATCAGAGGTGGGGAATCAGAGGTTGGGAATCAGAGGCAGGGAATCAGAGGCTTGGAATCAGATGCAGGGAATCAGATGCGGGGAATCAGAGGCGGGGAATCAGAGCTGGGGAATCAGATGCTGGGAATCAAAGTTGGGGAATCAGAGGCAGGGAATCAGATATGGGGAAACAGGGGTGGGGAATCAGAGGCGGGGAAACAGAGGCGGGGATTCAGATATGGGGAATCAGAGGCGGGGAATTAGAGTTGGGGAATCAGAGGCGGGGAATCAGAGGCGGGGAAACAGAGGCGGGGAATCAAACACGGGGAATCAGAGGTGGGGAATCAGAGGTTGGGAATAAGAGGCAGGGAATCAGAGGCGGGGAATCAGAGGCGGGGAATCAGAGGCAGGGAATCAGATGTGCGGAATCGGAGATGGGGAATCAGAGGCAGGGAATCAGAGGCGGGGAATCAGAGGCGGGGAACCAGAGGCCGGGAATCAGATATGGGGAAACAGAGGCGGGGAATCAGAGGCGGGGAAACAGAGGCTGGGAATCAGATATGGGGAATCAGAGGTGGGGAATCAGAGGTTGGGAATCAGAGGCAGGGAATAAGAGGCTTGGAATCAGATGCAGGGAATCAGATGCGGGGAATCAGAGGCGGGGAATCAGAGCTGGGGAATCAGAGGTGGGGAATTAGAGTTGGGGAATCAGAGGCGGGGACTTAGATATTGGGAAACAGAGGCGGGGAATCAGAGGCGGGGAAACAGAAGCGGGGAATCAGATATGGGGAATCAGAGATGGGGAATCAGAGGCAGGGAATCAGATGTGCAGAATCAGAGATGGGGAATCAAAGGCAGGGAATCAGAATCAGTAGCAGGGAATCAGAGGTGGGGAATCAGAGTCCGGGAATCAGAGATGGGGATTCAGAGGCGGGGAATGAGATATGGGGAATCAGAGGCGGGGAATCAGAGGCGGGGAAACAGAGGCGGGGAATCAGATGCAGGGAATCAGATGCGGGGAATCAGAGGCGGGGAATGAGAGCTGGGGAATCAGAGGCTGGGAATCAAAGTTGGGGAATCAGAGGCAGGGAATCAGATATGGGGAAACAGGGGCGGGGAATCAGAGGCGGGGAAACAGAGGCGGGGAATCAGAGGCGGGGAATGAGAGGCAGGGAATCAGATGTGCGGAATCGGAGATGGGGAATCAGAGGCAGGGAATCAGAGGCGGGGAATCAGAGGCGGGGAATCAGAGGCGGGGATACAGAGGCGGGGAATCAAACACGGGGAATCAGAGGTGGGGAATCAGAGGTTGGGAATCAGAGGCAGGGAATCAGAGGCGGGGAATCAGAGGCGGGGAATCAGAGGCAGCGAATCAGATGTGCGGAATCGGAGATGGGGAATCAGAGGCAGGGAATCAGAGGCGGGGAATCAGAGGCGGGGAACCAGAGGCCGGGAATCAGATATGGGGAAACAGAGGCGGGGAATCAGAGGCGGGGAAACAGATGCTGGGAATCAGATATGGGGAATCAGAGGTGGGGACTCAGAGGTTGGGAATCAGAGGCAGGGAATCAGAGGCTTGGAATCAGATGCAGGGAATCAGATGCAGGGAATCAGAGGCGGGGAATCAGAGCTGGGTAATCAGAGGTGGGGAATTAGAGTTCGGGAATCAGAGGCGGGGACTTAGATATTGGGAAACAGAGGCGGGGAATCAGAGGCGGGGAAACATAGGCGGGGAATCAAACACGGGGAATCAGAGGTGGGGAATCAGAGGTTGGAAATCAGAGGCAGGGAATCAGAGGCGGGGAATCAGAGGCGGGGAATCAGAGGCAGGGAATCAGATGTGCGGAATCGGAGATGGGGAATCAGAGGCAGGGAATCAGAGGCGGGGAATCAGAGGCGGGGAATCAGAGGCCGGGAATCAGATATGGGGAAACAGAGGCGGGGAATCAGAGGCGGGGAAACAGAGGCTGGGATTCAGATATGGGGAATCAGAGGTGGGGAATCAGAGGTTGGGAATCAGAGGAAGGGAATCAGAGGCTTGGAATCAGATGCAGGGAATCAGATGCGGGGAATCAGAGGCGGGGAATCAGAGCTGGGGAATCAGAGGCTGGGAATCAAAGTTGGGGAATCAGAGGCAGGGAATCAGATATGGGGAAACAGGGGCGGGGAATCAGAGGCGGGGAAACAGAGGCGGGGAATCAGATATGGGGAATCGGAGGCGGGGAATTAGAGTTGGGGAATCAGAGGCGGGGAATCAGAGGCGGGGAAACAGAGGCGGGGAATCAAACACTGGGAATCAGAGGTGGGGAATCAGAGGTTGGGAATCAGAGGCAGGGAATCAGAGGCGGGGAATCAGAGGCGGGGAATGAGAGGCAGGGAATCAGATGTGCGGAATCAGAGATGGGGAATCAGAGGCAGGGAATCAGAGGCGGGGAATCAGAGGCGGGGAATCAGAGGCCGGGAATCAGATATGGGGAAACAGAGGCGGGGAATCAGAGGCGGGGAAACAGAGGCTGGGAATCAGATATGTGGAATCAGAGGTGGGGAATCAGAGGCGGGGAATCAGAGCTGGGGAATCAGAGGTGGGGAATCAAAGTTGGGGAATCAGAGGCGGGGACTTAGATATGGGGAAACAGAGGCGGGGAATCAGAGACGGGGAAACAGAGGCGGGGATTCAGATATGGGGAATCAGAGGTGGGGAATCAGAGGCAGGGAATTAGATGTGCGGAATCAGAAATGGGGAATCAGAGGCAGGGAATCAGAAACAGAAGCAGGGAATCAGAGGCCGGGAATCACAGGCCGGAATCAGATGCCGGGAATAAGAGGTCGGGAATCAGAGGTGGGGAATCAGAGTCCGGGAATCAGAGATGGGGAATCAGAGGCGGGGAATGAGATATGGGGAATCAGAGGCGGGGAATCAGAGGCGGGGAAACAGTGGCGAGGAATCAGATATGGGGAATCAGAGGTGGCGAATCAAAGGCGGTGAATCAGAGATGGGGAATCAGAGCTGGGGAATCAGAGGCAGGGGATCAAACACGGGGAATCAGAGGCGGGGAATCAGAGCTGGGGAATCAGAGGCGGGGAATCAGAGTTGGGGAATCAGAGGCGGGGAATCAGAGCTGGGGAATCAGAGGTGGGGAATCAGAGTCGGGGAATCAGAGGCAGGGAATCGGATGTGCGGAATCAGAGATGGGGAATCAGAGGTGGGGAATCAGAGGCGGTGAATCTGAGATGGGGAATCAGAGGCGGGGAATCAGAGGCAGGTTATCAGACACGGGGATTCAGAGGCTGGGAATCAGACGGGGGGAATCAAAGGCGGGGAATGAAGCTGGGGAATCAGAGGCAGGGAATCAGAGTTGGGAATTCAGAGGCGGGGAATCAGATATGGGGAAACAGAGGCGGGGAATCAGAGGCGGGCAAACAGAGGTGGGGAATTAGATATGGGGAATCAGTGGTGGGGAATCAGAGGTGGTGAATCAGAGATGGGGAATCACAGGCGGGGAATCAGAGGCAGGGAATAGAACGCGGGGAATCAGAGGCAGGGAATCAGAGCTGGGGAATAAGAGGCGGGGAATCATAGTTGGGAATCAGAGGCGGGGAATCAGATATGGGGAAACAGAGGCGGGGAATCAGGGGCGGGGAAACAGAGGCGGGGAATCAGATATGGGGAATCGGATGTGGGGAATCAGAGGCGGGGAATCAGAGCTGTGGAATCAGAGGCGGGGAATCAGAGTTGGGGCATCAGAGGTGGGGAATTAGATATGGGGAAACAGAGGCGGGGTATCAGAGGCGTGGAAACAGAGGCGGGGAATCAGATATGGGGAATCAGAGGTGGGGAATCAGAGGCAGGTAATCAGATGTGCGGAATCAGAGATGGGGAATCAGAGTCAGGGAATCAGAATCAGAAGCGGGGAGTCAGAGGCCGGGAATCAGAGGCCTGGAATCAGATGCTGGGAATAAGAGGCCGGGAATCAGAGGTGGGGTATCAGAGTCCGGGAATCAGAGATGGGGAGTCAGAGGCGGGGAATGAGATATGGAGAATCAGAGGCGGGGAATCAGAGGCGGGGAAACAGAGGTGGGGAATCAGATATGGGGAATCAGAGGTGGCGAATCAAAGGCGGTGAATCAGAGATGGGGAATCAGAGGCGGGGAATCAGAGGCAGGGAATCAAACACGGGGAATCAGAGGCGGGGAATCAGAGCTGGGGAATCAGAGGCTGGGAATCAAAGTTGGGGAATCAGAGGCAGGGAATCAGATATGGGGAAACAGAGGCGGGGAATCAGAGGCGGGGAAACAGAGGCTGGGAATCAGATATGTGGAATCAGAGGTGGGGAATCAGAGGCGGGGAATCAGAGCTGGGGAATCAGAGGTGGGGAATCAAAGTTGGGGAATCAGAGGCGGGGACTTAGATATGGGGAAACAGAGGCGGGGAATCAGAGACGGGGAAACAGAGGCGGGGATTCAGATATGGGGAATCAGAGGTGGGGAATCAGAGGCAGGGAATTAGATGTGCGGAATCAGAAATGGGGAATCAGAGGCAGGGAATCAGAAACAGAAGCAGGGAATCAGAGGCCGGGAATCACAGGCCGGAATCAGATGCCGGGAATAAGAGGTCGGGAATCAGAGGTGGGGAATCAGAGTCCGGGAATCAGAGATGGGGAATCAGAGGCGGGGAATGAGATATGGGGAATCAGAGGCGGGGAATCAGAGGCGGGGAAACAGTGGCGAGGAATCAGATATGGGGAATCAGAGGTGGATAATCAAAGGCGGTGAATCAGAGATGGGGAATCAGAGCTGGGGAATCAGAGGCAGGGGATCAAACACGGGGAATCAGAGGCGGGGAATCAGAGCTGGGGTATCAGAGGCGGGGAATCAGAGTTGGGGAATCAGAGGCGGGGAATCAGAGCTGGGGAATCAGAGGTGGGGAATCAGAGTCGGGGAATCAGAGGCAGGGAATCGGATGTGCGGAATCAGAGATGGGGAATCAGAGGTGGGGAATCAGAGGCGGTGAATCTGAGATGGGGAATCAGAGGCGGGGAATCAGAGGCAGGTTATCAGACACGGGCATTCAGAGGCTGGGAATCAGACGGGGGGAATCAAAGGCGGGGAATGAAGCTGGGGAATCAGAGGCAGGGAATCAGAGTTGGGAATTCAGAGGCGGGGAATCAGATATGGGGAAACAGAGGCGGGGAATCAGAGGCGGGCAAACAGAGGTGGGGAATTAGATATGGGGAATCAGTGGTGGGGAATCAGAGGTGGTGAATCAGAGATGGGGAATCACAGGCGGGGAATCAGAGGCAGGGAATAGAACGCGGGGAATCAGAGGCAGGGAATCAGAGCTGGGGAATAAGAGGCGGGGAATCATAGTTGGGAATCAGAGGCGGGGAATCAGATATGGGGAAACAGAGGCGGGGAATCAGGGGCGGGGAAACAGAGGCGGGGAATCAGATATTGGGAATCGGATGTGGGGAATCAGAGGCGGGGAATCAGAGCTGTGGAATCAGAGGCGGGGAATCAGAGTTGGGGCATCAGAGGTGGGGAATTAGATATGGGGAAACAGAGGCGGGGTATCAGAGGCGTGGAAACAGAGGCGGGGAATCAGATATGGGGAATCAGAGGTGGGGAATCAGAGGCAGGTAATCAGATGTGCGGAATCAGAGATGGGGAATCAGAGTCAGGGAATCAGAATCAGAAGCGGGGAGTCAGAGGCCGGGAATCAGAGGCCTGGAATCAGATGCTGGGAATAAGAGGCCGGGAATCAGAGGCGGGGAATCAGAGCTGCGGAATCAGAGGTGGGGATCAGAGTCGTGGAATCAGAGGCAGGGAATCAGATGTGCGGAATCAGAGATGGGGAATCAGAGGTGGGGAATCAGAGGCTGTGAATCAGAGATGGGGAATCAGAGGCGGGGAATCAGAGGCAAGAAATCAGACACGGGGTTTCAGAGGCTGGGAATCAGACGGGGGAATCAAAGGCGGGGAATCAGAGCTGGGGAATCAGAGGCAGGGAATCAGAGTTGGGGATTCAGAGGCGGGGAATCAGATATGGGGAAACAGAGGCGGGGATCAGAGTCGGGCAAACAGAGGCGGGGAATTAGATATGGGGAATCAGAGGTGGGGAATCAGAGGTGGTGAATCAGAGATGGGGAATCACAGGCGGGGAATCAGAGGCAGGGAATAGAACGCGGGGAATCAGAGGCAGGGAATCAGAGTTGGGGCATCAGAGGTTGGGAATTAGATATGGGGAAACAGAGGCGGGGAATCAGAGGCGGGGAAACAGAGGCGGGAAATCAGATATGGGGAATCAGAGGTGGGGAATCAGAGGCAGGGAATCAGATGTGCGGAATCAGAGATGGGGAATCAGAGGCAGGAATTCAGAATCAGAAGCGGGGAATCAGAGGCCGGGAAACAGAGGTGGGGAATCTGATATGGGGAATCAGAGGTGGGGAATCAGAGGCCGGAATCAGATGCCGGGAATAAGAGGCCGGGAATCAGAGGTGGGGAATCAGAGTCCGGGAATCAGAGATGGGGAATCAGAGGCGGGGAATGAGATATGGGGTATCAGAGGCGGGGAATCAGAGGCGGGGAAACAGAGGCGAGGAATCAGATATGGGGAATCAGAGGTGGCGAATCAAAGGCGATGAATCAGAGATGGGGAATCAGAGGCGTGGAATCAGAGGCAGGGTATCAAACACGGGGAATCAGAGGCGGGGAATCAGAGCTGGGGAATCAGAGGCGGGGAATCAGAGTTGGGGAATCAGAGGCGGGGAATCAGAGCTGGGGAATCAGAGGTTGGGATCAGAGTCGGGGAATCAGAGGCAGGGAATCAGATGTGCGGAATTAGAGATGGGGAATCAGAGGTGGGGAATCAGAGGCTGTGAATCAGAGATGGGGAATCAGAGGCGGGGAATCAGAGGCAAGAAATCAGACACGGGGTTTCAGAGGCTGGGAATCAGACGGGGGAATCAAAGGCGGGGAATCAGAGCTGGGGAATCAGAGGCAGGGAATCAGAGTTGGGGATTCAGAGGCGGGGAATCAGATATGGGGAAACAGAGGCGGGGAATCAGAGGCGGGCAAACAGAGGCGGGGAATTAGATATGGGGAATCAGAGGTGGGGAATCAGAGGCGGGCAAACAGAGGCGGGGAATTAGATATGGGGAATCAGTGGTGGGGAATCAGAGGTGGTTTATCAGAGATGGGGAATCACAGGCGGGGAATCAGAGGCAGGGAATAGAACGTGGGGAATCAGAGGCAGGGAATTAGAGCTGGGGAATCAGAGGCGGGGAATCATAGTTGGGAATCAGAGGCGGGGAATCAGATATGGGGAAACAGAGGCGGGGAATCAGGGGCGGGGAAACAGAGGCGGGGAATCAGATATGGGGAATCGGATGCGGGGAATCAGAGGCGGGGAATCAGATATGGGGAATCAGAGGTGGGGAATCAGAGGCAGGTAATCAGATGTGCGGAATCAGAGCTGGGGAATCAGAGGTGGGGAATTAGAGTTGGGGAATCAGAGGCGGGGACTTAGATATTGGGAAACAGAGGCGGGGAATCAGAGGCGGGGAAACAGAAGCGGGGAATCAGATATGGGGAATCAGAGATGGGGAATCAGAGGCATGGAATCAGATGTGCGGAATCAGAGATGGGGAATCAAAGGCAGGGAATCAGAATCAGTAGCAGGGAATCAGAGGTGGGGAATCAGAGTCCGGGAATCAGAGATGGGGATTCAGAGGCGGGGAATGAGATATGGGGAATCAGAGGCGGGGAATCAGAGGCGGGGAAACAGAGGCGGGGAATCAGATGCAGGGAATCAGATGCGGGGAATCAGAGGCGGGGAATGAGAGCTGGGGAATCAGAGGCTGGGAATCAAAGTTGGGGAATCAGAGGCAGGGAATCAGATATGGGGAAACAGGGGCGGGGAATCAGAGGCGGGGAAACAGAGGCGGGGAATCAGAGGCGGGGAATGAGAGGCAGGGAATCAGATGTGCGGAATCGGAGATGGGGAATCAGAGGCAGGGAATCAGAGGCGGGGAATCAGAGGCGGGGAATCAGAGGCGGGGATACAGAGGCGGGGAATCAAACACGGGGAATCAGAGGTGGGGAATCAGAGGTTGGGAATCAGAGGCAGGGAATCAGAGGCGGGGAATCAGAGGCGGGGAATCAGAGGCAGCGAATCAGATGTGCGGAATCGGAGATGGGGAATCAGAGGCAGGGAATCAGAGGCGGGGAATCAGAGGCGGGGAACCAGAGGCCGGGAATCAGATATGGGGAAACAGAGGCGGGGAATCAGAGGCGGGGAAACAGATGCTGGGAATCAGATATGGGGAATCAGAGGTGGGGACTCAGAGGTTGGGAATCAGAGGCAGGGAATCAGAGGCTTGGAATCAGATGCAGGGAATCAGATGCAGGGAATCAGAGGCGGGGAATCAGAGCTGGGTAATCAGAGGTGGGGAATTAGAGTTCGGGAATCAGAGGCGGGGACTTAGATATTGGGAAACAGAGGCGGGGAATCAGAGGCGGGGAAACATAGGCGGGGAATCAAACACGGGGAATCAGAGGTGGGGAATCAGAGGTTGGAAATCAGAGGCAGGGAATCAGAGGCGGGGAATCAGAGGCGGGGAATCAGAGGCAGGGAATCAGATGTGCGGAATCGGAGATGGTGAATCAGAGGCAGGGAATCAGAGGCGGGGAATCAGAGGCGGGGAATCAGAGGCCGGGAATCAGATATGGGGAAACAGAGGCGGGGAATCAGAGGCGGGGAAACAGAGGCTGGGATTCAGATATGGGGAATCAGAGGTGGGGAATCAGAGGTTGGGAATCAGAGGCAGGGAATCAGAGGCTTGGAATCAGATGCAGGGAATCAGATGCGGGGAATCAGAGGCGGGGAATCAGAGCTGGGGAATCAGAGGCTGGGAATCAAAGTTGGGGAATCAGAGGCAGGGAATCAGATATGGGGAAACAGGGGCGGGGAATCAGAGGCGGGGAAACAGAGGCGGGGAATCAGATATGGGGAATCGGAGGCGGGGAATTAGAGTTGGGGAATCAGAGGCGGGGAATCAGAGGCGGGGAAACAGAGGCGGGGAATCAAACACTGGGAATCAGAGGTGGGGAATCAGAGGTTGGGAATCAGAGGCAGGGAATCAGAGGCGGGGAATCAGAGGCGGGGAATGAGAGGCAGGGAATCAGATGTGCGGAATCAGAGATGGGGAATCAGAGGCAGGGAATCAGAGGCGGGGAATCAGAGGCGGGGAATCAGAGGCCGGGAATCAGATATGGGGAAACAGAGGCGGGGAATCAGAGGCGGGGAAACAGAGGCTGGGAATCAGATATGTGGAATCAGAGGTGGGGAATCAGAGGCGGGGAATCAGAGCTGGGGAATCAGAGGTGGGGAATCAAAGTTGGGGAATCAGAGGCGGGGACTTAGATATGGGGAAACAGAGGCGGGGAATCAGAGACGGGGAAACAGAGGCGGGGATTCAGATATGGGGAATCAGAGGTGGGGAATCAGAGGCAGGGAATTAGATGTGCGGAATCAGAAATGGGGAATCAGAGGCAGGGAATCAGAAACAGAAGCAGGGAATCAGAGGCCGGGAATCACAGGCCGGAATCAGATGCCGGGAATAAGAGGTCGGGAATCAGAGGCGGGGAATCATAGTTGGGAATCAGAGGCGGGGAATCAGATATGGGGAAACAGAGGCGGGGAATCAGGGGCGGGGAAACAGAGGCGGGGAATCAGATATGGGGAATCGGATGTGGGGAATCAGAGGCGGGGAATCAGAGCTGTGGAATCAGAGGCGGGGAATCAGAGTTGGGGCATCAGAGGTGGGGAATTAGATATGGGGAAACAGAGGCGGGGAATCAGAGGCGTGGAAACAGAGGCGGGGAATCAGATATGGGGAATCAGAGGTGGGGAATCAGAGGCAGGTAATCAGATGTGCGGAATCAGAGATGGGGAATCAGAGGCAGGGAATCAGAATCAGAAGCGGGGAGTCAGAGGACGGGAATCAGAGGCCTGGAATCAGATGCTGGGAATAAGAGGCCGGGAATCAGAGGTGGGGAATCAGAGTCCGGGAATCAGAGATGGGGAGTCAGAGGCGGGGAATGAGATATGGAGAATCAGAGGCGGGGAATCAGAGGCGGGGAAACAGAGGTGGGGAATCAGATATGGGGAATCAGAGGTGGCGAATCAAAGGCGGTGAATCAGAGATGGGGAATCAGAGGCGGGGAATCAGAGGCAGGGAATCAAACACGGGGAATCAGAGGCGGGGAATCAGAGCTGGGGAATCAGAGGCTGGGAATCAAAGTTGGGGAATCAGAGGCAGGGAATCAGATATGGGGAAACAGGGGCGGGGAATCAGAGGCGGGGAAACAGAGGCAGGGAATCAGATATGGGGAATCAGAGGCGGGGAATTAGAGTTGGGGAATCAGAGGCGGGGAATAGAAAGCGGGGAATCAGAGGCAGGGAATCAGAGCTGGGGAATAAGAGGCTGGGAATCAAAGTTGGGGAATCAGAGGCAGGGAATCAGATATGGGGAAACAGGGGCGGGGAATCAGAGGCGGGGAAACAGAGGCTGGGAATCAGATATGGCGAATCAGAGGTGGGGAATCAGAGGCGGGGAATCAGAGCTGGGGAATCAGAGGTGGGGAATCAAAGTTGGGGAATCAGAGGCGGGGACTTAGATATGGGGAAACAGAGGCGGGGAATCAGAGACGGGGAAACAGAGGCGGGGATTCAGATATGGGGAATCAGAGGTGGGGAATCAGAGGCAGGGAATTAGATGTGCGGAATCAGAAATGGGGAATCAGAGGCAGGGAATCAGAATCAGAAGCAGGGAATCAGAGGCCGGGAATCAGTGGCCGGAATCAGATGCCGGGAATAAGAGGTCGGGAATCAGAGGTGGGGAATCAGAGTCCGGGAATCAGAGATGGGGAATCAGAGGCGGGGAATGAGATATGGGGAATCAGAGGCGGGGAATCAGAGGCGGGGAAACAGTGGCGAGGAATCAGATATGGGGAATCAGAGGTGGCGAATCAAAGGCGGTGAATCAGAGATGGGGAATCAGAGCTGGGGAATCAGAAGCAGGGGATCAAACACGGGGAATCAGAGGCGGGGAATCACAGCTGGGGAATCAGAGGTGGGGAATCAGAGTTGGGGAATCAGAGGCGGGGAATCAGAGCTGGGGAATCAGAGGTGGGGAATCAGAGTCGGGGAATCAGAGGCAGGGAATCGGATGTGCGGAATCAGAGATAGGGAATCAGAGGTGGGGAATCAGAGGCGGTGAATCTGAGATGGGGAATCAGAGGCGGGGAATCAGAGGCAGGTTTTCAGACACGGGGATTCAGAGGCTGGGAATCAGACGGGGGGATTCAAAGGCGGGGAATGAAGCTGGGGAATCAGAGGCAGGGAATCAGAGTTGGGGATTCAGAGGCGGGGAATAAGATATGGGGAAACAGAGGCGGGGAATCAGAGGCGGGCAAACAGAGGCGGGGAATTAGATATGGGGAATCAGTGGTGGGGAATCAGAGGTGGTGAATCAGAGATGGGGAATCACAGGCGGGGAATCAGAGGCAGGGAATAGAACGCGGGGAATCAGAGGCAGGGAATCAGAGCTGGGGAATAAGAGGCGGGGAATCATAGTTGGGAATCAGAGGCGGGGAATCAGATATGTGGAAACAGAGGCGGGGAATCAGGGGCGGGGAAACAGAGGCGGGGAATCAGACATGGGGAATCGGATGTGGGGAATCAGAGGCGGGGAATCAGAGCTGTGGAATCAGAGGCGGGGAATCAGAGTTGGGGCATCAGAGGTGGGGAATTAGATATGGGGAAACAGAGGGAATCAGAGGCGTGGAAACAGAGGCGGGGAATCAGATATGGGGAATCAGAGGTGGGGAATCAGAGGCAGGTAATCAGATGTGCGGAATCAGAGATGGGGAATCAGAGGCAGGGAATCAGAATCAGAAGCGGGGAGTCAGAGGACGGGAATCAGAGGCCTGGAATCAGATGCTGGGAATAAGAGGCCGGGTATCAGAGGTGGGGAATCAGAGTCCGGGAATCACAGATGGGGAGTCAGAGGCGGGGAATGAGATATGGAGAATCAGAGGCAGGGAATCAGAGGCGGGGAAACAGAGGTGGGGAATCAGATATGGGGAATCAGAGGTGGCGAATCAAAGGCGGTGAATCAGAGATGGGGAATCAGAGGCGGGGAATCAGATGCAGGGAATCAAACACGGGGAATCAGAGGCGGGGAATCAGAGCTGGGGAATCAGAGGCTGGGAATCAAAGTTGGGGAATCAGAATCAGGGAATCAGATATGGGGAAACAGGGGCGGGGAATCAAACACGGGGAATCAGAGGTGGGGAATCAGAGGTTGGGAATCAGATGCAGGGAATCAGAGGCGGGGAATCAGAGGCGGGGAATCAGAGGCAGGGAATCAGATGTGCGGAATCGGAGATGGGGAATCAGAGGCAGGGAATCAGAGGCGGGGAATCAGAGGCGGGGAATCAGAGGCCGGGAATCAGATATGGGGAAACAGAGGCGGGGAAACAGAGGCTGGGGTTCAGATATGGGGAATCAGAGGTGGGGAATCAGAGGTTGGGAATCAGAGGCAGGGAATCAGAGGCTTGGAATCAGATGCAGGGAATCAGATGCGGGGAATCAGAGGCGGGGAATCAGAGCTGGGGAATCAGATGCTGGGAATCAAAGTTGGGGAATCAGAGGCAGGGAATCAGATATGGGGAAACAGGGGTGGGGAATCAGAGGCGGGGAAACAGAGGCGGGGAATCAGATATGGGGAATCAGAGGCGGGGAATTAGAGTTGGGGAATCAGAGGCGGGGAATCAGAGGCGGGGAAACAGAGGCGGGGAATCAAACACGGGGAATCAGAGGTGGGGAATCAGAGGTTGGGAATCAGAGGCAGGGAATCAGAGGCGGGGAATCAGAGGCGGGGAATCAGAGGCAGGGAATCAGATGTGCGGAATCGGAGATGGGGAATCAGAGGCAGGGAATCAGAGGCGGGGAATCAGAGGCGGGGAACCAGAGGCCGGGAATCAGATATGGGGAAACAGAGGCGGGGAATCAGAGGCGGGGAAACAGAGGCTGGGAATCAGATATGGGGAATCAGAGGTGGGGAATCAGAGGTTGGGAATCAGAGGCAGGGAATCAGAGGCTTGGAATCAGATGCAGGGAATCAGATGCGGGGAATCAGAGGCGGGGAATCAGAGCTGGGGAATCAGATGCTGGGAATCAAAGTTGGGGAATCAGAGGCAGGGAATCAGATATGGGGAAACAGGGGTGGGGAATCAGAGGCGGGGAAACAGAGGCGGGGAATCAGATATGGGGCATCAGAGGCGGGGAATTAGAGTTGGGGAATCAGAGGCGGGGAATCAGAGGCGGGGAAACAGAGGCGGGGAATCAAACACGGGGAATCAGAGGTGGGGAATCAGAGGTTGGGAATCAGAGGCAGGGAATCAGAGGCGGGGAATCAGAGGCGGGGAATCAGAGGCAGGGAATCAGATGTGCGGAATCGGAGATGGGGAATCAGAGGCAGGGAATCAGAGGCGGGGAATCAGAGGCGGGGAACCAGAGGCCGGGAATCAGATATGGGGAAACAGAGGCGGGGAATCAGAGGCGGGGAAACAGAGGCTGGGAATCAGATATGGGGAATCAGAGGTGGGGAATCAGAGGTTGGGAATCAGAGGCAGGGAATAAGAGGCTTGGAATCAGATGCAGGGAATCAGATGCGGGGAATCAGAGGCGGGGAATCAGAGCTGGGGAATCAGAGGTGGGGAATTAGAGTTGGGGAATCAGAGGCGGGGACTTAGATATTGGGAAACAGAGGCGGGGAATCAGAGGCGGGGAAACAGAAGCGGGGAATCAGATATGGGGAATCAGAGATGGGGAATCAGAGGCAGGGAATCAGATGTGCGGAATCAGAGATGGGGAATCAAAGGCAGGGAATCAGAATCAGTAGCAGGGAATCAGAGGTGGGGAATCAGAGTCCGGGAATCAGAGATGGGGATTCAGAGGCGGGGAATGAGATATGGGGAATCAGAGGCAGGGAATCAGAGGCGGGGAAACAGAGGCGGGGAATCAGATATGGGGAATCAGAGGTGGCGAATCAAAGGCGGTGAATCAGAGATGGGGAATCAGAGGCCGGGAATCAGAGGCAGGGAGTCAAACACGGGGAATCAGAGGCGGGGAATCATAGCTGGCGAATCAGAGGCGGGGAATCAGAGGTGGGGAATCAGAGGCGGGGAATCAGATATTGGGAATCAGAGGTGGGGAATCAGAGGCGGGGAAGCAGAGGCGGGGAATCAGATATGGGGTATCAGAGGTGGGGAATCAGAGGTTGTGAATCAGAGATGGGGAATCAGAGGCGGGGAATCAGAGGCCGGTAATCAGACGCGGGGAATCAGAGGCGGGGAATCAGAGCTGGGAAATTAGAGGCAGGGAATCAGAGTTGGGGATTCAGAGGCGAGGAATCAGATATGGGGAAACAGAGGCGGGGAATCAGATGCGGGCAAATAGAGGCGGGGATCAGATATGGGGAAACAGAGGCGGGGAATCAGAGGCGGGGAAACAGAGGTGGGGAATCAGATATGGGGAATCAGAGGTGGGGAATCAGAGGTTGGGAATCAGAGGCTGGGAATCAGAGGCTGGGAATCAGATGCATGGAATCAGATGCGGGGAATCAGAGGCGGGGAATCAGAGCTGGGGAATCAGAGGTGGGGAATCAAAGTTGGGGAATCAGAGGCGGGGACTTAGATATGGGGAAACAGAGGCGGGGAATCAGAGGCGGGGAAACAGAGGCGGGGAATCAGATATGGGGAATCAGAGGTGGGAATCAGAGGCAGGGAATTAGATTTGCGGAATCAGAGATGGGGAATCAGAAGCAGGGAATCAGAGGCCGGGAATAAGAGGCCGGGAATCAGAGGTGGGGAATCAGAGTCCGGGAATCAGAGATGGGGAATCAGAGGCGAGGAATGAGATATGGGGAATCAGAGGCGGGGAATCAGAGGCGGGGAAACAGAGGCGAGGAATCAGATATGGGGAATCAGAGGTGGCGATTCAAAGGCGGTGAATCAGAGATGGGGAATCAGAGGCGGGGAATCAGAGGCAGGGAATCAAACACGGGGAATCAGAGGCGGGGAATCAGAGCTGGGGAATCAGAGGCGGGGAATCAGAGTTGGGGAATCAGAGGCGGGGAATCAGAGCTGCGGAATCAGAGGTGGGGATCAGAGTCGGGGAATCAGAGGCAGGGAATCAGATGTGCGGAATCAGAGATGGGGAATCAGAGGTGGGGAATCAAAGGCGGGGAATCAGAGCTGGGGAATCAGAGGCAGGGAATCAGAGTTGAGGATTCAGAGGCGGGGAATCAGATATGGGGAAACAGAGGCGGGGAATCAGAGTCGGGCAAACAGAGGCAGGGAATTAGATATGGGGAATCAGAGGTGGGGAATCAGACGTGGTGAATCAGAGATGGGGAATCACAGGCGGGGAATCAGAGGCAGGGAATAGAACGCGGGGAATCAGAGGCAGGGAATCAGAGTTGGGGCATCAGAGGTTGGGAATTAGATATGGGGAAACAGAGGCGGGGAATCAGAGGCGGGGAAACAGAGGCGGGATATCAGATATGGGGAATCAGAGGTGGGGAATCAGAGGCAGGGAATCAGATGTGCGGAATCAGAGATGGGGAATCAGAGGCAGGGAATCAGAATCAGAAGCGGGGAATCAGAGGCCGGGAAACAGAGGTGGGGAATCAGATATGGGGAATCAGAGGTGGGGAATCAGAGGCAGGGAATTAGATTTGCGGAATCAGAGATGGGGAATCAGAAGCAGGGAATCAGAGGCAGGGAATCAAACACGGGGAATCAGAGGCGGGGAATCAGAGCTGGGGAATCAGAGGCTGGGAATCAAAGTTGGGGAATCAGAGGCAGGGAATCAGATATGGGGAAACAGGGGCGGGGAATCAGAGGCGGGGAAACAGAGGCTGGGAATCAGATATGGGGAATCAGAGGTGGGGAATCAGAGGCGGGGAATCAGTGCTGGGGAATCAGAGGTGGGGAATCAAAGTTGGGGAATCAGAGGCGGGGACTTAGATATGGGGAAACAGAGGCGGGGAATCAGAGACGGGGAAACAGAGGCGGGGATTCAGATATGGGGAATCAGAGGTGGGGAATCAGAGGCAGGGAATTAGATGTGCGGAATCAGAAATGGGGAATCAGAGGCAGGGAATCAGAATCAGAAGCAGGGAATCAGAGGCCGGGAATCAGAGGCCGGAATCAGATGCCGGGAATAAGAGGTCGGGAATCAGAGGTGGGGAATCAGAGTCCGGGAATCAGAGATGGGGAATCAGAGACGGGGAATGAGATATGGGGAATCAGAGGCGGGGAATCAGAGGCGGGGAAACAGTGGCGAGGAATCAGATATGGGGAATCAGAGGTGGCGAATCAAAGGCGGTGAATCAGAGATGGGGAATCAGAGCTGGGGAATCAGAGGCAGGGGATCAAACACGGGGAATCAGAGGCGGGGAATCACAGCTGGGGAATCAGAGGTGGGGAATCAGAGTTGGGGAATCAGAGGCGGGGAATCAGAGCTGGGGAATCAGAGGTGGGGAATCAGAGTCGGGGAATCAGAGGCAGGGAATCGGATGTGCGGAATCAGAGATGGGGAATCAGAGGTGGGGAATCAGAGGCGGTGAATCTGAGATGGGGAATCAGAGGCGGGGAATCAGAGGCAGGTTTTCAGACACGGGGATTCAGAGGCTGGGAATCAGACGGGGGGAATCAAAGGCGGGGAATGAAGCTGGGGAATCAGAGGCAGGGAATCAGAGTTGGGGATTCAGAGGCGGGGAATCAGATATGGGGAAACAGAGGCGGGGAATCAGAGGCGGGCAAACAGAGGCGGGGAATTAGATATGGGGAATCAGTGGTGGGGAATCAGAGGTGGTGAATCAGAGATGGGGAATCACAGGCGGGGAATCAGAGGCAGGGAATAGAACGCGGGGAATCAGAGGCAGGGAATCAGAGCTGGGGAATAAGAGGCGGGGAATCATAGTTGGGAATCAGAGGCGGGGAATCAGATATGGGGAAACAGAGGCGGGGAATCAGGGGCGGGGAAACAGAGGCGGGGAATCAGATATGGGGAATCGGATGTGGGGAATCAGAGGCGGGGAATCAGAGCTGTGGAATCAGAGGCGGGGAATCAGAGTTGGGGCATCAGAGGTGGGGAATTAGATATGGGGAAACAGAGGCGGGGAATCAGAGGCGTGGAAACAGAGGCGGGGAATCAGATATGGGGAATCAGAGGTGGGGAATCAGAGGCAGGTAATCAGATGTGCGGAATCAGAGATGGGGAATCAGAGGCAGGGAATCAGAATCAGAAGCGGGGAGTCAGAGGACGGGAATCAGAGGCCTGGAATCAGATGCTGGGAATAAGAGGCCGGGAATCAGAGGTGGGGAATCAGAGTCCGGGAATCAGAGATGGGGAGTCAGAGGCGGGGAATGAGATATGGAGAATCAGAGGCGGGGAATCAGAGGCGGGGAAACAGAGGTGGGGAATCAGATATGGGGAATCAGAGGTGGCGAATCAAAGGCGGTGAATCAGAGATGGGGAATCAGAGGCGGGGAATCAGAGGCAGGGAATCAAACACGGGGAATCAGAGGCGGGGAATCAGAGCTGGGGAATCAGAGGCTGGGAATCAAAGTTGGGGAATCAGAGGCAGGGAATCAGATATGGGGAAACAGGGGCGGGGAATCAGAGGCGGGGAAACAGAGGCAGGGAATCAGATATGGGGAATCAGAGGCGGGGAATTAGAGTTGGGGAATCAGAGGCGGGGAATCAGAGGCGGGGAAACAGAGGCGGGGAATCAAACACGGGGAATCAGAGGTGGGGAATCAGAGGTTGGGAATCAGATGCAGGGAATCAGAGGCGGGGAATCAGAGGCGGGGAATCAGAGGCAGGGAATCAGATGTGCGGAATCGGAGATGGGGAATCAGAGGCAGGGAATCAGAGGCGGGGAATCAGAGGCGGGGAATCAGAGGCCGGGAATCAGATATTGGGAAACAGAGGCGGGGAAACAGAGGCTGGGGATCAGATATGGGGAATCAGAGGTGGGGAATCAGAGGTTGGGAATCAGAGGCAGGGAATCAGAGGCTTGGAATCAGATGCAGGGAATCAGATGCGGGGAATCAGAGGCGGGGAATCAGAGCTGGGGAATCAGATGCTGGGAATCAAAGTTGGGGAATCAGAGGCAGGGAATCAGATATGGGGAAACAGGGGTGGGGAATTAGAGTTGGGGAATCAGAGGCGGGGAATCAGAGGCGGGGAAACAGAGGCGGGGAATCAAACACGGGGAATCAGAGGTGGGGAATCAGAGGTTGGGAATAAGAGGCAGGGAATCAGAGGCGGGGAATCAGAGGCGGGGAATCAGAGGCAGGGAATCAGATGTGCAGAATCGAAGATGGGGAATCAGAGGCAGGGAATCAGAGGCGGGGAATCAGAGGCGGGGAACCAGAGGCCGGGAATCAGATATGGGGAAACAGAGGCGGGGAATCAGAGGCGGGGAAACAGAGGCTGGGAATCAGATATGGGGAATCAGAGGTGGGGAATCAGAGGTTGGGAATCAGAGGCAGGGAATAAGAGGCTTGGAATCAGATGCAGGGAATCAGATGCGGGGAATCAGAGGCGGGGAATCAGAGCTGGGGAATCAGAGGTGGGGAATTAGAGTTGGGGAATCAGAGGCGGGGACTTAGATATTGGGAAACAGAGGCGGGGAATCAGAGGCGGGGAAACAGAAGCGGGGAATCAGATATGGGGAATCAGAGATGGGGAATCAGAGGCAGGGAATCAGATGTGCGGAATCAGAGATGGGGAATCAAAGGCAGGGAATCAGAATCAGTAGCAGGGAATCAGAGGTGGGGAATCAGAGTCCGGGAATCAGAGATGGGGATTCAGAGGCGGGGAATGAGATATGGGGAATCAGAGGCGGGGAATCAGAGGTGGGGAAACAGAGGCGGGGAATCAGATGCAGGGAATCAGATGCGGGGAATCAGAGGCGGGGAATGAGAGCTGGGGAATCAGAGGCTGGGAATCAAAGTTGGGGAATCAGAGGCAGGGAATCAGATATGGGGAAACAGGGGCGGGGAATCAGAGGCGGGGAAACAGAGGCGGGGAATCAGAGGCGGGGAATGAGAGGCAGGGAATCAGATGTGCGGAATCGGAGATGGGGAATCAGAGGCAGGGAATCAGAGGCGGGGAATCAGAGGCGGGGAATCAGAGGCGGGGATACAGAGGCGGGGAATCAAACACGGGGAATCAGAGGTGGGGAATCAGAGGTTGGGAATCAGAGGCAGGGAATCAGAGGCGGGGAATCAGAGGCGGGGAATCAGAGGCAGCGAATCAGATGTGCGGAATCGGAGATGGGGAATCAGAGGCAGGGAATCAGAGGCGGGGAATCAGAGGTGGGGAACCAGAGGCCGGGAATCAGATATGGGGAAACAGAGGCGGGGAATCAGAGGCGGGGAAACAGATGCTGGGAATCAGATATGGGGAATCAGAGGTGGGGACTCAGAGGTTGGGAATCAGAGGCAGGGAATCAGAGGCTTGGAATCAGATGCAGGGAATCAGATGCAGGGAATCAGAGGCGGGGAATCAGAGCTGGGTAATCAGAGGTGGGGAATTAGAGTTCGGGAATCAGAGGCGGGGACTTAGATATTGGGAAACAGAGGCGGGGAATCAGAGGCGGGGAAACATAGGCGGGGAATCAAACACGGGGAATCAGAGGTGGGGAATCAGAGGTTGGAAATCAGAGGCAGGGAATCAGAGGCGGGGAATCAGAGGCGGGGAATCAGAGGCAGGGAATCAGATGTGCGGAATCGGAGATGGGGAATCAGAGGCAGGGAATCAGAGGCGGGGAATCAGAGGCGGGGAATCAGAGGCCGGGAATCAGATATGGGGAAACAGAGGCGGGGAATCAGAGGCGGGGAAACAGAGGCTGGGATTCAGATATGGGGAATCAGAGGTGGGGAATCAGAGGTTGGGAATCAGAGGCAGGGAATCAGAGGCTTGGAATCAGATGCAGGGAATCAGATGCGGGGAATCAGAGGCGGGGAATCAGAGCTGGGGAATCAGAGGCTGGGAATCAAAGTTGGGGAATCAGAGGCAGGGAATCAGATATGGGGAAACAGGGGCGGGGAATCAGAGGCGGGGAAACAGAGGCGGGGAATCAGATATGGGGAATCGGAGGCGGGGAATTAGAGTTGGGGAATCAGAGGCGGGGAATCAGAGGCGGGGAAACAGAGGCGGGGAATCAAACACTGGGAATCAGAGGTGGGGAATCAGAGGTTGGGAATCAGAGGCAGGGAATCAGAGGCGGGGAATCAGAGGCGGGGAATGAGAGGCAGGGAATCAGATGTGCGGAATCAGAGATGGGGAATCAGAGGCAGGGAATCAGAGGCGGGGAATCAGAGGCGGGGAATCAGAGGCCGGGAATCAGATATGGGGAAACAGAGGCGGGGAATCAGAGGCGGGGAATCAGAGGCAGGGAATCAAACACGGGGAATCAGAGGCGGGGAATCAGAGCTGGGGAATCAGAGGCTGGGAATCAAAGTTGGGGAATCAGAGGCAGGGAATCAGATATGGGGAAACAGGGGCGGGGAATCAGAGGCGGGGAAACAGAGGCAGGGAATCAGATATGGGGAATCAGAGGCGGGGAATTAGAGTTGGGGAATCAGAGGCGGGGAATCAGAGGCGGGGAAACAGAGGCGGGGAATCAAACACGGGGAATCAGAGGTGGGGAATCAGAGGTTGGGAATCAGATGCAGGGAATCAGAGGCGGGGAATCAGAGGCGGGGAATCAGAGGCAGGGAATCAGATGTGCGGAATCGGAGATGGGGAATCAGAGGCAGGGAATCAGAGGCGGGGAATCAGAGGCGGGGAATCAGAGGCCGGGAATCAGATATTGGGAAACAGAGGCGGGGAAACAGAGGCTGGGGATCAGATATGGGGAATCAGAGGTGGGGAATCAGAGGTTGGGAATCAGAGGCAGGGAATCAGAGGCTTGGAATCAGATGCAGGGAATCAGATGCGGGGAATCAGAGGCGGGGAATCAGAGCTGGGGAATCAGATGCTGGGAATCAAAGTTGGGGAATCAGAGGCAGGGAATCAGATATGGGGAAACAGGGGTGGGGAATTAGAGTTGGGGAATCAGAGGCGGGGAATCAGAGGCGGGGAAACAGAGGCGGGGAATCAAACACGGGGAATCAGAGGTGGGGAATCAGAGGTTGGGAATAAGAGGCAGGGAATCAGAGGCGGGGAATCAGAGGCGGGGAATCAGAGGCAGGGAATCAGATGTGCAGAATCGAAGATGGGGAATCAGAGGCAGGGAATCAGAGGCGGGGAATCAGAGGCGGGGAACCAGAGGCCGGGAATCAGATATGGGGAAACAGAGGCGGGGAATCAGAGGCGGGGAAACAGAGGCTGGGAATCAGATATGGGGAATCAGAGGTGGGGAATCAGAGGTTGGGAATCAGAGGCAGGGAATAAGAGGCTTGGAATCAGATGCAGGGAATCAGATGCGGGGAATCAGAGGCGGGGAATCAGAGCTGGGGAATCAGAGGTGGGGAATTAGAGTTGGGGAATCAGAGGCGGGGACTTAGATATTGGGAAACAGAGGCGGGGAATCAGAGGCGGGGAAACAGAAGCGGGGAATCAGATATGGGGAATCAGAGATGGGGAATCAGAGGCAGGGAATCAGATGTGCGGAATCAGAGATGGGGAATCAAAGGCAGGGAATCAGAATCAGTAGCAGGGAATCAGAGGTGGGGAATCAGAGTCCGGGAATCAGAGATGGGGATTCAGAGGCGGGGAATGAGATATGGGGAATCAGAGGCGGGGAATCAGAGGCGGGGAAACAGAGGCGGGGAATCAGATGCAGGGAATCAGATGCGGGGAATCAGAGGCGGGGAATGAGAGCTGGGGAATCAGAGGCTGGGAATCAAAGTTGGGGAATCAGAGGCAGGGAATCAGTAATGGGGAAACAGGGGCGGGGAATCAGAGGCGGGGAAACAGAGGCGGGGAATCAGAGGCGGGGAATGAGAGGCAGGGAATCAGATGTGCGGAATCGGAGATGGGGAATCAGAGGCAGGGAATCAGAGGCGGGGAATCAGAGGCGGGGAATCAGAGGCGGGGATACAGAGGCGGGGAATCAAACACGGGGAATCAGAGGTGGGGAATCAGAGGTTGGGAATCAGAGGCAGGGAATCAGAGGCGGGGAATCAGAGGCGGGGAATCAGAGGCAGCGAATCAGATGTGCGGAATCGGAGATGGGGAATCAGAGGCAGGGAATCAGAGGCGGGGAATCAGAGGTGGGGAACCAGAGGCCGGGAATCAGATATGGGGAAACAGAGGCGGGGAATCAGAGGCGGGGAAACAGATGCTGGGAATCAGATATGGGGAATCAGAGGTGGGGACTCAGAGGTTGGGAATCAGAGGCAGGGAATCAGAGGCTTGGAATCAGATGCAGGGAATCAGATGCAGGGAATCAGAGGCGGGGAATCAGAGCTGGGTAATCAGAGGTGGGGAATTAGAGTTCGGGAATCAGAGGCGGGGACTTAGATATTGGGAAACAGAGGCGGGGAATCAGAGGCGGGGAAACATAGGCGGGGAATCAAACACGGGGAATCAGAGGTGGGGAATCAGAGGTTGGAAATCAGAGGCAGGGAATCAGAGGCGGGGAATCAGAGGCGGGGAATCAGAGGCAGGGAATCAGATGTGCGGAATCGGAGATGGGGAATCAGAGGCAGGGAATCAGAGGCGGGGAATCAGAGGCGGGGAATCAGAGGCCGGGAATCAGATATGGGGAAACAGAGGCGGGGAATCAGAGGCGGGGAAACAGAGGCTGGGATTCAGATATGGGGAATCAGAGGTGGGGAATCAGAGGTTGGGAATCAGAGGCAGGGAATCAGAGGCTTGGAATCAGATGCAGGGAATCAGATGCGGGGAATCAGAGGCGGGGAATCAGAGCTGGGGAATCAGAGGCTGGGAATCAAAGTTGGGGAATCAGAGGCAGGGAATCAGATATGGGGAAACAGGGGCGGGGAATCAGAGGCGGGGAAACAGAGGCGGGGAATCAGATATGGGGAATCGGAGGCGGGGAATTAGAGTTGGGGAATCAGAGGCGGGGAATCAGAGGCGGGGAAACAGAGGCGGGGAATCAAACACTGGGAATCAGAGGTGGGGAATCAGAGGTTGGGAATCAGAGGCAGGGAATCAGAGGCGGGGAATCAGAGGCGGGGAATGAGAGGCAGGGAATCAGATGTGCGGAATCAGAGATGGGGAATCAGAGGCAGGGAATCAGAGGCGGGGAATCAGAGGCGGGGAATCAGAGGCCGGGAATCAGATATGGGGAAACAGAGGCGGGGAATCAGAGGCGGGGAAACAGAGGCTGGGAATCAGATATGTGGAATCAGAGGTGGGGAATCAGAGGCGGGGAATCAGAGCTGGGGAATCAGAGGTGGGGAATCAAAGTTGGGGAATCAGAGGCGGGGACTTAGATATGGGGAAACAGAGGCGGGGAATCAGAGACGGGGAAACAGAGGCGGGGATTCAGATATGGGGAATCAGAGGTGGGGAATCAGAGGCAGGGAATTAGATGTGCGGAATCAGAAATGGGGAATCAGAGGCAGGGAATCAGAAACAGAAGCAGGGAATCAGAGGCCGGGAATCACAGGCCGGAATCAGATGCCGGGAATAAGAGGTCGGGAATCAGAGGTGGGGAATCAGAGTCCGGGAATCAGAGATGGGGAATCAGAGGCGGGGAATGAGATATGGGGAATCAGAGGCGGGGAATCAGAGGCGGGGAAACAGTGGCGAGGAATCAGATATGGGGAATCAGAGGTGGCGAATCAAAGGCGGTGAATCAGAGATGGGGAATCAGAGCTGGGGAATCAGAGGCAGGGGATCAAACACGGGGAATCAGAGGCGGGGAATCAGAGCTGGGGAATCAGAGGCGGGGAATCAGAGTTGGGGAATCAGAGGCGGGGAATCAGAGCTGGGGAATCAGAGGTGGGGAATCAGAGTCGGGGAATCAGAGGCAGGGAATCGGATGTGCGGAATCAGATATGGGGAATCAGAGGTGGGGAATCAGAGGCGGTGAATCTGAGATGGGGAATCAGAGGCGGGGAATCAGAGGCAGGTTATCAGACACGGGGATTCAGAGGCTGGGAATCAGACGGGGGGAATCAAAGGCGGGGAATGAAGCTGGGGAATCAGAGGCAGGGAATCAGAGTTGGGAATTCAGAGGCGGGGAATCAGATATGGGGAAACAGAGGCGGGGAATCAGAGGCGGGCAAACAGAGGTGGGGAATTAGATATGGGGAATCAGTGGTGGGGAATCAGAGGTGGTGAATCAGAGATGGGGAATCACAGGCGGGGAATCAGAGGCAGGGAATAGAACGCGGGGAATCAGAGGCAGGGAATCAGAGCTGGGGAATAAGAGGCGGGGAATCATAGTTGGGAATCAGAGGCGGGGAATCAGATATGGGGAAACAGAGGCGGGGAATCAGGGGCGGGGAAACAGAGGCGGGGAATCAGATATGGGGAATCGGATGTGGGGAATCAGAGGCGGGGAATCAGAGCTGTGGAATCAGAGGCGGGGAATCAGAGTTGGGGCATCAGAGGTGGGGAATTAGATATGGGGAAACAGAGGCGGGGTATCAGAGGCGTGGAAACAGAGGCGGGGAATCAGATATGGGGAATCAGAGGTGGGGAATCAGAGGCAGGTAATCAGATGTGCGGAATCAGAGATGGGGAATCAGAGTCAGGGAATCAGAATCAGAAGCGGGGAGTCAGAGGCCGGGAATCAGAGGCCTGGAATCAGATGCTGGGAATAAGAGGCCGGGAATCAGAGGTGGGGTATCAGAGTCCGGGAATCAGAGATGGGGAGTCAGAGGCGGGGAATGAGATATGGAGAATCAGAGGCGGGGAATCAGAGGCGGGGAAACAGAGGTGGGGAATCAGATATGGGGAATCAGAGGTGGCGAATCAAAGGCGGTGAATCAGAGATGGGGAATCAGAGGCGGGGAATCAGAGGCAGGGAATCAAACACGGGGAATCAGAGGCGGGGAATCAGAGCTGGGGAATCAGAGGCTGGGAATCAAAGTTGGGGAATCAGAGGCAGGGAATCAGATATGGGGAAACAGAGGCGGGGAATCAGAGGCGGGGAAACAGAGGCTGGGAATCAGATATGTGGAATCAGAGGTGGGGAATCAGAGGCGGGGAATCAGAGCTGGGGAATCAGAGGTGGGGAATCAAAGTTGGGGAATCAGAGGCGGGGACTTAGATATGGGGAAACAGAGGCGGGGAATCAGAGACGGGGAAACAGAGGCGGGGATTCAGATATGGGGAATCAGAGGTGGGGAATCAGAGGCAGGGAATTAGATGTGCGGAATCAGAAATGGGGAATCAGAGGCAGGGAATCAGAAACAGAAGCAGGGAATCAGAGGCCGGGAATCACAGGCCGGAATCAGATGCCGGGAATAAGAGGTCGGGAATCAGAGGTGGGGAATCAGAGTCCGGGAATCAGATATGGGGAATCAGAGGCGGGGAATGAGATATGGGGAATCAGAGGCGGGGAATCAGAGGCGGGGAAACAGTGGCGAGGAATCAGATATGGGGAATAAGAGGTGGATAATCAAAGGCGGTGAATCAGAGATGGGGAATCAGAGCTGGGGAATCAGAGGCAGGGGATCAAACACGGGGAATCAGAGGCGGGGAATCAGAGCTGGGGAATCAGAGGCGGGGAATCAGAGTTGGGGAATCAGAGGCGGGGAATCAGAGCTGGGGAATCAGAGGTGGGGAATCAGAGTCGGGGAATCAGAGGCAGGGAATCGGATGTGCGGAATCAGAGATGGGGAATCAGAGGTGGGGAATCAGAGGCGGTGAATCTGAGATGGGGAATCAGAGGCGGGGAATCAGAGGCAGGTTATCAGACACGGGGATTCAGAGGCTGGGAATCAGACGGGGGGAATCAAAGGCGGGGAATGAAGCTGGGGAATCAGAGGCAGGGAATCAGAGTTGGGAATTCAGAGGCGGGGAATCAGATATGGGGAAACAGAGGCGGGGAATCAGAGGCGGGCAAACAGAGGTGGGGAATTAGATATGGGGAATCAGTGGTGGGGAATCAGAGGTGGTGAATCAGAGATGGGGAATCACAGGCGGGGAATCAGAGGCAGGGAATAGAACGCGGGGAATCAGAGGCAGGGAATCAGAGCTGGGGAATAAGAGGCGGGGAATCATAGTTGGGAATCAGAGGCGGGGAATCAGATATGGGGAAACAGTGGCGGGGAATCAGGGGCGGGGAAACAGAGGCGGGGAATCAGATATGGGGAATCGGATGTGGGGAATCAGAGGCGGGGAATCAGAGCTGTGGAATCAGAGGCGGGGAATCAGAGTTGGGGCATCAGAGGTGGGGAATTAGATATGGGGAAACAGAGGCGGGGTATCAGAGGCGTGGAAACAGAGGCGGGGAATCAGATATGGGGAATCAGAGGTGGGGAATCAGAGGCAGGTAATCAGATGTGCGGAATCAGAGATGGGGAATCAGAGTCAGGGAATCAGAATCAGAAGCGGGGAGTCAGAGGCCGGGAATCAGAGGCCTGGAATCAGATGCTGGGAATAAGAGGCCGGGAATCAGAGGCGGGGAATCAGAGCTGCGGAATCAGAGGTGGGGATCAGAGTCGTGGAATCAGAGGCAGGGAATCAGATGTGCGGAATCAGAGATGGGGAATCAGAGGTGGGGAATCAGAGGCTGTGAATCAGAGATGGGGAATCAGAGGCGGGGAATCAGAGGCAAGAAATCAGACACGGGGTTTCAGAGGCTGGGAATCAGACGGGGGAATCAAAGGCGGGGAATCAGAGCTGGGGAATCAGAGGCAGGGAATCAGAGTTGGGGATTCAGAGGCGGGGAATCAGATATGGGGAAACAGAGGCGGGGATCAGAGTCGGGCAAACAGAGGCGGGGAATTAGATATGGGGAATCAGAGGTGGGGAATCAGAGGTGGTGAATCAGAGATGGGGAATCACAGGCGGGGAATCAGAGGCAGGGAATAGAACGCGGGGAATCAGAGGCAGGGAATCAGAGTTGGGGCATCAGAGGTTGGGAATTAGATATGGGGAAACAGAGGCGGGGAATCAGAGGCGGGGAAACAGAGGCGGGAAATCAGATATGGGGAATCAGAGGTGGGGAATCAGAGGCAGGAAATCAGATGTGCGGAATCAGAGATGGGGAATCAGAGGCAGGAATTCAGAATCAGAAGCGGGGAATCAGAGGCCGGGAAACAGAGGTGGGGAATCAGATATGGGGAATCAGAGGTGGGGAATCAGAGGCCGGAATCAGATGCCGGGAATAAGAGGCCGGGAATCAGAGGTGGGGAATCAGAGTCCGGGAATCAGAGATGGGGAATCAGAGGCGGGGAATGAGATATGGGGAATCAGAGGCGGGGAATCAGAGGCGGGGAAACAGAGGCGAGGAATCAGATATGGGGAATCAGAGGTGGCGAATCAAAGGCGATGAATCAGAGATGGGGAATCAGAGGCGTGGAATCAGAGGCAGGGTATCAAACACGGGGAATCAGAGGCGGGGAATCAGAGCTGGGGATTCAGAGGCGGGGAATCAGAGTTGGGGAATCAGAGGCGGGGAATCAGAGCTGGGGAATCAGAGGTTGGGATCAGAGTCGGGGAATCAGAGGCAGGGAATCAGATGTGCGGAATTAGAGATGGGGAATCAGAGGTGGGGAATCAGAGGCTGTGAATCAGAGATGGGGAATCAGAGGCGGGGAATCAGAGGCAAGAAATCAGACACGGGGTTTCAGAGGCTGGGAATCAGACGGGGGAATCAAAGGCGGGGAATCAGAGCTGGGGAATCAGAGGCAGGGAATCAGAGTTGGGGATTCAGAGGCGGGGAATCAGATATGGGGAAACAGAGGCGGGGAATCAGAGGCGGGCAAACAGAGGCGGGGAATTAGATATGGGGAATCAGAGGTGGGGAATCAGAGGCGGGCAAACAGAGGCGGGGAATTAGATATGGGGAATCAGTGGTGGGGAATCAGAGGTGGTTTATCAGAGATGGGGAATCACAGGCGGGGAATCAGAGGCAGGGAATAGAACGTGGGGAATCAGAGGCAGGGAATCAGAGCTGGGGAATCAGAGGCGGGGAATCATAGTTGGGAATCAGAGGCGGGGAATCAGATATGGGGAAACAGAGGCGGGGAATCAGGGGCGGGGAAACAGAGGCGGGGAATCAGATATGGGGAATCGGATGCGGGGAATCAGAGGCGGGGAATCAGATATGGGGAATCAGAGGTGGGGAATCAGAGGCAGGTAATCAGATGTGCGGAATCAGAGCTGGGGAATCAGAGGTGGGGAATTAGAGTTGGGGAATCAGAGGCGGGGACTTAGATATTGGGAAACAGAGGCGGGGAATCAGAGGCGGGGAAACAGAAGCGGGGAATCAGATATGGGGAATCAGAGATGGGGAATCAGAGGCAGGGAATCAGATGTGCGGAATCAGAGATGGGGAATCAAAGGCAGGGAATCAGAATCAGTAGCAGGGAATCAGAGGTGGGGAATCAGAGTCCGGGAATCAGAGATGGGGATTCAGAGGCGGGGAATGAGATATGGGGAATCAGAGGCGGGGAATCAGAGGCGGGGAAACAGAGGCGGGGAATCAGATGCAGGGAATCAGATGCGGGGAATCAGAGGCGGGGAATGAGAGCTGGGGAATCAGAGGCTGGGAATCAAAGTTGGGGAATCAGAGGCAGGGAATCAGATATGGGGAAACAGGGGCGGGGAATCAGAGGCGGGGAAACAGAGGCGGGGAATCAGAGGCGGGGAATGAGAGGCAGGGAATCAGATGTGCGGAATCGGAGATGGGGAATCAGAGGCAGGGAATCAGAGGCGGGGAATCAGAGGCGGGGAATCAGAGGCGGGGATACAGAGGCGGGGAATCAAACACGGGGAATCAGAGGTGGGGAATCAGAGGTTGGGAATCAGAGGCAGGGAATCAGAGGCGGGGAATCAGAGGCAGCGAATCAGATGTGCGGAATCGGAGATGGGGAATCAGAGGCAGGGAATCAGAGGCGGGGAATCAGAGGCGGGGAACCAGAGGCCGGGAATCAGATATGGGGAAACAGAGGCGGGGAATCAGAGGCGGGGAAACAGATGCTGGGAATCAGATATGGGGAATCAGAGGTGGGGACTCAGAGGTTGGGAATCAGAGGCAGGGAATCAGAGGCTTGGAATCAGATGCAGGGAATCAGATGCAGGGAATCAGAGGCGGGGAATCAGAGCTGGGTAATCAGAGGTGGGGAATTAGAGTTCGGGAATCAGAGGCGGGGACTTAGATATTGGGAAACAGAGGCGGGGAATCAGAGGCGGGGAAACATAGGCGGGGAATCAAACACGGGGAATCAGAGGTGGGGAATCAGAGGTTGGAAATCAGAGGCAGGGAATCAGAGGCGGGGAATCAGAGGCGGGGAATCAGAGGCAGGGAATCAGATGTGCGGAATCGGAGATGGGGAATCAGAGGCAGGGAATCAGAGGCGGGGAATCAGAGGCGGGGAATCAGAGGCCGGGAATCAGATATGGGGAAACAGAGGCGGGGAATCAGAGGCGGGGAAACAGAGGCTGGGATTCAGATATGGGGAATCAGAGGTGGGGAATCAGAGGTTGGGAATCAGAGGCAGGGAATCAGAGGCTTGGAATCAGATGCAGGGAATCAGATGCGGGGAATCAGAGGCGGGGAATCAGAGCTGGGGAATCAGAGGCTGGGAATCAAAGTTGGGGAATCAGAGGCAGGGAATCAGATATGGGGAAACAGGGGCGGGGAATCAGAGGCGGGGAAACAGAGGCGGGGAATCAGATATGGGGAATCGGAGGCGGGGAATTAGAGTTGGGGAATCAGAGGCGGGGAATCAGAGGCGGGGAAACAGAGGCGGGGAATCAAACACTGGGAATCAGAGGTGGGGAATCAGAGGTTGGGAATCAGAGGCAGGGAATCAGAGGCGGGGAATCAGAGGCGGGGAATGAGAGGCAGGGAATCAGATGTGCGGAATCAGAGATGGGGAATCAGAGGCAGGGAATCAGAGGCGGGGAATCAGAGGCGGGGAATCAGAGGCCGGGAATCAGATATGGGGAAACAGAGGCGGGGAATCAGAGGCGGGGAAACAGAGGCTGGGAATCAGATATGTGGAATCAGAGGTGGGGAATCAGAGGCGGGGAATCAGAGCTGGGGAATCAGAGGTGGGGAATCAAAGTTGGGGAATCAGAGGCGGGGACTTAGATATGGGGAAACAGAGGCGGGGAATCAAAGACGGGGAAACAGAGGCGGGGATTCAGATATGGGGAATCAGAGGTGGGGAATCAGAGGCAGGGAATTAGATGTGCGGAATCAGAAATGGGGAATCAGAGGCAGGGAATCAGAAACAGAAGCAGGGAATCAGAGGCCGGGAATCACAGGCCGGAATCAGATGCCGGGAATAAGAGGTCGGGAATCAGAGGTGGGGAATCAGAGTCCGGGAATCAGAGATGGGGAATCAGAGGCGGGGAATGAGATATGGGGAATCAGAGGCGGGGAATCAGAGGCGGGGAAACAGTGGCGAGGAATCAGATATGGGGAATCAGAGGTGGCGAATCAAAGGCGGTGAATCAGAGATGGGGAATCAGAGCTGGGGAATCAGAGGCAGGGGATCAAACACGGGGAATCAGAGGCGGGGAATCAGAGCTGGGGAATCAGAGGCGGGGAATCAGAGTTGGGGAATCAGAGGCGGGGAATCAGAGCTGGGGAATCAGAGGTGGGGAATCAGAGTCGGGGAATCAGAGGCAGGGAATCGGATGTGCGGAATCAGAGATGGGGAATCAGAGGTGGGGAATCAGAGGCGGTGAATCTGAGATGGGGAATCAGAGGCGGGGAATCAGAGGCAGGTTATCAGACACGGGGATTCAGAGGCTGGGAATCAGACGGGGGGAATCAAAGGCGGGGAATGAAGCTGGGGAATCAGAGGCAGGGAATCAGAGTTGGGAATTCAGAGGCGGGGAATCAGATATGGGGAAACAGAGGCGGGGAATCAGAGGCGGGCAAACAGAGGTGGGGAATTAGATATGGGGAATCAGTGGTGGGGAATCAGAGGTGGTGAATCAGAGATGGGGAATCACAGGCGGGGAATCAGAGGCAGGGAATAGAACGCGGGGAATCAGAGGCAGGGAATCAGAGCTGGGGAATAAGAGGCGGGGAATCATAGTTGGGAATCAGAGGCGGGGAATCAGATATGGGGAAACAGAGGCGGGGAATCAGGGGCGGGGAAACAGAGGCGGGGAATCAGATATGGGGAATCGGATGTGGGGAATCAGAGGCGGGGAATCAGAGCTGTGGAATCAGAGGCGGGGAATCAGAGTTGGGGCATCAGAGGTGGGGAATTAGATATGGGGAAACAGAGGCGGGGTATCAGAGGCGTGGAAACAGAGGCGGGGAATCAGATATGGGGAATCAGAGGTGGGGAATCAGAGGCAGGTAATCAGATGTCCGGAATCAGAGATGGGGAATCAGAGTCAGGGAATCAGAATCAGAAGCGGGGAGTCAGAGGCCGGGAATCAGAGGCCTGGAATCAGATGCTGGGAATAAGAGGCCGGGAATCAGAGGTGGGGTATCAGAGTCCGGGAATCAGAGATGGGGAGTCAGAGGCGGGGAATGAGATATGGAGAATCAGAGGCGGGGAATCAGAGGCGGGGAAACAGAGGTGGGGAATCAGATATGGGGAATCAGAGGTGGCGAATCAAAGGCGGTGAATCAGAGATGGGGAATCAGAGGCGGGGAATCAGAGGCAGGGAATCAAACACGGGGAATCAGAGGCGGGGAATCAGAGCTGGGGAATCAGAGGCTGGGAATCAAAGTTGGGGAATCAGAGGCAGGGAATCAGATATGGGGAAACAGAGGCGGGGAATCAGAGGCGGGGAATCAGAGGCGGGGAAACAGAGGCTGGGAATCAGATATGTGGAATCAGAGGTGGGGAATCAGAGGCGGGGAATCAGAGCTGGGGAATCAGAGGTGGGGAATCAAAGTTGGGGAATCAGAGGCGGGGATTTAGATATGGGGAAACAGAGGCGGGGAATCAGAGATGGGGAAACAGAGGCGGGGATTCAGATATGGGGAATCAGAGGTGGGGAATCAGAGGCAGGGAATTAGATGTGCGGAATCAGAAATGGGGAATCAGAGGCAGGGAATCAGAAACAGAAGCAGGGAATCAGAGGCCGGGAATCACAGGCCGGAATCAGATGCCGGGAATAAGAGGTCGGGAATCAGAGGTGGGGAATCAGAGTCCGGGAATCAGAGATGGGGAATCAGAGGCGGGGAATGAGATATGGGGAATCAGAGGCGGGGAATCAGAGGCGGGGAAACAGTGGCGAGGAATCAGATATGGGGAATCAGAGGTGGCGAATCAAAGGCGGTGAATCAGAGATGGGGAATCAGAGCTGGGGAATCAGAGGCAGGGGATCAAACACGGGGAATCAGAGGCGGGGAATCAGAGCTGGGGAATCAGAGGCGGGGAATCAGAGTTGGGGAATCAGAGGCGGGGAATCAGAGCTGGGGAATCAGAGGTGGGGAATCAGAGTCGGGGAATCAGAGGCAGGGAATCGGATGTGCGGAATCAGAGATGGGGAATCAGAGGTGGGGAATCAGAGGCGGTGAATCTGAGATGGGGAATCAGAGGCGGGGAATCAGAGGCAGGTTATCAGACACGGGGATTCAGAGGCTGGGAATCAGACGGGGGGAATCAAAGGCGGGGAATGAAGCTGGGGAATCAGAGGCAGGGAATCAGAGTTGGGAATTCAGAGGCGGGGAATCAGATATGGGGAAACAGAGGCGGGGAATCAGAGGCGGGCAAACAGAGGTGGGGAATTAGATATGGGGAATCAGTGGTGGGGAATCAGAGGTGGTGAATCAGAGATGGGGAATCACAGGCGGGGAATCAGAGGCAGGGAATAGAACGCGGGGAATCAGAGGCAGGGAATCAGAGCTGGGGAATAAGAGGCGGGGAATCATAGTTGGGAATCAGAGGCGGGGAATCAGATATGGGGAAACAGAGGCGGGGAATCAGGGGCGGGGAAACAGAGGCGGGGAATCAGATATGGGGAATCGGATGTGGGGAATCAGAGGCGGGGAATCAGAGCTGTGGAATCAGAGGCGGGGAATCAGAGTTGGGGCATCAGAGGTGGGGAATTAGATATGGGGAAACAGAGGCGGGGTATCAGAGGCGTGGAAACAGAGGCGGGGAATCAGATATGGGAAATCAGAGGTGGGGAATCAGAGGCAGGTAATCAGATGTGCGGAATCAGAGATGGGGAATCAGAGTCAGGGAATCAGAATCAGAAGCGGGGAGTCAGAGGCCGGGAATCAGAGGCCTGGAATCAGATGCTGGGAATAAGAGGCCGGGAATCAGAGGCGGGGAATCAGAGCTGCGGAATCAGAGGTGGGGATCAGAGTCGTGGAATCAGAGGCAGGGAATCAGATGTGCGGAATCAGAGATGGGGAATCAGAGGTGGGGAATCAGAGGCTGTGAATCAGAGATGGGGAATCAGAGGCGGGGAATCAGAGGCAAGAAATCAGACACGGGGTTTCAGAGGCTGGGAATCAGACGGTGGAATCAAAGGCGGGGAATCAGAGCTGGGGAATCAGAGGCAGGGAATCAGAGTTGGGGATTCAGAGGCGGGGAATCAGATATGGGGAAACAGAGGCGGGGATCAGAGTCGGGCAAACAGAGGCGGGGAATTAGATATGGGGAATCAGAGGTGGGGAATCAGAGGTGGTGAATCAGAGATGGGGAATCACAGGCGGGGAATCAGAGGCAGGGAATAGAACGCGGGGAATCAGAGGCAGGGAATCAGAGTTGGGGCATCAGAGGTTGGGAATTAGATATGGGGAAACAGAGGCGGGGAATCAGAGGCGGGGAAACAGAGGCGGGAAATCAGATATGGGGAATCAGAGGTGGGGAATCAGAGGCAGGGAATCAGATGTGCGGAATCAGAGATGGGGAATCAGAGGCAGGAATTCAGAATCAGAAGCGGGGAATCAGAGGCCGGGAAACAGAGGTGGGGAATCAGATATGGGGAATCAGAGGTGGGGAATCAGAGGCCGGAATCAGATGCCGGGAATAAGAGGCCGGGAATCAGAGGTGGGGAATCAGAGTCCGGGAATCAGAGATGGGGAATCAGAGGCGGGGAATGAGATATGGGGAATCAGAGGCGGGGAATCAGAGGCGGGGAAACAGAGGCGAGGAATCAGATATGGGGAATCAGAGGTGGCGAATCAAAGGCGATGAATCAGAGATGGGGAATCAGAGGCGTGGAATCAGAGGCAGGGTATCAAACACGGGGAATCAGAGGCGGGGAATCAGAGCTGGGGAATCAGAGGCGGGGAATCAGAGTTGGGGAATCAGAGGCGGGGAATCAGAGCTGGGGAATCAGAGGTTGGGATCAGAGTCGGGGAATCAGAGGCAGGGAATCAGATGTGCGGAATTAGAGATGGGGAATCAGAGGTGGGGAATCAGAGGCTGTGAATCAGAGATGGGGAATCAGAGGCGGGGAATCAGAGGCAAGAAATCAGACACGGGGTTTCAGAGGCTGGGAATCAGACGGGGGAATCAAAGGCGGGGAATCAGAGCTGGGGAATCAGAGGCAGGGAATCAGAGTTGGGGATTCAGAGGCGGGGAATCAGATATGGGGAAACAGAGGCGGGGAATCAGAGGCGGGCAAACAGAGGCGGGGAATTAGATATGGGGAATCAGAGGTGGGGAATCAGAGGCGGGCAAACAGAGGCGGGGAATTAGATATGGGGAATCAGTGGTGGGGAATCAGAGGTGGTTTATCAGAGATGGGGAATCACAGGCGGGGAATCAGAGGCAGGGAATAGAACGTGGGGAATCAGAGGCAGGGAATCAGAGCTGGGGAATCAGAGGCGGGGAATCATAGTTGGGAATCAGAGGCGGGGAATCAGATATGGGGAAACAGAGGCGGGGAATCAGGGGCGGGGAAACAGAGGCGGGGAATCAGATATGGGGAATCGGATGCGGGGAATCAGAGGCGGGGAATCAGATATGGGGAATCAGAGGTGGGGAAACAGAATCAGAAGCGGGGAGTCAGAGGCCGGGAATCAGAGGCCTGGAATCAGATGCTGGGAATAAGAGGCCGGGAATCAGAGGTGGGGAATCAGAGTCCGGGAATCAGAGATGGGGATTCAGAGGCGGGGAATGAGATATGGAGAATCAGAGGCGGGGAATCAGAGGCGGGAAAACAGAGGTGGGGAATCAGATATGGGGAATCAGAGGTGGCGAATCAAAGGTGGTGAATCAGAGATGGGGAATCAGAGGCGGGGAATCAGAGGCAGGGAATCAAACACGGGGAATCAGAGGCGGGGAATCAGAGCTGGGGAATCAGAGGCTGGGAATCAAAGTTGGGGAATCAGAGGCAGGGAATCAGATATGGGGAAACAGGGGCGGGGAATCAGAGGCGGGGAAACAGAGGCGGGGAATCAGATATGGGGAATCAGAGGCGGGTAATTAGAGTTGGGGAATCAGAGGCGGGGAATCAGAGGCGGGGAAACAGAGGCGGGGAATCAAACACGGGGAATCAGAGGTGGGGAATCAGAGGTTGGGAATCAGAGGCAGGGAATCAGAGGCGGGGAATCAGAGGCGGGGAATCAGAGGCAGGGAATCAGATGTGCGGAATCGGAGATAGGGAATCAGAGGCGGGGAATCAGAGGCGGGGAATCAGAGGCCGGGAATCAGATATGGGGAAACAGAGGCGGGGAATCAGAGGCGGGGAAACAGAGGCTGGGAATCAGATATGGGGAATCAGAGGTGGGGAATCAGAGGTTGGGAATCAGAGGCAGGGAATCAGAGGCTTGGAATCAGATGCAGGGAATCAGATGCGGGGAATCAGAGGCGGGGAATCAGAGCTGGGGAATCAGAGGTGGGGAATCAGAGTTGGGGAATCAGAGGCGGGGACTTAGATATTGGGAAACAGAGGCAGGGAATCAGAGGCGGGGAATCAGATATGGGGAATCAGAGATGGGGAATCAGAGGCAGGGAATCAGATGTGCGGAATCAGAGATGGGGAATCAAAGGCTGGGAATCAGAATCAGAAGCAGGGAATCAAGGCCGGGAATCAGAGGCCGGAATCAGATGCCGGGAATAAGAGGCCGGAAATCAGAGGTGGGGAATCAGAGTCCGGGAATCAGAGATTGGGATTCAGAGGCGGGGAATGAGATATGGGGAATCAGAGGCGGGGAATCAGAGGCGGGGAAACAGAGGCGGGGAATCAGATATGGCGACTCAGAGGTGGTGAATCAAAGGCGGTGAATCAGAGATGGGGAATCAGAGGCCGGGAATCAGAGGCAGGGAATCAAACACGGGGAATCAGAGGAGGGGAATCAGAATTGGGGAATCAGAGATGGGGAATCAGAGATGGGGAATCAGAGGCAGGGAATCAGACGCGGGGAATCAGAGGTGGTGAATCGGAGATGTGGAATCAGAGGCGGGGAATCAGAGGCAGGGAATCAGATGCGGGGAATAAGAGGCGGGGAATCATAGCTGGCGAATCAGAGGCGGGGAATCAGAGGTGGGGAATCAGAGGCGGGGAATCAGATATTGGGAATCAGAGGTGGGGAATCAGAGGCGGGGAAACAGAGGCGGGGAATCAGAGGCGGGGAAACAGAGGCAGGGAATCAGATATGGGGAATCAGAGGCGGGGAATTAGAGTTGGGGAATCAGAGGCGGGGAATCAGAGGCAGGGAATCAAACACGGGGAATCAGAGGCGGGGAATCAGAGCTGGGGAATCAGAGGCTGGGAATCAAAGTTGGGGAATCAGAGGCAGGGAATCAGATATGGGGAAACAGGGGCGGGGAATCAGAGGCGGGGAAACAGAGGCAGGGAATCAGATATGGGGAATCAGAGGCGGGGAATTAGAGTTGAGGAATCAGAGGCGGGGAATCAGAGGCGGGGAAACAGAGGCGGGGAATCAAACACGGGGAATCAGAGGTGGGGAATCAGAGGTTGGGAATCAGATGCAGGGAATCAGAGGCGGGGAATCAGAGGCGGGGAATCAGAGGCAGGGAATCAGATGTGCGGAATCGGAGATGGGGAATCAGAGGCAGGGAATCAGAGGCGGGGAATCAGAGGCGGGGAATCAGAGGCCGGGAATCAGATATGGGGAAACAGAGGCGGGGAAACAGAGGCTGGGGATCAGATATGGGGAATCAGAGGTGGGGAATCAAAGGTTGGGAATCAGAGGCAGGGAATCAGATGCGGGGAATCAGAGGCGGGGAATCAGAGCTGGGGAATCAGATGCTGGGAATCAAAGTTGGGGAATCAGAGGCAGGGAATCAGATATGGGGAAACAGGGGTGGGGAATCAGAGGCGGGGAAACAGAGGCGGGGAATCAGATATGGGGAATCAGAGGCGGGGAATTAGAGTTGGGGAATCAGAGGCGGGGAATCAGAGGCGGGGAAACAGAGGCGGGGAATCAAACACGGGGAATCAGAGGTGGGGAATCAGAGGTTGGGAATCAGAGGCAGGGAATCAGAGGCGGGGAATCAGAGGCGGGGAATCAGAGGCAGGGAATCAGATGTGCGGAATCGGAGATGGGGAATCAGAGGCAGGGAATCAGAGGCGGGGAATCAGAGGCGGGGAACCAGAGGCCGGGAATCAGATATGGGGAAACAGAGGCGGGGAATCAGAGGCGGGGAAACAGAGGCTGAGAATCAGATATGGGGAATCAGAGGTGGGGAATCAGAGGTTGGGAATCAGAGGCAGGGAATAAGAGGCTTGGAATCAGATGCAGGGAATCAGATGCGGGGAATCAGAGGCGGGGAATCAGAGCTGTGGAATCAGAGGTGGGGAATTAGAGTTGTGGAATCAGAGGCGGGGACTTAAATATTGGGAAACAGAGGCGGGGAATCAGAGGCGAGGAAACAGAAGCTGGGATTCAGATATGGGGAATCAGAGATGGGGAATCAGAGGCAGGGAATCAGATGTGCGGAATCAGAGATGGGGAATCAAAGGCAGGGAATCAGAATCAGTAGCAGGGAATCAGAGGTGGGGAATCAGAGTCCGGGAATCAGAGATGGGGATTCAGAGGCGGGGAATGAGATATGGGGAATCAGAGGCGGGGAATCAGAGGCGGGGAAACAGAGGCGGGGAATCAGATATGGGGAATCAGAGGTGGCGAATCAAAGGCGGTGAATCAGAGTTGGGGAATCAGAGTTGGGGAATCAGAGGCAGGGAATCAAACACGGGGAATCAGAGGCGGGGAATCATAGCTGGCGAATCAGAGGCGGGGAATCAGAGGTGGGGAATCAGAGGCGGGGAATCAGATATTGGGAATCAGAGGTAGGGAATCAGAGGCGGGGAAACAGAGGCGGGGAATCAGATATGGGGTATCAGAGGTGGGGAATCAGAGGTTGTGAATCAGAGATGGGGAATCAGAGGCGGGGAATCAGAGGCCGGTAATCAGACGCGGGGAATCAGAGGCGGGGAATCAGAGGCGGGGAATCAGATATGGGGAAACAGAGGCGGGGAATCAGATGCGGGCAAATAGAGGCGGGGATCAGATATGGGGAAACAGAGGCGGGGAATCAGAGGCGGGGAAACAGAGGCGTGGAATCAGATATGGGGAATCAGAGGTGGGGAATCAGAGGTTGGGAATCAGAGGCTGGGAATCAGAGGCTGGGAATCAGATGCATGGAATCAGATGCGGGGAATCAGAGGCGGGGAATCAGAGCTGGGGAATCAGAGGTGGGGAATCAAAGTTGGGGAATCAGAGGCGGGGACTTAGATATGGGGAAACAGAGGCGGGGAATCAGAGGCGGGGAAACAGAGGCGGGGAATCAGATATGGGGAATCAGAGGTGGGGAATCAGAGGCAGGGAATTAGATTTGCGGAATCAGAGATGGGGAATCAGAAGCAGGGAATCAGAGGCCGGGAATCAGAGGCCGGAATCAGATGCCGGGAATAAGAGGCCGGGAATCAGAGGTGGGGAATCAGAGTCCGGGAATCAGAGATGGGGAATCAGAGGCGGGGAATGAGATATGGGGAATCAGAGGCGGGGAATCAGAGTCGGGGAAACAGAGGCGAGGAATCAGATATGGGGAATCAGAGGTGGCGAATCAAAGGCGGTGAATCAGAGATGGGGAATCAGAGGCGGGGAATCAGAGGCAGGGGATCAAACACGGGGAATCAGAGGCGGGGAATCAGAGCTGGGGAATCAGAGGCGGGGAATCAGAGTTGGGGAATCAGAGGTGGGGAATCAGAGTTGGGGAATCAGAGTTGGGGAATCAGAGGCGGGGACTTAGATATTGGGAAACAGAGGCGGGGAATCAAAGGTGGGGAAACAGAGGCGGGGAATCAGATATGGGGAATCAGAGGTGGGGAATCAGAGGCAGGGAATCAAACACGGGGAATCAGATGCGGGGAATCAGAGCTGGGGAATCAGAGGCGGGGAATCAGAGTTGGGGAATCAGAGGCGGGGAATCAGACGCAGGGAATCAATGTGGGAAATCAGAGGTGGGGAATCAGACGCAGGGAATCAATATGGGAAATCAGAGTTGGGGAATCAGAGGTTGGGAATCAAAGGAAGGGAATCAGAGGCGAGGAATCAGAGCTGGGGAATCAGAGGCGGGGAATCAGAATTGGGGAATCAGAGATTGGGAATCAGAGATGGGGAATCAGAGGCAGGGAATCAGATGCGGGGAATCAGAGGTGGTGAATCGGAGATGTGGAATCAGAGGCGGGGAATCAGAGGCAGGGAATCAGACGCGGGGAATAAGAGGCGGGGAATCATAGCTGGCGAATCAGAGGCGGGGAATCAGAGGTGGGGAATCAGAGGCGGGGAATCAGATATTGGGAATCAGAGGTGGGGAATCAGAGGCGGGGAAACAGAGGCGGGGAATCAGAGGCGGGGAAACAGAGGCAGGGAATCAGATATGGGGAATCAGAGGCGGGGAATTAGAGTTGGGGAATCAGAGGCGGGGAATCAGAGGCAGGGAATCAAACACGGGGAATCAGAGGCGGGGAATCAGAGCTGGGGAATCAGAGGCTGGGAATCAAAGTTGGGGAATCAGAGGCAGGGAATCAGATATGGGGAAACAGGGGCAGGGAATCAGAGGCGGGGAAACAGAGGCAGGGAATCAGATATGGGGAATCAGAGGCGGGGAATTAGAGTTGAGGAATCAGAGGCGGGGAATCAGAGGCGGGGAAACAGTGGCGGGGAATCAAACACGGGGAATCAGAGGTGGGGAATCAGAGGTTGGGAATCAGATGCAGTGAATCAGAGGCGGGGAATCAGAGGCGGGGAATCAGAGGCAGGGAATCAGATGTGCGGAATCGGAGATGGGGAATCAGAGGCAGGGAATCAGAGGCGGGGAATCAGAGGCGGGGAATCAGAGGCCGGGAATCAGATATGGGGAAACAGAGGCGGGGAAACAGAGGCTGGGGATCAGATATGGGGAATCAGAGGTGGGGAATCAGAGGTTGGGAATCAGAGGCAGGGAATCAGATGCGGGGAATCAGAGGCGGGGAATCAGAGCTGGGGAATCAGATGCTGGGAATCAAAGTTGGGGAATCAGAGGCAGGGAATCAGATATGGGGAAACAGGGGTGGGGAATCAGAGGCGGGGAAACAGAGGCGGGGAATCAGATATGGGGAATCAGAGGCGAGGAATTAGAGTTGGGGAATCAGAGGCGGGGAATCAGAGGCGGGGAAACAGAGGCGGGGAATCAAACACGGGGAATCAGAGGTGGGGAATCAGAGGTTGGGAATCAGAGGCAGGGAATCAGAGGCGGGGAATCAGAGGCGGGGAATCAGAGGCAGGGAATCAGATGTGCGGAATCGGAGATGGGGAATCAGAGGCAGGGAATCAGAGGCGGGGAATCAGAGGCGGGGAACCAGAGGCCGGGAATCAGATATGGGGAAACAGAGGCGGGGAATCAGAGGCGGGGAAACAGAGGCTGAGAATCAGATATGGGGAATCAGAGGTGGGGAATCAGAGGTTGGGAATCAGAGGCAGGGAATAAGAGGCTTGGAATCAGATGCAGGGAATCAGATGCGGGGAATCAGAGGCGGGGAATCAGAGCTGTGGAATCAGAGGTGGGGAATTAGAGTTGTGGAATCAGAGGCGGGGACTTAAATATTGGGAAACAGAGGCGGGGAATCAGAGGCGGGGAAACAGAAGCTGGGAATCAGATATGGGGAATCAGAGATGGGGAATCAGAGGCAGGGAATCAGATGTGCGGAATCAGAGATGGGGAATCAAAGGCAGGGAATCAGAATCAGTAGCAGGGAATCAGAGGTGGGGAATCAGAGTCCGGGAATCAGAGATGGGGATTCAGAGGCGGGGAATGAGATATGGGGAATCAGAGGTGGGGAATCAGAGGCGGGGAAACAGAGGCGGGGAATCAGATATGGGGAATCAGAGGTGGCGAATCAAAGGCGGTGAATCAGAGTTGGGGAATCAGAGTTGGGGAATCAGAGGCAGGGAATCAAACACGGGGAATCAGAGGCGGGGAATCATAGCTGGCGAATCAGAGGCGGGGAATCAGAGGTGGGGAATCAGAGGCGGGGAATCAGATATTGGGAATCAGAGGTGGGGAATCAGAGGCGGGGAAACAGAGGCGGGGAATCAGATATGGGGTATCAGAGGTGGGGAATCAGAGGTTGTGAATCAGAGATGGGGAATCAGAGGCGGGGAATCAGAGGCCGGTAATCAGACGCGGGGAATCAGAGGCGGGGAATCAGAGGCGGGGAATCAGATATGGGGAAACAGAGGCGGGGAATCAGATGCGGGCAAATAGAGGCGGGGATCAGATATGGGGAAACAGAGGCGGGGAATCAGAGGCGGGGAAACAGAGGCGTGGAATCAGATATGGGGAATCAGAGGTGGGGAATCAGAGGTTGGGAATCAGAGGCTGGGAATCAGAGGCTGGGAATCAGATGCATGGAATCAGATGCGGGGAATCAGAGGCGGGGAATCAGAGCTGGGGAATCAGAGGTGGGGAATCAAAGTTGGGGAATCAGAGGCGGGGACTTAGATATGGGGAAACAGAGGCGGGGAATCAGAGGCGGGGAAACAGAGGCGGGGAATCAGATATGGGGAATCAGAGGTGGGGAATCAGTGGCAGGGAATTAGATTTGCGGAATCAGAGATGGGGAATCAGAAGCAGGGAATCAGAGGCCGGGAATCAGAGGCCGGAATCAGATGCCGGGAATAAGAGGCCGGGAATCAGAGGTGGGGAATCAGAGTCCGGGAATCAGAGATGGGGAATCAGAGGCGGGGAATGAGATATGGGGAATCAGAGGCGGGGAATCAGAGGCGGGGAAACAGAGGCGAGGAATCAGATATGGGGAATCAGAGGTGGCGAATCAAAGGCGGTGAATCAGAGATGGGGAATCAGAGGCGGGGAATCAGAGGCAAAGGATCAAACACGGGGAATCAGAGGCGGGGAATCAGAGCTGGGGAATCAGAGGCGGGGAATCAGAGTTGGGGAATCAGAGGTGGGGAATCAGAGTTGGGGAATCAGAGGCGGGGACTTAGATATTGGGAAACAGAGGCGGGGAATCAAAGGTGGGGAAACAGAGGCGGGGAATCAGATATGGGGAATCAGAGGTGGGGAATCAGAGGCAGGGAATCAAACACGGGGAATCAGATGCGGGGAATCAGAGCTGGGGAATCAGAGGCGGGGAATCAGAGTTGGGGAATCAGAGGCGGGGAATCAGACGCAGGGAATCAATGTGGGAAATCAGAGGTGGGGAATCAGACGCAGGGAATCAATATGGGAAATCAGAGTTGGGGAATCAGAGGTTGGGAATCAAAGGAAGGGAATCAGAGGCGAGGAATCAGAGCTGGGGAATCAGAGGCGGGGAATCAGAATTGGGGAATCAGAGATTGGGAATCAGAGATGGGGAATCAGAGGCGGGGAATCAGACGCGTGGAATCAGAGGTGGTGAATCAGAGATGTGGAATCAGAGGCGGGGAATCAGAGGCAGGGAATCAGACGCGGGGAATCAGAGGCGGGGAATCATATCTGGCGAATCAGAGGCGGGGAATGAGATATGGGGAATCAGAGGCGGGGAATCAGAGGTGGGGAAACAGTGGCGAGGAATCAGATATGGGGAATCAGAGGTGGCGAATCAAAGGCGGTGAATCAGAGATGGGGAATCAGAGGCGGGGAATCAGAGGCAGGGGATCAAACACGGGGAATCAGAGGCGGGGAATCAGAGCTGTGGAATCAGAGGCGGGGAATCAGAGTTGGGGAATCAGAGGCGGGGAATCAGAGCTGGGGAATCAGAGGTGGGGAATCAGAGTCGGGGAATCAGAGGCAGGGAGTCGGATGTGCGGAATCAGAGATGGTGAATCAGAGGTGGGGAATCAGAGGCGGTGAATCTGAGATGGGGAATCAGAGGCGGGGAATCAGAGGCAGGTTATCAGACACGGGGATTCAGAGGCTGGGAATCAGACGGGGGGAATCAAAGGCGGGGAATGAAGCTGGGGAATCAGAGGCAGGGAATCAGAGTTGGGAATCAGAGTCGGGGAATCAGAGTTGGGGAATCAGAGGCGGGGAATCAGAGCTGCGGAATCAGAGGTGGGGATCAGAGTCGGGGAATCAGAGGCAGGGGATCAGAGGCGGGGAGTCAGATATGGGGAATCAGAGGTGGGGAATCAGGGGCGGGGTATCAGAGGCTGGGTATCAGACACGGGGATTCTATTGCGGGGAATCAGAGATGGGGTATCAGTGGCGGGGAATCAGAGGCAGGGAATCAGATGCGGGGAATCAGAGGCGGGGAATCAGAGCTGGGTAATCAGAGGCGGGGAATCAGAGTTGGGGAATCAGAGGCGGGGAATCAGATATGGGGAAACAGAGGCGGGGAATCAGAGGCGGGGAATCTGATATGGGGACTCAGAGGTGGCGAATGAAAGGCGGTGAATCAGAGATGGGGAATCAGAGGCGGGGAATCAGAGGCAGGGAATCAAACACGGGGAATCAGAGGTGGGGAATCAGAGCTGAGGTATCAGAGGCGGGGAATCAGAGTTGGGGAATCAGAGGCGGGGAATCAGATATGGGGAAACAGAGGCGGGGAATCAGAGGAAGGGAAACAGTGGTGGGGAATCAGATATGGGGAATCAGAGGTGGGGAATCAGAGGTTTGGAAACAGAGGCAGGGAATCAGAGGCGGGGAGTCAGAGGCGGGGAATCAGAGGCAGGGAATCAGATGTGCGGAATCAGAGGTGGGGAATCAGAGCTGGGGAATCAGAGGTGGGGAATCAGAGGTTGTGAATCAGAGATGGGGAATCAGAGGCGGGGAATCAGAGGCCGGTAATCAGACGCGGGGAATCAGAGGCGGGGAATCAGAGCTGGGAAATTAGAGGCAGGGAATCAGAGTTGGGGATTCAGAGGCGGGGAATCAGATATGGGGAAACAGAGGCGGGGAATCAGATGCGGGCAAATAGAGGCGGGGATCAGATATGGGGAAACAGAGGCAGGGAATCAGAGGCAGGGAAACAGAGGCGTGGAATCAGATATGGGGAATCAGAGGTGGGGAATCAGAGGTTGGGAATCAGAGGCTGGGAATCAGAGGCTGGGAATCAGATGCATGGAATCAGATGCGGGGAATCAGAGGCGGGGAATCAGAGCTGGGGAATCAGAGGTGGGGAATCAAAGTTGGGGAATCAGAGGCGGGGACTTAGATATGGGGAAACAGAGGCGGGGAATCAGAGGCGGGGAAACAGAGGCGGGGAATCAGATATGGGGAATCAGAGGTGGGGAATCAGAGGCAGGGAATTAGATTTGCGGAATCAGAGATGGGGAATCAGAAGCAGGGAATCAGAGGCCGGGAATCAGAGGCCGGAATCAGATGCCGGGAATAAGCGGCCGGGAATCAGAGGTGGGGAATCAGAGTCCGGGAATCAGAGATGGGGAATCAGAGGCGGGGAATGAGATATGGGGAATCAGAGGCGGGGAATCAGAGGCGGGGAAACAGAGGCGAGGAATCAGATATGGGGAATCAGAGGTGGCGAATCAGAGGCAGGGAATTAGATTTGCGGAATCAGAGATGGGGAATCAGAAGCAGGGAATCAGAGGCCGGGAATCAGAGGCCGGAATCAGATGCCGGGAATAAGCGGCCGGGAATCAGAGGTGGGGAATCAGAGTCCGGGAATCAGAGATGGGGAATCAGAGGCGGGGAATGAGATATGGGGAATCAGAGGCGGGGAATCAGAGGCGGGGAAACAGAGGCGAGGAATCAGATATGGGGAATCAGAGGTGGCGAATCAAAGGCGGTGAATCAGAGATGGGGAATCAGAGGCGGGGAATCAGAGGCAGGGGATCAAACACGGGGAATCAGAGGCGGGGAATCAGAGCTGGGGAATCAGAGGCGGGGAATCAGAGTTGGGGAATCAGAGGCGGGGACTTAGATATTGGGAAACAGAGGCGGGGAATCAAAGGTGGGGAAACAGAGGCGGGGAATCAGATATGGGGAATCAGAGGTGGGGAATCAGAGGCAGGGAATCAAACACGGGGAATCAGATGTGGGGAATCAGAGCTGGGGAATCAGAGGCGGGGAATCAGAGTTGGGGAATCAGAGGCGGGGAATCAGACGCAGGGAATCAATGTGGGAAATCAGAGGTGGGGAATCAGACGCAGGGAATCAATATGGGAAATCAGAGTTGGGGAATCAGAGGTTGGGAATCAAAGGAAGGGAATCAGAGGCGAGGAATCAGAGCTGGGGAATCAGAGGCGGGGAATCAGAATTGGGGAATCAGAGATGGGGAATCAGAGATGGGGAATCAGAGGCGGGGAATCAGACGCGTGGAATCAGAGGTGGTGAATCAGAGATGTGGAATCAGAGGCGGGGAATCAGAGGCAGGGAATCAGACGCGGGGAATCAGAGGCGGGGAATCATAGCTGGCGAATCAGAGGCGGGGAATGAGATATGGGGAATCAGAGGCGGGGAATCAGAGTTGGGGAATCAGAGGCGGGGAATCAGAGTTGGGGAATCAGAGGCGGGGAATCAGAGCTGCGGAATCAGAGGTGGGGATCAGAGTCGGGGAATCAGAGGCAGGGGATCAAACACGGGGAATCAGAGGCGGGGAATCAGAGCTGGGGAATCAGAGGCGGGGAATCAGAGTTGGGGAATCAGAGGCGGGAATCAGAGCTGCGGAATCAGAGGTGGGGATCAGAGTCGTGGAATCAGAGGCAGGGAATCAGATGTGCGGAATCAGAGATGGGGAATCAGAGGTGGGGAATCAGAGGCTGTGAATCAGAGATGGGGAATCAGAGGCGGGGAATCAGAGGCAAGAAATCAGACACGGGGTTTCAGAGGCTGGGAATCAGACGGGGGAATCAAAGGCGGGGAATCAGAGCTGGGGAATCAGAGGCAGGGAATCAGAGTTGGGGATTCAGAGGCGGGGAATCAGATATGGGGAAACAGAGGTGCGGAATCTGAGGTGGTGAATCAGAGATGGGGAATCACAGGCGGGGAATCAGAGGCAGGGAATAGAACGCGGGGAATCAGAGGCAGGGAATCAGAGTTGGGGCATCAGAGGTTGGGAATTAGATATGGGGAAACAGAGGCGGGGAATCAGAGGCGGGGAAACAGAGGCGGGAAATCAGATATGGGAAATCAGAGGTGGGGAATCAGAGGCAGGGAATCAGATGTGCGGAATCAGAGATGGGGAATCAGAGGCAGGGATTCAGAATCAGAAGCGGGGAATCAGAGGCCGGGAAACAGAGGTGGGGAATCAGATATGGGGAATCAGAGGTGGGGAATCAAAGGCGATGAATCAGAGATGGGGAATCAGAGGCGTGGAATCAGAGGCAGGGAATCAAACACGGGGAATCAGAGGCGGGGAATCAGAGCTGGGGAATCAGAGGCGGGGAATCAGAGTTGGGGAATCAGAGGCTGGGAATCAGATGCATGGAATCAGATGCGGGGAATCAGAGGCGGGGAATCAGAGCTGGGGAATCAGAGGTGGGGAATCAAAGTTGGGGAATCAGAGGCGGGGACTTAGATATGGGGAAACAGAGGCGGGGAATCAGAGGCGGGGAAACAGAGGCGGGGAATCAGATATGGGGAATCAGAGGTGGGGAATCAGAGGCAGGGAATTAGATTTGCGGAATCAGAGATGGGGAATCAGAAGCAGGGAATCAGAGGCCGGGAATCAGAGGCCGGAATCAGATGCCGGGAATAAGAGGCCGGGAATCAGAGGTTGGGAATCAGAGTCCGAGAATCAGAGCTGGGGAATCAGAGGCGGGGAATGAGATATGGGGAATCAGAGGCGGGGAATCAGAGCTGGGGAATCAGAGGTGGGGATCAGAGTCGGGGAATCAGAGGCAGGGAATCAGATGTGCGGAATCAGAGATGGGGAATCAGAGGTGGGGAATCAGCGGCTGTGAATCAGAGATGGGGAATCAGAGGCGGGGAATCAGAGGCAGGAAATCAGACACGGGGACTCAGAGGCTGGGAATCAGACGGGGGGAATCAAAGGCGGGGAATCAGAGCTGGGGAATCAGAGGCGGGGAATCAGAGTTGGGGAATCAGAGGCGGGGAATCAGATATGGGGAAACAGAGGAGGGGAATCAGAGGCGGGGAAACAGAGGCGGGGAATCTGATATGGGGAATAAGAGGTGGCGAATGAAAGGCGGTGAATCAGAGATGGGGAATCAGAGGCGGGGAATCAGAGGCAGTGAATCAAACACGGGGAATCATAGGTGGGGAATCAGAGCTGGGGAATCAGAGGCGGGGAATCAGAGTTGGGGAATCAGAGGCCGGGAATCAGATATGGGGAAACAGAGGCTGGGAATCAGAGGCAGGGAAACAGAGGTGGGGAATCATATATGGGGAATCAGAGGTGGGGAATCAGAGGTTGCGAAACAGAGGCAGGGAATCAGAGCTGGGGAATCAGAGGCGGGGAATCAGAGTTGGGGAATCAGAGGCGGGGAATCAGAGCTGCGGAATCAGAGGTGGGGATCAGAGTCGTGGAATCAGAGACAGGGAATCAGATGTGCGGAATCAGAGATGGGGAATCAGAGGTGGGGAATCAGAGGCTGTGAATCAGAGATGGGGAATCAGAGGCGGGGAATCAGAGGCAAGAAATCAGACACGGGGTTTCAGAGGCTGGGAATCAGACGGGGGAATCAAAGGCGGGGAATCAGAGCTGGGGAATCAGAGGCAGGGAATCAGAGTTGGGGATTCAGAGGCGGGGAATCAGATATGGGGAAACAGAGGCGGGGAATCAGAGTCGGGCAAACAGAGGCGGGGAATTAGATATGGGGAATCAGAGGTGGGGAATCAGAGGTGGTGAATCAGAGATGGGGAATCACAGGCGGGGAATCAGAGGCAGGGAATAGAACGCGGGGAATCAGAGGCAGGGAATCAGAGTTGGGGCATCAGAGGTTGGGAATTAGATATGGGGAAACATAGGCGGGGAATCAGAGGCGGGGAAACAGAGGCGGGAAATCAGATATAGGGAATCAGAGGTGGGGAATCAGAGGCAGGGAATCAGATGTGCGGAATCAGAGATGGGGAATCAGAGGCAGGGATTCAGAATCAGAAGCGGGGAATCAGAGGCCGGTAAACAGAGGTGGGGAATCAGATATGGGGAATCAGAGGTGGGGAATCAGAGGCCGGAATCAGATGCCCTGAATAAGAGGCCGGGAATCAGAGGTGGGGAATCAGAGTCCGGGAATCAGAGATGGGGAATCAGAGGCGGGGAATGAGATATGGGGAATCAGAGGCGGGGAATCAGAGGCGGGGAAACAGAGGCGAGGAATCAGATATGGGGAATCAGAGGTGGCGAATCAGAGGCAGGGAATTAGATTTGCGGAATCAGAGATGGGGAATCAGAAGCAGGGAATCAGAGGCCGGGAATCAGAGGCCGGAATCAGATGCCGGGAATAAGCGGCCGGGAATCAGAGGTGGGGAATCAGAGTCCGGGAATCAGAGATGGGGAATCAGAGGCGGGGAATGAGATATGGGGAATCAGAGGCGGGGAATCAGAGGCGGGGAAACAGAGGCGAGGAATCAGATATGGGGAATCAGAGGTGGCGAATCAAAGGCGGTGAATCAGAGATGGGGAATCAGAGGCGGGGAATCAGAGGCAGGGGATCAAACACGGGGAATCAGAGGCGGGGAATCAGAGCTGGGGAATCAGAGGCGGGGAATCAGAGTTGGGGAATCAGAGGCGGGGACTTAGATATTGGGAAACAGAGGCGGGGAATCAAAGGTGGGGAAACAGAGGCGGGGAATCAGATATGGGGAATCAGAGGTGGGGAATCAGAGGCAGGGAATCAAACACGGGGAATCAGATGTGGGGAATCAGAGCTGGGGAATCAGAGGCGGGGAATCAGAGTTGGGGAATCAGAGGCGGGGAATCAGACGCAGGGAATCAATGTGGGAAATCAGAGGTGGGGAATCAGACGCAGGGAATCAATATGGGAAATCAGAGTTGGGGAATCAGAGGTTGGGAATCAAAGGAAGGGAATCAGAGGCGAGGAATCAGAGCTGGGGAATCAGAGGCGGGGAATCAGAATTGGGGAATCAGAGATGGGGAATCAGAGATGGGGAATCAGAGGCGGGGAATCAGACGCGTGGAATCAGAGGTGGTGAATCAGAGATGTGGAATCAGAGGCGGGGAATCAGAGGCAGGGAATCAGACGCGGGGAATCAGAGGCGGGGAATCATAGCTGGCGAATCAGAGGCGGGGAATGAGATATGGGGAATCAGAGGCGGGGAATCAGAGGCAGGGGATCAAACACGGGGAATCAGAGGCGGGGAATCAGAGCTGTGGAATCAGAGGCGGGGAATCAGAGTTGGGGAATCAGAGGCGGGGAATCAGAGCTGGGGAATCAGAGGTGGGGAATCAGAGTCGGGGAATCAGAGGCAGGGAGTCGGATGTGCGGAATCAGAGATGGGGAATCAGAGGTGGGGAATCAGAGGCGGTGAATCTGAGATGGGGAATCAGAGGCGGGGAATCAGAGGCAGGTTATCAGACACGGGGATTCAGAGGCTGGGAATCAGACGGGGGGAATCAAAGGCGGGGAATGAAGCTGGGGAATCAGAGGCAGGGAATCAGAGTTGGGGAATCAGAGGCGGGGAATCAGAGTTGGGGAATCAGAGGCGGGGAATCAGAGCTGCGGAATCAGAGGTGGGGATCAGAGTCGGGGAATCAGAGGCAGGGGATCAAACACGGGGAATCAGAGGCGGGGAATCAGAGCTGGGGAATCAGAGGCGGGGAATCAGAGTTGGGGAATCAGAGGCGGGAATCAGAGCTGCGGAATCAGAGGTGGGGATCAGAGTCGTGGAATCAGAGGCAGGGAATCAGATGTGCGGAATCAGAGATGGGGAATCAGAGGTGGGGAATCAGAGGCTGTGAATCAGAGATGGGGAATCAGAGGCGGGGAATCAGAGGCAAGAAATCAGACACGGGGTTTCAGAGGCTGGGAATCAGACGGGGGAATCAAAGGCGGGGAATCAGAGCTGGGGAATCAGAGGCAGGGAATCAGAGTTGGGGATTCAGAGGCGGGGAATCAGATATGGGGAAACAGAGGTGCGGAATCTGAGGTGGTGAATCAGAGATGGGGAATCACAGGCGGGGAATCAGAGGCAGGGAATAGAACGCGGGGAATCAGAGGCAGGGAATCAGAGTTGGGGCATCAGAGGTTGGGAATTAGATATGGGGAAACAGAGGCGGGGAATCAGAGGCGGGGAAACAGAGGCGGGAAATCAGATATGGGGAATCAGAGGTGGGGAATCAGAGGCAGGGAATCAGATGTGCGGAATCAGAGATGGGGAATCAGAGGCAGGGATTCAGAATCAGAAGCGGGGAATCAGAGGCCGGGAAACAGAGGTGGGGAATCAGATATGGGGAATCAGAGGTGGGGAATCAAAGGCGATGAATCAGAGATGGGGAATCAGAGGCGTGGAATCAGAGGCAGGGAATCAAACACGGGGAATCAGAGGCGGGGAATCAGAGCTGGGGAATCAGAGGCGGGGAATCAGAGTTGGGGAATCAGAGGCTGGGAATCAGATGCATGGAATCAGATGCGGGGAATCAGAGGCGGGGAATCAGAGCTGGGGAATCAGAGGTGGGGAATCAAAGTTGGGGAATCAGAGGCGGGGACTTAGATATGGGGAAACAGAGGCGGGGAATCAGAGGCGGGGAAACAGAGGCGGGGAATCAGATATGGGGAATCAGAGGTGGGGAATCAGAGGCAGGGAATTAGATTTGCGGAATCAGAGATGGGGAATCAGAAGCAGGGAATCAGAGGCCGGGAATCAGAGGCCGGAATCAGATGCCGGGAATAAGAGGCCGGGAATCAGAGGTTGGGAATCAGAGTCCGAGAATCAGAGCTGGGGAATCAGAGGCGGGGAATGAGATATGGGGAATCAGAGGCGGGGAATCAGAGCTGGGGAATCAGAGGTGGGGATCAGAGTCGGGGAATCAGAGGCAGGGAATCAGATGTGCGGAATCAGAGATGGGGAATCAGAGGTGGGGAATCAGCGGCTGTGTATCAGAGATGGGGAATCAGAGGCGGGGAATCAGAGGCAGGAAATCAGACACGGGGACTCAGAGGCTGGGAATCAGACGGGGGGAATCAAAGGCGGGGAATCAGAGCTGGGGAATCAGAGGCGGGGAATCAGAGTTGGGGAATCAGAGGCGGGGAATCAGATATGGGGAAACAGAGGAGGGGAATCAGAGGCGGGGAAACAGAGGCGGGGAATCTGATATGGGGAATAAGAGGTGGCGAATGAAAGGCGGTGAATCAGAGATGGGGAATCAGAGGCGGGGAATCAGAGGCAGTGAATCAAACACGGGGAATCATAGGTGGGGAATCAGAGCTGGGGAATCAGAGGCGGGGAATCAGAGTTGGGGAATCAGAGGCCGGGAATCAGATATGGGGAAACAGAGGCTGGGAATCAGAGGCAGGGAAACAGAGGTGGGGAATCATATATGGGGAATCAGAGGTGGGGAATCAGAGGTTGCGAAACAGAGGCAGGGAATCAGAGCTGGGGAATCAGAGGCGGGGAATCAGAGTTGGGTAATCAGAGGCGGGGAATCAGAGCTGCGGAATCAGAGGTGGGGATCAGAGTCGTGGAATCAGAGACAGGGAATCAGATGTGCGGAATCAGAGATGGGGAATCAGAGGTGGGGAATCAGAGGCTGTGAATCAGAGATGGGGAATCAGAGGCGGGGAATCAGAGGCAAGAAATCAGACACGGGGTTTCAGAGGCTGGGAATCAGACGGGGGAATCAAAGGCGGGGAATCAGAGCTGGGGAATCAGAGGCAGGGAATCAGAGTTGGGGATTCAGAGGCGGGGAATCAGATATGGGGAAACAGAGGCGGGGAATCAGAGTCGGGCAAACAGAGGCGGGGAATTAGATATGGGGAATCAGAGGTGGGGAATCAGAGGTGGTGAATCAGAGATGGGGAATCACAGGCGGGGAATCAGAGGCAGGGAATAGAACGCGGGGAATCAGAGGCAGGGAATCAGAGTTGGGGCATCAGAGGTTGGGAATTAGATATGGGGAAACAGAGGCGGGGAATCAGAGGCGGGGAAACAGAGGCGGGAAATCAGATATAGGGAATCAGAGGTGGGGAATCAGAGGCAGGGAATCAGATGTGCGGAATCAGAGATGGGGAATCAGAGGCAGGGATTCAGAATCAGAAGCGGGGAATCAGAGGCCGGTAAACAGAGGTGGGGAATCAGATATGGGGAATCAGAGGTGGGGAATCAGAGGCCGGAATCAGATGCCCTGAATAAGAGGCCGGGAATCAGAGGTGGGGAATCAGAGTCCGGGAATCAGAGATGGGGAATCAGAGGCGGGGAATGAGATATGGGGAATCAGAGCGGGGAATCAGAGGCGGGGAAACAGAGGCGAGGAATCAGATATGGGGAATCAGAGGTGGCGAATCAAAGGCGATGAATCAGAGATGGGGAATCAGAGGCGTGGAATCAGAGGCAGGGAGTCAAACACGGGGAATCAGAGGATGGGAATCAGAGCTGGGGAATCAGAGGCGGGGAATCAGAGTTGGGGAATCAGAGGCGGGGAATCAGAGCTGGGGAATCAGAGGTGGGGATTAGAGTCGGGGAATCAGAGGCAGGGAATCAGATGTGCGGAATCAGAGATGGGGAATCAGAGGTGGGGAATCAGAGGCTGTGAATCAGAGTTGGGGAATCAGAGGCGGGAATCAGAGCTGCGGAATCAGAGGTGGGGATCAGAGTCGTGGAATCAGAGGCAGGGAATCAGATGTGCGGAATCAGAGATGGGGAATCAGAGGTGGGGAATCAGAGGCTGTGAATCAGAGATGGGGAATCAGAGGCGGGGAATCAGAGGCAAGAAATCAGACACGGGGTTTCAGAGGCTGGGAATCAGACGGGGGAATCAAAGGCGGGGAATCAGAGCTGGGGAATCAGAGGCAGGGAATCAGAGTTGGGGATTCAGAGGCGGGGAATCAGATATGGGGAAACAGAGGTGGGGAATCAGAGGTGGTGAATCAGAGATGGGGAATCACAGGCGGGGAATCAGAGGCAGGGAATAGAACGCGGGGAATCAGAGGCAGGGAATCAGAGTTGGGGCATCAGAGGTTGGGAATTAGATATGGGGAAACAGAGGCGGGGAATCAGAGGCGGGGAAACAGAGGCGGGAAATCAGATATGGGGAATCAGAGGTGGGGAATCAGAGGCAGGGAATCAGATGTGCGGAATCAGAGATGGGGAATCAGAGGCAGGGATTCAGAATCAGAAGCGGGGAATCAGAGGCCGGGAAACAGAGGTGGGGAATCAGAGGCGGTGAATCAGAGATGGGGAATCAGAGGCGTGGAATCAGAGGCAGGGAATCAAACACGGGGAATCAGAGGCGGGGAATCAGAGCTGGGGAATCAGAGGCGGGGAATCAGAGTTGGGGAATCAGAGGCGGGGAATCAGAGATGGGGAATCAGAGGTGGGGATTAGAGTCGGGGAATCAGAGGCAGGGAATCAGATGTGCGGAATCAGAGATGGGGAATCAGAGGTGGGGAATCAGAGGCTGTGAATCAGAGATGGGGAATCAGAGGCGGGGAATCAGAGGCAAGAAATCAGACACGGGGTTTCAGAGGCTGGGTATCAGACGGGGGAATCAAAGGCGGGGAATCAGAGCTGGGGAATCAGAGGCAGGGAATCAGAGTTGGGGATTCAGAGGCGGGGAATCAGATATGGGGAAACAGAGGCGGGGAATCAGAGGTGGGCAAACAGAGGCGGGGAATTAGATATGGGGAATCAGAGGTGGGGAATCAGAGGCGGGCAAACAGAGGCGGGGAATTAGATATGGGGAATCAGTGGTGGGGAATCAGAGGTGGTTTATCAGAGATGGGGAATCACAGGCGGGGAATCAGAGGCAGGGAATAGAACGCGGGGAATCAGAGGCAGGGAATCAGAGCTGGGGAATCAGAGGCGGGGAATCATAGTTGGGAATCAGAGGCGGGGAATCAGATATGGGGAAACAGAGGCGGGGAATCAGGGGCGGGGAAACAGAGGCGGGGAATCAGATATGGGGAATCGGATGCGGGGAATCAGAGGCGGGGAATCAGATATGGGGTATCAGAGGTGGGGAATCAGAGGCAGGTAATCAGATGTGCGGAATCAGAGATGGGGAATCAGAGGCAGGGAATCAGAATCAGAAGCGGGGAGTCAGAGGCCGGGAATCAGTGGCCTGGAATCAGATGCTGGGAATAAGAGGCCGGGAATCAGACGTGGGGAATCAGAGTCCGGGAATCAGAGATGGGGAATCAGAGGCGGGGAATGAGATATGGGGAATCAGAGGCGGGGAATCAGAGGCGGGGAAACAGAGGCGAGGAATCAGATATGGGGAATCAGAGGTGGCGAATCAAAGGCGGTGAATCAGAGATGGGGAATCAGAGGCGGGGAATCAGAGGCAGGGGATCAAACACGGGGAATCAGAGGCGGGGAATCAGAGCTGGGGAATCAGAGGCGGGGTATCAGAGGCGGGGAATCAGAGGCGGGGAATCTGATATGGGGAATCATGGTGGCGAATGAAAGGCGGGGAATCAGAGGCAGGGAATCAAACACGGGGAATCAGAGGCGGGGAATCAGAGCTGGGGAATCAGAGGCGGGGAATCAGAGTTGGGAAATCAGAGGCGGGGAATCAGATATGGGGAAACAGAGGCGGGGAATCAGATATGGGGAATCAGAGGTGGGGAATCAGAGGATGGGAAACAGAGGCAGGGAATCAGAGGCGGGGAGTCAGAGGCGGGGAATCAGAGGCAGTGAATCAGATGTTCAGAATCAGAGATGGGGAATCAGAGGCAGCGAATCAGAGGTGGGGAATCAGAGGCGGGGAATCAGAGGCCGGGAATCAGAGGCCGGGAATCAGAGGCCGGGAATCAGAGGCCGGCAATCAGAGGCCGGGAATCAGAGATGGGGATTCAGAGGCGGGGAATCAAACACGGGGAATCAGAGCTGGGGAATCAGAGGCTGGGAATCAGAGGCGGGGAATCAGAGGAAGGGAATCAGATGTGGGGAATCAGAGGCGGGGAATCAGAGCTGGGGAATCAGAGGCGGGGAATCAGAGGCGTGGAATTAGATATGGGGAAACAGAGGCGGGGAATCAGAGGCGGGGAAACAGAGCTGGGGAATCAGAGGCGGGGAAATCAGAGTTGGGGAATCGGAGGCGGGGAATCAGATATGGGGAATCAGAGGCGGGGAATTAGAGGCACGGAAAGAGAGGCGGGGAATCAGATATGGGGAATCAGAGGTGGGGAATCAGGGGTGGGGTATCAGAGGCTGGGTATCAGACACGGGGATTCAGAGGCGGGGAATCAGAGGCAGGGAATCAGATGTGCGGAATCAGAGATGGGGAATCAGAGGCAGGGAATCAGATGTGCGGAATCAGAGATGGGGAATCAAAGGCAGGGAATCAGAATCAGAAGCAGGGAATCAGAGGCCGGGAATCAGAGGCCGGAATCAGATGCCGGGAATAAGAGGCCGGAAATCAGAGGTGGGGAATCAGAGTCCGGGAATCAGAGATGGGGATTCAGAGGCGGGGAATGAGATATGGGGAATCAGAGGCGGGGAATCAGAGGCGGGGAAACAGAGGCGGGGAATCAGATATGGTGAATCAGAGGTGGCGAATCAAAGGCGGTGAATCAGAGATGGGGAATCAGAGGCCGGGAATCAGAGGCAGGGAATCAGACGCGGGGAATCAGAGGTGGTGAATCAGAGATGTGGAATCAGAGGCGGGGAATCAGAGGCAGGGAATCAGACGCGGGGAATAAGAGGCGGGGAATCATAGCTGGCGAATCAGAGGCGGGGAATCAGAGGTGGGGAATCAGAGGCGGGGAATCAGATATTGGGAATCAGAGGTGGGGAATCAGAGGCGGGGAAACAGAGGCGGGGAATCAGATATGGGGTATCAGAGGTGGGGAATCAGAGGTTGTGAATCAGAGATGGGGAATCAGAGGCGGGGAATCAGAGGCCGGTAATCAGACGCGGGGAATCAGAGGAGGGGAATCAGAGCTGGGAAATTAGAGGCAGGGAATCAGAGTTGGGGATTCAGAGGCGGGGAATCAGATATGGGGAAACAGAGGCGGGGAATCAGAGGCGGGCAAATAGAGGCGGGGTTCAGATATGGGGAAACAGAGGCGGGGAATCAGAGGCGGGGAAACAGAGGCGGGGAATCAGATATGGGGATCAGAGGTGGGGAATCAGAGGTTGGGAATCAGAGGCTGGGAATCAGAGGCTGGGAATCAGATGCATGGAATCAGATGCGGGAAATCAGAGGCGGGGAATCAGAGCTGGGGAATCAGAGGTGGATAATCAAAGTTGGGGAATCAGAGGCGGGGACTTAGATATGGGGAAACAGAGGCGGTGAATCAGAGGCGGGGAAACAGAGGCGGGGAATCAGATATGGGGAATCAGAGGTGGGGAATCAGAGGCAGGGAATTAGATTTGCGGAATCAGAGATGGGGAATCAGAAGCAGGGAATCAGAGGCCGGGAATCAGAGGCCGGAATCAGATGCCGGGAATAAGAGGCCGGGAATCAGAGGGGGGGAATCAGAGTCCGGGAATCAGAGATGGGGAATCAGAGGCGGGGAATGAGATATGGGGAATCAGAGGAGGGGAATCAGAGGCGGGGAAACAGAGGCGAGGAATCAGATATGGGGAATCAGAGGTGGCGAATCAAAGGCGTTGAATCAGAGATGGGGAATCAGAGGCGGGGAATCAGAGGCAGGGAATCAAACACGGGGAATCAGAGGCGGGGAATCAGAGCTGGGGAATCAGAGGCGGGGAATCAGAGTTGGGGAATCAGAGGCGGGGAATCAGAGCTGGGGAATCAGAGGTGGGGATCAGAGTCGGGGAATCAGAGGCAGGGAATCAGATGTGCGGAATCAGAGATGGGGAATCAGAGGTGGGGAATCAGCGGCTGTGAATCAGAGATGGGGAATCAGAGGCGGGGAATCAGAGGCAGGAAATCAGACACGGGGACTCAGAGGCTGGGAATCAGACGGGGGGAATCAAAGGCGGGGAATCAGAGCTGGGGAATCAGAGGCGGGGAATCAGAGTTGGGGAATCAGAAGCGGGGAATCAGATATTGGGAAACAGAGGAGGGGAATCAGAGGCGGGGAAACAAAGGCAGGGAATCTGATATGGGGAATCAGAGGTGGCGAATGAAAGGCGGTGAAACAGAGATGGGGAATCAGAGGCGGGGAATCAGAGGCAGTGAATCAAACACGGGGAATCATAGGTGGGGAATCAGAGCTGGGGAATCAGAGGCGGGGAATCAGAGTTGGGGAATCAGAGGCGGGGAATCAGATATGGGGAAACAGAGGCTGGGAATCAGAGGCAGGGAAAGAGAGGTGGGGAATCATATATGGGGAATCAGAGGTGGGGAATCAGAGGTTACGAAACAGAGGCAGGGAATCAGAGCTGGGGAATCAGAGGCAGGGAATCAGAGTTGGGGATTCAGAGGCGGGGAATCAGAGCTGGGGAATCAGAGGCGGGGAATCAGAGGCGGGGAAATAGATATGGGGAAACAGAGGCGGGGAATTAGAGGCGGGGAAACAGAGGCGGGGAATCAGATATGGGGAATCAGAGGTGGGGAATCAGAGGCAGGGAATCAGATGTGCGGAATCAGAGATGGGGAATCAGAGGCAGGGATCAGAATCAGAAGCGGGGAATCAGAGGCCGGGATCAGAGGCCGGGAATCAGATGCCGGGAATAAGAGGCCAGGAATCAGAGTCCGGGAATCAGAGATGGGGAATCAGAGGCGGGGAATGAAATATGGGGAATCAGAGGCGGGGTATCAGAGGCGGGGAAACAGAGGCGGGGAATCTGATATGGGGAATCAGGGTGGCGAATGAAAGGCGGTGAATCAGAGATGGTGAATCAGAGGCGGGGAATCAGAGCTGGGGAATCAGAGGCGGGGAATCAGAGTTGGGGAATCAGAGGCGGGGAATCAGATATGGGGAAACAGATGCGGGGAATCAGATATGGGGAATCAGAGGTGGGGAATCAGAGGATGGGAAACAGAGGCAGGGAATCAGAGGCGGGGAGTCAGAGGCGGAGAATCAGAGGCAGGGAATCAGATGTGCAGAATCAGAGATGGGGAATCAGAGGCAGCGAATCAGAGGCGGGGAATCAGAGGCGGCGAATCAGAGGCCGGGAATCAGAGGCCGGGAATCAGAGGCCGGGAATCAGAGGCCGGCAATCAGAGGCCGGGAATCAGAGATGGGGATTCAGAGGCGGGGAATCAAACACGGGGAATCAGAGCTGGGGAATCAGAGGCAGGGAATCAGAGGCGGGGAATCTGAGGAAGGGAATCAGATGTGGGGAATCAGAGGCGGGGAATCAGAGCTGGGGAATCAGAGGCGGGGAATCAGAGTTTGGGAATCAGAGGCGTGGAATTAGATATGGGGAAACAGAGGCGGGGAATCAGAGGCGGGGAAACAGAGCTGGGGAATCAGAGGCGGGGAAATCAGAGTTGGGGAATCGGAGGCGGGGAATCAGATATGGGGAATCAGAGGCGGGGAATTAGAGGCACAGAAAGAGAGGCGGGGAATCAGATATGGGGAATCAGAGGTGGGGAATCAGGGGTGGGGTATCAGAGGTTGTGTATCAGACACGGGGATTCAGAGGCGGGGAATCAGAGGCAGGGAATCAGATGTGCGGAATCAGAGATGGGGAATCAGAGGCAGGGAATCAGATGTGCGGAATCAGAGATGGGGAATCAAAGGCAGGGAATCAGAATCAGAAGCAGGGAATCAGAGGCCGGGAATCAGAGGCCGGAATCAGATGCCGGGAATAAGAGGCCGGGAATCAGAGGTGGGGAATCAGAGTCCGGGAATCAGAGATGGGGATTCAGAGGCGGGGAATGAGATATGGGGAATCAGAGGCGGGGAATCAGAGGCGGGGAAACAGAGGCGGGGAATCAGATATGGCGAATCAGAGGTGGCGAATCAAAGGCGGTGAATCAGAGATGGGGAATCAGAAGCCGGGAATCAGAGGCAGGGAATCAAACACGGGGAATCAGAGGCGGGGAATCAGAGCTGGGGAATCAGAGGCGGGGAATCAGAGTTGGGGAATCAGAGGCGGGGAATCAGAGCTGGGGAATCAGAGGTGGGGATCAGAGTCGGGGAATCAGAGGCAGGGAATCAGATGTGCGGAATCAGAGATGGGGAATCAGAGGTGGGGAATCAGCGGCTGTGAATCAGAGATGGGGAATCAGAGGCGGGGAATCAGAGGCAGGAAATCAGACACGGGGACTCAGAGGCTGGGAATCAGACGGGGGGAATCAAAGGCGGGGAATCAGAGCTGGGGAATCAGAGGCGGGGAATCAGAGTTGGGGAATCAGAAGCGGGGAATCAGATATTGGGAAACAGAGGAGGGGAATCAGAGGCGGGGAAACAAAGGCGGGGAATCTGATATGGGGAATCAGAGGTGGCGAATGAAAGGCGGTGAAACAGAGATGGGGAATCAGAGGCGGGGAATCAGAGGCAGTGAATCAAACACGGGGAATCATAGGTGGGGAATCAGAGCTGGGGAATCAGAGGCGGGGAATCAGAGTTGGGGAATCAGAGGCGGGGAATCAGATATGGGGAAACAGAGGCTGGGAATCAGAGGCAGGGAAACAGAGGTGGGGAATCATATATGGGGAATCAGAGGTGGGGAATCAGAGGTTACGAAACAGAGGCAGGGAATCAGAGCTGGGGATTCAGAGGCGGGGAATCAGAGCTGGGGAATCAGAGGCAGGGAATCAGAGTTGGGGATTCAGAGGCGGGGAATCAGAGCTGGGGAATCAGAGGCGGGGAATCAGAGGCGGGGAAATAGATATGGGGAAACAGAGGTGGGGAATTAGAGGCGGGGAAACAGAGGCGGGGAATCAGATATGGGGAATCAGAGGTGGGGAATCAGAGGCAGGGAATCAGATGTGCGGAATCAGAGATGGGGAATCAGAGGCAGGGATCAGAATCAGAAGCGGGGAATCAGAGGCCGGGATCAGAGGCCGGGAATCAGATGCCGGGAATAAGAGGCCAGGAATCAGAGTCCGGGAATCAGAGATGGGGAATCAGAGGCGGGGAATGAAATATGGGGAATCAGAGGCGGGGTATCAGAGGCGGGGAAACAGAGGCGGGGAATCTGATATGGGGAATCAGGGTGGCGAATGAAAGGCGGTGAATCAGAGATGGTGAATCAGAGGCGGGGAATCAGAGCTGGGGAATCAGAGGCGGGGAATCAGAGTTGGGGAATCAGAGGCGGGGAATCAGATATGGGGAAACAGATGCGGGGAATCAGATATGGGGAATCAGAGGTGGGGAATCAGAGGATGGGAAACAGAGGCAGGGAATCAGAGGCGGGGAGTCAGAGGCGGGGAATCAGAGGCAGGGAATCAGATGTGCAGAATCAGAGATGGGGAATCAGAGGCAGCGAATCAGAGGCGGGGAATCAGAGGCGGCGAATCAGAGGCCGGGAATCAGAGGCCGGGAATCAGAGGCCGGGAATCAGAGGCCGGCAATCAGAGGCCGGGAATCAGAGGCGGGGAATCTGAGGAAGGGAATCAGATGTGGGGAATCAGAGGCGGGGAATCAGAGCTGGGGAATCAGAGGCGGGGAATCAGAGTTTGGGAATCAGAGGCGTGGAATTAGATATGGGGAAACAGAGGCGGGGAATCAGAGGCGGGGAAACAGAGCTGGGGAATCAGAGGCGGGGAAATCAGAGTTGGGGAATCGGAGGCGGGGAATCAGATATGGGGAATCAGAGGCGGGGAATTAGAGGCACGGAAAGAGAGGCGGGGAATCAGATATGGGGAATCAGAGGTGGGGAATCAGGGGTGGGGTATCAGAGGTTGTGTATCAGACACGGGGATTCAGAGGCGGGGAATCAGAGGCAGGGAATCAGATGTGCGGAATCAGAGATGGGGAATCAGAGGCAGGGAATCAGATGTGCGGAATCAGAGATGGGGAATCAAAGGCAGGGAATCAGAATCAGAAGCAGGGAATCAGAGGCCGGGAATCAGAGGCCGGAATCAGATGCCGGGAATAAGAGGCCGGGAATCAGAGGTGGGGAATCAGAGTCCGGGAATCAGAGATGGGGATTCAGAGGCGGGGAATGAGATATGGGGAATCAGAGGCGGGGAATCAGAGGCGGGGAAACTGAGGCGGGGAATCAGATATGGCGAATCAGAGGTGGCGAATCAAAGGCGGTGAATCAGAGATGGGGAATCAGAGGCCGGGAATCAGAGGCAGGGAATCAAACACGGGGAATCAGAGGAGGGGAATCAGAATTAGGGAATCAGAGGCGGGGAATCAGAGGCAGGTTATCAGACACGGGGATTCAGAGGCTGGGAATCAGATGGGGGGAATCAAAGGCGGGGAATGAAGCTGGGGAATCAGAGGCGGGGAATCAGAGCTGCGGAATCAGAGGTGGGGATCAGAGTCGGGGAATCAGAGGCAGTGGATCAAACACGGGGAATCAGAGGCGGGGAATCAGAGCTGGGGAATCAGAGGCGGGGAATCAGAGTTGGGGAATCAGAGGCGGGGAATCAGAGCTGCGGAATCAGAGGTGGGGATCAGAGTCGTGGAATCAGAGGCAGGGAATCAGATGTGCGGAATCAGAGATGGGGAATCAGAGGTGGGGAATCAGAGGCTGTGAATCAGAGATGGGGAATCAGAGGCGGGGAATCAGAGGCAAGAAATCAGACACGGGGTTTCAGAGGCTGGGAATCAGACGGGGGAATCAAAGGCGGGGAATCAGAGCTGGGGAATCAGAGGCAGGGAATCAGAGTTGGGGATTCAGAGGCGGGGAATCAGATATGGGGAAACAGAGGCGGGGAATCAGAGGCAGGGAATAGAACGCGGGGAATCAGAGGCAGGGAATCAGAGTTGGGGCATCAGAGGTTGGGAATTAGATATGGGGAAACAGAGGCGGGGAATCAGAGGCGGGGAATCAAACACGGGGAATCAGAGGCGGGGAATCATAGCTGGCGAATCAGAGGCTGGGAATCAGAGGTGGGGAATCAGAGGCGGGGAATCAGATATTGGGAATCAGAGGTGGGGAATCAGAGGCGGGGAAACAGAGGTGGGGAATCAGATATGGGGTATCAGAGGTGGGGAATCAGAGGTTGTGAATCAGAGATGGGGAATCAGAGGCGGGGAATCAAACACGGGGAATCAGAGGCGGGGAATCATAGCTGGCGAATCAGAGGCAGGGAATCAGAGTTGGGGATTCAGAGGCGGGGAATCAGATATGGGGAAACAGAGGCGGGTAATCAGATGCGGGCAAATAGAGGCGGGGATCAGATATGGGGAAACAGAGGCGGGGAATCAGAGGCGGAGAAACAGAGGCGGGGAATCAGATATGGGGAATCAGAGGTGGGGAATCAGAGGTTGGGAATCAGAGGCTGGGAATCAGAGGCTGAGAATCAGATGCATGGAATCAGATGCGGGGAATCAGAGGCGTGGAATCAGAGCTGGGGAATCAGAGGTGGGGAATCAAAGTTGGGGAATCAGAGGCGGGGACTTAGATATGGGGAAACAGAGGCGGGGAATCAGAGGCGGGGAAACAGAGGCGGGGAATCAGATATGGGGAATCAGAGGTGGGGAATCAGAGGCAGGGAATTAGATTTGCGGAATCAGAGATGGGGAATCAGAAGCAGGGAATCAGAGGACGGGAATCAGAGGCCGGAATCAGATGCCGGGAATAAGAGGTCGGGAATCAGAGGTGGGGAATCAGAGTCCGGGAATCAGAGATGGGGAATCAGAGGCGGGGAATGAGATATGGGGAATCAGAGGCGGGGAATCAGAGGCGGGGAAACAGAGGCGAGGAATCAGATATGGGGAATCAGAGGTGGCGAATCAAAGGCGGTGAATCAGAGATGGGGAATCAGAGGCGGGGAATCAGAGGCAGGGAATCAAACACGGGGAATCAGAGGCGGGGAATCAGAGCTGGGGAATCAGAGGCGGGGAATCAGAGTTGGGGAATCAGAGGCGGGGAATCAGAGCTGCGGAATCAGAGGTGGGGATCTGAGTCGGGGAATCAGAGGCAGGGACTTAGATATTGGGAAACAGAGGCGGGGAATCAAAGGTGGGGAAACAGAGGCGGGGAATCAGATATGGGGAATCAGAGGTGGGGAATCAGAGGCAGGGAATTAGATTTGCGGAATCAGAGGCAGGGAATCAGAAACAGACGCAGGGAATCAGAGGCCGTGAATCAGAGGCCGGAATCAGATGCCGGGAATAAGAGGCCGGGAATCAGAGGTGGGGAATCAGAGTCCGGGAATCAGAGATGGGGATTTAGAGGCGGGGAATGAGATATGGGGAATCAGAGGCGGGGAATCAGAGGCGGGGAAACAGAGGCGGGGAATCAGATATGGGGAATCAGAGCTGGGGAATCAGAGGCAGGGGATCAAACACGGGGAATCAGAGGCGGGGAATCACAGCTGGGGAATCAGAGGTGGGGAATCAGAGTTGGGGAATCAGAGGCGGGGAATCAGAGCTGGGGAATCAGAGGTGGGGAATCAGAGTCGGGGAATCAGAGGCAGGGAATCGGATGTGCGGAATCAGAGATGGGGAATCAGAGGTGGGGAATCAGAGGCGGTCTATCTGAGATGGGGAATCAGAGGCGTGGAATCAGAGGCAGGTTTTCAGACACGGGGATTCAGAGGCTGGGAATCAGACGGGGGGAATCAAAGGCGGGGAATGAAGCTGGGGAATCAGTGGCAGGGAATCAGAGTTGGGGATTCAGAGGCGGGGACTTAGATATGGGGAAACAGAGGCGGGGAATCAGAGGCGGGGAAACAGAGGCGGGGAATCAGATATGGGGAATCAGAGGTGGGGAATCAGAGGCAGGGAATTAGATTTGCGGAATCAGAGATGGGGAATCAGAAGCAGGGAATCAGAGGCCGGGAATCAGAGGCCGGAATCAGATGCCGGGAATAAGAGGCCGGGAATCAGAGGTGGGGAATCAGAGTCCGGGAATCAGAGATGGGGAATCAGAGGCGGGGAATGAGATATGGGGAATCAGAGGCGGGGAATCAGAGGCGGGGAAACAGAGGCGAGGAATCAGATATGGGGAATCAGAGGTGGCGAATCAAAGGCGGTGAATCAGAGATGGGGAATCAGAGGCGGGGAATCAGAGGCAGGGGATCAAACACGGGGAATCAGAGGCGGGGAATCAGAGCCGAGGAATCAGAGGCGGGGAATCAGAGTTGGGGAATCAGAGGTGGGGAATCAGAGTTGGGGTATCAGAGGCAGGGACTTAGATATTGGGAAACAGAGGCGGGGAATCAAAGGTGGGGAAACAGAGGCGGGGAATCAGATATGGGGAATCAGAGGTGGGGAATCAGAGGCAGGGAATTAGATTTGCGGAATCAGAGGCAGGGAATCAGAAACAGACGCAGGGAATCAGAGGCCGGGAATCAGAGGCGGGAATCAGATGCCGGGAATAAGAGGCCGGGAATCAGAGGTGGGGAATCAGAGTCCGGGAATCAGAGATGGGGAGTCAGAGGCGGGGAATGAGATATGGGGAATCAGAGGCGAGGAATCAGAGGCGGGGAAACAGAGGCGGGGAATCAGATATGGGGAATCAGAGCTGGGGAATCAGAGGCAGGGGATCAAACACGGGGAATCAGAGGCGGGGAATCACAGCTGGGGAATCAGAGGTGGGGAATCAGAGTTGGGGAATCAGAGGCGGGGAATCAGAGCTGGGGAATCAGAGGTGGGGAATCAGAGTCGGGGAATCAGAGGCAGGGAATCGGATGTGCGGAATCAGAGATGGGGAATCAGAGGTGGGGAATCAGAGGCGGTGAATCTGAGATGGGGAATCAGAGGCGTGGAATCAGAGGCAGGTTTTCAGACACGGGGATTCAGAGGCTGGGAATCAGACGGGGGGAATCAAAGGCGGGGAATGAAGCTGGGGAATCAGAGGCAGGGAATCAGAGTTGGGGATTCAGAGGCGGGGAATCAGATATGGGGAAACAGAGGCGGGGAATCAGAGGCAGGCAAACAGAGGCGGGGAATTAGATATGGGGAATCAGTGGTGGGGAATCAGAGGTGGTGAATCAGAGATGGGGAATCACAGGCGGGGAATCAGAGGCAGGGAATAGAACGCGGGGAATCAGAGGCAGGGAATCAGAGCTGGGGAATAAGAGGCGGGGAATCATAGTTGGGAATCAGAGGCGGGGAATCAGATATGGGGAAACAGATGCGGGGAATCAGGGGCGGGGAAACAGAGGCGGGGAATCAGATATGGGGAATCGGATGTGGGGAATCAGAGGCGGGGAATCAGAGCTGTGGAATCAGAGGCGGGGAATCAGAGTTGGGGCATCAGAGGTGGGGAATTAGATATGGGGAAACAGAGGCGGGGAATCAGAGGCGTGGAAACAGAGGCGGGGAATCAGATAATGGGAATCAGAGGTGGGGAATCAGAGGCAGGTAATCAGATGTGCGGAATCAGAGATGGGGAATCAGAGGCAGGGAATCAGAATCAGAAGCGGGGAGTCAGAGGACGGGAATCAGAGGCCTGGAATCAGATGCTGGGAATAAGAGGCCGGGAATCAGAGGTGGGGAATCAGAGTCCGGGAATCAGAGATGGGGAGTCAGAGGCGGGGAATGAGATATGGAGAATCAGAGGCGGGGAATCAGAGGCGGGGAAACAGAGGTGGGGAATCAGATATGGGGAATCAGAGGTGGCGAATCAAAGGCAGTGAATCAGAGATGGGGAATCAGAGGCGGGGAATCAGAGGCAGGGAATCAAACACGGGGAATCAGAGGCGGGGAATCAGAGCTGGGGAATCAGAGGCTGGGAATCAAAGTTGGGGAATCAGAGGCAGGGAATCAGATATGGGGAAACAGGGGCGGGGAATCAGAGGCGGGGAAACAGAGGCAGGGAATCAGATATGGGGAATCAGAGGCGGGGAATTAGAGTTGGGGAATCAGAGGCGGGGAATCAGAGGCGGGGAAACAGAGGCGGGGAATCAAACACGGGGAATCAGAGGTGGGGAATCAGAGGTTGGGAATCAGATGCAGGGAATCAGAGGCGGGGAATCAGAGGCGGGGAATCAGAGGCAGGGAATCAGATGTGCGGAATCGGAGATGGGGAATCAGAGGCAGGGAATCAGAGGCGGGGAATCAGAGGCGGGGAGTCAGAGGCCGGGAATCAGATATGGGGAAACAGAGGCGGGGAAACAGAGGCTGGGGATCAGATATGGGGAATCAGAGGTGGGGAATCAGAGGTTGGGAATCAGAGGCAGGGAATCAGAGGCTTGGAATCAGATGCAGGGAATCAGATGCGGGGAATCAGAGGCGGGGAATCAGAGCTGGGGAATCAGATGCTGGGAATCAAAGTTGGGGAATCAGAGGCAGGGAATCAGATATGGGGTAACAGGGGTGGGGAATCAGAGGCGGGGAAACAGAGGCGGGGAATCAGATATGGGGAATCAGAGGCGGGGAATTAGAGTTGGGGAATCAGAGGCGGGGAATCAGAGGCGGGGAAACAGAGGCGGGGAATCAAACACGGGGAATCAGAGGTGGGGAATCAGAGGTTGGGAATCAGAGGCAGGGAATCAGAGGCGGGGAATCAGAGGCGGGGAATCAGAGGCAGGGAATCAGATGTGCGGAATCGGAGATGGGGAATCAGAGGCAGGGAATCAGAGGCGGGGAATCAGAGGCGGGGAACCAGAGGCCGGGAATCAGATATGGGGAAACAGAGGCGGGGAATCAGAGGCGGGGAAACAGAGGCTGGGAATCAGATATGGGGAATCAGAGGTGGGGAATCAGAGGTTGGGAATCAGAGGCAGGGAATAAGAGGCTTGGAATCAGATGCAGGGAATCAGATGCGGGGAATCAGAGGCGGGGAATCAGAGCTGGGGAATCAGAGGTGGGGAATTAGAGTTGTGGAATCAGAGGCGGGGACTTAGATATTGGGAAACAGAGGCGGGGAATCAGAGGCGGGGAAACAGAAGCGGGGAATCAGATATGGGGAATCAGAGAGCGGGAATCAGAGGCAGGGAATCAGATGTGCGGAATCAGAGATGGGGAATCAAAGGCAGGGAATCAGAATCAGTAGCAGGGAATCAGAGGTGGGGAATCAGAGTCCGGGAATCAGAGATGGGGATTCAGAGGCGGGGAATGAGATATGGGGAATCAGAGGCGGGGAATCAGAGGCGGGGAAACAGAGGCGGGGAATCAGATATGGGGAATCAGAGGTGGCGAATCAAAGGCGGTGAATCAGAGTTGGGGAATCAGAGGCCGGGAATCAGAGGCAGGGAATCAAACACGGGGAATCAGAGGCGGGGAATCATAGCTGGCGAATCAGAGGCGGGGAATCAGAGGTGGGGAATCAGAGGCGGGGAATCAGATATTGGGAATCAGAGGTGGGGAATCAGAGGCGGGGAAACAGAGGCGGGGAATCAGATATGGGGTATCAGAGGTGGGGAATCACAGGTTGTGAATCAGAGATGGGGAATCAGAGGCGGGGAATCAGAGGCCGGTAATCAGACGCGGGTAATCAGACGCGGGGTATCAGAGGCGGGGAATCAGAGCTGGGAAATTAGAGGCAGGGAATCAGAGTTGGGGATTCAGAGGCGGGGAATCAGATATGGGGAAACAGAGGCGGGGAATCAGATGCGGGCAAATAGAGGCGGGGATCAGATATGGGGAAACAGAGGCGGGGAATCAGAGGCGGGGAAACAGAGGCGTGGAATCAGATATGGGGAATCAGAGGTGGTTAATCAGAGGCGGGGAATCAGAGGCAGGGAATCAGAGATGGGGATTCAGAGGCGGGGAATGAGATATGGGGAATCAGAGGCGGGGAATCAGAGGCGGGGAAACAGAGGCGGGGAATCAGATATGGGGAATCAGAGGTGGCGAAACAAAGGCGGTGAATCAGAGATGGGGAATCAGAGGCCGGGAATCAGAGGCAGGGAATCAAACACGGGGAATCAGAGGCGGGGAATCATAGCTGGTGAATCAGAGGCGGGGAATCAGAGGTGGGGAATCAGAGGCGGGGAATCAGGTATTGGGAATCAGAGGTGGGGAATCAGAGGCGGGGAAACAGAGGCGGGGAATCAGATATGGGGTATCAGAGGTGGGGAATCAGAGGTTGTGAATCAGAGATGGGGAATCAGAGGCGGGGAATCAGAGGCCGGTAATCAGAATCAGAAGCGGGGAGTCAGAGGACGGGAATCAGAGGCCTGGAATCAGATGCTGGGAATAAGAGGCCGGGAATCAGAGGTGGGGAATCAGAGTCCGGGAATCAGAGATGGGGAGTCAGAGGCGGGGAATGAGATATGGAGAATCAGAGGCGGGGAATCAGAGGCGGGGAAACAGAGGTGGGGAATCAGATATGGGGAATCAGAGGTGGCGAATCAAAGGCAGTGAATCAGAGATGGGGAATCAGAGGCGGGGAATCAGAGGCAGGGAATCAAACACGGGGAATCAGAGGCGGGGAATCAGAGCTGGGGAATCAGAGGCTGGGAATCAAAGTTGGGGAATCAGAGGCAGGGAATCAGATATGGGGAAACAGGGGAGGGGAATCAGAGGCGGGGAAACAGAGGCAGGGAATCAGATATGGGGAATCAGAGGCGGGGAATTAGAGTTGGGGAATCAGAGGCGGGGAATCAGAGGCGGGGAAACAGAGGCGGGGAATCAAACACGGGGAATCAGAGGTGGGGAATCAGAGGTTGGGAATCAGATGCAGGGAATCAGAGGCGGGGAATCAGAGGCGGGGAATCAGAGGCAGGGAATCAGATGTGCGGAATCGGAGATGGGGAATCAGAGGCAGGGAATCAGAGGCGGGGAATCAGAGGCGGGGAATCAGAGGCCGGGAATCAGATATGGGGAAACAGAGGCGGGGAAACAGAGGCTGGGGATCAGATATGGGGAATCAGAGGTGGGGAATCAGAGGTTGGGAATCAGAGGCAGGGAATCAGAGGCTTGGAATCAGATGCAGGGAATCAGATGCGGGGAATCAGAGGCGGGGAATCAGAGCTGGGGAATCAGATGCTGGGAATCAAAGTTGGGGAATCAGAGGCAGGGAATCAGATATGGGGAAACAGGGGTGGGGAATCAGAGGCGGGGAAACAGAGGCGGGGAATCAGATATGGGGAATCAAAGGCGGGGAATTAGAGTTGGGGAATCAGAGGCGGGGAATCAGAGACGGGGAAACAGAGGCGGGGAATCAAACACGGGGAATCAGAGGTGGGGAATCAGAGGTTGGGAATCAGAGGCAGGGAATCAGAGGCGGGGAATCAGAGGCGGGGAATCAGAGGCAGGGAATCAGATGTGCGGAATCGGAGATGGGGAATCAGAGGCAGGGAATCAGAGGCGGGGAATCAGAGGCGGGGAACCAGAGGCCGGGAATCAGATATGGGGAAACAGAGGCGGGGAATCAGAGGCGGGGAAACAGAGGCTGGGAATCAGATATGGGGAATCAGAGGTGGGGAATCAGAGGTTGGGAATCAGAGGCAGGGAATAAGAGGCTTGGAATCAGATGCAGGGAATCAGATGCGGGGAATCAGAGGCGGGGAATCAGAGCTGGGGAATCAGAGGTGGGGAATTAGAGTTGTGGAATCAGAGGCGGGGACTTAGATATTGGGAAACAGAGGCGGGGAATCAGAGGCGGGGAAACAGAAGCGGGGAATCAGATATGGGGAATCAGAGATGGGGAATCAGAGGCAGGGAATCAGATGTGCGGAATCAGAGATGGGGAATCAAAGGCAGGGAATCAGAATCAGTAGCAGGGAATCAGAGGTGGGGAATCAGAGTCCGGGAATCAGAGATGGGGATTCAGAGGCGGGGAATGAGATATGGGGAATCAGAGGCGGGGAATCAGAGGCGGGGAAACAGAGGCGGGGAATCAGATATGGGGAATCAGAGGTGGCGAATCAAAGGCGGTGAATCAGAGTTGGGGAATCAGAGGCCGGGAATCAGAGGCAGGGAATCAAACACGGGGAATCAGAGGCGGGGAATCATAGCTGGCGAATCAGAGGCGGGGAATCAGAGGTGGGGAATCAGAGGCGGTGAATCAGATATTGGGAATCAGAGGTGGGGAATCAGAGGCGGGGAAACAGAGGCGGGGAATCAGATATGGGGTATCAGAGGTGGGGAATCACAGGTTGTGAATCAGAGATGGGGAATCAGAGGCGGGGAATCAGAGGCCGGTAATCAGACGCGGGTAATCAGACGCGGGGTATCAGAGGCGGGGAATCAGAGCTGGGAAATTAGAGGCAGGGAATCAGAGTTGGGGATTCAGAGGCGGGGAATCAGATATGGGGAAACAGAGGCGGGGAATCAGATGCGGGCAAATAGAGGCGGGGATCAGATATGGGGAAACAGAGGCGGGGAATCAGAGGCGGGGAAACAGAGGCGTGGAATCAGATATGGGGAATCAGAGGTGGTTAATCAGAGGCGGGGAATCAGAGGCAGGGAATCAGAGATGGGGATTCAGAGGCGGGGAATGAGATATGGGGAATCAGAGGCGGGGAATCAGAGGCGGGGAAACAGAGGCGGGGAATCAGATATGGGGAATCAGAGGTGGCGAAACAAAGGCGGTGAATCAGAGATGGGGAATCAGAGGCCGGGAATCAGAGGCAGGGAATCAAACACGGGGAATCAGAGGCGGGGAATCATAGCTGGTGAATCAGAGGCGGGGAATCAGAGGTGGGGAATCAGAGGCGGGGAATCAGGTATTGGGAATCAGAGGTGGGGAATCAGAGGCGGGGAAACAGAGGCGGGGAATCAGATATGGGGTATCAGAGGTGGGGAATCAGAGGTTGTGAATCAGAGATGGGGAATCAGAGGCGGGGAATCAGAGGCCGGTAATCAGACGCGGGGAATCAGAGGCGGGGAATCAGAGCTGGGAAATTAGATGCAGGGAATCAGAGTTGGGGATTCAGAGGTGGGGAATCAGATATGGGGAAACAGAGGCGGGGAATCAGATGCGGGCAAATAGAGGCGGGGATCAGATATGGGGAAACAGAGGCGGGGAATCAGAGGCGGGGAAACAGAGGCGTGGAATCGGATATGGGGAATCAGAGGTGGGGAATCAGAGGTTGGGAATCAGAGGCTGGGAATCAGAGGCTGGGAATCAGATGCATGGAATCAGATGCGGGGAATCAGAGGCGGGGAATCAGAGCTGGGGAATCAGAGGTGGGGAATGAAAGTTGGGGAATCAGAGGCGGGGACTTAGATATGGGGAAACAGAGGCGGGGAATCAGAGGCGGGGAAACAGAGGCGGGGAATCAGATATGGGGAATCAGAGGTGGGGAATCAGAGGCAGGGAATTAGATTTGCGGAATCAGAGATGGGGAATCAGAAGCAGGGAATCAGAGGCCGGGAATCAGAGGCCGGAATCAGATGCCGGGAATAAGAGGCCGGGAATCAGAGGTGGGGAATCAGAGTCCGGGAATCAGAGATGGGGAATCAGAGGTGGGGAATGAGATATGGGGAATCAGAGGCGGGGAATCAGAGGCGGGGAAACAGATGCGAGGAATCAGATATGGGGAATCAGAGGTGGCGAATCAAAGGCGGTGAATCAGAGATGGGGAATCAGAGGCGGGGAATCAGAGGCAGGGGATCAAACACGGGGAATCAGAGGCGGGGAATCAGAGCCGAGGAATCAGAGGCGGGGAATCAGAGTTGGGGAATCAGAGGTGGGGAATCAGAGTTGGGGAATCAGAGGCAGGGACTTAGATATTGGGAAACAGAGGCGGGGAATCAAAGGTGGGGAAACAGAGGCGGGGAATCAGATATGGGGAATCAGAGGTGGGGAATCAGAGGCAGGGAATTAGATTTGCGGAATCAGAGGCAGGGAATCAGAAACAGACGCAGGGAATCAGAGGCCGGGAATCAGAGGCCGGAATCAGATGCCGGGAATAAGAGGCCGGGAATCAGAGGTGGGGAATCAGAGTCCGGGAATCAGAGATGGGGAGTCAGAGGCGGGGAATGAGATATGGGGAATCAGAGGCGAGGAATCAGAGGCGGGGAAACAGAGGCGGGAAATCACAGCTGGGGAATCAGAGGTGGGGAATCAGAGTTGGGGAATCAGAGGCGGGGAATCAGAGGCAGGGGATCAAACACGGGGAATCAGAGGCGGGGAATCACAGCTGGGGAATCAGAGGTGGGGAATCAGAGTTGGGGAATCAGAGGCGGGGAATCAGAGCTGGGGAATCAGAGGTGGGGAATCAGAGTCGGGGAATCAGAGGCAGGGAATCGGATGTGCGGAATCAGAGATGGGGAATCAGAGGTGGGGAATCAGAGGCGGTGAATCTGAGATGGGGAATGAGAGGCGTGGAATCAGAGGCAGGTTTTCAGACACGGGGATTCAGAGGCTGGGAATCAGACGGGGGGAATCAAAGGCGGGGAATGAAGCTGGGGAATCAGAGGAAGGGAATCAGAGTTGGGGATTCAGAGGCGGGGAATCAGATATGGGGAAACAGAGGCGGGGAATCAGAGGCAGGCAAACAGAGGCGGGGAATTAGATATGGGGAATCAGTGGTGGGGAATCAGAGGTGGTGAATCAGAGATGGGGAATCACAGGCGGGGAATCAGAGGCAGGGAATAGAACGCGGGGAATCAGAGGCAGGGAATCAGAGCTGGGGAATAAGAGGCGGGGAATCATAGTTGGGAATCAGAGGCGGGGAATCAGATATGGGGAAACAGAGGCGGGGAATCAGGGGCGGGGAAACAGAGGCGGGGAATCAGATATGGGGAATCGGATGTGGGGAATCAGAGGCGGGGAATCAGAGCTGTGGAATCAGAGGCGGGGAATCAGAGTTGGGGCATCAGAGGTGGGGAATTAGATATGGGGAAACAGAGGCGGAGAATCAGAGGCGTGGAAACAGAGGCGGGGAATCAGATATGGGGAATCAGAGGTGGGGAATCAGAGGCAGGTAATCAGATGTGCGGAATCAGAGATGGGGAATCAGAGGCAGGGAATCAGAATCAGAAGCGGGGAGTCAGAGGACGGGAATCAGAGGCCTGGAATCAGATGCTGGGAATAAGAGGCCGGGAATCAGAGGTGGGGAATCAGAGTCCGGGAATCAGAGATGGGGAGTCAGAGGCGGGGAATGAGATATGGAGAATCAGAGGCGGGGAATCAGAGGCGGGGAAACAGAGGTGGGGAATCAGAGCTGGGGAATCAGAGGCTGGGAATCAAAGTTGGGGAATCAGAGGCAGGGAATCAGATATGGGGAAACAGGGGCGGGGAATCAGAAGCGGGGAAACAGAGGCGGGGAATCAGATATGGGGAATCAGAGGCGGGGAATTAGAGTTGGGGAATCAGAGGCGGGGAATCAGAGGCGGGGAAACAGAGGCGGGGAATCAAACACGGGGAATCAGAGGTGGGGAATCAGAGGTTGGGAATCAGTGGCAGGGAATCAGAGGCGGGGAATCAGAGGCGGGGAATCAGAGGCAGGGAATCAGATGTGCGGAATCGGAGATAGGGAATCAGAGGCGGGGAATCAGAGGCGGGGAATCAGAGGCCGGGAATCAGATATGGGGAAACAGAGGCGGGGAATCAGAGGCGGGGAAACAGAGGCTGGGAATCAGATATGGGGAATCAGAGGTGGGGAATCAGAGGTTGGGAATCAGAGGCAGGGAATCAGAGGCTTGGAATCAGATGCAGGGAATCAGATGCGGGGAATCAGAGGCGGGGAATCAGAGCTGGGGAATCAGAGGTGGGGAATCAGAGTTGGGGAATCAGAGGCAGGGACTTAGATATTGGGAAACAGAGGCAGGGAATCAGAGGCGGGGAATCAGATATGGGGAATCAGAGATGGGGAATCAGAGGCAGGGAATCAGATGTGCGGAATCAGAGATGGGGAATCAAAGGCAGGGAATCAGAATCAGAAGCAGGGAATCAGAGGCCGGGAATCAGAGGCCGGAATCAGATGCCGGGAATAAGAGGCCGGAAATCAGAGGTGGGGAATCAGAGTCCGGGAATCAGAGATTGGGATTCAGAGGCGGGGAATGAGATATGGGGAATCAGAGGCGGGGAATCAGAGGCGGGGAAACAGAGGCGGGGAATCAGATATGGCGAATCAGAGGTGGCGAATCAAAGGCGGTGAATCAGAGATGGGGAATCAGAGGCCGGGAATCAGAGGCAGGGAATCAAACACGGGGAATCAGAGGAGGGGAATCAGAATTGGGGAATCAGAGATGGGGAATCAGAGATGGGGAATCAGAGGCAGGGAATCAGACGCGGGGAATCAGAGGTGGTGAATCAGAGATGTGGAATCAGAGGCGGGGAATCAGAGGCAGGGAATCAGACGCGGGGAATAAGAGGCGGGGAATCATAGCTGGCGAATCAGAGGCGGGGAATCAGAGGTGGGGAATCAGAGGCGGGGAATCAGATATTGGGAATCAGAGGTGGGGAATCAGAGGCGGGGAAACAGAGGCGGGGAATCAGAGGCGGGGAAACAGAGGCAGGGAATCAGATATGGGGAATCAGAGGCGGGGAATTAGAGTTGGGGAATCAGAGGCGGGGAATCAGAGGCAGGGAATCAAACACGGGGAATCAGAGGCGGGGAATCAGAGCTGGGGAATCAGAGGCTGGGAATCAAAGTTGGGGAATCAGAGGCAGGGAATCAGATATGGGAAAACAGGGGCGGGGAATCAGAGGCGGGGAAACAGAGGCAGGGAATCAGATATGGGGAATCAGAGGCGGGGAATTAGAGTTGGGGAATCAGAGGCGGGGAATCAGAGGCGGGGAAACAGAGGCGGGGAATCAAACACGGGGAATCAGAGGTGGGGAATCAGAGGTTGGGAATCAGATGCAGGGAATCAGAGGCGGGGAATCAGAGGTGGGAAATCAGAGGCAGGGAATCAGATGTGAGGAATCGGAGATGGGGAATCAGAGGCAGGGAATCAGAGGCGGGGAATCAGAGGTGGGGAATCAGAGGCCGGGAATCAGATATGGGGAAACAGAGGCGGGGAAACAGAGGCTGGGGATCAGATATGGGGAATCAGAGGTGGGGAATCAGAGGTTGGGAATCAGAGGCAGGGAATCAGAGGCTTGGAATCAGATGCAGGGAATCAGATGCGGGGAATCAGAGGTGGGGAATCAGAGTTGGGGAATCAGAGGCGGGGAATCAGAGCTGGGGATTCAGAGGTGGGGAATCAGAGTCGGGGAATCAGAGGCAGGGAATCGGATGTGCGGAATCAGAGATGGGGAATCAGAGGTGGGGAATCAGAGGCGGTGAATCTGAGATGGGGAATCTGAGGCGTGGAATCAGAGGCAGGTTTTCAGACACGGGGATTCAGAGGCTGGGAATCAGACGGGGGGAATCAAAGGCGGGGAATGAAGCTGGGGAATCAGAGGCAGGGAATCAGAGTTGGGGATTCAGAGGCGGGGAATCAGATATGGGGAAACAGAGGCGGGGAATCAGAGGCAGGCAAACAGAGGCGGGGAATTAGATATGGGGAATCAGTGGTGGGGAATCAGAGGTGGTGAATCAGAGATGGGGAATCACAGGCGGGGAATCAGAGGCAGGGAATAGAACGCGGGGAATCAGAGGCAGGGAATCAGAGCTGGGGAATAAGATGCAGGGAATCAGAGTTGGGGATTCAGAGGTGGGGAATCAGATATGGGGAAACAGAGGCGGGGAATCAGATGCGGGCAAATAGAGGCGGGGATCAGATATGGGGAAACAGAGGCGGGGAATCAGAGGCGGGGAAACAGAGGCGTGGAATCGGATATGGGGAATCAGAGGTGGGGAATCAGAGGTTGGGAATCAGAGGCTGGGAATCAGAGGCTGGGAATCAGATGCATGGAATCAGATGCGGGGAATCAGAGGCGGGGAATCAGAGCTGGGGAATCAGAGGTGGGGAATGAAAGTTGGGGAATCAGAGGCGGGGACTTAGATATGGGGAAACAGAGGCGGGGAATCAGAGGCGGGGAAACAGAGGCGGGGAATCAGATATGGGGAATCAGAGGTGGGGAATCAGAGGCAGGGAATTAGATTTGCGGAATCAGAGATGGGGAATCAGAAGCAGGGAATCAGAGGCCGGGAATCAGAGGCCGGAATCAGATGCCGGGAATAAGAGGCCGGGAATCAGAGGTGGGGAATCAGAGTCCGGGAATCAGAGATGGGGAATCAGAGGCGGGGAATGAGATATGGGGAATCAGAGGCGGGGAATCAGAGGCGGGGAAACAGATGCGAGGAATCAGATATGGGGAATCAGAGGTGGCGAATCAAAGGCGGTGAATCAGAGATGGGGAATCAGAGGCGGGGAATCAGAGGCAGGGGATCAAACACGGGGAATCAGAGGCGGGGAATCAGAGCCGAGGAATCAGAGGCGGGGAATCAGAGTTGGGGAATCAGAGGTGGGGAATCAGAGTTGGGGAATCAGAGGCAGGGACTTAGATATTGGGAAACAGAGGCGGGGAATCAAAGGTGGGGAAACAGAGGCGGGGAATCAGATATGGGGAATCAGAGGTGGGGAATCAGAGGCAGGGAATTAGATTTGCGGAATCAGAGGCAGGGAATCAGAAACAGACGCAGGGAATCAGAGGCCGGGAATCAGAGGCCGGAATCAGATGCCGGGAATAAGAGGCCGGGAATCAGAGGTGGGGAATCAGAGTCCGGGAATCAGAGATGGGGAGTCAGAGGCGGGGAATGAGATATGGGGAATCAGAGGCGAGGAATCAGAGGCGGGGAAACAGAGGCGGGGAATCAGATATGGGGAATCAGAGCTGGGGAATCAGAGGCAGGGGATCAAACACGGGGAATCAGAGGCGGGGAATCACAGCTGGGGAATCAGAGGTGGGGAATCAGAGTTGGGGAATCAGAGGCGGGGAATCAGAGCTGGGGAATCAGAGGTGGGGAATCAGAGTCGGGGAATCAGAGGCAGGGAATCGGATGTGCGGAATCAGAGATGGGGAATCAGAGGTGGGGAATCAGAGGCGGTGAATCTGAGATGGGGAATCAGAGGCGTGGAATCAGAGGCAGGTTTTCAGACACGGGGATTCAGAGGCTGGGAATCAGACGGGGGGAATCAAAGGCGGGGAATGAAGCTGGGGAATCAGAGGCAGGGAATCAGAGTTGGGGATTCAGAGGCGGGGAATCAGATATGGGGAAACAGAGGCGGGGAATCAGAGGCAGGCAAACAGAGGCGGGGAATTAGATATGGGGAATCAGTGGTGGGGAATCAGAGGTGGTGAATCAGAGATGGGGAATCACAGGCGGGGAATCAGAGGCAGGGAATAGAACGCGGGGAATCAGAGGCAGGGAATCAGAGCTGGGGAATAAGAGGCGGGGAATCATAGTTGGGAATCAGAGGCGGGGAATCAGATATGGGGAAACAGAGGCGGGGAATCAGGGGCGGGGAAACAGAGGCGGGGAATCAGATATGGGGAATCGGATGTGGGGAATCAGAGGCGGGGAATCAGAGCTGTGGAATCAGAGGCGGGGAATCAGAGTTGGGGCATCAGAGGTGGGGAATTAGATATGGGGAAACAGAGGCGGGGAATCAGAGGCGTGGAAACAGAGGCGGGGAATCAGATATGGGGAATCAGAGGTGGGGAATCAGAGGCAGGTAATCAGATGTGCGGAATCAGAGATGGGGAATCAGAGGCAGGGAATCAGAATCAGAAGCGGGGAGTCAGAGGACGGGAATCAGAGGCCTGGAATCAGATGCTGGGAATAAGAGGCCGGGAATCAGAGGTGGGGAATCAGAGTCCGGGAATCAGAGATGGGGAGTCAGAGGCGGGGAATGAGATATGGAGAATCAGAGGCGGGGAATCAGAGGCGGGGAAACAGAGGTGGGGAATCAGAGCTGGGGAATCAGAGGCTGGGAATCAAAGTTGGGGAATCAGAGGCAGGGAATCAGATATGGGGAAACAGGGGCGGGGAATCAGAAGCGGGGAAACAGAGGCGGGGAATCAGATATGGGGAATCAGAGGCGGGGAATTAGAGTTGGGGAATCAGAGGCGGGGAATCAGAGGCGGGGAAACAGAGGCGGGGAATCAAACACGGGGAATCAGAGGTGGGGAATCAGAGGTTGGGAATCAGTGGCAGGGAATCAGAGGCGGGGAATCAGAGGCGGGGAATCAGAGGCAGGGAATCAGATGTGCGGAATCGGAGATAGGGAATCAGAGGCGGGGAATCAGAGGCGGGGAATCAGAGGCCGGGAATCAGATATGGGGAAACAGAGGCGGGGAATCAGAGGCGGGGAAACAGAGGCTGGGAATCAGATATGGGGAATCAGAGGTGGGGAATCAGAGGTTGGGAATCAGAGGTAGGGAATCAGAGGCTTGGAATCAGATGCAGGGAATCAGATGCGGGGAATCAGAGGCGGGGAATCAGAGCTGGGGAATCAGAGGTGGGGAATCAGAGTTGGGGAATCAGAGGCAGGGACTTAGATATTGGGAAACAGAGGCAGGGAATCAGAGGCGGGGAATCAGATATGGGGAATCAGAGATGGGGAATCAGAGGCAGGGAATCAGATGTGCGGAATCAGAGATGGGGAATCAAAGGCAGGGAATCAGAATCAGAAGCAGGGAATCAGAGGCCGGGAATCAGAGGCCGGAATCAGATGCCGGGAATAAGAGGCCGGAAATCAGAGGTGGGGAATCAGAGTCCGGGAATCAGAGATTGGGATTCAGAGGCGGGGAATGAGATATGGGGAATCAGAGGCGGGGAATCAGAGGCGGGGAAACAGAGGCGGGGAATCAGATATGGCGAATCAGAGGTGGCGAATCAAAGGCGGTGAATCAGAGATGGGGAATCAGAGGCCGGGAATCAGAGGCAGGGAATCAAACACGGGGAATCAGAGGAGGGGAATCAGAATAGGGGAATCAGAGATGGGGAATCAGAGATGGGGAATCAGAGGCAGGGAATCAGACGCGGGGAATCAGAGGTGGTGAATCAGAGATGTGGAATCAGAGGCGGGGAATCAGAGGCAGGGAATCAGACGCGGGGAATAAGAGGCGGGGAATCATAGCTGGCGAATCAGAGGCGGGGAATCAGAGGTGGGGAATCAGAGGCGGGGAATCAGATATTGGGAAACAGAGGCGGGGAATCAAAGGTGGGGAAACAGAGGCGGGGAATCAGATATGGGGAATCAGAGGTGGGGAATCAGAGGCAGGGAATCAAACACGGGGAATCAGATGCGGGGAATCAGAGCTGGGGAATCAGAGGCGGGGAATCAGAGTTGGGGAATCAGAGGCGGGGAATCAGACGCAGGGAATCAATGTGGGAAATCAGAGGTGGGGAATCAGACGCAGGGAATCAATATGGGAAATCAGAGTTGGGGAATCAGAGGTTGGGAATCAAAGGAAGGGAATCAGAGGCGAGGAATCAGAGCTGGGGAATCAGAGGCGGGGAATCAGAATTGGGGAATCAGAGATTGGGAATCAGAGATGGGGAATCAGAGGCGGGGAATCAGACGCGTGGAATCAGAGGTGGTGAATCAGAGATGTGGAATCAGAGGCGGGGAATCAGAGGCAGGGAATCAGACGCGGGGAATCAGAGGCGGGGAATCATATCTGGCGAATCAGAGGCGGGGAATGAGATATGGGGAATCAGAGGCGGGGAATCAGAGGTGGGGAAACAGTGGCGAGGAATCAGATATGGGGAATCAGAGGTGGCGAATCAAAGGCGGTGAATCAGAGATGGGGAATCAGAGGCGGGGAATCAGAGGCAGGGGATCAAACACGGGGAATCAGAGGCGGGGAATCAGAGCTGTGGAATCAGAGGCGGGGAATCAGAGTTGGGGAATCAGAGGCGGGGAATCAGAGCTGGGGAATCAGAGGTGGGGAATCAGAGTCGGGGAATCAGAGGCAGGGAGTCGGATGTGCGGAATCAGAGATGGTGAATCAGAGGTGGGGAATCAGAGGCGGTGAATCTGAGATGGGGAATCAGAGGCGGGGAATCAGAGGCAGGTTATCAGACACGGGGATTCAGAGGCTGGGAATCAGACGGGGGGAATCAAAGGCGGGGAATGAAGCTGGGGAATCAGAGGCAGGGAATCAGAGTTGGGAATCAGAGTCGGGGAATCAGAGTTGGGGAATCAGAGGCGGGGAATCAGAGCTGCGGAATCAGAGGTGGGGATCAGAGTCGGGGAATCAGAGGCAGGGGATCAGAGGCGGGGAGTCAGATATGGGGAATCAGAGGTGGGGAATCAGGGGCGGGGTATCAGAGGCTGGGTATCAGACACGGGGATTCTATTGCGGGGAATCAGAGATGGGGTATCAGTGGCGGGGAATCAGAGGCAGGGAATCAGATGCGGGGAATCAGAGGCGGGGAATCAGAGCTGGGTAATCAGAGGCGGGGAATCAGAGTTGGGGAATCAGAGGCGGGGAATCAGATATGGGGAAACAGAGGCGGGGAATCAGAGGCGGGGAATCTGATATGGGGACTCAGAGGTGGCGAATGAAAGGCGGTGAATCAGAGATGGGGAATCAGAGGCGGGGAATCAGAGGCAGGGAATCAAACACGGGGAATCAGAGGTGGGGAATCAGAGCTGAGGTATCAGAGGCGGGGAATCAGAGTTGGGGAATCAGAGGCGGGGAATCAGATATGGGGAAACAGAGGCGGGGAATCAGAGGAAGGGAAACAGTGGTGGGGAATCAGATATGGGGAATCAGAGGTGGGGAATCAGAGGTTTGGAAACAGAGGCAGGGAATCAGAGGCGGGGAGTCAGAGGCGGGGAATCAGAGGCAGGGAATCAGATGTGCGGAATCAGAGGTGGGGAATCAGAGCTGGGGAATCAGAGGTGGGGAATCAGAGGTTGTGAATCAGAGATGGGGAATCAGAGGCGGGGAATCAGAGGCCGGTAATCAGACGCGGGGAATCAGAGGCGGGGAATCAGAGCTGGGAAATTAGAGGCAGGGAATCAGAGTTGGGGATTCAGAGGCGGGGAATCAGATATGGGGAAACAGAGGCGGGGAATCAGATGCGGGCAAATAGAGGCGGGGATCAGATATGGGGAAACAGAGGCAGGGAATCAGAGGCAGGGAAACAGAGGCGTGGAATCAGATATGGGGAATCAGAGGTGGGGAATCAGAGGTTGGGAATCAGAGGCTGGGAATCAGAGGCTGGGAATCAGATGCATGGAATCAGATGCGGGGAATCAGAGGCGGGGAATCAGAGCTGGGGAATCAGAGGTGGGGAATCAAAGTTGGGGAATCAGAGGCGGGGACTTAGATATGGGGAAACAGAGGCGGGGAATCAGAGGCGGGGAAACAGAGGCGGGGAATCAGATATGGGGAATCAGAGGTGGGGAATCAGAGGCAGGGAATTAGATTTGCGGAATCAGAGATGGGGAATCAGAAGCAGGGAATCAGAGGCCGGGAATCAGAGGCCGGAATCAGATGCCGGGAATAAGCGGCCGGGAATCAGAGGTGGGGAATCAGAGTCCGGGAATCAGAGATGGGGAATCAGAGGCGGGGAATGAGATATGGGGAATCAGAGGCGGGGAATCAGAGGCGGGGAAACAGAGGCGAGGAATCAGATATGGGGAATCAGAGGTGGCGAATCAGAGGCAGGGAATTAGATTTGCGGAATCAGAGATGGGGAATCAGAAGCAGGGAATCAGAGGCCGGGAATCAGAGGCCGGAATCAGATGCCGGGAATAAGCGGCCGGGAATCAGAGGTGGGGAATCAGAGTCCGGGAATCAGAGATGGGGAATCAGAGGCGGGGAATGAGATATGGGGAATCAGAGGCGGGGAATCAGAGGCGGGGAAACAGAGGCGAGGAATCAGATATGGGGAATCAGAGGTGGCGAATCAAAGGCGGTGAATCAGAGATGGGGAATCAGAGGCGGGGAATCAGAGGCAGGGGATCAAACACGGGGAATCAGAGGCGGGGAATCAGAGCTGGGGAATCAGAGGCGGGGAATCAGAGTTGGGGAATCAGAGGCGGGGACTTAGATATTGGGAAACAGAGGCGGGGAATCAAAGGTGGGGAAACAGAGGCGGGGAATCAGATATGGGGAATCAGAGGTGGGGAATCAGAGGCAGGGAATCAAACACGGGGAATCAGATGTGGGGAATCAGAGCTGGGGAATCAGAGGCGGGGAATCAGAGTTGGGGAATCAGAGGCGGGGAATCAGACGCAGGGAATCAATGTGGGAAATCAGAGGTGGGGAATCAGACGCAGGGAATCAATATGGGAAATCAGAGTTGGGGAATCAGAGGTTGGGAATCAAAGGAAGGGAATCAGAATTGGGGAATCAGAGATGGGGAATCAGAGATGGGGAATCAGAGGCGGGGAATCAGACGCGTGGAATCAGAGGTGGTGAATCAGAGATGTGGAATCAGAGGCGGGGAATCAGAGGCAGGGAATCAGACGCGGGGAATCAGAGGCGGGGAATCATAGCTGGCGAATCAGAGGCGGGGAATGAGATATGGGGAATCAGAGGCGGGGAATCAGAGTTGGGGAATCAGAGGCGGGGAATCAGAGTTGGGGAATCAGAGGCGGGGAATCAGAGCTGCGGAATCAGAGGTGGGGATCAGAGTCGGGGAATCAGAGGCAGGGGATCAAACACGGGGAATCAGAGGCGGGGAATCAGAGCTGGGGAATCAGAGGCGGGGAATCAGAGTTGGGGAATCAGAGGCGGGAATCAGAGCTGCGGAATCAGAGGTGGGGATCAGAGTCGTGGAATCAGAGGCAGGGAATCAGATGTGCGGAATCAGAGATGGGGAATCAGAGGTGGGGAATCAGAGGCTGTGAATCAGAGATGGGGAATCAGAGGCGGGGAATCAGAGGCAAGAAATCAGACACGGGGTTTCAGAGGCTGGGAATCAGACGGGGGAATCAAAGGCGGGGAATCAGAGCTGGGGAATCAGAGGCAGGGAATCAGAGTTGGGGATTCAGAGGCGGGGAATCAGATATGGGGAAACAGAGGTGCGGAATCTGAGGTGGTGAATCAGAGATGGGGAATCACAGGCGGGGAATCAGAGGCAGGGAATAGAACGCGGGGAATCAGAGGCAGGGAATCAGAGTTGGGGCATCAGAGGTTGGGAATTAGATATGGGGAAACAGAGGCGGGGAATCAGAGGCGGGGAAACAGAGGCGGGAAATCAGATATGGGGAATCAGAGGTGGGGAATCAGAGGCAGGGAATCAGATGTGCGGAATCAGAGATGGGGAATCAGAGGCAGGGATTCAGAATCAGAAGCGGGGAATCAGAGGCCGGGAAACAGAGGTGGGGAATCAGATATGGGGAATCAGAGGTGGGGAATCAAAGGCGATGAATCAGAGATGGGGAATCAGAGGCGTGGAATCAGAGGCAGGGAATCAAACACGGGGAATCAGAGGCGGGGAATCAGAGCTGGGGAATCAGAGGCGGGGAATCAGAGTTGGGGAATCAGAGGCTGGGAATCAGATGCATGGAATCAGATGCGGGGAATCAGAGGCGGGGAATCAGAGCTGGGGAATCAGAGGTGGGGAATCAAAGTTGGGGAATCAGAGGCGGGGACTTAGATATGGGGAAACAGAGGCGGGGAATCAGAGGCGGGGAAACAGAGGCGGGGAATCAGATATGGGGAATCAGAGGTGGGGAATCAGAGGCAGGGAATTAGATTTGCGGAATCAGAGATGGGGAATCAGAAGCAGGGAATCAGAGGCCGGGAATCAGAGGCCGGAATCAGATGCCGGGAATAAGAGGCCGGGAATCAGAGGTTGGGAATCAGAGTCCGAGAATCAGAGCTGGGGAATCAGAGGCGGGGAATGAGATATGGGGAATCAGAGGCGGGGAATCAGAGCTGGGGAATCAGAGGTGGGGATCAGAGTCGGGGAATCAGAGGCAGGGAATCAGATGTGCGGAATCAGAGATGGGGAATCAGAGGTGGGGAATCAGCGGCTGTGAATCAGAGATGGGGAATCAGAGGCGGGGAATCAGAGGCAGGAAATCAGACACGGGGACTCAGAGGCTGGGAATCAGACGGGGGGAATCAAAGGCGGGGAATCAGAGCTGGGGAATCAGAGGCGGGGAATCAGAGTTGGGGAATCAGAGGCGGGGAATCAGATATGGGGAAACAGAGGAGGGGAATCAGAGGCGGGGAAACAGAGGCGGGGAATCTGATATGGGGAATAAGAGGTGGCGAATGAAAGGCGGTGAATCAGAGATGGGGAATCAGAGGCGGGGAATCAGAGGCAGTGAATCAAACACGGGGAATCATAGGTGGGGAATCAGAGCTGGGGAATCAGAGGCGGGGAATCAGAGTTGGGGAATCAGAGGCCGGGAATCAGATATGGGGAAACAGAGGCTGGGAATCAGAGGCAGGGAAACAGAGGTGGGGAATCATATATGGGGAATCAGAGGTGGGGAATCAGAGGTTGCGAAACAGAGGCAGGGAATCAGAGCTGGGGAATCAGAGGCGGGGAATCAGAGTTGGGGAATCAGAGGCGGGGAATCAGAGCTGCGGAATCAGAGGTGGGGATCAGAGTCGTGGAATCAGAGACAGGGAATCAGATGTGCGGAATCAGAGATGGGGAATCAGAGGTGGGGAATCAGAGGCTGTGAATCAGAGATGGGGAATCAGAGGCGGGGAATCAGAGGCAAGAAATCAGACACGGGGTTTCAGAGGCTGGGAATCAGACGGGGGAATCAAAGGCGGGGAATCAGAGCTGGGGAATCAGAGGCAGGGAATCAGAGTTGGGGATTCAGAGGCGGGGAATCAGATATGGGGAAACAGAGGCGGGGAATCAGAGTCGGGCAAACAGAGGCGGGGAATTAGATATGGGGAATCAGAGGTGGGGAATCAGAGGTGGTGAATCAGAGATGGGGAATCACAGGCGGGGAATCAGAGGCAGGGAATAGAACGCGGGGAATCAGAGGCAGGGAATCAGAGTTGGGGCATCAGAGGTTGGGAATTAGATATGGGGAAACATAGGCGGGGAATCAGAGGCGGGGAAACAGAGGCGGGAAATCAGATATAGGGAATCAGAGGTGGGGAATCAGAGGCAGGGAATCAGATGTGCGGAATCAGAGATGGGGAATCAGAGGCAGGGATTCAGAATCAGAAGCGGGGAATCAGAGGCCGGTAAACAGAGGTGGGGAATCAGATATGGGGAATCAGAGGTGGGGAATCAGAGGCCGGAATCAGATGCCCTGAATAAGAGGCCGGGAATCAGAGGTGGGGAATCTGAGTCCGGGAATCAGAGATGGGGAATCAGAGGCGGGGAATGAGATATGGGGAATCAGAGGCGGGGAATCAGAGGCGGGGAAACAGAGGCGAGGAATCAGATATGGGGAATCAGAGGTGGCGAATCAGAGGCAGGGAATTAGATTTGCGGAATCAGAGATGGGGAATCAGAAGCAGGGAATCAGAGGCCGGGAATCAGAGGCCGGAATCAGATGCCGGGAATAAGCGGCCGGGAATCAGAGGTGGGGAATCAGAGTCCGGGAATCAGAGATGGGGAATCAGAGGCGGGGAATGAGATATGGGGAATCAGAGGCGGGGAATCAGAGGCGGGGAAACAGAGGCGAGGAATCAGATATGGGGAATCAGAGGTGGCGAATCAAAGGCGGTGAATCAGAGATGGGGAATCAGAGGCGGGGAATCAGAGGCAGGGGATCAAACACGGGGAATCAGAGGCGGGGAATCAGAGCTGGGGAATCAGAGGCGGGGAATCAGAGTTGGGGAATCAGAGGCGGGGACTTAGATATTGGGAAACAGAGGCGGGGAATCAAAGGTGGGGAAACAGAGGCGGGGAATCAGATATGGGGAATCAGAGGTGGGGAATCAGAGGCAGGGAATCAAACACGGGGAATCAGATGTGGGGAATCAGAGCTGGGGAATCAGAGGCGGGGAATCAGAGTTGGGGAATCAGAGGCGGGGAATCAGACGCAGGGAATCAATGTGGGAAATCAGAGGTGGGGAATCAGACGCAGGGAATCAATATGGGAAATCAGAGTTGGGGAATCAGAGGTTGGGAATCAAAGGAAGGGAATCAGAGGCGAGGAATCAGAGCTGGGGAATCAGAGGCGGGGAATCAGAATTGGGGAATCAGAGATGGGGAATCAGAGATGGGGAATCAGAGGCGGGGAATCAGACGCGTGGAATCAGAGGTGGTGAATCAGAGATGTGGAATCAGAGGCGGGGAATCAGAGGCAGGGAATCAGACGCGGGGAATCAGAGGCGGGGAATCATAGCTGGCGAATCAGAGGCGGGGAATGAGATATGGGGAATCAGAGGCGGGGAATCAGAGGCAGGGGATCAAACACGGGGAATCAGAGGCGGGGAATCAGAGCTGTGGAATCAGAGGCGGGGAATCAGAGTTGGGGAATCAGAGGCGGGGAATCAGAGCTGGGGAATCAGAGGTGGGGAATCAGAGTCGGGGAATCAGAGGCAGGGAGTCGGATGTGCGGAATCAGAGATGGGGAATCAGAGGTGGGGAATCAGAGGCGGTGAATCTGAGATGGGGAATCAGAGGCGGGGAATCAGAGGCAGGTTATCAGACACGGGGATTCAGAGGCTGGGAATCAGACGGGGGGAATCAAAGGCGGGGAATGAAGCTGGGGAATCAGAGGCAGGGAATCAGAGTTGGGGAATCAGAGGCGGGGAATCAGAGTTGGGGAATCAGAGGCGGGGAATCAGAGCTGCGGAATCAGAGGTGGGGATCAGAGTCGGGGAATCAGAGGCAGGGGATCAAACACGGGGAATCAGAGGCGGGGAATCAGAGCTGGGGAATCAGAGGCGGGGAATCAGAGTTGGGGAATCAGAGGCGGGAATCAGAGCTGCGGAATCAGAGGTGGGGATCAGAGTCGTGGAATCAGAGGCAGGGAATCAGATGTGCGGAATCAGAGATGGGGAATCAGAGGTGGGGAATCAGAGGCTGTGAATCAGAGATGGGGAATCAGAGGCGGGGAATCAGAGGCAAGAAATCAGACACGGGGTTTCAGAGGCTGGGAATCAGACGGGGGAATCAAAGGCGGGGAATCAGAGCTGGGGAATCAGAGGCAGGGAATCAGAGTTGGGGATTCAGAGGCGGGGAATCAGATATGGGGAAACAGAGGTGCGGAATCTGAGGTGGTGAATCAGAGATGGGGAATCACAGGCGGGGAATCAGAGGCAGGGAATAGAACGCGGGGAATCAGAGGCAGGGAATCAGAGTTGGGGCATCAGAGGTTGGGAATTAGATATGGGGAAACAGAGGCGGGGAATCAGAGGCGGGGAAACAGAGGCGGGAAATCAGATATGGGGAATCAGAGGTGGGGAATCAGAGGCAGGGAATCAGATGTGCGGAATCAGAGATGGGGAATCAGAGGCAGGGATTCAGAATCAGAAGCGGGGAATCAGAGGCCGGGAAACAGAGGTGGGGAATCAGATATGGGGAATCAGAGGTGGGGAATCAAAGGCGATGAATCAGAGATGGGGAATCAGAGGCGTGGAATCAGAGGCAGGGAATCAAACACGGGGAATCAGAGGCGGGGAATCAGAGCTGGGGAATCAGAGGCGGGGAATCAGAGTTGGGGAATCAGAGGCTGGGAATCAGATGCATGGAATCAGATGCGGGGAATCAGAGGCGGGGAATCAGAGCTGGGGAATCAGAGGTGGGGAATCAAAGTTGGGGAATCAGAGGCGGGGACTTAGATATGGGGAAACAGAGGCGGGGAATCAGAGGCGGGGAAACAGAGGCGGGGAATCAGATATGGGGAATCAGAGGTGGGGAATCAGAGGCAGGGAATTAGATTTGCGGAATCAGAGATGGGGAATCAGAAGCAGGGAATCAGAGGCCGGGAATCAGAGGCCGGAATCAGATGCCGGGAATAAGAGGCCGGGAATCAGAGGTTGGGAATCAGAGTCCGAGAATCAGAGCTGGGGAATCAGAGGCGGGGAATGAGATATGGGGAATCAGAGGCGGGGAATCAGAGCTGGGGAATCAGAGGTGGGGATCAGAGTCGGGGAATCAGAGGCAGGGAATCAGATGTGCGGAATCAGAGATGGGGAATCAGAGGTGGGGAATCAGCGGCTGTGTATCAGAGATGGGGAATCAGAGGCGGGGAATCAGAGGCAGGAAATCAGACACGGGGACTCAGAGGCTGGGAATCAGACGGGGGGAATCAAAGGCGGGGAATCAGAGCTGGGGAATCAGAGGCGGGGAATCAGAGTTGGGGAATCAGAGGCGGGGAATCAGATATGGGGAAACAGAGGAGGGGAATCAGAGGCGGGGAAACAGAGGCGGGGAATCTGATATGGGGAATAAGAGGTGGCGAATGAAAGGCGGTGAATCAGAGATGGGGAATCAGAGGCGGGGAATCAGAGGCAGTGAATCAAACACGGGGAATCATAGGTGGGGAATCAGAGCTGGGGAATCAGAGGCGGGGAATCAGAGTTGGGGAATCAGAGGCCGGGAATCAGATATGGGGAAACAGAGGCTGGGAATCAGAGGCAGGGAAACAGAGGTGGGGAATCATATATGGGGAATCAGAGGTGGGGAATCAGAGGTTGCGAAACAGAGGCAGGGAATCAGAGCTGGGGAATCAGAGGCGGGGAATCAGAGTTGGGTAATCAGAGGCGGGGAATCAGAGCTGCGGAATCAGAGGTGGGGATCAGAGTCGTGGAATCAGAGACAGGGAATCAGATGTGCGGAATCAGAGATGGGGAATCAGAGGTGGGGAATCAGAGGCTGTGAATCAGAGATGGGGAATCAGAGGCGGGGAATCAGAGGCAAGAAATCAGACACGGGGTTTCAGAGGCTGGGAATCAGACGGGGGAATCAAAGGCGGGGAATCAGAGCTGGGGAATCAGAGGCAGGGAATCAGAGTTGGGGATTCAGAGGCGGGGAATCAGATATGGGGAAACAGAGGCGGGGAATCAGAGTCGGGCAAACAGAGGCGGGGAATTAGATATGGGGAATCAGAGGTGGGGAATCAGAGGTGGTGAATCAGAGATGGGGAATCACAGGCGGGGAATCAGAGGCAGGGAATAGAACGCGGGGAATCAGAGGCAGGGAATCAGAGTTGGGGCATCAGAGGTTGGGAATTAGATATGGGGAAACAGAGGCGGGGAATCAGAGGCGGGGAAACAGAGGCGGGAAATCAGATATAGGGAATCAGAGGTGGGGAATCAGAGGCAGGGAATCAGATGTGCGGAATCAGAGATGGGGAATCAGAGGCAGGGATTCAGAATCAGAAGCGGGGAATCAGAGGCCGGTAAACAGAGGTGGGGAATCAGATATGGGGAATCAGAGGTGGGGAATCAGAGGCCGGAATCAGATGCCCTGAATAAGAGGCCGGGAATCAGAGGTGGGGAATCAGAGTCCGGGAATCAGAGATGGGGAATCAGAGGCGGGGAATGAGATATGGGGAATCAGAGCGGGGAATCAGAGGCGGGGAAACAGAGGCGAGGAATCAGATATGGGGAATCAGAGGTGGCGAATCAAAGGCGATGAATCAGAGATGGGGAATCAGAGGCGTGGAATCAGAGGCAGGGAGTCAAACACGGGGAATCAGAGGATGGGAATCAGAGCTGGGGAATCAGAGGCGGGGAATCAGAGTTGGGGAATCAGAGGCGGGGAATCAGAGCTGGGGAATCAGAGGTGGGGATTAGAGTCGGGGAATCAGAGGCAGGGAATCAGATGTGCGGAATCAGAGATGGGGAATCAGAGGTGGGGAATCAGAGGCTGTGAATCAGAGTTGGGGAATCAGAGGCGGGAATCAGAGCTGCGGAATCAGAGGTGGGGATCAGAGTCGTGGAATCAGAGGCAGGGAATCAGATGTGCGGAATCAGAGATGGGGAATCAGAGGTGGGGAATCAGAGGCTGTGAATCAGAGATGGGGAATCAGAGGCGGGGAATCAGAGGCAAGAAATCAGACACGGGGTTTCAGAGGCTGGGAATCAGACGGGGGAATCAAAGGCGGGGAATCAGAGCTGGGGAATCAGAGGCAGGGAATCAGAGTTGGGGATTCAGAGGCGGGGAATCAGATATGGGGAAACAGAGGTGGGGAATCAGAGGTGGTGAATCAGAGATGGGGAATCACAGGCGGGGAATCAGAGGCAGGGAATAGAACGCGGGGAATCAGAGGCAGGGAATCAGAGTTGGGGCATCAGAGGTTGGGAATTAGATATGGGGAAACAGAGGCGGGGAATCAGAGGCGGGGAAACAGAGGCGGGAAATCAGATATGGGGAATCAGAGGTGGGGAATCAGAGGCAGGGAATCAGATGTGCGGAATCAGAGATGGGGAATCAGAGGCAGGGATTCAGAATCAGAAGCGGGGAATCAGAGGCCGGGAAACAGAGGTGGGGAATCAGAGGCGGTGAATCAGAGATGGGGAATCAGAGGCGTGGAATCAGAGGCAGGGAATCAAACACGGGGAATCAGAGGCGGGGAATCAGAGCTGGGGAATCAGAGGCGGGGAATCAGAGTTGGGGAATCAGAGGCGGGGAATCAGAGATGGGGAATCAGAGGTGGGGATTAGAGTCGGGGAATCAGAGGCAGGGAATCAGATGTGCGGAATCAGAGATGGGGAATCAGAGGTGGGGAATCAGAGGCTGTGAATCAGAGATGGGGAATCAGAGGCGGGGAATCAGAGGCAAGAAATCAGACACGGGGTTTCAGAGGCTGGGTATCAGACGGGGGAATCAAAGGCGGGGAATCAGAGCTGGGGAATCAGAGGCAGGGAATCAGAGTTGGGGATTCAGAGGCGGGGAATCAGATATGGGGAAACAGAGGCGGGGAATCAGAGGTGGGCAAACAGAGGCGGGGAATTAGATATGGGGAATCAGAGGTGGGGAATCAGAGGCGGGCAAACAGAGGCGGGGAATTAGATATGGGGAATCAGTGGTGGGGAATCAGAGGTGGTTTATCAGAGATGGGGAATCACAGGCGGGGAATCAGAGGCAGGGAATAGAACGCGGGGAATCAGAGGCAGGGAATCAGAGCTGGGGAATCAGAGGCGGGGAATCATAGTTGGGAATCAGAGGCGGGGAATCAGATATGGGGAAACAGAGGCGGGGAATCAGGGGCGGGGAAACAGAGGCGGGGAATCAGATATGGGGAATCGGATGCGGGGAATCAGAGGCGGGGAATCAGATATGGGGTATCAGAGGTGGGGAATCAGAGGCAGGTAATCAGATGTGCGGAATCAGAGATGGGGAATCAGAGGCAGGGAATCAGAATCAGAAGCGGGGAGTCAGAGGCCGGGAATCAGTGGCCTGGAATCAGATGCTGGGAATAAGAGGCCGGGAATCAGACGTGGGGAATCAGAGTCCGGGAATCAGAGATGGGGAATCAGAGGCGGGGAATGAGATATGGGGAATCAGAGGCGGGGAATCAGAGGCGGGGAAACAGAGGCGAGGAATCAGATATGGGGAATCAGAGGTGGCGAATCAAAGGCGGTGAATCAGAGATGGGGAATCAGAGGCGGGGAATCAGAGGCAGGGGATCAAACACGGGGAATCAGAGGCGGGGAATCAGAGCTGGGGAATCAGAGGCGGGGTATCAGAGGCGGGGAATCAGAGGCGGGGAATCTGATATGGGGAATCATGGTGGCGAATGAAAGGCGGGGAATCAGAGGCAGGGAATCAAACACGGGGAATCAGAGGCGGGGAATCAGAGCTGGGGAATCAGAGGCGGGGAATCAGAGTTGGGAAATCAGAGGCGGGGAATCAGATATGGGGAAACAGAGGCGGGGAATCAGATATGGGGAATCAGAGGTGGGGAATCAGAGGATGGGAAACAGAGGCAGGGAATCAGAGGCGGGGAGTCAGAGGCGGGGAATCAGAGGCAGTGAATCAGATGTTCAGAATCAGAGATGGGGAATCAGAGGCAGCGAATCAGAGGTGGGGAATCAGAGGCGGGGAATCAGAGGCCGGGAATCAGAGGCCGGGAATCAGAGGCCGGGAATCAGAGGCCGGCAATCAGAGGCCGGGAATCAGAGATGGGGATTCAGAGGCGGGGAATCAAACACGGGGAATCAGAGCTGGGGAATCAGAGGCTGGGAATCAGAGGCGGGGAATCAGAGGAAGGGAATCAGATGTGGGGAATCAGAGGCGGGGAATCAGAGCTGGGGAATCAGAGGCGGGGAATCAGAGGCGTGGAATTAGATATGGGGAAACAGAGGCGGGGAATCAGAGGCGGGGAAACAGAGCTGGGGAATCAGAGGCGGGGAAATCAGAGTTGGGGAATCGGAGGCGGGGAATCAGATATGGGGAATCAGAGGCGGGGAATTAGAGGCACGGAAAGAGAGGCGGGGAATCAGATATGGGGAATCAGAGGTGGGGAATCAGGGGTGGGGTATCAGAGGCTGGGTATCAGACACGGGGATTCAGAGGCGGGGAATCAGAGGCAGGGAATCAGATGTGCGGAATCAGAGATGGGGAATCAGAGGCAGGGAATCAGATGTGCGGAATCAGAGATGGGGAATCAAAGGCAGGGAATCAGAATCAGAAGCAGGGAATCAGAGGCCGGGAATCAGAGGCCGGAATCAGATGCCGGGAATAAGAGGCCGGAAATCAGAGGTGGGGAATCAGAGTCCGGGAATCAGAGATGGGGATTCAGAGGCGGGGAATGAGATATGGGGAATCAGAGGCGGGGAATCAGAGGCGGGGAAACAGAGGCGGGGAATCAGATATGGTGAATCAGAGGTGGCGAATCAAAGGCGGTGAATCAGAGATGGGGAATCAGAGGCCGGGAATCAGAGGCAGGGAATCAGACGCGGGGAATCAGAGGTGGTGAATCAGAGATGTGGAATCAGAGGCGGGGAATCAGAGGCAGGGAATCAGACGCGGGGAATAAGAGGCGGGGAATCATAGCTGGCGAATCAGAGGCGGGGAATCAGAGGTGGGGAATCAGAGGCGGGGAATCAGATATTGGGAATCAGAGGTGGGGAATCAGAGGCGGGGAAACAGAGGCGGGGAATCAGATATGGGGTATCAGAGGTGGGGAATCAGAGGTTGTGAATCAGAGATGGGGAATCAGAGGCGGGGAATCAGAGGCCGGTAATCAGACGCGGGGAATCAGAGGAGGGGAATCAGAGCTGGGAAATTAGAGGCAGGGAATCAGAGTTGGGGATTCAGAGGCGGGGAATCAGATATGGGGAAACAGAGGCGGGGAATCAGAGGCGGGCAAATAGAGGCGGGGTTCAGATATGGGGAAACAGAGGCGGGGAATCAGAGGCGGGGAAACAGAGGCGGGGAATCAGATATGGGGATCAGAGGTGGGGAATCAGAGGTTGGGAATCAGAGGCTGGGAATCAGAGGCTGGGAATCAGATGCATGGAATCAGATGCGGGAAATCAGAGGCGGGGAATCAGAGCTGGGGAATCAGAGGTGGATAATCAAAGTTGGGGAATCAGAGGCGGGGACTTAGATATGGGGAAACAGAGGCGGTGAATCAGAGGCGGGGAAACAGAGGCGGGGAATCAGATATGGGGAATCAGAGGTGGGGAATCAGAGGCAGGGAATTAGATTTGCGGAATCAGAGATGGGGAATCAGAAGCAGGGAATCAGAGGCCGGGAATCAGAGGCCGGAATCAGATGCCGGGAATAAGAGGCCGGGAATCAGAGGGGGGGAATCAGAGTCCGGGAATCAGAGATGGGGAATCAGAGGCGGGGAATGAGATATGGGGAATCAGAGGAGGGGAATCAGAGGCGGGGAAACAGAGGCGAGGAATCAGATATGGGGAATCAGAGGTGGCGAATCAAAGGCGTTGAATCAGAGATGGGGAATCAGAGGCGGGGAATCAGAGGCAGGGAATCAAACACGGGGAATCAGAGGCGGGGAATCAGAGCTGGGGAATCAGAGGCGGGGAATCAGAGTTGGGGAATCAGAGGCGGGGAATCAGAGCTGGGGAATCAGAGGTGGGGATCAGAGTCGGGGAATCAGAGGCAGGGAATCAGATGTGCGGAATCAGAGATGGGGAATCAGAGGTGGGGAATCAGCGGCTGTGAATCAGAGATGGGGAATCAGAGGCGGGGAATCAGAGGCAGGAAATCAGACACGGGGACTCAGAGGCTGGGAATCAGACGGGGGGAATCAAAGGCGGGGAATCAGAGCTGGGGAATCAGAGGCGGGGAATCAGAGTTGGGGAATCAGAAGCGGGGAATCAGATATTGGGAAACAGAGGAGGGGAATCAGAGGCGGGGAAACAAAGGCAGGGAATCTGATATGGGGAATCAGAGGTGGCGAATGAAAGGCGGTGAAACAGAGATGGGGAATCAGAGGCGGGGAATCAGAGGCAGTGAATCAAACACGGGGAATCATAGGTGGGGAATCAGAGCTGGGGAATCAGAGGCGGGGAATCAGAGTTGGGGAATCAGAGGCGGGGAATCAGATATGGGGAAACAGAGGCTGGGAATCAGAGGCAGGGAAACAGAGGTGGGGAATCATATATGGGGAATCAGAGGTGGGGAATCAGAGGTTACGAAACAGAGGCAGGGAATCAGAGCTGGGGAATCAGAGGCGGGGAATCAGAGCTGGGGAATCAGAGGCAGGGAATCAGAGTTGGGGATTCAGAGGCGGGGAATCAGAGCTGGGGAATCAGAGGCGGGGAATCAGAGGCGGGGAAATAGATATGGGGAAACAGAGGCGGGGAATTAGAGGCGGGGAAACAGAGGCGGGGAATCAGATATGGGGAATCAGAGGTGGGGAATCAGAGGCAGGGAATCAGATGTGCGGAATCAGAGATGGGGAATCAGAGGCAGGGATCAGAATCAGAAGCGGGGAATCAGAGGCCGGGATCAGAGGCCGGGAATCAGATGCCGGGAATAAGAGGCCAGGAATCAGAGTCCGGGAATCAGAGATGGGGAATCAGAGGCGGGGAATGAAATATGGGGAATCAGAGGCGGGGTATCAGAGGCGGGGAAACAGAGGCGGGGAATCTGATATGGGGAATCAGGGTGGCGAATGAAAGGCGGTGAATCAGAGATGGTGAATCAGAGGCGGGGAATCAGAGCTGGGGAATCAGAGGCGGGGAATCAGAGTTGGGGAATCAGAGGCGGGGAATCAGATATGGGGAAACAGATGCGGGGAATCAGATATGGGGAATCAGAGGTGGGGAATCAGAGGATGGGAAACAGAGGCAGGGAATCAGAGGCGGGGAGTCAGAGGCGGAGAATCAGAGGCAGGGAATCAGATGTGCAGAATCAGAGATGGGGAATCAGAGGCAGCGAATCAGAGGCGGGGAATCAGAGGCGGCGAATCAGAGGCCGGGAATCAGAGGCCGGGAATCAGAGGCCGGGAATCAGAGGCCGGCAATCAGAGGCCGGGAATCAGAGATGGGGATTCAGAGGCGGGGAATCAAACACGGGGAATCAGAGCTGGGGAATCAGAGGCAGGGAATCAGAGGCGGGGAATCTGAGGAAGGGAATCAGATGTGGGGAATCAGAGGCGGGGAATCAGAGCTGGGGAATCAGAGGCGGGGAATCAGAGTTTGGGAATCAGAGGCGTGGAATTAGATATGGGGAAACAGAGGCGGGGAATCAGAGGCGGGGAAACAGAGCTGGGGAATCAGAGGCGGGGAAATCAGAGTTGGGGAATCGGAGGCGGGGAATCAGATATGGGGAATCAGAGGCGGGGAATTAGAGGCACAGAAAGAGAGGCGGGGAATCAGATATGGGGAATCAGAGGTGGGGAATCAGGGGTGGGGTATCAGAGGTTGTGTATCAGACACGGGGATTCAGAGGCGGGGAATCAGAGGCAGGGAATCAGATGTGCGGAATCAGAGATGGGGAATCAGAGGCAGGGAATCAGATGTGCGGAATCAGAGATGGGGAATCAAAGGCAGGGAATCAGAATCAGAAGCAGGGAATCAGAGGCCGGGAATCAGAGGCCGGAATCAGATGCCGGGAATAAGAGGCCGGGAATCAGAGGTGGGGAATCAGAGTCCGGGAATCAGAGATGGGGATTCAGAGGCGGGGAATGAGATATGGGGAATCAGAGGCGGGGAATCAGAGGCGGGGAAACAGAGGCGGGGAATCAGATATGGCGAATCAGAGGTGGCGAATCAAAGGCGGTGAATCAGAGATGGGGAATCAGAAGCCGGGAATCAGAGGCAGGGAATCAAACACGGGGAATCAGAGGCGGGGAATCAGAGCTGGGGAATCAGAGGCGGGGAATCAGAGTTGGGGAATCAGAGGCGGGGAATCAGAGCTGGGGAATCAGAGGTGGGGATCAGAGTCGGGGAATCAGAGGCAGGGAATCAGATGTGCGGAATCAGAGATGGGGAATCAGAGGTGGGGAATCAGCGGCTGTGAATCAGAGATGGGGAATCAGAGGCGGGGAATCAGAGGCAGGAAATCAGACACGGGGACTCAGAGGCTGGGAATCAGACGGGGGGAATCAAAGGCGGGGAATCAGAGCTGGGGAATCAGAGGCGGGGAATCAGAGTTGGGGAATCAGAAGCGGGGAATCAGATATTGGGAAACAGAGGAGGGGAATCAGAGGCGGGGAAACAAAGGCGGGGAATCTGATATGGGGAATCAGAGGTGGCGAATGAAAGGCGGTGAAACAGAGATGGGGAATCAGAGGCGGGGAATCAGAGGCAGTGAATCAAACACGGGGAATCATAGGTGGGGAATCAGAGCTGGGGAATCAGAGGCGGGGAATCAGAGTTGGGGAATCAGAGGCGGGGAATCAGATATGGGGAAACAGAGGCTGGGAATCAGAGGCAGGGAAACAGAGGTGGGGAATCATATATGGGGAATCAGAGGTGGGGAATCAGAGGTTACGAAACAGAGGCAGGGAATCAGAGCTGGGGATTCAGAGGCGGGGAATCAGAGCTGGGGAATCAGAGGCAGGGAATCAGAGTTGGGGATTCAGAGGCGGGGAATCAGAGCTGGGGAATCAGAGGCGGGGAATCAGAGGCGGGGAAATAGATATGGGGAAACAGAGGTGGGGAATTAGAGGCGGGGAAACAGAGGCGGGGAATCAGATATGGGGAATCAGAGGTGGGGAATCAGAGGCAGGGAATCAGATGTGCGGAATCAGAGATGGGGAATCAGAGGCAGGGATCAGAATCAGAAGCGGGGAATCAGAGGCCGGGATCAGAGGCCGGGAATCAGATGCCGGGAATAAGAGGCCAGGAATCAGAGTCCGGGAATCAGAGATGGGGAATCAGAGGCGGGGAATGAAATATGGGGAATCAGAGGCGGGGTATCAGAGGCGGGGAAACAGAGGCGGGGAATCTGATATGGGGAATCAGGGTGGCGAATGAAAGGCGGTGAATCAGAGATGGTGAATCAGAGGCGGGGAATCAGAGCTGGGGAATCAGAGGCGGGGAATCAGAGTTGGGGAATCAGAGGCGGGGAATCAGATATGGGGAAACAGATGCGGGGAATCAGATATGGGGAATCAGAGGTGGGGAATCAGAGGATGGGAAACAGAGGCAGGGAATCAGAGGCGGGGAGTCAGAGGCGGGGAATCAGAGGCAGGGAATCAGATGTGCAGAATCAGAGATGGGGAATCAGAGGCAGCGAATCAGAGGCGGGGAATCAGAGGCGGCGAATCAGAGGCCGGGAATCAGAGGCCGGGAATCAGAGGCCGGGAATCAGAGGCCGGCAATCAGAGGCCGGGAATCAGAGGCGGGGAATCTGAGGAAGGGAATCAGATGTGGGGAATCAGAGGCGGGGAATCAGAGCTGGGGAATCAGAGGCGGGGAATCAGAGTTTGGGAATCAGAGGCGTGGAATTAGATATGGGGAAACAGAGGCGGGGAATCAGAGGCGGGGAAACAGAGCTGGGGAATCAGAGGCGGGGAAATCAGAGTTGGGGAATCGGAGGCGGGGAATCAGATATGGGGAATCAGAGGCGGGGAATTAGAGGCACGGAAAGAGAGGCGGGGAATCAGATATGGGGAATCAGAGGTGGGGAATCAGGGGTGGGGTATCAGAGGTTGTGTATCAGACACGGGGATTCAGAGGCGGGGAATCAGAGGCAGGGAATCAGATGTGCGGAATCAGAGATGGGGAATCAGAGGCAGGGAATCAGATGTGCGGAATCAGAGATGGGGAATCAAAGGCAGGGAATCAGAATCAGAAGCAGGGAATCAGAGGCCGGGAATCAGAGGCCGGAATCAGATGCCGGGAATAAGAGGCCGGGAATCAGAGGTGGGGAATCAGAGTCCGGGAATCAGAGATGGGGATTCAGAGGCGGGGAATGAGATATGGGGAATCAGAGGCGGGGAATCAGAGGCGGGGAAACTGAGGCGGGGAATCAGATATGGCGAATCAGAGGTGGCGAATCAAAGGCGGTGAATCAGAGATGGGGAATCAGAGGCCGGGAATCAGAGGCAGGGAATCAAACACGGGGAATCAGAGGAGGGGAATCAGAATTAGGGAATCAGAGGCGGGGAATCAGAGGCAGGTTATCAGACACGGGGATTCAGAGGCTGGGAATCAGATGGGGGAAATCAAAGGCGGGGAATGAAGCTGGGGAATCAGAGGCGGGGAATCAGAGCTGCGGAATCAGAGGTGGGGATCAGAGTCGGGGAATCAGAGGCAGTGGATCAAACACGGGGAATCAGAGGCGGGGAATCAGAGCTGGGGAATCAGAGGCGGGGAATCAGAGTTGGGGAATCAGAGGCGGGGAATCAGAGCTGCGGAATCAGAGGTGGGGATCAGAGTCGTGGAATCAGAGGCAGGGAATCAGATGTGCGGAATCAGAGATGGGGAATCAGAGGTGGGGAATCAGAGGCTGTGAATCAGAGATGGGGAATCAGAGGCGGGGAATCAGAGGCAAGAAATCAGACACGGGGTTTCAGAGGCTGGGAATCAGACGGGGGAATCAAAGGCGGGGAATCAGAGCTGGGGAATCAGAGGCAGGGAATCAGAGTTGGGGATTCAGAGGCGGGGAATCAGATATGGGGAAACAGAGGCGGGGAATCAGAGGCAGGGAATAGAACGCGGGGAATCAGAGGCAGGGAATCAGAGTTGGGGCATCAGAGGTTGGGAATTAGATATGGGGAAACAGAGGCGGGGAATCAGAGGCGGGGAATCAAACACGGGGAATCAGAGGCGGGGAATCATAGCTGGCGAATCAGAGGCTGGGAATCAGAGGTGGGGAATCAGAGGCGGGGAATCAGATATTGGGAATCAGAGGTGGGGAATCAGAGGCGGGGAAACAGAGGTGGGGAATCAGATATGGGGTATCAGAGGTGGGGAATCAGAGGTTGTGAATCAGAGATGGGGAATCAGAGGCGGGGAATCAAACACGGGGAATCAGAGGCGGGGAATCATAGCTGGCGAATCAGAGGCAGGGAATCAGAGTTGGGGATTCAGAGGCGGGGAATCAGATATGGGGAAACAGAGGCGGGTAATCAGATGCGGGCAAATAGAGGCGGGGATCAGATATGGGGAAACAGAGGCGGGGAATCAGAGGCGGAGAAACAGAGGCGGGGAATCAGATATGGGGAATCAGAGGTGGGGAATCAGAGGTTGGGAATCAGAGGCTGGGAATCAGAGGCTGAGAATCAGATGCATGGAATCAGATGCGGGGAATCAGAGGCGTGGAATCAGAGCTGGGGAATCAGAGGTGGGGAATCAAAGTTGGGGAATCAGAGGCGGGGACTTAGATATGGGGAAACAGAGGCGGGGAATCAGAGGCGGGGAAACAGAGGCGGGGAATCAGATATGGGGAATCAGAGGTGGGGAATCAGAGGCAGGGAATTAGATTTGCGGAATCAGAGATGGGGAATCAGAAGCAGGGAATCAGAGGACGGGAATCAGAGGCCGGAATCAGATGCCGGGAATAAGAGGTCGGGAATCAGAGGTGGGGAATCAGAGTCCGGGAATCAGAGATGGGGAATCAGAGGCGGGGAATGAGATATGGGGAATCAGAGGCGGGGAATCAGAGGCGGGGAAACAGAGGCGAGGAATCAGATATGGGGAATCAGAGGTGGCGAATCAAAGGCGGTGAATCAGAGATGGGGAATCAGAGGCGGGGAATCAGAGGCAGGGAATCAAACACGGGGAATCAGAGGCGGGGAATCAGAGCTGGGGAATCAGAGGCGGGGAATCAGAGTTGGGGAATCAGAGGCGGGGAATCAGAGCTGCGGAATCAGAGGTGGGGATCTGAGTCGGGGAATCAGAGGCAGGGACTTAGATATTGGGAAACAGAGGCGGGGAATCAAAGGTGGGGAAACAGAGGCGGGGAATCAGATATGGGGAATCAGAGGTGGGGAATCAGAGGCAGGGAATTAGATTTGCGGAATCAGAGGCAGGGAATCAGAAACAGACGCAGGGAATCAGAGGCCGTGAATCAGAGGCCGGAATCAGATGCCGGGAATAAGAGGCCGGGAATCAGAGGTGGGGAATCAGAGTCCGGGAATCAGAGATGGGGATTTAGAGGCGGGGAATGAGATATGGGGAATCAGAGGCGGGGAATCAGAGGCGGGGAAACAGAGGCGGGGAATCAGATATGGGGAATCAGAGCTGGGGAATCAGAGGCAGGGGATCAAACACGGGGAATCAGAGGCGGGGAATCACAGCTGGGGAATCAGAGGTGGGGAATCAGAGTTGGGGAATCAGAGGCGGGGAATCAGAGCTGGGGAATCAGAGGTGGGGAATCAGAGTCGGGGAATCAGAGGCAGGGAATCGGATGTGCGGAATCAGAGATGGGGAATCAGAGGTGGGGAATCAGAGGCGGTCTATCTGAGATGGGGAATCAGAGGCGTGGAATCAGAGGCAGGTTTTCAGACACGGGGATTCAGAGGCTGGGAATCAGACGGGGGGAATCAAAGGCGGGGAATGAAGCTGGGGAATCAGTGGCAGGGAATCAGAGTTGGGGATTCAGAGGCGGGGACTTAGATATGGGGAAACAGAGGCGGGGAATCAGAGGCGGGGAAACAGAGGCGGGGAATCAGATATGGGGAATCAGAGGTGGGGAATCAGAGGCAGGGAATTAGATTTGCGGAATCAGAGATGGGGAATCAGAAGCAGGGAATCAGAGGCCGGGAATCAGAGGCCGGAATCAGATGCCGGGAATAAGAGGCCGGGAATCAGAGGTGGGGAATCAGAGTCCGGGAATCAGAGATGGGGAATCAGAGGCGGGGAATGAGATATGGGGAATCAGAGGCGGGGAATCAGAGGCGGGGAAACAGAGGCGAGGAATCAGATATGGGGAATCAGAGGTGGCGAATCAAAGGCGGTGAATCAGAGATGGGGAATCAGAGGCGGGGAATCAGAGGCAGGGGATCAAACACGGGGAATCAGAGGCGGGGAATCAGAGCCGAGGAATCAGAGGCGGGGAATCAGAGTTGGGGAATCAGAGGTGGGGAATCAGAGTTGGGGTATCAGAGGCAGGGACTTAGATATTGGGAAACAGAGGCGGGGAATCAAAGGTGGGGAAACAGAGGCGGGGAATCAGATATGGGGAATCAGAGGTGGGGAATCAGAGGCAGGGAATTAGATTTGCGGAATCAGAGGCAGGGAATCAGAAACAGACGCAGGGAATCAGAGGCCGGGAATCAGAGGCGGGAATCAGATGCCGGGAATAAGAGGCCGGGAATCAGAGGTGGGGAATCAGAGTCCGGGAATCAGAGATGGGGAGTCAGAGGCGGGGAATGAGATATGGGGAATCAGAGGCGAGGAATCAGAGGCGGGGAAACAGAGGCGGGGAATCAGATATGGGGAATCAGAGCTGGGGAATCAGAGGCAGGGGATCAAACACGGGGAATCAGAGGCGGGGAATCACAGCTGGGGAATCAGAGGTGGGGAATCAGAGTTGGGGAATCAGAGGCGGGGAATCAGAGCTGGGGAATCAGAGGTGGGGAATCAGAGTCGGGGAATCAGAGGCAGGGAATCGGATGTGCGGAATCAGAGATGGGGAATCAGAGGTGGGGAATCAGAGGCGGTGAATCTGAGATGGGGAATCAGAGGCGTGGAATCAGAGGCAGGTTTTCAGACACGGGGATTCAGAGGCTGGGAATCAGACGGGGGGAATCAAAGGCGGGGAATGAAGCTGGGGAATCAGAGGCAGGGAATCAGAGTTGGGGATTCAGAGGCGGGGAATCAGATATGGGGAAACAGAGGCGGGGAATCAGAGGCAGGCAAACAGAGGCGGGGAATTAGATATGGGGAATCAGTGGTGGGGAATCAGAGGTGGTGAATCAGAGATGGGGAATCACAGGCGGGGAATCAGAGGCAGGGAATAGAACGCGGGGAATCAGAGGCAGGGAATCAGAGCTGGGGAATAAGAGGCGGGGAATCATAGTTGGGAATCAGAGGCGGGGAATCAGATATGGGGAAACAGATGCGGGGAATCAGGGGCGGGGAAACAGAGGCGGGGAATCAGATATGGGGAATCGGATGTGGGGAATCAGAGGCGGGGAATCAGAGCTGTGGAATCAGAGGCGGGGAATCAGAGTTGGGGCATCAGAGGTGGGGAATTAGATATGGGGAAACAGAGGCGGGGAATCAGAGGCGTGGAAACAGAGGCGGGGAATCAGATAATGGGAATCAGAGGTGGGGAATCAGAGGCAGGTAATCAGATGTGCGGAATCAGAGATGGGGAATCAGAGGCAGGGAATCAGAATCAGAAGCGGGGAGTCAGAGGACGGGAATCAGAGGCCTGGAATCAGATGCTGGGAATAAGAGGCCGGGAATCAGAGGTGGGGAATCAGAGTCCGGGAATCAGAGATGGGGAGTCAGAGGCGGGGAATGAGATATGGAGAATCAGAGGCGGGGAATCAGAGGCGGGGAAACAGAGGTGGGGAATCAGATATGGGGAATCAGAGGTGGCGAATCAAAGGCAGTGAATCAGAGATGGGGAATCAGAGGCGGGGAATCAGAGGCAGGGAATCAAACACGGGGAATCAGAGGCGGGGAATCAGAGCTGGGGAATCAGAGGCTGGGAATCAAAGTTGGGGAATCAGAGGCAGGGAATCAGATATGGGGAAACAGGGGCGGGGAATCAGAGGCGGGGAAACAGAGGCAGGGAATCAGATATGGGGAATCAGAGGCGGGGAATTAGAGTTGGGGAATCAGAGGCGGGGAATCAGAGGCGGGGAAACAGAGGCGGGGAATCAAACACGGGGAATCAGAGGTGGGGAATCAGAGGTTGGGAATCAGATGCAGGGAATCAGAGGCGGGGAATCAGAGGCGGGGAATCAGAGGCAGGGAATCAGATGTGCGGAATCGGAGATGGGGAATCAGAGGCAGGGAATCAGAGGCGGGGAATCAGAGGCGGGGAGTCAGAGGCCGGGAATCAGATATGGGGAAACAGAGGCGGGGAAACAGAGGCTGGGGATCAGATATGGGGAATCAGAGGTGGGGAATCAGAGGTTGGGAATCAGAGGCAGGGAATCAGAGGCTTGGAATCAGATGCAGGGAATCAGATGCGGGGAATCAGAGGCGGGGAATCAGAGCTGGGGAATCAGATGCTGGGAATCAAAGTTGGGGAATCAGAGGCAGGGAATCAGATATGGGGTAACAGGGGTGGGGAATCAGAGGCGGGGAAACAGAGGCGGGGAATCAGATATGGGGAATCAGAGGCGGGGAATTAGAGTTGGGGAATCAGAGGCGGGGAATCAGAGGCGGGGAAACAGAGGCGGGGAATCAAACACGGGGAATCAGAGGTGGGGAATCAGAGGTTGGGAATCAGAGGCAGGGAATCAGAGGCGGGGAATCAGAGGCGGGGAATCAGAGGCAGGGAATCAGATGTGCGGAATCGGAGATGGGGAATCAGAGGCAGGGAATCAGAGGCGGGGAATCAGAGGCGGGGAACCAGAGGCCGGGAATCAGATATGGGGAAACAGAGGCGGGGAATCAGAGGCGGGGAAACAGAGGCTGGGAATCAGATATGGGGAATCAGAGGTGGGGAATCAGAGGTTGGGAATCAGAGGCAGGGAATAAGAGGCTTGGAATCAGATGCAGGGAATCAGATGCGGGGAATCAGAGGCGGGGAATCAGAGCTGGGGAATCAGAGGTGGGGAATTAGAGTTGTGGAATCAGAGGCGGGGACTTAGATATTGGGAAACAGAGGCGGGGAATCAGAGGCGGGGAAACAGAAGCGGGGAATCAGATATGGGGAATCAGAGAGCGGGAATCAGAGGCAGGGAATCAGATGTGCGGAATCAGAGATGGGGAATCAAAGGCAGGGAATCAGAATCAGTAGCAGGGAATCAGAGGTGGGGAATCAGAGTCCGGGAATCAGAGATGGGGATTCAGAGGCGGGGAATGAGATATGGGGAATCAGAGGCGGGGAATCAGAGGCGGGGAAACAGAGGCGGGGAATCAGATATGGGGAATCAGAGGTGGCGAATCAAAGGCGGTGAATCAGAGTTGGGGAATCAGAGGCCGGGAATCAGAGGCAGGGAATCAAACACGGGGAATCAGAGGCGGGGAATCATAGCTGGCGAATCAGAGGCGGGGAATCAGAGGTGGGGAATCAGAGGCGGGGAATCAGATATTGGGAATCAGAGGTGGGGAATCAGAGGCGGGGAAACAGAGGCGGGGAATCAGATATGGGGTATCAGAGGTGGGGAATCACAGGTTGTGAATCAGAGATGGGGAATCAGAGGCGGGGAATCAGAGGCCGGTAATCAGACGCGGGTAATCAGACGCGGGGTATCAGAGGCGGGGAATCAGAGCTGGGAAATTAGAGGCAGGGAATCAGAGTTGGGGATTCAGAGGCGGGGAATCAGATATGGGGAAACAGAGGCGGGGAATCAGATGCGGGCAAATAGAGGCGGGGATCAGATATGGGGAAACAGAGGCGGGGAATCAGAGGCGGGGAAACAGAGGCGTGGAATCAGATATGGGGAATCAGAGGTGGTTAATCAGAGGCGGGGAATCAGAGGCAGGGAATCAGAGATGGGGATTCAGAGGCGGGGAATGAGATATGGGGAATCAGAGGCGGGGAATCAGAGGCGGGGAAACAGAGGCGGGGAATCAGATATGGGGAATCAGAGGTGGCGAAACAAAGGCGGTGAATCAGAGATGGGGAATCAGAGGCCGGGAATCAGAGGCAGGGAATCAAACACGGGGAATCAGAGGCGGGGAATCATAGCTGGTGAATCAGAGGCGGGGAATCAGAGGTGGGGAATCAGAGGCGGGGAATCAGGTATTGGGAATCAGAGGTGGGGAATCAGAGGCGGGGAAACAGAGGCGGGGAATCAGATATGGGGTATCAGAGGTGGGGAATCAGAGGTTGTGAATCAGAGATGGGGAATCAGAGGCGGGGAATCAGAGGCCGGTAATCAGAATCAGAAGCGGGGAGTCAGAGGACGGGAATCAGAGGCCTGGAATCAGATGCTGGGAATAAGAGGCCGGGAATCAGAGGTGGGGAATCAGAGTCCGGGAATCAGAGATGGGGAGTCAGAGGCGGGGAATGAGATATGGAGAATCAGAGGCGGGGAATCAGAGGCGGGGAAACAGAGGTGGGGAATCAGATATGGGGAATCAGAGGTGGCGAATCAAAGGCAGTGAATCAGAGATGGGGAATCAGAGGCGGGGAATCAGAGGCAGGGAATCAAACACGGGGAATCAGAGGCGGGGAATCAGAGCTGGGGAATCAGAGGCTGGGAATCAAAGTTGGGGAATCAGAGGCAGGGAATCAGATATGGGGAAACAGGGGAGGGGAATCAGAGGCGGGGAAACAGAGGCAGGGAATCAGATATGGGGAATCAGAGGCGGGGAATTAGAGTTGGGGAATCAGAGGCGGGGAATCAGAGGCGGGGAAACAGAGGCGGGGAATCAAACACGGGGAATCAGAGGTGGGGAATCAGAGGTTGGGAATCAGATGCAGGGAATCAGAGGCGGGGAATCAGAGGCGGGGAATCAGAGGCAGGGAATCAGATGTGCGGAATCGGAGATGGGGAATCAGAGGCAGGGAATCAGAGGCGGGGAATCAGAGGCGGGGAATCAGAGGCCGGGAATCAGATATGGGGAAACAGAGGCGGGGAAACAGAGGCTGGGGATCAGATATGGGGAATCAGAGGTGGGGAATCAGAGGTTGGGAATCAGAGGCAGGGAATCAGAGGCTTGGAATCAGATGCAGGGAATCAGATGCGGGGAATCAGAGGCGGGGAATCAGAGCTGGGGAATCAGATGCTGGGAATCAAAGTTGGGGAATCAGAGGCAGGGAATCAGATATGGGGAAACAGGGGTGGGGAATCAGAGGCGGGGAAACAGAGGCGGGGAATCAGATATGGGGAATCAAAGGCGGGGAATTAGAGTTGGGGAATCAGAGGCGGGGAATCAGAGACGGGGAAACAGAGGCGGGGAATCAAACACGGGGAATCAGAGGTGGGGAATCAGAGGTTGGGAATCAGAGGCAGGGAATCAGAGGCGGGGAATCAGAGGCGGGGAATCAGAGGCAGGGAATCAGATGTGCGGAATCGGAGATGGGGAATCAGAGGCAGGGAATCAGAGGCGGGGAATCAGAGGCGGGGAACCAGAGGCCGGGAATCAGATATGGGGAAACAGAGGCGGGGAATCAGAGGCGGGGAAACAGAGGCTGGGAATCAGATATGGGGAATCAGAGGTGGGGAATCAGAGGTTGGGAATCAGAGGCAGGGAATAAGAGGCTTGGAATCAGATGCAGGGAATCAGATGCGGGGAATCAGAGGCGGGGAATCAGAGCTGGGGAATCAGAGGTGGGGAATTAGAGTTGTGGAATCAGAGGCGGGGACTTAGATATTGGGAAACAGAGGCGGGGAATCAGAGGCGGGGAAACAGAAGCGGGGAATCAGATATGGGGAATCAGAGATGGGGAATCAGAGGCAGGGAATCAGATGTGCGGAATCAGAGATGGGGAATCAAAGGCAGGGAATCAGAATCAGTAGCAGGGAATCAGAGGTGGGGAATCAGAGTCCGGGAATCAGAGATGGGGATTCAGAGGCGGGGAATGAGATATGGGGAATCAGAGGCGGGGAATCAGAGGCGGGGAAACAGAGGCGGGGAATCAGATATGGGGAATCAGAGGTGGCGAATCAAAGGCGGTGAATCAGAGTTGGGGAATCAGAGGCCGGGAATCAGAGGCAGGGAATCAAACACGGGGAATCAGAGGCGGGGAATCATAGCTGGCGAATCAGAGGCGGGGAATCAGAGGTGGGGAATCAGAGGCGGTGAATCAGATATTGGGAATCAGAGGTGGGGAATCAGAGGCGGGGAAACAGAGGCGGGGAATCAGATATGGGGTATCAGAGGTGGGGAATCACAGGTTGTGAATCAGAGATGGGGAATCAGAGGCGGGGAATCAGAGGCCGGTAATCAGACGCGGGTAATCAGACGCGGGGTATCAGAGGCGGGGAATCAGAGCTGGGAAATTAGAGGCAGGGAATCAGAGTTGGGGATTCAGAGGCGGGGAATCAGATATGGGGAAACAGAGGCGGGGAATCAGATGCGGGCAAATAGAGGCGGGGATCAGATATGGGGAAACAGAGGCGGGGAATCAGAGGCGGGGAAACAGAGGCGTGGAATCAGATATGGGGAATCAGAGGTGGTTAATCAGAGGCGGGGAATCAGAGGCAGGGAATCAGAGATGGGGATTCAGAGGCGGGGAATGAGATATGGGGAATCAGAGGCGGGGAATCAGAGGCGGGGAAACAGAGGCGGGGAATCAGATATGGGGAATCAGAGGTGGCGAAACAAAGGCGGTGAATCAGAGATGGGGAATCAGAGGCCGGGAATCAGAGGCAGGGAATCAAACACGGGGAATCAGAGGCGGGGAATCATAGCTGGTGAATCAGAGGCGGGGAATCAGAGGTGGGGAATCAGAGGCGGGGAATCAGGTATTGGGAATCAGAGGTGGGGAATCAGAGGCGGGGAAACAGAGGCGGGGAATCAGATATGGGGTATCAGAGGTGGGGAATCAGAGGTTGTGAATCAGAGATGGGGAATCAGAGGCGGGGAATCAGAGGCCGGTAATCAGACGCGGGGAATCAGAGGCGGGGAATCAGAGCTGGGAAATTAGATGCAGGGAATCAGAGTTGGGGATTCAGAGGTGGGGAATCAGATATGGGGAAACAGAGGCGGGGAATCAGATGCGGGCAAATAGAGGCGGGGATCAGATATGGGGAAACAGAGGCGGGGAATCAGAGGCGGGGAAACAGAGGCGTGGAATCGGATATGGGGAATCAGAGGTGGGGAATCAGAGGTTGGGAATCAGAGGCTGGGAATCAGAGGCTGGGAATCAGATGCATGGAATCAGATGCGGGGAATCAGAGGCGGGGAATCAGAGCTGGGGAATCAGAGGTGGGGAATGAAAGTTGGGGAATCAGAGGCGGGGACTTAGATATGGGGAAACAGAGGCGGGGAATCAGAGGCGGGGAAACAGAGGCGGGGAATCAGATATGGGGAATCAGAGGTGGGGAATCAGAGGCAGGGAATTAGATTTGCGGAATCAGAGATGGGGAATCAGAAGCAGGGAATCAGAGGCCGGGAATCAGAGGCCGGAATCAGATGCCGGGAATAAGAGGCCGGGAATCAGAGGTGGGGAATCAGAGTCCGGGAATCAGAGATGGGGAATCAGAGGCGGGGAATGAGATATGGGGAATCAGAGGCGGGGAATCAGAGGCGGGGAAACAGATGCGAGGAATCAGATATGGGGAATCAGAGGTGGCGAATCAAAGGCGGTGAATCAGAGATGGGGAATCAGAGGCGGGGAATCAGAGGCAGGGGATCAAACACGGGGAATCAGAGGCGGGGAATCAGAGCCGAGGAATCAGAGGCGGGGAATCAGAGTTGGGGAATCAGAGGTGGGGAATCAGAGTTGGGGAATCAGAGGCAGGGACTTAGATATTGGGAAACAGAGGCGGGGAATCAAAGGTGGGGAAACAGAGGCGGGGAATCAGATATGGGGAATCAGAGGTGGGGAATCAGAGGCAGGGAATTAGATTTGCGGAATCAGAGGCAGGGAATCAGAAACAGACGCAGGGAATCAGAGGCCGGGAATCAGAGGCCGGAATCAGATGCCGGGAATAAGAGGCCGGGAATCAGAGGTGGGGAATCAGAGTCCGGGAATCAGAGATGGGGAGTCAGAGGCGGGGAATGAGATATGGGGAATCAGAGGCGAGGAATCAGAGGCGGGGAAACAGAGGCGGGAAATCACAGCTGGGGAATCAGAGGTGGGGAATCAGAGTTGGGGAATCAGAGGCGGGGAATCAGAGGCAGGGGATCAAACACGGGGAATCAGAGGCGGGGAATCACAGCTGGGGAATCAGAGGTGGGGAATCAGAGTTGGGGAATCAGAGGCGGGGAATCAGAGCTGGGGAATCAGAGGTGGGGAATCAGAGTCGGGGAATCAGAGGCAGGGAATCGGATGTGCGGAATCAGAGATGGGGAATCAGAGGTGGGGAATCAGAGGCGGTGAATCTGAGATGGGGAATGAGAGGCGTGGAATCAGAGGCAGGTTTTCAGACACGGGGATTCAGAGGCTGGGAATCAGACGGGGGGAATCAAAGGCGGGGAATGAAGCTGGGGAATCAGAGGAAGGGAATCAGAGTTGGGGATTCAGAGGCGGGGAATCAGATATGGGGAAACAGAGGCGGGGAATCAGAGGCAGGCAAACAGAGGCGGGGAATTAGATATGGGGAATCAGTGGTGGGGAATCAGAGGTGGTGAATCAGAGATGGGGAATCACAGGCGGGGAATCAGAGGCAGGGAATAGAACGCGGGGAATCAGAGGCAGGGAATCAGAGCTGGGGAATAAGAGGCGGGGAATCATAGTTGGGAATCAGAGGCGGGGAATCAGATATGGGGAAACAGAGGCGGGGAATCAGGGGCGGGGAAACAGAGGCGGGGAATCAGATATGGGGAATCGGATGTGGGGAATCAGAGGCGGGGAATCAGAGCTGTGGAATCAGAGGCGGGGAATCAGAGTTGGGGCATCAGAGGTGGGGAATTAGATATGGGGAAACAGAGGCGGAGAATCAGAGGCGTGGAAACAGAGGCGGGGAATCAGATATGGGGAATCAGAGGTGGGGAATCAGAGGCAGGTAATCAGATGTGCGGAATCAGAGATGGGGAATCAGAGGCAGGGAATCAGAATCAGAAGCGGGGAGTCAGAGGACGGGAATCAGAGGCCTGGAATCAGATGCTGGGAATAAGAGGCCGGGAATCAGAGGTGGGGAATCAGAGTCCGGGAATCAGAGATGGGGAGTCAGAGGCGGGGAATGAGATATGGAGAATCAGAGGCGGGGAATCAGAGGCGGGGAAACAGAGGTGGGGAATCAGAGCTGGGGAATCAGAGGCTGGGAATCAAAGTTGGGGAATCAGAGGCAGGGAATCAGATATGGGGAAACAGGGGCGGGGAATCAGAAGCGGGGAAACAGAGGCGGGGAATCAGATATGGGGAATCAGAGGCGGGGAATTAGAGTTGGGGAATCAGAGGCGGGGAATCAGAGGCGGGGAAACAGAGGCGGGGAATCAAACACGGGGAATCAGAGGTGGGGAATCAGAGGTTGGGAATCAGTGGCAGGGAATCAGAGGCGGGGAATCAGAGGCGGGGAATCAGAGGCAGGGAATCAGATGTGCGGAATCGGAGATAGGGAATCAGAGGCGGGGAATCAGAGGCGGGGAATCAGAGGCCGGGAATCAGATATGGGGAAACAGAGGCGGGGAATCAGAGGCGGGGAAACAGAGGCTGGGAATCAGATATGGGGAATCAGAGGTGGGGAATCAGAGGTTGGGAATCAGAGGCAGGGAATCAGAGGCTTGGAATCAGATGCAGGGAATCAGATGCGGGGAATCAGAGGCGGGGAATCAGAGCTGGGGAATCAGAGGTGGGGAATCAGAGTTGGGGAATCAGAGGCAGGGACTTAGATATTGGGAAACAGAGGCAGGGAATCAGAGGCGGGGAATCAGATATGGGGAATCAGAGATGGGGAATCAGAGGCAGGGAATCAGATGTGCGGAATCAGAGATGGGGAATCAAAGGCAGGGAATCAGAATCAGAAGCAGGGAATCAGAGGCCGGGAATCAGAGGCCGGAATCAGATGCCGGGAATAAGAGGCCGGAAATCAGAGGTGGGGAATCAGAGTCCGGGAATCAGAGATTGGGATTCAGAGGCGGGGAATGAGATATGGGGAATCAGAGGCGGGGAATCAGAGGCGGGGAAACAGAGGCGGGGAATCAGATATGGCGAATCAGAGGTGGCGAATCAAAGGCGGTGAATCAGAGATGGGGAATCAGAGGCCGGGAATCAGAGGCAGGGAATCAAACACGGGGAATCAGAGGAGGGGAATCAGAATTGGGGAATCAGAGATGGGGAATCAGAGATGGGGAATCAGAGGCAGGGAATCAGACGCGGGGAATCAGAGGTGGTGAATCAGAGATGTGGAATCAGAGGCGGGGAATCAGAGGCAGGGAATCAGACGCGGGGAATAAGAGGCGGGGAATCATAGCTGGCGAATCAGAGGCGGGGAATCAGAGGTGGGGAATCAGAGGCGGGGAATCAGATATTGGGAATCAGAGGTGGGGAATCAGAGGCGGGGAAACAGAGGCGGGGAATCAGAGGCGGGGAAACAGAGGCAGGGAATCAGATATGGGGAATCAGAGGCGGGGAATTAGAGTTGGGGAATCAGAGGCGGGGAATCAGAGGCAGGGAATCAAACACGGGGAATCAGAGGCGGGGAATCAGAGCTGGGGAATCAGAGGCTGGGAATCAAAGTTGGGGAATCAGAGGCAGGGAATCAGATATGGGAAAACAGGGGCGGGGAATCAGAGGCGGGGAAACAGAGGCAGGGAATCAGATATGGGGAATCAGAGGCGGGGAATTAGAGTTGGGGAATCAGAGGCGGGGAATCAGAGGCGGGGAAACAGAGGCGGGGAATCAAACACGGGGAATCAGAGGTGGGGAATCAGAGGTTGGGAATCAGATGCAGGGAATCAGAGGCGGGGAATCAGAGGTGGGAAATCAGAGGCAGGGAATCAGATGTGAGGAATCGGAGATGGGGAATCAGAGGCAGGGAATCAGAGGCGGGGAATCAGAGGTGGGGAATCAGAGGCCGGGAATCAGATATGGGGAAACAGAGGCGGGGAAACAGAGGCTGGGGATCAGATATGGGGAATCAGAGGTGGGGAATCAGAGGTTGGGAATCAGAGGCAGGGAATCAGAGGCTTGGAATCAGATGCAGGGAATCAGATGCGGGGAATCAGAGGTGGGGAATCAGAGTTGGGGAATCAGAGGCGGGGAATCAGAGCTGGGGATTCAGAGGTGGGGAATCAGAGTCGGGGAATCAGAGGCAGGGAATCGGATGTGCGGAATCAGAGATGGGGAATCAGAGGTGGGGAATCAGAGGCGGTGAATCTGAGATGGGGAATCTGAGGCGTGGAATCAGAGGCAGGTTTTCAGACACGGGGATTCAGAGGCTGGGAATCAGACGGGGGGAATCAAAGGCGGGGAATGAAGCTGGGGAATCAGAGGCAGGGAATCAGAGTTGGGGATTCAGAGGCGGGGAATCAGATATGGGGAAACAGAGGCGGGGAATCAGAGGCAGGCAAACAGAGGCGGGGAATTAGATATGGGGAATCAGTGGTGGGGAATCAGAGGTGGTGAATCAGAGATGGGGAATCACAGGCGGGGAATCAGAGGCAGGGAATAGAACGCGGGGAATCAGAGGCAGGGAATCAGAGCTGGGGAATAAGATGCAGGGAATCAGAGTTGGGGATTCAGAGGTGGGGAATCAGATATGGGGAAACAGAGGCGGGGAATCAGATGCGGGCAAATAGAGGCGGGGATCAGATATGGGGAAACAGAGGCGGGGAATCAGAGGCGGGGAAACAGAGGCGTGGAATCGGATATGGGGAATCAGAGGTGGGGAATCAGAGGTTGGGAATCAGAGGCTGGGAATCAGAGGCTGGGAATCAGATGCATGGAATCAGATGCGGGGAATCAGAGGCGGGGAATCAGAGCTGGGGAATCAGAGGTGGGGAATGAAAGTTGGGGAATCAGAGGCGGGGACTTAGATATGGGGAAACAGAGGCGGGGAATCAGAGGCGGGGAAACAGAGGCGGGGAATCAGATATGGGGAATCAGAGGTGGGGAATCAGAGGCAGGGAATTAGATTTGCGGAATCAGAGATGGGGAATCAGAAGCAGGGAATCAGAGGCCGGGAATCAGAGGCCGGAATCAGATGCCGGGAATAAGAGGCCGGGAATCAGAGGTGGGGAATCAGAGTCCGGGAATCAGAGATGGGGAATCAGAGGCGGGGAATGAGATATGGGGAATCAGAGGCGGGGAATCAGAGGCGGGGAAACAGATGCGAGGAATCAGATATGGGGAATCAGAGGTGGCGAATCAAAGGCGGTGAATCAGAGATGGGGAATCAGAGGCGGGGAATCAGAGGCAGGGGATCAAACACGGGGAATCAGAGGCGGGGAATCAGAGCCGAGGAATCAGAGGCGGGGAATCAGAGTTGGGGAATCAGAGGTGGGGAATCAGAGTTGGGGAATCAGAGGCAGGGACTTAGATATTGGGAAACAGAGGCGGGGAATCAAAGGTGGGGAAACAGAGGCGGGGAATCAGATATGGGGAATCAGAGGTGGGGAATCAGAGGCAGGGAATTAGATTTGCGGAATCAGAGGCAGGGAATCAGAAACAGACGCAGGGAATCAGAGGCCGGGAATCAGAGGCCGGAATCAGATGCCGGGAATAAGAGGCCGGGAATCAGAGGTGGGGAATCAGAGTCCGGGAATCAGAGATGGGGAGTCAGAGGCGGGGAATGAGATATGGGGAATCAGAGGCGAGGAATCAGAGGCGGGGAAACAGAGGCGGGGAATCAGATATGGGGAATCAGAGCTGGGGAATCAGAGGCAGGGGATCAAACACGGGGAATCAGAGGCGGGGAATCACAGCTGGGGAATCAGAGGTGGGGAATCAGAGTTGGGGAATCAGAGGCGGGGAATCAGAGCTGGGGAATCAGAGGTGGGGAATCAGAGTCGGGGAATCAGAGGCAGGGAATCGGATGTGCGGAATCAGAGATGGGGAATCAGAGGTGGGGAATCAGAGGCGGTGAATCTGAGATGGGGAATCAGAGGCGTGGAATCAGAGGCAGGTTTTCAGACACGGGGATTCAGAGGCTGGGAATCAGACGGGGGGAATCAAAGGCGGGGAATGAAGCTGGGGAATCAGAGGCAGGGAATCAGAGTTGGGGATTCAGAGGCGGGGAATCAGATATGGGGAAACAGAGGCGGGGAATCAGAGGCAGGCAAACAGAGGCGGGGAATTAGATATGGGGAATCAGTGGTGGGGAATCAGAGGTGGTGAATCAGAGATGGGGAATCACAGGCGGGGAATCAGAGGCAGGGAATAGAACGCGGGGAATCAGAGGCAGGGAATCAGAGCTGGGGAATAAGAGGCGGGGAATCATAGTTGGGAATCAGAGGCGGGGAATCAGATATGGGGAAACAGAGGCGGGGAATCAGGGGCGGGGAAACAGAGGCGGGGAATCAGATATGGGGAATCGGATGTGGGGAATCAGAGGCGGGGAATCAGAGCTGTGGAATCAGAGGCGGGGAATCAGAGTTGGGGCATCAGAGGTGGGGAATTAGATATGGGGAAACAGAGGCGGGGAATCAGAGGCGTGGAAACAGAGGCGGGGAATCAGATATGGGGAATCAGAGGTGGGGAATCAGAGGCAGGTAATCAGATGTGCGGAATCAGAGATGGGGAATCAGAGGCAGGGAATCAGAATCAGAAGCGGGGAGTCAGAGGACGGGAATCAGAGGCCTGGAATCAGATGCTGGGAATAAGAGGCCGGGAATCAGAGGTGGGGAATCAGAGTCCGGGAATCAGAGATGGGGAGTCAGAGGCGGGGAATGAGATATGGAGAATCAGAGGCGGGGAATCAGAGGCGGGGAAACAGAGGTGGGGAATCAGAGCTGGGGAATCAGAGGCTGGGAATCAAAGTTGGGGAATCAGAGGCAGGGAATCAGATATGGGGAAACAGGGGCGGGGAATCAGAAGCGGGGAAACAGAGGCGGGGAATCAGATATGGGGAATCAGAGGCGGGGAATTAGAGTTGGGGAATCAGAGGCGGGGAATCAGAGGCGGGGAAACAGAGGCGGGGAATCAAACACGGGGAATCAGAGGTGGGGAATCAGAGGTTGGGAATCAGTGGCAGGGAATCAGAGGCGGGGAATCAGAGGCGGGGAATCAGAGGCAGGGAATCAGATGTGCGGAATCGGAGATAGGGAATCAGAGGCGGGGAATCAGAGGCGGGGAATCAGAGGCCGGGAATCAGATATGGGGAAACAGAGGCGGGGAATCAGAGGCGGGGAAACAGAGGCTGGGAATCAGATATGGGGAATCAGAGGTGGGGAATCAGAGGTTGGGAATCAGAGGTAGGGAATCAGAGGCTTGGAATCAGATGCAGGGAATCAGATGCGGGGAATCAGAGGCGGGGAATCAGAGCTGGGGAATCAGAGGTGGGGAATCAGAGTTGGGGAATCAGAGGCAGGGACTTAGATATTGGGAAACAGAGGCAGGGAATCAGAGGCGGGGAATCAGATATGGGGAATCAGAGATGGGGAATCAGAGGCAGGGAATCAGATGTGCGGAATCAGAGATGGGGAATCAAAGGCAGGGAATCAGAATCAGAAGCAGGGAATCAGAGGCCGGGAATCAGAGGCCGGAATCAGATGCCGGGAATAAGAGGCCGGAAATCAGAGGTGGGGAATCAGAGTCCGGGAATCAGAGATTGGGATTCAGAGGCGGGGAATGAGATATGGGGAATCAGAGGCGGGGAATCAGAGGCGGGGAAACAGAGGCGGGGAATCAGATATGGCGAATCAGAGGTGGCGAATCAAAGGCGGTGAATCAGAGATGGGGAATCAGAGGCCGGGAATCAGAGGCAGGGAATCAAACACGGGGAATCAGAGGAGGGGAATCAGAATAGGGGAATCAGAGATGGGGAATCAGAGATGGGGAATCAGAGGCAGGGAATCAGACGCGGGGAATCAGAGGTGGTGAATCAGAGATGTGGAATCAGAGGCGGGGAATCAGAGGCAGGGAATCAGACGCGGGGAATAAGAGGCGGGGAATCATAGCTGGCGAATCAGAGGCGGGGAATCAGAGGTGGGGAATCAGAGGCGGGGAATCAGATATTGGGAATCAGAGGTGGGGAATCAGAGGCGGGGAAACAGAGGCGGGGAATCAGAGGCGGGGAAACAGAGGCAGGGAATCAGATATGGGGAATCAGAGGCGGGGAATTAGAGTTGGGGAATCAGAGGCGGGGAATCAGAGACAGGGAATCAAACACGGGGAATCAGAGGCGGGGAATCAGAGCTGGGGAATCAGAGGCTGTGAATCAAAGTTGGGGAATCAGAGGCAGGGAATCAGATATGGGAAAACAGGGGCGGGGAATCAGAGGCGGGGAAACAGAGGCAGGGAATCAGATATGGGGAATCAGAGGCGGGGAATTAGAGTTGGGGAATCAGAGGCGGGGAATCAGAGGCGGGGAAACAGAGGCGGGGAATCAAACACGGGGAATCAGAGGTGGGGAATCAGAGGTTGGGAATCAGATGCAGGGAATCAGAGGCGGGGAATCAGAGGTGGGGAATCAGAGGCAGGGAATCAGATGTGCGGAATCGGAGATGGGGAATCAGAGGCAGGGAATCAGAGGCGGGGAATCAGAGGTGGGGAATCAGAGGCCGGGAATCAGATATGGGGAAACAGAGGCGGGGAAACAGAGGCTGGGGATCAGATATGGGGAATCAGAGGTGGGGAATCAGAGGTTGGGAATCAGAGGCAGGGAATCAGAGGCTTGGAATCAGATGCAGGGAATCAGATGCGGGGAATCAGAGGTGGGGAATCAGAGTTGGGGAATCAGAGGCGGGGAATCAGAGCTGGGGATTCAGAGGTGGGGAATCAGAGTCGGGGAATCAGAGGCAGGGAATCGGATGTGCGGAATCAGAGATGGGGAATCAGAGGTGGGGAATCAGAGGCGGTGAATCTGAGATGGGGAATCTGAGGCGTGGAATCAGAGGCAGGTTTTCAGACACGGGGATTCAGAGGCTGGGAATCAGACGGGGGGAATCAAAGGCGGGGAATGAAGCTGGGGAATCAGAGGCAGGGAATCAGAGTTGGGGATTCAGAGGCGGGGAATCAGATATGGGGAAACAGAGGCGGGGAATCAGAGGCAGGCAAACAGAGGCGGGGAATTAGATATGGGGAATCAGTGGTGGGGAATCAGAGGTGGTGAATCAGAGATGGGGAATCACAGGCGGGGAATCAGAGGCAGGGAATAGAACGCGGGGAATCAGAGGCAGGGAATCAGAGCTGGGGAATAAGAGGCGGGGAATCATAGTTGGGAATCAGAGGCGGGGAATCAGATATGGGGAAACAGAGGCGGGGAATCAGGGGCGGGGAAACAGAGGCGGGGAATCAGATATGGGGAATCGGATGTGGGGAATCAGAGGCGGGGAATCAGAGCTGTGGAATCAGAGGCGGGGAATCAGAGTTGGGGCATCAGAGGTGGGGAATTAGATATGGGGAAACAGAGGCGGGGAATCAGAGGCGTGGAAACAGAGGCGGGGAATCAGATATGGGGAATCAGAGGTGGGGAATCAGAGGCAGGTAATCAGATGTGCGGAATCAGAGATGGGGAATCAGAGGCAGGGAATCAGAATCAGAAGCGGGGAGTCAGAGGACGGGAATCAGAGGCCTGGAATCAGATGCTGGGAATAAGAGGCCGGGAATCAGAGGTGGGGAATCAGAGTCCGGGAATCAGAGATGGGGAGTCAGAGGCGGGGAATGAGATATGGAGAATCAGAGGCGGGGTATCAGAGGCGGGGAAACAGAGGTGGGGAATCAGATATGGGGAATCAGAGGTGGCGAATCAAAGGCGGTGAATCAGAGATGGGGAATCAGAGCTGGGGAATCAGAGGCTGGGAATCAAAGTTGGGGAATCAGAGGCAGGGAATCAGATATGGGGAAACAGGGGCGGGGAATCAGAGGCGGGGAAACAGAGGCAGGGAATCAGATATGGGGAATCAGAGGCGGGGAATTAGAGCTGGGGAATCAGAGGCGGGGAATCAGAGGTGGGGAAACAGAGGCGGGGAATCAAACACGGGGAATCAGAGGTGGGGAATCAGAGGTTGGGAATCAGATGCAGGGAATCAGAGGCGGGGAATCAGAGGCGGGGAATCAGAGGCAGGGAATCAGATGTGCGGAATCGGAGATGGGGAATCAGAGGCAGGGAATCAGAGGCGGGGAATCAGAGGCGGGGAATCAGAGGCCGGGAATCAGATATGGGGAAACAGAGGCGGGGAAACAGAGGCTGGGGATCAGATATGGGGAAACAGAGGTGGGGAATCAGAGGTTGGGAATCAGAGGCAGGGAATCAGAGGCTTGGAATCAGATGCAGGGAATCAGATGCGGGGAATCAGAGGCGGGGAATCAGAGCTGGGGAATCAGATGCTGGGAATCAAAGTTGGGGAATCATGGCAGGGAATCAGATATGGGGAAACAGGGGTGGGGAATCAGAGGCGGGGAAACAGAGGCGGGGAATCAGATATGGGGAATCAGAGGCGGGGAATTAGAGTTGGGGAATCAGAGGCGGGGAATCAGAGGCGGGGAAACAGAGGCGGGGAATCAAACACGGGGAATCAGAGGTGGGGAATCAGAGGTTGGGAATCAGAGGCAGGGAATCAGAGGCGGGGAATCAGAGGCGGGGAATCAGAGGCAGGGAATCAGATGTGCGGAATCGGAGATGGGGAATCAGAGGCAGGGAATCAGAGGCGGGGAATCAGAGGCGGGGAACCAGAGGCCGGGAATCAGATATTGGGAAACAGAGGCGGGGAATCAGAGGCGGGGAAACAGAGGCTGGGAATCAGATATGGGGAATCAGAGGTGGGGAATCAGAGGTTGGGAATCAGAGGCAGGGAATAAGAGGCTTGGAATCAGATGCAGGGAATCAGATGCGGGGAATCAGAGGCGGGGAATCAGAGCTGGGGAATCAGAGGTGGGGAATTAGAGTTGTGGAATCAGAGGCGGGGACTTAGATATTGGGAAACAGAGGCGGGGAATCAGAGGCGGGGAAACAAAAGCGGGGAATCAGATATGGGGAATCAGAGATGGGGAATCAGAGGCAGGGAATCAGATGTGCGGAATCAGAGATGGGGAATCAAAGGCAGGGAATCAGAATCAGTAGCAGGGAATCAGAGGTGGGGAATCAGAGTCCGGGAATCAGAGATGGGGATTCAGAGGCGGGGAATGAGATATGGGGAATCAGAGGCGGGGAATCAGAGGCGGGGAAACAGAGGCGGGGAATCAGATATGGGGAATCAGAGGTGGCGAATCAAAGGCGGTGAATCAGAGTTGGGGAATCAGAGGCCGGGAATCAGAGGCAGGGAATCAAACACGGGGAATCAGAGGCGGGGAATCATAGCTGGCGAATCAGAGGCGGGGAATCAGAGGTGGGGAATCAGAGGCAGGGAATCAGATATTGGGAATCAGAGGTGGGGAATCAGAGCCGGGGAAACAGAGGCGGGGAATCAGATATGGGGTATCAGAGGTGGGGAATCAGAGGTTGTGAATCAGAGATGGGGAATCAGAGGCGGGGAATCAGAGGCCGGTAATCAGACGCGGGGAATCAGAGGCGGGGAATCAGAGCTGGGAAATTAGAGGCAGGGAATCAGAGTTGGGGATTCAGAGGCGGGGAATCAGATATGGGGAAACAGAGGCGGGGAATCAGATGCGGGCAAATAGAGGCGGGGATCAGATATGGGGAAACAGAGGCGGGGAATCAGAGGCGGGGAATCAGATATGGGGAATCAGAGGTGGGGAATCAGAGGTTGGGAATCAGAGGCTGGGAATCAGAGGCTGGGAATCAGATGCATGGAATCAGATGCGGGGAATCAGAGGCGGGGAATCAGAGCTGGGGAATCAGAGGTGGGGAATCAAAGTTGGGGAATCAGAGGCGGGGACTTAGATATGGGGAAACAGAGGCGGGGAATCAGAGGCGGGGAAACAGAGGCGGGGAATCAGATATGGGGAATCAGAGGTGGGGAATCAGAGGCAGGGAATTAGATTTGCGGAATCAGAGATGGGGAATCAGAAGCAGGGAATCAGACGCCGGGAATCAGAGGCCGGAATCAGATGCCAGGAATAAGAGGCCGGGAATCAGAGGTGGGGAATCAGAGTCCGGGAATCAGAGATGGGGAATCAGAGGCGGGGAATGAGATATGGGGAATCCGAGGCGGGGAAACAGAGGCGAGGAATCAGATATGGGGAATCAGAGGTGGCGAATCAAAGGCGGTGAATCAGAGATGGGGAATCAGAGGCGGGGAATCAGAGGCAGGGGATCAAACACGGGGAATCAGAGGCGGGGAATCAGAGCTGGGGAATCAGAGGCGGGGAATCAGAGTTGGGGAATCAGAGGTGGGGAATCAGAGTTGGGGAATCAGAGGCGGGGACTTAGATATTGGGAAACAGAGGCGGGGAATCAAAGGTGGAGAAACAGAGGCGGGGAATCAGATATGGGGAATCAGAGGTGGGGAATCAGAGGCAGGGAATCAAACACGGGGAATCAGATGCGGGGAATCAGAGCTGGGGAATCAGAGGCGGGGAATCAGAGTTGGGGAATCAGAGGCGGGGAATCAGACGCAGGGAATCAATATGGGAAATCAGAGGTGGGGAATCAGACGCAGGGAATCAATATGGGAAATCAGAGTTGGGGAATCAGAGGTTGGGAATCAAAGGAAGGGAATCAGAGGCGAGGAATCAGAGCTGGGGAATCAGAGGCGGGGAATCAGAATTGGGGAATCAGAGATGGGGAATCAGAGATGGGGAATCAGAGGCGGGGAATCAGACGCGTGGAATCAGAGGTGGTGAATCAGAGATGTGGAATCAGAGGCGGGGAATCAGAGGCAGGGAATCAGACGCGGGGAATCAGAGGCGGGGAATCATAGCTGGCGAATCAGAGGCGGGGAATGAGATATGGGGAATCAGAGGCGGGGAATCAGAGGCGGGGAAACAGTGGCGAGGAATCAGATATGGGGAATCAGAGGTGGCGAATCAAAGGCGGTGAATCAGAGATGGGGAATCAGAGGCGGGGAATCAGAGGCAGGGGATCAAACACGGGGAATCAGAGGCGGGGAATCAGAGCTGTGGAATCAGAGGCGGGGAATCAGAGTTGGGGAATCAGAGGCGGGGAATCAGAGCTGGGGAATCAGAGGTGGGGAATCAGAGTCGGGGAATCAGAGGCAGGGATTCGGATGTGCGGAATCAGAGATGGGCAATCAGAGGTGGGGAATCAGAGGCGGTGAATCTGAGATGGGGAATCAGAGGCGGGGAATCAGAGGCAGGTTATCAGACACGGGGATTCAGAGGCTGGGAATCAGACGGGGGGAATCAAAGGCGGGGAATGAAGCTGGGGAATCAGAGGCAGGGAATCAGAGTTGGGGAATCAGAGGCGGGGAATCAGAGTTGGGGAATCAGAGGCGGGGAATCAGAGCTGCGGAATCAGAGGTGGGGATCAGAGTCGGGGAATCAGAGGCAGGGGATCAAACACGGGGAATCAGAGGCGGGGAATCAGAGCTGGGGAATCAGAGGCGGGGAATCAGAGTTGGGGAATCAGAGGCGGGGAATCAGAGCTGCGGAATCAGAGGTGGGGATCAGAGTCGTGGAATCAGAGGCAGGGAATCAGATGTGCGGAATCAGAGATGGGGAATCAGAGGTGGGGAATCAGAGGCTGTGAATCAGAGATGGGGAATCATAGGCGGGGAATCAGAGGCAAGAAATCAGACACGGGGTTTCAGAGGCTGGGAATCAGACGGGGGAATCAAAGGCGGGGAATCAGAGCTGGGGAATCAGAGGCAGGGAATCAGAGTTGGGGATTCAGAGGCGGGGAATCAGATATGGGGAAACAGAGGCGGGGAATCAGAGTCGGGCAAACAGAGGCGGGGAATTAGATATGGGGAATCAGAGGTGGGGAATCAGAGGTGGTGAATCAGAGATGGGGAATCACAGGCGGGGAATCAGAGGCAGGGAATAGAACGCGGGGAATCAGAGGCAGGGAATCAGAGTTGGGGCATCAGAGGTTGGGAATTAGATATGGGGAAACAGAGGCGGGGAATCAGAGGCGGGGAAACAGAGGCGGGAAATAAGATATGGGGAATCAGAGGTGGGGAATCAGAGGCAGGGAATCAGATGTGCAGAATCAGAGATGGGGAATCAGAGGCAGGAATTCAGAATCAGAAGCGGGGAATCAGAGGCCGGGAAACAGAGGTGGGGAATCAGATATGGGGAATCAGAGGTGGGGAATCAGAGGCCGGAATCAGATGCCGGGAATAAGAGGCCGGGAATCAGAGGTGGGGAATCAGAGTCCGGGAATCAGAGATGGGGAATCAGAGGCGGGGAATGAGATATGGGGAATCAGAGGCGGGGAATCAGAGGCGGGGAAACAGAGGCGAGGAATCAGATATGGGGAATCAGAGGTGGCGAATCAAAGGCGATGAATCAGAGATGGGGAATCAGAGGCGTGGAATCAGAGGCAGGGAATCAAACACGGGGAATCAGAGGCGGGGAATCAGAGCTGGGGAATCAGAGGCGGGGAATCAGAGTTGGGGAATCAGAGGCGGGGAATCAGAGCTGGGGAATCAGAGGTGGGGATCAGAGTCGGGGAATCAGAGGCAGGGAATCAGATGTGCGGAATCAGAGATGGGGAATCAGAGGTGGGGAATCAGAGGCTGTGAATCAGAGATGGGGAATCAGAGGCGGGGAATCAGAGGCAAGAAATCAGACACGGGGTTTCAGAGGCTGGGAATCAGATATGGGGAAACAGAGGCGGGGAATCAGAGGCGGGCAAACAGAGGCGGGGAATTAGATATGGGGAATCAGAGGTGGGGAATCAGAGGCGGGCAAACAGAGGCGGGGAATTAGATATGGGGAATCAGTGGTGGGGAATCAGAGGTGGTTTATCAGAGATGGGGAATCACAGGCGGGGAATCAGAGGCAGGGAATAGAACGCTTGGAATCAGAGGCAGGGAATCAGAGCTGGGGAATCAGAGGCGGGGAATCATAGTTGGGAATCAGAGGCGGGGAATCAGGGGCGGGGAAACAGAGGCGGGGAATCAGATATGGGGAATCGGATGCGGGGAATCAGAGGCGGGGAATCAGATATGGGGAATCAGAGGTGGGGAATCAGAGGCAGGTAATCAGATGTGCGGAATCAGAGATGGGGAATCAGAGGCAGGGAAACAGAATCAGAAGCGGGGAGTCAGAGGCCGGGAATCAGAGGCCTGGAATCAGATGCTGGGAATAAGAGGCCGGGAATCAGAGGTGGGGAATCAGAGTCCGGGAATCAGAGATGGGGATTCAGAGGCGGGGAATGAGATATGGAGAATCAGAGGCGGGGAATCAGAGGCGGGAAAACAGAGGTGGGGAATCAGATATGGGGAATCAGAGGTGGCGAATCAAAGGTGGTGAATCAGAGATGGGGAATCAGAGGCGGGGAATCAGAGGCAGGGAATCAAACACGGGGAATCAGAGGCGGGGAATCAGAGCTGGGGAATCAGAGGCTGGGAATCAAAGTTGGGGAATCAGAGGCAGGGAATCAGATATTGGGAAACAGGGGCGGGGAATCAGAGGCGGGGAAACAGAGGCGGGGAATCAGATATGGGGAATCAGAGGCGGGGAATTAGAGTTGGGGAATCAGAGGCGGGGAATCAGAGGCGGGGAAACAGAGGCGGGGAATCAAACACGGGGAAGCAGAGGTGGGGAATCAGAGGTTGGGAATCAGAGGCAGGGAATCAGAGGCGGGGAATCAGATATGGGGAAACAGAGGCGGGGAATCAGGGGCGGGGAAACAGAGGCGGGGAATCAGATATGGGGAATCGGATGCGGGGAATCAGAGGCGGGGAATCAGATATGGGGAATCAGAGGTGGGGAATCAGAGGCAGGTAATCAGATGTGCGGAATCAGAGATGGGGAATCAGAGGCAGGGAATCAGAATCAGAAGCGGGGAGTCAGAGGCCGGGAATCAGAGGCCTGGAATCAGAGGCTGGGAATAAGAGGCCGGGAATCAGAGGTGGGGAATCAGAGTTCGGGAATCAGAGATGGGGATTCAGAGGCGGGGAATGAGATATGGAGAATCAGAGGCGGGGAATCAGAGGCGGGAAAACAGAGGTGGGGAATCAGATATGGGGAATCAGAGGTGGCGAATCAAAGGTGGTGAATCAGAGATGGGGAATCAGAGGCGGGGAATCAGAGGCAGGGAATCAAACACGGGGAATCAGAGGCGGGGAATCAGAGCTGGGGAATCAGAGGCTGGGAATCAAAGTTGGGGAATCAGAGGCAGGGAATCAGATATGGGGAAACAGGGGCGGGGAATCAGAAGCGGGGAAACAGAGGCGGGGAATCAGATATGGGGAATCAGAGGCGGGGAATTAGAGTTGGGGAATCAGAGGCGGGGAATCAGAGGCGGGGAAACAGAGGCGGGGAATCAAACACGGGGAATCAGAGGTGGGGAATCAGAGGTTGGGAATCAGAGGCAGGGAATCAGAGGCGGGGAAACAGAGGCGGGGAATCAGAGGCAGGGAATCAGATGTGCGGAATCGGAGATAGGGAATCAGAGGCGGGGAATCAGAGGCGGGGAATCAGAGGCCGGGAATCAGATATGGGGAAACAGAGGCGGGGAATCAGAGGCGGGGAAACAGAGGCTGGGAATCAGATATGGGGAATCAGAGGTGGGGAATCAGAGGTTGGGAATCAGAGGCAGGGAATCAGAGGCTTGGAATCAGATGCAGGGAATCAGATGCGGGGAATCAGAGGCGGGGAATCAGAGCTGGGGAATCAGAGGTGGGGAATCAGAGTTGGGGAATCAGAGGCGGGGACTTAGATATTGGGAAACAGAGGCAGGGAATCAGAGGCGGGGAATCAGATATGGGGAATCAGAGATGGGGAATCAGAGGCAGGGAATCAGATGTGCGGAATCAGAGATGGGGAATCAAAGGCAGGGAATCAGAATCAGAAGCAGGGAATCAGAGGCCGGGAATCAGAGGCCGGAATCAGATGCCGGGAATAAGAGGCCGGAAATCAGAGGTGGGGAATCAGAGTCCGGGAATCAGAGATTGGGATACAGAGGCGGGGAATGAGATATGGGGAATCAGAGGCGGGGAATCAGAGGCGGGGAAACAGAGGCGGGGAATCAGATATGGCGAATCAGAGGTGGCGAATCAAAGGCGGTGAATCAGAGATGGGGAATCAGAGGCCGGGAATCAGAGGCAGGGAATCAAACACGGGGAATCAGAGGAGGGGAATCAGAATTGGGGAATCAGAGATGGGGAATCAGAGATGGGGAATCAGAGGCAGGGAATCAGACGCGGGGAATCAGAGGTGGTGAATCAGAGATGTGGAATCAGAGGCGGGGAATCAGAGGCAGGGAATCAGACGCGGGGAATAAGAGGCGGGGAATCATAGCTGGCGAATCAGAGGCGGGGAATCAGAGGTGGGGAATCAGAGGCGGGGAATCAGATATTGGGAATCAGAGGTGGGGAATCAGAGGCGGGGAAACAGAGGCGGGGAATCAGAGCTGGCGAATCAGAGGCAGGGAATCAAAGTTGGGGAATCAGAGGCAGGGAATCAGATATGGGAAAACAGGGGCGGGGAATCAGAGGCGGGGAAACAGAGGCAGGGAATCAGATATGGGGAATCAGAGGCGGGGAATTAGAGTTGGGGAATCAGAGGCGGGGAATCAGAGGCGGGGAAACAGAGGCGGGGAATCAAACACGGGGAATCAGAGGTGGGGAATCAGAGGTTGGGAATCAGATGCAGGGAATCAGAGGCGGGGAATCAGAGGCGGGGAATCAGAGGCAGGGAATCAGATGTGCGGAATCAGAGATGGGGAATCAGAGGCAGGGAATCAGAGGCGGGGAATCAGAGGTGGGGAATCAGAGGCCGGGAATCAGATATGGGGAAACAGAGGCGGGGAAACAGAGGCTGGGGATCAGATATGGGGAATCAGAGGTGGGGAATCAGAGGTTGGGAATCAGAGGCAGGGAATCAGAGGCTTGGAATCAGATGCAGGGAATCAGATGCGGGGAATCAGAGGCGGGGAATCAGAGCTGGGGAATCAGATGCTGGGAATCAAAGTTGGGGAATCAGAGGCAGGGAATCAGATATGGGGAAACAGGGGTGGGGAATCAGAGGCGGGGAAACAGAGGCGGGGAATCAGATATGGGGAATCAGAGGCGGGGAATTAGAGTTGGGGAATCAGAGGCGGGGAATCAGAGGCGGGGAAACAGAGGCGGGGAATCAAACACGGGGAATCAGAGGTGGGGAATCAGAGGTTGGGAATCAGAGGCAGGGAATCAGAGGCGGGGAATCAGAGGCGGGGAATCAGAGGCAGGGAATCAGATGTGCGGAATCGGAGATGGGGAATCAGAGGCAGGGAATCAGAGGCGGGGAATCAGAGGCGGGGAACCAGAGGCCGGGAATCAGATATGGGGAAACAGAGGCGGGGAATCAGAGGCGGGGAAACAGAGGCTGAGAATCAGATATGGGGAATCAGAGGTGGGGAATCAGAGGTTGGGAATCAGAGGCAGGGAATAAGAGGCTTGGAATCAGATGCAGGGAATCAGATGCGGGGAAACAGAGGCGGGGAATCAGAGCTGTGGAATCAGAGGTGGGGAATTAGAGTTGTGGAATCAGAGGCGGGGACTTAGATATTGGGAAACAGAGGCGGGGAATCAGAGGCGGGGAAACAGAAGCGGGGAATCAGATATGGGGAATCAGAGATGGGGAATCAGAGGCAGGGAATCAGATGTGCGGAATCAGAGATGGGGAATCAAAGGCAGGGAATCAGAATCAGTAGCAGGGAATCAGAGGTGGGGAATCAGAGTCCGGGAATCAGAGATGGGGATTCAGAGGCGGGGAATGAGATATGGGGAATCAGAGGCGGGGAATCAGAGGCGGGGAAACAGAGGCGGGGAATCAGATATGGGGAATCAGAGGTGGCGAATCAAAGGCGGTGAATCAGAGTTGGGGAATCAGAGGCCGGGAATCAGAGGCAGGGAATCAAACACGGGGAATCAGAGGCGGGGAATCATAGCTGGCGAATCAGAGGCGGGGAATCAGAGGTGGGGAATCAGAGGCGGGGAATCAGATATTGGGAATCAGAGGTGGGGAATCAGAGGCGGGGAAACAGAGGCGGGGAATCAGATATGGGGTATCAGAGGTGGGGAATCAGAGGTTGTGAATCAGAGATGGGGAATCAGAGGCGGGGAATCAGAGGCCGGTAATCAGACGCGGGGAATCAGAGGCGGGGAATCAGAGCTGGGAAATTAGAGGCAGGGAATCAGAGTTGGGGATTCAGAGGCGGGGAATCAGATATGGGGAAACAGAGGCGGGGAATCAGATGCGGGCAAATAGAGGCGGGGATCAGATATGGGGAAACAGAGGCGGGGAATCAGAGGCGGGGAAACAGAGGCGTGGAATCAGATATGGGGAATCAGAGGTGGGGAATCAGAGGTTGGGAATCAGAGGCTGGGAATCAGAGGCTGGGAATCAGATGCATGGAATCAGATGCGGGGAATCAGAGGCGGGGAATCAGAGCTGGGGAATCAGAGGTGGGGAATCAAAGTTGGGGAATCAGAGGCGGGGACTTAGATATGGGGAAACAGAGGGGGGAATCAGAGGCGGGGAAACAGAGGCGGGGAATCAGATATGGGGAATCAGAGGTGGGGAATCAGAGGCAGGGAATTAGATTTGCGGAATCAGAGATGGGGAATCAGAAGCAGGGAATCAGAGGCCGGGAATCAGAGGCCGGAATCAGATGCCGGGAATAAGAGGCCGGGAATCAGAGGTGGGGAATCAGAGTCCGGGAATCAGAGATGGGGAATCAGAGGCGGGGAATGAGATATGGGGAATCAGAGGCGGGGAATCAGAGGCGGGGAAACAGAGGCGAGGAATCAGATATGGGGAATCAGAGGTGGCGAATCAAAGGCGGTGAATCAGAGATGGGGAATCAGAGGCGGGGAATCAGAGGCAGGGGATCAAATACGGGGAATCAGAGGCGGGGAATGAGAGCTGGGGAATCAGAGGCGGGGAATCAGAGTTGGGGAATCAGAGGTGGGGAATCAGAGTTGGGGAATCAGAGGCGGGGACTTAGATATTGGGAAACAGAGGCGGGGAATCAAAGGTGGGGAAACAGAGGCGGGGAATCAGATATGGGGAATCAGAGGTGGGGAATCAGAGGCAGGGAATCAAACACGGGGAATCAGATGCGGGGAATCAGAGCTGGGGAATCAGAGGCGGGGAATCAGAGTTGGGGAATCAGAGGCGGGGAATCAGACGCAGGGAATCAATGTGGGAAATCAGAGGTGGGGAATCAGACGCAGGGAATCAATATGGGAAATCAGAGTTGGGGAATCAGAGGTTGGGAATCAAAGGAAGGGAATCAGAGGCGAGGAATCAGAGCTGGGGAATCAGAGGCGGGGAATCAGAATTGGGGAATCAGAGATTGGGAATCAGAGATGGGGAATCAGAGGCGGGGAATCAGACGCGTGGAATCAGAGGTGGTGAATCAGAGATGTGGAATCAGAGGTGGGGAATCAGAGGCAGGGAATCAGACGCGGGGAATCAGAGGCGGGGAATCATAGCTGGCGAATCAGAGGCGGGGAATGAGATATGGGGAATCAGAGGCGGGGAATCAGAGGCGGGGAAACAGTGGCGAGGAATCAGATATGGGGAATCAGAGGTGGCGAATCAAAGGCGGTGAATCAGAGATGGGGAATCAGAGGCGGGGAATCAGAGGCAGTGGATCAAACACGGGGAATCAGAGGCGGGGAATCAGAGCTGTGGAATCAGAGGCGGGGAATCAGAGTTGGGGAATCAGAGGCGGGGAATCAGAGCTGGGGAATCAGAGGTGGGGAATCAGAGTCGGGGAATCAGAGGCAGGGAGTCGGATGTGCGGAATCAGAGATGGGGAATCAGAGGTGGGGAATCAGAGGCGGTGAATCTGAGATGGGGAATCAGAGGCGGGGAATCAGAGGCAGGTTATCAGACACGGGGAATCAGAGGCGGGGAATCAGAGCTGGGGAATCAGAGGCGGGGAATCAGAGTTGGGGATTCAGAGGTGGGGAATCTGAGTTGGGGAATCAGAGGCGGGGACTTAGATATTGGGAAACAGAGGCGGGGAATCAAAGGTGGGGAAACAGAGGCGGGGAATCAGATATGGGGAATCAGAGGTGGGGAATCAGAGGCAGGGAATCAAACACGGGGAATCAGATGCGGGGAATCAGAGCTGGGGAATCAGAGGCGGGGAATCAGAGTTGGGGAATCAGAGGCGGGGAATCAGACGCAGGGAATCAATGTGAGAAATCAGAGGTGGGGAATCAGACGCAGGGAATCAATATGGGAAATCAGAGTTGGGGAATCAGAGGTTGGGAATCAAAGGAAGGGAATCAGAGGCGAGGAATCAGAGCTGGGGAATCAGAGGCGGGGAATCAGAATTGGGGAATCAGAGATTGGGAATCAGAGATGGGGAATCAGAGGCGGGGAATCAGACGCGTGGAATCAGAGGTGGTGAATCAGAGATGTGGAATCAGAGGCGGGGAATCAGAGGCAGGGAATCAGACGCGGGGAATCAGAGGCGGGGAATCATAGCTGGCGAATCAGAGGCGGGGAATGAGATATGGGGAATCAGAGGCGGGGAATCAGAGGCGGGGAAACAGTGGCGAGGAATCAGATATGGGGAATCAGAGGCGGGGAATCAGAGGCAGTGGATCAAACACGGGGAATCAGAGGCGGGGAATCAGAGCTGTGGAATCAGAGGCGGGGAATCAGAGTTGGGGAATCAGAGGCGGGGAATCAGAGCTGGGGAATCAGAGGTGGGGAATCAGAGTCGGGGAATCAGAGGCAGGGAGTCGGATGTGCGGAATCAGAGATGGGGAATCAGAGGTGGGGAATCAGAGGCGGTGAATCTGAGATGGGGAATCAGAGGCGGGGAATCAGAGGCAGGTTATCAGACACGGGGATTCAGAGGCTGGGAATCAGACGGGGAAAATCAAAGGCGGGGAATGAAGCTGGGGAATCAGAGGCAGGGAATCAGAGTTGGGGAATCAGAGGCGGGGAATCAGAGTTGGGGAATCAGAGGCGGGGAATCAGAGCTGCGGAATCAGAGGTGGGGATCAGAGTCGGGGAATCAGAGGCAGGGGATCAGAGGCGGGGAGTCAGATATGGGAAATCAGAGGTGGGGAATCAGGGGCGGGGTATCAGAGGCTGGGTATCAGACACGGGGATTCAATTGCGGGGAATCAGAGATGGGGTATCAGAGGCGGGGAATCAGATATGGGGAAACAGAGGCGGGGAATCAGAGGCGGGGAAACAGAGGCGGGGAATCTGATATGGGGACTCAGAGGTGGCGAATGAAAGGCGGTGAATCAGAGATGGGGAATCAGAGGCGGGGAATCAGAGGCAGGGAATCAAACACGGGGAATCAGAGGTGGGGAATCAGAGCTGAGGTATCAGAGGCGGGGAATCAGAGTTGGGGAATCAGAGGCGGGGAATCAGATATGGGGAAACAGAGGCGGGGAATCAGAGGAAGGGAAACAGAGGTGGGGAATCAGATATGGGGAATCAGAGGTGGGGAATCAGAGGTTTGGAAACAGAGGCAGGAAATCAGAGGCGGGGAGTCAGAGGCGGGGAATCAGAGGCAGGGAATCAGATGTGCGGAATCAGAGGTGGGGAATCAGAGCTGGGGAATCAGAGGTGGGGAATCAGAGGTTGTGAATCAGAGATGGGGAATCAGAGGCGGGGAATCAGAGGCCGGTAATCAGACGTGGGGAATCAGAGGCGGGGAATCAGAGCTGGGAAATTAGAGGCAGGGAATCAGAGTTGGGGATTCAGAGGCGGGGAATCAGATATGGGGAAACAGAGTCGGGGAATCAGATGCGGGCAAATAGAGGCGGGGATCAGATATGGGGAAACAGAGGCGGGGAATCAGAGGCGGGGAAACAGAGGCGTGGAATCAGATATGGGGAATCAGAGGTGGGGAATCAGAGGTTGGGAATCAGAGGCTGGGAATCAGAGGCTGGGAATCAGATGCATGGAATCAAATGCGGGGAATCAGAGGCGGGGAATCAGAGCTGGGGAATCAGAGGTGGGGAATCAAAGTTGGGGAATCAGAGGCGGGGACTTAGATATGGGGAAACAGAGGCGGGGAATCAGAGGCGGGGAAACAGAGGCGGGGAATCAGATATGGGGAATCAGAGGTGGGGAATCAGAGGCAGGGAATTAGATTTGCGGAATCAGAGATGGGGAATCAGAAGCAGGGAATCAGAGGCCGGGAATCAGAGGCCGGAATCAGTTGCCGGGAATAAGAGGCCGGGAATCAGAGGTGGGGAATCAGAGTCCGGGAATCAGAGATCGGGAATCAGAGGCGGGGAATGAGATATGGGGAATCAGAGGCGGGGAATCAGAGGCGGGGAAACAGAGGCGAGGAATCAGATATGGGGAATCAGAGGTGGCGAATCAAAGGCGGTGAATCAGAGATGGGGAATCAGAGGCGGGGAATCAGAGGCAGGGGATCAAACACGGGGAATCAGAGGCGGGGAATCAGAGCTGGGGAATCAGAGGCGGGGAATCAGAGTTGGGGAATCAGAGGTGGGGAATCAGAGTTGGGGAATCAGAGGCGGGGACTTAGATATTGGGAAACAGAGGCGGGGAATCAAAGGTGGGGAAACAGAGGCGGGGAATCAGATATGGGGAATCAGCGGTGGGGAATCAGAGGCAGGGAATCAAACACGGGGAATCAGATGCGGGGAATCAGAGCTGGGGAATCAGAGGCGGGGAATCAGAGTTGGGGAATCAGAGGCGGGGAATCAGACGCAGGGAATCAATGTGGGAAATCAGAGGTGGGGAATCAGACGCAGGGAATCAATATGGGAAATCAGAGTTGGGGAATCAGACGTTGGGAATCAAAGGAAGGGAATCAGAGGCGAGGAATCAGAGCTGGGGAATCAGAGGCGGGGAATCAGAATTGGGGAATCAGAGATGGGGAATCAGAGATGGGGAATCAGAGGCGGGGAATCAGACGCGTGGAATCAGAGGTGGTGAATCAGAGATGTGGAATCAGAGGCGGGGAATCAGAGGCAGGGAATCAGACGCGGGGAATCAGAGGCGGGGAATCATAGCTGGCGAATCAGAGGCGGGGAATGAGATATGGGGAATCAGAGGCGGGGAATCAGAGGCGGGGAAACAGTGGCGAGGAATCAGATATGGGGAATCAGAGGTGGCGAATCAAAGGCGGTGAATCAGAGATGGGGAATCAGAGGCGGGGAATCAGAGGCAGGTTATCAGACACGGGGATTCAGAGGCTGGGAATCAGACGGGGGGAATCAAAGGCGGGGAATGAAGCTGGGGAATCAGAGGCAGGGAATCAGAGTTGGGGAATCAGAGGCGGGGAATCAGAGTTGGGGAATCAGAGGCGGGGAATCAGAGCTGCGGAATCAGAGGTGGGGATCAGAGTCGGGGAATCAGAGGCAGGGGATCAAACACGGGGAATCAGAGGCGAGGAATCAGAGCTGGGGAATCAGAGGCGGGGAATCAGAGTTGGGGAATCAGAGGCGGGGAATCAGAGCTGCGGAATCAGAGGTGGGGATCAGAGTCGTGGAATCAGAGGCAGGGAATCAGATGTGCGGAATCAGAGATGGGGAATCAGAGGTGGGGAATCAGAGGCTGTGAATCAGAGATGGGGAATCAGAGGTGGGGAATCTGAGGCAAGAAATCAGACACGGGGTTTCAGAGGCTGGGAATCAGATGGGGGAATCAAAGGCGGGGAATCAGAGCTGGGGAATCAGAGGCAGGGAATCAGAGTTGGGGATTCAGAGGCGGGGAATCAGATATGGGGAAACAGAGGCGGGGAATCAGAGTCGGGCAAACAGAGGCGGGGAATTAGATATGGGGAATCAGAGGTGGGGAATCAGAGGTGGTGAATCAGAGATGGGGAATCACAGGCGGGGAATCAGAGGCAGGGAATAGAACGCGGGGAATCAGAGGCAGGGAATCAGAGTTGGGGCATCAGAGGTTGGGAATTAGATATGGGGAAACAGAGGCGGGGAATCAGAGGCGGGGAAACAGAGGCGGGAAATCAGATATGGGGAATCAGAGGTGGGGAATCAGAGGCAGGGAATCAGATGTGCGGAATCAGAGATGGGGAATCAGAGGCAGGGATTCAGAATCAGAAGCGGGGAATCAGAGGCCGGGAAACAGAGGTGGGGAATCAGATATGGGGAATCAGAGGTGGGGAATCAAAGGCGATGAATCAGAGATGGGGAATCAGAGGCGTGGAATCAGAGGCAGGGAATCAAACACGGGGAATCAGAGGCGGGGAATCAGAGCTGGGGAATCAGAGGCGGGGAATCAGAGTTGGGGAATCAGAGGCGGGGAATCAGAGCTGGGGAATCAGAGGTGGGGATTAGAGTCGGGGAATCAGAGGCAGGGAATCAGATGTGCGGAATCAGAGATGGGGAATCAGAGGTGGGGAATCAGAGGCTGTGAATCAGAGATGGGGAATCAGAGGCGGGGAATCAGAGGCAAGAAATCAGACACGGGGTTTCAGAGGCTGGGTATCAGACGGGGGAATCAAAGGCGGGGAATCAGAGCTGGGGAATCAGAGGCAGGGAATCAGAGTTGGGGATTCAGAGGCGGGGAATCAAATATGGGGAAACAGAGGCGGGGAATCAGAGGCGGGCAAACAGAGGCGGGGAATTAGATATGGGGAATCAGAGGTGGGGAATCAGAGGCGGGCAAACAGAGGCGGGGAATTAGATATGGGGAATCAGTGGTGGGGAATCAGAGGTGGGGAATCAAAGGCGATGAATCAGAGATGGGGAATCAGAGGCGTGGAATCAGAGGCAGGGAATAGAACGCGGGGAATCAGAGGCAGGGAATCAGAGCTGGGGAATCAGAGGCGGGGAATCATAGTTGGGAATCAGAGGCGGGGAATCAGATATGGGGAAACAGAGGCGGGGAATCAGGGGCGGGGAAACAGAGGCGGGGAATCAGATATGGGGAATCGGATGCGGGGAATCAGAGGCGGGGAATCAGATATGGGGTATCAGAGGTGGGGAATCAGAGGCAGGTAATCAGATGTGCGGAATCAGAGATGGGGAATCAGAGGCAGGGAATCAGAATCAGAAGCGGGGAGTCAGAGGCCGGGAATCAGAGGCCTGGAATCAGATGCTGGGAATAAGAGGCGTGAATCAGACGTGGGGAATCAGAGTCCGGGAATCAGAGATGGGGATTCAGAGGCGGGGAATGAGATATGGAGAATCAGAGGCGGGGAATCAGAAGCGGGAAAACAGAGGTGGGGAATCAGATATGAGGAATCAGAGGTGGCGAATCAAAGGTGGTGAATCAGAGATGGGGAATCAGAGGCGGGGAATCAGAGGCAGGGAATCAAAAACGGGGAATCAGAGGCGGGGAATCAGAGCTGGGGAATCAGAGGCTGGGAATCAAAGTTGGGGAATCAGAGGCAGGGAATCAGATATGGGGAAACAGGGGCGGGGAATCAGAGGCGGGGAAACAGAGGCGGGGAATCAGATATGGGGAATCAGAGGCGGGGAATTAGAGTTGGGGAATCAGAGGCGGGGAATCAGAGGCGGGGAAACAGAGGCGGGGAATCAAACACGGGGAATCAGAGGTGGGGAATCAGAGGTTGGGAATCAGAGGCAGGGAATCAGAGGCGGGGAATCAGAGGCGGGGAATCAGAGGCAGGGAATCAGATGTGCGGAATCGGAGATAGGGAATCAGAGGCGGGGAATCAGAGGCGGGGAATCAGAGGCCGGGAATCAGATATGGGGAAACAGAGGCGGGGAATCAGAGGCGGGGAAACAGAGGCTGGGAATCAGATATGGGGAATCAGAGGTGGGGAATCAGAGGTTGGGAATCAGAGGCAGGGAATCAGAGGCTTGGAATCAGATGCAGGGAAACAGATGCGGGGAATCAGAGGCGGGGAATCAGAGCTGGGGAATCAGAGGTGGGGAATCAGAGTTGGGGAATCAGAGGCGGGGACTTAGATATTGGGAAACAGAGGCAGGGAATCAGAGGCGGGGAATCAGATATGGGGAATCAGAGATGGGGAATCAGAGGCAGGGAATCAGATGTGCGGAATCAGAGATGGGGAATCAAAGGCAGGGAATCAGAATCAGAAGCAGGGAATCAGAGGCCGGGAATCAGAGGCCGGAATCAGATGCCGGGAATAAGAGGCCGGAAATCAGAGGTGGGGAATCAGAGTCCGGGAATCAGAGATTGGGATTCAGAGGCGGGGAATGAGATATGGGGAATCAGAGGCGGGGAATCAGAGGCGGGGAAACAGAGGCGGGGAATCAGATATGGCGAATCAGAGGTGGCGAATCAAAGGCGGTGAATCAGAGATGGGGAATCAGAGGCCGGGAATCAGAGGCAGGGAATCAAACACGGGGAATCAGAGGAGGGGAATCAGAATTGGGGCATCAGAGATGGGGAATCAGAGATGGGGAATCAGAGGCAGGGAATCAGACGCGGGGAATCAGAGGTGGTGAATCAGAGATGTGGAATCAGAGGCGGGGAATCAGAGGCAGGGATTCAGACGCGGGGAATAAGAGGCGGGGAATCATAGCTAGCGAATCAGAGGCGGGGAATCAGAGGTGGGGAATCAGAGGCGGGGAATCAGATATTGGGAATCAGAGGTGGGGAATCAGAGGCGGGGAAACAGAGGCGGGGAATCAGATATGGGGTATCAGAGGTGGGGAATCAGAGGTTGTGAATCAGAGATGGGGAATCAGAGGCGGGGAATCAGAGGCCGGTAATCAGACGCGGGGAATCAGAGGCGTGGAATCAGAGCTGGGAAATTAGAGGCAGGGAATCAGAGTTGGGGATTCAGAGGCGGGGAATCAGATATGGGGAAACAGAGGCGGGGAATCAGAGGCGGGCAAATAGAGGCGGGGTTCAGATATGGGGAAACAGAGGCGGGGAATCAGAGGCGGGGAAACAGAGGCGGGGAATCAGATATGGGGATCAGAGGTGGGGAATCAGAGGTTGGGAATCAGAGGCTGGGAATCAGAGGCTGGGAATCAGATGCATGGAATCAGATGCGGGGAATCAGAGGCGGGGAATCAGAGCTGGGGAATCAGAGGTGGGGAATCAAAGTTGGGGAATCAGAGGCGGGGACTTAGATATGGGGAAACAGAGGCGGGGAATCAGAGGCGGGGAAACAGAGGCGGGGAATCAGATATGGGGAATCAGAGGTGGGGAATCAGAGGCAGGGAATTAGATTTGCGGAATCAGAGATGGGGAATCAGAAGCAGGGAATCAGAGGCCGGGAATCAGAGGCCGGAATCAGATGCCGGGAATAAGAGGCCGGGAATCAGAGGTGGGGAATCAGAGTCCGGGAATCAGAGCTGGGGAATCAGAGGCGGGGAATGAGATATGGGGAATCAGAGGCGGGGAATCAGAGCTGGGGAATCAGAGGTGGGGATCAGAGTCGGGGAATCAGAGGCAGGGAATCAGATGTGCGGAATCAGAGATGGGGAATCAGAGGTGGGGAATCAGCGGCTGTGAATCAGAGATGGGGAATCAGAGGCGGGGAATCAGAGGCAGGAAATCAGACACGGGGACTCAGAGGCTGGGAATCAGACGGGGGGAATCAAAGGCGGGGAATCAGAGCTGGGGAATCAGAGGCGGGGAATCAGAGTTGGGGAATCAGAGGCGGGGAATCAGACGCAGGGAATCAATGTGGGAAATCAGAGGTGGGGAATCAGACGCAGGGAATCAATATGGGAAATCAGAGTTGGGGAATCAGACGTTGGGAATCAAAATAAGGGAATCAGAGGCGAGGAATCAGAGCTGGGGAATCAGAGGCGGGGAATCAGAATTGGGGAATCAGAGATGGGGAATCAGAGATGGGGAATCAGAGGCGGGGAATCAGACGCGTGGAATCAGAGGTGGTGAATCAGAGATGTGGAATCAGAGGCGGGGAATCAGAGGCAGGGAATCAGACGCGGGGAATCAGAGGCGGGGAATCATAGCTGGCGAATCAGAGGCGGGGAATGAGATATGGGGAATCAGAGGCGGGGAATCAGAGGCGGGGAAACAGTGGCGAGGAATCAGATATGGGGAATCAGAGGTGGCGAATCAAAGGCGGTGAATCAGAGATGGGGAATCAGAGGCGGGGAATCAGAGGCAGGGGATCAAACACGGGGAATCAGAGGCGGGGAATCAGAGCTGTGGAATCAGAGGCGGGGAATCAGAGTTGGGGAATTAGAGGCGGGGAATCAGAGCTGGGGAATCAGAGGTGGGGAATCAGAGTCGGGGAATCAGAGGCAGGGAGTCGGATGTGCGGAATCAGAGATGGGGAATCAGAGGTGGGGAATCAGAGGCGGTGAATCTGAGATGGGGAATCAGAGGCGGGGAATCAGAGGCAGGTTATCAGACACGGGGATTCAGAGGCTGGGAATCAGACGGGGGGAATCAAAGGCGGGGAATGAAGCTGGGGAATCAGAGGCAGGGAATCAGAGTTGGGGAATCAGAGGCGGGGAATCAGAGTTGGGGAATCAGAGGCGGGGAATCAGAGCTGCGGAATCAGAGGTGGGGATCAGAGTCGGGGAATCAGAGGCAGGGGATCAAACACGGGGAATCAGAGGCGAGGAATCAGAGCTGGGGAATCAGAGGCGGGGAATCAGAGTTGGGGAATCAGAGGCGGGGAATCAGAGCTGCGGAATCAGAGGTGGGGATCAGAGTCGTGGAATCAGAGGCAGGGAATCAGATGTGTGGAATCAGAGATGGGGAATCAGAGGTGGGGAATCAGAGGCTGTGAATCAGAGATGGGGAATCAGAGGTGGGGAATCAGAGGCAAGAAATCAGACACGGGGTTTCAGAGGCTGGGAATCAGATGGGGGAATCAAAGGCGGGGAATCAGAGCTGGGGAATCAGAGGCAGGGAATCAGAGTTGGGGATTCAGAGGCGGGGAATCAGATATGGGGAAACAGAGGCGGGGAATCAGAGTCGGGCAAACAGAGGCGGGGAATTAGATATGGGGAATCAGAGGTGGGGAATCAGAGGTGGTGAATCAGAGATGGGGAATCACAGGCGGGGAATCAGAGGCAGGGAATAGAACGCGGGGAATCAGAGGCAGGGAATCAGAGTTGGGGCATCAGAGGTTGGGAATTAGATATGGGGAAACAGAGGCGGGGAATCAGAGGCGGGGAAACAGAGGCGGGAAATCAGATATGGGGAATCAGAGGTGGGGAATCAGAGGCAGGGAATCAGATGTGCGGAATCAGAGATGGGGAATCAGAGGCAGGGATTCAGAATCAGAAGCGGGGAATGAGAGGCCGGGAAACAGAGGTGGGGAATCAGATATGGGGAATCAGAGGTGGGGAATCAAAGGCGATGAATCAGAGATGGGGAATCAGAGGCGTGGAATCAGAGGCAGGGAATCAAACACGGGGAATCAGAGGCGGGGAATCAGAGCTGGGGAATCAGAGGCGGGGAATCAGAGTTGGGGAATCAGAGGCGGGGAATCAGAGCTGGGGAATCAGAGGTGGGGATTAGAGTCGGGGAATCAGAGGCAGGGAATCAGATGTGCGGAATCAGAGATGGGGAATCAGAGGTGGGGAATCAGAGGCTGTGAATCAGAGATGGGGAATCAGAGGCGGGGAATCAGAGGCAAGAAATCAGACACGGGGTTTCAGAGGCTGGGTATCAGACGGGGGAATCAAAGGCGGGGAATCAGAGCTGGGGAATCAGAGGCAGGGAATCAGAGTTGGGGATTCAGAGGCGGGGAATCAGATATGGGGAAACAGAGGCGGGGAATCAGAGGCGGGCAAACAGAGGCGGGGAATTAGATATGGGGAATCAGAGGTGGGGAATCAGAGGCGGGCAAACAGAGGCGGGGAATTAGATATGGGGAATCAGTGGTGGGGAATCAGAGGTGGGGAATCAAAGGCGATGAATCAGAGATGGGGAATCCGAGGCGTGGAATCAGAGGCAGGGAATAGAACGCGGGGAATCAGAGGCAGGGAATCAGAGCTGGGGAATCAGAGGCGGGGAATCATAGTTGGGAATCAGAGGCGGGGAATCAGATATGGGGAAACAGAGGCGGGGAATCAGGGGCGGGGAAACAGAGGCGGGGAATCAGATATGGGGAATCGGATGCGGGGAATCAGAGGCGGGGAATCAGATATGGGGTATCAGAGGCGGGGAATGAGATATGGGGAATCAGAGGCGGGGAATCAGAGCTGGGGAATCAGAGGTGGGGATCAGAGTCGGGGAATCAGAGGCAGGGAATCAGATGTGCGGAATCAGAGATGGGGAATCAGAGGTGGGGAATCAGCGGCTGTGAATCAGAGATGGGGAATCAGAGGCGGGGAATCAGAGGCAGGAAATCAGACACGGGGACTCAGAGGCTGGGAATCAGACGGGGGGAATCAAAGGCGGGGAATCAGAGCTGGGGAATCAGAGGCGGGGAATCAGAGTTGGGGAATCAGAGGCGGGGAATCAGACGCAGGGAATCAATGTGGGAAATCAGAGGTGGGGAATCAGACGCAGGGAATCAATATGGGAAATCAGAGTTGGGGAATCAGACGTTGGGAATCAAAGGAAGGGAATCAGAGGCGAGGAATCAGAGCTGGGGAATCAGAGGCGGGGAATCAGAATTGGGGAATCAGAGATGGGGAATCAGAGATGGGGAATCAGAGGCGGGGAATCAGACGCGTGGAATCAGAGGTGGTGAATCAGAGATGTGGAATCAGAGGCGGGGAATCAGAGGCAGGGAATCAGACGCGGGGAATCAGAGGCGGGGAATCATAGCTGGCGAATCAGAGGCGGGGAATGAGATATGGGGAATCAGAGGCGGGGAATCAGAGGCGGGGAAACAGTGGCGAGGAATCAGATATGGGGAATCAGAGGTGGCGAATCAAAGGCGGTGAATCAGAGATGGGGAATCAGAGGCGGGGAATCAGAGGCAGGGGATCAAACACGGGGAATCAGAGGCGGGGAATCAGAGCTGTGGAATCAGAGGCGGGGAATCAGAGTTGGGGAATTAGAGGCGGGGAATCAGAGCTGGGGAATCAGAAGTGGGGAATCAGAGTCGGGGAATCAGAGGCAGGGAGTCGGATGTGCGGAATCAGAGATGGGGAATCAGAGGCGAGGAATCAGAGCTGGGGAATCAGAGGCGGGGAATCAGAATTGGGGAATCAGAGATTGGGAATCAGAGATGGGGAATCAGAGGCGGGGAATCAGACGCGTGGAATCAGAGGTGGTGAATCAGAGATGTGGAATCAGAGGCGGGGAATCAGAGGCAGGGAATCAGACGCGGGGAATCAGAGGCGGGGAATCATAGCTGGCGAATCAGAGGCGGGGAATGAGATATGGGGAATCAGAGGCGGGGAATCAGAGGCGGGGAAACAGTGGCGAGGAATCAGATATGGGGAATCAGAGGTGGCGAATCAAAGGCGGTGAATCAGAGATGGGGAATCAGAGGCGGGGAATCAGAGGCAGTGGATCAAACACGGGGAATCAGAGGCGGGGAATCAGAGCTGTGGAATCAGAGGCGGGGAATCAGAGTTGGGGAATCAGAGGCGGGGAATCAGAGCTGGGGAATCAGAGGTGGGGAATCAGAGTCGGGGAATCAGAGGCAGGGAGTCGGATGTGCGGAATCAGAGATGGGGAATCAGAGGTGGGGAATCAGAGGCGGTGAATCTGAGATGGGGAATCAGAGGCGGGGAATCAGAGGCAGGTTATCAGACACGGGGATTCAGAGGCTGGGAATCAGACGGGGAAAATCAAAGGCGGGGAATGAAGCTGGGGAATCAGAGGCAGGGAATCAGAGTTGGGGAATCAGAGGCGGGGAATCAGAGTTGGGGAATCAGAGGCGGGGAATCAGAGCTGCGGAATCAGAGGTGGGGATCAGAGTCGGGGAATCAGAGGCAGGGGATCAGAGGCGGGGAGTCAGATATGGGGAATCAGAGGTGGGGAATCAGGGGCGGGGTATCAGAGGCTGGGTATCAGACACGGGGATTCAATTGCGGGGAATCAGAGATGGGGTATCAGAGGCGGGGAATCAGAGGCGGGGAAACAGAGGCGGGGAATCTGATATGGGGACTCAGAGGTGGCGAATGAAAGGCGGTGAATCAGAGATGGGGAATCAGAGGTGGGGAATCAGAGGCAGGGAATCAAACACGGGGAATCAGAGGTGGGGAATCAGAGCTGAGGTATCAGAGGCGGGGAATCAGAGTTGGGGAATCAGAGGCGGGGAATCAGATATGGGGAAACAGAGGCGGGGAATCAGAGGAAGGGAAACAGAGGTGGGGAATCAGATATGGGGAATCAGAGGTGGGGAATCAGAGGTTTGGAAACAGAGGCAGGAAATCAGAGGCGGGGAGTCAGAGGCGGGGAATCAGAGGCAGGGAATCAGATGTGCGGAATCAGAGGTGGGGAATCAGAGCTGGGGAATCAGAGGTGGGGAATCAGAGGTTGTGAATCAGAGATGGGGAATCAGAGGCGGGGAATCAGAGGCCGGTAATCAGACGTGGGGAATCAGAGGCGGGGAATCAGAGCTGGGAAATTAGAGGCAGGGAATCAGAGTTGGGGATTCAGAGGCGGGGAATCAGATATGGGGAAACAGAGTCGGGGAATCAGATGCGGGCAAATAGAGGCGGGGATCAGATATGGGGAAACAGAGGCGGGGAATCAGAGGCGGGGAAACAGAGGCGTGGAATCAGATATGGGGAATCAGAGGTGGGGAATCAGAGGTTGGGAATCAGAGGCTGGGAATCAGAGGCTGGGAATCAGATGCATGGAATCAAATGCGGGGAATCAGAGGCGGGGAATCAGAGCTGGGGAATCAGAGGTGGGGAATCAAAGTTGGGGAATCAGAGGCGGGGACTTAGATATGGGGAAACAGAGGCGGGGAATCAGAGGCGGGGAAACAGAGGCGGGGAATCAGATATGGGGAATCAGAGGTGGGGAATCAGAGGCAGGGAATTAGATTTGCGGAATCAGAGATGGGGAATCAGAAGCAGGGAATCAGAGGCCGGGAATCAGAGGCCGGAATCAGATGCCGGGAATAAGAGGCCGGGAATCAGAGGTGGGGAATCAGAGTCCGGGAATCAGAGATGGGGAATCAGAGGCGGGGAATGAGATATGGGGAATCAGAGGCGGGGAATCAGAGGCGGGGAAACAGAGGCGAGGAATCAGATATGGGGAATCAGAGGTGGCGAATCAAAGGCGGTGAATCAGAGATGGGGAATCAGAGGCGGGGAATCAGAGGCAGGGGATCAAACACGGGGAATCAGAGGCGGGGAATCAGAGCTGGGGAATCAGAGGCGGGGAATCAGAGTTGGGGAATCAGAGGTGGGGAATCAGAGTTGGGGAATCAGAGGCGGGGACTTAGATATTGGGAAACAGAGGCGGGGAATCAAAGGTGGGGAAACAGAGGCGGGGAATCAGATATGGGGAATCAGCGGTGGGGAATCAGAGGCAGGGAATCAAACACGGGGAATCAGATGCGGGGAATCAGAGCTGGGGAATCAGAGGCGGGGAATCAGAGTTGGGGAATCAGAGGCGGGGAATCAGACGCAGGGAATCAATGTGGGAAATCAGAGGTGGGGAATCAGACGCAGGGAATCAATATGGGAAATCAGAGTTGGGGAATCAGACGTTGGGAATCAAAGGAAGGGAATCAGAGGCGAGGAATCAGAGCTGGGGAATCAGAGGCGGGGAATCAGAATTGGGGAATCAGAGATGGGGAATCAGAGATGGGGAATCAGAGGCGGGGAATCAGACGCGTGGAATCAGAGGTGGTGAATCAGAGATGTGGAATCAGAGGCGGGGAATCAGAGGCAGGGAATCAGACGCGGGGAATCAGAGGCGGGGAATCATAGCTGGCGAATCAGAGGCGGGGAATGAGATATGGGGAATCAGAGGCGGGGAATCAGAGGCGGGGAAACAGTGGCGAGGAATCAGATATGGGGAATCAGAGGTGGCGAATCAAAGGCGGTGAATCAGAGATGGGGAATCAGAGGCGGGGAATCAGAGGCAGGTTATCAGACACGGGGATTCAGAGGCTGGGAATCAGACGGGGGGAATCAAAGGCGGGGAATGAAGCTGGGGAATCAGAGGCAGGGAATCAGAGTTGGGGAATCAGAGGCGGGGAATCAGAGTTGGGGAATCAGAGGCGGGGAATCAGAGCTGCGGAATCAGAGGTGGGGATCAGAGTCGGGGAATCAGAGGCAGGGGATCAAACACGGGGAATCAGAGGCGAGGAATCAGAGCTGGGGAATCAGAGGCGGGGAATCAGAGTTGGGGAATCAGAGGCGGGGAATCAGAGCTGCGGAATCAGAGGTGGGGATCAGAGTCGTGGAATCAGAGGCAGGGAATCAGATGTGCGGAATCAGAGATGGGGAATCAGAGGTGGGGAATCAGAGGCTGTGAATCAGAGATGGGGAATCAGAGGTGGGGAATCTGAGGCAAGAAATCAGACACGGGGTTTCAGAGGCTGGGAATCAGATGGGGGAATCAAAGGCGGGGAATCAGAGCTGGGGAATCAGAGGCAGGGAATCAGAGTTGGGGATTCAGAGGCGGGGAATCAGATATGGGGAAACAGAGGCGGGGAATCAGAGTCGGGCAAACAGAGGCGGGGAATTAGATATGGGGAATCAGAGGTGGGGAATCAGAGGTGGTGAATCAGAGATTGGGAATCACAGGCGGGGAATCAGAGGCAGGGAATAGAACGCGGGGAATCAGAGGCAGGGAATCAGAGTTGGGGCATCAGAGGTTGGGAATTAGATATGGGGAAACAGAGGCGGGGAATCAGAGGCGGGGAAACAGAGGCGGGAAATCAGATATGGGGAATCAGAGGTGGGGAATCAGAGGCAGGGAATCAGATGTGCGGAATCAGAGATGGGGAATCAGAGGCAGGGATTCAGAATCAGAAGCGGGGAATCAGAGGCCGGGAAACAGAGGTGGGGAATCAGATATGGGGAATCAGAGGTGGGGAATCAAAGGCGATGAATCAGAGATGGGGAATCAGAGGCGTGGAATCAGAGGCAGGGAATCAAACACGGGGAATCAGAGGCGGGGAATCAGAGCTGGGGAATCAGAGGCGGGGAATCAGAGTTGGGGAATCAGAGGCGGGGAATCAGAGCTGGGGAATCAGAGGTGGGGATTAGAGTCGGGGAATCAGAGGCAGGGAATCAGATGTGCGGAATCAGAGATGGGGAATCAGAGGTGGGGAATCAGAGGCTGTGAATCAGAGATGGGGAATCAGAGGCGGGGAATCAGAGGCAAGAAATCAGACACGGGGTTTCAGAGGCTGGGTATCAGACGGGGGAATCAAAGGCGGGGAATCAGAGCTGGGGAATCAGAGGCAGGGAATCAGAGTTGGGGATTCAGAGGCGGGGAATCAGATATGGGGAAACAGAGGCGGGGAATCAGAGGCGGGCAAACAGAGGCGGGGAATTAGATATGGGGAATCAGAGGTGGGGAATCAGAGGCGGGCAAACAGAGGCGGGGAATTAGATATGGGGAATCAGTGGTGGGGAATCAGAGGTGGGGAATCAAAGGCGATGAATCAGAGATGGGGAATCAGAGGCGTGGAATCAGAGGCAGGGAATAGAACGCGGGGAATCAGAGGCAGGGAATCAGAGCTGGGGAATCAGAGGCGGGGAATCATAGTTGGGAATCAGAGGCGGGGAATCAGATATGGGGAAACAGAGGCGGGGAATCAGGGGCGGGGAAACAGAGGCGGGGAATCAGATATGGGGAATCGGATGCGGGGAATCAGAGGCGGGGAATCAGATATGGGGTATCAGAGGTGGGGAATCAGAGGCAGGTAATCAGATGTGCGGAATCAGAGATGGGGAATCAGAGGCAGGGAATCAGAATCAGAAGCGGGGAGTCAGAGGCCGGGAATCAGAGGCCTGGAATCAGATGCTGGGAATAAGAGGCGTGAATCAGACGTGGGGAATCAGAGTCCGGGAATCAGAGATGGGGATTCAGAGGCGGGGAATGAGATATGGAGAATCAGAGGCGGGGAATCAGAGGCGGGAAAACAGAGGTGGGGAATCAGATATGGGGAATCAGAGGTGGCGAATCAAAGGTGGTGAATCAGAGATGGGGAATCAGAGGCGGGGAATCAGAGGCAGGGAATCAAAAACGGGGAATCAGAGGCGGGGAATCAGAGCTGGGGAATCAGAGGCTGGGAATCAAAGTTGGGGAATCAGAGGCAGGGAATCAGATATGGGGAAACAGGGGCGGGGAATCAGAGGCGAGGAAACAGAGGCGGGGAATCAGATATGGGGAATCAGAGGCGGGGAATTAGAGTTGGGGAATCAGAGGCGGGGAATCAGAGGCGGGGAAACAGAGGCGGGGAATCAAACACGGGGAATCAGAGGTGGGGAATCAGAGGTTGGGAATCAGAGGCAGGGAATCAGAGGCGGGGAATCAGAGGCGGGGAATCAGAGGCAGGGAATCAGATGTGCGGAATCGGAGATAGGGAATCAGAGGCGGGGAATCAGAGGCGGGGAATCAGAGGCCGGGAATCAGATATGGGGAAACAGAGGCGGGGAATCAGAGGCGGGGAAACAGAGGCTGGGAATCAGATATGGGGAATCAGAGGTGGGGAATCAGAGGTTGGGAATCAGAGGCAGGGAATCAGAGGCTTGGAATCAGATGCAGGGAAACAGATGCGGGGAATCAGAGGCGGGGAATCAGAGCTGGGGAATCAGAGGTGGGGAATCAGAGTTGGGGAATCAGAGGCGGGGACTTAGATATTGGGAAACAGAGGCAGGGAATCAGAGGCGGGGAATCAGATATGGGGAATCAGAGATGGGGAATCAGAGGCAGGGAATCAGATGTGCGGAATCAGAGATGGGGAATCAAAGGCAGGGAATCAGAATCAGAAGCAGGGAATCAGAGGCCGGGAATCAGAGGCCGGAATCAGATGCCGGGAATAAGAGGCCGGAAATCAGAGGTGGGGAATCAGAGTCCGGGAATCAGAGATTGGGATTCAGAGGCGGGGAATGAGATATGGGGAATCAGAGGCGGGGAATCAGAGGCGGGGAAACAGAGGCGGGGAATCAGATATGGCGAATCAGAGGTGGCGAATCAAAGGCGGTGAATCAGAGATGGGGAATCAGAGGCCGGGAATCAGAGGCAGGGAATCAAACACGGGGAATCAGAGGAGGGGAATCAGAATTGGGGCATCAGAGATGGGGAATCAGAGATGGGGAATCAGAGGCAGGGAATCAGACGCGGGGAATCAGAGGTGGTGAATCAGAGATGTGGAATCAGAGGCGGGGAATCAGAGGCAGGGATTCAGACGCGGGGAATAAGAGGCGGGGAATCATAGCTGGCGAATCAGAGGCGGGGAATCAGAGGTGGGGAATCAGAGGCGGGGAATCAGATATTGGGAATCAGAGGTGGGGAATCAGAGGCGGGGAAACAGAGGCGGGGAATCAGATATGGGGTATCAGAGGTGGGGAATCAGAGGTTGTGAATCAGAGATGGGGAATCAGAGGCGGGGAATCAGAGGCCGGTAATCAGACGCGGGGAATCAGAGGCGTGGAATCAGAGCTGGGAAATTAGAGGCAGGGAATCAGAGTTGGGGATTCAGAGGCGGGGAATCAGATATGGGGAAACAGAGGCGGGGAATCAGAGGCGGGCAAATAGAGGCGGGGTTCAGATATGGGGAAACAGAGGCGGGGAATCAGAGGCGGGGAAACAGAGGCGGGGAATCAGATATGGGGATCAGAGGTGGGGAATCAGAGGTTGGGAATCAGAGGCTGGGAATCAGAGGCTGGGAATCAGATGCATGGAATCAGATGCGGGGAATCAGAGGCGGGGAATCAGAGCTGGGGAATCAGAGGTGGGGAATCAAAGTTGGGGAATCAGAGGCGGGGACTTAGATATGGGGAAACAGAGGCGGGGAATCAGAGGCGGGGAAACAGAGGCGGGGAATCAGATATGGGGAATCAGAGGTGGGGAATCAGAGGCAGGGAATTAGATTTGCGGAATCAGAGATGGGGAATCAGAAGCAGGGAATCAGAGGCCGGGAATCAGAGGCCGGAATCAGATGCCGGGAATAAGAGGCCGGGAATCAGAGGTGGGGAATCAGAGTCCGGGAATCAGAGCTGGGGAATCAGAGGCGGGGAATGAGATATGGGGAATCAGAGGCGGGGAATCAGAGCTGGGGAATCAGAGGTGGGGATCAGAGTCGGGGAATCAGAGGCAGGGAATCAGATGTGCGGAATCAGAGATGGGGAATCAGAGGTGGGGAATCAGCGGCTGTGAATCAGAGATGGGGAATCAGAGGCGGGGAATCAGAGGCAGGAAATCAGACACGGGGACTCAGAGGCTGGGAATCAGACGGGGGGAATCAAAGGCGGGGAATCAGAGCTGGGGAATCAGAGGCGGGGATTCAGAGTTGGGGAATCAGAGGCGGGGAATCAGACGCAGGGAATCAATGTGGGAAATCAGAGGTGGGGAATCAGACGCAGGGAATCAATATGGGAAATCAGAGTTGGGGAATCAGACGTTGGGAATCAAAGGAAGGGAATCAGAGGCGAGGAATCAGAGCTGGGGAATCAGAGGCGGGGAATCAGAATTGTGGAATCAGAGATGGGGAATCAGAGATGGGGAATCAGAGCCGGGGAATCAGACGCGTGGAATCAGAGGTGGTGAATCAGAGATGTGGAATCAGAGGCGGGGAATCAGAGGCAGGGAATCAGACGCGGGGAATCAGAGGCGGGGAATCATAGCTGGCGAATCAGAGGCGGGGAATGAGATATGGGGAATCAGAGGCGGGGAATCAGAGGCGGGGAAACAGTGGCGAGGAATCAGATATGGGGAATCAGAGGTGGCGAATCAAAGGCGGTGAATCAGAGATGGGGAATCAGAGGCGGGGAATCAGAGGCAGGGGATCAAACACGGGGAATCAGAGGCGGGGAATCAGAGCTGTGGAATCAGAGGCGGGGAATCAGAGTTGGGGAATTAGAGGCGGGGAATCAGAGCTGGGGAATCAGAGGTGGGGAATCAGAGTCGGGGAATCAGAGGCAGGGAGTCGGATGTGCGGAATCAGAGATGGGGAATCAGAGGTGGGGAATCAGAGGCGGTGAATCTGAGATGGGGAATCAGAGGCGGGGAATCAGAGGCAGGTTATCAGACACGGGGATTCAGAGGCTGGGAATCAGACGGGGGGAATCAAAGGCGGGGAATGAAGCTGGGGAATCAGAGGCAGGGAATCAGAGTTGGGGAATCAGAGGCGGGGAATCAGAGTTGGGGAATCAGAGGCGGGGAATCAGAGCTGCGGAATCAGAGGTGGGGATCAGAGTCGGGGAATCAGAGGCAGGGGATCAAACACGGGGAATCAGAGGCGAGGAATCAGAGCTGGGGAATCAGAGGCGGGGAATCAGAGTTGGGGAATCAGAGGCGGGGAATCAGAGCTGCGGAATCAGAGGTGGGGATCAGAGTCGTGGAATCAGAGGCAGGGAATCAGATGTGTGGAATCAGAGATGGGGAATCAGAGGTGGGGAATCAGAGGCTGTGAATCAGAGATGGGGAATCAGAGGTGGGGAATCAGAGGCAAGAAATCAGACACGGGGTTTCAGAGGCTGGGAATCAGATGGGGGAATCAAAGGCGGGGAATCAGAGCTGGGGAATCAGAGGCAGGGAATCAGAGTTGGGGATTCAGAGGCGGGGAATCAGATATGGGGAAACAGAGGCGGGGAATCAGAGTCGGGCAAACAGAGGCGGGGAATTAGATATGGGGAATCAGAGGTGGGGAATCAGAGGTGGTGAATCAGAGATGGGGAATCACAGGCGGGGAATCAGAGGCAGGGAATAGAACGCGGGGAATCAGAGGCAGGGAATCAGAGTTGGGGCATCAGAGGTTGGGAATTAGATATGGGGAAACAGAGGCGGGGAATCAGAGGCGGGGAAACAGAGGCGGGAAATCAGATATGGGGAATCAGAGGTGGGGAATCAGAGGCAGGGAATCAGATGTGCGGAATCAGAGATGGGGAATCAGAGGCAGGGATTCAGAATCAGAAGCGGGGAATCAGAGGCCGGGAAACAGAGGTGGGGAATCAGATATGGGGAATCAGAGGTGGGGAATCAAAGGCGATGAATCAGAGATGGGGAATCAGAGGCGTGGAATCAGAGGCAGGGAATCAAACACGGGGAATCAGAGGCGGGGAATCAGAGCTGGGGAATCAGAGGCGGGGAATCAGAGTTGGGGAATCAGAGGCGGGGAATCAGAGCTGGGGAATCAGAGGTGGGGATTAGAGTCGGGGAATCAGAGGCAGGGAATCAGATGTGCGGAATCAGAGATGGGGAATCAGAGGTGGGGAATCAGAGGCTGTGAATCAGAGATGGGGAATCAGAGGCGGGGAATCAGAGGCAAGAAATCAGACACGGGGTTTCAGAGGCTGGGTATCAGACGGGGGAATCAAAGGCGGGGAATCAGAGCTGGGGAATCAGAGGCAGGGAATCAGAGTTGGGGATTCAGAGGCGGGGAATCAGATATGGGGAAACAGAGGCGGGGAATCAGAGGCGGGCAAACAGAGGCGGGGAATTAGATATGGGGAATCAGAGGTGGGGAATCAGAGGCGGGCAAACAGAGGCGGGGAATTAGATATGGGGAATCAGTGGTGGGGAATCAGAGGTGGGGAATCAAAGGCGATGAATCAGAGATGGGGAATCAGAGGCGTGGAATCAGAGGCAGGGAATAGAACGCGGGGAATCAGAGGCAGGGAATCAGAGCTGGGGAATCAGAGGCGGGGAATCATAGTTGGGAATCAGAGGCGGGGAATCAGATATGGGGAAACAGAGGCGGGGAATCAGGGGCGGGGAAACAGAGGCGGGGAATCAGATATGGGGAATCGGATGCGGGGAATCAGAGGCGGGGAATCAGATATGGGGTATCAGAGGCGGGGAATGAGATATGGGGAATCAGAGGCGTGGAATCAGAGCTGGGGAATCAGAGGTGGGGATCAGAGTCGGGGAATCAGAGGCAGGGAATCAGATGTGCGGAATCAGAGATGGGGAATCAGAGGTGGGGAATCAGCGGCTGTGAATCAGAGATGGGGAATCAGAGGCGGGGAATCAGAGGCAGGAAATCAGACACGGGGACTCAGAGGCTGGGAATCAGACGGGGGGAATCAAAGGCGGGGAATCAGAGCTGGGGAATCAGAGGCGGGGAATCAGAGTTGGGGAATCAGAGGCGGGGAATCAGACGCAGGGAATCAATGTGGGAAATCAGAGGTGGGGAATCAGACGCAGGGAATCAATATGGGAAATCAGAGTTGGGGAATCAGACGTTGGGAATCAAAGGAAGGGAATCAGAGGCGAGGAATCAGAGCTGGGGAATCAGAGGCGGGGAATCAGAATTGGGGAATCAGAGATGGGGAATCAGAGATGGGGAATCAGAGGCGGGGAATCAGACGCGTGGAATCAGAGGTGGTGAATCAGAGATGTGGAATCAGAGGCGGGGAATCAGAGGCAGGGAATCAGACGCGGGGAATCAGAGGCGGGGAATCATAGCTGGCGAATCAGAGGCGGGGAATGAGATATGTGGAATCAGAGGCGGGGAATCAGAGGCGGGGAAACAGTGGCGAGGAATCAGATATGGGGAATCAGAGGTGGCGAATCAAAGGCGGTGAATCAGAGATGGGGAATCAGAGGCGGGGAATCAGAGGCAGGGGATCAAACACGGGGAATCAGAGGCGGGGAATCAGAGCTGTGGAATCAGAGGCGGGGAATCAGAGTTGGGGAATTAGAGGCGGGGAATCAGAGCTGGGGAATCAGAAGTGGGGAATCAGAGTCGGGGAATCAGAGGCAGGGAGTCGGATGTGCGGAATCAGAGATGGGGAATCAGAGGTGGGGAATCAGAGGCGGTGAATCTGAGATGGGGAATCAGAGGCGGGGAATCAGAGGCAGGTTATCAGACACGGGATTCAGAGGCTGGGAATCAGACGGGGGGAATCAAAGGCGGGGAATGAAGCTGGGGAATCAGAGGCAGGGAATCAGAGTTGGGGAATCAGAGGCGGGGAATCAGAGTTGGGGAATCAGAGGCGGGGAATCAGAGCTGCGGAATCAGAGGTGGGGATCAGAGTCGGGGAATCAGAGGCAGGGGATCAAACACGGGGAATCAGAGGCGAGGAATCAGAGCTGGGGAATCAGAGGCGGGGAATCAGAGTTGGGGAATCAGAGGCGGGGAATCAGAGCTGCGGAATCAGAGGTGGGGATCAGAGTCGTGGAATCAGAGGCAGGGAATCAGATGTGCGGAATCAGAGATGGGGAATCAGAGGTGGGGAATCAGAGGCTGTGAATCAGAGATGGGGAATCTGAGGTGGGGAATCAGAGGCAAGAAATCAGACACGGGGTTTCAGAGGCTGGGAATCAGATGGGGGAATCAAAGGCGGGGAATCAGAGCTGGGGAATCAGAGGCAGGGAATCAGAGTTGGGGATTCAGAGGCGGGGAATCAGATATGGGGAAACAGAGGCGGGGAATCAGAGTCGGGCAAACAGAGGCGGGGAATTAGATATGGGGAATCAGAGGTGGGGAATCAGAGGTGGTGAATCAGAGATGGGGAATCACAGGCGGGGAATCAGAGGCAGGGAATAGAACGCGGGGAATCAGAGGCAGGGAATCAGAGTTGGGGCATCAGAGGTTGGGAATTAGATATGGGGAAAGAGAGGCGGGGAATCAGAGGCGGGGAAACAGAGGCGGGAAATCAGATATGGGGAATCAGAGGTGGGGAATCAGAGGCAGGGAATCAGATGTGCGGAATCAGAGATGGGGAATCAGAGGCAGGGATTCAGAATCAGAAGCGGGGAATCAGAGGCCGGGAAACAGAGGTGGGGAATCAGATATGGGGAATCAGAGGTGGGGAATCAAAGGCGATGAATCAGAGATGGGGAATCAGAGGCGTGGAATCAGAGGCAGGGAATCAAACACGGGGAATCAGAGGCGGGGAATCAGAGCTGGGGAATCAGAGGCGGGGAATCAGAGTTGGGGAATCAGAAGCGGGGAATCAGAGCTGGGGAATCAGAGGTGGGGATTAGAGTCGGGGAATCAGAGGCAGGGAATCAGATGTGCGGAATCAGAGATGGGGAATCAGAGGTGGGGAATCAGAGGCTGTGAATCAGAGATGGGGAATCAGAGGCGGGGAATCAGAGGCAAGAAATCAGACACGGGGTTTCAGAGGCTGGGTATCAGACGGGGGAATCAAAGGCGGGGAATCAGAGCTGGGGAATCAGAGGCAGGGAATCAGAGTTGGGGATTCAGAGGCGGGGAATCAGATATGGGGAAACAGAGGAGGGGAATCAGAGGCGGGCAAACAGAGGCGGGGAATTAGATATGGGGAATCAGAGGTGGGGAATCAGAGGCGGGCAAACAGAGGCGGGGAATTAGATATGGGGAATCAGTGGTGGGGAATCAGAGGTGGGGAATCAAAGGCGATGAATCAGAGATGGGGAATCAGAGGCGTGGAATCAGAGGCAGGGAATAGAACGCGGGGAATCAGAGGCAGGGAATCAGAGCTGGGGAATCAGAGGCGGGGAATCATAGTTGGGAATCAGAGGCGGGGAATCAGATATGGGGAAACAGAGGCGGGGAATCAGGGGCGGGGAAACAGAGGCGGGGAATCAGATATGGGGAATCGGATGCGGGGAATCAGAGGCGGGGAATCAGATATGGGGTATCAGAGGTGGGGAATCAGAGGCAGGTAATCAGATGTGCGGAATCAGAGATGGGAAATCAGAGGCAGGGAATCAGAATCAGAAGCGGGGAGTCAGAGGCCGGGAATCAGAGGCCTGGAATCAGATGCTGGGAATAAGAGGCCGGGAATCAGACGTGGGGAATCAGAGTCCGGGAATCAGAGATGGGGATTCAGAGGCGGGGAATGAGATATGGAGAATCAGAGGCGGGGAATCAGAGGCGGGAAAACAGAGGTGGGGAATCAGATATGGGGAATCAGAGGTGGCGAATCAAAGGTGGTGAATCAGAGATGGGGAATCAGAGGCGGGGAATCAGAGGCAGGGAATCAAACACGGGGAATCAGAGGCGGGGAATCAGAGCTGGGGAATCAGAGGCTGGGAATCAAAGTTGGGGAATCAGAGGCAGGGAATCAGATATGGGGAAACAGGGGCGGGGAATCAGAGGCGGGGAAACAGAGGCGGGGAATCAGATATGGGGAATCAGAGGCGGGGAATTAGAGTTGGGGAATCAGAGGCGGGGAATCAGAGGCAGGGAAACAGAGGCGGGGAATCAAACACGGGGAATCAGAGGTGGGGAATCAGAGGTTGGGAATCAGAGGCAGGGAATCAGAGGCGGGGAATCAGAGGCGGGGAATCAGAGGCAGGGAATCAGATGTGCGGAATCGGAGATAGGGAATCAGAGGCGGGGAATCAGAGGCGGGGAATCAGAGGCCGGGAATCAGATATGGGGAAACAGAGGCGGGGAATCAGAGGCGGGGAAACAGAGGCTGGGAATCAGATATGGGGAATCAGAGGTGGGGAATCAGAGGCGGGGAATCAGATATGGGGTATCAGAGGTGGGGAATCAGAGGCAGGTAATCAGATGTGCGGAATCAGAGATGGGGAATCAGAGGCAGGGAATCAGAATCAGAAGCGGGGAGTCAGAGGCCGGGAATCAGAGGCCTGGAATCAGATGCTGGGAATAAGAGGCGTGAATCAGACGTGGGGAATCAGAGTCCGGGAATCAGAGATGGGGATTCAGAGGCGGGGAATGAGATATGGAGAATCAGAGGCGGGGAATCAGAGGCGGGAAAACAGAGGTGGGGAATCAGATATGGGGAATCAGAGGTGGCGAATCAAAGGTGGTGAATCAGAGATGGGGAATCAGAGGCGGGGAATCAGAGGCAGGGAATCAAAAACGGGGAATCAGAGGCGGGGAATCAGAGCTGGGGAATCAGAGGCTGGGAATCAAAGTTGGGGAATCAGAGGCAGGGAATCAGATATGGGGAAACAGGGGCGGGGAATCAGAGGCGAGGAAACAGAGGCGGGGAATCAGATATGGGGAATCAGAGGCGGGGAATTAGAGTTGGGGAATCAGAGGCGGGGAATCAGAGGCGGGGAAACAGAGGCGGGGAATCAAACACGGGGAATCAGAGGTGGGGAATCAGAGGTTGGGAATCAGAGGCAGGGAATCAGAGGCGGGGAATCAGAGGCGGGGAATCAGAGGCAGGGAATCAGATGTGCGGAATCGGAGATAGGGAATCAGAGGCGGGGAATCAGAGGCGGGGAATCAGAGGCCGGGAATCAGATATGGGGAAACAGAGGCGGGGAATCAGAGGCGGGGAAACAGAGGCTGGGAATCAGATATGGGGAATCAGAGGTGGGGAATCAGAGGTTGGGAATCAGAGGCAGGGAATCAGAGGCTTGGAATCAGATGCAGGGAAACAGATGCGGGGAATCAGAGGCGGGGAATCAGAGCTGGGGAATCAGAGGTGGGGAATCAGAGTTGGGGAATCAGAGGCGGGGACTTAGATATTGGGAAACAGAGGCAGGGAATCAGAGGCGGGGAATCAGATATGGGGAATCAGAGATGGGGAATCAGAGGCAGGGAATCAGATGTGCGGAATCAGAGATGGGGAATCAAAGGCAGGGAATCAGAATCAGAAGCAGGGAATCAGAGGCCGGGAATCAGAGGCCGGAATCAGATGCCGGGAATAAGAGGCCGGAAATCAGAGGTGGGGAATCAGAGTCCGGGAATCAGAGATTGGGATTCAGAGGCGGGGAATGAGATATGGGGAATCAGAGGCGGGGAATCAGAGGCGGGGAAACAGAGGCGGGGAATCAGATATGGCGAATCAGAGGTGGCGAATCAAAGGCGGTGAATCAGAGATGGGGAATCAGAGGCCGGGAATCAGAGGCAGGGAATCAAACACGGGGAATCAGAGGAGGGGAATCAGAATTGGGGCATCAGAGATAGGGAATCAGAGATGGGGAATCAGAGGCAGGGAATCAGACGCGGGGAATCAGAGGTGGTGAATCAGAGATGTGGAATCAGAGGCGGGGAATCAGAGGCAGGGATTCAGACGCGGGGAATAAGAGGCGGGGAATCATAGCTGGCGAATCAGAGGCGGGGAATCAGAGGTGGGGAATCAGAGGCGGGGAATCAGATATTGGGAATCAGAGGTGGGGAATCAGAGGCGGGGAAACAGAGGCGGGGAATCAGATATGGGGTATCAGAGGTGGGGAATCAGAGGTTGTGAATCAGAGATGGGGAATCAGAGGCGGGGAATCAGAGGCCGGTAATCAGACGCGGGGAATCAGAGGCGTGGAATCAGAGCTGGGAAATTAGAGGCAGGGAATCAGAGTTGGGGATTCAGAGGCGGGGAATCAGATATGGGGAAACAGAGGCGGGGAATCAGAGGCGGGCAAATAGAGGCGGGGTTCAGATATGGGGAAACAGAGGCGGGGAATCAGAGGCGGGGAAACAGAGGCGGGGAATCAGATATGGGGATCAGAGGTGGGGAATCAGAGGTTGGGAATCAGAGGCTGGGAATCAGAGGCTGGGAATCAGATGCATGGAATCAGATGCGGGGAATCAGAGGCGGGGAATCAGAGCTGGGGAATCAGAGGTGGGGAATCAAAGTTGGGGAATCAGAGGCGGGGACTTAGATATGGGGAAACAGAGGCGGGGAATCAGAGGCGGGGAAACAGAGGCGGGGAATCAGATATGGGGAATCAGAGGTGGGGAATCAGAGGCAGGGAATTAGATTTGCGGAATCAGAGATGGGGAATCAGAAGCAGGGAATCAGAGGCCGGGAATCAGAGGCCGGAATCAGATGCCGGGAATAAGAGGCCGGGAATCAGAGGTGGGGAATCAGAGTCCGGGAATCAGAGCTGGGGAATCAGAGGCGGGGAATGAGATATGGGGAATCAGAGGCGGGGAATCAGAGCTGGGGAATCAGAGGTGGGGATCAGAGTCGGGGAATCAGAGGCAGGGAATCAGATGTGCGGAATCAGAGATGGGGAATCAGAGGTGGGGAATCAGCGGCTGTGAATCAGAGATGGGGAATCAGAGGCGGGGAATCAGAGGCAGGAAATCAGACACGGGGACTCAGAGGCTGGGAATCAGACGGGGGGAATCAAAGGCGGGGAATCAGAGCTGGGGAATCAGAGGCGGGGAATCAGAGTTGGGGAATCAGAGGCGGGGAATCAGACGCAGGGAATCAATGTGGGAAATCAGAGGTGGGGAATCAGACGCAGGGAATCAATATGGGAAATCAGAGTTGGGGAATCAGACGTTGGGAATCAAAGGAAGGGAATCAGAGGCGAGGAATCAGAGCTGGGGAATCAGAGGCGGGGAATCAGAATTGGGGAATCAGAGATGGGGAATCAGAGATGGGGAATCAGAGGCGGGGAATCAGACGCGTGGAATCAGAGGTGGTGAATCAGAGATGTGGAATCAGAGGCGGGGAATCAGAGGCAGGGAATCAGACGCGGGGAATCAGAGGCGGGGAATCATAGCTGGCGAATCAGAGGCGGGGAATGAGATATGGGGAATCAGAGGCGGGGAATCAGAGGCGGGGAAACAGTGGCGAGGAATCAGATATGGGGAATCAGAGGTGGCGAATCAAAGGCGGTGAATCAGAGATGGGGAATCAGAGGCGGGGAATCAGAGGCAGGGGATCAAACACGGGGAATCAGAGGCGGGGAATCAGAGCTGTGGAATCAGAGGCGGGGAATCAGAGTTGGGGAATTAGAGGCGGGGAATCAGAGCTGGGGAATCAGAGGTGGGGAATCAGAGTCGGGGAATCAGAGGCAGGGAGTCGGATGTGCGGAATCAGAGATGGGGAATCAGAGGTGGGGAATCAGAGGCGGTGAATCTGAGATGGGGAATCAGAGGCGGGGAATCAGAGGCAGGTTATCAGACACGGGGATTCAGAGGCTGGGAATCAGACGGGGGGAATCAAAGGCGGGGAATGAAGCTGGGGAATCAGAGGCAGGGAATCAGAGTTGGGGAATCAGAGGCGGGGAATCAGAGTTGGGGAATCAGAGGCGGGGAATCAGAGCTGCGGAATCAGAGGTGGGGATCAGAGTCGGGGAATCAGAGGCAGGGGATCAAACACGGGGAATCAGAGGCGAGGAATCAGAGCTGGGGAATCAGAGGCGGGGAATCAGAGTTGGGGAATCAGAGGCGGGGAATCAGAGCTGCGGAATCAGAGGTGGGGATCAGAGTCGTGGAATCAGAGGCAGGGAATCAGATGTGTGGAATCAGAGATGGGGAATCAGAGGTGGGGAATCAGAGGCTGTGAATCAGAGATGGGGAATCAGAGGTGGGGAATCAGAGGCAAGAAATCAGACACGGGGTTTCAGAGGCTGGGAATCAGATGGGGGAATCAAAGGCGGGGAATCAGAGCTGGGGAATCAGAGGCAGGGAATCAGAGTTGGGGATTCAGAGGCGGGGAATCAGATATGGGGAAACAGAGGCGGGGAATCAGAGTCGGGCAAACAGAGGCGGGGAATTAGATATGGGGAATCAGAGGTGGGGAATCAGAGGTGGTGAATCAGAGATGGGGAATCACAGGCGGGGAATCAGAGGCAGGGAATAGAACGCGGGGAATCAGAGGCAGGGAATCAGAGTTGGGGCATCAGAGGTTGGGAATTAGATATGGGGAAACAGAGGCGGGGAATCAGAGGCGGGGAAACAGAGGCGGGAAATCAGATATGGGGAATCAGAGGTGGGGAATCAGAGGCAGGGAATCAGATGTGTGGAATCAGAGATGGGGAATCAGAGGCAGGGATTCAGAATCAGAAGCGGGGAATCAGAGGCCGGGAAACAGAGGTGGGGAATCAGATATGGGGAATCAGAGGTGGGGAATCAAAGGCGATGAATCAGAGATGGGGAATCAGAGGCGTGGAATCAGAGGCAGGGAATCAAACACGGGGAATCAGAGGCGGGGAATCAGAGCTGGGGAATCAGAGGCGGGGAATCAGAGTTGGGGAATCAGAGGCGGGGAATCAGAGCTGGGGAATCAGAGGTGGGGATTAGAGTCGGGGAATCAGAGGCAGGGAATCAGATGTGCGGAATCAGAGATGGGGAATCAGAGGTGGGGAATCAGAGGCTGTGAATCAGAGATGGGGAATCAGAGGCGGGGAATCAGAGGCAAGAAATCAGACACGGGGTTTCAGAGGCTGGGTATCAGACGGGGGAATCAAAGGCGGGGAATCAGAGCTGGGGAATCAGAGGCAGGGAATCAGAGTTGGGGATTCAGAGGCGGGGAATCAGATATGGGGAAACAGAGGCGGGGAATCAGAGGCGGGCAAACAGAGGCGGGGAATTAGATATGGGGAATCAGAGGTGGGGAATCAGAGGCGGGCAAACAGAGGCGGGGAATTAGATATGGGGAATCAGTGGTGGGGAATCAGAGGTGGGGAATCAAAGGCGATGAATCAGAGATGGGGAATCAGAGGCGTGGAATCAGAGGCAGGGAATAGAACGCGGGGAATCAGAGGCAGGGAATCAGAGCTGGGGAATCAGAGGCGGGGAATCATAGTTGGGAATCAGAGGCGGGGAATCAGATATGGGGAAACAGAGGCGGGGAATCAGGGGCGGGGAAACAGAGGCGGGGAATCAGATATGGGGAATCGGATGCGGGGAATCAGAGGCGGGGAATCAGATATGGGGTATCAGAGGCGGGGAATGAGATATGGGGAATCAGAGGCGGGGAATCAGAGCTGGGGAATCAGAGGTGGGGATCAGAGTCGGGGAATCAGAGGCAGGGAATCAGATGTGCGGAATCAGAGATGGGGAATCAGAGGTGGGGAATCAGCGGCTGTGAATCAGAGATGGGGAATCAGAGGCGGGGAATCAGAGGCAGGAAATCAGACACGGGGACTCAGAGGCTGGGAATCAGACGGGGGGAATCAAAGGCGGGGAATCAGAGCTGGGGAATCAGAGGCGGGGAATCAGAGTTGGGGAATCAGAGGCGGGGAATCAGACGCAGGGAATCAATGTGGGAAATCAGAGGTGGGGAATCAGACGCAGGGAATCAATATGGGAAATCAGAGTTGGGGAATCAGACGTTGGGAATCAAAGGAAGGGAATCAGAGGCGAGGAATCAGAGCTGGGGAATCAGAGGCGGGGAATCAGAATTGGGGAATCAGAGATGGGGAATCAGAGATGGGGAATCAGAGGCGGGGAATCAGACGCGTGGAATCAGAGGTGGTGAATCAGAGATGTGGAATCAGAGGCGGGGAATCAGAGGCAGGGAATCAGACGCGGGGAATCAGAGGCGGGGAATCATAGCTGGCGAATCAGAGGCGGGGAATGAGATATGGGGAATCAGAGGCGGGGAATCAGAGGCGGGGAAACAGTGGCGAGGAATCAGATATGGGGAATCAGAGGTGGCGAATCAAAGGCGGTGAATCAGAGATGGGGAATCAGAGGCGGGGAATCAGAGGCAGGGGATCAAACACGGGGAATCAGAGGCGGGGAATCAGAGCTGTGGAATCAGAGGCGGGGAATCAGAGTTGGGGAATTAGAGGCGGGGAATCAGAGCTGGGGAATCAGAAGTGGGGAATCAGAGTCGGGGAATCAGAGGCAGGGAGTCGGATGTGCGGAATCAGAGATGGGGAATCAGAGGTGGGGAATCAGAGGCGGTGAATCTGAGATGGGGAATCAGAGGCGGGGAATCAGAGGCAGGTTATCAGACACGGGATTCAGAGGCTGGGAATCAGACGGGGGGAATCAAAGGCGGGGAATGAAGCTGGGGAATCAGAGGCAGGGAATCAGAGTTGGGGAATCAGAGGCGGGGAATCAGAGTTGGGGAATCAGAGGCGGGGAATCAGAGCTGCGGAATCAGAGGTGGGGATCAGAGTCGGGGAATCAGAGGCAGGGGATCAAACACGGGGAATCAGAGGCGAGGAATCAGAGCTGGGGAATCAGAGGCGGGGAATCAGAGTTGGGGAATCAGAGGCGGGGAATCAGAGCTGCGGAATCAGAGGTGGGGATCAGAGTCGTGGAATCAGAGGCAGGGAATCAGATGTGCGGAATCAGAGATGGGGAATCAGAGGTGGGGAATCAGAGGCTGTGAATCAGAGATGGGGAATCTGAGGTGGGGAATCAGAGGCAAGAAATCAGACACGGGGTTTCAGAGGCTGGGAATCAGATGGGGGAATCAAAGGCGGGGAATCAGAGCTGGGGAATCAGAGGCAGGGAATCAGAGTTGGGGATTCAGAGGCGGGGAATCAGATATGGGGAAACAGAGGCGGGGAATCAGAGTCGGGCAAACAGAGGCGGGGAATTAGATATGGGGAATCAGAGGTGGGGAATCAGAGGTGGTGAATCAGAGATGGGGAATCACAGGCGGGGAATCAGAGGCAGGGAATAGAACGCGGGGAATCAGAGGCAGGGAATCAGAGTTGGGGCATCAGAGGTTGGGAATTAGATATGGGGAAAGAGAGGCGGGGAATCAGAGGCGGGGAAACAGAGGCGGGAAATCAGATATGGGGAATCAGAGGTGGGGAATCAGAGGCAGGGAATCAGATGTGCGGAATCAGAGATGGGGAATCAGAGGCAGGGATTCAGAATCAGAAGCGGGGAATCAGAGGCCGGGAAACAGAGGTGGGGAATCAGATATGGGGAATCAGAGGTGGGGAATCAAAGGCGATGAATCAGAGATGGGGAATCAGAGGCGTGGAATCAGAGGCAGGGAATCAAACACGGGGAATCAGAGGCGGGGAATCAGAGCTGGGGAATCAGAGGCGGGGAATCAGAGTTGGGGAATCAGAAGCGGGGAATCAGAGCTGGGGAATCAGAGGTGGGGATTAGAGTCGGGGAATCAGAGGCAGGGAATCAGATGTGCGGAATCAGAGATGGGGAATCAGAGGTGGGGAATCAGAGGCTGTGAATCAGAGATGGGGAATCAGAGGCGGGGAATCAGAGGCAAGAAATCAGACACGGGGTTTCAGAGGCTGGGTATCAGACGGGGGAATCAAAGGCGGGGAATCAGAGCTGGGGAATCAGAGGCAGGGAATCAGAGTTGGGGATTCAGAGGCGGGGAATCAGATATGGGGAAACAGAGGAGGGGAATCAGAGGCGGGCAAACAGAGGCGGGGAATTAGATATGGGGAATCAGAGGTGGGGAATCAGAGGCGGGCAAACAGAGGCGGGGAATTAGATATGGGGAATCAGTGGTGGGGAATCAGAGGTGGGGAATCAAAGGCGATGAATCAGAGATGGGGAATCAGAGGCGTGGAATCAGAGGCAGGGAATAGAACGCGGGGAATCAGAGGCAGGGAATCAGAGCTGGGGAATCAGAGGCGGGGAATCATAGTTGGGAATCAGAGGCGGGGAATCAGATATGGGGAAACAGAGGCGGGGAATCAGGGGCGGGGAAACAGAGGCGGGGAATCAGATATGGGGAATCGGATGCGGGGAATCAGAGGCGGGGAATCAGATATGGGGTATCAGAGGCGGGGAATGAGATATGGGGAATCAGAGGCGGGGAATCAGAGCTGGGGAATCAGAGGTGGGGATCAGAGTCGGGGAATCAGAGGCAGGGAATCAGATGTGCGGAATCAGAGATGGGGAATCAGAGGTGGGGAATCAGCGGCTGTGAATCAGAGATGGGGAATCAGAGGCGGGGAATCAGAGGCAGGAAATCAGACACGGGGACTCAGAGGCTGGGAATCAGACGGGGGGAATCAAAGGCGGGGAATCAGAGCTGGGGAATCAGAGGCGGGGAATCAGAGTTGGGGAATCAGAGGCGGGGAATCAGACGCAGGGAATCAATGTGGGAAATCAGAGGTGGGGAATCAGACGCAGGGAATCAATATGGGAAATCAGAGTTGGGGAATCAGACGTTGGGAATCAAAGGAAGGGAATCAGAGGCGAGGAATCAGAGCTGGGGAATCAGAGGCGGGGAATCAGAATTGGGGAATCAGAGATGGGGAATCAGAGATGGGGAATCAGAGGCGGGGAATCAGACGCGTGGAATCAGAGGTGGTGAATCAGAGATGTGGAATCAGAGGCGGGGAATCAGAGGCAGGGAATCAGACGCGGGGAATCAGAGGCGGGGAATCATAGCTGGCGAATCAGAGGCGGGGAATGAGATATGGGGAATCAGAGGCGGGGAATCAGAGGCGGGGAAACAGTGGCGAGGAATCAGATATGGGGAATCAGAGGTGGCGAATCAAAGGCGGTGAATCAGAGATGGGGAATCAGAGGCGGGGAATCAGAGGCAGGGGATCAAACACGGGGAATCAGAGGCGGGGAATCAGAGCTGTGGAATCAGAGGCGGGGAATCAGAGTTGGGGAATTAGAGGCGGGGAATCAGAGCTGGGGAATCAGAAGTGGGGAATCAGAGTCGGGGAATCAGAGGCAGGGAGTCGGATGTGCGGAATCAGAGATGGGGAATCAGAGGTGGGGAATCAGAGGCGGTGAATCTGAGATGGGGAATCAGAGGCGGGGAATCAGAGGCAGGTTATCAGACACGGGATTCAGAGGCTGGGAATCAGACGGGGGGAATCAAAGGCGGGGAATGAAGCTGGGGAATCAGAGGCAGGGAATCAGAGTTGGGGAATCAGAGGCGGGGAATCAGAGTTGGGGAATCAGAGGCGGGGAATCAGAGCTGCGGAATCAGAGGTGGGGATCAGAGTCGGGGAATCAGAGGCAGGGGATCAAACACGGGGAATCAGAGGCGAGGAATCAGAGCTGGGGAATCAGAGGCGGGGAATCAGAGTTGGGGAATCAGAGGCGGGGAATCAGAGCTGCGGAATCAGAGGTGGGGATCAGAGTCGTGGAATCAGAGGCAGGGAATCAGATGTGCGGAATCAGAGATGGGGAATCAGAGGTGGGGAATCAGAGGCTGTGAATCAGAGATGGGGAATCTGAGGTGGGGAATCAGAGGCAAGAAATCAGACACGGGGTTTCAGAGGCTGGGAATCAGATGGGGGAATCAAAGGCGGGGAATCAGAGCTGGGGAATCAGAGGCAGGGAATCAGAGTTGGGGATTCAGAGGCGGGGAATCAGATATGGGGAAACAGAGGCGGGGAATCAGAGTCGGGCAAACAGAGGCGGGGAATTAGATATGGGGAATCAGAGGTGGGGAATCAGAGGTGGTGAATCAGAGATGGGGAATCACAGGCGGGGAATCAGAGGCAGGGAATAGAACGCGGGGAATCAGAGGCAGGGAATCAGAGTTGGGGCATCAGAGGTTGGGAATTAGATATGGGGAAAGAGAGGCGGGGAATCAGAGGCGGGGAAACAGAGGCGGGAAATCAGATATGGGGAATCAGAGGTGGGGAATCAGAGGCAGGGAATCAGATGTGCGGAATCAGAGATGGGGAATCAGAGGCAGGGATTCAGAATCAGAAGCGGGGAATCAGAGGCCGGGAAACAGAGGTGGGGAATCAGATATGGGGAATCAGAGGTGGGGAATCAAAGGCGATGAATCAGAGATGGGGAATCAGAGGCGTGGAATCAGAGGCAGGGAATCAAACACGGGGAATCAGAGGCGGGGAATCAGAGCTGGGGAATCAGAGGCGGGGAATCAGAGTTGGGGAATCAGAAGCGGGGAATCAGAGCTGGGGAATCAGAGGTGGGGATTAGAGTCGGGGAATCAGAGGCAGGGAATCAGATGTGCGGAATCAGAGATGGGGAATCAGAGGTGGGGAATCAGAGGCTGTGAATCAGAGATGGGGAATCAGAGGCGGGGAATCAGAGGCAAGAAATCAGACACGGGGTTTCAGAGGCTGGGTATCAGACGGGGGAATCAAAGGCGGGGAATCAGAGCTGGGGAATCAGAGGCAGGGAATCAGAGTTGGGGATTCAGAGGCGGGGAATCAGATATGGGGAAACAGAGGAGGGGAATCAGAGGCGGGCAAACAGAGGCGGGGAATTAGATATGGGGAATCAGAGGTGGGGAATCAGAGGCGGGCAAACAGAGGCGGGGAATTAGATATGGGGAATCAGTGGTGGGGAATCAGAGGTGGGGAATCAAAGGCGATGAATCAGAGATGGGGAATCAGAGGTGTGGAATCAGAGGCAGGGAATAGAACGCGGGGAATCAGAGGCAGGGAATCAGAGCTGGGGAATCAGAGGCGGGGAATCATAGTTGGGAATCAGAGGCGGGGAATCAGATATGGGGAAACAGAGGCGGGGAATCAGGGGCGGGGAAACAGAGGCGGGGAATCAGATATGGGGAATCGGATGCGGGGAATCAGAGGCGGGGAATCAGATATGGGGTATCAGAGGTGGGGAATCAGAGGCAGGTAATCAGATGTGCGGAATCAGAGATGGGGAATCAGAGGCAGGGAATCAGAATCAGAAGCGGGGAGTCAGAGGCCGGGAATCAGAGGCCTGGAATCAGATGCTGGGAATAAGAGGCCGGGAATCAGACGTGGGGAATCAGAGTCCGGGAATCAGAGATGGGGATTCAGAGGCGGGGAATGAGATATGGAGAATCAGAGGCGGGGAATCAGAGGCGGGAAAACAGAGGTGGGGAATCAGATATGGGGAATCAGAGGTGGCGAATCAAAGGTGGTGAATCAGAGATGGGGAATCAGAGGCGGGGAATCAGAGGCAGGGAATCAAACACGGGGAATCAGAGGCGGGGAATCAGAGCTGGGGAATCAGAGGCTGGGAATCAAAGTTGGGGAATCAGAGGCAGGGAATCAGATATGGGGAAACAGGGGCGGGGAATCAGAGGCGGGGAAACAGAGGCGGGGAATCAGATATGGGGAATCAGAGGCGGGGAATTAGAGTTGGGGAATCAGAGGCGGGGAATCAGAGGCAGGGAAACAGAGGCGGGGAATCAAACACGGGGAATCAGAGGTGGGGAATCAGAGGTTGGGAATCAGAGGCAGGGAATCAGAGGCGGGGAATCAGAGGCGGGGAATCAGAGGCAGGGAATCAGATGTGCGGAATCGGAGATAGGGAATCAGAGGCGGGGAATCAGAGGCGGGGAATCAGAGGCCGGGAATCAGATATGGGGAAACAGAGGCGGGGAATCAGAGGCGGGGAAACAGAGGCTGGGAATCAGATATGGGGAATCAGAGGTGGGGAATCAGAGGTTGGGAATCAGAGGCAGGGAATCAGAGGCTTGGAATCAGATGCAGGGAAACAGATGCGGGGAATCAGAGGCGGGGAATCAGAGCTGGGGAATCAGAGGTGGGGAATCAGAGTTGGGGAATCAGAGGCGGGGACTTAGATATTGGGAAACAGAGGCAGGGAATCAGAGGCGGGGAATCAGATATGGGGAATCAGAGATGGGGAATCAGAGGCAGGGAATCAGATGTGCGGAATCAGAGATGGGGAATCAAAGGCAGGGAATCAGAATCAGAAGCAGGGAATCAGAGGCCGGGAATCAGAGGCCGGAATCAGATGCCGGGAATAAGAGGCCGGAAATCAGAGGTGGGGAATCAGAGTCCGGGAATCAGAGATTGGGATTCAGAGGCGGGGAATGAGATATGGGGAATCAGAGGCGGGGAATCAGAGGCGGGGAAACAGAGGCGGGGAATCAGATATGGCGAATCAGAGGTGGCGAATCAAAGGCGGTGAATCAGAGATGGGGAATCAGAGGCCGGGAATCAGAGGCAGGGAATCAAACACGGGGAATCAGAGGAGGGGAATCAGAGGCGGGGAAACAGAGGCGGGGAATCAGATATGGGGATCAGAGGTGGGGAATCAGAGGTTGGGAATCAGAGGCTGGGAATCAGAGGCTGGGAATCAGATGCATGGAATCAGATGCGGGGAATCAGAGGCGGGGAATCAGAGCTGGGGAATCAGAGGTGGGGAATCAAAGTTGGGGAATCAGAGGCGGGGACTTAGATATGGGGAAACAGAGGCGGGTAATCAGAGGCGGGGAAACAGAGGCGGGGAATCAGATATGGGGAATCAGAGGTGGGGAATCAGAGGCAGGGAATTAGATTTGCGGAATCAGAGATGGGGAATCAGAAGCAGGGAATCAGAGGCCGGGAATCAGAGGCCGGAATCAGATGCCGGGAATAAGAGGCCGGGAATCAGAGGTGGGGAATCAGAGTCCGGGAATCAGAGCTGGGGAATCAGAGGCGGGGAATGAGATATGGGGAATCAGAGGCGGGGAATCAGAGCTGGGGAATCAGAGGTGGGGATCAGAGTCGGGGAATCAGAGGCAGGGAATCAGATGTGCGGAATCAGAGATGGGGAATCAGAGGTGGGGAATCAGCGGCTGTGAATCAGAGATGGGGAATCAGAGGCGGGGAATCAGAGGCAGGAAATCAGACACGGGGACTCAGAGGCTGGGAATCAGACGGGGGGAATCAAAGGCGGGGAATCAGAGCTGGGGAATCAGAGGCGGGGAATCAGAGTTGGGGAATCAGAGGCGGGGAATCAGATATGGGGAAACAGAGGAGGGGAATCAGAGGCGGGGAAACAGAGGCGGGGAATCTGATATGGGGAATAAGAGGTGGCGAATGAAAGGCGGTGAATCAGAGATGGGGAATCAGAGGCGGGGAATCAGAGGCAGTGAATCAAACACGGGGAATCATAGGTGGGGAATCAGAGCTGGGGAATCAGAGGCGGGGAATCAGAGTTGGGGAATCAGAGGCGGGGAATCAGATATGGGGAAACAGAGGCTGGGAATCAGAGGCAGGGAAACAGAGGTGGGGAATCATATATGGGGAATCAGAGGTGGGGAATCAGAGGTTGCGAAACAGAGGCAGGGAATCAGAGCTGGGGAATCAGAGGCGGGGAATCAGAGTTGGGGAATCAGAGGCGGGGAATCAGAGCTGCGGAATCAGAGGTGGGGATCAGAGTCGTGGAATCAGAGGCAGGGAATCAGATGTGCGGAATCAGAGATGGGGAATCAGAGGTGGGGAATCAGAGGCTGTGAATCAGAGATGGGGAATCAGAGGCGGGGAATCAGAGGCAAGAAATCAGACACGGGGTTTCAGAGGCTGGGAATCAGACGGGGGAATCAAAGGCGGGGAATCAGAGCTGGGGAATCAGAGGCAGGGAATCAGAGTTGGGGATTCAGAGGTGGGGAATCAGATATGGGGAAACAGAGGCGGGGAATCAGAGTCGGGCAAACAGAGGCGGGGAATTAGATATGGGGAATCAGAGGTGGGGAATCAGAGGTGGTGAATCAGAGATGGGGAATCACAGGCGGGGAATCAGAGGCAGGGAATAGAACGCGGGGAATCAGAGGCAGGGAATCAGAGTTGGGGCATCAGAGGTTGGGAATTAGATATGGGGAAACAGAGGCGGGGAATCAGAGGCGGGGAAACAGAGGCGGGAAATCAGATATGGGGAATCAGAGGTGGGGAATCAGAGGCAGGGAATCAGATGTGCGGAATCAGAGATGGGGAATCAGAGGCAGGGATTCAGAATCAGAAGCGGGGAATCAGAGGCCGGGAAACAGAGGTGGGGAATCAGATATGGGGAATCAGAGGTGGGGAATCAGAGGCCGGAATCAGATGCCGGGAATAAGAGGCCGGGAATCAGAGGTGGGGAATCAGAGTCCGGGAATCAGAGATGGGGAATCAGAGGCGGGGAATGAGATATGGGGAATCAGAGGCGGGGAATCAGAGGCGGGGAAACAGAGGCGAGGAATCAGATATGGGGAATCAGAGGTGGCGAATCAAAGGCGATGAATCAGAGATGGGGAATCAGAGGCGTGGAATCAGAGGCAGGGAATCAAACACGGGGAATCAGAGGCGGGGAATCAGAGCTGGGGAATCAGAGGCGGGGAATCAGAGTTGGGGAATCAGAGGCGGGGAATCAGAGCTGGGGAATCAGACTTGGGGATTAGAGTCGGGGAATCAGAGGCAGGGAATCAGATGTGCGGAATCAGAGATGGGGAATCAGAGGTGGGGAATCAGAGGCTGTGAATCAGAGATGGGGAATCAGAGGCGGGGAATCAGAGGCAAGAAATCAGACACGGGGATTCAGAGGCTGGGTATCAGACGGGGGAATCAAAGGCGGGGAATCAGAGCTGGGGAATCAGAGGCAGGGAATCAGAGTTGGGGATTCAGAGGCGGGGAATCAGATTTGGGGAAACAGAGGCGGGGAATCAGAGGCGGGCAAACAGAGGCGGGGAATTAGATATGGGGAATCAGAGGTGGGGAATCAGAGGCGGGCAAACAGAGGCGGGGAATTGGATATGGGGAATCAGTGGTGGGGAATCAGAGGTGGTTTATCAGAGATGGGGAATCACAGGCGGGGAATCAGAGGCAGGGAATAGAACGCGGGGAATCAGAGGCAGGGAATCAGAGCTGGGGAATCAGAGGCGGGTATCATAGTTGGGAATCAGAGGCGGGGAATCAGATATGGGGAAACAGAGGCGGGGAATCAGGGGCGGGGAAACAGAGGCGGGGAATCAGATATGGGGAATCGGATGCGGGGAATCAGAGGCGGGGAATCAGATATGGGGTATCAGAGGTGGGGAATCAGAGGCAGGTAATCAGATGTGCGGAATCAGAGATGGGGAATCAGAGGCAGGGAATCAGAATCAGAAGCGGGGAGTCAGAGGCCGGGAATCAGAGGCCTGGAATCAGATGCTGGGAATAAGAGGCCGGGAATCAGACGTGGGGAATCAGAGTCCGGGAATCAGAGATGGGGATTCAGAGGCGGGGAATGAGATATGGAGAATCAGAGGCGGGGAATCAGAGGCGGGAAAACAGAGGTGGGGAATCAGATATGGGGAATCAGAGGTGGCGAATCAAAGGTGGTGAATCAGAGATGGGGAATCAGAGGCGGGGAATCAGAGGCAGGGAATCAAACACGGGGAATCAGAGGCGGGGAATCAGAGCTGGGGAATCAGAGGCTGGGAATCAAAGTTGGGGAATCAGAGGCAGGGAATCAGATATGGGGAAACAGGGGCGGGGAATCAGAGGCGGGGAAACAGAGGCGGGGAATCAGATATGGGGAATCAGAGGCGGGGAATTAGAGTTGGGGAATCAGAGGCGGGGAATCAGAGGCGGGGAAACAGAGGCGGGGAATCAAATACGGGGTATCAGAGGTGGGGAATCAGAGGTTGGGAATCAGAGGCAGGGAATCAGAGGCGGGGAATCAGAGGCGGGGAATCAGAGGCAGGGAATCAGATGTGCGGAATCGGAGATAGGGAATCAGAGGCGGGGAATCAGAGGCGGGGAATCAGAGGCCGGGAATCAGATATGGGGAAACAGAGGCGGGGAATCAGAGGCGGGGAAACAGAGGCTGGGAATCAGATATGGGGAATCAGAGGTGGGGAATCAGAGGTTGGGAATCAGAGGCAGGGAATCAGAGGCTTGGAATCAGATGCAGGGAATCAGATGCGGGGAATCAGAGGCGGGGAATCAGAGCTGGGGAATCAGAGGTGGGGAATCAGAGTTGGGGAATCAGAGGCGGGGACTTAGATATTGGGAAACAGAGGCAGGGAATCAGAGGCGGGGAATCAGATATGGGGAATCAGAGATGGGGAATCAGAGGCAGGGAATCAGATGTGCGGAATCAGAGATGGGGAATCAAAGGCAGGGAATCAGAATCAGAAGCAGGGAATCAGAGGCCGGGAATCAGAGGCCGGAATCAGATGCCGGGAACAAGAGGCCGGAAATCAGAGGTGGGGAATCAGAGTCCGGGAATCAGAGATTGGGATTCAGAGGCGGGGAATGAGATATGGGGAATCAGAGGCGGGGAATCAGAGGCGGGGAAACAGAGGCGGGGAATCAGATATGGCGAATCAGAGGTGGCGAATCAAAGGCGGTGAATCAGAGATGGGGAATCAGAGGCCGGGAATCAGAGGCAGGGAATCAAACACGGGGAATCAGAGGAGGGGAATCAGAATTGGGGAATCAGAGATGGGGAATCAGAGGCAGGGAATCAGACGCGGGGAATCAGAGGTGGTGAATCAGAGATGTGGAATCAGAGGCGGGGAATCAGAGGCAGGGAATCAGACGCGGGGAATAAGAGGCGGGGAATCATAGCTGGCGAATCAGAGGCGGGGAATCAGAGGTGGGGAATCAGAGGCGGGAAATCAGATATTGGGAATCAGAGGTGGGGAATCAGAGGCGGGGAAACAGAGGCGGGGAATCAGATATGGGGTATCAGAGGTGGGGAATCAGAGGTTGTGAATCAGAGATGGGGAATCAGAGGCGGGGAATCAGAGGCCGGTAATCAGACGCGGGGAATCAGAGGCGGGGAATCAGAGCTGGGAAATTAGAGGCAGGGAATCAGAGTTGGGGATTCAGAGGCGGGGAATCAGATATGGGGAAACAGAGGCGGGGAATCAGAGGCGGGCAAATAGAGGCGGGGTTCAGATATGGGGAAACATAGGCGGGGAATCAGAGGCGGGGAAACAGAGGCGGGGAATCAGATATGGGGATCAGAGGTGGGGAATCAGAGGTTGGGAATCAGAGGCTGGGAATCAGAGGCTGGGAATCAGATGCATGGAATCAGATGCGGGGAATCAGAGGTGGGGAATCAGAGCTGGGGAATCAGAGGTGGGGAATCAAAGTTGGGGAATCAGAGGCGGGGACTTAGATATGGGGAATCAGAGGTGGGGAATCAGAGGCAGGGAATTAGATTTGCGGAATCAGAGATGGGGAATCAGAAGCAGGGAATCAGAGGCCGGGAATAAGAGGCCGGGAATCAGAGGTGGGGAATCAGAGTCCGGGAATCAGAGCTGGGGAATCAGAGGCGGGGAATGAGATATGGGGAATCAGAGGCGGGGAATCAGAGCTGGGGATTCAGAGGCGGGGAATCAGAGTTGGGGAATCAGAGGCGGGGAATCAGATATGGGGAAACAGAGGAGGGGAATCAGAGGCGGGGAAACAGAGGCGGGGAATCTGATATGGGGAATCAGAGGTGGCGAATGAAAGGCGGTGAATCAGAGATGGGGAATCAGAGGCGGGGAATCAGAGGCAGTGAATCAAACACGGGGAATCATAGGTGGGGAATCTGAGCTGGGGAATCAGAGGCGGGGAATCAGAGTTGGGGAATCAGAGGCGGGGAATCAGATATGGGGAAACAGAGGCTGGGAATCAGAGGCAGGGAAACAGAGGTGGGGAATCATATATGGGGAATCAGAGGTGGGGAATCAGAGGTTGCGAAACAGAGGCAGGGAATCAGAGCTGGGGAATCAGAGGCGGGGAATCAGAGCTGGGGAATCAGAGGCAGGGTATCAGAGTTGGGGATTCAGAGGCGGGGAATCAGAGCTGGGGAATCAGAGGTGGGGAATCAGAGGCGGGGAAATAGATATGGGGAAACAGAGGCGGGGAATTAGAGGCGGGGAAACAGAGGCGGGGAATCAGATATGGGGAATCAGAGGTGGGGAATCAGAGGCAGGGAATCAGATGTGCGGAATCAGAGATGGGGAATCAGAGGCAGGGATCAGAATCAGAAGCGGGGAATCAGAGGCCGGGTACAGAGGCCGGGAATCAGATGCCGGGAATAAGAGGCCAGGAATCAGAGTCCGGGAATCAGAGATGGGGAATCAGAGGCGGGGAATGAAATATGGGGAATCAGAGGCGGGGTATCAGAGGCGGGGAAACAGAGGCGGGGAATCTGATATGGGGAATCAGGGTGGCGAATGAAAGGCGGGGAATCAGAGGCAGGGAATCAAACACGGGGAATCAGAGGCGGGGAATCAGAGCTGGGGAATCAGAGGCGGGGAATCAGAGTTGGGGAATCAGAGGCGGGGAATCAGATATGGGGAAACAGAGGCGGGGAATCAGATATGGGGAATCAGAGGTGGGGAATCAGAGGATGGGAAACAGAGGCAGGGAATCAGACGCGGGGAGTCAGCGGCGGGGAATCAGAGGCAGTGAATCAGATGTGCAGAATCAGAGATGGGGAATCAGAGGCAGCGAATCAGAGGCGGGGAATCAGAGGCGGGGAATCAGAGGCCGGGAATCAGAGGCCGGGAATCAGAGGCCGGGAATCAGAGGCCGGCAATCAGAGGCCGGGAATCAGAGATGGGGATTCAGAGGCGGGGAATCAAACACGGGGAATCAGAGCTGGGGAATCAGAGGCAGGGAATCAGAGGCGGGGAATCAGAGGAAGGGAATCAGATGTGGGGAATCAGAGGCGGGGAATCAGAGCTGGGGAATCAGAGGCGGGGAATCAGAGTTTGGGAATCAGAGGCGTGGAATTAGATATGGGGAAACAGAGGCGGGGAATCAGAGGCGGGGAAACAGAGCTGGGGAATCAGAGGCGGGGAAATCAGAGTTGGGGAATCGGAGGCGGGGAATCAGATATGGGGAATCGGAGGCGGGGAATTAGAGGCACGGAAAGAGAGGCGGGGAATCAGATATGGGGAATCAGAGGTGGGGAATCAGGGGTGGGGCATCAGAGGCTGGGTATCAGACACGGGGATTCAGAGGCGGGGAATCAGAGGCAGGGAATCAGATGTGCGGAATCAGAGATGGGGAATCAGAGGCAGGGAATCAGATGTGCGGAATCAGAGATGGGGAATCAAAGGCAGGGAATCAGAATCAGAAGCAGGGAATCAGAGGCCGGGAATCAGAGGCCGGAATCAGATGCCGGGAATAAGAGGCCGGAAATCAGAGGTGGGGAATCAGAGTCCGGGAATCAGAGATGGGGATTCAGAGGCGGGGAATGAGATATGGGGAATCAGAGGCGGGGAATCAGAGGCGGGGAAACAGAGGCGGGGAATCAGATATGGTGAATCAGAGGTGGCGAATCAAAGGCGGTGAATCAGAGATGGGGAATCAGAGGCGGGGAATCAGAGTTGGGGAATCAGAGGCGGGGAATCAGATATGGGGAAACAGAGGCTGGGAATCAGAGGCAGGGAAACAGAGGTGGGGAATCATATATGGGGAATCAGAGGTGGGGAATCAGAGGTTGCGAAACAGAGGCAGGGAATCAGAGCTGGGGAATCAGAGGCGGGGAATCAGAGCTGGGGAATCAGAGGCAGGGTATCAGAGTTGGGGATTCAGAGGCGGGGAATCAGAGCTGGGGAATCAGAGGCGGGGAATCAGAGGCGGGGAAATAGATATGGGGAAACAGAGGCGGGGAATTAGAGGCGGGGAAACAGAGGCGGGGAATCAGATATGGGGAATCAGAGGTGGGGAATCAGAGGCAGGGAATCAGATGTGCGGAATCAGAGATGGGGAATCAGAGGCAGGGATCAGAATCAGAAGCGGGGAATCAGAGGCCGGGTACAGAGGCCGGGAATCAGATGCCGGGAATAAGAGGCCAGGAATCAGAGTCCGGGAATCAGAGATGGGGAATCAGAGGCGGGGAATGAAATATGGGGAATCAGAGGCGGGGTATCAGAGGCGGGGAAACAGAGGCGGGGAATCTGATATGGGGAATCAGGGTGGCGAATGAAAGGCGGGGAATCAGAGGCAGGGAATCAAACACGGGGAATCAGAGGTGGGGAATCAGAGCTGGGGAATCAGAGGCGGGGAATCAGAGTTGGGGAATCAGAGGCGGGGAATCAGATATGGGGAAACAGAGGCGGGGAATCAGATATGGGGAATCAGAGGTGGGGAATCAGAGGATGGGAAACAGAGGCAGGGAATCAGAGGCGGGGAGTCAGAGGCGGGGAATCAGAGGCAGTGAATCAGATGTGCAGAATCAGAGATGGGGAATCAGAGGCAGCGAATCAGAGGCGGGGAATCAGAGGCGGGGAATCAGAGGCCGGGAATCAGAGGCCGGGAATCAGAGGCCGGGAATCAGAGGCCGGCAATCAGAGGCCGGGAATCAGAGATGGGGATTCAGAGGCGGGGAATCAAACACGGGGAATCAGAGCTGGGGAATCAGAGGCAGGGAATCAGAGGCGGGGAATCAGAGGAAGGGAATCAGATGTGGGGAATCAGAGGCGGGGAATCAGAGCTGGGGAATCAGAGGCGGGGAATCAGAGTTTGGGAATCAGAGGCGTGGAATTAGATATGGGGAAACAGAGGCGGGGAATCAGAGGCGGGGAAACAGAGCTGGGGAATCAGAGGCGGGGAAATCAGAGTTGGGGAATCGGAGGCGGGGAATCAGATATGGGGAATCGGAGGCGGGGAATTAGAGGCACGGAAAGAGAGGCGGGGAATCAGATATGGGGAATCAGAGGTGGGGAATCAGGGGTGGGGCATCAGAGGCTGGGTATCAGACACGGGGATTCAGAGGCGGGGAATCAGAGGCAGGGAATCAGATGTGCGGAATCAGAGATGGGGAATCAGAGGCAGGGAATCAGATGTGCGGAATCAGAGATGGGGAATCAAAGGCAGGGAATCAGAATCAGAAGCAGGGAATCAGAGGCCGGGAATCAGAGGCCGGAATCAGATGCCGGGAATAAGAGGCCGGAAATCAGAGGTGGGGAATCAGAGTCCGGGAATCAGAGATGGGGATTCAGAGGCGGGGAATGAGATATGGGGAATCAGAGGCGGGGAATCAGAGGCGGGGAAACAGAGGCGGGGAATCAGATATGGTGAATCAGAGGTGGCGAATCAAAGGCGGTGAATCAGAGATGGGGAATCAGAGGCCGGGAATCAGAGGCAGGGAATCAGACGCGGGGAATCAGAGGTGGTGAATCAGAGATGTGGAATCAGAGGCGGGGAATCAGAGGCAGGGAATCAGACGCGGGGAATAAGAGGCGGGGAATCATAGCTGGCGAATCAGAGGTGGGGAATCAGAGGTGGGGAATCAGAGGCGGGGAATCAGATATTGGGAATCAGATCTGGGGAATCAGAGATGGGGAATCAGAGGCAGGGATCAGAATCAGAAGCGGGGAATCAGAGGCCGGGTACAGAGGCCGGGAATCAGATGCCGGGAATAAGAGGCCAGGAATCAGAGTCCGGGAATCAGAGATGGGGAATCAGAGGCGGGGAATGAAATATGGGGAATCAGAGGCGGGGTATCAGAGGCGGGGAAACAGAGGCGGGGAATCTGATATGGGGAATCAGGGTGGCGAATGAAAGGCGGGGAATCAGAGGCAGGGAATCAAACACGGGGAATCAGAGGCGGGGAATCAGAGCTGGGGAATCAGAGGCGGGGAATCAGAGTTGGGGAATCAGAGGCGGGGAATCAGATATGGGGAAACAGAGGCGGGGAATCAGATATGGGGAATCAGAGGTGGGGAATCAGAGGATGGGAAACAGAGGCAGGGAATCAGAGGCGGGGAGTCAGAGGCGGGGAATCAGAGGCAGTGAATCAGATGTGCAGAATCAGAGATGGGGAATCAGAGGCAGCGAATCAGAGGCGGGGAATCAGAGGCGGGGAATCAGAGGCCGGGAATCAGAGGCCGGGAATCAGAGGCCGGGAATCAGAGGCCGGCAATCAGAGGCCGGGAATCAGAGATGGGGATTCAGAGGCGGGGAATCAAACACGGGGAATCAGAGCTGGGGAATCAGAGGCAGGGAATCAGAGGCGGGGAATCAGAGGAAGGGAATCAGATGTGGGGAATCAGAGGCGGGGAATCAGAGCTGGGGAATCAGAGGCGGGGAATCAGAGTTTGGGAATCAGAGGCGTGGAATTAGATATGGGGAAACAGAGGCGGGGAATCAGAGGCGGGGAAACAGAGCTGGGGAATCAGAGGCGGGGAAATCAGAGTTGGGGAATCGGAGGCGGAGAATCAGATATGGGGAATCAGAGGCGGGGAATCAGGGGTGGGGTATCAGAGGCTGGGTATCAGACACGGGGATTCAGAGGCGGGGAATCAGAGGCAGGGAATCAGATGTGCGGAATCAGAGATGGGGAATCAGAGGCAGGGAATCAGATGTGCGGAATCAGAGATGGGGAATCAAAGGCAGGGAATCAGAATCAGAAGCAGGGAATCAGAGGCCGGGAATCAGAGGCCGGAATCAGATGCCGGGAATAAGAGGCCGGAAATCAGAGGTGGGGAATCAGAGTCCGGGAATCAGAGATGGGGATTCAGAGGCGGGGAATGAGATATGGGGAATCAGAGGCGGGGAATCAGAGGCGGGGAAACAGAGGCGGGGAATCAGGGGTGGGGTATCAGAGGCTGGGTATCAGACACGGGGATTCAGAGGCGGGGAATCAGAGGCAGGGAATCAGATGTGCGGAATCAGAGATGGGGAATCAGAGGCAGGGAATCAGATGTGCGGAATCAGAGATGGGGAATCAAAGGCAGGGAATCAGAATCAGAAGCAGGGAATCAGAGGCCGTGAATCAGAGGCCGGAATCAGATGCCGGGAATAAGAGGCCGGAAATCAGAGGTGGGGAATCAGAGTCCGGGAATCAGAGATGGGGATTCAGAGGCGGGGAATGAGATATGGGGAATCAGAGGCGGGGAATCAGAGGCGGGGAAACAGAGGCGGGGATACAGATATGGTGAATCAGAGGTGGCGAATCAAAGGCGGTGAATCAGAGATGGGGAATCAGAGGCCGGGAATCAGAGGCAGGGAATCAGACGCGGGGAATCAGAGGTGGTGAATCAGAGATGTGGAATCAGAGGCGGGGAATCAGAGGCAGGGAATCAGACGCGGGGAATAAGAGGCGGGGAATCATAGCTGGCGAATCAGAGGCGGGGAATCAGAGGTGGGGAATCAGAGGCGGGGAATCAGATATTGGGAATCAGAGGTGGCGAATCAGAGACGGGGAAACAGAGGCGGGGAATCAGATATGGGGTATCAGAGGTGGGGAATCAGAGGTTGTGAATCAGAGATGGGGAATCAGAGGCGGGGAATCAGAGGCCGGTAATCAGACGCGGGGAATCAGAGGAGGGGAATCAGAGCTGGGAAATTAGAGGCAGGGAATCAGAGTTGGGGTTTCAGAGGCGGGGAATCAGATATGGGGAAACAGAGGCGGGGAATCAGAGGCGGGCAAATAGAGGCGGGGTTCAGATATGGGGAAACAGAGGCGGGGAATCAGAGGCGGGGAATCAGAGCTGGGGAATCAGAGGTGGATAATCAAAGTTGGGGAATCAGAGGCGGGGAATTAGATTTGCGGAATCAGAGATGGGGAATCAGAAGCAGGGAATCAGAGGCCGGGAATCAGAGGCCGGAATCAGATGCCGGGAATAAGAGGCCGGGAATCAGAGGGGGGGAATCAGAGTCCGGGAATCAGAGATGGGGAATCAGAGGCGGGGAATGAGATATGGGGAATCAGAGGAGGGGAATCAGAGGCGGGGAAACAGAGGCGAGGAATCAGATATGGGGAATCAGAGGTGGCGAATCAAAGGCGTTGAATCAGAGATGGGGAATCAGAGGCGTGGAATCAGAGGCAGGGAATCAAACACGGGGAATCAGAGGCGGGAAATCAGAGCTGGGGAATCAGAGGCGGGGAATCAGAGTTGGGGAATCAGAGGCGGGGAATCAGAGCTGGGGAATCAGAGGTGGGGATCAGAGTCGGGGAATCAGAGGCAGGGAATCAGATGTGCGGAATCAGAGATGGGGAATCAGAGGTGGGGAATCAGCGGCTGTGAATCAGAGATGGGGAATCAGAGGCGGGGAATCAGAGGCAGGAAATCAGACACGGGGACTCAGAGGCTGGGAATCAGACGGGGGGAATCAAAGGCGGGGAATCAGAGCTGGGGAATCAGAGGCGGGGAATCAGAGTTGGGGAATCAGAAGCGGGGAATCAGATATGGGGAAACAGAGGAGGGGAATCAGAGGCGGGGAAACAGAGGCGGGGAATCTGATATGGGGAATCAGAGGTGGCGAATGAAAGGCGGTGAATCAGAGATGGGGAATCAGAGGCGGGGAATCAGGGGCAGTGAATCAAACACGGGGAATCATAGGTGGGGAATCAGAGCTGGGGAATCAGAGGCGGGGAATCAGAGTTGGGGAATCAGAGGCGGGGAATCAGATATGGGGAAACAGAGGCTGGGAATCAGAGGCAGGGAAACAGAGGTGGGGAATCATATATGGGGAATCAGAGGTGGGGAATCAGAGGTTACGAAACAGAGGCAGGGAATCAGAGCTGGGGAATCAGAGGCGGGGAATCAGAGCTGGGGAATCAGAGGCAGGGAATCAGAGTTGTGGATTCAGAGGCGGGGAATCAGAGCTGGGGAATCAGAGGCGGGGAATCAGAGGCGGGGAAATAGATATGGGGAAACAGAGGCGGGGAATTAGAGGCGGGGAAACAGAGGCGGGGAATCAGATATGGGGAATCAGAGGTGGGGAATCAGAGGCAGGGAATCAGATGTGCGGAATCAGAGATGGGGAATCAGAGGCAGGGATCAGAATCAGAAGCGGGGAATCAGAGGCCGGGATCAGAGGCCGGGAATCAGATGCCGGGAATAAGAGGCCAGGAATCAGAGTCCGGGAATCAGAGATGGGGAATCAGAGGCGGGGAATGAAATATGGGGAATCAGAGGCGGGGTATCAGAGGCGGGGAAACAGAGGCGGGGAATCTGATATGGGGAATCAGGGTGGCGAATGAAAGGCGGTGAATCAGAGATGGTGAATCAGAGGCGGGGAATCAGAGCTGGGGAATCAGAGGCGGGGAATCAGAGTTGGGGAATCAGAGGCGGGGAATCAGATATGGGGAAACAGATGCGGGGAATCAGATATGGGGAATCAGAGGTGGGGAATCAGAGGATGGGAAACAGAGGCAGGGAATCAGAGGCGGGGAGTCAGAGGCGGGGAATCAGAGGCAGGGAATCAGATGTGCAGAATCAGAGATGGGGAATCAGAGGCAGCGAATCAGAGGCGGGGAATCAGAGGCGGGGAATCAGAGGCCGGGAATCAGAGGCCGGGAATCAGAGGCCGGGAATCAGAGGCCGGCAATCAGAGGCCGGGAATCAGAGATGGGGATTCAGAGGCGGGGAATCAAACACGGGGAATCAGAGCTGGGGAATCAGAGGCAGGGAATCAGAGGCGGGGAATCTGAGGAAGGGAATCAGATGTGGGGAATCAGAGGCGGGGAATCAGAGCTGGGGAATCAGAGGCGGGGAATCAGAGTTTGGGAATCAGAGGCGTGGAATTAGATATGGGGAAACAGAGGCGGGGAATCAGAGGCGGGGAAACAGAGCTGGGGAATCAGAGGCGGGGAAATCAGAGTTGGGGAATCGGAGGCGGGGAATCAGATATGGGGAATCAGAGGCGGGGAATTAGAGGCACGGAAAGAGAGGTGGGGAATCAGATATGGGGAATCAGAGGTGGGGAATCAGGGGTTGGGTATCAGAGGCTGGGTATCAGACACGGGGATTCAGAGGCGGGGAATCAGAGGCAGGGAATCAGATGTGCGGAATCAGAGATGGGGAATCAGAGGCAGGGAATCAGATGTGCGGAATCAGAGATGGGGAATCAAAGGCAGGGAATCAGAATCAGAAGCAGGGAATCAGAGGCCGTGAATCAGAGGCCGGAATCAGATGCCGGGAATAAGAGGCCGGGAATCAGAGGTGGGGAATCAGAGTCCGGGAATCAGAGATGGGGATTCAGAGGCGGGGAATGAGATATGGGGAATCAGAGGCGGGGAATCAGAGGCGGGGAAACAGAGGCGGGGAATCAGATATGGCGAATCAGAGGTGGCGAATCAAAGGCGGTGAATCAGAGATGGGGAATCAGAGGCCGGGAATCAGAGGCAGGGAATCAAACACGGGGAATCAGAGGAGGGGAATCAGAATTAGGGAATCAGAGATGGGGAATCAGATGTGCGGAATCAGAGATGGGGAATCAGAGGTGGGGAATCAGAGGCTGTGAATCAGAGATGGGGAATCAGAGGCGGGGAATCAGAGGCAAGAAATCAGACACGGGGTTTCAGAGGCTGGGAATCAGATGGGGGAATCAAAGGCGGGGAATCAGAGCTGGGGAATCAGAGGCAGGGAATCAGAGTTGGGGATTCAGAGGCGGGGAATCAGATATGGGGAAACAGAGGCGGGGAATCAGAGTCGGGCAAACAGAGGCGGGGAATTAGATATGGGGAATCAGAGGTGGGGAATCAGAGGTGGTGAATCAGAGATGGGGAATCACAGGCGGGGAATCAGAGGCAGGGAATAGAACGCGGGGAATCAGAGGCAGGGAATCAGAGTTGGGGCATCAGAGGTTGGGAATTAGATATGGGGAAACAGAGGCGGGGAATCAGAGGCGGGGAAACAGAGGCGGGAAATCAGATATGGGGAATCAGAGGTGGGGAATCAGAGGAAGGGAATCAGATGTGCGGAATCAGAGATGGGGAATCAGAGGCAGGGAATCAGAATCAGAAGCGGGGAATCAGAGGCCGGGAAACAGAGGTGGGGAATCAGATAAGGGGAATCAGAGGTGGGGAATCAGAGGCAGGGAATTAGATTTGCGGAATCAGAGATGGGGAATCAGAAGCAGGGAATCAGAGGCAGGGAAACAAACACGGGGAATCAGAGGCGGGGAATCAGAGCTGGGGAATCAGAGGCTGGGAATCAAAGTTGGGGAAACAGAGGCAGGGAATCAGATATGGGGAAACAGCGGCGGGGAATCAGAGGCGGGGAAACAGAGGCTGGGAATCAGATATGGGGAATCAGAGGTGGGGAATCAGAGGCGGGGAATCAGAGCTGGGGAATCAGAGGTGGGGAATCAAAGTTGGGGAATCAGAGGCGGGGACTTAGATATGGGGAAACAGAGGCGGGGAATCAGAGACGGGGAAACAGAGGCGGGGATTCAGATATGGGGAATCAGAGGTGGGGAATCAGAGGCAGGGAATTAGATGTGCGGAATCAGAAATGGGGAATCAGAGGCAGGGAATCAGAATCAGAAGCAGGGAATCAGAGGCCGGGAATCACAGGCCGGAATCAGATGCCGGGAATAAGAGGTCGGGAATCAGAGGTGGGGAATCAGAGTCCGGGAATCAGAGATGGGGAATCAGAGGCGGGGAATGAGATATGGGGAATCAGAGGCGGGGAATCAGAGGCGGGGAAACAGTGGCGAGGAATCAGATATGGGGAATCAGAGGTGGCGAATCAAAGGCGGTGAATCAGAGATGGGGAATCAGAGCTGGGGAATCAGAGGCAGGGGATCAAACACGGGGAATCAGAGGCGGGGAATCACAGCTGGGGAATCAGAGGTGGGGAATCAGAGTTGGGGAATCAGAGGCGGGGAATCAGAGCTGGGGAATCAGAGGTGGGGAATCAGAGTCGGGGAATCAGAGGCAGGGAATCGGATGTGCGGAATCAGAGATGGGGAATCAGAGGTGGGGAATCAGAGGCGGTGAATCTGAGATGGGGAATCAGAGGCGGGGAATCAGAGGCAGGTTTTCAGACACGGGGATTCAGAGGCTGGGAATCAGACGGGGGGAATCAAAGGCGGGGAATGAAGCTGGGGAATCAGAGGCAGGGAATCAGAGTTGGGGATTCAGAGGCGGGGAATCAGATATGGGGAAACAGAGGCGGGGAATCAGAGGCGGGCAAACAGAGGCGGGGAATTAGATACGGGGAATCAGTGGTGGGGAATCAGAGGTGGTGAATCAGAGATGGGGAATCACAGGCGGGGAATCAGAGGCAGGGAATAGAACGCGGGGAATCAGAGGCAGGGAATCAGAGCTGGGGAATAAGAGGCGGGGAATCATAGTTGGGAATCAGAGGCAGGGAATCAGATATGGGGAAACAGAGGCGGGGAATCAGGGGCGGGGAAACAGAGGCGGGGAATCAGATATGGGGAATCGGATGTGGGGAATCAGAGGCGGGGAATCAGAGCTGTGGAATCAGAGGCGGGGAATCAGAGTTGGGGCATCAGAGGTGGGGAATTAGATATGGGGAAACAGAGGCGGGGAATCAGAGGCGTGGAAACAGAGGCGGGGAATCAGATATGGGGAATCAGAGGTGGGGAATCAGAGGCAGGTAATCAGATGTGCGGAATCAGAGATGGGGAATCAGAGGCAGGGAATCAGATGCTGGGAATAAGAGGCCGGGAATCAGAGGTGGGGAATCAGAGTCCGGGAATCAGAGATGGGGAGTCAGAGGCGGGGAATGAGGTATGGAGAATCAGAGGCGGGGAATCAGAGGCGGGGAAACAGAGGTGGGGAATCAGATATGGGGAATCAGAGGTGGCGAATCAAAGGCGGTGAATCAGAGATGGGGAATCAGAGGCGGGGAATCAGAGGCAGGGAATCAAACACGGGGAATCAGAGGCGGGGAATCAGAGCTGGGGAATCAGAGGCTGGGAATCAAAGTTGGGGAATCAGAGGCAGGGAATCAGATATGGGGAAACAGGGGCGGGGAATCAGAGGCGGGGAAACAGAGGCAGGGAATCAGATATGGGGAATAAGAGGCGGGGAATTAGAGTTGGGGAATCAGAGGCGGGGAATCAGAGGCCGGGAAACAGAGGCGGGGAATCAAACGGGGAATCAGAGGTGGGGAATCAGAGGTTGGGAATCAGATGCAGGGAATCAGAGGCGGGGAATCAGAGGCGGGGAATCAGAGGCAGGGAATCAGATGTGCGGAATCGGAGATGGGGAATCAGAGGCAGGGAATCAGAGGCGGGGAATCAGAGGCGGGGAATCAGAGGCCGGGAATCAGATATGGGGAAACAGAGGTGGGGAAACAGAGGCTGGGGATCAGATATGGGGAATCAGAGGTGGGGAATCAGAGGTTGGGAATCAGAGGCAGGGAATCAGAGGCTTGGAATCAGATGCAGGGAATCAGATGCGGGGAATCAGAGGCGGGGAATCAGAGCTGGGGAATCAGATGCTGGGAATCAAAGTTGGGGAATCAGAGGCAGGGAATCAGATATGGGGAAACAGGGGTGGGGAATCAGAGGCGGGGAAACAGAGGCGGGGAATCAGATATGGGGAATCAGAGGCGGGGAATTAGAGTTGGGGAATCAGAGGCGGGGAATCAGTGGCGGGGAAACAGAGGCGGGGAATCAAACACGGGGAATCAGAGGTGGGGAATCAGAGGTTGGGAATCAGAGGCAGGGAATCAGAGGCGGGGAATCAGAGGCGGGGAATCAGAGGCAGGGAATCAGATGTGCGGAATCGGAGATGGGGAATCAGAGGCAGGGAATCAGAGGCGGGGAATCAGAGGCGGGGAACCAGAGGCCGGGAATCAGATATGGGGAAACAGAGGCGGGGAATCAGAGGCGGGGAAACAGAGGCTGGGAATCAGATATGGGGAATCAGAGGTGGGGAATCAGAGGTTGGGAATCAGAGGCAGGGAATAAGAGGCTTGGAATCAGATGCAGGGAATCAGATGCGGGGAATCAGAGGCGGGGAATCAGAGCTGGGGAATCAGAGGTGGGGAATTAGAGTTGTGGAATCAGAGGCGGGGACTTAGATATTGGGAAACAGAGGCGGGGAATCAGAGGCGGGGAAACAGAAGCGGGGAATCAGATATGGGGAATAAGAGATGGGGAATCAGAGGCAGGGAATCAGATGTGCGGAATCAGAGATGGGGAATCAAAGGCAGGGAATCAGAATCAGTAGCAGGGAATCAGAGGTGGGGAATCAGAGTCCGGGAATCAGAGATGGGGATTCAGAGGCGGGGAATGAGATATGGGGAATCAGAGGCGGGGAATCAGAGGCGGGGAAACAGAGGCGGGGAATCAGATATGGGGAATCAGAGGTGGCGAATCAAAGGCGGTGAATCAGAGATGGGGAATCAGAGGCCGGGAATCAGAGGCAGGGAATCAAACACGGGGAATCAGAGGCGGGGAATCATAGCTGGCGAATCAGAGGCGGGGAATCAGAGGTGGGGAATCAGAGGCGGGGAATCAGATATTGGGAATCAGAGGTGGGGAATCAGAGGCGGGGAAACAGAGGCGGGGAATCAGATATGGTGTATCAGAGGTGGGGAATCAGAGGTTGTGAATCAGAGATGGGGAATCAGAGGCGGGGAATCAGAGGCCGGTAATCAGACGCGGGGAATCAGAGGCGGGGAATCAGAGCTGGGAAATTAGAGGCAAGGAATCAGAGTTGGGGATTCAGAGGCGGGGAATCAGATATGGGGAAACAGAGGCGGGGAATCAGATGCGGGCAAATAGAGGCGGGGATCAGATATGGGGAAACAGAGGCGGGGAATCAGAGGCGGGGAAACAGAGGCGTGGAATCAGATATGGGGAATCAGAGGTGGGGAATCAGAGGTTGGGAATCAGAGGCTGGGAATCAGAGGCTGGGAATCAGATGCATGGAATCAGATGCGGGGAATCAGAGGCGGGGAATCAGAGCTGGGGAATCAGAGGTGGGGACTCAAAGTTGGGGAATCAGAGGCGGGGACTTAGATATGGGGAAACAGAGGCGGGGAATCAGAGGCGGGGAATCAGAGGCGGGGAAACAGAGGCGAGGAATCAGATATGGGGAATCAGAGGTGGCGAATCAAAGGCGGTGAATCAGAGATGGGGAATCAGAGGCGGGGAATCAGAGGCAGGGGATCAAACACGGGGAATCAGAGGCGGGGAATCAGAGCCGAGGAATCAGAGGCGGGGAATCAGAGTTGGGGAATCAGAGGTGGGGAATCAGAGTTGGGGAATCAGAGGCAGGGACTTAGATATTGGGAAACAGAGGCGGGGAATCAAAGGAGGGGAAACAGAGGCGGGGAATCAGATATGGGGAATCAGAGGTGGGGAATCGGAGGCAGAGAATTAGATTTGCGGAATCAGAGGCAGGGAATCAGAAACAGACGCAGGGAATCAGAGGCCGGGAATCAGAGGCCGGAATCAGATGCCGGGAATAAGAGGCCGGGAATCAGAGGTGGGGAATCAGAGTCCGGGAATCAGAGATGGGGATTTAGAGGCGGGGAATGAGATATGGGGAATCAGAGGCGGGGAATCAGAGGCGGGGAAACAGAGGCGGGGAATCAGATATGGGGAATCAGAGCTGGGGAATCAGAGGCAGGGGATCAAACACGGGGAATCAGAGGCGGGGAATCACAGCTGGGGAATCAGAGGTGGGGAATCAGAGTTGGGGAATCAGAGGCAGGGAATCAGAGCTGGGGAATCAGAGGTGGGGAATCAGAGTCGGGGAATCAGAGGCAGGGAATCGGATGTGCGGAATCAGAGATGGGGAATCAGAGGTGGGGAATCAGAGGCGGTGAATCTGAGATGGGGAATCAGAGGCGTGGAATCAGAGGCAGGTTTTCAGACACGGGGATTCAGAGGCTGGGAATCAGACGGGGGGAATCAAAGGCGGGGAATGAAGCTGGGGAATCAGAGGCAGGGAATCAGAGTTGGGGATTCAGAGGCGGGGAATCAGATATGGGGAAACAGAGGCGGGGAATCAGAGGCGGGCAAACAGAGGCGGGGAATTAGATATGGGGAATCAGTGGTGGGGAATCAGAGGTGGTGAATCAGAGATGGGGAATCACAGGCGGGGAATCAGAGGCAGGGAATAGAACGCGGGGAATCAGAGGCAGGGAATCAGAGCTGGGGAATAAGAGGCGGGGAATCATAGTTGGGAATCAGAGGCGGGGAATCAGATATGGGGAAACAGAGGCGGGGAATCAGGGGTGGGGAAACAGAGGCGGGGAATCAGATATGGGGAATCGGATGTGGGGAATCAGAGGCGGGGAATCAGAGCTGTGGAATCAGAGGCGGGGAATCAGAGTTGGGGCATCAGAGGTGGGGAATTAGATATGGGGAAACAGAGGCGGGGAATCAGAGGCGTGGAAACAGAGGCGGGGAATCAGATATGTTGGAATCAGAGGTGGGGAATCAGAGGCAGGTAATCAGATGTGCGGAATCAGAGATGGGGAATCAGAGGCAGGGAATCAGAATCAGAAGCGGGGAGTCAGAGGACGGGAATCAGAGGCCTGGAATCAGATGCTGGGAATAAGAGGCCGGGAATCAGAGGTGGGGAATCAGAGTCCGGGAATCAGAGATGGGGAGTCAGAGGCGGGGAATGAGATATGGAGAATCAGAGGCGGGAAATCAGAGGCGGGGAAACAGAGGTGGGGAATCAGATATGGGGAATCAGAGGTGGCGAATCAAAGGCGGTGAATCAGAGATGGGGAATCAGAGGCGGGGAATCAGAGGCAGGGAATCAAACACGGGGAATCAGAGGCGGGGAATCAGAGCTGGGGAATCAGAGGCTGGGAATCAAAGTTGGGGAATCAGAGGCAGGGAATCAGATATGGGGAAACAGGGGCGCGGAATCAGAGGCGGGGAAACAGAGGCAGGGAATCAGATATGGGGAATCAGAGGCGGGGAATTAGAGTTGGGGAATCAGAGGCGGGGAATCAGAGGCGGGGAAACAGAGGCGGGGAATCAAACACGGGGAATCAGAGGTGGGGAATCAGAGGTTGGGAATCAGATGCAGGGAATCAGAGGCGGGGAATCAGAGGCGGGGAATCAGAGGCAGGGAATCAGATGTGCGGAATCGGAGATGGGGAATCAGAGGCAGGGAATCAGAGGCGGGGAATCAGAGGCGGGGAATCGGAGGCCGGGAATCAGATATGGGGAAACAGAGGCGGGGAAACAGAGGCTGGGGATCAGATATGGGGAATCAGAGGTGGGGAATCAGAGGTAGGGAATCAGAGGCAGGGAATCAGAGGCTTGGAATCAGATGCAGGGAATCAGATGCGGGGAATCAGAGGCGGGGAATCAGAGCTGGGGAATCAGATGCTGGGAATCAAAGTTGGGGAATCAGAGGCAGGGAATCAGATATGGGGAAACAGGGGTGGGGAATCAGAGGCGGGGAAACAGAGGCGGGGAATCAGATATGGGGAATCAGAGGCGGGGAATTAGAGTTGGGGAATCAGAGGCGGGGAATCAGAGGCGGAGAAACAGAGGCGGGGAATCAAACACGGGGAATCAGAGGTGGGGAATCAGAGGTTGGGAATCAGAGGCAGGGAATCAGAGGCGGGGAATCAGAGGCGGGGAATCAGAGGCAGGGAATCAGATGTGCGGAATCGGAGATGGGGAATCAGAGGCAGGGAATCAGAGGCGGGGAATCAGAGGCGGGGAACCAGAGGCCGGGCATCAGATATGGGGAAACAGAGGCGGGGAATCAGAGGCGGGGAAACAGAGGCTGGGAATCAGATATGGGGAATCAGAGGTGGGGAATCAGAGGTTGGGAATCAGAGGCAGGGAATAAGAGGCTTGGAATCAGATGCAGGGAATCAGATGCGGGGAATCAGAGGCGGGGAATCAGAGCTGGGGAATCAGAGGTGGGGAATTAGAGGTGGGGAATCAGATATGGGGAATCAGAGATGGGGAATCAGAGGCAGGGAATCAGATGTGCGGAATCAGAGATGGGGAATCAAAGGCAGGGAATCAGAATCAGTAGCAGGGAATCATAGGTGGGGAATCAGAGTCCGGGAATCAGAGATGGGGATTCAGAGGCGGGGAATGAGATATGGGGAATCAGAGGCGGGGAATCAGAGGCGGGGAAACAGAGGCGGGGAATCAGATATGGGGAATCAGAGGTGGCGAATCAAAGGCGGTGAATCAGAGTTGGGGAATCAGTGGCCGGGAATCAGAGGCAGGGAATCAAACACGGGGAATCAGAGGCGGGGAATCATAGCTGGCGAATCAGAGGCGGGGAATCAGAGGTGGGGAATCAGAGGCGGGGAATCAGATATTGGGAATCAGAGGTGGGGAATCAGAGGCGGGGAAACAGAGGCGGGGAATCAGATATGGGGTATAAGAGGTGGGGAATCAGAGGTTGTGAATCAGAGATGGGGAATCAGAGGCGGGGAATCAGAGGCCGGTAATCAGACGCGGGGAATCAGAGGCGGGGAATCAGAGCTGGGAAATTAGAGGCAGGGAATCAGAGTTGGGGATTCAGAGGCGGGGAATCAGATATGGGGAAACAGAGGCGGGGAATCAGATGCGGGCAAATAGAGGCGGGGATCAGATATGGGGAAACAGAGGCGGGGAATCAGAGGCGGGGAAACAGAGGCGTGGAATCAGATATGGGGAATCAGAGGTGGGGAATCAGAGGTTGGGAATCAGAGTCTGGGAATAAGAGGCTGGGAATCAGATGCATGGAATCAGATGCGGGGAATCAGAGGCGGGGAATCAGAGCTGGGGAATCAGAGGTGGGGAATCAAAGTTGGGGAATCAGAGGCGGGGACTTAGATATGGGGAAACAGAGGCGGGGAATCAGAGGCGGGTAAACAGAGGCGGGGAATCAGATATGGGGAATCAGAGGTGGGGAATCAGAGGCAGGGAATTAGATTTGCGGAATCAGAGATGGGGAATCAGAAGCAGGGAATCAGAGGCCGGAAATCAGAGGCCGGAATCAGATGCCGGGAATAAGAGGCCGGGAATCAGAGGTGGGGAATCAGAGTCCGGGAATCAGAGATGGGGAATCAGAGGCGGGGAATGAGATATGGGGAATCAGAGGCGGGGAAACAGAGGCGAGGAATCAGATATGGGGAATCAGAGGTGGCGAATCAAAGGCGGTGAATCAGAGATGGGGAATCAGAGGCGGGGAATCAGAGGCAGGGGATCAAAGACGGGGAATCAGAGGTGGGGAATCAGAGCTGGGGAATCAGAGGCGGGGAATCAGAGTTGGGGAGTCAGAGGTGGGGATTCAGATATTGGGAATCAGAGGTGGGGAATCAGAGGCAGGGAATCAAACACGGGGAATCAGATGCGGGGAATCAGAGCTGGGGAATCAGAGGCGGGGAATCAGAGTTGGGGAATCAGAGGCGGGGAATCAGACGCAGGGAATCAATATGTGAAATCAGAGGTGGGGAATCAGACGCAGGGAATCAATATGGGAAATCAGAGTTGGGGAATCAGAGGTTGGGAATCAAAGGAAGGGAATCAGAGGCGAGGAATCAGAGCTGGGGAATCAGAGGCGGGGAATCAGAATTGGGGAATCAGAGATGGGGAATCAGAGATGGGGAATCAGAGGCGGGGAATCAGACGCGTGGAATCAGAGGTGGTGAATCAGTGATGTGGAATCAGAGGCGGGGAATCAGAGGCAGGGAATCAGACGCGGGGAATCAGAGGTGGGGAATCATAGCTGGCGAATCAGAGGCGGGGAATGAGATATGGGGAATCAGAGGCGGGGAATCAGAGGCGGGGAAACAGTGGCGAGGAATCAGATATGGGGAATCAGAGGTGGCGAATCAAAGGCGGTGAATCAGAGATGGGGAATCAGAGGCGGGGAATCAGAGGCAGGGGATCAAACACGGGGAATCAGAGGCGGGGAATCAGAGCTGTGGAATCAGAGGCGGGGAATCAGAGTTGGGGAATCAGAGGCGGGGAATCAGAGCTGGGGAATCAGAGGTGGGGAATCAGAGTCGGGGAATCAGAGGCAGGGAGTCGGATGTGCGGAATCAGAGATGGGTAATCAGAGGTGGGGAATCAGAGGCGGTGAATCTGAGATGGGGAATCAGAGACGGGGAATCAGTGGCAGGTTATCAGACACGGGGATTCAGAGGCTGGGAATCAGACGGGGGGAATCAAAGGCGGGGAATGAAGCTGGGGAATCAGAGGCAGGGAATCAGAGTTGGGGAATCAGAGGCGGGGAATCAGAGTTGGGGAATCAGAGGCGGGGAATCAGAGCTGCGGAATCAGAGGTGGGGATCAGAGTCGGGGAATCAGAGGCAGGGGATCAAACACGGGGAATCAGAGGCGGGGAATCAGAGCTGGGGAATCAGAGGCGGGGAATCAGAGTTGGGGAATCAGAGGCGGGGAATCAGAGCTGCGGAATCAGAGGTGGGGATCAGAGTCGTGGAATCAGAGGCAGGGAATCAGATGTGCGGAATCAGAGATGGGGAATCAGAGGTGGGGAATCAGAGGCTGTGAATCAGAGATGGGGAATCAGAGGCGGGGAATCAGAGGCAAGAAATCAGACACGGGGTTTCAGAGGCTGGGAATCAGACGGGGGAATCAAAGGCGGGGAATCAGAGCTGGGGAATCAGAGGCAGGGAATCAGAGTTGGGGATTCAGAGGCGGGGAATCAGATATGGGGAAACAGAGGCGGGGAATCAGAGTCGGGCAAACAGAGGCGGGGAATTAGATATGGGGAATCAGAGGTGGGGAATCAGAGGTGGTGAATCAGAGATGGGGAATCAGAGGCGGGGAATCAGAGGCAGGGAATAGAACGCGGGGAATCAGAGGCAGGGAATCAGAGTTGGGGCATCAGAGGTTTGGAATTAGATATGGGGAAACTGAGGCGGGGAATCAGAGGCGGGGAAACAGAGGCGGGAAATCAGATATGGGGAATCAGAGGTGGGGAATCAGAGGCAGGGAATCAGATGTGCGGAATCAGAGATGGGGAATCAGAGGCAGGGATTCAGAATCAGAAGCGGGGAATCAGAGGCCGGGAAACAGAGGTGGGGAATCAGATATGGGGAATCAGAGGCGGGGAATCAGAGCTGGGGAATCAGAGGCGGGGAATCAGAGTTGGGGAATCAGAGGCGGGGAATCAGAGCTGGGGAATCAGAGGTGGGGATCAGAGTCGGGGAATCAGAGGCAGGGAATCAGATGTGCGGAATCAGAGATGGGGAATCAGAGGTGGGGAATCAGCGGCTGTGAATCAGAGATGGGGAATCAGAGGCGGGGAATCAGAGGCAGGAAATCAGACACGGGGACTCAGAGGCTGGGAATCAGACGGGGGGAATCAAAGGCGGGGAATCAGAGCTGGGGAATCAGAGGCGGTGAATCAGAGTTGGGGAATCAGAAGCGGGGAATCAGATATGGGGAAACAGAGGAGGGGAATCAGAGGCGGGGAAACAGAGGCGGGGAATCTGATATGGGGAATCAGAGGTGGCGAATGAAAGGCGGTGAATCAGAGATGGGGAATCAGAGGCGGGGAATCAGAGGCAGTGAATCAAACACGGGGAATCATAGGTGGGGAATCAGAGCTGGGGAATCAGAGGCGGGGAATCAGAGTTGGGGAATCAGAGGCGGGGAATCAGATATGGGGAAACAGAGGCTGGGAATCAGAGGCAGGGAAACAGAGGTGGGGAATCATATATGGGGAATCAGAGGTGGGGAATCAGAGGTTGCGAAACAGAGGCAGGGAATCAGAGCTGGGGAATCAGAGGCGGGGAATCAGAGCTGCGGAATATGAGGCAGGGAATCAGAGTTGGGGATTCAGAGGCGGGGAATCAGAGCTGGGGAATCAGAGGCGGGGAATCAGAGGCGGGGAAATAGATATGGGGAAACAGAGGCGGGGAATTAGAGGCGGGGAAACAGAGGCGGGGAATCAGATATGGGGAATCAGAGGTGGGGAATCAGAGGCAGGGAATCAGATGTGCGGAATCAGAGATGGGGAATCAGAGGCAGGGATCAGAATCAGAAGCGGGGAATCAGAGGCCGGGATCAGAGGCCGGGAATCAGATGCCGGGAATAAGAGGCCAGGAATCAGAGTCCGGGAATCAGAGATGGGGAATCAGAGGCGGGGAATGAAATATGGGGAATCAGAGGCGGGGTATCAGAGGCGGGGAAACAGAGGCGGTGAATCTGATATGGGGAATCAGGGTGGCGAATGAAAGGCGGTGAATCAGAGATGGTGAATCAGAGGCGGGGAATCAGAGGCAGGGAATCAAACACGGGGAATCAGAGGCGGGGAATCAGAGCTGGGGAATCAGAGGCGGGGAATCAGAGTTGGGGATTCAGAGGCGGGGAATCAGATATGGGGAAACAGAGGCGGGGAATCAGAGGCGGGCAAACAGAGGCGGGGAATTAGATATGGGGAATCAGAGTTGGGGAATCAGAGGCGGGCAAACAGAGGAGGGGAATTAGATATGGGGAATCAGTGGTGGGGAATCAGAGGTGGTTTATCAGAGATGGGGAATCACAGGCGGGGAATCAGAGGCAGGGAATAGAACGCGGGGAATCAGAGGCAGGGAATCAGAGCTGGGGAATCAGAGGCGGGGAATCATAGTTGGGAATCAGAGGCGGGGAATAAGATATGGGGAAACAGAGGCGGGGAATCAGGGGCGGGGAAACAGAGGCGGGGAATCAGATATGTGGAATCGGATGCGGGGAATCAGAGGCGGGGAATCAGATATGGGGAATCAGAGGTGGGGAATCAGAGGCAAGTAATTAGATGTGCGGAATCAGAGATGGGGAATCAGAGGCAGGGAATCAGAATCAGAAGCGGGGAGTCAGAGGCCGGGAATCAGAGGCCTGGAATCAGATGCTGGGAATAAGAGGCCGGGAATCAGAGGTGGGGAATCAGAGTCCGGGAATCAGAGATGGGGATACAGAGGCGGGGAATGAGATATGGAGAATCAGAGGCGGGGAATCAGAGGCGGGAAAACAGAGGTGGGGAATCAGATATGGGGAATCAGAGGTGGCGAATCAAAGGTGGTGAATCAGAGATGGGTAATCAGAGGCGGGGAATCAGAGGCAGGGAATCAAACACGGGGAATCAGAGGCGGGGAATCAGAGCTGGGGAATCAGAGGCTGGGAATCAAAGTTGGGGAATCAGAGGCAGGGAATCAGATATGGGGAAACAGGGGCGGGGAATCAGAGGCGGGGAAACAGAGGCGGGGAATCAGATATGGGGAATCAGAGGCTGGGAATTAGAGTTGGGGAATCAGAGGCGGGGAATCAGAGGCGGGGAAACAGAGGCGGGGAATCAAACACGGGGAATCAGAGGTGGGGAATCAGAGGTTGGGAATCAGAGGCAGGGAATCAGAGGCGGGGAATCAGAGGCGGGGAATCAGAGGCAGGGAATCAGATGTGCGGAATCGGAGATAGGGAATCAGAGGCGGGGAATCAGAGGCGGGGAATCAGAGGCCGGGAATCAGATATGGGGAAACAGAGGCGGGGAATCAGAGGCGGGGAAACAGAGGCTGGGAATCAGATATGGGGAATCAGAGGTGGGGAATCAGAGGTTGGGAATCTGAGGCAGGGAATCAGAGGCTTGGAATCAGATGCAGGGAATCAGATGCGGGGAATCAGAGGCGGGGAATCAGAGCTGGGGAATCAGAGGTGGGGAATCAGAGTTGGGGAATCAGAGGCGGGGACTTAGATATTGGGAAACAGAGGCAGGGAATCAGAGGCGGGGAATCAGATATGGGGAATCAGAGATGGGGAATCAGAGGCAGGGAATCAGATGTGCGGAATCAGAGATGGGGAATCACAGGCGTGGAATCAGAGGCAGGGAATAGAACGCGGGGAATCAGAGGCAGGGAATCAGAGTTGGGGCATCAGAGGTTTGGAATTAGATATGGGGAAACTGAGGCGGGGAATCAGAGGCGGGGAAACAGAGGCGGGAAATCAGATATGGGGAATCAGAGGTGGGGAATCAGAGGCAGGGAATCAGATGTGCGGAATCAGAGATGGGGAATCAGAGGCAGGGATTCAGAATCAGAAGCGGGGAATCAGAGGCCGGGAAACAGAGGTGGGGAATCAGATATGGGGAATCAGAGGTGGGGAATCAGAGGCCGGAATCAGATGCCGGGAATAAGAGGCCGGGAATCAGAGGTGGGGAATCAGAGTCCGGGAATCAGAGATGGGGAATCAGAGGCGGGAATGAGATATGGGGAATCAGAGGCGGGGAATCAGAGGCGGGGAAACAGAGGCGAGGAATCAGATATGGGGAATCAGAGGTGGCGAATCAAAGGCGATGAATCAGAGATGGGGAATCAGAGGCGTGGAATCAGAGGCAGGGAATCAAACACGGGGAATCAGAGGCGGGGAATCAGAGCTGGGGAATCAGAGGCGGGGAATCAGAGTTGGGGAATCAGAGGAGGGGAATCAGAGCTGGGGAATCAGAGGTGGGGATCAGAGTCGGGGAATCAGAGGCAGGGAATCAGATGTGCGGAATCAGAGATGGGGAATCAGAGGTGGGGAATCAGAGGCTGTGAATCAGAGATGGGGAAACAGAGGCGGGGAATCAGAGGCAAGAAATCAGACACGGGGTTTCAGAGGCTGGGAATCAGACGGGGGAATCAAAGGCGGGGAATCAGAGCTGGGGAATCAGAGGCAGGGAATCAGAGTTGGGGATTCAGAGGCGGGGAATCAGATATGGGGAAACAGAGGCGGGGAATCAGAGGCGGGCAAACAGAGGCGGGGAATTAGATATGGGGAATCAGAGGTGGGGAATCAGAGGCGGGCAAACAGAGGAGGGGAATTAGATATGGGGAATCAGTGGTGGGGAATCAGAGGTGGTTTATCAGAGATGGGGAATCACAGGCGGGGAATCAGAGGCAGGGAATAGAACGCGGGGAATCAGAGGCAGGGAATCAGAGCTGGGGAATCAGAGGCGGGGAATCATAGTTGGGAATCAGAGGCGGGGAATCAGATATGGGGAAACAGAGGCGGGGAATCAGGGGCGGGGAAACAGAGGCGGGGAATCAGATATGGGGAATCGGATGCGGGGAATCAGAGGCGGGGAATCAGATATGGGGAATCAGAGGTGGGGAATCAGAGGCAGGTAATCAGATGTGCGGAATCAGAGATGGGGAATCAGAGGCAGGGAATCAGAATCAGAAGCGGGGAGTCAGAGGCCGGGAATCAGAGGCCTGGAATCAGATGCTGGGAATAAGAGGCCGGGAATCAGAGGTGGGGAATCAGAGTCCGGGAATCAGAGATGGGGATTCAGAGGCGGGGAATGAGATATGGAGAATCAGAGGCGGGGAATCAGAGGCGGGAAAACAGAGGTGGGGAATCAGATATGGGGAATCAGAGGTGGCGAATCAAAGGTGGTGAATCAGAGATGGGTAATCAGAGGCGGGGAATCAGAGGCAGGGAATCAAACACGGGGAATCAGAGGCGGGGAATCAGAGCTGGGGAATCAGAGGCTGGGAATCAAAGTTGGGGAATCAGAGGCAGGGAATCAGATATGGGGAAACAGGGGCGGGGAATCAGAGGCGGGGAAACAGAGGCGGGGAATCAGATATGGGGAATCAGAGGCAGGGAATTAGAGTTGGGGAATCAGAGGCGGGGAATCAGAGGCGGGGAAACAGAGGCGGGGAATCAAACATGGGGAATCAGAGGTGGGGAATCAGAGGTTGGGAATCAGAGGCAGGGAATCAGAGGCGGGGAATCAGAGGCGGGGAATCAGAGGCAGGGAATCAGATGTGCGGAATCGGAGATAGGGAATCAGAGGCGGGGAATCAGAGGCGGGGAATCAGAGGCCGGGAATCAGATATGGGGAAACAGAGGCGGGGAATCAGAGGCGGGGAAACAGAGGCTGGGAATCAGATATGGGGAATCAGAGGTGGGGAATCAGAGGTTGGGAATCAGAGGCAGGGAATCAGAGGCTTGGAATCAGATGCAGGGAATCAGATGCGGGGAATCAGAGGCGGGGAATCAGAGCTGGGGAATCAGAGGTGGGGAATCAGAGTTGGGGAATCAGAGGCGGGGACTTAGATATTGGGAAACAGAGGCAGGGAATCAGAGGCGGGGAATCAGATATGGGGAATCAGAGATGGGGAATCAGAGGCAGGGAATCAGATGTGCGGAATCAGAGATGGGGAATCAAAGGCAGGGAATCAGAATCAGAAGCAGGGAATCAGAGGCCGGGAATCAGAGGCCGGAATCAGATGCCGGGAATAAGAGGCCGGAAATCAGAGGTGGGGAATCAGAGTCCGGGAATCAGAGATGGGGATTCAGAGGCGGGGAATAAGATATGGGGAATCAGAGGTGGGGAATCAGAGGCGGGGAAACAGAGGCGGGGAATCAGATATGGCGAATCAGAGGTGGCGAATCAAAGGCGGTGAATCAGAGATGGGGAATCAGAGGCCGGGAATCAGAGGCTGGGAATCAAACACGGGGAATCAGAGGAGGGGAATCAGAATTGGGGAATCAGAGATGGGGAATCAGAGGCGGGGAATCAGAGGCAGGGAATCAGACGCGGGGAATAGGAGGCGGGGAATCATAGCTGGCGAATCAGAGGTGGGGAATCAGAGGTGGGGAATCAGAGGCGGGGAATCAGATATTGGGAATCAGAGGTGGGGAATCAGAGGCGGGGAAACAGAGGCGGGGAATCAGAGGCGGGGAAACAGAGGCAGGGAATCAGATATGGGGAATCAGAGGCGGGGAATTAGAGTTGGGGAATCAGAGGCGGGGAATCAGAGGCAGGGAATCAAACACGGGGAATCAGAGGCGGGGAATCAGAGCTGGGGAATCAGAGGCTGGGAATCAAAGTTGGGGAATCAGAGGCAGGGAATCAGATATGGGGAAACAGGGGCGGGGAATCAGAGGCGGGGAAACAGAGGCAGGGAATCAGATATGGGGAATCAGAGGCGGGGAATTAGAGTTGGGGAATCAGAGGCGGGGAATCAGAGGCGGGGAAACAGAGGCGGGGAATCAAACACGGGGAATCAGAGGTGGGGAATCAGAGGTTGGGAATCAGATGCAGGGAATCAGAGGCGGGGAATCAGAGGCGGGGAATCAGAGGCAGGGAATCAGATGTGCGGAATCGGAGATGGGGAATCAGAGGCAGGGAATCAGAGGCGGGGAATCAGAGGCGGGGAATCATAGGCCGGGAATCAGATATGGGGAAACAGAGGCGGGGAAACAGAGGCTGGGGATCAGATATGGGGAATCAGAGGTGGGGAATCAGAGGTTGGGAATCAGAGGCAGGGAATCAGAGGCTTGGAATCAGATGCAGGGAATCAGATGCGGGGAATCAGAGGCGGGGAATCAGAGCTGGGGAATCAGATGCTGGGAATCAAAGTTGGGGAATCAGAGGCAGGGAATCAGATATGGGGAAACAGGGGTGGGGAATCAGAGGCGGGGAAACAGAGGCGGGGAATCAGATATGGGGAATCAGAGGCGGGGAATTAGAGTTGGGGAATCAGAGGCGGGGAATCAGAGGCGGGGAAACAGAGGCGGGGAATCAAACACGGGGAATCAGAGGTGGGGAATCAGAGGTTGGGAATCAGAGGCAGGGAATCAGAGGCGGGGAATCAGAGGCGGGGAATCAGAGGCAGGGAATCAGATGTGCGGAATCGGAGATGGGGAATCAGAGGCAGGGAATCAGAGGCGGGGAATCATGGGCGGGGAACCAGAGGCCGGGAATCAGATATGGGGAAACAGAGGCGGGGAATCAGAGGCGGGGAAACAGAGGCTGGGAATCAGATATGGGGAATCAGAGGTGGGGAATCAGAGGTTGGGAATCAGAGGCAGGGAATAAGAGGCTTGGAATCAGATGCAGGGAATCAGATGCGGGGAATCAGAGGCGTTGAATCAGAGCTGGGGAATCAGAGGTGGGTAATTAGAGTTGTGGAATCAGAGGCGGGGACTTAGATATTGGGAAACAGAGGCGGGGAATCAGAGGCGGGGAAACAGAAGCGGGGAATCAGATATGGGGAATCAGAGATGGGGAATCAGAGGCAGGGAATCAGATGTGCGGAATCAGAGATGGGGAATCACAGGCGGGGAATCAGAGGCAGGGAATAGAACGCGGGGAATCAGAGGCAGGGAATCAGAGGTGGGGAATCAGAGGCGGGGAATCATAGTTGGGAATCAGAGGCGGGGAATCAGATATGGGGAAATAGAGGCGGGGAATCAGGGGCGGGGAAACAGAGGCGGGGAATCAGATATGGGGAATCGGATGCGGGGAATCAGAGGCGGGGAATCAGATATGGGGAATCAGAGGTGGGGAATCAGAGGCAGGTAATCAGATGTGCGGAATCAGAGATGGGGAATCAGAGGCAGGGAATCAGAATCAGAAGCGGGGAGTCAGAGGCCGGGAATCAGAGGCCTGGAATCAGATGCTGGGAATAAGAGGCCGGGAATCAGAGGTGGGGAATCAGAGTCCGGGAATCAGAGATGGGGATTCAGAGGCGGGGAATGAGATATGGAGAATCAGAGGCGGGGAATCAGAGGCGGGAATACAGAGGTGGGGAATCAGATATGGGGAATCAGAGGTGGCGAATCAAAGGTGGTGAATCAGAGATGGGTAATCAGAGGCGGGGAATCAGAGGCAGGGAATCAAACACGGGGAATCAGAGGCGGGGAATCAGAGCTGGGGAATCAGAGGCTGGGAATCAAAGTTGGGGAATCAGAGGCAGGGAATCAGATATGGGGAAACAGGGGCGGGGAATCAGAGGCGGGGAAACAGAGGCGGGGAATCAGATATGGGTAATCAGAGGCTGGGAATTAGAGTTGGGGAATCAGAGGCAGGGAATCAGAGGCGGGGAAACAGAGGCGGGGAATCAAACACGGGGAATCAGAGGTGGGGAATCAGAGGTTGGGAATCAGAGGCAGGGAATCAGAGGCGGGGAATCAGAGGCGGGGAATCAGAGGCAGGGAATCAGATGTGCGGAATCGGAGATAGGGAATCAGAGGCGGGGAATCAGAGGCGGGGAATCAGAGGCCGGGAATCAGATATGGGGAAACAGAGGCGGGGAATCAGAGGCGGGGAAACAGAGGCTGGGAATCAGATATGGGGAATCAGAGGTGGGGAATCAGAGGTTGGGAATCAGAGGCAGGGAATCAAAGGCTTGGAATCAGATGCAGGGAATCAGATGCGGGGAATCAGAGGCGGGGAATCAGAGCTGGGGAATCAGAGGTGGGGAATCAGAGTTGGGGAATCAGAGGCGGGGACTTAGATATTGGGAAACAGAGGCAGGGAATCAGAGGCGGGGAATCAGATATGGGGAATCAGAGATGGGGAATCAGAGGCAGGGAATCAGATGTGCGGAATCAGAGATGGGGAATCACAGGCGGGGAATCAGAGGCAGGGAATAGAACGCGGGGAATCAGAGGCAGGGAATCAGAGTTGGGGCATCAGAGGTTTGGAATTAGATATGGGGAAACTGAGGCGGGGAATCAGAGGCGGGGAAACAGAGGCGGGAAATCAGATATGCGGAATCAGAGGTGGGGAATCAGAGGCAGGGAATCAGATTTGCGGAATCAGAGATGGGGAATCAGAGGCAGGGATTCAGAATCAGAAGCGGGGAATCAGAGGCCGGGAAACAGAGGTGGGGAATCAGATATGGGGAATCAGAGGTGGGGAATCAGAGGCCGGAATCAGATGCCGGGAATAAGAGGCCGGGAATCAGAGGTGGGGAATCAGAGTCCGGGAATCAGAGATGGGGAATCAGAGGCGGGGAATGAGATATGGGGAATCAGAGGCGGGGAATCAGAGGCGGGGAAACAGAGGCGAGGAATCAGATATGGGGAATCAGAGGTGGCGAATCAAAGGCGATGAATCAGAGATGGGGAATCAGAGGCGTGGAATCAGAGGCAGGGAATCAAACACGGGGAATCAGAGGCGGGGAATCAGAGCTGGGGAATCAGAGGCGGGGAATCAGAGTTGGGGAATCAGAGGCGGGGAATCAGAGCTGGGGAATCAGAGGTGGGGATCAGAGTCGGGGAATCAGAGGCAGGGAATCAGATGTGCGGAATCAGAGATGGGGAATCAGAGGTGGGGAATCAGAGGCTGTGAATCAGAGATGGGGAATCAGAGGCGGGGAATCAGAGGCAAGAAATCAGACACGGGGTTTCAGAGGCTGGGAATCAGACGGGGGAATCAAAGGCGGGGAATCAGAGCTGGGGAATCAGAGGCAGGGAATCAGAGTTGGGGATTCAGAGGCGGGGAATCAGATATGGGGAAACAGAGGCGGGGAATCAGAGGCGGGCAAACAGAGGCGGGGAATTAGATATGGGGAATCAGAGGTGGGGAATCAGAGGCGGGCAAACAGAGGAGGGGAATTAGATATGGGGAATCAGTGGTGGGGAATCAGAGGTGGTTTATCAGAGATGGGGAATCACAAGCGGGGAATCAGAGGCAGGGAATAGAACGCGGGGAATCAGAGGCAGGGAATCAGAGCTGGGGAATCAGAGGCGGGGAATCATAGTTGGGAATCAGAGGCGGGGAATCAGATATGGGGAAACAGAGGCGGGGAATCAGGGGCGGGGAAACAGAGGCGGGGAATCAGATATGGGGAATCGGATGCGGGGAATCAGAGGCGGGGAATCAGATATGGGGAATCAGAGGTGGGGAATCAGAGGCAGGTAATCAGATGTGCGGAATCAGAGATGGGGAATCAGAGGCAGGGAATCAGAATCAGAAGCGGGGAGTCAGAGGCCGGGAATCAGAGGCCTGGAATCAGATGCTGGGAATAAGAGGCCGGGAATCAGAGGTGGGGAATCAGAGTCCGGGAATCAGAGATGGGGATTCAGAGGCGGGGAATGAGATATGGAGAATCAGAGGCGGGGAATCAGAGGCGGGAAAACAGAGGTGGGGAATCAGATATGGGGAATCAGAGGTGGCGAATCAAAGGTGGTGAATCAGAGATGGGTAATCAGAGGCGGGGAATCAGAGGCAGGGAATCAAACACGGGGAATCAGAGGCGGGGAATCAGAGCTGGGGAATCAGAGGCTGGGAATCAAAGTTGGGGAATCAGAGGCAGGGAATCAGATATGGGGAAACAGGGGCGGGGAATCAGAGGCGGGGAAACAGAGGCGGGGAATCAGATATGGGGAATCAGAGGCGGGGAATTACAGTTGGGGAATCAGAGGCGGGGAATCAGAGGCGGGGAAACAGAGGCGGGGAATCAAACACGGGGAATCAGAGGTGGGGAATCAGAGGTTGGGAATCAGAGGCAGGGAATCAGAGGCGGGGAATCAGAGGCGGGGAATCAGAGGCAGGGAATCAGATGTGCGGAATCGGAGATAGGGAATCAGAGGCGGGGAATCAGAGGCGGGGAATCAGAGGCCGGGAATCAGATATGGGGAAACAGAGGCGGGGAATCAGAGGCGGGGAAACAGAGGCTGGGAATCAGATATGGGGAATCAGAGGTGGGGAATCAGAGGTTGGGAATCAGAGGCAGGGAATCAGAGGCTTGGAATCAGATGCAGGGAATCAGATGCGGGGAATCAGAGGCGGGGAATCAGAGCTGGGGAATCAGAGGTGGGGAATCAGAGTTGGGGAATCAGAGGCGGGGACTTAGATATTGGGAAACAGAGGCAGGGAATCAGAGGCGGGGAATCAGATATGGGGAATCAGAGATGGGGAATCAGAGGCAGGGAATCAGATGTGCGGAATCAGAGATGGGGAATCACAGGCGGGGAATCAGAGGCAGGGAATAGAACGCGGGGAATCAGAGGCAGGGAATCAGAGTTGGGGCATCAGAGGTTTGGAATTAGATATGGGGAAACTGAGGCGGGGAATCAGAGGCGGGGAAACAGAGGCGGGAAATCAGATATGGGGAATCAGAGGTGGGGAATCAGAGGCAGGGAATCAGATGTGCGGAATCAGAGATGGGGAATCAGAGGCAGGGATTCAGAATCAGAAGCGGGGAATCAGAGGCCGGGAAACAGAGGTGGGGAATCAGATATGGGGAATCAGAGGTGGGGAATCAGAGGCCGGAATCAGATGCCGGGAATAAGAGGCCGGGAATCAGAGGTGGGGAATCAGAGTCCGGGAATCAGAGATGGGGAATCAGAGGCGGGGAATGAGATATGGGGAATCAGAGGCGGGGAATCAGAGGCGGGGAAACAGAGGCGAGGAATCAGATATGGGGAATCAGAGGTGGCGAATCAAAGGCGATGAATCAGAGATGGGGAATCAGAGGCGTGGAATCAGAGGCAGGGAATCAAACACGGGGAATCAGAGGCGGGGAATCAGAGCTGGGGAATCAGAGGCGGGGAATCAGAGTTGGGGAATCAGAGGCGGGGAATCAGAGCTGGGGAATCAGAGGTGGGGATCAGAGTCGGGGAATCAGAGGCAGGGAATCAGATGTGCGGAATCAGAGATGGGGAATCAGAGGTGGGGAATCAGAGGCTGTGAATCAGAGATGGGGAATCAGAGGCGGGGAATCAGAGGCAAGAAATCAGACACGGGGTTTCAGAGGCTGGGAATCAGACGGGGGAATCAAAGGCGGGGAATCAGAGCTGGGGAATCAGAGGCAGGGAATCAGAGTTGGGGATTCAGAGGCGGGGAATCAGATATGGGGAAACAGAGGCGGGGAATCAGAGGCGGGCAAACAGAGGCGGGGAATTAGATATGGGGAATCAGAGGTGGGGAATCAGAGGCGGGCAAACAGAGGAGGGGAATTAGATATGGGGAATCAGTGGTGGGGAATCAGAGGTGGTTTATCAGAGATGGGGAATCACAAGCGGGGAATCAGAGGCAGGGAATAGAACGCGGGGAATCAGAGGCAGGGAATCAGAGCTGGGGAATCAGAGGCGGGGAATCATAGTTGGGAATCAGAGGCGGGGAATCAGATATGGGGAAACAGAGGCGGGGAATCAGGGGCGGGGAAACAGAGTCGGGGAATCAGATATGGGGAATCGGATGCGGGGAATCAGAGGCGGGGAATCAGATATGGGGAATCAGAGGTGGGGAATCAGAGGCAGGTAATCAGATGTGCGGAATCAGAGATGGGGAATCAGAGGCAGGGAATCAGAATCAGAAGCGGGGAGTCAGAGGCCGGGAATCAGAGGCCTGGAATCAGATGCTGGGAATAAGAGGCCGGGAATCAGAGGTGGGGAATCAGAGTCCGGGAATCAGAGATGGGGATTCAGAGGCGGGGAATGAGATATGGAGAATCAGAGGCGGGGAATCAGAGGCGGGAAAACAGAGGTGGGGAATCAGATATGGGGAATCAGAGGTGGCGAATCAAAGGTGGTGAATCAGAGATGGGTAATCAGAGGCGGGGAATCAGAGGCAGGGAATCAAACACGGGGAATCAGAGGCGGGGAATCAGAGCTGGGGAATCAGAGGCTGGGAATCAAAGTTGGGGAATCAGAGGCAGGGAATCAGATATGGGGAAACAGGGGCGGGGAATCAGAGGCGGGGAAACAGAGGCGGGGAATCAGATATGGGGAATCAGAGGCGGGGAATTACAGTTGGGGAATCAGAGGCGGGGAATCAGAGGCGGGGAAACAGAGGCGGGGAATCAAACACGGGGAATCAGAGGTGGGGAATCAGAGGTTGGGAATCAGAGGCAGGGAATCAGAGGCGGGGAATCAGAGGCGGGGAATCAGAGGCAGGGAATCAGATGTGCGGAATCGGAGATAAGGAATCAGAGGCGGGGAATCAGAGGCCGGGAATCAGATATGGGGAAACAGAGGCGGGGAATCAGTGGCGGGGAAACAGAGGCTGGGAATCAGATATGGGGAATCAGAGGTTGGGAATCAGAGGCAGGGAATCAGAGGCTTGGAATCAGATGCAGGGAATCAGATGCGGGGAATCAGAGGCGGGGAATCAGAGCTGGGGAATCAGAGGTGGGGAATCAGAGTTGGGGAATCAGAGGCGGGGACTTAGATATTGGGAAACAGAGGCAGGGAATCAGAGGCGGGGAATCAGATATGGGGAATCAGAGATGGGGAATTAGAGGCAGGGAATCAGATGTGCGGAATCAGAGATGGGGAATCAAAGGCAGGGAATCAGAATCAGAAGCAGGGAATCAGAGGCCGGGAATCAGAGGCCGGAATCAGATGCCGGGAATAAGAGGCCGGAAATCAGAGGTGGTGATTCAGAGGCGGGGAATGAGATATGGGGAATCAGAGGCGGGGAATCAGAGGCGGGGAAACAGAGGCGGGGAATCAGATATGGCGAATCAGAGGTGGCGAATCAAAGGCGGTGAATCAGAGATGGGGAATCAGAGGCCGGGAATCAGAGGCTGGGAATCAAACACGGGGAATCAGAGGAGGGGAATCAGAATTGGGGAATCAGAGATGGGGAATCAGAGATGGGGAATCAGAGGCAGGGAATCAGACGCGGGGAATCAGAGGTGGTGAATCAGAGATGTGGAATCAGAGGCGGGGAATCAGAGGCAGGGAATCAGATGCGGGGAATAGGAGGCGGGGAATCATAGCTGGCGAATCAGAGGTGGGGAATCAGAGGTGGGGAATCAGAGGCGGGGAATCAGATATTGGGAATCAGAGGTGGGGAATCAGAGGCGGGGAAACAGAGGCGGGGAATCAGAGGCGGGGAAACAGAGGCAGGGAATCAGATATGGGGAATCAGAGGCGGGGAATTAGAGTTGGGGAATCAGAGGCGGGGAATCAGAGGCAGGGAATCAAACACGGGGAATCAGAGGCGGGGAATCAGAGCTGGGGAATCAGAGGCTGGGAATCAAAGTTGGGGAATCAGAGGCAGGGAATCAGATATGGGGAAACAGGGGCGGGGAATCAGAGGCGGGGAAACAGAGGCAGGGAATCAGATATGGGGAATCAGAGGCGGGGAATTAGAGTTGGGGAATCAGAGGCGGGGAATCAGAGGCGGGGAAACAGAGGCGGGGAATCAAACACGGGGAATCAGAGGTGGGGAATCAGAGGTTGGGAATCAGATGCAGGGAATCAGAGGCGGGGAATCAGAGGCGGGGAATCAGAGGCAGGGAATCAGATGTGCGGAATCGGAGATGGGGAATCAGAGGCAGGGAATCAGAGGCGGGGAATCAGAGGCGGGGAATCAGAGGCCGGGAATCAGATATGGGGAAACAGAGGCGGGGAAACAGAGGCTGGGGATCAGATATGGGGAATCAGAGGTGGGGAATCAAAGGTTGGGAATCAGAGGCAGGGAATCAGAGGCTTGGAATCAGATGCAGGGAATCAGATGCGGGGAATCAGAGGCGGGGAATCAGAGCTGGGGAATCAGATGCTGGGAATCAAAGTTGGGGAATCAGAGGCAGGGAATCAGATATGGGGAAACAGGGGTGGGGAATCAAAGGCGGGGAAACAGAGGCGGGGAATCAGATATGGGGAATCAGAGGCGGGGAATTAGAGTTGGGGAATCAGAGGCGGGGAATCAGAGGCGGGGAAACAGAGGCGGGGAATCAAACACGGGGAATCAGATATGGGGAAACAGAGGCGGGGAAACAGAGGCTGGGGATCAGATATGGGGAATCAGAGGTGGGGAATCAGAGGTTGGGAATCAGAGGCAGGGAATCAGAGGCTTGGAATCAGATGCAGGGAATCAGATGCGGGGAATCAGAGGCGGGGAATCAGAGCTGGGGAATCAGATGCTGGGAATCAAAGTTGGGGAATCAGAGGCAGGGAATCAGATATGGGGAAACAGGGGTGGGGAATCAGAGGCGGGGAAACAGAGGCGGGGAATCAGATATGGGGAATCAGAGGCGGGGAATTAGAGTTGGGGAATCAGAGGCGGGGAATCAGAGGTGGGGAAACAGAGGCGGGGAATCAAACACGGGGAATCAGAGGTGGGGAATCAGAGGTTGGGAATCAGAGGCAGGGAATCAGAGGCGGGGAATCAGAGGCGGGGAATCAGAGGCAGGGAATCAGATGTGCGGAATCGGAGATGGGGAATCAGAGGCAGGGAATCAGAGGCGGGGAATCATGGGCGGGGAACCAGAGGCCGGGAATCAGATATGGGGAAACAGAGGCGGGGAATCAGAGGCGGGGAAACAGAGGCTGGGAATCAGATATGGGGAATCAGAGGTGGGGAATCAGAGGTTGGGAATCAGAGGCAGGGAATAAGAGGCTTGGAATCAGATGCAGGGAATCAGATGCGGGGAATCAGAGGCGGGGAATCAGAGCTGGGGAATCAGAGGTGGGGAATTAGAGTTGTGGAATCAGAGGCGGGGACTTAGATATTGGGAAACAGAGGCGGGGAATCAGAGGCGGTGAAACAGAAGCGGGGAATCAGATATGGGGAATCAGAGATGGGGAATCAGAGGCAGGGAATCAGATGTGCGGAATCAGAGATGGGGAATCACAGGTGGGGAATCAGAGGCAGGGAATAGAACGCGGGGAATCAGAGGCAGGGAATCAGAGCTGGGGAATCAGAGGCGGGGAATCATAGTTGGGAATCAGAGGCGGGGAATCAGATATGGGGAAACAGAGGCGGGGAATCAGGGGCGGGGAAACAGAGGCGGGGAATCAGATATGGGGAATCGGATGCGGGGAATCAGAGGCGGGGAATCAGATATGGGGAATCAGAGGTGGGGAATCAGAGGCAGGTAATCAGATGTGCGGAATCAGAGATGGGGAATCAGAGGCAGGGAATCAGAATCAGAAGCGGGGAGTCAGAGGCCGGGAATCAGAGGCCTGGAATCAGATGCTGGGAATAAGAGGCCGGGAATCAGAGGTGGGGAATCAGAGTCCGGGAATCAGAGATGGGGATTCAGAGGCGGGGAATGAGATATGGAGAATCAGAGGCGGGGAATCAGAGGCGGGAATACAGAGGTGGGGAATCAGATATGGGGAATCAGAGGTGGCGAATCAAAGGTGGTGAATCAGAGATGGGTAATCAGAGGCGGGGAATCAGAGGCAGGGAATCAAACACGGGGAATCAGAGGCGGGGAATCAGAGCTGGGGAATCAGAGGCTGGGAATCAAAGTTGGGGAATCAGAGGCAGGGAATCAGATATGGGGAAACAGGGGCGGGGAATCAGAGGCGGGGAAACAGAGGCGGGGAAACAGAGGCGGGGAATCAAACACGGGGAATCAGAGGTGGGGAATCAGAGGTTGGGAATCAGAGGCAGGGAATCAGAGGCGGGGAATCAGAGGCGGGGAATCAGAGGCAGGGAATCAGATGTGCGGAATCGGAGATAGGGAATCAGAGGCGGGGAATCAGAGGCGGGGAATCAGAGGCCGGGAATCAGATATGGGGAAACAGAGGCGGGGAATCAGAGGCGGGGAAACAGAGGCTGGGAATCAGATATGGGGAATCAGAGGTGGGGAATCAGAGGTTGGGAATCAGAGGCAGGGAATCAGAGGCTTGGAATCAGATGCAGGGAATCAGATGCGGGGAATCAGAGGCGGGGAATCAGAGCTGGGGAATCAGAGGTGGGGAATCAGAGTTGGGGAATCAGAGGCGGGGACTTAGATATTGGGAAACAGAGGCAGGGAATCAGAGGCGGGGAATCAGATATGGGGAATCAGAGATGGGGAATCAGAGGCAGGGAATCAGATGTGCGGAATCAGAGATGGGGAATCACAGGCCGGGAATCAGAGGCAGGGAATAGAACGCGGGGAATCAGAGGCAGGGAATCAGAGTTGGGGCATCAGAGGTTTGGAATTAGATATGGGGAAACTGAGGCGGGGAATCAGAGGCGGGGAAACAGAGGCGGGAAATCAGATATGGGGAATCAGAGGTGGGGAATCAGAGGCAGGGAATCAGATGTGCGGAATCAGAGATGGGGAATCAGAGGCAGGGATTCAGAATCAGAAGCGGGGAATCAGAGGCCGGGAAACAGAGGTGGGGAATCAGATATGGGGAATCAGAGGTGGGGAATCAGAGGCCGGAATCAGATGCCGGGAATAAGAGGCCGGGAATCAGAGGTGGGGAATCAGAGTCCGGGAATCAGAGATGGGGAATCAGAGGCGGGGAATGAGATATGGGGAATCAGAGGCGTGGAATCAGAGGCGGGGAAACAGAGGCGAGGAATCAGATATGGGGAATCAGAGGTGGCGAATCAAAGGCGATGAATCAGAGATGGGGAATCAGAGGCGTGGAATCAGAGGCAGGGAATCAAACACGGGGAATCAGAGGCGGGGAATCAGAGCTGGGGAATCAGAGGCGGGGAATCAGAGTTGGGGAATCAGAGGCGGGGAATCAGAGCTGGGGAATCAGAGGTGGGGATCAGAGTCGGGGAATCAGAGGCAGGGAATCAGATGTGCGGAATCAGAGATGGGGAATCAGAGGTGGGGAATCAGAGGCTGTGAATCAGAGATGGGGAATCAGAGGCGGGGAATCAGAGGCAAGAAATCAGACACGGGGTTTCAGAGGCTGGGAATCAGACGGGGGAATCAAAGGCGGGGAATCAGAGCTGGGGAATCAGAGGCAGGGAATCAGAGTTGGGGATTCAGAGGCGGGGAATCAGATATGGGGAAACAGAGGCGGGGAATCAGAGGCGGGCAAACAGAGGCGGGGAATTAGATATGGGGAATCAGAGGTGGGGAATCAGAGGCGGGCAAACAGAGGAGGGGAATTAGATATGGGGAATCAGTGGTGGGGAATCAGAGGTGGTTTATCAGAGATGGGGAATCACAAGCGGGGAATCAGAGGCAGGGAATAGAACGCGGGGAATCAGAGGCAGGGAATCAGAGCTGGGGAATCAGAGGCGGGGAATCATAGTTGGGAATCAGAGGCGGGGAATCAGATATGGGGAAACAGAGGCGGGGAATCAGGGGCGGGGAAACAGAGGCGTGGAATCAGATATGGGGAATCGGATGCGGGGAATCAGAGGCGGGGAATCAGATATGGGGAATCAGAGGTGGGGAATCAGAGGCAGGTAATCAGATGTGCGGAATCAGAGATGGGGAATCAGAGGCAGGGAATCAGAATCAGAAGCGGGGAGTCAGAGGCCGGGAATCAGAGGCCTGGAATCAGATGCTGGGAATAAGAGGCCGGGAATCAGAGGTGGGGAATCAGAGTCCGGGAATCAGAGATGGGGATTCAGAGGCGGGGAATGAGATATGGAGAATCAGAGGCGGGGAATCAGAGGCGGGAAAACAGAGGTGGGGAATCAGATATGGGGAATCAGAGGTGGCGAATCAAAGGTGGTGAATCAGAGATGGGTAATCAGAGGCGGGGAATCAGAGGCAGGGAATCAAACACGGGGAATCAGAGGCGGGGAATCAGTGCTGGGGAATCAGAGGCTGGGAATCAAAGTTGGGGAATCAGAGGCAGGGAATCAGATATGGGGATACAGGGGCGGGGAATCAGAGGCGGGGAAACAGAGGCGGGGAATCAGATATGGGGAATCAGAGGCGGGGAATTACAGTTGGGGAATCAGAGGCGGGGAATCAGAGGCGGGGAAACAGAGGCGGGGAATCAAACACGGGGAATCAGAGGTGGGGAATCAGAGGTTGGGAATCAGAGGCAGGGAATCAGAGGCGGGGAATCAGAGGCGGGGAATCAGAGGCAGGGAATCAGATGTGCGGAATCGGAGATAAGGAATCAGAGGCGGGGAATCAGAGGCGGGGAATCAGAGGCCGGGAATCAGATATGGGGAAACAGAGGCGGGGAATCAGAGGCGGGGAAACAGAGGCTGGGAATCAGATATGGGGAATCAGAGGTTGGGAATCAGAGGCAGGGAATCAGAGGCTTGGAATCAGATGCAGGGAATCAGATGCGGGGAATCAGAGGCGGGGAATCAGAGCTGGGGAATCAGAGGTGGGGAATCAGAGTTGGGGAATCAGAGGCGGGGACTTAGATATTGGGAAACAGAGGCAGGGAATCAGAGGCGGGGAATCAGATATGGGGAATCAGAGATGGGGAATCAGAGGCAGGGAATCAGATGTGCGGAATCAGAGATGGGGAATCAAAGGCAGGGAATCAGAATCAGAAGCAGGGAATCAGAGGCCGGGAATCAGAGGCCGGAATCAGATGCCGGGAATAAGAGGCCGGAAATCAGAGGTGGGGATTCAGAGGCGGGGAATGAGATATGGGGAATCAGAGGCGGGGAATCAGAGGCGGGGAAACAGAGGCGGGGAATCAGATATGGCGAATCAGAGGTGGCGAATCAAAGGCGGTGAATCAGAGATGGGGAATCAGAGGCCGGGAATCAGAGGCTGGGAATCAAACACGGGGAATCAGAGGAGGGGAATCAGAATTGGGGAATCAGAGATGGGGAATCAGAGATGGGGAATCAGAGGCAGGGAATCAGACGCGGGGAATCAGAGGTGGTGAATCAGAGATGTGGAATCAGAGGCGGGGAATCAGAGGCAGGGAATCAGATGCGGGGAATAGGAGGCGGGGAATCATAGCTGGCGAATCAGAGGTGGGGAATCAGAGGTGGGGAATCAGAGGCGGGGAATCAGATATTGGGAATCAGAGGTGGGGAATCAGAGGCGGGGAAACAGAGGCGGGGAATCAGAGGCGGGGAAACAGAGGCAGGGAATCAGATATGGGGAATCAGAGGCGGGGAATTAGAGTTGGGGAATCAGAGGCGGGGAATCAGAGGCAGGGAATCAAACACGGGGAATCAGAGGCGGGGAATCAGAGCTGGGGAATCAGAGGCTGGGAATCAAAGTTGGGGAATCAGAGGCAGGGAATCAGATATGGGGAAACAGGGGCGGGGAATCAGAGGCGGGGAAACAGAGGCAGGGAATCAGATATGGGGAATCAGAGGCGGGGAATTAGAGTTGGGGAATCAGAGGCGGGGAATCAGAGGCGGGGAAACAGAGGCGGGGAATCAAACACGGGGAATCAGAGGTGGGGAATCAGAGGTTGGGAATCAGATGCAGGGAATCAGAGGCGGGGAATCAGAGGCGGGGAATCAGAGGCAGGGAATCAGATGTGCGGAATCGGAGATGGGGAATCAGAGGCAGGGAATCAGAGGCGGGGAATCAGAGGCGGGGAATCAGAGGCCGGGAATCAGATATGGGGAAACAGAGGCGGGGAAACAGAGGCTGGGGATCAGATATGGGGAATCAGAGGTGGGGAATCAGAGGTTGGGAATCAGAGGCAGGGAATCAGAGGCTTGGAATCAGATGCAGGGAATCAGATGCGGGGAATCAGAGGCGGGGAATCAGAGCTGGGGAATCAGATGCTGGGAATCAAAGTTGGGGAATCAGAGGCAGGGATTCAGAATCAGAAGCGGGGAATCAGAGGCCGGGAAACAGAGGTGGGGAATCAGATATGGGGAATCAGAGGTGGGGAATCAGAGGCCGGAATCAGATGCCGGGAATAAGAGGCCGGGAATCAGAGGTGGGGAATCAGAGTCCGGGAATCAGAGATGGGGAATCAGAGGCGGGGAATGAGATATGGGGAATCAGAGGCGTGGAATCAGAGGCGGGGAAACAGAGGCGAGGAATCAGATATGGGGAATCAGAGGTGGCGAATCAAAGGCGATGAATCAGAGATGGGGAATCAGAGGCGTGGAATCAGAGGCAGGGAATCAAACACGGGGAATCAGAGGCGGGGAATCAGAGCTGGGGAATCAGAGGCGGGGAATCAGAGTTGGGGAATCAGAGGCGGGGAATCAGAGCTGGGGAATCAGAGGTGGGGATCAGAGTCGGGGAATCAGAGGCAGGGAATCAGATGTGCGGAATCAGAGATGGGGAATCAGAGGTGGGGAATCAGAGGCTGTGAATCAGAGATGGGGAATCAGAGGCGGGGAATCAGAGGCAAGAAATCAGACACGGGGTTTCAGAGGCTGGGAATCAGACGGGGGAATCAAAGGCGGGGAATCAGAGCTGGGGAATCAGAGGCAGGGAATCAGAGTTGGGGATTCAGAGGCGGGGAATCAGATATGGGGAAACAGAGGCGGGGAATCAGAGGCGGGCAAACAGAGGCGGGGAATTAGATATGGGGAATCAGAGGTGGGGAATCAGAGGCGGGCAAACAGAGGAGGGGAATTAGATATGGGGAATCAGTGGTGGGGAATCAGAGGTGGTTTATCAGAGATGGGGAATCACAAGCGGGGAATCAGAGGCAGGGAATAGAACGCGGGGAATCAGAGGCAGGGAATCAGAGCTGGGGAATCAGAGGCGGGGAATCATAGTTGGGAATCAGAGGCGGGGAATCAGATATGGGGAAACAGAGGCGGGGAATCAGGGGCGGGGAAACAGAGGCGTGGAATCAGATATGGGGAATCGGATGCGGGGAATCAGAGGCGGGGAATCAGATATGGGGAATCAGAGGTGGGGAATCAGAGGCAGGTAATCAGATGTGCGGAATCAGAGATGGGGAATCAGAGGCAGGGAATCAGAATCAGAAGCGGGGAGTCAGAGGCCGGGAATCAGAGGCCTGGAATCAGATGCTGGGAATAAGAGGCCGGGAATCAGAGGTGGGGAATCAGAGTCCGGGAATCAGAGATGGGGATTCAGAGGCGGGGAATGAGATATGGAGAATCAGAGGCGGGGAATCAGAGGCGGGAAAACAGAGGTGGGGAATCAGATATGGGGAATCAGAGGTGGCGAATCAAAGGTGGTGAATCAGAGATGGGTAATCAGAGGCGGGGAATCAGAGGCAGGGAATCAAACACGGGGAATCAGAGGCGGGGAATCAGTGCTGGGGAATCAGAGGCTGGGAATCAAAGTTGGGGAATCAGAGGCAGGGAATCAGATATGGGGATACAGGGGCGGGGAATCAGAGGCGGGGAAACAGAGGCGGGGAATCAGATATGGGGAATCAGAGGCGGGGAATTACAGTTGGGGAATCAGAGGCGGGGAATCAGAGGCGGGGAAACAGAGGCGGGGAATCAAACACGGGGAATCAGAGGTGGGGAATCAGAGGTTGGGAATCAGAGGCAGGGAATCAGAGGCGGGGAATCAGAGGCGGGGAATCAGAGGCAGGGAATCAGATGTGCGGAATCGGAGATAAGGAATCAGAGGCGGGGAATCAGAGGCGGGGAATCAGAGGCCGGGAATCAGATATGGGGAAACAGAGGCGGGGAATCAGAGGCGGGGAAACAGAGGCTGGGAATCAGATATGGGGAATCAGAGGTTGGGAATCAGAGGCAGGGAATCAGAGGCTTGGAATCAGATGCAGGGAATCAGATGCGGGGAATCAGAGGCGGGGAATCAGAGCTGGGGAATCAGAGGTGGGGAATCAGAGTTGGGGAATCAGAGGCGGGGACTTAGATATTGGGAAACAGAGGCAGGGAATCAGAGGCGGGGAATCAGATATGGGGAATCAGAGATGGGGAATCAGAGGCAGGGAATCAGATGTGCGGAATCAGAGATGGGGAATCAAAGGCAGGGAATCAGAATCAGAAGCAGGGAATCAGAGGCCGGGAATCAGAGGCCGGAATCAGATGCCGGGAATAAGAGGCCGGAAATCAGAGGTGGGGATTCAGAGGCGGGGAATGAGATATGGGGAATCAGAGGCGGGGAATCGGAGGCGGGGAAACAGAGGCGGGGAATCAGATATGGCGAATCAGAGGTGGCGAATCAAAGGCGGTGAATCAGAGATGGGGAATCAGAGGCCGGGAATCAGAGGCTGGGAATCAAACACGGGGAATCAGAGGAGGGGAATCAGAATTGGGGAATCAGAGATGGGGAATCAGAGATGGGGAATCAGAGGCAGGGAATCAGACGCGGGGAATCAGAGGTGGTGAATCAGAGATGTGGAATCAGAGGCGGGGAATCAGAGGCAGGGAATCAGATGCGGGGAATAGGAGGCGGGGAATCATAGCTGGCGAATCAGAGGTGGGGAATCAGAGGTGGGGAATCAGAGGCGGGGAATCAGATATTGGGAATCAGAGGTGGGGAATCAGAGGCGGGGAAACAGAGGCGGGGAATCAGAGGCGGGGAAACAGAGGCAGGGAATCAGATATGGGGAATCAGAGGCGGGGAATTAGAGTTGGGGAATCAGAGGCGGGGAATCAGAGGCAGGGAATCAAACACGGGGAATCAGAGGCGGGGAATCAGAGCTGGGGAATCAGAGGCTGGGAATCAAAGTTGGGGAATCAGAGGCAGGGAATCAGATATGGGGAAACAGGGGCGGGGAATCAGAGGCGGGGAAACAGAGGCAGGGAATCAGATATGGGGAATCAGAGGCGGGGAATTAGAGTTGGGGAATCAGAGGCGGGGAATCAGAGGCGGGGAAACAGAGGCGGGGAATCAAACACGGGGAATCAGAGGTGGGGAATCAGAGGTTGGGAATCAGATGCAGGGAATCAGAGGCGGGGAATCAGAGGCGGGGAATCAGAGGCAGGGAATCAGATGTGCGGAATCGGAGATGGGGAATCAGAGGCAGGGAATCAGAGGCGAGGAATCAGAGGCGGGGAATCAGAGGCCGGGAATCAGATATGGGGAAACAGAGGCGGGGAAACAGAGGCTGGGGATCAGATATGGGGAATCAGAGGTGGGGAATCAGAGGTTGGGAATCAGAGGCAGGGAATCAGAGGCTTGGAATCAGATGCAGGGAATCAGATGCGGGGAATCAGAGGCGGGGAATCAGAGCTGGGGAATCAGATGCTGGGAATCAAAGTTGGGGAATCAGAGGCAGGGAATCAGATATGGGGAAACAGGGGTGGGGAATCAGAGGCGGGGAAACAGAGGCGGGGAATCAGATATGGGGAATCAGAGGCGGGGAATTAGAGTTGGGGAATCAGAGGCGGGGAATCAGAGGCGGGGAAACAGAGGCGGGGAATCAAACACGGGGAATCAGAGGTGGGGAATCAGAGGTTGGGAATCAGAGGCAGGGAATCAGAGGCGGGGAATCAGAGGCGGGGAATCAGAGGCAGGGAATCAGATGTGCGGAATCGGAGATGGGGAATCAGAGGCAGGGAATCAGAGGCGGGGAATCAGAGGCGGGGAATCAGAGGCAGGGGATCAAACACGGGGAATCAGAGGCGGGGAATCAGAGGCGGGGAATCAGAGGTGGGGAATCAGAGTTGGGGAATCAGAGGCAGGGACTTAGATATTGGGAAACAGAGGCGGGGAATCAAAGGAGGGGAAACAGAGGCGGGGAATCAGATATGGGGAATCAGAGGTGGGGAATCGGAGGCAGGGAATTAGATTTGCGGAATCAGAGGCAGGGAATCAGAAACAGACGCAGGGAATCAGAGGCCGGGAATCAGAGGCCGGAATCAGATGCCGGGAATAAGAGGCCGGGAATCAGAGGTGGGGAATCAGAGTCCGGGAATCAGAGATGGGGATTTAGAGGCGGGGAATGAGATATGGGGAATCAGAGGCGGGGAATCAGAGGCGGGGAAACAGAGGCGGGGAATCAGATATGGGGAATCAGAGCTGGGGAATCAGAGGCAGGGGAACAAACACGGGGAATCAGAGGCGGGGAATCACAGCTGGGGAATCAGAGGTGGGGAATCAGAGTTGGGGAATCAGAGGCGGGGAATCAGAGCTGGGGAATCAGAGGTGGGGAATCAGAGTCGGGGAATCAGAGGCAGGGAATCGGATGTGCGGAATCAGAGATGGGGAATCAGAGGTGGGGAATCAGAGGCGGTGAATCTGAGATGGGGAATCAGAGGCGTGGAATCAGAGGCAGGTTTTCAGACATGGGGATTCAGAGGCTGGGAATCAGACGGGGGGAATCAAAGGCGGGGAATGAAGCTGGGGAATCAGAGGCAGGGAATCAGAGTTGGGGATTCAGAGGCGGGGAATCAGATATGGGGAAACAGAGGCGGGGAATCAGAGGCGGGCAAACAGAGGCGGGGAATTAGATATGGGGAATCAGTGGTGGGGAATCAGAGGTGGTGAATCAGAGATGGGGAATCACAGGCGGGGAATCAGAGGCAGGGAATAGAACGCGGGGAATCAGAGGCAGGGAATCAGAGCTGGGGAATAAGAGGCGGGGAATCATAGTTGGGAATCAGAGGCGGGGAATCAGATATGGGGAAACAGAGGCGGGGAATCAGGGGCGGGGAAACAGAGGCGGGGAATCAGATATGGGGAATCGGATGTGGGGAATCAGAGGCGGGGAATCAGAGCTGTGGAATCAGAGGCGGGGAATCAGAGTTGGGGCATCAGAGGTGGGGAATTAGATATGGGGAAACAGAGGCGGGGAATCAGAGGCGTAGAAACAGAGGCGGGGAATCAGATATGGGGAATCAGAGGTGGGGAATCAGAGGCAGGTAATCAGATGTGCGGAATCAGAGATGGGGAATCAGAGGCAGGGAATCAGAATCAGAAGCGGGGAGTCAGAGGACGGGAATCAGAGGCCTGGAATCAGATGCTGGGAATAAGAGGCCGGGAATCAGAGGTGGGGAATCAGAGTCCGGGAATCAGAGATGGGGAGTCAGAGGCGGGGAATGAGATATGGAGAATCAGAGGCGGGAAATCAGAGGCGGGGAAACAGAGGTGGGGAATCAGATATGGGGAATCAGAGGTGGCGAATCAAAGGCGGTGAATCAGAGATGGGGAATCAGAGGCGGGGAATCAGAGGCAGGGAATCAAACACGGGGAATCAGAGGCGGGGAATCAGAGCTGGGGAATCAGAGGCTGGGAATCAAAGTTGGGGAATCAGAGGCAGGGAATCAGATATGGGGAAACAGGGGCGGGGAATCAGAGGCGGGGAAACAGAGGCAGGGAATCAGATATGGGGAATCAGAGGCGGGGAATTAGAGTTGGGGAATCAGAGGCGGGGAATCAGAGGCGGGGAAACAGAGGCGGGGAATCAAACACGGGGAATCAGAGGTGGGGAATCAGAGGTTGGGAATCAGATGCAGGGAATCAGAGGCGGGGAATCAGAGGCGGGGAATCAGAGGCAGGGAATCAGATATGGGGAAACAGAGGCGGGGAAACAGAGGCTGGGGATCAGATATGGGGAATCAGAGGTGGGGAATCAGAGGTAGGGAATCAGAGGCAGGGAATCAGAGGCTTGGAATCAGATGCAGGGAATCAGATGCGGGGAATCAGAGGCGGGGAATCAGAGCTGGGGAATCAGATGCTGGGAATCAAAGTTGGGGAATCAGAGGCAGGGAATCAGATATGGGGAAACAGGGGTGGGGAATCAGAGGCGGGGAAACAGAGGCGGGGAATCAGATATGGGGAATCAGAGGCGGGGAATTAGAGTTGGGGAATCAGAGGCGGGGAATCAGAGGCGGAGAAACAGAGGCGGGGAATCAAACACGGGGAATCAGAGGTGGGGAATCAGAGGTTGGGAATCAGAGGCAGGGAATCAGAGGCGGGGAATCAGAGGCGGGGAATCAGAGGCAGGGAATCAGATGTGCGGAATCGGAGATGGGGAATCAGAGGCAGGGAATCAGAGGCGGGGAATCAGAGGCGGGGAACCAGAGGCCGGGAATCAGATATGGGGAAACAGAGGCGGGGAATCAGAGGCGGGGAAACAGAGGCTGGGAATCAGATATGGGGAATCAGAGGTGGGGAATCAGAGGTTGGGAATCAGAGGCAGGGAATAAGAGGCTTGGAATCAGATGCAGGGAATCAGATGCGGGGAATCAGAGGCGGGGAATCAGAGCTGGGGAATCAGAGGTGGGGAATTAGAGTTGTGGAATCAGAGGCGGGGACTTAGATATTGGGAAACAGAGGCGGGGAATCAGAGGCGGGGAAACAGAAGCGGGGAATCAGATATGTGGAATCAGAGATGGGGAATCAGAGGCAGGGAATCAGATGTGCGGAATCAGAGATGGGGAATCAAAGGCAGGGAATCAGAATCAGTAGCAGGGAATCAGAGGTGGGGAATCAGAGTCCGGGAATCAGAGGTGGGGATTCAGAGGCGGGGAATGAGATATGGGGAATCAGAGGCGGGGAATCAGAGGCGGGGAAACAGAGGCGGGGAATCAGATATGGGGAATCAGAGGTGGCGAATCAAAGGCGGTGAATCAGAGTTGGGGAATCAGTGGCCGGGAATCAGAGGCAGGGAATCAAACACGGGGAATCAGAGGCGGGGAATCATAGCTGGCGAATCAGAGGCGGGGAATCAGAGGTGGGGAATCAGAGGCGGGGAATCAGATATTGGGAATCAGAGGTGGGGAATCAGAGGCGGGGAAACAGAGGCGGGGAATCCGATATGGGGTATCAGAGGTGGGGAATCAGAGGTTGTGAATCAGAGATGGGGAATCAGAGGCGGGGAATCAGAGGCCGGTAATCAGACGCGGGGAATCAGAGGCGGGGAATCAGAGCTGGGAAATTAGAGGCAGGGAATCAGAGATGGGGATTCAGAGGCGGGGAATCAGATATGGGGAAACAGAGGCGGGGAATCAGATGCGGGCAAATAGAGGCGGGGATCAGATATGGGGAAACAGAGGCGGGGAATCAGAGGCGGGGAAACAGAGGCGTGGAATCAGATATGGGGAATCAGAGGTGGGGAATCAGAGGTTGGGAATCAGAGTCTGGGAATCAGAGGCTGGGAATCAGATGCATGGAATCAGATGCGGGGAATCAGAGGCGGGGAATCAGAGCTGGGGAATCAGAGGTGGGGAATCAAAGTTGGGGAATCAGAGGCGGGGACTTAGATATGGGGAAACAGAGGCGGGGAATCAGAGGCGGGGAAACAGAGGCGGGGAATCAGATATGGGGAATCAGAGGTGGGGAATCAGAGGCAGGGAATTAGATTTGCGGAATCAGAGATGGGGAATCAGAAGCAGGGAATCAGAGGCCGGAAATCAGAGGCCGGAATCAGATGCCGGGAATAAGAGGCCGGGAATCAGAGGTGGGGAATCAGAGTCCGGGAATCAGAGATGGGGAATCAGAGGCGGGGAATGAGATATGGGGATTCAGAGGCGGGGAAACAGAGGCGAGGAATCAGATATGGGGAATCAGAGGTGGCGAATCAAAGGCGGTGAATCAGAGATGGGGAATCAGAGGCGGGGAATCAGAGGCAGGGGATCAAAGACGGGGAATCAGAGGCGGGGAATCAGAGCTGGGGAATCAGAGGCGGGGAATCAGAGTTGGGGAATCAGAGGTGGGGAATCAGAGTTGGGGAATCAGAGGCGGGGACTTAGATATTGGGAAACAGAGGCGGGGAATCAAAGGTGGGGAAACAGAGGCGGGGAATCAGATATGGGGAATCAGAGGTGGGGAATCAGAGGCAGGGAATCAAACACGGGGAATCAGATGCGGGGAATCAGAGCTGGGGAATCAGAGGCGGGGAATCAGAGTTGGGGAATCAGAGGCGGGGAATCAGACGCAGGGAATCAATATGTGAAATCAGAGGTGGGGAATCAGACACAGGGAATCAATATGGGAAATCAGAGTTGGGGAATCAGAGGTTGGGAATCAAAGGAAGGGAATCAGAGGCGAGGAATCAGAGCTGGGGAATCAGAGGCGGGGAATCAGAATTGGGGAATCAGAGATGGGGAATCAGAGATGGGGAATCAGAGGCGGGGAATCAGACGCGTGGAATCAGAGGTGGTGAATCAGAGATGTGGAATCAGAGGCGGGGAATCAGAGGCAGGGAATCAGATGCGGGGAATCAGAGGTGGGGAATCATAGCTGGCGAATCAGAGGCGGGGAATGAGATATGGGGAATCAGAGGCGGGGAATCAGAGGCGGGGAAACAGTGGCGAGGAATCAGATATGGGGAATCAGAGGTGGCGAATCAAAGGCGGTGAATCAGAGATGGGGAATCAGAGGCGGGGCATCAGAGGCAGGGGATCAAACACGGGGAATCAGAGGCGGGGAATCAGAGCTGTGGAATCAGAGGCGGGGAATCAGAGTTGGGGAATCAGAGGCGGGGAATCAGAGCTGGGGAATCAGAGGTGGGGAATCAGAGTCGGGGAATCAGAGGCAGGGAGTCGGATGTGCGGAATCAGAGATGGGGAATCAGAGGTGGGGAATCAGAGGCGGTGAATCTGAGATGGGGAATCAGAGACGGGGAATCAGTGGCAGGTTATCAGACACGGGGATTCAGAGGCTGGGAATCAGACGGGGGGTATCAAAGGCGGGGAATGAAGCTGGGGAATCAGAGGCAGGGAATCAGAGTTGGGGAATCAGAGGCGGGGAAACAGAGTTGGGGAATCAGAGGCGGGGAATCAGAGCTGCGGAATCAGAGGTGGGGATCAGAGTCGGGGAATCAGAGGCAGGGGATCAAACACGGGGAATCAGAGGCGGGGAATCAGAGCTGGGGAATCAGAGGCGGGGAATCAGAGGCAAGAAATCAGACACGGGGTTTCAGAGGCTGGGAATCAGACGGGGGAATCAAAGGCGGGGAATCAGAGCTGGGGAATCAGAGGCAGGGAATCAGAGTTGGGGATTCAGAGGCGGGGAATCAGATATGGGGAAACAGAGGCGGGGAATCAGAGTCGGGCAAACAGAGGCGGGGAATTAGATATGGGGAATCAGAGGTGGGGAATCAGAGGTGGTGAATCAGAGATGGGGAATCACAGGCGGGGAATCAGAGGCAGGGAATAGAACGCGGGGAATCAGAGGCAGGGAATCAGAGTTGGGGCATCAGAGGTTTGGAATTAGATATGGGGAAACTGAGGCGGGGAATCAGAGGCGGGGAAACAGAGGCGGGAAATCAGATATGGGGAATCAGAGGTGGGGAATCAGAGGCAGGGAATCAGATGTGCGGAATCAGAGATGGGGAATCAGAGGCAGGGATTCAGAATCAGAAGCGGGGAATCAGAGGCCGGGAAACAGAGGTGGGGAATCAGATATGGGGAATCAGAGGCGGGGAATCAGAGCTGGGGAATCAGAGGCGGGGAATCAGAGTTGGGGTATCAGAGGCGGGGAATCAGAGCTGGGGAATCAGAGGTGGGGATCAGAGTCGGGGAATCAGAGGCAGGGAATCAGATGTGCGGAATCAGAGATGGGGAATCAGAGGTGGGGAATCAGCGGCTGTGAATCAGAGATGGGGAATCAGAGGCGGGGAATCAGAGGCAGGAAATCAGACACGGGGACTCAGAGGCTGGGAATCAGACGGGGGGAATCAAAGGCGGGGAATCAGAGCTGGGGAATCAGAGGCGGGGAATCAGAGTTGGGGAATCAGAAGCGGGGAATCAGATATGGGGAAACAGAGGAGGGGAATCAGAGGCGGGGAAACAGAGGCGGGGAATCTGATATGGGGAATCAGAGGTGGCGAATGAAAGGCGGTGAATCAGAGATGGTTAATCAGAGGCGGGGAATCAGAGGCAGTGAATCAAACACGGGGAATCATAGGTGGGGAATCAGAGCTGGGGAATCAGAGGCGGGGAATCAGAGTTGGGGAATCAGAGGCGGGGAATCAGATATGGGGAAACAGAGGCTGGGAATCAGAGGCAGGGAAACAGAGGTGGGGAATCATATATGGGGAATCAGAGGTGGGGAATCAGAGGTTGCGAAACAGAGGCAGGGAATCAGAGCTGGGGAATCAGAGGCGGGGAATCAGAGCTGCGGAATATGAGGCAGGGAATCAGAGTTGGGGATTCAGAGGCGGGGAATCAGAGCTGGGGAATCAGAGGCGGGGAATCAGAGGCGGGGAAATAGATATGGGGAAACAGAGGCGGGGAATTAGAGGCGGGGAAACAGAGGCGGGGAATCAGATATGGGGAATCAGAGGTGGGGAATCAGAGGCAGGGAATCAGATGTGCGGAATCAGAGATGGGGAATCAGAGGCAGGGATCAGAATCAGAAGCGGGGAATCAGAGGCCGGGATCAGAGGCCGGGAATCAGATGCCGGGAATAAGAGGCCAGGAATCAGAGTCCGGGAATCAGAGATGGGGAATCAGAGGCGGGGAATGAAATATGGGGAATCAGAGGCGGGGTATCAGAGGCGGGGAAACAGAGGCGGTGAATCTGATATGGGGAATCAGGGTGGCGAATGAAAGGCGGTGAATCAGAGATGGTGAATCAGAGGCGGGGAATCAGAGGCAGGGAATCAAACACGGGGAATCAGAGGCGGGGAATCAGAGCTGGGGAATCAGAGGCGGGGAATCAGAGTTGGGGATTCAGAGGCGGGGAATCAGATATGGGGAAACAGAGGCGGGGAATCAGAGGCGGGCAAACAGAGGCGGGGAATTAGATATGGGGAATCAGAGGTGGGGAATCAGAGGCGGGCAAACAGAGGAGGGGAATTAGATATGGGGAATCAGTGGTGGGGAATCAGAGGTGGTTTATCAGAGATGGGGAATCACAGGCGGGGAATCAGAGGCAGGGAATAGAATGCGGGGAATCAGAGGCAGGGAATCAGATATGGGGAAACAGAGGCGGGGAATCAGGGGCGGGGAAACAGAGGCGGGGAATCAGATATGGGGAATCGGATGCGGGGAATCAGAGGCGGGGAATCAGATATGGGGAATCAGAGGTGGGGAATCAGAGGCAGATAATCAGATGTGCGGAATCAGAGATGGGGAATCAGAGGCAGGGAATCAGAATCAGAAGCGGGGAGTCAGAGGCCGGGAATCAGAGGCCTGGAATCAGATGCTGGGAATAAGAGGCCGGGAATCAGAGGTGGGGAATCAGAGTCCGGGAATCAGAGATGGGGATTCAGAGGCGGGGAATGAGATATGGAGAATCAGAGGCGGGGAATCAGAGGCGGGAAAACAGAGGTGGGGAATCAGATATGGGGAATCAGAGGTGGCGAATCAAAGGTGGTGAATCAGAGATGGGTAATCAGAGGCGGGGAATCAGAGGCAGGGAATCAAACACGGGGAATCAGAGGCGGGGAATCAGAGCTGGGGAATCAGAGGCTGGGAATCAAAGTTGGGGAATCAGAGGCAGGGAATCAGATATGGGGAAACAGGGGCGGGGAATCAGAGGCGGGGAAACAGAGGCGGGGAATCAGATATGGGGAATCAGAGGCAGGGAATTAGAGTTGGGGAATCAGAGGCGGGGAATCAGAGGCGGGGAAACAGAGGCGGGGAATCAAACACGGGGAATCAGAGGTGGGGAATCAGAGGTTGGGAATCAGAGGCAGGGAATCAGAGGCGGGGAATCAGAGGCGGGGAATCAGAGGCAGGGAATCAGATGTGCGGAATCGGAGATAGGGAATCAGAGGCGGGGAATCAGAGGCGGGGAATCAGAGGCCGGGAATCAGATATGGGGAAACAGAGGCGGGGAATCAGAGGCGGGGAAACAGAGGCTGGGAATCAGATATGGGGAATCAGAGGTGGGGAATCAGAGGTTGGGAATCAGAGGCAGGGAATCAGAGGCTTGGAATCAGATGCAGGGAATCAGATGCGGGGAATCAGAGGCGGGGAATCAGAGCTGGGGAATCAGAGGTGGGGAATCAGAGTTGGGGAATCAGAGGCGGGGACTTAGATATTGGGAAACAGAGGCAGGGAATCAGAGGCGGGGAATCAGATATGGGGAATCAGAGATGGGGAATCAGAGGCAGGGAATCAGATGTGCGGAATCAGAGATGGGGAATCAAAGGCAGGGAATCAGAATCAGAAGCAGGGAATCAGAGGCCGGGAATCAGAGGCCTGAATCAGATGCCGGGAATAAGAGGCCGGAAATCAGAGGTGGGGAATCAGAGTCCGGGAATCAGAGATGGGGATTCAGAGGCGGGGAATGAGATATGGGGAATCAGAGGCGGGGAATCATCGGCGGGGAAACAGAGGCGGGGAATCAGATATGGCGAATCAGAGGTGGCGAATCAAAGGCGGTGAATCAGAGATGGGGAATCAGAGGCCGGGAATCAGAGGCTGGGAATCAAACACGGGGAATCAGAGGAGGGGAATCAGAATTGGGGAATCAGAGATGGGGAATCAGAGATGGGGAATCAGAGGCAGGGAATCAGACGCGGGGAATCAGAGGTGGTGAATCAGAGATGTGGAATCAGAGGCGGGGAATCAGAGGCAGGGAATCAGACGCGGGGAATAGGAGGCGGGGAATCATAGCTGGCGAATCAGAGGTGGGGAATCAGAGGTGGGGAATCAGAGGCGGGGAATCAGATATTGGGAATCAGAGGTGGGGAATCAGAGGCGGGGAAACAGAGGCGGGGAATCAGAGGCGGGCAAACAGAGGCGGGGAATTAGATATGGGGAATCAGTGGTGGGGAATCAGAGGTGGTGAATCAGAGATGGGGAATCACAGGCGGGGAATCAGAGGCAGGGAATAGAACGCGGGGAATCAGAGGCAGGGAATCAGAGCTGGGGAATAAGAGGCGGGGAATCATAGTTGGGAATCAGAGGCGGGGAATCAGATATGGGGAAACAGAGGCGGGGAATCAGGGGCGGGGAAACAGAGGCGGGGAATCAGATATGGGGAATCGGATGTGGGGAATCAGAGGCGGGGAATCAGAGCTGTGGAATCAGAGGCGGGGAATCAGAGTTGGGGCATCAGAGGTGGGGAATTAGATATGGGGAAACAGAGGCGGGGAATCAGAGGCGTGGAAACAGAGGCGGGGAATCAGATATGGGGAATCAGAGGTGGGGAATCAGAGGCAGGTAATCAGATGTGCGGAATCAGAGATGGGGAATCAGAGGCAGGGAATCAGAATCAGAAGCGGGGAGTCAGAGGACGGGAATCAGAGGCCTGGAATCAGATGCTGGGAATAAGAGGCCGGGAATCAGACGTGGGGAATCAGAGTCCGGGAATCAGAGATGGGGAGTCAGAGGCGGGGAATGAGATATGGAGAATCAGAGGCGGGGAATCAGAGGCGGGGAAACAGAGGTGGGGAATCAGATATGGGGAATCAGAGGTGGCGAATCAAAGGCGGTGAATCAGAGATGGGGAATCAGAGGCGGGGAATCAGAGGCAGGGAATCAAACACGGGGAATCAGAGGCGGGGAATCAGAGCTGGGGAATCAGAGGCTGGGAATCAAAGTTGGGGAATCAGAGGCAGGGAATCAGATATGGGGAAACAGGGGCGGGGAATCAGAGGCGGGGAAACAGAGGCAGGGAATCAGATATGGGGAAACAGAGGCGGGGAATTAGAGTTGGGGAATCAGAGGCGGGGAATCAGAGGCGGGGAAACAGAGGCGGGGAATCAAACACGGGGAATCAGAGGTGGGGAATCAGAGGTTGGGAATCAGATGCAGGGAATCAGAGGCGGGGAATCAGAGGCGGGGAATCAGAGGCAGGGAATCAGATGTGCGGAATCGGAGATGGGGAATCAGAGGCAGGGAATCAGAGGCGGGGAATCAGAGGCGGGGAATCAGAGGCCGGGAATCAGATATGGGGAAACAGAGGCGGGGAAACAGAGGCTGGGGATCAGATATGGGGAATCAGAGGTGGGGAATCAGAGGTAGGGAATCAGAGGCAGGGAATCAGAGGCTTGGAATCAGATGCAGGGAATCAGATGCGGGGAATCAGAGGCGGGGAATCAGAGCTGGGGAATCAGATGCTGGGAATCAAAGTTGGGGAATCAGAGGCAGGGAATCAGATATGGGGAAACAGGGGTGGGGAATCAGAGGCGGGGAAACAGAGGCGGGGAATCAGATATGGGGAATCAGAGGCGGGGAATTAGAGTTGGGGAATCAGAGGCGGGGAATCAGAGGCGGAGAAACAGAGGCGGGGAATCAAACACGGGGAATCAGAGGTGGGGAATCAGAGGTTGGGAATCAGAGGCAGGGAATCAGAGGCGGGGAATCAGAGGCGGGGAATCAGAGGCAGGGAATCAGATGTGCGGAATCGGAGATGGGGAATCAGAGGCAGGGAATCAGAGGCGGGGAATCAGAGGCGGGGAACCAGAGGCCGGGAATCAGATATGGGGAAACAGAGGCGGGGAATCAGAGGCGGGGAAACAGAGGCCTGGAATCAGATATGGGGAATCAGAGGTGGGGAATCAGAGGTTGGGAATCAGAGGCAGGGAATAAGAGGCTTGGAATCAGATGCAGGGAATCAGATGCGGGGAATCAGAGGCGGGGAATCAGAGCTGGGGAATCAGAGGTGGGGAATTAGAGTTGTGGAATCAGAGGCGGGGACTTAGATATTGGGAAACAGAGGCGGGGAATCAGAGGCGGGGAAACAGAAGCGGGGAATCAGATATGGGGAATCAGAGATGGGGAATCAGAGGCAGGGAATCAGATGTGCGGAATCAGAGATGGGGAATCAAAGGCAGGGAATCAGAATCAGTAGCAGGGAATCAGAGGTGGGGAATCAGAGTCCGGGAATCAGAGATGGGGATTCAGAGGCGGGGAATGAGATATGGGGAATCAGAGGCGGGGAATCAGAGGCGGGGAAACAGAGGCGGGGAATCAGATATGGGGAATCAGAGGTGGCGAATCAAAGGCGGTGAATCAGAGTTGGGGAATCAGTGGCCGGGAATCAGAGGCAGGGAATCAAACACGGGGAATCAGAGGCGGGGAATCATAGCTGGCGAATCAGAGGCGGGGAATCAGAGGTGGGGAATCAGAGGCGGGGAATCAGATATTGGGAATCAGAGGTGGGGAATCAGAGGCGGGGAAACAGAGGCGGGGAATCAGATATGGGGTATCAGAGGTGGGGAATCAGAGGTTGTGAATCAGAGATGGGGAATCAGAGGCGGGTAATCAGAGGCCGGTAATCAGACGCGGGGAATCAGAGGCGGGGAATCAGAGCTGGGAAATTAGAGGCAGGGAATCAGAGTTGGGGATTCAGAGGCGGGGAATCAGATATGGGGAAACAGAGGCGGGGAATCAGATGCGGGCAAATAGAGGCGGGGATCAGATATGGGGAAACAGAGGCGGGGAATCAGAGGCGGGGAAACAGAGGCGTGGAATCAGATATGGGGAATCAGAGGTGGGGAATCAGAGGTTGGGAATCAGAGTCTGGGAATCAGAGGCTGGGAATCAGATGCATGGAATCAGATGCGGGGAATCAGAGGCGGGGAATCAGAGCTGGGGAATCAGAGGTGGGGAATCAAAGTTGGGGAATCAGAGGCGGGGACTTAGATATGGGGAAACAGAGGTGGGGAATCAGAGGCGGGGAAACAGAGGCGGGGAATCAGATATGGGGAATCAGAGGTGGGGAATCAGAGGCAGGGAATTAGATTTGCGGAATCAGAGATGGGGAATCAGAAGCAGGGAATCAGAGGCCGGAAACCAGAGGCCGGAATCAGATGCCGGGAATAAGAGGCCGGGAATCAGAGGTGGGGAATCAGAGTCCAAGAATCAGAGATGGGGAATCAGAGGCGGGGAATGAGATATGGGGAATCAGAGGCGGGGAAACAGAGGCGAGGAATCAGATATGGGGAATCAGAGGTGGCGAATCAAAGGCGGTGAATCAGAGATGGGGAATCAGAGGCGGGGAATCAGAGGCAGGGGATCAAAGACGGGGAATCAGAGGCGGGGAATCAGAGCTGGGGAATCAGAGGCGGGGAATCAGAGTTGGGGAATCAGAGGTGGGGAATCAGAGTTGGGGAATCAGAGGCGGGGACTTAGATATTGGGAAACAGAGGCGGGGAATCAAAGGTGGGGAAACAGAGGCGGGGAATCAGATATGGGGAATCAGAGGTGGGGAATCAGAGGCAGGGAATCAAACACGGGGAATCAGATGCGGGGAATCAGAGCTGGGGAATCAGAGGCGGGGAATCAGAGTTGGGGAATCAGAGGCGGGGAATCAGACGCAGGGAATCAATATGTGAAATCAGAGGTGGGGAATCAGACGCAGGGAATCAATATGGGAAATCAGAGTTGGGGAATCAGAGGTTGGGAATCAAAGGAAGGGAATCAGAGGCGAGGAATCAGAGCTGGGGAATCAGAGGCGGGGAATCAGAATTGGGGAATCAGAGATGGGGAATCAGAGATGGGGAATCAGAGGCGGGGAATCAGACGCGTGGAATCAGAGGTGGTGAATCAGAGATGTGGAATCAGAGGCGGGGAATCAGAGGCAGGGAATCAGACGCGGGGAATCAGAGGTGGGGAATCATAGCTGGCGAATCAGAGGCGGGGAATGAGATATGGGGAATCAGAGGTGGGGAATCAGAGGCGGGGAAACAGTGGCGAGGAATCAGATATGGGGAATCAGAGGTGGCGAATCAAAGGCGGTGAATCAGAGATGGGGAATCAGAGGCGGGGAATCAGAGGCAGGGGATCAAACACGGGGAATCAGAGGCGGGGAATCAGAGCTGTGGAATCAGAGGCGGGGAATCAGAGTTGGGGAATCAGAGGCGGGGAATCAGAGCTGGGGAATCAGAGGTGGGGAATCAGAGTCGGGGAATCAGAGGCAGGGAGTCGGATGTGCGGAATCAGAGATGGGGAATCAGAGGTGGGGAATCAGAGGCGGTGAATCTGAGATGGGGAATCAGAGACGGGGAATCAGTGGCAGGTTATCAGACACGGGGATTCAGAGGCTGGGAATCAGACGGGGGGAATCAAAGGCGGGGAATGAAGCTGGGGAATCAGAGGCAGGGAATCAGAGTTGGGGAATCAGAGGCGGGGAATCAGAGTTGGGGAATCAGAGGCGGGGAATCAGAGCTGCGGAATCAGAGGTGGGGATCAGAGTCGGGGAATCAGAGGCAGGGGATCAAACACGGGGAATCAGAGGCGGGGAATCAGAGCTGGGGAATCAGAGGCGGGGAATCAGAGTTGGGGAATCAGAGGCGGGGAATCAGAGCTGCGGAATCAGAGGTGGGGATCAGAGTCGTGGAATCAGAGGCAGGGAATCAGATGTGCGGAATCAGTGATGGGGAATCAGAGGTGGGGAATCAGAGGCTGTGAATCAGAGATGGGGAATCAGAGGCGGGGAATCAGAGGCAAGAAATCAGACACGGGGTTTCAGAGGCTGGGAATCAGACGGGGGAATCAAAGGCGGGGAATCAGAGCTGGGGAATCAGAGGCAGGGAATCAGAGTTGGGGATTCAGAGGCGGGGAATCAGATATGGGGAAACAGAGGCGGGGAATCAGAGTCGGGCAAACAGAGGCGGGGAATTAGATATGGGGAATCAGAGGTGGGGAATCAGAGGTGGTGAATCAGAGATGGGGAATCACAGGCGGGGAATCAGAGGCAGGGAATAGAACGCGGGGAATCAGAGGCAGGGAATCAGAGTTGGGGCATCAGAGGTTTGGAATTAGATATGGGGAAACTGAGGCGGGGAATCAGAGGCGGGGAAACAGAGGCGGGAAATCAGATATGGGGAATCAGAGGTGGGGAATCAGAGGCAGGGAATCAGATGTGCGGAATCAGAGATGGGGAATCAGAGGCAGGGATTCAGAATCAGAAGCGGGGAATCAGAGGCCGGGAAACAGAGGTGGGGAATCAGATATGGGGAATCAAAGGCGGGGAATCAGAGCTGGGGAATCAGAGGCGGGGAATCAGAGTTGGGGAATCAGAGGCGGGGAATCAGAGCTGGGGAATCAGAGGTGGGGATCAGAGTCGGGGAATCAGAGGCAGGGAATCAGATGTGCGGAATCAGAGATGGGGAATCAGAGGTGGGGAATCAGCGGCTGTGAATCAGAGATTGGGAATCAGAGGCGGGGAATCAGAGGCAGGAAATCAGACACGGGGACTCAGAGGCTGGGAATCAGACGGGGGGAATCAAAGGCGGGGAATCAGAGCTGGGGAATCAGAGGCGGGGAATCAGAGTTGGGGAATCAGAAGCGGGGAATCAGATATGGGGAAACAGAGGAGGGGAATCAGAGGCGGGGAAACAGAGGCGGGGAATCTGATATGGGGAATCAGAGGTGGCGAATGAAAGGCGGTGAATCAGAGATGGTTAATCAGAGGCGGGGAATCAGGGGCAGTGAATCAAACACGGGGAATCATAGGTGGGGAATCAGAGCTGGGGAATCAGTGGCGGGGAATCAGAGTTGGGGAATCAGAGGCGGGGAATCAGATATGGGGAAACAGAGGCTGGGAATCAGAGGCAGGGAAACAGAGGTGGGGAATCATATATGGGGAATCAGAGGTGGGGAATCAGAGGTTGCGAAACAGAGGCAGGGAATCAGAGCTGGGGAATCAGAGGCGGGGAATCAGAGCTGCGGAATATGAGGCAGGGAATCAGAGTTGGGGATTCAGAGGCGGGGAATCAGAGCTGGGGAATCAGAGGCGGGGAATCAGAGGCGGGGAAATAGATATGGGGAAACAGAGGCGGGGAATTAGAGGCGGGGAAACAGAGGCGGGGAATCAGATATGGGGAATCAGAGGTGGGGAATCAGAGGCAGGGAATCAGATGTGCGGAATCAGAGATGGGGAATCAGAGGCAGGGATCAGAATCAGAAGCGGGGAATCAGAGGCCGGGATCAGAGGCCGGGAATCAGATGCCGGGAATAAGAGGCCAGGAATCAGAGTCCGGGAATCAGAGATGGGGAATCAGAGGCGGGGAATGAAATATGGGGAATCAGAGGCGGGGTATCAGAGGCGGGGAAACAGAGGCGGTGAATCTGATATGGGGAATCAGGGTGGCGAATGAAAGGCGGTGAATCAGAGATGGTGAATCAGAGGCGGGGAATCAGAGGCAGGGAATCAAACACGGGGAATCAGAGGCGGGGAATCAGAGCTGGGGAATCAGAGGCGGGGAATCAGAGTTGGGGATTCAGAGGCGGGGAATCAGATATGGGGAAACAGAGGCGGGGAATCAGAGGCGGGCAAACAGAGGCGGGGAATTAGATATGGGGAATCAGAGGTGGGGAATCAGAGGCGGGCAAACAGAGGAGGGGAATTAGATATGGGGAATCAGTGGTGGGGAATCAGAGGTGGTTTATCAGAGATGGGGAATCACAGGCGGGGAATCAGAGGCAGGGAATAGAACGCGGGGAATCAGAGGCAGGGAATCAGAGCTGGGGAATCAGAGGCGGGGAATCATAGTTGGGAATCAGAGGCGGGGAATCAGATATGGGGAAACAGAGGCGGGGAATCAGGGGCGGGGAAACAGAGGCGGGGAATCAGATATGGGGAATCGGATGCGGGGAATCAGAGGCGGGGAATCAGATATGGGGAATCAGAGGTGGGGAATCAGAGGCAGGTAATCAGATGTGCGGAATCAGAGATGGGGAATCAGAGGCAGGGAATCAGAATCAGAAGCGGGGAGTCAGAGGCCGGGAATCAGAGGCCTGGAATCAGATGCTGGGAATAAGAGGCCGGGAATCAGAGGTGGGGAATCAGAGTCCGGGAATCAGAGATGGGGATTCAGAGGCGGGGAATGAGATATGGAGAATCAGAGGCGGGGAATCAGAGGCGGGAAAACAGAGGTGGGGAATCAGATATGGGGAATCAGAGGTGGCGAATCAAAGGTGGTGAATCAGAGATGGGTAATCAGAGGCGGGGAATCAGAGGCAGGGAATCAAACACGGGGAATCAGAGGCGGGGAATCAGAGCTGGGGAATCAGAGGCTGGGAATCAAAGTTGGGGAATCAGAGGCAGGGAATCAGATATGGGGAAACAGGGGCGGGGAATCAGAGGCGGGGAAACAGAGGCGGGGAATCAGATATGGGGAATCAGAGGCAGGGAATTAGAGTTGGGGAATCAGAGGCGGGGAATCAGAGGCGGGGAAACAGAGGCGGGGAATCAAACACGGGGAATCAGAGGTGGGGAATCAGAGGTTGGGAATCAGAGGCAGGGAATCAGAGGCGGGGAATCAGAGGCGGGGAATCAGAGGCAGGGAATCAGATGTGCGGAATCGGAGATAGGGAATCAGAGGCGGGGAATCAGAGGCGGGGAATCAGAGGCCGGGAATCAGATATGGGGAAACAGAGGCGGGGAATCAGAGGCGGGGAAACAGAGGCTGGGAATCAGATATGGGGAATCAGAGGTGGGGAATCAGAGGTTGGGAATCAGAGGCAGGGAATCAGAGGCTTGGAATCAGATGCAGGGAATCAGATGCGGGGAATCAGAGGCGGGGAATCAGAGCTGGGGAATCAGAGGTGGGGAATCAGAGTTGGGGAATCAGAGGCGGGGACTTAGATATTGGGAAACAGAGGCAGGGAATCAGAGGCGGGGAATCAGATATGGGGAATCAGAGATGGGGAATCAGAGGCAGGGAATCAGATGTGCGGAATCAGAGATGGGGAATCAAAGGCAGGGAATCAGAATCAGAAGCAGGGAATCAGAGGCCGGGAATCAGAGGCCGGAATCAGATGCCGGGAATAAGAGGCCGGAAATCAGAGGTGGGGAATCAGAGTCCGGGAATCAGAGATGGGGATTCAGAGGCGGGGAATGAGATATGGGGAATCAGAGGCGGGGAATCAGAGATGGGGAATCAGAGATGGGGAATCAGAGGCGGGGAATCAGACGCGTGGAATCAGAGGTGGTGAATCAGAGATGTGGAATCAGAGGCGGGGAATCAGAGGCAGGGAATCAGACGCGGGGAATCAGAGGTGGGGAATCATAGCTGGCGAATCAGAGGCGGGGAATGAGATATGGGGAATCAGAGGCGGGGAATCAGAGGCGGGGAAACAGTGGCGAGGAATCAGATATGGGGAATCAGAGGTGGCGAATCAAAGGCGGTGAATCAGAGATGGGGAATCAGAGGCGGGGAATCAGAGGCAGGGGATCAAACACGGGGAATCAGAAGCGGGGAATCAGAGCTGTGGTATCAGAGGCGGGGAATCAGAGTTGGGGAATCAGAGGCGGGGAATCAGAGCTGGGGAATCAGAGGTGGGGAATCAGAGTCGGGGAATCAGAGGCAGGGAGTCGGATGTGCGGAATCAGAGATGGGGAATCAGAGGTGGGGAATCAGAGGCGGTGAATCTGAGATGGGGAATCAGAGACGGGGAATCAGTGGCAGGTTATCAGACACGGGGATTCAGAGGCTGGAAATCAGACGGGGGGAATCAAAGGCGGGGAATGAAGCTGGGGAATCAGAGGCAGGGAATCAGAGTTGGGGAATCAGAGGCGGGGAATCAGAGTTGGGGAATCAGAGGCGGGGAATCAGAGCTGCGGAATCAGAGGTGGGGATCAGAGTCGGGGAATCAGAGGCAGGGGATCAAACACGGGGAATCAGAGGCGGGGAATCAGAGCTGGGGAATCAGAGGCGGGGAATCAGAGTTGGGGAATCAGAGGCGGGGAATCAGAGCTGCGGAATCAGAGGTGGGGATCAGAGTCGTGGAATCAGAGGCAGGGAATCAGATGTGCGGAATCAGTGATGGGGAATCAGAGGTGGGGAATCAGAGGCTGTGAATCAGAGATGGGGAATCAGAGGCGGGGAATCAGAGGCAAGAAATCAGACACGGGGTTTCAGAGGCTGGGAATCAGACGGGGGAATCAAAGGCGGGGAATCAGAGCTGGGGAATCAGAGGCAGGGAATCAGAGTTGGGGATTCAGAGGCGGGGAATCAGATATGGGGAAACAGAGGCGGGGAATCAGAGTCGGGCAAACAGAGGCGGGGAATTAGATATGGGGAATCAGAGGTGGGGAATCAGAGGTGGTGAATCAGAGATGGGGAATCACAGGCGGGGAATCAGAGGCAGGGAATAGAACGCGGGGAATCAGAGGCAGGGAATCAGAGTTGGGGCATCAGAGGTTTGGAATTAGATATGGGGAAACTGAGGCGGGGAATCAGAGGCGGGGAAACAGAGGCGGGAAATCAGATATGGGGAATCAGAGGTGGGGAATCAGAGGCAGGGAATCAGATGTGCGGAATCAGAGATGGGGAATCAGAGGCAGGGATTCAGAATCAGAAGCGGGGAATCAGAGGCCGGGAAACAGAGGTGGGGAATCAGATATGGGGAATCAGAGGCGGGGAATCAGAGCTGGGGAATCAGAGGCGGGGAATCAGAGTTGGGGAATCAGAGGCGGGGAATCAGAGCTGGGGAATCAGAGGTGGGGATCAGAGTCGGGGAATCAGAGGCAGGGAATCAGATGTGCGGAATCAGAGATGGGGAATCAGAGGTGGGGAATCAGCGGCTGTGAATCAGAGATTGGGAATCAGAGGCGGGGAATCAGAGGCAGGAAATCAGACACGGGGACTCAGAGGCTGGGAATCAGACGGGGGGAATCAAAGGCGGGGAATCAGAGCTGGGGAATCAGAGGCGGGGAATCAGAGTTGGGGAATCAGAAGCGGGGAATCAGATATGGGGAAACAGAGGAGGGGAATCAGAGGCGGGGAAACAGAGGCGGGGAATCTGATATGGGGAATCAGAGGTGGCGAATGAAAGGCGGTGAATCAGAGATGGTTAATCAGAGGCGGGGAATCAGGGGCAGTGAATCAAACACGGGGAATCATAGGTGGGGAATCAGAGCTGGGGAATCAGTGGCGGGGAATCAGAGTTGGGGAATCAGAGGCGGGGAATCAGATATGGGGAAACAGAGGCTGGGAATCAGAGGCAGGGAAACAGAGGTGGGGAATCATATATGGGGAATCAGAGGTGGGGAATCAGAGGTTGCGAAACAGAGGCAGGGAATCAGAGCTGGGGAATCAGAGGCGGGGAATCAGAGCTGCGGAATATGAGGCAGGGAATCAGAGTTGGGGATTCAGAGGCGGGGAATCAGAGCTGGGGAATCAGAGGCGGGGAATCAGAGGCGGGGAAATAGATATGGGGAAACAGAGGCGGGGAATTAGAGGCGGGGAAACAGAGGCGGGGAATCAGATATGGGGAATCAGAGGTGGGGAATCAGAGGCAGGGAATCAGATGTGCGGAATCAGAGATGGGGAATCAGAGGCAGGGATCAGAATCAGAAGCGGGGAATCAGAGGCCGGGATCAGAGGCCGGGAATCAGATGCCGGGAATAAGAGGCCAGGAATCAGAGTCCGGGAATCAGAGATGGGGAATCAGAGGCGGGGAATGAAATATGGGGAATCAGAGGCGGGGTATCAGAGGCGGGGAAACAGAGGCGGTGAATCTGATATGGGGAATCAGGGTGGCGAATGAAAGGCGGTGAATCAGAGATGGTGAATCAGAGGCGGGGAATCAGAGGCAGGGAATCAAACACGGGGAATCAGAGGCGGGGAATCAGAGCTGGGGAATCAGAGGCGGGGAATCAGAGTTGGGGATTCAGAGGCGGGGAATCAGATATGGGGAAACAGAGGCGGGGAATCAGAGGCGGGCAAACAGAGGCGGGGAATTAGATATGGGGAATCAGAGGTGGGGAATCAGAGGCGGGCAAACAGAGGAGGGGAATTAGATATGGGGAATCAGTGGTGGGGAATCAGAGGTGGTTTATCAGAGATGGGGAATCACAGGCGGGGAATCAGAGGCAGGGAATAGAACGCGGGGAATCAGAGGCAGGGAATCAGAGCTGGGGAATCAGAGGCGGGGAATCATAGTTGGGAATCAGAGGCGGGGAATCAGATATGGGGAAACAGAGGCGGGGAATCAGGGGCGGGGAAACAGAGGCGGGGAATCAGATATGGGGAATCGGATGCGGGGAATCAGAGGCGGGGAATCAGATATGGGGAATCAGAGGTGGGGAATCAGAGGCAGGTAATCAGATGTGCGGAATCAGAGATGGGGAATCAGAGGCAGGGAATCAGAATCAGAAGCGGGGAGTCAGAGGCCGGGAATCAGAGGCCTGGAATCAGATGCTGGGAATAAGAGGCCGGGAATCAGAGGTGGGGAATCAGAGTCCGGGAATCAGAGATGGGGATTCAGAGGCGGGGAATGAGATATGGAGAATCAGAGGCGGGGAATCAGAGGCGGGAAAACAGAGGTGGGGAATCAGATATGGGGAATCAGAGGTGGCGAATCAAAGGTGGTGAATCAGAGATGGGTAATCAGAGGCGGGGAATCAGAGGCAGGGAATCAAACACGGGGAATCAGAGGCGGGGAATCAGAGCTGGGGAATCAGAGGCTGGGAATCAAAGTTGGGGAATCAGAGGCAGGGAATCAGATATGGGGAAACAGGGGCGGGGAATCAGAGGCGGGGAAACAGAGGCGGGGAATCAGATATGGGGAATCAGAGGCAGGGAATTAGAGTTGGGGAATCAGAGGCGGGGAATCAGAGGCGGGGAAACAGAGGCGGGGAATCAAACACGGGGAATCAGAGGTGGGGAATCAGAGGTTGGGAATCAGAGGCAGGGAATCAGAGGCGGGGAATCAGAGGCGGGGAATCAGAGGCAGGGAATCAGATGTGCGGAATCGGAGATAGGGAATCAGAGGCGGGGAATCAGAGGCGGGGAATCAGAGGCCGGGAATCAGATATGGGGAAACAGAGGCGGGGAATCAGAGGCGGGGAAACAGAGGCTGGGAATCAGATATGGGGAATCAGAGGTGGGGAATCAGAGGTTGGGAATCAGAGGCAGGGAATCAGAGGCTTGGAATCAGATGCAGGGAATCAGATGCGGGGAATCAGAGGCGGGGAATCAGAGCTGGGGAATCAGAGGTGGGGAATCAGAGTTGGGGAATCAGAGGCGGGGACTTAGATATTGGGAAACAGAGGCAGGGAATCAGAGGCGGGGAATCAGATATGGGGAATCAGAGATGGGGAATCAGAGGCAGGGAATCAGATGTGCGGAATCAGAGATGGGGAATCAAAGGCAGGGAATCAGAATCAGAAGCAGGGAATCAGAGGCCGGGAATCAGAGGCCGGAATCAGATGCCGGGAATAAGAGGCCGGAAATCAGAGGTGGGGAATCAGAGTCCGGGAATCAGAGATGGGGATTCAGAGGCGGGGAATGAGATATGGGGAATCAGAGGCGGGGAATCAGAGATGGGGAATCAGAGATGGGGAATCAGAGGCGGGGAATCAGACGCGTGGAATCAGAGGTGGTGAATCAGAGATGTGGAATCAGAGGCGGGGAATCAGAGGCAGGGAATCAGACGCGGGGAATCAGAGGTGGGGAATCATAGCTGGCGAATCAGAGGCGGGGAATGAGATATGGGGAATCAGAGGCGGGGAATCAGAGGCGGGGAAACAGTGGCGAGGAATCAGATATGGGGAATCAGAGGTGGCGAATCAAAGGCGGTGAATCAGAGATGGGGAATCAGAGGCGGGGAATCAGAGGCAGGGGATCAAACACGGGGAATCAGAGGCGGGGAATCAGAGCTGTGGAATCAGAGGCGGGGAATCAGAGTTGGGGAATCAGAGGCGGGGAATCAGAGCTGGGGAATCAGAGGTGGGGAATCAGAGTCGGGGAATCAGAGGCAGGGAGTCGGATGTGCGGAATCAGAGATGGGGAATCAGAGGTGGGGAATCAGAGGCGGTGAATCTGAGATGGGGAATCAGAGACGGGGAATCAGTGGCAGGTTATCAGACACGGGGATTCAGAGGCTGGAAATCAGACGGGGGGAATCAAAGGCGGGGAATGAAGCTGGGGAATCAGAGGCAGGGAATCAGAGTTGGGGAATCAGAGGCGGGGAATCAGAGTTGGGGAATCAGAGGCGGGGAATCAGAGCTGCGGAATCAGAGGTGGGGATCAGAGTCGGGGAATCAGAGGCAGGGGATCAAACACGGGGAATCAGAGGCGGGGAATCAGAGCTGGGGAATCAGAGGCGGGGAATCAGAGTTGGGGAATCAGAGGCGGGGAATCAGAGCTGCGGAATCAGAGGTGGGGATCAGAGTCGTGGAATCAGAGGCAGGGAATCAGATGTGCGGAATCAGTGATGGGGAATCAGAGGTGGGGAATCAGAGGCTGTGAATCAGAGATGGGGAATCAGAGGCGGGGAATCAGAGGCAAGAAATCAGACACGGGGTTTCAGAGGCTGGGAATCAGACGGGGGAATCAAAGGCGGGGAATCAGAGCTGGGGAATCAGAGGCAGGGAATCAGAGTTGGGGATTCAGAGGCGGGGAATCAGATATGGGGAAACAGAGGCGGGGAATCAGAGTCGGGCAAACAGAGGCGGGGAATTAGATATGGGGAATCAGAGGTGGGGAATCAGAGGTGGTGAATCAGAGATGGGGAATCACAGGCGGGGAATCAGAGGCAGGGAATAGAACGCGGGGAATCAGAGGCAGGGAATCAGAGTTGGGGCATCAGAGGTTTGGAATTAGATATGGGGAAACTGAGGCGGGGAATCAGAGGCGGGGAAACAGAGGCGGGAAATCAGATATGGGGAATCAGAGGTGGGGAATCAGAGGCAGGGAATCAGATGTGCGGAATCAGAGATGGGGAATCAGAGGCAGGGATTCAGAATCAGAAGCGGGGAATCAGAGGCCGGGAAACAGAGGTGGGGAATCAGATATGGGGAATCAGAGGCGGGGAATCAGAGCTGGGGAATCAGAGGCGGGGAATCAGAGTTGGGGAATCAGAGGCGGGGAATCAGAGCTGGGGAATCAGAGGTGGGGATCAGAGTCGGGGAATCAGAGGCAGGGAATCAGATGTGCGGAATCAGAGATGGGGAATCAGAGGTGGGGAATCAGCGGCTGTGAATCAGAGATTGGGAATCAGAGGCGGGGAATCAGAGGCAGGAAATCAGACACGGGGACTCAGAGGCTGGGAATCAGACGGGGGGAATCAAAGGCGGGGAATCAGAGCTGGGGAATCAGAGGCGGGGAATCAGAGTTGGGGAATCAGAAGCGGGGAATCAGATATGGGGAAACAGAGGAGGGGAATCAGAGGCGGGGAAACAGAGGCGGGGAATCTGATATGGGGAATCAGAGGTGGCGAATGAAAGGCGGTGAATCAGAGATGGTTAATCAGAGGCGGGGAATCAGAGGCAGTGAATCAAACACGGGGAATCATAGGTGGGGAATCAGAGCTGGGGAATCAGAGGCGGGGAATCAGAGTTGGGGAATCAGAGGCGGGGAATCAGATATGGGGAAACAGAGGCTGGGAATCAGAGGCAGGGAAACAGAGGTGGGGAATCATTATGGGGAATCAGAGGTGGGGAATCAGAGGTTGCGAAACAGAGGCAGGGAATCAGAGCTGGGGAATCAGAGGCGGGGAATCAGAGCTGCGGAATATGAGGCAGGGAATCAGAGTTGGGGATTCAGAGGCGGGGAATCAGAGCTGGGGAATCAGAGGCGGGGAATCAGAGGCGGGGAAATAGATATGGGGAAACAGAGGCGGGGAATTAGAGGCGGGGAAACAGAGGCGGGGAATCAGATATGGGGAATCAGAGGTGGGGAATCAGAGGCAGGGAATCAGATGTGCGGAATCAGAGATGGGGAATCAGAGGCAGGGATCAGAATCAGAAGCGGGGAATCAGAGGCCGGGATCAGAGGCCGGGAATCAGATGCCGGGAATAAGAGGCCAGGAATCAGAGTCCGGGAATCAGAGATGGGGAATCAGAGGCGGGGAATGAAATATGGGGAATCAGAGGCGGGGTATCAGAGGCGGGGAAACAGAGGCGGTGAATCTGATATGGGGAATCAGGGTGGCGAATGAAAGGCGGTGAATCAGAGATGGTGAATCAGAGGCGGGGAATCAGAGGCAGGGAATCAAACACGGGGAATCAGAGGCGGGGAATCAGAGCTGGGGAATCAGAGGCGGGGAATCAGAGTTGGGGATTCAGATGCGGGGAATCAGATATGGGGAAACAGAGGCGGGGAATCAGAGGCGGGCAAACAGAGGCGGGGAATTAGATATGGGGAATCAGAGGTGGGGAATCAGAGGCGGGCAAACAGAGGAGGGGAATTAGATATGGGGAATCAGTGGTGGGGAATCAGAGGTGGTTTATCAGAGATGGGGAATCACAGGCGGGGAATCAGAGGCAGGGAATAGAACGCGGGGAATCAGAGGCAGGGAATCAGAGCTGGGGAATCAGAGGCGGGGAATCATAGTTGGGAATCAGAGGCGGGGAATCAGATATGGGGAAACAGAGGCGGGGAATCAGGGGCGGGGAAACAGAGGCGGGGAATCAGATATGGGGAATCGGATGCGGGGAATCAGAGGCGGGGAATCAGATATGGGGAATCAGAGGTGGGGAATCAGAGGCAGGTAATCAGATGTGCGGAATCAGAGATGGGGAATCAGAGGCAGGGAATCAGAATCAGAAGCGGGGAGTCAGAGGCCGGGAATCAGAGGCCTGGAATCAGATGCTGGGAATAAGAGGCCGGGAATCAGAGGTGGGGAATCAGAGTCCGGGAATCAGAGATGGGGATTCAGAGGCGGGGAATGAGATATGGAGAATCAGAGGCGGGGAATCAGAGGCGGGAAAACAGAGGTGGGGAATCAGATATGGGGAATCAGAGGTGGCGAATCAAAGGTGGTGAATCAGAGATGGGTAATCAGAGGCGGGGAATCAGAGGCAGGGAATCAAACACGGGGAATCAGAGGCGGGGAATCAGAGCTGGGGAATCAGAGGCTGGGAATCAAAGTTGGGGAATCAGAGGCAGGGAATCAGATATGGGGAAACAGGGGCGGGGAATCAGAGGCGGGGAAACAGAGGCGGGGAATCAGATATGGGGAATCAGAGGCAGGGAATTAGAGTTGGGGAATCAGAGGCGGGGAATCAGAGGCGGGGAAACAGAGGCGGGGAATCAAACACGGGGAATCAGAGGTGGGGAATCAGAGGTTGGGAATCAGAGGCAGGGAATCAGAGGCGGGGAATCAGAGGCGGGGAATCAGAGGCAGGGAATCAGATGTGCGGAATCGGAGATAGGGAATCAGAGGCGGGGAATCAGAGGCGGGGAATCAGAGGCCGGGAATCAGATATGGGGAAACAGAGGCGGGGAATCAGAGGCGGGGAAACAGAGGCTGGGAATCAGATATGGGGAATCAGAGGTGGGGAATCAGAGGTTGGGAATCAGAGGCAGGGAATCAGAGGCTTGGAATCAGATGCAGTGAATCAGATGCGGGGAATCAGAGGCGGGGAATCAGAGCTGGGGAATCAGAGGTGGGGAATCAGAGTTGGGGAATCAGAGGCGGGGACTTAGATATTGGGAAACAGAGGCAGGGAATCAGAGGCGGGGAATCAGATATGGGGAATCAGAGATGGGGAATCAGAGGCAGGGAATCAGATGTGCGGAATCAGAGATGGGGAATCAAAGGCAGTGAATCAGAATCAGAAGCAGGGAATCAGAGGCCGGGAATCAGAGGCCGGAATCAGATGCCGGGAATAAGAGGCCGGAAATCAGAGGTGGGGAATCAGAGTCCGGGAGTCAGAGATGGGGATTCAGAGGCGGGGAATGAGATATGGGGAATCAGAGGCGGGGAATCAGAGGCGGGGAAACAGAGGCGGGGAATCAGATATGGCGAATCAGAGGTGGCGAATCAAAGGCGGTGAATCAGAGATGGGGAATCAGAGGCCGGGAATCAGAGGCTGGGAATCAAACACGGGGAATCAGAGGAGGGGAATCAGAATTGGGGAATCAGAGATGGGGAATCAGAGATGGGGAATCAGAGGCAGGGAATCAGACGCGGGGAATCAGAGGTGGTGAATCAGAGATGTGGAATCAGAGGCGGGGAATCAGAGGCAGGGAATCAGACGCGGGGAATAGGAGGCGGGGAATCATAGCTGGCGAATCAGAGGTGGGGAATCAGAGGTGGGGAATCAGAGGCGGGGAATCAGATATTGGGAATCAGAGGTGGGGAATCAGAGGCGGGGAAACAGAGGCGGGGAATCAGAGGCGGGCAAACAGAGGCGGGGAATTAGATATGGGGAATCAGTGGTGGGGAATCAGAGGTGGTGAATCAGAGATGGGGAATCACAGGCGGGGAATCAGAGGCAGGGAATAGAACGCGGGGAATCAGAGGCAGGGAATCAGAGCTGGGGAATAAGAGGCGGGGAATCATAGTTGGGAATCAGAGGCGGGGAATCAGATATGGGGAAACAGAGGCGGGGAATCAGGGGCGGGGAAACAGAGGCGGGGAATCAGATATGGGGAATCGGATGTGGGGAATCAGAGGCGGGGAATCAGAGCTGTGGAATCAGAGGCGGGGAATCAGAGTTGGGGCATCAGAGGTGGGGAATTAGATATGGGGAAACAGAGGCGGGGAATCAGAGGCGTGGAAACAGAGGCGGGGAATCAGATATGGGGAATCAGAGGTGGGGAATCAGAGGCAGGTAATCAGATGTGCGGAATCAGAGATGGGGAATCAGAGGCAGGGAATCAGAATCAGAAGCGGGGAGTCAGAGGACGGGAATCAGAGGCCTGGAATCAGATGCTGGGAATAAGAGGCCGGGAATCAGACGTGGGGAATCAGAGTCCGGGAATCAGAGATGGGGAGTCAGAGGCGGGGAATGAGATATGGAGAATCAGAGGCGGGGAATCAGAGGCGGGGAAACAGAGGTGGGGAATCAGATATGGGGAATCAGAGGTGGCGAATCAAAGGCGGTGAATCAGAGATGGGGAATCAGAGGCGGGGAATCAGAGGCAGGGAATCAAACACGGGGAATCAGAGGCGGGGAATCAGAGCTGGGGAATCAGAGGCTGGGAATCAAAGTTGGGGAATCAGAGGCAGGGAATCAGATATGGGGAAACAGGGGCGGGGAATCAGAGGCGGGGAAACAGAGGAAGGGAATCAGATATGGGGAATCAGAGGCGGGGAATTAGAGTTGGGGAATCAGAGGCGGGGAATCAGAGGCGGGGAAACAGAGGCGGGGAATCAAACACGGGGAATCAGAGGTGGGGAATCAGAGGTTGGGAATCAGATGCAGGGAATCAGAGGCGGGGAATCAGAGGCGGGGAATCAGAGGCAGGGAATCAGATGTGCGGAATCGGAGATGGGGAATCAGAGGCAGGGAATCAGAGGCGGGGAATCAGAGGCGGGGAATCAGAGGCCGGGAATCAGATATGGGGAAACAGAGGCGGGGAAACAGAGGCTGGGGATCAGATATGGGGAATCAGAGGTGGGGAATCAGAGGTAGGGAATCAGAGGCAGGGAATCAGAGGCTTGGAATCAGATGCAGGGAATCAGATGCGGGGAATCAGAGGCGGGGAATCAGAGCTGGGGAATCAGATGCTGGGAATCAAAGTTGGGGAATCAGAGGCAGGGAATCAGATATGGGGAAACAGGGGTGGGGAATCAGAGGCGGGGAAACAGAGGCGGGGAATCAGATATGGGGAATCAGAGGCGGGGAATTAGAGTTGGGGAATCAGAGGCGGGGAATCAGAGGCGGAGAATCAGAGGCGGGGAATCAAACACGGGGAATCAGAGGTGGGGAATCAGAGGTTGGGAATCAGAGGCAGGGAATCAGAGGCGGGGAATCAGAGGCGGGGAATCAGAGGCAGGGAATCAGATGTGCGGAATCGGAGATGGGGAATCAGAGGCAGGGAATCAGAGGCGGGGAATCAGAGGCGGGGAACCAGAGGCCGGGAATCAGATATGGGGAAACAGAGGCGGGGAATCAGAGGCGGGGAAACAGAGGCTGGGAATCAGATATGGGGAATCAGATGTGGGGAATCAGAGGTTGGGAATCAGAGGCAGGGAATAAGAGGCTTGGAATCAGATGCAGGGAATCAGATGCGGGGAATCAGAGGCGGGGAATCAGAGCTGGGGAATCAGAGGTGGGGAATTAGAGTTGTGGAATCAGAGGCGGGGACTTAGATATTGGGAAACAGAGGCGGGGAATCAGAGGCGGGGAAACAGAAGCGGGGAATCAGATATGGGGAATCAGAGATGGGGAATCAGAGGCAGGGAATCAGATGTGCGGAATCAGAGATGGGGAATCAAAGGCAGGGAATCAGAATCAGTAGCAGGGAATCAGAGGTGGGGAATCAGAGTCCGGGAATCAGAGATGGGGATTCAGAGGCGGGGAATGAGATATGGGGAATCAGAGGCGGGGAATCAGAGGCGGGGAAACAGAGGCGGGGAATCAGATATGGGGAATCAGAGGTGGCGAATCAAAGGCGGTGAATCAGAGTTGGGGAATCAGTGGCCGGGAATCAGAGGCAGGGAATCAAACACGGGGAATCAGAGGCGGGGAATCATAGCTGGCGAATCAGAGGCGGGGAATCAGAGGTGGGGAATCAGAGGCGGGGAATCAGATATTGGGAATCAGAGGTGGGGAATCAGAGGCGGGGAAACAGAGGCGGGGAATCAGATATGGGGTATCAGAGGTGGGGAATCAGAGGTTGTGAATCAGAGATGGGGAATCAGAGGCGGGGAATCAGAGGCCGGTAATCAGACGCGGGGAATCAGAGGCGGGGAATCAGAGCTGGGAAATCAGAGGTGGGGAATTAGAGTTGTGGAATCAGAGGCGGGGACTTAGATATTGGGAAACAGAGGCGGGGAATCAGAGGCGGGGAAACAGAAGCGGGGAATCAGATATGGGGAATCAGAGATGGGGAATCAGAGGCAGGGAATCAGATGTGCGGAATCAGAGATGGGGAATCAAAGGCAGGGAATCAGAATCAGTAGCAGGGAATCAGAGGTGGGGAATCAGAGTCCGGGAATCAGAGATGGGGATTCAGAGGCGGGGAATGAGATATGGGGAATCAGAGGCGGGGAATCAGAGGCGGGGAAACAGAGGCGGGGAATCAGATATGGGGAATCAGAGGTGGCGAATCAAAGGCGGTGAATCAGAGTTGGGGAATCAGTGGCCGGGAATCAGAGGCAGGGAATCAAACACGGGGAATCAGAGGCGGGGAATCATAGCTGGCGAATCAGAGGCGGGGAATCAGAGGTGGGGAATCAGAGGCGGGGAATCAGATATTGGGAATCAGAGGTGGGGAATCAGAGGCGGGGAAACAGAGGCGGGGAATCAGATATGGGGTATCAGAGGTGGGGAATCAGAGGTTGTGAATCAGAGATGGGGAATCAGAGGCGGGGAATCAGAGGCCGGTAATCAGACGCGGGGAATCAGAGGCGGGGAATCAGAGCTGGGAAATTAGAGGCAGGGAATCAGAGTTGGGGATTCAGAGGCGGGGAATCAGATATGGGGAAACAGAGGCGGGGAATCAGATGCGGGCAAATAGAGGCGGGGATCAGATATGGGGAAACAGAGGCGGGGAATCAGAGGCGGGGAAACAGAGGCGTGGAATCAGATATGGGGAATCAGAGGTGGGGAATCAGAGGTTGGGAATCAGAGTCTGGGAATCAGAGGCTGGGAATCAGATGCATGGAATCAGATGCGGGGAATCAGAGGCGGGGAATCAGAGCTGGGGAATCAGAGGTGGGGAATCAAAGTTGGGGAATCAGAGGCGGGGACTTAGATATGGGGAAACAGAGGCGGGGAATCAGAGGCGGGGAAACAGAGGCGGGGAATCAGATATGGGGAATCAGAGGTGGGGAATCAGAGGCAGGGAATTAGATTTGCGGAATCAGAGATGGGGAATCAGAAGCAGGGAATCAGAGGCGGGAAATCAGAGGCCGGAATCAGATGCCGGGAATAAGAGGCCGGGAATCAGAGGTGGGGAATCAGAGTCCGGGAATCAGAGATGGGGAATCAGAGGCGGGGAATGAGATATGGGGAATCAGAGGCGGGGAAACAGAGGCGAGGAATCAGATATGGGGAATCAGAGGTGGCGAATCAAAGGCGGTGAATCAGAGATGGGGAATCAGAGGCGGGGAATCAGAGGCAGGGGATCAAAGACGGGGAATCAGAGGCGGGGAATCAGAGCTGGGGAATCAGAGGCGGGGAATCAGAGTTGGGGAATCAGAGGTGGGGAATCAGAGTTGGGGAATCAGAGGCGGGGACTTAGATATTGGGAAACAGAGGCGGGGAATCAAAGGTGGGGAAACAGAGGCGGGGAATCAGATATGGGGAATCAGAGGTGGGGAATCAGAGGCAGGGAATCAAACACGGGGAATCAGTTGCGGGGAATCAGAGCTGGGGAATCAGAGGCGGGGAATCAGAGTTGGGGAATCAGAGGCGGGGAATCAGACGCAGGGAATCAATATGTGAAATCAGAGGTGGGGAATCAGAGGTTGGGAATCAAAGGAAGGGAATCAGAGGCGAGGAATCAGAGCTGGGGAATCAGAGGCGGGGAATCAGAATTGGGGAATCAGAGATGGGGAATCAGAGATGGGGAATCAGAGGCGGGGAATCAGACGCGTGGAATCAGAGGTGGTGAATCAGAGATGTGGAATCAGAGGCGGGGAATCAGAGGCAGGGAATCAGACGCGGGGAATCAGAGGTGGGGAATCATAGCTGGCGAATCAGAGGCGGGGAATGAGATATGGGGAATCAGAGGCGGGGAATCAGAGGCGGGGAAACAGTGGCGAGGAATCAGATATGGGGAATCAGAGGTGGCGAATCAAAGGCGGTGAATCAGAGATGGGGAATCAGAGGCGGGGAATCAGAGGCAGGGGATCAAACACGGGGAATCAGAGGCGGGGAATCAGAGCTGTGGAATCAGAGGCGGGGAATCAGAGTTGGGGAATCAGAGGCGGGGAATCAGAGCTGGGGAATCAGAGGTGGGGAATCAGAGTCGGGGAATCAGAGGCAGGGAGTCGGATGTGCGGAATCAGAGATGGGGAATCAGAGGTGGGGAATCAGAGGCGGTGAATCTGAGATGGGGAATCAGAGACGGGGAATCAGTGGCAGGTTATCAGACACGGGGATTCAGAGGCTGGGAATCAGACGGGGGGAATCAAAGGCGGGGAATGAAGCTGGGGAATCAGAGGCAGGGAATCAGAGTTGGGAAATCAGAGTTGGGGAATCAGAGGTTGGGAATCAAAGGAAGGGAATCAGAGGCGAGGAATCAGAGCTGGGGAATCAGAGGCGGGGAATCAGAATTGGGGAATCAGAGATGGGGAATCAGAGATGGGGAATCAGAGGCGGGGAATCAGACGCGTGGAATCAGAGGTGGTGAATCAGAGATGTGGAATCAGAGGCGGGGAATCAGAGGCAGGGAATCAGACGCGGGGAATCAGAGGTGGGGAATCATAGCTGGCGAATCAGAGGCGGGGAATGAGATATGGGGAATCAGAGGCGGGGAATCAGAGGCGGGGAAACAGTGGCGAGGAATCAGATATGGGGAATCAGAGGTGGCGAATCAAAGGCGGTGAATCAGAGATGGGGAATCAGAGGCGGGGAATCAGAGGCAGGGGATCAAACACGGGGAATCAGAGGCGGGGAATCAGAGCTGTGGAATCAGAGGCGGGGAATCAGAGTTGGGGAATCAGAGGCGGGGAATCAGAGCTGGGGAATCAGAGGTGGGGAATCAGAGTCGGGGAATCAGAGGCAGGGAGTCGGATGTGCGGAATCAGAGATGGGGAATCAGAGGTGGGGAATCAGAGGCGGTGAATCTGAGATGGGGAATCAGAGACGGGGAATCAGTGGCAGGTTATCAGACACGGGGATTCAGAGGCTGGGAATCAGACGGGGGGAATCAAAGGCGGGGAATGAAGCTGGGGAATCAGAGGCAGGGAATCAGAGTTGGGGAATCAGAGGCGGGGAATCAGAGTTGGGGAATCAGAGGCGGGGAATCAGAGCTGCGGAATCAGAGGTGGGGATCAGAGTCGGGGAATCAGAGGCAGGGGATCAAACACGGGGAATCAGAGGCGGGGAATCAGAGCTGGGGAATCAGAGGCGGGGAATCAGAGTTGGGGAATCAGAGGCGGGGAATCAGAGCTGCGGAATCAGAGGTGGGGATCAGAGTCGTGGAATCAGAGGCAGGGAATCAGATGTGCGGAATCAGTGATGGGGAATCAGAGGTGGGGAATCAGAGGCTGTGAATCAGAGATGGGGAATCAGAGGCGGGGAATCAGAGGCAAGAAATCAGACACGGGGTTTCAGAGGCTGGGAATCAGACGGGGGAATCAAAGGCGGGGAATCAGAGCTGGGGAATCAGAGGCAGGGAATCAGAGTTGGGGATTCAGAGGCGGGGAATCAGATATGGGGAAACAGAGGCGGGGAATCAGAGTCGGGCAAACAGAGGCGGGGAATTAGATATGGGGAATCAGAGGTGGGGAATCAGAGGTGGTGAATCAGAGATGGGGAATCACAGGCGGGGAATCAGAGGCAGGGAATAGAACGCGGGGAATCAGAGGCAGGGAATCAGAGTTGGGGCATCAGAGGTTTGGAATTAGATATGGGGAAACTGAGGCGGGGAATCAGAGGCGGGGAAACAGAGGCGGGAAATCAGATATGGGGAATCAGAGGTGGGGAATCATAGGCAGGGAATCAGATGTGCGGAATCAGAGATGGGGAATCAGAGGCAGGGATTCAGAATCAGAAGCGGGGAATCAGAGGCCGGGAAACAGAGGTGGGGAATCAGATATGGGGAATCAGAGGCGGGGAATCAGAGCTGGGGAATCAGAGGCGGGGAATCAGAGTTGGGGAATCAGAGGCGGGGAATCAGAGCTGGGGAATCAGAGGTGGGGATCAGAGTCGGGGAATCAGAGGCAGGGAATCAGATGTGCGGAATCAGAGATGGGGAATCAGAGGTGGGGAATCAGCGGCTGTGAATCAGAGATGGGGAATCAGAGGCGGGGAATCAGAGGCAGGAAATCAGACACGGGGACTCAGAGGCTGGGAATCAGACGGGGGGAATCAAAGGCGGGGAATCAGAGCTGGGGAATCAGAGGCGGGGAATCAGAGTTGGGGAATCAGAAGCGGGGAATCAGATATGGGGAAACAGAGGAGGGGAATCAGAGGCGGGGAAACAGAGGCGGGGAATCTGATATGGGGAATCAGAGGTGGCGAATGAAAGGCGGTGAATCAGAGATGGTTAATCAGAGGCGGGGAATCAGAGGCAGTGAATCAAACACGGGGAATCATAGGTGGGGAATCAGAGCTGGGGAATCAGAGGCGGGGAATCAGAGTTGGGGAATCAGAGGCGGGGAATCAGATATGGGGAAACAGAGGCTGGGAATCAGAGGCAGGGAAACAGAGGTGGGGAATCATATATGGGGAATCAGAGGTGGGGAATCAGAGGTTGCGAAACAGAGGCAGGGAATCAGAGCTGGGGAATCAGAGGCGGGGAATCAGAGCTGCGGAATATGAGGCAGGGAATCAGAGTTGGGGATTCAGAGGCGGGGAATCAGAGCTGGGGAATCAGAGGCGGGGAATCAGAGGCGGGGAAATAGATATGGGGAAACGGAGGCGGGGAATTAGAGGCGGGGAAACAGAGGCGGGGAATCAGATATGGGGAATCAGAGGTGGGGAATCAGAGGCAGGGAATCAGATGTGCGGAATCAGAGATGGGGAATCAGAGGCAGGGATCAGAATCAGAAGCGGGGAATCAGAGGCCGGGATCAGAGGCCGGGAATCAGATGCCGGGAATAAGAGGCCAGGAATCAGAGTCCGGGAATCAGAGATGGGGAATCAGAGGCGGGGAATGAAATATGGGGAATCAGAGGCGGGGTATCAGAGGCGGGGAAACAGAGGCGGTGAATCTGATATGGGGAATCAGGGTGGCGAATGAAAGGTGGTGAATCAGAGATGGTGAATCAGAGGCGGGGAATCAGAGGCAGGGAATCAAACACGGGGAATCAGAGGCGGGGAATCAGAGCTGGGGAATCAGAGGCGGGGAATCAGAGTTGGGGATTCAGAGGCGGGGAATCAGATATGGGGAAACAGAGGCGGGGAATCAGAGGCGGGCAAACAGAGGCGGGGAATTAGATATGGGGAATCAGAGGTGGGGAATCAGAGGCGGGCAAACAGAGGAGGGGAATTAGATATGGGGAATCAGTGGTGGGGAATCAGAGGTGGTTTATCAGAGATGGGGAATCACAGGCGGGGAATCAGAGGCAGGGAATAGAACGCGGGGAATCAGAGGCAGGGAATCAGAGCTGGGGAATCAGAGGCGGGGAATCATAGTTGGGAATCAGAGGCGGGGAATCAGATATGGGGAAACAGAGGCGGGGAATCAGGGGCGGGGAAACAGAGGCGGGGAATCAGATATGGGGAATCGGATGCGGGGAATCAGAGGCGGGGAATCAGATATGGGGAATCAGAGGTGGGGAATCAGAGGCAGGTAATCAGATGTGCGGAATCAGAGATGGGGAATCAGAGGCAGGGAATCAGAATCAGAAGCGGGGAGTCAGAGGCCGGGAATCAGAGGCCTGGAATCAGATGCTGGGAATAAGAGGCCGGGAATCAGAGGTGGGGAATCAGAGTCCGGGAATCAGAGATGGGGATTCAGAGGCGGGGAATGAGATATGGAGTATCAGAGGCGGGGAATCAGAGGCGGGAAAACAGAGGTGGGGAATCAGATATGGGGAATCAGAGGTGGCGAATCAAAGGTGGTGAATCAGAGATGGGTAATCAGAGGCGGGGAATCAGAGGCAGGGAATCAAACACGGGGAATCAGAGGCGGGGAATCAGAGCTGGGGAATCAGAGGCTGGGAATCAAAGTTGGGGAATCAGAGGCAGGGAATCAGATATGGGGAAACAGGGGCGGGGAATCAGAGGCGGGGAAACAGAGGCGGGGAATCAGATATGGGGAATCAGAGGCAGGGAATTAGAGTTGGGGAATCAGAGGCGGGGAATCAGAGGCGGGGAAACAGAGGCGGGGAATCAAACACGGGGAATCAGAGGTGGGGAATCAGAGGTTGGGAATCAGAGGCAGGGAATCAGAGGCGGGGAATCAGAGGCGGGGAATCAGAGGCAGGTAATCAGATGTGCGGAATCGGAGATAGGGAATCAGAGGCGGGGAATCAGAGGCGGGGAATCAGAGGCCGGGAATCAGATATGGGGAAACAGAGGCGGGGAATCAGAGGCGGGGAAACAGAGGCTGGGAATCAGATATGGGGAATCAGAGGTGGGGAATCAGAGGTTGGGAATCAGAGGCAGGGAATCAGAGGCTTGGAATCAGATGCAGGGAATCAGATGCGGGGAATCAGAGGCGGGGAATCAGAGCTGGGGAATCAGAGGTGGGGAATCAGAGTTGGGGAATCAGAGGCGGGGACTTAGATATTGGGAAACAGAGGCAGGGAATCAGAGGCGGGGAATCAGATATGGGGAATCAGAGATGGGGAATCAGAGGCAGGGAATCAGATGTGCGGAATCAGAGATGGGGAATCAAAGGCAGGGAATCAGAATCAGATGCAGGGAATCAGAGGCCGGGAATCAGAGGCCGGAATCAGATGCCGGGAATAAGAGGCCGGAAATCAGAGGTGGGGAATCAGAGTCCGGGAATCAGAGATGGGGATTCAGAGGCGGGGAATGAGATATGGGGAATCAGAGGCGGGGAATCATCGGCGGGGAAACAGAGGCGGGGAATCAGATATGGCGAATCAGAGGTGGCGAATCAAAGGCGGTGAATCAGAGATGGGGAATCAGAGGCCGGGAATCAGAGGCTGGGAATCAAACACGGGGAATCAGAGGAGGGGAATCAGAATTGGGGAATCAGAGATGGGGAATCAGAGATGGGGAATCAGAGGCAGGGAATCAGACGCGGGGAATCAGAGGTGGTGAATCAGAGATGTGGAATCAGAGGCGGGGAATCAGAGGCAGGGAATCAGACGCGGGGAATAGGAGGCGGGGAATCATAGCTGGCGAATCAGTGGTGGGGAATCAGAGGTGGGGAATCAGAGGCGGGGAATCAGATATTGGGAATCAGAGGTGGGGAATCAGAGGCGGGGAAACAGAGGCGGGGAATCAGAGGCGGGGAAACAGAGGCAGGGAATCAGATAGTGGGAATCAGAGGCGGGGAATTAGAGTTGGGGAATCAGAGGCGGGGAATCAGAGGCATGGAATCAAACACGGGGAATCAGAGGCGGGGAATCAGAGCTGGGGAATCAGAGGCTGGGAATCAAAGTTGGGGAATCAGAGGCAGGGAATCAGATATGGGGAAACAGGGGCGGGGAATCAGAGGCGGGGAAACAGAGGCAGGGAATCAGATATGGGGAATCAGAGGCGGGGAATTAGAGTTGGGGAATCAGAGGCGGGGAATCAGAGGCGGGGAAACAGAGGCGGGGAATCAAACACGGGGAATCAGAGGTGGGGAATCAGAGGTTGGGAATCAGATGCAGGGAATCAGAGGCGGGGAATCAGAGGCGGGGAATCAGAGGCAGGGAATCAGATGTGCGGATTCGGAGATGGGGAATCAGAGGCAGGGAATCAGAGGCGGGGAATCAGAGGCGGGGAATCAGAGGCCGGGAATCAGATATGGGGAAACAGAGGCGGGGAAACAGAGGCTGGGGATCAGATATGGGGAATCAGAGGTGGGGAATCAGAGGTTGGGAATCAGAGGCAGGGAATCAGAGGCTTGGAATCAGATGCAGGGAATCAGATGCGGGGAATCAGAGGCGGGGAATCAGAGCTGGGGAATCAGTTGCTGGGAATCAAAGTTGGGGAATCAGAGGCAGGGAATCAGATATGGGGTAACAGGGGTGGGGAATCAGAGGCGGGGAAACAGAGGCGGGGAATCAGATATGGGGAATCAGAGGCGGGGAATTAGAGTTGGGGAATCAGAGGCGGGGAATCAGAGGCGGGGAAACAGAGGCGGGGAATCAAACACGGGGAATCAGAGGTGGGGAATCAGAGGTTGGGAATCAGAGGCAGGGAATCAGAGGCGGGGAATCAGAGGCGGGGAATCAGAGGCAGGGAATCAGATGTGCGGAATCGGAGATGGGGAATCAGAGGCAGGGAATCAGAGGCAGGGAATCAGAGGCGGGGAACCAGAGGCCGGGAATCAGATATGGGGAAACAGAGGTGGGGAATCAGAGGCGGGGAAACAGAGGCTGGGAATCAGATATGGGGAATCAGAGGTGGGGAATCAGAGGTTGGGAATCAGAGGCAGGGAATAAGAGGCTTGGAATCAGATGCAGGGAATCAGATGCGGGGAATCAGAGGCGGGGAATCAGAGCTGGGGAATCAGAGGTGGGGAATTAGAGTTGTGGAATCAGAGGCGGGGACTTAGATATTGGGAAACAGAGGCGGGGAATCAGAGGCGGGGAAACAGAAGCGGGGAATCAGATATGGGGAATCAGAGATGGGGAATCAGAGGCAGGGAATCAGATGTGCGGAATCAGAGATGGGGAATCACAGGCGGGGAATCAGAGGCAGGGAATAGAACGCGGGGAATCAGAGGCAGGGAATCAGAGCTGGGGAATCAGAGGCGGGGAATCATAGTTGGGAATCAGAGGCGGGGAATCAGATATGGGGAAACAGAGGCGGGGAATCAGGGGCGGGGAAACAGAGGCGGGGAATCAGATATGGGGAATCGGATGCGGGGAATCAGAGGCGGGGAATCAGATATGGGGAATCAGAGGTGGGGAATCAGAGGCAGGTAATCAGATGTGCGGAATCAGAGATGGGGAATCAGAGGCAGGGAATCAGAATCAGAAGCGGGGAGTCAGAGGCCGTGAATCAGAGGCCTGGAATCAGATGCTGGGAATAAGAGGCCGGGAATCAGAGGTGGGGAATCAGAGTCCGGGAATCAGAGATGGGGATTCAGAGGCGGGGAATGAGATATGGAGAATCAGAGGCGGGGAATCAGAGGCGGGAAAACAGAGGTGGGGAATCAGATATGGGGAATCAGAGGTGGCGAATCAAAGGTGGTGAATCAGAGATGGGTAATCAGAGGCGGGGAATCAGAGGCAGGGAATCAAACACGGGGAATCAGAGGCGGGGAATCAGAGCTGGGGAATCAGAGGCTGGGAATCAAAGTTGGGGAATCAGAGGCAGAGAATCAGATATGGGGAAACAGGGGCGGGGAATCAGAGGCGGGGAAACAGAGGCGGGGAATCAGATATGGGGAATCAGAGGCTGGGAATTAGAGTTGGGGAATCAGAGGCGGGGAATCAGAGGCGGGGAAACAGAGGCGGGGAATCAAACACGGGGAATCAGAGGTGGGGAATCAGAGGTTGGGAATCAGAGGCAGGGAATCAGAGGCGGGGAATCAGAGGCGGGGAATCAGAGGCAGGGAATCAGATGTGCGGAATCGGAGATAGGGAATCAGAGGCGGGGAATCAGAGGCGGGGAATCAGAGGCCGGGAATCAGATATGGGGAAACAGAGGCGGGGAATCAGAGGCGGGGAAACAGAGGCTGGGAATCAGATATGGGGAATCAGAGGTGGGGAATCAGAGGTTGGGAATCAGAGGCAGGGAATCAGAGGCTTGGAATCAGATGCAGGGAATCAGATGCGGGGAATCAGAGGCGGGGAATCAGAGCTGGGGAATCAGAGGTGGGGAATCAGAGTTGGGGAATCAGAGGCGGGGACTTAGATATTGGGAAACAGAGGCAGGGAATCAGAGGCGGGGAATCAGATATGGGGAATCAGAGATGGGGAATCAGAGGCAGGGAATCAGATGTGCGGAATCAGAGATGGGGAATCACAGGCGGGGAATCAGAGGCAGGGAATAGAACGCGGGGAATCAGAGGCAGGGAATCAGAGTTGGGGCATCAGAGGTTTGGAATTAGATATGGGGAAACTGAGGCGGGGAATCAGAGGCGGGGAAACAGAGGCGGGAAATCAGATATGGGGAATCAGAGGTGGGGAATCAGAGGCAGGGAATCAGATGTGCGGAATCAGAGATGGGGAATCAGAGGCAGGGATTCAGAATCAGAAGCGGGGAATCAGAGGCCGGGAAACAGAGGTGGGGAATCAGATATGGGGAATCAGAGGTGGGGAATCAGAGGCCGGAATCAGATGCCGGGAATAAGAGGCCGGGAATCAGAGGTGGGGAATCAGAGTCCGGGAATCAGAGATGGGTAATCAGAGGCGGGGAATGAGATATGGGGAATCAGAGGCGGGGAATCAGAGGCGGGGAAACAGAGGCGAGGAATCAGATATGGGGAATCAGAGGTGGCGAATCAAAGGCGATGAATCAGAGATGGGGAATCAGAGGCGTGGAATCAGAGGCAGGGAATCAAACACGGGGAATCAGAGGCGGGGAATCAGAGCTGGGGAATCAGAGGCGGGGAATCAGAGTTGGGGAATCAGAGGCGGGGAATCAGAGCTGGGGAATCAGAGGTGGGGATCAGAGTCGGGGAATCAGAGGCAGGGAATCAGATGTGCGGAATCAGAGATGGGGAATCAGAGGTGGGGAATCAGAGGCTGTGAATCAGAGATGGGGAATCAGAGGCGGGGAATCAGAGGCAAGAAATCAGACACGGGGTTTCAGAGGCTGGGAATCAGACGGGGGAATCAAAGGCGGGGAATCAGAGCTGGGGAATCAGAGGCAGGGAATCAGAGTTGGGGATTCAGAGGCGGGGAATCAGATATGGGGAAACAGAGGCGGGGAATCAGAGGCGGGCAAACAGAGGCGGGGAATTAGATATGGGGAATCAGAGGTGGGGAATCAGAGGCGGGCAAACAGAGGAGGGGAATTAGATATGGGGAATCAGTGGTGGGGAATCAGAGGTGGTTTATCAGAGATGGGGAATCACAGGCGGGGAATCAGAGGCAGGGAATAGAACGCGGGGAATCAGAGGCAGGGAATCAGAGCTGGGGAATCAGAGGCGGGGAATCATAGTTGGGAATCAGAGGCGGGGAATCAGATATGGGGAAACAGAGGCGGGGAATCAGGGGCGGGGAAACAGAGGCGGGGAATCAGATATGGGGAATCGGATGCGGGGAATCAGAGGCGGGGAATCAGATATGGGGAATCAGAGGTGGGGAATCAGAGGCAGGTAATCAGATGTGCGGAATCAGAGATGGGGAATCAGAGGCAGGGAATCAGAATCAGAAGCGGGGAGTCAGAGGCCGGGAATCAGAGGCCTGGAATCAGATGCTGGGAATAAGAGGCCGGGAATCAGAGGTGGGGAATCAGAGTCCGGGAATCAGAGATGGGGATTCAGAGGCGGGGAATGAGATATGGAGAATCAGAGGCGGGGAATCAGAGGCGGGAAAACAGAGGTGGGGAATCAGATATGGGGAATCAGAGGTGGCGAATCAAAGGTGGTGAATCAGAGATGGGTAATCAGAGGCGGGGAATCAGAGGCAGGGAATCAAACACGGGGAATCAGAGGCGGGGAATCAGAGCTGGGGAATCAGAGGCTGGGAATCAAAGTTGGGGAATCAGAGGCAGGGAATCAGATATGGGGAAACAGGGGCGGGGAATCAGAGGCGGGGAAACAGAGGCGGGGAATCAGATATGGGGAATCAGAGGCGGGGAATTACAGTTGGGGAATCAGAGGCGGGGAATCAGAGGCGGGGAAACAGAGGCGGGGAATCAAACACGGGGAATCAGAGGTGGGGAATCAGAGGTTGGGAATCAGAGGCAGGGAATCAGAGGCGGGGAATCAGAGGCGGGGAATCAGAGGCAGGGAATCAGATGTGCGGAATCGGAGATAAGGAATCAGAGGCGGGGAATCAGAGGCGGGGAATCAGAGGCCGGGAATCAGATATGGGGAAACAGAGGCGGGGAATCAGAGGCGGGGAAACAGAGGCTGGGAATCAGATATGGGGAATCAGAGGTGGGGAATCAGAGGTTGGGAATCAGAGGCAGGGAATCAGAGGCTTGGAATCAGATGCAGGGAATCAGATGCGGGGAATCAGAGGCGGGGAATCAGAGCTGGGGAATCAGAGGTGGGGATTCAGAGTTGGGGAATCAGAGGCGGGGACTTAGATATTGGGAAACAGAGGCAGGGAATCAGAGGCGGGGAATCAGATATGGGGAATCAGAGATGGGGAATCAGAGGCAGGGAATCAGATGTGCGGAATCAGAGATGGGGAATCAAAGGCAGGGAATCAGAATCAGAAGCAGGGTATCAGAGGCCGGGAATCAGAGGCCGGAATCAGATGCCGGGAATAAGAGGCCGGAAATCAGAGGTGGGGAATCAGAGTCCGGGAATCAGAGATGGGGATTCAGAGGCGGGGAATGAGATATGGGGAATCAGAGGCGTGGAATCAGAGGCGGGGAAACAGAGGCGGGGAATCAGATATGGTGAATCAGAGGTGGCGAATCAAAGGCGGTGAATCAGAGATGGGGAATCAGAGGCCGGGAATCAGAGGCTGGGAATCAGACGCGGGGAATCAGAGGTGGTGAATCAGAGATGTGGAATCAGAGGCGGGGAATCAGAGGCAGGGAATCAGACGCGGGGAATAGGAGGCGGGGAATCATAGCTGGCGAATCAGAGGTGGGGAATCAGAGGTGGGGAATCAGAGGCGGGGAATCAGATATTGGGAATCAGAGGTGGGGAATCAGAGGCGGGGAAACAGAGGCGGGGAATCAGAGGCGGGGAAACAGAGGCAGGGAATCAGATATGGGGAATCAGAGGCGGGGAATTAGAGTTGGGGAATCAGAGGCGGGGAATCAGAGGCAGGGAATCAAACACGGGGAATCAGAGGCGGGGAATCAGAGCTGGGGAATCAGAGGCTGGGAATCAAAGTTGGGGAATCAGAGGCAGGGAATCAGATATGGGGAAACAGGGGCGGGGAATCAGAGGCGGGGAAACAGAGGCAGGGAATCAGATATGGGGAATCAGAGGCGGGGAATTAGAGTTGGGGAATCAGAGGCGGGGAATCAGAGGCGGGGAAACAGAGGCGGGGAATCAAACACGGGGAATCAGAGGTGGGGAATCAGAGGTTGGGAATCAGATGCAGGGAATCAGAGGCGGGGAATCAGAGGCGGGGAATCAGAGGCAGGGAATCAGATGTGCGGAATCAGAGATGGGGAATCAGAGGCAGGGAATCAGAGGCGGGGAATCAGAGGCGGGGAATCAGAGGCCGGGAATCAGATATGGGGAAACAGAGGCGGGGAAACAGAGGCTGGGGATCAGATATGGGGAATCAGAGGTGGGGAATCAGAGGTTGGGAATCAGAGGCAGGGAATCAGAGGCTTGGAATCAGATGCAGGGAATCAGATGCGGGGAATCAGAGGCGGGGAATCAGAGCTGGGGAATCAGATGCCTGGAATCAAAGTTGGGGAATCAGAGGCAGGGAATCAGATATGGGGAAACAGGGGTGGGGAATCAGAGGCGGGGAAACAGAGGCTGGGAATCAGATATGGGGAATCAGAGGCGGGGAATTAGAGTTGGGGAATCAGAGGCGGGGAATCAGAGGCGGGGAAACAGAGGCGGGGAATCAAACACGGGGAATCAGAGGTGGGGAATCAGAGGTTGGGAATCAGAGGCAGGGAATCAGAGGCGGGGAATCAGATATTGGGAATCAGAGGTGGGGAATCAGAGGCGGGGAAACAGAGGCGGGGAATCAGAGGCGGGGAAACAGAGGCAGGGAATCAGATATGGGGAATCAGAGGCGGGGAATTAGAGTTGGGGAATCAGAGGCGGGGAATCAGAGGCAGGGAATCAAACACGGGGAATCAGAGGCGGGGAATCAGAGCTGGGGAATCAGAGGCTGGGAATCAAAGTTGGGGAATCAGAGGCAGGGAATCAGATATGGGGAAACAGGGGCGGGGAATCAGAGGCGGGGAAACAGAGGCAGGGAATCAGATATGGGGAATCAGAGGCGGGGAATTAGAGTTGGGGAATCAGAGGCGGGGAATCAGAGGCGGGGAAACAGAGGCGGGGAATCAAACACGGGGAATCAGAGGTGGGGAATCAGAGGTTGGGAATCAGATGCAGGGAATCAGAGGCGGGGAATCAGAGGCGGGGAATCAGAGGCAGGGAATCAGATGTGCGGAATCAGAGATGGGGAATCAGAGGCAGGGAATCAGAGGCGGGGAATCAGAGGCGGGGAATCAGAGGCCGGGAATCAGATATGGGGAAACAGAGGCGGGGAAACAGAGGCTGGGGATCAGATATGGGGAATCAGAGGTGGGGAATCAGAGGTTGGGAATCAGAGGCAGGGAATCAGAGGCTTGGAATCAGATGCAGGGAATCAGATGCGGGGAATCAGAGGCGGGGAATCAGAGCTGGGGAATCAGATGCCTGGAATCAAAGTTGGGGAATCAGAGGCAGGGAATCAGATATGGGGAAACAGGGGTGGGGAATCAGAGGCGGGGAAACAGAGGCGGGGAATCAGATATGGGGAATCAGAGGCGGGGAATTAGAGTTGGGGAATCAGAGGCGGGGAATCAGAGGCGGGGAAACAGAGGCGGGGAATCAAACACGGGGAATCAGAGGTGGGGAATCAGAGGTTGGGAATCAGAGGCAGGGAATCAGAGGCGGGGAATCAGAGGCGGGGAATCAGAGGCAGGGAATCGGATGTGCGGAATCGGAGATGGGGAATCAGAGGCAGGGAATCAGAGGCGGGGAATCAGAGGCGGGGAACCAGAGTCCGGGAATCAGATATGGGGAAACAGAGGCGGGGAATCAGAGGCGGGGAAACAGAGGCTGGGAATCAGATATGGGGAATCAGAGGTGGGGAATCAGAGGTTGGGAATCAGAGGCAGGGAATAAGAGGCTTGGAATCAGATGCAGGGAATCAGATGCGGGGAATCAGAGGCGGGGAATCAGAGCTGGGGAATCAGAGGTGGGGAATTAGAGTTGTGGAATCAGAGGCGGGGACTTAGATATTGGGAAATAGAGGCGGGGAATCAGAGGCGGGGAAACAGAAGCGGGGAATCAGATATGGGGAATCAGAGATGGGGAATCAGAGGCAGGGAATCAGATGTGCGGAATCAGAGATGGGGAATCAAAGGCAGGGAATCAAAATCAGTAGCAGGGAATCAGAGGTGGGGAATCAGAGTCCGGGAATCAGAGATGGGGATTCAGAGGCGGGGAATGAGATATGGGGAATCAGAGGCGGGGAATCAGAGGCAGGGAATCAGATATGGGGAAACAGGGGTGGGGAATCAGAGGCGGGGAAACAGAGGCGGGGAATCAGATATGGGGAATCAGAGGCGGGGAATTAGAGTTGGGGAATCAGAGGCGGGGAATCAGAGGCGGGGAAACAGAGGCGGGGAATCAAACACGGGGAATCAGAGGTGGGGAATCAGAGGTTGGGAATCAGAGGCAGGGAATCAGAGGCGGGGAATCAGAGGCGGGGAATCAGAGGCAGGGAATCAGATGTGCGGAATCGGAGATGGGGAATCAGAGGCAGGGAATCAGAGGCGGGGAATCAGAGGCGGGGAACCAGAGGCCGGGAATCAGATATGGGGAAACAGAGGCGGGGAATCAGAGGCGGGGAAACAGAGGCTGGGAATCAGATATGGGGAATCAGAGGTGGGGAATCAGAGGTTGGGAATCAGAGGCAGGGAATAAGAGGCTTGGAATCAGATGCAGGGAATCAGATGCGGGGAATCAGAGGCGGGGAATCAGAGCTGGGGAATCAGAGGTGGGGAATTAGAGTTGTGGAATCAGAGGCGGGGACTTAGATATTGGGAAACAGAGGCGGGGAATCAGAGGCGGGGAAACAGAAGCGGGGAATCAGATATGGGGAATCAGAGATGGGGAATCAGAGGCAGGGAATCAGATGTGCGGAATCAGAGATGGGGAATCAAAGGCAGGGAATCAAAATCAGTAGCAGGGAATCAGAGGTGGGGAATCAGAGTCCGGGAATCAGAGATGGGGATTCAGAGGCGGGGAATGAGATATGGGGAATCAGAGGCGGGGAATCAGAGGCGGGGAAACAGAGGCGGGGAATCAGATATGGGGAATCAGAGGTGGCGAATCAAAGGCGGTGAATCAGAGTTGGGGAATCAGAGGCCGGGAATCAGAGGCAGAGAATCAAACACGGGGAATCAGAGGCGGGGAATCATAGCTGGCGAATCAGAGGCGGGGAATCAGAGGTGGGGAATCAGAGGCGGGGAATCAGATATTGGGAATCAGAGGTGGGGAATCAGAGGCGGGGAAACAGAGGCGGGGAATCAGATATGGGGTATCAGAGGTGGGGAATCAGAGGTTGTGAATCAGAGATGGGGAATCAGAGGCGGGGAATCAGAGGCCGGTAATCAGACGCGGGGAATCAGAGGCGGGGAATCAGAGCTGGGAAATTAGAGGCAGGGAATCAGAGTTGGGGATTCAGAGGCGGGGAATCAGATATGGGGAAACAGAGGCGGGGAATCAGATGCGGGCAAATAGTGGCGGGGATAAGATATGGGGAAACAGAGGCGGGGAATCAGAGGCGGGGAAACAGAGGCGTGGAATCAGATATGGGGAATCAGAGGTGGGGAATCAGAGGTTGGGAATCAGAGGCTGGGAATCAGAGGCTGGGAATCAGATGCATGGAATCAGATGCGGGGAATCAGAGGCGGGGAATCAGAGCTGGGGAATCAGAGGTGGGGAATCAAAGTTGGGGAATCAGAGGCGGGGACTTAGATATGGGGAAACAGAGGCGGGGAATCAGAGGCGGGGAAACAGAGGCGGGGAATCAGATATGGGGAATCAGAGGTGGGGAATCAGAGGCAAGGAATTAGATTTGCGGAATCAGAGATGGGGAATCAGAAGCAGGGAATCAGAGGCCGGGAATCAGAGGCCGGAATCAGATGCCGGGAATAAGAGGCCGTGAATCAGAGGTGGGGAATCAGAGTCCGGGAATCAGAGATGGGGAATCAGAGGCGGGGAATGAGATATGGGGAATCAGAGGCGGGGAATCAGAGGCGGGGAAACAGAGGCGAGGAATCAGATATGGGGAATCAGAGGTGGCGAATCAAAGGCGGTGAATCAGAGATGGGGAATCAGAGGCGGGGAATCAGAGGCAGGGGATCAAACACGGGGAATCAGAGGCGGGGAATCAGAGCTGGGGAATCAGAGGCGGGGAATCAGAGTTGGGGAATCAGAGGTGGGGAATCAGAGTTGGGGAATCAGAGGCGGGGACTTAGATATTGGGAAACAGAGGCGGGGAATCAAAGGTGGGGAAACAGTGGCGGGGAATCAGATATGGGGAATCAGAGGTGGGGAATCAGAGGCAGGGAATCAAACACGGGGAATCAGATGCGGGGAATCAGAGCTGGGGAATCAGAGGCGGGGAATCAGAGTTGGGGAATCAGAGGCGGGGAATCAGACGCAGGGAATCAATGTGGGAAATCAGAGGTGGGGAATCAGACGCAGGGAATCAATATGGGAAATCAGAGTTGGGGAATCAGAGGTTGGGAATCAAAGGAAGGGAATCAGAGGCGAGGAATCAGAGCTGGGGAATCAGAGGCGGGGAATCAGAATTGGGGAATCAGAGATGGGGAATCAGAGATGGGGAATCAGAGGCGGGGAATCAGACGCGTGGAATCAGAGGTGGTGAATCAGAGATGTGGAATCAGAGGCGGGGAATCAGAGGCAGGGAATCAGACGCGGGGAATCAGAGGCGGGGAATCATAGCTGGCGAATCAGAGGCGGGGAATGAGATATGGGGAATCAGAGGCGGGGAATCAGATATGGGGAATCAGAGGTGGCGAATCAAAGGCGGTGAATCAGAGATGGGGAATCAGAGGTGGCGAATCAAAGGCGGTGAATCAGAGATGGGGAATCAGAGGCGGGGAATCAGAGGCAGGGGATCAAACACGGGGAATCAGAGGCGGGGAATCAGAGCTGTGGATTCAGAGGCGGGGAATCAGAGTTGGGGAATCAGAGGCGGGGAATCAGAGCTGGGGAATCAGAGGTGGGGAATCAGAGTCGGGGAATCAGAGGCAGGGAGTCGGATGTGCGGAATCAGAGATGGGGAATCAGAGGTGGGGAATCAGAGGCGGTGAATCTGAGATGGGGAATCAGAGGCGGGGAATCAGAGGCAGGTTATCAGACACGGGGATTCAGAGGCTGGGAATCAGACGGGGGGAATCAAAGGCGGGGAATGAAGCTGGGGAATCAGAGGCAGGGAATCAGAGTTGGGGAATCAGAGGCGGGGAATCAGAGTTGGGGAATCAGAGGCGGGGAATCAGAGCTGCGGAATCAGAGGTGGGGATCAGAGTCGGGGAATCAGAGGCAGGGGATCAAACACGGGGAATCAGAGGCGGGGAATCAGAGCTGGGGAATCAGAGGCGTGGAATCAGAGTTGGGGAATCAGAGGCGGGGAATCAGAGCTGCGGAATCAGAGGTGGGGATCAGAGTCGTGGAATCAGAGGCAGGGAATCAGATGTGCGGAATCAGAGATGGGGAATCAGAGGTGGGGAATCAGAGGCTGTGAATCAGAGATGGGGAATCAGAGGCGGGGAATCAGAGGCAAGAAATCAGACACGGGGTTTCAGAGGCTGGGAATCAGACGGGGGAATCAAAGGCGGGGAATCAGAGCTGGGGAATCAGAGGCAGGGAATCAGAGTTGGGGATTCAGAGGCGGGGAATCAGATATGGGGAAACAGAGGCGGGGAATCAGAGTCGGGCAAACAGAGGCGGGGAATTAGATATGGGGAATCAGAGGTGGGGAATCAGAGGTGGTGAATCAGAGATGGGGAATCACAGGCGGGGAATCAGAGGCAGGGAATAGAACGCGGGGAATCAGAGGCAGGGAATCAGAGTTGGGGCATCAGAGGTTGGGAATTAGATATGGGGAAACAGAGGCGGGGAATCAGAGGCGGGGAAACAGAGGCGGGAAATCAGATATGGGGAATCAGAGGTGGGGAATCAGAGGCAGGGAATCAGATGTGCGGAATCAGAGATGGGGAATCAGAGGCAGGGATTCAGAATCAGAAGCGGGGAATCAGAGGCCGGGAAACAGAGGTGGGGAATCAGATATGGGGAATCAGAGGTGGGGAATCAGAGGCCGGAATCAGATGCCGGGAATAAGAGGCCGGGAATCAGAGGTGGGGAATCAGAGTCCGGGAATCAGAGATGGGGAATCAGAGGCGGGGAATGAGATATGGGGAATCAGAGGCGGGGAATCAGAGGCGGGGAAACAGAGGCGAGGAATCAGATATGGGGAATCAGAGGTGGCGAATCAAAGGCGATGAATCAGAGATGGGGAATCAGAGGCGTGGAATCAGAGGCAGGGAATCAAACACGGGGAATCAGAGGCGGGGAATCAGAGCTGGGGAATCAGAGGCGGGGAATCAGAGTTGGGGAATCAGAGGCGGGGAATCAGAGCTGGGGAATCAGAGGTGGGGATCAGAGTCGGGGAATCAGAGGCAGGGAATCAGATGTGCGGAATCAGAGATGGGGAATCAGAGGTGGGGAATCAGAGGCTGTGAATCAGAGATGGGGAATCAGAGGCGGGGAATCAGAGGCAAGAAATCAGACACGGGGTTTCAGAGGCTGGGAATCAGACGGGGGAATCAAAGGCGGGGAATCAGAGCTGGGGAATCAGAGGCAGGGAATCAGAGTTGGGGATTCAGAGGCGGGGAATCAGATATGGGGAAACAGAGGCGGGGAATCAGAGGTGGGCAAACAGAGGCGGGGAATTAGATATGGGGAATCAGAGGTGGGGAATCAGAGGCGGGCAAACAGAGGCGGGGAATTAGATATGGGGAATCAGTGGTGGGGAATCAGAGGTGGTTTATCAGAGATGGGGAATCACAGGCGGGGAATCAGAGGCAGGGAATAGAACGCGGGGAATCAGAGGCAGGGAATCAGAGCTGGGGAATCAGAGGCGGGAATCATAGTTGGGAATCAGAGGCGGGGAATCAGAGGCGGGGAATCAGAGGCAGGGAATCAGATGTGCGGAATCGGAGATAGGGAATCAGAGGCGGGGAATCAGAGGCGGGGAATCAGAGGCCGGGAATCAGATATGGGGAAACAGAGGCGGGGAATCAGAGGCGGGGAAACAGAGGCTGGGAATCAGATATGGGGAATCAGAGGTGGGGAATCAGAGGTTGGGAATCAGAGGCAGGGAATCAGAGGCTTGGAATCAGATGCAGGGAATCAGATGCGGGGAATCAGAGGCGGGGAATCAGAGCTGGGGAATCAGAGGTGGGGAATCAGAGTTGGGGAATCAGAGGCGGGGACTTAGATATTGGGAAACAGAGGCAGGGAATCAGAGGCGGGGAATCAGATATGGGGAATCAGAGATGGGGAATCAGAGGCAGGGAATCAGATGTGCGGAATCAGAGATGGGGAATCACAGGCGGGGAATCAGAGGCAGGGAATAGAACGCGGGGAATCAGAGGCTGGGAATCAGAGTTGGGGCATCAGAGGTTTGGAATTAGATATGGGGAAACTGAGGCGGGGAATCAGAGGCGGGGAAACAGAGGCGGGAAATCAGATATGGGGAATCAGAGGTGGGGAATCAGAGGCAGGGAATCAGATGTGCGGAATCAGAGATGGGGAATCAGAGGCAGGGATTCAGAATCAGAAGCGGGGAATCAGAGGCCGGGAAACAGAGGTGGGGAATCAGATATGGGGAATCAGAGGTGGGGAATCAGAGGCCGGAATCAGATGCCGGGAATAAGAGGCCTAGAATCAGAGGTGGGGAATCAGAGTCCGGGAATCAGAGATGGGTAATCAGAGGCGGGGAATGAGATATGGGGAATCAGAGGCGGGGAATCAGAGGCGGGGAAACAGAGGCGAGGAATCAGATATGGGGAATCAGAGGTGGCGAATCAAAGGCGATGAATCAGAGATGGGGAATCAGAGGCGTGGAATCAGAGGCAGGGAATCAAACACGGGGAATCAGAGGCGGGGAATCAGAGCTGGGGAATCAGAGGCGGGGAATCAGAGTTGGGGAATCAGAGGCGGGGAATCAGAGCTGGGGAATCAGAGGTGGGGATCAGAGTCGGGGAATCAGAGGCAGGGAATCAGATGTGCGGAATCAGAGATGGGGAATCAGAGGTGGGGAATCAGAGGCTGTGAATCAGAGATGGGGAATCAGAGGCGGGGAATCAGAGGCAAGAAATCAGACACGGGGTTTCAGAGGCTGGGAATCAGACGGGGGAATCAAAGGCGGGGAATCAGAGCTGGGGAATCAGAGGCAGGGAATCAGAGTTGGGGATTCAGAGGCGGGGAATCAGATATGGGGAAACAGAGGCGGGGAATCAGAGGCGGGCAAACAGAGGCGGGGAATTAGATATGGGGAATCAGAGGTGGGGAATCAGAGGCGGGCAAACAGAGGAGGAGAATTAGATATGGGGAATCAGTGGTGGGGAATCAGAGGTGGTTTATCAGAGATGGGGAATCACAGGCGGGGAATCAGAGGCAGGGAATAGAACGCGGGGAATCAGAGGCAGGGAATCAGAGCTGGGGAATCAGAGGCGGGGAATCATAGTTGGGAATCAGAGGCGGGGAATCAGATATGGGGAAACAGAGGCGGGGAATCAGGGGCGGGGAAACAGAGGCGGGGAATCAGATATGGGGAATCGGATGCGGGGAATCAGAGGCGGGGAATCAGATATGGGGAATCAGAGGTGGGGAATCAGAGGCAGGTAATCAGATGTGCGGAATCAGAGATGGGGAATCAGAGGCAGGGAATCAGAATCAGAAGCGGGGAGTCAGAGGCCGGGAATCAGAGGCCTGGAATCAGATGCTGGGAATAAGAGGCCGGGAATCAGAGGTGGGGAATCAGAGTCCGGGAATCAGAGATGGGGATTCAGAGGCGGGGAATGAGATATGGAGAATCAGAGGCGGGGAATCAGAGGCGGGAAAACAGAGGTGGGGAATCAGATATGGGGAATCAGAGGTGGCGAATCAAAGGTGGTGAATCAGAGATGGGTAATCAGAGGCGGGGAATCAGAGGCAGGGAATCAAACACGGGGAATCAGAGGCGGGGAATCAGAGCTGGGGAATCAGAGGCTGGGAATCAAAGTTGGGGAATCAGAGGCAGGGAATCAGATATGGGGAAACAGGGGCGGGGAATCAGAGGCGGGGAAACAGAGGTGGGGAATCAGATATGGGGAATCAGAGGCGGGGAATTACAGTTGGGGAATCAGAGGCGGGGAATCAGAGGCGGGGAAACAGAGGCGGGGAATCAAACACGGGGAATCAGAGGTGGGGAATCAGAGGTTGGGAATCAGAGGCAGGGAATCAGAGGCGGGGAATCAGAGGCGGGGAATCAGAGGCAGGGAATCAGATGTGCGGAATCGGAGATAAGGAATCAGAGGCGGGGAATCAGAGGCGGGGAATCAGAGGCCGGGAATCAGATATGGGGAAACAGAGGCGGGGAATCAGAGGCGGGGAAACAGAGGCTGGGAATCAGATATGGGGAATCAGAGGTGGGGAATCAGAGGTTGGGAATCAGAGGCAGGGAATCAGAGGCTTGGAATCAGATGCAGGGAATCAGATGCGGGGAATCAGAGGCGGGGAATCAGAGCTGGGGAATCAGAGGTGGGGAATCAGAGTTGGGGAATCAGAGGCGGGGACTTAGATATTGGGAAACAGAGGCAGGGAATCAGAGGCGGGGAATCAGATATGGGGAATCAGAGATGGGGAATCAGAGGCAGGGAATCAGATGTGCGGAATCAGAGATGGGGAATCAAAGGCAGGGAATCAGAATCAGAAGCAGGGTATCAGAGGCCGGGAATCAGAGGCCGGAATCAGATGCCGGGAATAAGAGGCCGGAAATCAGAGGTGGGGAATCAGAGTCCGGGAATCAGAGATGGGGATTCAGAGGCGGGGAATGAGATATGGGGAATCAGAGGCGTGGAATCAGAGGCGGGGAAACAGAGGCGGGGAATCAGATATGGTGAATCAGAGGTGGCGAATCAAAGGCGGTGAATCAGAGATGGGGAATCAGAGGCCGGGAATCAGAGGCTGGGAATCAGACGCGGGGAATCAGAGGTGGTGAATCAGAGATGTGGAATCAGAGGCGGGGAATCAGAGGCAGGGAATCAGACGCGGGGAATAGGAGGCGGGGAATCATAGCTGGCGAATCAGAGGTGGGGAATCAGAGGTGGGGAATCAGAGGCGGGGAATCAGATATTGGGAATCAGAGGTGGGGAATCAGAGGCGGGGAAACAGAGGCGGGGAATCAGAGGCGGGGAAACAGAGGCAGGGAATCAGATATGGGGAATCAGAGGCGGGGAATTAGAGTTGGGGAATCAGAGGCGGGGAATCAGAGGCAGGGAATCAAACACGGGGAATCAGAGGCGGGGAATCAGAGCTGGGGAATCAGAGGCTGGGAATCAAAGTTGGGGAATCAGAGGCAGGGAATCAGATATGGGGAAACAGGGGCGGGGAATCAGAGGCGGGGAAACAGAGGCAGGGAATCAGATATGGGGAATCAGAGGCGGGGAATTAGAGTTGGGGAATCAGAGGCGGGGAATCAGAGGCGGGGAAACAGAGGCGGGGAATCAAACACGGGGAATCAGAGGTGGGGAATCAGAGGTTGGGAATCAGATGCAGGGAATCAGAGGCGGGGAATCAGAGGCGGGGAATCAGAGGCAGGGAATCAGATGTGCGGAATCAGAGATGGGGAATCAGAGGCAGGGAATCAGAGGCGGGGAATCAGAGGCGGGGAATCAGAGGCCGGGAATCAGATATGGGGAAACAGAGGCGGGGAAACAGAGGCTGGGGATCAGATATGGGGAATCAGAGGTGGGGAATCAGAGGTTGGGAATCAGAGGCAGGGAATCAGAGGCTTGGAATCAGATGCAGGGAATCAGATGCGGGGAATCAGAGGCGGGGAATCAGAGCTGGGGAATCAGATGCCTGGAATCAAAGTTGGGGAATCAGAGGCAGGGAATCAGATATGGGGAAACAGGGGTGGGGAATCAGAGGCGGGGAAACAGAGGCGGGGAATCAGATATGGGGAATCAGAGGCGGGGAATTAGAGTTGGGGAATCAGAGGCGGGGAATCAGAGGCGGGGAAACAGAGGCGGGGAATCAAACACGGGGAATCAGAGGTGGGGAATCAGAGGTTGGGAATCAGAGGCAAGAAATCAGAGGCGGGGAATCAGATATTGGGAATCAGAGGTGGGGAATCAGAGGCGGGGAAACAGAGGCGGGGAATCAGAGGCGGGGAAACAGAGGCAGGGAATCAGATATGGGGAATCAGAGGCGGGGAATTAGAGTTGGGGAATCACAGGCGGGGAATCAGAGGCAGGGAATCAAACACGGGGAATCAGAGGCGGGGAATAAGAGCTGGGGAATCAGAGGCTGGGAATCAAAGTTGGGGAATCAGAGGCAGGGAATCAGATATGGGGAAACAGGGGCGGGGAATCAGAGGCGGGGAAACAGAGGCAGGGAATCAGATATGGGGAATCAGAGGCGGGGAATTAGAGTTGGGGAATCAGAGGCGGGGAATCAGAGGCGGGGAAACAGAGGCGGGGAATCAAACACGGGGAATCAGAGGTGGGGAATCAGAGGTTGGGAATCAGATGCAGGGAATCAGAGGCGGGGAATCAGAGGCGGGGAATCAGAGGCAGGGAATCAGATGTGCGGAATCAGAGATGGGGAATCAGAGGCAGGGAATCAGAGGCGGGGAATCAGAGGCGGGGAATCAGAGGCCGGGAATCAGATATGGGGAAACAGAGGCGGGGAAACAGAGGCTGGGGATCAGATATGGGGAATCAGAGGTGGGGAATCAGAGGTTGGGAATCAGAGGCAGGGAATCAGAGGCTTGGAATCAGATGCAGGGAATCAGATGCGGGGAATCAGAGGCGGGGAATCAGAGCTGGGGAATCAGATGCCTGGAATCAAAGTTGGGGAATCAGAGGCAGGGAATCAGATATGGGGAAACAGGGGTGGGGAATCAGAGGCGGGGAAACAGAGGCGGGGAATCAGATATGGGGAATCAGAGGCGGGGAATTAGAGTTGGGGAATCAGAGGCGGGGAATCAGAGGCGGGGAAACAGAGGCGGGGAATCAAACACGGGGAATCAGAGGTGGGGAATCAGAGGTTGGGAATCAGAGGCAGGGAATCAGAGGCGGGGAATCAGAGGCGGGGAATCAGAGGCAGGGAATCAGATGTGCGGAATCGGAGATGGGGAATCAGAGGCAGGGAATCAGAGGCGGGGAATCAGAGGCGGGGAACCAGAGGCCGGGAATCAGATATGGGGAAACAGAGGCGGGGAATCAGAGGCGGGGAAACAGAGGCTGGGAATCAGATATGGGGAATCAGAGGTGGGGAATCAGAGGTTGGGAATCAGAGGCAGGGAATAAGAGGCTTGGAATCAGATGCAGGGAATCAGATGCGGGGAATCAGAGGCGGGGAATCAGAGCTGGGGAATCAGAGGTGGGGAATTAGAGTTGTGGAATCAGAGGCGGGGACTTAGATATTGGGAAACAGAGGCGGGGAATCAGAGGCGGGGAAACAGAAGCGGGGAATCAGATATGGGGAATCAGAGATGGGGAATCAGAGGCAGGGAATCAGATGTGCGGAATCAGAGATGGGGAATCAAAGGCAGGGAATCAAAATCAGTAGCAGGGAATCAGAGGTGGGGAATCAGAGTCCGGGAATCAGAGATGGGGATTCAGAGGCGGGGAATGAGATATGGGGAATCAGAGGCGGGGAATCAGAGGCAGGGAATCAGATATGGGGAAACAGGGGTGGGGAATCAGAGGCGGGGAAACAGAGGCGGGGAATCAGATATGGGGAATCAGAGGCGGGGAATTAGAGTTGGGGAATCAGAGGCGGGGAATCAGAGGCGGGGAAACAGAGGCGGGGAATCAAACACGGGGAATCAGAGGTGGGGAATCAGAGGTTGGGAATCAGAGGCAGGGAATCAGAGGCGGGGAATCAGAGGCGGGGAATCAGAGGCAGGGAATCAGATGTGCGGAATCGGAGATGGGGAATCAGAGGCAGGGAATCAGAGGCGGGGAATCAGAGGCGGGGAACCAGAGGCCGGGAATCAGATATGGGGAAACAGAGGCGGGGAATCAGAGGCGGGGAAACAGAGGCTGGGAATCAGATATGGGGAATCAGAGGTGGGGTATCAGAGGTTGGGAATCAGAGGCAGGGAATAAGAGGCTTGGAATCAGATGCAGGGAATCAGATGCGGGGAATCAGAGGCGGGGAATCAGAGCTGGGGAATCAGAGGTGGGGAATTAGAGTTGTGGAATCAGAGGCGGGGACTTAGATATTGGGAAACAGAGGCGGGGAATCAGAGGCGGGGAAACAGAAGCGGGGAATCAGATATGGGGAATCAGAGATGGGGAATCAGAGGCAGGGAATCAGATGTGCGGAATCAGAGATGGGGAATCAAAGGCAGGGAATCAAAATCAGTAGCAGGGAGTCAGAGGTGGGGAATCAGAGTCCGGGAATCAGAGATGGGGATTCAGAGGCGGGGAATGAGATATGGGGAATCAGAGGCGGGGAATCAGAGGCGGGGAAACAGAGGCGGGGAATCAGATATGGGGAATCAGAGGTGGCGAATCAAAGGCGGTGAATCAGAGTTGGGGAATCAGAGGCCGGGAATCAGAGGCAGAGAATCAAACACGGGGAATCAGAGGCGGGGAATCATAGCTGGCGAATCAGAGGCGGGGAATCAGAGGTGGGGAATCAGAGGCGGGGAATCAGATATTGGGAATCAGAGGTGGGGAATCAGAGGCGGGGAAACAGAGGCGGGGAATCAGATATGGGGTATCAGAGGTGGGGAATCAGAGGTTGTGAATCAGAGATGGGGAATCAGAGGCGGGGAATCAGAGGCCGGTAATCAGACGCGGGGAATCAGAGGCGGGGAATCAGAGCTGGGAAATTAGAGGCAGGGAATCAGAGTTGGGGATTCAGAGGCGGGGAATCAGATATGGGGAAACAGAGGCGGGGAATCAGATGCGGGCAAATAGTGGCGGGGATAAGATATGGGGAAACAGAGGCGGGGAATCAGAGGCGGGGAAACAGAGGCGTGGTATCAGATATGGGGAATCAGAGGTGGGGAATCAGAGGTTGGGAATCAGAGGCTGGGAATCAGAGGCTGGGAATCAGATGCATGGAATCAGATGCGGGGAATCAGAGGCGGGGAATCAGAGCTGGGGAATCAGAGGTGGGGAATCAAAGTTGGGGAATCAGAGGCGGGGACTTAGATATGGGGAAACAGAGGCGGGGAATCAGAGGCGGGGAAACAGAGGCGGGGAATCAGATATGGGGAATCAGAGGTGGGGAATCAGAGGCAAGGAATTAGATTTGCGGAATCAGAGATGGGGAATCAGAAGCAGGGAATCAGAGGCCGGGAATCAGAGGCCGGAATCAGATGCCAGGAATAAGAGGCCGTGAATCAGAGGTGGGGAATCAGAGTCCGGGAATCAGAGATGGGGAATCAGAGGCGGGGAATGAGATATGGGGAATCAGAGGCGGGGAATCAGAGGCGGGGAAACAGAGGCGAGGAATCAGATATGGGGAATCAGAGGTGGCGAATCAAAGGCGGTGAATCAGAGATGGGGAATCAGAGGCGGGGAATCAGAGGCAGGGGATCAAACACGGGGAATCAGAGGCGGGGAATCAGAGCTGGGGAATCAGAGGCGGGGAATCAGAGTTGGGGAATCAGAGGTGGGGAATCAGAGTTGGGGAATCAGAGGCGGGGACTTAGATATTGGGAAACAGAGGCGGGGAATCAAAGGTGGGGAAACAGTGGCGGGGAATCAGATATGGGGAATCAGAGGTGGGGAATCAGAGGCAGGGAATCAAACACGGGGAATCAGATGCGGGGAATCAGAGCTGGGGAATCAGAGGCGGGGAATCAGAGTTGGGGAATCAGAGGCGGGGAATCAGACGCAGGGAATCAATGTGGGAAATCAGAGGTGGGGAATCAGACGCAGGGAATCAATATGGGAAATCAGAGTTGGGGAATCAGAGGTTGGGAATCAAAGGAAGGGAATCAGAGGCGAGGAATCAGAGCTGGGGAATCAGAGGCGGGGAATCAGAATTGGGGAATCAGAGATGGGGAATCAGAGATGGGGAATCAGAGGCGGGGAATCAGACGCGTGGAATCAGAGGTGGTGAATCAGAGATGTGGAATCAGAGGCGGGGAATCAGAGGCAGGGAATCAGACGCGGGGAATCAGAGGCGGGGAATCATAGCTGGCGAATCAGAGGCGGGGAATGAGATATGGGGAATCAGAGGCGGGGAATCAGATATGGGGAATCAGAGGTGGCGAATCAAAGGCGGTGAATCAGAGATGGGGAATCAGAGGTGGCGAATCAAAGGCGGTGAATCAGAGATGGGGAATCAGAGGCGGGGAATCAGAGGCAGGGGATCAAACACGGGGAATCAGAGGCGGGGAATCAGAGCTGTGGATTCAGAGGCGGGGAATCAGAGTTGGGGAATCAGAGGCGGGGAATCAGAGCTGGGGAATCAGAGGTGGGGAATCAGAGTCGGGGAATCAGAGGCAGGGAGTCGGATGTGCGGAATCAGAGATGGGGAATCAGAGGTGGGGAATCAGAGGCGGTGAATCTGAGATGGGGAATCAGAGGCGGGGAATCAGAGGCAGGTTATCAGACACGGGGATTCAGAGGCTGGGAATCAGACGGGGGGAATCAAAGGCGGGGAATGAAGCTGGGGAATCAGAGGCAGGGAATCAGAGTTGGGGAATCAGAGGCGGGGAATCAGAGTTGGGGAATCAGAGGCGGGGAATCAGAGCTGCGGAATCAGAGGTGGGGATCAGAGTCGGGGAATCAGAGGCAGGGGATCAAACACGGGGAATCAGAGGCGGGGAATCAGAGCTGGGGAATCAGAGGCGTGGAATCAGAGTTGGGGAATCAGAGGCGGGGAATCAGAGCTGCGGAATCAGAGGTGGGGATCAGAGTCGTGGAATCAGAGGCAGGGAATCAGATGTGCGGAATCAGAGATGGGGAATCAGAGGTGGGGAATCAGAGGCTGTGAATCAGAGATGGGGAATCAGAGGCGGGGAATCAGAGGCAAGAAATCAGACACGGGGTTTCAGAGGCTGGGAATCAGACGGGGGAATCAAAGGCGGGGAATCAGAGCTGGGGAATCAGAGGCAGGGAATCAGAGTTGGGGATTCAGAGGCGGGGAATCAGATATGGGGAAACAGAGGCGGGGAATCAGAGTCGGGCAAACAGAGGCGGGGAATTAGATATGGGGAATCAGAGGTGGGGAATCAGAGGTGGTGAATCAGAGATGGGGAATCACAGGCGGGGAATCAGAGGCAGGGAATAGAACGCGGGGAATCAGAGGCAGGGAATCAGAGTTGGGGCATCAGAGGTTGGGAATTAGATATGGGGAAACAGAGGCGGGGAATCAGAGGCGGGGAAACAGAGGCGGGAAATCAGATATGGGGAATCAGAGGTGGGGAATCAGAGGCAGGGAATCAGATGTGCGGAATCAGAGATGGGGAATCAGAGGCAGGGATTCAGAATCAGAAGCGGGGAATCAGAGGCCGGGAAACAGAGGTGGGGAATCAGATATGGGGAATCAGAGGTGGGGAATCAGAGGCCGGAATCAGATGCCGGGAATAAGAGGCCGGGAATCAGAGGTGGGGAATCAGAGTCCGGGAATCAGAGATGGGGAATCAGAGGCAGGGAATGAGATATGGGGAATCAGAGGCGGGGAATCAGAGGCGGGGAAACAGAGGCGAGGAATCAGATATGGGGAATCAGAGGTGGCGAATCAAAGGCGATGAATCAGAGATGGGGAATCAGAGGCGTGGAATCAGAGGCAGGGAATCAAACACGGGGAATCAGAGGCGGGGAATCAGAGCTGGGGAATCAGAGGCGGGGAATCAGAGTTGGGGAATCAGAGGCGGGGAATCAGAGCTGGGGAATCAGAGGTGGGGATCAGAGTCGGGGAATCAGAGGCAGGGAATCAGATGTGCGGAATCAGAGATGGGGAATCAGAGGTGGGGAATCAGAGGCTGTGAATCAGAGATGGGGAATCAGAGGCGGGGAATCAGAGGCAAGAAATCAGACACGGGGTTTCAGAGGCTGGGAATCAGACGGGGGAATCAAAGGCGGGGAATCAGAGCTGGGGAATCAGAGGCAGGGAATCAGAGTTGGGGATTCAGAGGCGGGGAATCAGATATGGGGAAACAGAGGCGGGGAATCAGAGGTGGGCAAACAGAGGCGGGGAATTAGATATGGGGAATCAGAGGTGGGGAATCAGAGGCGGGCAAACAGAGGCGGGGAATTAGATATGGGGAATCAGTGGTGGGGAATCAGAGGTGGTTTATCAGAGATGGGGAATCACAGGCGGGGAATCAGAGGCAGGGAATAGAACGCGGGGAATCAGAGGCAGGGAATCAGAGCTGGGGAATCAGAGGCGGGAATCATAGTTGGGAATCAGAGGCGGGGAATCAGATATGGGGAAACAGAGGCGGGGAATCAGGGGCGGGGAAACAGAGGCGGGGAATCAGATATGGGGAATCGGATGCGGGGAATCAGAGGCGGGGAATCAGATATGGGGAATCAGAGGTGGGGAATCAGAGGCAGGTAATCAGATGTGCGGAATCAGAGATGGGGAATCAGAGGCAGGGAATCAGAATCAGAAGCGGGGAGTCAGAGGCCGGGAATCAGAGGCCTGGAATCAGATGCTGGGAATAAGAGGCCGGGAATCAGAGGTGGGGAATCAGAGTCCGGGAATCAGAGATGGGGATTCAGAGGCGGGGAATGAGATATGGAGAATCAGAGGCGGGGAATCAGAGGCGGGAAAACAGAGGTGGGGAATCAGATATGGGGAATCAGAGGTGGCGAATCAAAGGTGGTGAATCAGAGATGGGGAATCAGAGGCGGGGAATCAGAGGCAGGGAATCAAACACGGGGAATCAGAGGCGGGGAATCAGAGCTGGGGAATCAGAGGCTGGGAATCAAAGTTGGGGAATCAGAGGCAGGGAATCTGATATGGGGAAACAGGGGCGGGGAATTAGAGGCGGGGAAACAGAGGCGGGGAATCAGATATGGGGAATCAGAGGCGGGGAATTAGAGTTGGGGAATCAGAGGCGGGGCATCAGAGGCGGGGAAACAGAGGCGGGGAATCAAACACGGGGAATCAGAGGTGGGGAATCAGAGGTTGGGAATCAGAGCTGGGGAATCAGAGGTGGGGAATCAGAGTTGGGGAATCAGAGGCGGGGAATCAGAGATGGGGAATCAGAGGCAGGGAATCAGATGTGCGGAATCAGAGATGGGGAATCAAAGGCAGGGAATCAGAATCAGAATCAGGGAATCAGAGGCCGGGAATCAGAGGCCGGAATCAGATGCCGGGAATAAGAGGCCGGAAATCAGAGGTGGGGAATCAGAGTCCGGGAATCAGAGATGGGGATTCAGAGGCGGGGAATGAGATATGGGGAATCAGAGGCGGGGAATCAGAGGCGGGGAAACAGAGGCGGGGAATCAGATATGGCGAATCAGAGGTGGCGAATCAAAGGCGGTGAATCAGAGATGGGGAATCAGAGGCCGGGAATCAGAGGCAGGGAATCAAACACGGGGAATCAGAGGAGGGGAATCAGAATTGGGGAATCAGAGATGGGGAATCAGAGATGGGGAATCAGAGGCAGGGAATCAGAGTTGGGGATTCAGAGGCGGGGAATCAGATATGGGGAAACAGAGGCGGGGAATCAGAGGCGGGCAAACAGAGGCGGGGAATTAGATATGGGGAATCAGAGGTGGGGAATCAGAGGCGGGCAAACAGAGGAGGGGAATTAGATATGGGGAATCAGTGGTGGGGAATCAGAGGTGGTTTATCAGAGATGGGGAATCACAGGCGGGGAATCAGAGGCAGGGAATAGAACGCGGGGAATCAGAGGCAGGGAATCAGAGCTGGGGAATCAGAGGCGGGGAATCATAGTTGGGAATCAGATGCGGGGAATCAGATATGGGGAAACAGAGGCGGGGAATCAGGGGCGGGGAAACAGAGGCGGTGAATCAGATATGGGGAATCGGATGCGGGGAATCAGAGGCGGGGAATCAGATATGGGGAATCAGAGGTGGGGAATCAGAGGCAGGTAATCAGATGTGCGGAATCAGAGATGGGGAATCAGAGGCAGGGAATCAGAATCAGAAGCGGGGAGTCAGAGGCCGGGAATCAGAGGCCTGGAATCAGATGCTGGGAATAAGAGGCCGGGAATCAGAGGTGGGGAATCAGAGTCCGGGAATCAGAGATGGGGATTCAGAGGCGGGGAATGAGATATGGAGTATCAGAGGCGGGGAATCAGAGGCGGGAAAACAGAGGTGGGGAATCAGATATGGGGAATCAGAGGTGGCGAATCAAAGGTGGTGAATCAGAGATGGGTAATCAGAGGCGGGGAATCAGAGGCAGGGAATCAAACACGGGGAATCAGAGGCGGGGAATCAGAGCTGGGGAATCAGAGGCTGGGAATCAAAGTTGGGGAATCAGAGGCAGGGAATCAGATATGGGGAAACAGGGGCGGGGAATCAGAGGCGGGGAAACAGAGGCGGGGAATCAGATATGGGGAATCAGAGGCAGGGAATTAGAGTTGGGGAATCAGAGGCGGGGAATCAGAGGCGGGGAAACAGAGGCGGGGAATCAAACACGGGGAATCAGAGGTGGGGAATCAGAGGTTGGGAATCAGAGGCAGGGAATCAGAGGCGGGGAATCAGAGGCGGGGAATCAGAGGCAGGGAATCAGATGTGCGGAATCGGAGGTTGGGAATCAGAGGCAGGGAATCAGAGGCGGGGAATCAGAGGCGGGGAATCAGAGGCCGGGAATCAGATATGGGGAAACAGAGGCGGGGAATCAGAGGCGGGGAAACAGAGGCTGGGAATCAGATATGGGGAATCAGAGGTGGGGAATCAGAGGTTGGGAATCAGAGGCAGGGAATCAGAGGCTTGGAATCAGATGCAGGGAATCAGATGCGGGGAATCAGAGGCGGGGAATCAGAGCTGGGGAATCAGAGGTGGGGAATCAGAGTTGGGGAATCAGAGGCGGGGACTTAGATATTGGGAAACAGAGGCAGGGAATCAGAGGCGGGGAATCAGATATGGGGAATCAGAGATGGGGAATCAGAGGCAGGGAATCAGATGTGCGGAATCAGAGATGGGGAATCAAAGGCAGGGAATCAGAATCAGAAGCAGGGAATCAGAGGCCGGGAATCAGAGGCCGGAATCAGATGCCGGGAATAAGAGGCCGGAAATCAGAGGTGGGGAATCAGAGTCCGGGAATCAGAGATGGGGATTCAGAGGCGGGGAATGAGATATGGGGAATCAGAGGCGGGGAATCATCGGCGGGGAAACAGAGGCGGGGAATCAGATATGGCGAATCAGAGGTGGCGAATCAAAGGCGGTGAATCAGAGATGGGGAATCAGAGGCCGGGAATCAGAGGCTGGGAATCAAACACGGGGAATCAGAGGAGGGGAATCAGAATTGGGGAATCAGAGATGGGGAATCAGAGATGGGGAATCAGAGGCAGGGAATCAGACGCGGGGAATCAGAGGTGGTGAATCAGAGATGTGGAATCAGAGGCGGGGAATCAGAGGCAGGGAATCAGACGCGGGGAATAGGAGGCGGGGAATCATAGCTGGCGAATCAGAGGTGGGGAATCAGAGGTGGGGAATCAGAGGCGGGGAATCAGATATTGGGAATCAGAGGTGGGGAATCAGAGGCGGGGAAACAGAGGCGGGGAATCAGAGGCGGGGAAACAGAGGCAGGGAATCAGATATGGGGAATCAGAGGCGGGGAATTAGAGTTGGGGAATCAGAGGCGGGGAATCAGAGGCAGGGAATCAAACACGGGGAATCAGAGGCGGGGAATCAGAGCTGGGGAATCAGAGGCTGGGAATCAAAGTTGGGGAATCAGAGGCAGGGAATCAGATATGGGGAAACAGGGGCGGGGAATCAGAGGCGGGGAAACAGAGGCAGGGAATCAGATATGGGGAATCAGAGGCGGGGAATTAGAGTTGGGGAATCAGAGGCGGGGAATCAGAGGCGGGGAAACAGAGGCGGGGAATCAAACACGGGGAATCAGAGGTGGGGAATCAGAGGTTGGGAATCAGATGCAGGGAATCAGAGGCGGGGAATCAGAGGCGGGGAATCAGAGGCAGGGAATCAGATGTGCGGATTCGGAGATGGGGAATCAGAGGCAGGGAATCAGAGGCGGGGAATCAGAGGCGGGGAATCAGAGGCCGGGAATCAGATATGGGGAAACAGAGGCGGGGAAACAGAGGCTGGGGATCAGATATGGGGAATCAGAGGTGGGGAATCAGAGGTTGGGAATCAGAGGCAGGGAATCAGAGGCTTGGAATCAGATGCAGGGAATCAGATGCGGGGAATCAGAGGCGGGGAATCAGAGCTGGGGAATCAGTTGCTGGGAATCAAAGTTGGGGAATCAGAGGCAGGGAATCAGATATGGGGAAACAGGGGTGGGGAATCAGAGGCGGGGAAACAGAGGCGGGGAATCAGATATGGGGAATCAGAGGCGGGGAATTAGAGTTGGGGAATCAGAGGCGGGGAATCAGAGGCGGGGAAACAGAGGCGGGGAATCAAACACGGGGAATCAGAGGTGGGGAATCAGAGGTTGGGAATCAGAGGCAGGGAATCAGAGGCGGGGAATCAGAGGCGGGGAATCAGAGGCAGGGAATCAGATGTGCGGAATCGGAGATGGGGAATCAGAGGCAGGGAATCAGAGGCGGGGAATCAGAGGCGGGGAACCAGAGGCCGGGAATCAGATATGGGGAAACAGAGGCGGGGAATCAGAGGCGGGGAAACAGAGGCTGGGAATCAGATATGGGGAATCAGAGGTGGGGAATCAGAGGTTGGGAATCAGAGGCAGGGAATAAGAGGCTTGGAATCAGATGCAGGGAATCAGATGCGGGGAATCAGAGGCGGGGAATCAGAGCTGGGGAATCAGAGGTGGGGAATTAGAGTTGTGGAATCAGAGGCGGGGAATTAGATATTGGGAAACAGAGGCGGGGAATCAGAGGCGGGGAAACAGAAGCGGGGAATCAGATATGGGGAATCAGAGATGGGGAATCAGAGGCAGGGAATCAGATGTGCGGAATCAGAGATGGGGAATCACAGGCGGGGAATCAGAGGCAGGGAATAGAACGCGGGGAATCAGAGGCAGGGAATCAGAGCTGGGGAATCAGAGGCGGGGAATCATAGTTGGGAATCAGAGGCGGGGAATCAGATATGGGGAAACAGAGGCGGGGAATCAGGGGCGGGGAAACAGAGGCGGGGAATCAGATATGGGGAATCGGATGCGGGGAATCAGAGGCGGGGAATCAGATATGGGGAATCAGAGGTGGGGAATCAGAGGCAGGTAATCAGATGTGCGGAATCAGAGATGGGGAATCAGAGGCAGGGAATCAGAATCAGAAGCGGGGAGTCAGAGGCCGTGAATCAGAGGCCTGGAATCAGATGCTGGGAATAAGAGGCCGGGAATCAGAGGTGGGGAATCAGAGTCCGGGAATCAGAGATGGGGATTCAGAGGCGGGGAATGAGATATGGAGAATCAGAGGCGGGGAATCAGAGGCGGGAAAACAGAGGTGGGGAATCAGATATGGGGAATCAGAGGTGGCGAATCAAAGGTGGTGAATCAGAGATGGGTAATCAGAGGCGGGGAATCAGAGGCAGGGAATCAAACACGGGGAATCAGAGGCGGGGAATCAGAGCTGGGGAATCAGAGGCTGGGAATCAAAGTTGGGGAATCAGAGGCAGGGAATCAGATATGGGGAAACAGGGGCGGGGAATCAGAGGCGGGGAAACAGAGGTGGGGAATCAGATATGGGGAATCAGAGGCTGGGAATTAGAGTTGGGGAATCAGAGGCGGGGAATCAGAGGCGGGGAAACAGAGGCGGGGAATCAAACACGGGGAATCAGAGGTGGGGAATCAGAGGTTGGGAATCAGAGGCAGGGAATCAGAGGCGGGGAATCAGAGGCGGGGAATCAGAGGCAGGGAATCAGATGTGCGGAATCGGAGATAGGGAATCAGAGGCGGGGAATCAGAGGCGGGGAATCAGAGGCCGGGAATCAGATATGGGGAAACAGAGGCGGGGAATCAGAGGCGGGGAAACAGAGGCTGGGAATCAGATATGGGGAATCAGAGGTGGGGAATCAGAGGTTGGGAATCAGAGGCAGGGAATAAGAGGCTTGGAATCAGATGCAGGGAATCAGATGCGGGGAATCAGAGGCGGGGAATCAGAGATGGGGAATCAGAGGTGGGGAATCAGAGTTGGGGAATCAGAGGCGGGGACTTAGATATTGGGAAACAGAGGCAGGGAATCAGAGGCGGGGAATCAGATATGGGGAATCAGAGATGGGGAATCAGAGGCAGGGAATCAGATGTGCGGAATCAGAGATGGGGAATCACAGGCGGGGAATCAGAGGCAGGGAATAGAACGCGGGGAATCAGAGGCAGGGAATCAGAGTTGGGGCATCAGAGGTTTGGAATTAGATATGGGGAAACTGAGGCGGGGAATCAGAGGCGGGGAAACAGAGGCGGGAAATCAGATATGGGGAATCAGAGGTGGGGAATCAGAGGCAGGGAATCAGATGTGCGGAATCAGAGATGGGGAATCAGAGGCAGGGATTCAGAATCAGAAGCGGGGAATCAGAGGCCGGGAAACAGAGGTGGGGAATCAGATATGGGGAATCAGAGGTGGGGAATCAGAGGCCTGAATCAGATGCCGGGAATAAGAGGCCGGGAATCAGAGGTGGGGAATCAGAGTCCGGGAATCAGAGATGGGTAATCAGAGGCGGGGAATGAGATATGGGGAATCAGAGGCGGGGAATCAGAGGCGGGGAAACAGAGGCGAGGAATCAGATATGGGGAATCAGAGGTGGCGAATCAAAGGCGATGAATCAGAGATGGGGAATCAGAGGCGTGGAATCAGAGGCAGGGAATCAAACACGGGGAATCAGAGGCGGGGAATCAGAGCTGGGGAATCAGAGGCGGGGAATCAGAGTTGGGGAATCAGAGGCGGGGAATCAGAGCTGGGGAATCAGAGGTGGGGATCAGAGTCGGGGAATCAGAAGCAGGGAATCAGATGTGCGGAATCAGAGATGGGGAATCAGAGGTGGGGAATCAGAGGCTGTGAATCAGAGATGGGGAATCAGAGGCGGGGAATCAGAGGCAAGAAATCAGACACGGGGTTTCAGAGGCTGGGAATCAGACGGGGGAATCAAAGGCGGGGAATCAGAGCTGGGGAATCAGAGGCAGGGAATCAGAGTTGGGGATTCAGAGGCGGGGAATCAGATATGGGGAAACAGAGGCGGGGAATCAGAGGCGGGCAAACAGAGGCGGGGAAATAGATATGGGGAATCAGAGGTGGGGAATCAGAGGCGGGCAAACAGAGGAGGTGAATTAGATATGGGGAATCAGTGGTGGGGAATCAGAGGTGGTTTATCAGAGATGGGGAATCACAGGCGGGGAATCAGAGGCAGGGAATAGAACGCGGGGAATCAGAGGCAGGGAATCAGAGCTGGGGAATCAGAGGCGGGGAATCATAGTTGGGAATCAGAGGCGGGGAATCAGATATGGGGAAACAGAGGCGGGGAATCAGGGGCGGGGAAACAGAGGCGGGGAATCAGATATGGGGAATCGGATGCGGGGAATTAGAGTTGGGGAATCAGAGGCGGGGAATCAGAGGCAGGGAATCAAACACGGGGAATCAGAGGCGGGGAATCAGAGCTGGGGAATCAGAGGCTGGGAATCAAAGATGGGGAATCAGAGGCAGGGAATCAGATATGGGGAAACAGGGGCGGGGAATCAGAGGCGGGGAAACAGAGGCAGGGAATCAGATATGGGGAATCAGAGGCGGGGAATTAGAGTTGGGGAATCAGAGGCGGGGAATCAGAGGCGGGGAAACAGAGGCGGGGAATCAAACACGGGGAATCAGAGGTGGGGAATCAGAGGTTGGGAATCAGATGCAGGGAATCAGAGGCGGGGAATCAGAGGCGGGGAATCAGAGGCAGGGAATCAGATGTGCGGATTCGGAGATGGGGAATCAGAGGCAGGGAATCAGAGGCGGGGAATCAGAGGCGGGGAATCAGAGGCCGGGAATCAGATATGGGGAAACAGAGGCGGGGAAACAGAGGCTGGGGATCAGATATGGGGAATCAGAGGTGGGGAATCAGAGGTTGGGAATCAGAGGCAGGGAATCAGAGGCTTGGAATCAGATGCAGGGAATCTGATGCGGGGAATCAGAGGCGGGGAATCAGAGCTGGGGAATCAGTTGCTGGGAATCAAAGTTGGGGAATCAGAGGCAGGGAATCAGATATGGGGAAACAGGGGTGGGGAATCAGAGGCGGGGAAACAGAGGCGGGGAATCAGATATGGGGAATCAGAGGCGGGGAATTAGAGTTGGGGAATCAGAGGCGGGGAATCAGAGGCGGGGAAACAGAGGCGGGGAATCAAACACGGGGAATCAGAGGTGGGGAATCAGAGGTTGGGAATCAGAGGCAGGGAATCAGAGGCGGGGAATCAGAGGCGGGGAATCAGAGGCAGGGAATCAGATGTGCGGAATCGGAGATGGGGAATCAGAGGCAGGGAATCAGAGGCGGGGAATCAGAGGCGGGGAACCAGAGGCCGGGAATCAGATATGGGGAAACAGAGGCGGGGAATCAGAGGCGGGGAAACAGAGGCTGGGAATCAGATATGGGGAATCAGAGGTGGGGAATCAGAGGTTGGGAATCAGAGGCAGGGAATAAGAGGCTTGGAATCAGATGCAGGGAATCAGATGCGGGGAATCAGAGGCGGGGAATCAGAGCTGGGGAATCAGAGGTGGGGAATTAGAGTTGTGGAATCAGAGGCGGGGACTTAGATATTGGGAAACAGAGGCGGGGAATCAGAGGCGGGGAAACAGAAGCGGGGAATCAGATATGGGGAATCAGAGATGGGGAATCAGAGGCAGGGAATCAGATGTGCGGAATCAGAGATGAGGAATCACAGGCGGGGAATCAGAGGCAGGGAATAGAACGCGGGGAATCAGAGGCAGGGAATCAGAGCTGGGGAATCAGAGGCGGGGAATCATAGTTGGGAATCAGAGGCGGGGAATCAGATATGGGGAAACAGAGGCGGGGAATCAGGGGCGGGGAAACAGAGGCAGGGAATCAGATATGGGGAATCGGATGCGGGGAATCAGAGGCGGGGAATCAGATATGGGGAATCAGAGGTGGGGAATCAGAGGCAGGTAATCAGATGTGCGGAATCAGAGATGGGGAATCAGAGGCAGGGAATCAGAATCAGAAGCGGGGAGTCAGAGGCCGTGAATCAGAGGCCTGGAATCAGATGCTGGGAATAAGAGGCCGGGAATCAGAGGTGGGGAATCAGAGTCCGGGAATCAGAGATGGGGATTCAGAGGCGGGGAATGAGATATGGAGAATCAGATATGGGGAATCAGAGGTGGCGAATCAAAGGTGGTGAATCAGAGATGGGTAATCAGAGGCGGGGAATCAGAGGCAGGGAATCAAAAACGGGGAATCAGAGGCGGGGAATCAAAGCTGGGGAATCAGAGGCTGGGAATCAAAGTTGGGGAATCAGAGGCAGGGAATCAGATATGGGGAAACAGGGGCGGGGAATCAGAGGCGGGGAAACAGAGGCGGGGAATCAGATATGGGGAATCAGAGGCTGGGAATTAGAGTTGGGGAATCAGAGGCGGGGAATCAGAGGCGGGGAAACAGAGGCGGGGAATCAAACACGGGGAATCAGAGGTGGGGAATCAGAGGTTGGGAATCAGAGGCAGGGAATCAGAGGCGGGGAATCAGAGGCGGGGAATCAGAGGCAGGGAATCAGATGTGCGGAATCGGAGATAGGGAATCAGAGGCGGGGAATCAGAGGCGGGGAATCAGAGGCCGGGAATCAGATATGGGGAAACAGAGGCGGGGAATCAGAGGCGGGGAAACAGAGGCTGGGAATCAGATATGGGGAATCAGAGGTGGGGAATCAGAGGTTGGGAATCAGAGGCAGGGAATCAGAGGCTTGGAATCAGATGCAGGGAATCAGATGCGGGGAATCAGAGGCGGGGAATCAGAGCTGGGGAATCAGAGGTGGGGAATCAGAGTTGGGGAATCAGAGGCGGGGACTTAGATATTGGGAAACAGAGGCAGGGAATCAGAGGCGGGGAATCAGATATGGGGAATCAGAGATGGGGAATCAGAGGCAGGGAATCAGATGTGCGGAATCAGAGATGGGGAATCACAGGCGGGGAATCAGAGGCAGGGAATAGAACGCGGGGAATCAGAGGCAGGGAATCAGAGTTGGGGCATCAGAGGTTTGGAATTAGATATGGGGAAACTGAGGCGGGGAATCAGAGGCGGGGAAACAGAGGCGGGAAATCAGATATGGGGAATCAGAGGTGGGGAATCAGAGGCAGGGAATCAGATGTGCGGAATCAGAGATGGGGAATCAGAGGCAGGGATTCAGAATCAGAAGCGGGGAATCAGAGGCCGGGAAACAGAGGTGGGGAATCAGATATGGGGAATCAGAGGTGGGGAATCAGAGGCCGGAATCAGATGCCGGGAATAAGAGGCCGGGAATCAGAGGTGGGGAATCAGAGTCCGGGAATCAGAGATGGGTAATCAGAGGCGGGGAATGAGATATGGGGAATCAGAGGCGGGGAATCAGAGGCGGGGAAACAGAGGCGAGGAATCAGATATGGGGAATCAGAGGTGGCGAATCAAAGGCGATGAATCAGAGATGGGGAATCAGAGGCGTGGAATCAGAGGCAGGGAATCAAACACGGGGAATCAGAGGCGGGGAATCAGAGCTGGGGAATCAGAGGCGGGGAATCAGAGTTGGGGAATCAGAGGCGGGGAATCAGAGCTGGGGAATCAGAGGTGGGGATCAGAGTCGGGGAATCAGAGGCAGGGAATCAGATGTGCGGAATCAGAGATGGGGAATCAGAGGTGGGGAATCAGAGGCTGTGAATCAGAGATGGGGAATCAGAGGCGGGGAATCAGAGGCAAGAAATCAGACACGGGGTTTCAGAGGCTGGGAATCAGACGGGGGAATCAAAGGCGGGGAATCAGAGCTGGGGAATCAGAGGCAGGGAATCAGAGTTGGGGATTCAGAGGCGGGGAATCAGATATGGGGAAACAGAGGCGGGGAATCAGAGGCGGGCAAACAGAGGCGGGGAATTAGATATGGGGAATCAGAGGTGGGGAATCAGAGGCGGGCAAACAGAGGAGGGGAATTAGATATGGGGAATCAGTGGTGGGGAATCAGAGGTGGTTTATCAGAGATGGGGAATCACAGGCGGGGAATCAGAGGCAGGGAATAGAACGCGGGGAATCAGAGGCAGGGAATCAGAGCTGGGGAATCAGAGGCGGGGAATCATAGTTGGGAATCAGAGGCGGGGAATCAGATATGGGGAAACAGAGGCGGGGAATCAGGGGCGGGGAAACAGAGGCGGGGAATCAGATATGGGGAATCGGATGCGGGGAATCAGAGGCGGGGAATCAGATATGGGGAATCAGAGGTGGGGAATCAGAGGCAGGTAATCAGATGTGCGGAATCAGAGATGGGGAATCAGAGGCAGGGAATCAGAATCAGAAGCGGGGAGTCAGAGGCCGGGAATCAGAGGCCTGGAATCAGATGCTGGGAATAAGAGGCCGGGAATCAGAGGTGGGGAATCAGAGTCCGGGAATCAGAGATGGGGATTCAGAGGCGGGGAATGAGATATGGAGAATCAGAGGCGGGGAATCAGAGGCGGGAAAACAGAGGTGGGGAATCAGATATGGGGAATCAGAGGTGGCGAATCAAAGGTGGTGAATCAGAGATGGGTAATCAGAGGCGGGGAATCAGAGGCAGGGAATCAAACACGGGGAATCAGAGGCGGGGAATCAGAGCTGGGGAATCAGAGGCTGGGAATCAAAGTTGGGGAATCAGAGGCAGGGAATCAGATATGGGGAAACAGGGGCGGGGAATCAGAGGCGGGGAAACAGAGGCGGGGAATCAGATATGGGGAATCAGAAGCGGGGAATTACAGTTGGGGAATCAGAGGTGGGGAATCAGAGGCGGGGAAACAGAGGCGGGGAATCAAACACGGGGAATCAGAGGTGGGGAATCAGAGTTTGGGAATCAGAGGCAGGGAATCAGAGGCGGGGAATCAGAGGTGGGGAATCAGAGGCAGGGAATCAGATGTGCGGAATCGGAGATAAGGAATCAGAGGCGGGGAATCAGAGGCGGGGAATCAGAGGCCGGGAATCAGATATGGGGAAACAGAGGCGGGGAATCAGAGGCGGGGAAACAGAGGCTGGGAATCAGATATGGGGAATCAGAGGTGGGGAATCAGAGGTTGGGAATCAGAGGCAGGGAATCAGAGGCTTGGAATCAGATGCAGGGAATCAGATGCGGGGAATCAGAGGCGGGGAATCAGAGCTGGGGAATCAGAGGTGGGGAATCAGAGTTGGGGAATCAGAGGCGGGGACTTAGATATTGGGAAACAGAGGCAGGGAATCAGAGGCGGGGAATCAGATATGGGGAATCAGAGATGGGGAATCAGAGGCAGGGAATCAGATGTGCGGAATCAGAGATGGGGAATCAAAGGCAGGGAATCAGAATCAGAAGCAGGGTATCAGAGGCCGGGAATCAGAGGCCGGAATCAGATGCCGGGAATAAGAGGCCGGAAATCAGAGGTGGGGAATCAGAGTCCGGGAATCAGAGATGGGGATTCAGAGGCGGGGAATGAGATATGGGGAATCAGAGGCGTGGAATCAGAGGCGGGGAAACAGAGGCGGGGAATCAGATATGGTGAATCAGAGGTGGCGAATCAAAGGCGGTGAATCAGAGATGGGGAATCAGAGGCCGGGAATCAGAGGCTGGGAATCAAACACGGGGAATCAGAGGATGGGAATCAGAATTGGGGAATCAGAGATGGGGAATCAGAGATGGGGAATCAGAGGCAGGGAATCAGACGCGGGGAATCAGAGGTGGTGAATCAGAGATGTGGAATCAGAGGCGGGGAATCAGAGGCAGGGAATCAGACGCGGGGAATAGGAGGCGGGGAATCATAGCTGGCGAATCAGAGGTGGGGAATCAGAGGTGGGGAATCAGAGGCGGGGAATCAGATATTGGGAATCAGAGGTGGGGAATCAGAGGCGGGGAAACAGAGGCGGGGAATCAGAGGCGGGGAAACAGAGGCAGGGAATCAGATATGGGGAATCAGAGGCGGGGAATTAGAGTTGGGGAATCAGAGGCGGGGAATCAGAGGCAGGGAATCAAACACGGGGAATCAGAGGCGGGGAATCAGAGCTGGGGAATCAGAGGCTGGGAATCAAAGTTGGGGAATCAGAGGCAGGGAATCAGATATGGGGAAACAGGGGCGGGGAATCAGAGGCGGGGAAACAGAGGCAGGGAATCAGATATGGGGAATCAGAGGCGGGGAATTAGAGTTGGGGAATCAGAGGCGGGGAATCAGAGGCGGGGAAACAGAGGCGGGGAATCAAACACGGGGAATCAGAGGTGGGGAATCAGAGGTTGGGAATCAGATGCAGGGAATCAGAGGCGGGGAATCAGAGGCGGGGAATCAGAGGCAGGGAATCAGATGTGCGGAATCAGAGATGGGGAATCAGAGGCAGGGAATCAGAGGCGGGGAATCAGAGGCGGGGAATCAGAGGCCGGGAATCAGATATGGGGAAACAGAGGCGGGGAAACAGAGGCTGGGGATCAGATATGGGGAATCAGAGGTGGGGAATCAGAGGTTGGGAATCAGAGGCAGGGAATCAGAGGCTTGGAATCAGATGCAGGGAATCAGATGCGGGGAATCAGAGGCGGGGAATCAGAGCTGGGGAATCAGATGCCTGGAATCAAAGTTGGGGAATCAGAGGCAGGGAATCAGATATGGGGAAACAGGGGTGGGGAATCAGAGGCGGGGAAACAGAGGCGGGGAATCAGATATGGGGAATCAGAGTCGGGGAATTAGAGTTGGGGAATCAGAGGCGGGGAATCAGAGGCGGGGAAACAGAGGCGGGGAATCAAACACGGGGAATCAGAGGTGGGGAATCAGAGGTTGGGAATCAGAGGCAGGGAATCAGAGGCGGGGAATCAGAGGCGGGGAATCAGAGGCAGGGAATCAGATGTGCGGAATCGGAGATGGGGAATCAGAGGCAGGGAATCAGAGGCGGGGAATCAGAGGCGGGGAACCAGAGGCCGGGAATCAGATATGGGGAAACAGAGGCGGGGAATCAGAGGCGGGGAAACAGAGGCTGGGAATCAGATATGGGGAATCAGAGGTGGGGAATCAGAGGTTGGGAATCAGAGGCAGGGAATAAGAGGCTTGGAATCAGATGCAGGGAATCAGATGCGGGGAATCAGAGGCGGGGAATCAGAGCTGGGGAATCAGAGGTGGGGAATTAGAGTTGTGGAATCAGAGGCGGGGACTTAGATATTGGGAAACAGAGGCGGGGAATCAGAGGCGGGGAAACAGAAGCGGGGAATCAGATATGGGGAATCAGAGATGGGGAATCAGAGGCAGGGAATCAGATGTGCGGAATCAGAGATGGGGAATCAAAGGCAGGGAATCAAAATCAGTAGCAGGGAATCAGAGGTGGGGAATCAGAGTCCGGGAATCAGAGATGGGGATTCAGAGGCGGGGAATGAGATATGGGGAATCAGAGGCGGGGAATCAGAGGCAGGGAATCAGATATGGGGAAACAGGGGTGGGGAATCAGAGGCGGGGAAACAGAGGCGGGGAATCAGATATGGGGAATCAGAGGCGGGGAATTAGAGTTGGGGAATCAGAGGCGGGGAATCAGAGGCGGGGAAACAGAGGCGGGGAATCAAACACGGGGAATCAGAGGTGGGGAATCAGAGGTTGGGAATCAGAGGCAGGGAATCAGAGGCGGGGAATCAGAGGCGGGGAATCAGAGGCAGGGAATCAGATGTGCGGAATCGGAGATGGGGAATCAGAGGCAGGGAATCAGAGGCGGGGAATCAGAGGCGGGGAACCAGAGGCCGGGAATCAGATATGGGGAAACAGAGGCGGGGAATCAGAGGCGGGGAAACAGAGGCTGGGAATCAGATATGGGGAATCAGAGGTGGGGAATCAGAGGTTGGGAATCAGAGGCAGGGAATAAGAGGCTTGGAATCAGATGCAGGGAATCAGATGCGGGGAATCAGAGGCGGGGAATCAGAGCTGGGGAATCAGAGGTGGGGAATTAGAGTTGTGGAATCAGAGGCGGGGACTTAGATATTGGGAAACAGAGGCGGGGAATCAGAGGCGGGGAAACAGAAGCGGGGAATCAGATATGGGGAATCAGAGATGGGGAATCAGAGGCAGGGAATCAGATGTGCGGAATCAGAGATGGGGAATCAAAGGCAGGGAATCAAAATCAGTAGCAGGGAATCAGAGGTGGGGAATCAGAGTCCGGGAATCAGAGATGGGGATTCAGAGGCGGGGAATGAGATATGGGGAATCAGAGGCGGGGAATCAGAGGCGGGGAAACAGAGGCGGGGAATCAGATATGGGGAATCAGAGGTGGCGAATCAAAGGCGGTGAATCAGAGTTGGGGAATCAGACGCCGGGAATCAGAGGCAGAGAATCAAACACGGGGAATCAGAGGCGGGGAATCATAGCTGGCGAATCAGAGGCGGGGAATCAGAGGTGGGGAATCAGAGGCGGGGAATCAGATATTGGGAATCAGAGGTGGGGAATCAGAGGCGGGGAAACAGAGGCGGGGAATCAGATATGGGGTATCAGAGGTGGGGAATCAGAGGTTGTGAATCAGAGATGGGGAATCAGAGGCGGGGAATCAGAGGCCGGTAATCAGACGCGGGGAATCAGAGGCGGGGAATCAGAGCTGGGAAATTAGAGGCAGGGAATCAGAGTTGGGGATTCAGAGGCGGGGAATCAGATATGGGGAAACAGAGGCGGGGAATCAGATGCGGGCAAATAGAGGCGGGGATCAGATATGGGGAAACAGAGGCGGGGAATCAGAGGCGGGGAAACAGAGGCGTGGAATCAGATATGGGGAATCAGAGGTGGGGAATCAGAGGTTGGGAATCAGAGGCTGGGAATCAGAGGCTGGGAATCAGATGCATGGAATCAGATGCGGGGAATCAGAGGCGGGGAATCAGAGCTGGGGAATCAGAGGTGGGGAATCAAAGTTGGGGAATCAGAGGCGGGGACTTAGATATGGGGAAACAGAGGCGGGGAATCAGAGGCGGGGAAACAGAGGCGGGGAATCAGATATGGGGAATCAGAGGTGGGGAATCAGAGGCAGGGAATTAGATTTGCGGAATCAGAGATGGGGAATCAGAAGCAGGGAATCAGAGGCCGGGAATCAGAGGCCGGAATCAGATGCCGGGAATAAGAGGCCGTGAATCAGAGGTGGGGAATCAGAGTCCGGGAATCAGAGATGGGGAATCAGAGGCGGGGAATGAGATATGGGGAATCAGAGGCGGGGAATCAGAGGCGGGGAAACAGAGGCGAGGAATCAGATATGGGGAATCAGAGGTGGCGAATCAAAGGCGGTGAATCAGAGATGGGGAATCAGAGGCGGGGAATCAGAGGCAGGGGATCAAACACGGGGAATCAGAGGCGGGGAATCAGAGCTGGGGAATCAGAGGCGGGGAATCAGAGTTGGGGAATCAGAGGTGGGGAATCAGAGTTGGGGAATCAGAGGCGGGGACTTAGATATTGGGAAACAGAGGCGGGGAATCAAAGGTGGGGAAACAGAGGCGGGGAATCAGATATGGGGAATCAGAGGTGGGGAATCAGAGGCAGGGAATCAAACACGGGGAATCAGATGCGGGGAATCAGAGCTGGGGAATCAGAGGCGGGGAATCAGAGTTGGGGAATCAGAGGCGGGGAATCAGACGCAGGGAATCAATGTGGGAAATCAGAGGTGGGGAATCAGACGCAGGGAATCAATATGGGAAATCAGAGTTGGGGAATCAGAGGTTGGGAATCAAAGGAAGGGAATCAGAGGCGAGGAATCAGAGCTGGGGAATCAGAGGCGGGGAATCAGAATTGGGGAATCAGAGATGGGGAATCAGAGATGGGGAATCAGAGGCGGGGAATCAGACGCGTGGAATCAGAGGTGGTGAATCAGAGATGTGGAATCAGAGGCGGGGAATCAGAGGCAGGGAATCAGACGCGGGGAATCAGAGGCGGGGAATCATAGCTGGCGAATCAGAGGCGGGGAATGAGATATGGGGAATCAGAGGCGGGGAATCAGATATGGGGAATCAGAGGTGGCGAATCAAAGGCGGTGAATCAGAGATGGGGAATCAGAGGTGGCGAATCAAAGGCGGTGAATCAGAGATGGGGAATCAGAGGCGGGGAATCAGAGGCAGGGGATCAAACACGGGGAATCAGAGGCGGGGAATCAGAGCTGTGGATTCAGAGGCGGGGAATCAGAGTTGGGGAATCAGAGGCGGGGAATCAGAGCTGGGGAATCAGAGGTGGGGAATCAGAGTCGGGGAATCAGAGGCAGGGAGTCGGATGTGCGGAATCAGAGATGGGGAATCAGAGGTGGGGAATCAGAGGCGGTGAATCTGAGATGGGGAATCAGAGGCGGGGAATCAGAGGCAGGTTATCAGACACGGGGATTCAGAGGCTGGGAATCAGACGGGGGGAATCAAAGGCGGGGAATGAAGCTGGGGAATCAGAGGCAGGGAATCAGAGTTGGGGAATCAGAGGCGGGGAATCAGAGTTGGGGAATCAGAGGCGGGGAATCAGAGCTGCGGAATCAGAGGTGGGGATCAGAGTCGGGGAATCAGAGGCAGGGGATCAAACACGGGGAATCAGAGGCGGGGAATCAGAGCTGGGGAATCAGAGGCGTGGAATCAGAGTTGGGGAATCAGAGGCGGGGAATCAGAGCTGCGGAATCAGAGGTGGGGATCAGAGTCGTGGAATCAGAGGCAGGGAATCAGATGTGCGGAATCAGAGATGGGGAATCAGAGGTGGGGAATCAGAGGCTGTGAATCAGAGATGGGGAATCAGAGGTGGGGATCAGAGTCGTGGAATCAGAGGCAGGGAATCAGATGTGCGGAATCAGAGATGGGGAATCAGAGGTGGGGAATCAGAGGCTGTGAATCAGAGATGGGGAATCAGAGGCGGGGAATCAGAGGCAAGAAATCAGACACGGGGTTTCAGAGGCTGGGAATCAGACGGGGGAATCAAAGGCGGGGAATCAGAGCTGGGGAATCAGAGGCAGGGAATCAGAGTTGGGGATTCAGAGGCGGGGAATCAGATATGGGGAAACAGAGGCGGGGAATCAGAGTCGGGCAAACAGAGGCGGGGAATTAGATATGGGGAATCAGAGGTGGGGAATCAGAGGTGGTGAATCAGAGATGGGGAATCACAGGCGGGGAATCAGAGGCAGGGAATAGAACGCGGGGAATCAGAGGCAGGGAATCAGAGTTGGGGCATCAGAGGTTGGGAATTAGATATGGGGAAACAGAGGCGGGGAATCAGAGGCGGGGAAACAGAGGCGGGAAATCAGATATGGGGAATCAGAGGTGGGGAATCAGAGGCAGGGAATCAGATGTGCGGAATCAGAGATGGGGAATCAGAGGCAGGGATTCAGAATCAGAAGCGGGGAATCAGAGGCCGGGAAACAGAGGTGGGGAATCAGATATGGGGAATCAGAGGTGGGGAATCAGAGGCCGGAATCAGATGCCGGGAATAAGAGGCCGGGAATCAGAGGTGGGGAATCAGAGTCCGGGAATCAGAGATGGGGAATCAGAGGCGGGGAATGAGATATGGGGAATCAGAGGCGGGGAATCAGAGGCGGGGAAACAGAGGCGAGGAATCAGATATGGGGAATCAGAGGTGGCGAATCAAAGGCGATGAATCAGAGATGGGGAATCAGAGGCGTGGAATCAGAGGCAGGGAATCAAACACGGGGAATCAGAGGCGGGGAATCAGAGCTGGGGAATCAGAGGCGGGGAATCAGAGTTGGGGAATCAGAGGCGGGGAATCAGAGCTGGGGAATCAGAGGTGGGGATCAGAGTCGGGGAATCAGAGGCAGGGAATCAGATGTGCGGAATCAGAGATGGGGAATCAGAGGTGGGGAATCAGAGGCTGTGAATCAGAGATGGGGAATCAGAGGCGGGGAATCAGAGGCAAGAAATCAGACACGGGGTTTCAGAGGCTGGGAATCAGACGGGGGAATCAAAGGCGGGGAATCAGACCTGGGGAATCAGAGGCAGGGAATCAGAGTTGGGGATTCAGAGGCGGGGAATCAGATATGGGGAAACAGAGGCGGGGAATCAGAGGTGGGCAAACAGAGGCGGGGAATTAGATATGGGGAATCAGAGGTGGGGAATCAGAGGCGGGCAAACAGAGGCGGGGAATTAGATATGGGGAATCAGTGGTTGGGAATCAGAGGTGGTTTATCAGAGATGGGGAATCACAGGCGGGGAATCAGAGGCAGGGAATAGAACGCGGGGAATCAGAGGCAGGGAATCAGAGCTGGGGAATCAGAGGCGGGAATCATAGTTGGGAATCAGAGGCGGGGAATCAGATATGGGGAAACAGAGGCGGGGAATCAGGGGCGGGGAAACAGAGGCGGGGAATCAGATATGGGGAATCGGATGCGGGGAATCAGAGGCGGGGAATCAGATATGGGGAATCAGAGGTGGGGAATCAGAGGCAGGTAATCAGATGTGCGGAATCAGAGATGGGGAATCAGAGGCAGGGAATCAGAATCAGAAGCGGGGAGTCAGAGGCCGGGAATCAGAGGCCTGGAATCAGATGCTGGGAATAAGAGGCCGGGAATCAGAGGTGGGGAATCAGAGTCCGGGAATCAGAGATGGGGATTCAGAGGCGGGGAATGAGATATGGAGAATCAGAGGCGGGGAATCAGAGGCGGGAAAACAGAGGTGGGGAATCAGATATGGGAAATCAGAGGTGGCGAATCAAAGGTGGTGAATCAGAGATGGGGAATCAGAGGCGGGGAATCAGAGGCAGGGAATCAAACACGGGGAATCAGAGGCGGGGAATCAGAGCTGGGGAATCAGAGGCTGGGAATCAAAGTTGGGGAATCAGAGGCAGGGAATCTGATATGGGGAAACAGGGGCGGGGAATCAGAGGCGGGGAAACAGAGGCGGGGAATCAGATATGGGGAATCAGAGGCGGGGAATTAGAGTTGGGGAATCAGAGGCGGGGCATCAGAGGCGGGGAAACAGAGGCGGGGAATCAAACACGGGGAATCAGAGGTGGGGAATCAGAGGTTGGGAATCAGAGCTGGGGAATCAGAGGTGGGGAATCAGAGTTGGGGAATCAGAGGCGGGGAATCAGAGATGGGGAATCAGAGGCAGGGAATCAGATGTGCGGAATCAGAGATGGGGAATCAAAGGCAGAGAATCAGAATCAGAAGCAGGGAATCAGAGGCCGGGAATCAGAGGCCGGAATCAGATGCCGGGAATAAGAGGCCGGAAATCAGAGGTGGGGAATCAGAGTCCGGGAATCAGAGATGGGGATTCAGAGGCGGGGAATGAGATATGGGGAATCAGAGGCGGGGAATCAGAGGCGGGGAAACAGAGGCGGGGAATCAGATATGGCGAATCAGAGGTGGCGAATCAAAGACGGTGAATCAGAGATGGGGAATCAGAGGCCGGGAATCAGAGGCAGGGAATCAAACACGGGGAATCAGAGGAGGGGAATCAGAATTGGGGAATCAGAGATGGGGAATCAGAGATGGGGAATCAGAGGCAGGGAATCAGACGCGGGGAATCAGAGGTGGTGAATCAGAGATGTGGAATCAGAGGCGGGGAATCAGAGGCAGGGAATCAGACGCGGGGAATAAGAGGCGGGGAATCATAGCTGGCGAATCAGAGGCGGGGAATCAGAGGTGGGGAATCAGAGGCGGGGAATCAGATATTGGGAATCAGAGGTGCGGAATCAGAGGCGGGGAAACAGAGGCGGGGAATCAGATATGGGGTATCAGAGGTGGGGAATCAGAGGTTGTGAATCAGAGATGGGGAATCAGAGGCGGGGAATCAGAGGCCGGTAATCAGACGCGGGGAATCAGAGGCGGGGAATCAGAGCTGGGAAATTAGAGGCAGGGAATCAGAGTTGGGGATTCAGAGGCGGGGAATCAGATATGGGGAAACAGAGGCGGGGAATCAGAGGCGGGCAAATAGAGGCGGGGTTCAGATATGGGGAATCAGAGGTGGGGAATCAGAGGCGGGGAATTAGATTTGCGGAATCAGAGATGGGGAATCAGAAGCAGGGAATCAGAGGCCGGGAATCAGAGGCCGGAATCAGATGCCGGGAATAAGAGGCCGGGAATCAGAGGTGGGGAATCAGAGTCCGGGAATCAGAGATGGGGAATCAGAGGCGGGGAATGAGATATGGGGAATCAGAGGAGGGGAATCAGAGGCGGGGAAACAGAGGCGAGGAATCAGATATGGGGAATCAGAGGTGGCGAATCAAAGGCGTTGAATCAGAGATGGGGAATCAGAGGCGGGGAATCAGAGGCAGGGAATCAAACACGGGGAATCAGAGGCGGGGAATCAGAGCTGGGGAATCAGAGGCGGGGAATCAGAGTTGGGGAATCAGAGGCGGGGAATCAGAGCTGGGGAATCAGAGGTGGGGATCAGAGTCGGGGAATCAGAGGCAGGGAATCAGATGTGCGGAATCAGAGATGGGGAATCAGAGGTGGGGAATCAGCGGCTGTGAATCAGAGATGGGGAATCAGAGGCGGGGAATCAGAGGCAGGAAATCAGACACGGGGACTCAGAGGCTGGGAATCAGACGGGGGGAATCAAAGGCGGGGAATCAGAGCTGGGGAATCAGAGGCGGGGAATCAGAGTTGGGGAATCAGAGGCGGGGAATCAGATATGGGGAAACAGAGGAGGGGAATCAGAGGCGGGGAAACAGAGGCGGGGAATCTGATATGGGGAATCAGAGGTGGCGAATGAAAGGCGGTGAATCAGAGATGGGGAATCAGAGGCGGGGAATCAGAGGCAGTGAATCAAACACGGGGAATCATAGGTGGGGAATCAGAGCTGGGGAATCAGAGGCGGGGAATCAGAGTTGGGGAATCAGAGGCGGGGAATCAGAGGCGGGGAAACAGACGCTGGGAATCAGATATGGGGAATCAGAGGTGGGGAATCAGAGGTTGGGAATCAGAGGCAGGGAATCAGAGGCTTGGAATCAGATGCAGGGAATCAGATGCGGGGAATCAGAGGCGGGGAATCAGAGCTGGGGAATCAGAGCTGGGGAATCAGAGTTGGGGAATCAGAGGCGGGGACTTAGATATTGGGAAACAGAGGCAGGGAATCAGAGGCGGGGAATCAGATATGGGGAATCAGAGATGGGGAATCAGAGGCAGGGAATCAGATGTGCGGAATCAGAGATGGGGAATCAAAGGCAGGGAATCAGAATCAGAAGCAGGGAATCAGAGGCCGGGAATCAGAGGCCGGAATCAGATGCCGGGAATAAGAGGCCGGAAATCAGAGGTGGGGAATCAGAGTCCGGGAATCAGAGATGGGGATTCAGAGGCGGGGAATGAGATATGGGGAATCAGAGGCGGGGAATCAGAGGCGGGGAAACAGAGGCGGGGAATCAGATATTGCGAATCAGAGGTGGCGAATCAAAGGCGGTGAATCAGAGATGGGGAATCAGAGGCCGGGAATCAGAGGCAGGGAATCAAACACGGGGAATCAGAGGAGGGGAATCAGAATTGGGGAATCAGAGATGGGGAATCAGAGATGGGGAATCAGAGGCAGGGAATCAGACGCGGGGAATCAGAGGTGGTGAATCAGAGATGTGGAATCAGAGGCGGGGAATCAGAGGCAGGGAATCAGACGCGGGGAATAAGAGGCGGGGAATCATAGCTGGCGAATCAGAGGCGGGGAATCAGAGGTGGGGAATCAGAGGCGGGGAATCAGATATTGGGAATCAGAGGTGGGGAATCAGAGGCGGGGAAACAGAGGCGGGGAATCAGATATGGGGTATCAGAGGTGGGGAATCAGAGGTTGTGAATCAGAGATGGGGAATCAGAGGCGGGGAATCAGAGTCCGGTAATCAGACGCGGGGAATCAGAGGCGGTGAATCAGAGCTGGGAAATTAGAGGCAGGGAATCAGAGTTGGGGATTCAGAGGCGGGGAATCAGATATGGGGAAACAGAGGCGGGGAATCAGAGGCGGGCAAATAGAGGCGGGGTTCAGATATGGGGAATCAGAGGTGGGGAATCAGAGGCAGGGAATTAGATTTGCGGAATCAGAGATGGGGAATCAGAAGCAGGGAATCAGAGGCCGGGAATCAGAGGCCGGAATCAGATGCCGGGAATAAGAGGCCGGGAATCAGAGGTGGGGAATCAGAGTCCGGGAATCAGAGATGGGGAATCAGAGGCGGGGAATGAGATATGGGGAATCAGAGGAGGGGAATCAGAGGCGGGGAAACAGAGGCGAGGAATCAGATATGGGGAATCAGAGGTGGCGAATCAAAGGCGTTGAATCAGAGATGGGGAATCAGAGGCGGGGAATCAGAGGCAGGGAATCAAACACGGGGAATCAGAGGCGGGGAATCAGAGCTGGGGAATCAGAGGCGGGGAATCAGAGTTGGGGAATCAGAGGCGGGGAATCAGAGCTGGGGAATCAGAGGTGGGGATCAGAGTCGGGGAATCAGAGGCAGGGAATCAGATGTGCGGAATCAGAGATGGGGAATCAGAGGTGGGGAATCAGCGGCTGTGAATCAGAGATGGGGAATCAGAGGCGGGGAATCAGAGGCAGGAAATCAGACACGGGGACTCAGAGGCTGGGAATCAGCCGGGGGTATCAAAGGCGGGGAATCAGAGCTGGGGAATCAGACGCGGGGAATCAGAGTTGGGGAATCAGAGGCGGGGAATCAGATATGGGGAAACAGAGGAGGGGAATCAGAGGCGGGGAAACAGAGGCGGGGAATCTGATATGGGGAATCAGAGGTGGCGAATGAAAGGCGGTGAATCAGAGATGGGGAATCAGAGGCGGGGAATCAGAGGCAGTGAATCAAACACGGGGAATCATAGGTGGGGTATCAGAGCTGGGGAATCAGAGGCGGGGAATCAGAGTTGGGGAATCAGAGGCGGGGAATCAGATATGGGGAAACAGAGGCTGGGAATCAGAGGCAGGGAAACAGAGGTGGGGAATCATATATGGGGAATCAGAGGTGGGGAATCAGAGGTTGCGAAACAGAGGCAGGGAATCAGAGCTGGGGAATCAGAGGCGGGGAATCAGAGCTGGGGAATCAGAGGCAGGGAATCAGAGTTGGGGATTCAGAGGCGGGGAATCAGAGCTGGGGAATCAGAGGCGGGGAATCAGAGGCGGGGAAATAGATATGGGGAAACAGAGGCGGGGAATTAGAGGCGGGGAACAGAGGCGGGGAATCAGATATGGGGAATCAGAGGTGGGGAATCAGAGGCAGGGAATCAGATGTGCGGAATCAGAGATGGGGAATCAGAGGCAGGGATCAGAATCAGAAGCGGGGAATCAGAGGCCGGGATCAGAGGCCGGGAATCAGATGCCGGGAATAAGAGGCAAGGAATCAGAGTCCGGGAATCAGAGATGGGGAATCAGAGGCGGGGAATGAAATATGGGGAATCAGAGGCGGGGTATCAGAGGCGGGGAAACAGAGGCGGGGAATCTGATATGGGGAATCAGGGTGGCGAATGAAAGGCGGTGAATCAGAGATGGTGAATCAGAGGCGGGGAATCAGAGGCAGGGAATCAAACACGGGGAATCAGAGGCGGGGAATCAGAGCTGCGGAATCAGAGGCGGGGAATCAGAGTTGGGGAATCAGAGGCGGGGAATCAGATATGGGGAAACAGAGGCGGGGAATCAGATATGGGGAATCAGAGGTGGGGAATCAGAGGATGGGAAACAGAGGCAGGGAATCAGAGGCGGGGAGTCAGAGGCGGGGAATCAGAGGCAGGGAATCAGATGTGCCGAATCAGAGATGGGGAATCAGAGGCAGCGAATCAGAGGCGGGGAATCAGAGGCGGGGAATCAGAGGCCGGGAATCAGAGGCCGGGAATCAGAGGCCGGGAATCAGAGGCCGGCAATCAGAGGCCGGGAATCAGAGATGGGGATTCAGAGGCGGGGAATCAAACACGGGGAATCAGAGCTGGGGAATCAGAGGCAGGGAATCAGAGGCGGGGAATCAGAGGAAGGGAATCAGATGTGGGGAATCAGAGGCGGGGAATCAGAGCTGGGGAATCAGAGGCGGGGAATCAGAGTTTGGGAATCAGAGGCGTGGAATTAGATATGTGGAAACAGAGGCGGGGAATCAGAGGCGGGGAAACAGAGCTGGGGAATCAGAGGTGGGGAAATCAGAGTTGGGGAATCGGAGGCGGGGAATCAGATATGGGGAATCAGAGGCGGGGAATTAGAGGCACGGAAAGAGAGGCGGGGAATCAGATATGGGGAATCAGAGGTGGGGAATCAGGGGTGGGGTATCAGAGGCTGGGTATCAGACACGGGGATTCAGAGGCGGGGAATCAGAGGCAGGGAATCAGATGTGCGGAATCAGAGATGGGGAATCAGAAGCAGGGAATCAGATGTGCGGAATCAGAGATGGGGAATCAAAGGCAGGGAATCAGAATCAGAAGCAGGGAATCACAGGCCGGGAATCAGAGGCCGGAATCAGATGCCGGGAATAAGAGGCCGGAAATCAGAGGTGGGGATTCAGAGTCCGGGAATCAGAGATGGGGATTCAGAGGCGGGGAATGAGATATGGGGAATCAGAGGCGGGGAATCAGAAGCGGGGAAACAGAGGCGGGGAATCAGATATGGCGAATCAGAGGTGGCGAATCAAAGGCGGTGAATCAGAGATGGGGAATCAGAGGCCGGGAATCAGAGGCAGGGAATCAAACACGGGGAATCAGAGGAGGGGAATCAGAATTGGGGAATCAGAGATGGGGAATCAGAAATGGGGAATCAGAGGCAGGGAATCAGACGCGGGGAATCAGAGGTGGTGAATCAGAGATGTGGAATCAGAGGCGGGGAATCAGAGGCAGGGAATCAGACGCGGGGAATATGAGGCGGGGAATCATAGCTGGCGAATCAGAGGCGGGGAATCAGAGGTGGGGAATCAGAAGCGGGGAATCAGATATTGGGAATCAGAGGTGGGGAATCAGAGGCGCGGAAACAGAGGCGGGGAATCAGATATGGGGTATCAGAGGTGGGGAATCAGAGGTTGTGAATCAGAGATGGGGAATCAGAGGCGGGGAATCAGAGGCCGGTAATCAGACACGGGGAATCAGAGGCGGGGAATCAGAGCTGGGAAATTAGAGGCAGGGAATCAGAGTTGGGGATTCAGAGGCGGGGAATCAGATATGGGGAAACAGAGGCGATGAATCAGAGGCGGGCAAATAGAGGCGGGGTTCAGATATGGGGAAACAGAGGCGGGGAATCAGAGGCGGGGAAACAGAGGCGGGGATTCAGAATCAGAAGCGGGGAATCAGAGGCCGGGAAACAGAGGTGGGGAATCAGATATGGGGAATCAGAGGTGGGGAATCAGAGGCCGGAATCAGATGCCGGGAATAAGAGGCCGGGAATCAGAGGTGGGGAATCAGAGTCCGGGAATCAGAGATGGGGAATCAGAGGCGGGGAATGAGATATGGGGAATCAGAGGCGGGGAATCAGAGGCGGGGAAACAGAGGCGAGGAATCAGATATGGGGAAGCAGAGGTGGCGAATCAAAGGCGATGAATCAGAGATGGGGAATCAGAGGCGTGGAATCAGAGGCAGGGAATCAAACACGGGGAATCAGAGGCGGGGAATCAGAGCTGTGGAATCAGAGGCGGGGAATCAGAGTTGGGGAATCAGAGGCGGGGAATCAGAGCTGGGGAATCAGAGGTGGGGATCAGAGTCGGGGAATCAGAGGCAGGGAATCAGATGTGCGGAATCAGAGATGGGGAATCAGAGGTGGGGAATCAGAGGCTGTGAATCAGAGATGGGGAATCAGAGGCGGGGAATCAGAGGCAAGAAATCAGACACGGGGTTTCAGAGGCTGGGAATCAGACGGGGGAATCAAAGGCGGGGAATCAGAGCTGGGGAATCAGAGGCAGGGAATCAGAGTTGGGGATTCAGAGGCGGGGAATCAGATATGGGGAAACAGAGGCGGGGAATCAGAGGTGGGCAAACAGAGGCGGGGAATTAGATATGGGGAATCAGAGGTGGGGAATCAGAGGCGGGCAAACAGAGGCGGGGAATTAGATATGGGGAATCAGTGGTGGGGAATCAGAGGTGGTTTATCAGAGATGGGGAATCACAGGCGGGGAATCAGAGGCAGGGAATAGAACGCGGGGAATCAGAGGCAGGAAATCAGAGCTGGGGAATCAGAGGCGGGGAATCATAGTTGGGAATCAGAGGCGGGGAATCAGATATTGGGAAACAGAGGCGGGGAATCAGGGGCGGGGAAACAGAGGCGGGGAATCAGATATGGGGAATCGGATGCGGGGAATCAGAGGCGGGGAATCAGATATGGGGAATCAGAGGTGGGGAATCAGAGGCAGGTAATCAGATGTGCGGAATCAGAGATGGGGAATCAGAGGCAGGGAATTAGAATCAGAAGCGGGGAGTCAGAGGCCGGGAATCAGAGGCCTGGAATCAGATGCTGGGAAAAAGAGGCCGGGAATCAGAGGTGGGGAATCAGAGTCCGGGAATCAGAGATGGGGATTCAGAGGCGGGGAATGAGATATGGAGAATCAGAGGCGGGGAATCAGAGGCGGGAAAACAGAGGTGGGGAATCAGATATGGGGAATCAGAGGTGGCGAATCAAAGGTGGTGAATCAGAGATGGGGAATCAGAGGCGGGGAATCAGAGGCAGGGAATCAAACACGGGGAATCAGAGGCGGGGAATCAGAGCTGGGGAATCAGAGGCTGGGAATCAAAGTTGGGGAATCAGAGGCAGGGAATCAGATATGGGGAAACAGAGGCGGGGAATCAGAGGCGGGGATATAGAGGCGGGGAATCAGATATGGGGAATCAGAGGCGGGGAATTAGAGTTGGGGAATCAGAGGCGGGGCATCAGAGGCGGGGAAACAGAGGCGGGGAATCAAACACGGGGAATCAGAGGTGGGGAATCAGAGGTTGGGAATCAGAGGCAGGGAATCAGAGGCGGGGAATCAGAGGCGGGGAATCAGAGGCAGGGAATCAGATGTGCGGAATCGGAGATAGGGAATCAGAGGCGGGGAATCAGAGGCGGGGAATCAGAGGCCGGGAATCAGATATGGGGAAACAGAGGCGGGGAATCAGAGGCGGGGAAACAGAGGCTGGGAATCAGATATGGGGAATCAGAGGTGGGGAATCAGAGGTTGGGAATCAGAGGCAGGGAATCAGAGGCTTGGAATCAGATGCAGGGAATCAGATGCGTGGAATCAGAGGCGGGGAATCAGAGCTGGGGAATCAGAGGTGGGGAATCAGAGTTGGGGAATCAGAGGCGGGGACTTAGATATTGGGAAACAGAGGCAGGGAATCAGAGGCGGGGAATCAGATATGGGGAATCAGAGATGGGGAATCAGAGGCAGGGAATCAGATGTGCGGAATCAGAGATGGGGAATCAAAGGCAGGGAATCAGAATCAGAAGCAGGGAATCAGAGGCCGGGAATCAGAGGCCGGAATCAGATGCCGGGAATAAGAGGCCGGAAATCAGAGGTGGGGAATCAGAGTCCGGGAATCAGAGATGGGGATTCAGAGGCGGGGAATGAGATATGGGGAATCAGAGGCGGGGAATCAGAGGCGGGGAAACAGAGGCGGGGAATCAGATATGGCGAATCAGAGGTGGCGAATCAAAGGCGGTGAATCAGAGATGGGGAATCAGAGGCCGGGAATCAGAGGCAGGGAATCAAACACGGGGAATCAGAGGAGGGGAATCAGAATTGGGGAATCAGAGATGGGGAATCAGAGATGGGGAATCAGAGGCAGGGAATCAGACGCGGGGAATCAGAGGTGGTGAATCAGAGATGTGGAATCAGAGGCGGGGAATCAGAGGCAGGGAATCAGACGCGGGGAATAAGAGGCGGGGAATCATAGCTGGCGAATCAGAGGCGGGGAATCAGAGGTGGGGAATCAGAGGTGGGGAATCAGATATTGGGAATCAGAGGTGGGGAATCAGAGGCGGGGAAACAGAGGCGGGGAATCAGATATGGGGTATCAGAGGTGGGGAATCAGAGGTTGTGAATCAGAGGCGGGGAATCAGAGCTGGGAAATTAGAGGCAGGGAATCAGAGTTGGGGATTCAGAGGCGGGGAATCAGATATGGGGAAACAGAGGCGGGGAATCAGAGGCGGGCAAATAGAGGCGGGGTTCAGATATGGGGAATCAGAGGTGGGGAATCAGAGGCAGGGAATTAGATTTGCGGAATCAGAGATGGGGAATCAGAAGCAGGGAATCAGAGGCCGGGAATCAGAGGCCGGAATCAGATGCCGGGAATAAGAGGCCGGGAATCAGAGGTGGGGAATCAGAGTCCGGGAATCAGAGATGGGGAATCAGAGGCGGGGAATGAGATATGGGGAATCAGAGGAGGGGAATCAGAGGTGGGGAAACAGAGGCGAGGAATCAGATATGGGGAATCAGAGGTGGTGAATCAAAGGCGTTGAATCAGAGATGGGGAATCAGAGGTGGGGAATCAGAGGCAGGGAATCAAACACGGGGAATCAGAGGCGGGGAATCAGAGCTGGGGAATCAGAGGCGGGGAATCAGAGTTGGGGAATCAGAGGCGGGGAATCAGAGCTGGGGAATCAGAGGTGGGGATCAGAGTCGGGGAATCAGAGGCAGGGAATCAGATGTGCGGAATCAGAGATGGGGAATCAGAGGTGGGGAATCAGCGGCTGTGAATCAGAGATGGGGAATCAGAGGCGGGGAATCAGAGGCAGGAAATCAGACACGGGGACTCAGAGGCTGGGAATCAGACGGGGGGAATCAAAGGCGGGGAATCAGAGCTGGGGAATCAGAGGCGGGGAATCAGAGTTGGGGAATCAGAGGCGGGGAATCAGATATGGGGAAACAGAGGAGGGGAATCAGAGGCGGGGAAACAGAGGCGGGGAATCTGATATGGGGAATCAGAGGTGGCGAATGAAAGGCGGTGAATCAGAGATGGGGAATCAGAGGCGGGGAATCAGAGGCAGTGAATCAAACACGGGGAATCATAGGTGGGGAATCAGAGCTGGGGAATCAGAGGCGGGGAATCAGAGTTGGGGAATCAGAGGCGGGGAATCAGATATGGGGAAACAGAGGCTGGGAATCAGAGGCAGGGAAACAGAGGTGGGGAATCATATATGGGGAATCAGAGGTGGGGAATCAGAGGTTGTGAAACAGAGGCAGGGAATCAGAGCTGGGGAATCAGAGGCGGGGAATCAGAGCTGGGGAATCAGAGGCAGGGAATCAGAGTTGGGGATTCAGAGGCGGGGAATCAGAGCTGGGGAATCAGAGGCGGGGAAATAGATATGGGGAAACAGAGGCGGGGAATTAGAGGCGGGGAACAGAGGCGGGGAATCAGATATGGGGAATCAGAGGTGGGGAATCAGAGGCAGGGAATCCAATGTGCGGAATCAGAGATGGGGAATCAGAGGCAGGGATCAGAATCAGAAGCTGGGAATCAGAGGCCGGGATCAGAGGCCGGGAATCAGATGCCGGGAATAAGAGGCAAGGAATCAGAGTCCGGGAATCAGAGATGGGGAATCAGAGGCGGGGAATGAAATATGGGGAATCAGAGGCGGGGTATCAGAGGCGGGGAAACAGAGGCGGGGAATCTGATATGGGGAATCAGGGTGGCGAATGAAAGGCGGTGAATCAGAGATGGTGAATCAGAGGCGGGGAATCAGAGGCAGGGAATCAAACACGGGGAATCAGAGGCGGGGAATCAGAGCTGGGGAATCAGAGGCGGGGAATCAGAGTTGGGGAATCAGAGGCGGGGAATCAGATATGGGGAAACAGAGGCGGGGAATCAGATATGGGGAATCAGAGGTGGGGAATCAGAGGATGGGAAACAGAGGCAGGGAATCAGAGGCGGGGAGTCAGAGGCGGGGAATCAGAGGCAGGGAATCAGATGTGCAGAATCAGAGATGGGGAATCAGAGGCAGCGAATCAGAGGCGGGGAATCAAAGGCGGGGAATCAGAGGCCGGGAATCAGAGGCCGGGAATCAGAGGCCGGGAATCAGAGGCCGGCAATCAGAGGCCGGGAATCAGAGATGGGGATTCAGAGGCGGGGAATCAAACACGGGGAATCAGAGCTGGGGAATCAGAGGCAGTGAATCAGAGGCGGGGAATCAGAGGAAGGGAATCAGATGTGGGGAATCAGAGGCGGGGAATCAGAGCTGGGGAATCAGAGGCGGGGAATCAGAGTTTGGGAATCAGAGGCGTGGAATTAGATATGGGGAAACAGAGGCGGGGAATCAGAGGCGGGGAAACAGAGCTGGGGAATCAGAGGTGGGGAAATCAGAGTTGGGGAATCGGAGGCGGGGAATCAGATATGGAGAATCAGAGGCGGGGAATTAGAGGCACGGAAAGAGAGGCGGGGAATCAGATATGGGGAATCAGAGGTGGGGAATCAGGGGTGGGGTATCAGAGGCTGGGTATCAGACACGGGGATTCAGAGGCGGGGAATCAGAGGCAGGGAATCAGATGTGCGGAATCAGAGATGGGGAATCAGAAGCAGGGAATCAGATGTGCGGAATCAGAGATGGGGAATCAAAGGCAGGGAATCAGAATCAGAAGCAGGGAATCACAGGCCGGGAATCAGAGGCCGGAATCAGATGCCGGGAATAAGAGGCCGGAAATCAGAGGTGGGGATTCAGAGTCCGGGAATCAGAGATGGGGATTCAGAGGCGGGGAATGAGATATGGGGAATCAGAGGCGGGGAATCAGAAGCGGGGAAACAGAGGCGGGGAATCAGATATGGCGAATCAGAGGTGGCGAATCAAAGGCGGTGAATCAGAGATGGGGAATCAGAGGCCGGGAATCAGAGGCAGGGAATCAAACACGGGGAATCAGAGGAGGGGAATCAGAATTGGGGAATCAGAGATGGGGAATAAGAGATGGGGAATCAGAGGCAGGGAATCAGACGCGGGGAATCAGAGGTGGTGAATCAGAGATGTGGAATCAGAGGCGGGGAATCAGATGCAGGGAATCAGACGCGGGGAATATGAGGCGGGGAATCATAGCTGGCGAATCAGAGGCGGGGAATCAGAGGTGGGGAATCAGAAGCGGGGAATCAGATATTGGGAATCAGAGGTGGGGAATCAGAGGCGGGGAAACAGAGGCGGGGAATCAGATATGGGGTATCAGAGGTGGGGAATCAGAGGTTGTGAATCAGAGATGGGGAATCAGAGGCGGGGAATCAGAGGCCGGTAATCAGACGCGGGGAATCAGAGGCGGGGAATCAGAGCTGGGAAATTAGAGGCAGGGAATCAGAGTTGGGGATTCAGAGGCGGGGAATCAGATATGGGGAAACAGAGGCGATGAATCAGAGGCGGGCAAATAGAGGCGGGGTTCAGATATGGGGAAACAGATGCGGGGAATCAGAGGCGGGGAAACAGAGGCGGGGAATCAGATATGGGGATCAGAGGTGGGGAATCAGAGGTTGGGAATCAGAGGCTGGGAATCAGAGGCTGGGAATCAGATGCATGGAATCAGATGCGGGGAATCAGAGGCGGGGAATCAGAGCTGGGGAATCAGAGGTGGGGAATCAAAGTTGGGGAATCAGAGGCGGGGACTTAGATATGGGGAAACAGAGGCGGGGAATCAGAGGCGGGGAAACAGAGGCGGGGAATCAGATATGGGGAATCAGAGGTGGGGAATCAGAGGCAGGGAATTAGATTTGCGGAATCAGAGATGGGGAATCAGAAGCAGGGAATCAGAGGCCGGGAATCAGAGGCCGGAATCAGATGCCGGGAATAAGAGGCCGGGAATCAGAGATGGGGAATCAGAGGCGGGGAATGAGATATGGGGAATCAGAGGAGGGGAATCAGAGGCGGGGAAACAGAGGCGAGGAATCAGATATGGGGAATCAGAGGTGGCGAATCAAAGGCGTTGAATCAGAGATGGGGAATCAGAGGCGGGGAATCAGAGGCAGGGATCAAACACGGGGAATCAGAGGCGGGGAATCAGAGCTGGGGAATCAGAGGCGGGGAATCAGAGTTGGGGTATCAGAGGCGGGGAATCAGAGCTGGGGAATCAGAGGTGGGGATCAGAGTCGGGGAATCAGAGGCAGGGAATCAGATGTGCGGAATCAGAGATGGGGAATCAGAGGTGGGGAATCAGCGGCTGTGAATCAGAGATGGGGTATCAGAGGCGGGGAATCAGAGGCAGGAAATCGGACACGGTGACTCAGAGGCTGGGAATCAGACGGGGGGAATCAAAGGCGGGGAATCAGAGCTGGGGAATCAGAGGCGGGGAATCAGAGTTGGGGAATCAGAAGCGGGGAATCAGATATGGGGAAACAGAGGAGGGGAATCAGAGGCGGGGAAACAGAGGCGGGGAATCTGATATGGGGAATCAGAGGTGGCGAATGAAAGGCGGTGAATCAGAGATGGGGAATCAGAGGCGGGGAATCAGAGGCAGTGAATCAAACACGGGGAATCATAGGTGGGGAATCAGAGCTGGGGAATCAGAGGCGGGGAATCAGAGTTGGGGAATCAGAGGCGGGGAATCAGATATGGGGAAACAGAGGCTGGGAATCAGAGGCAGGGAAACAGAGGTGGGGAATCATATATGGGGAATCAGAGGTGGGGAATCAGAGGTTGCGAAACAGAGGCAGGGAATCAGAGCTGGGGAATCAGAGGCGGGGAATCAGAGCTGCGGAATATGAGGCAGGGAATCAGAGTTGGGGATTCAGAGGCGTGGAATCAGAGCTGGGGAATCAGAGGCGGGGAATCAGAGGCGGGGAAATAGATATGGGGAAACAGAGGCGGGGAATTAGAGGCGGGGAAACAGAGGCGGGGAATCAGATATGGGGAATCAGAGGTGGGGAATCAGAGGCAGGGAATCAGATGTGCGGAATCAGAGATGGGGAATCAGAGGCAGGGATCAGAATCAGAAGCGGGGAATCAGAGGCCGGGATCAGAGGCCGGGAATCAGATGCCGGGAATAAGAGGCCAGGAATCAGAGTCCGGGAATCAGAGATGGGGAATCAGAGGCGGGGAATGAAATATGGGGAATCAGAGGCGGGGTATCAGAGGCAGGGAAACAGAGGCGGGGAATCTGATATGGGGAATCAGGGTGGCGAATGAAAGGCGGTGAATCAGAGATGGTGAATCAGAGGCGGGGAATCAGAGGCAGGGAATCAAACACGGGGAATCAGAGGCGGGGAATCAGAGCTGGGGAATCAGAGGCGGGGAATCAGAGTTGGGGAATCAGAGGCGGGGAATCAGATATGGGGAAACAGATGCGGGGAATCAGATATGGGGAATCAGAGGTGGGGAATCAGGGGTGGGGTATCAGAGGCTGGGTATCAGACACGGGGATTCAGAGGCGGGGAATCAGAGGCAGGGAATCAGATGTGCGGAATCAGAGATGGGGAATCAGAAGCAGGGAATCAGATGTGCGGAATCAGAGATGGGGAATCAAAGGCAGGGAATCAGAATCAGAAGCAGGGAATCACAGGCCGGGAATCAGAGGCCGGAATCAGATGCCGGGAATAAGAGGCCGGAAATCAGAGGTGGGGATTCAGAGTCCGGGAATCAGAGATGGGGATTCAGAGGCGGGGAATGAGATATGGGGAATCAGAGGCGGGGAATCAGAAGCGGGGAAACAGAGGCGGGGAATCAGATATGGCGAATCAGAGGTGGCGAATCAAAGGCGGTGAATCAGAGATGGGGAATCAGAGGCCGGGAATCAGAGGCAGGGAATCAAACACGGGGAATCAGAGGAGGGGAATCAGAATTGGGGAATCAGAGATGGGGAATCGGAAATGGGGAATCAGAGGCAGGGAATCAGACGCGGGGAATCAGAGGTGGTGAATCAGAGATGTGGAATCAGAGGCGGGGAATCAGAGGCAGGGAATCAGACGCGGGGAATATGAGGCGGGGAATCATAGCTGGCGAATCAGAGGCGGGGAATCAGAGGTGGGGAATCAGAAGCGGGGAATCAGATATTGGGAATCAGAGGTGGGGAATCAGAGGCGCGGAAACAGAGGCGGGGAATCAGATATGGGGTATCAGAGGTGGGGAATCAGAGGTTGTGAATCAGAGATGGGGAATCAGAGGCGGGGAATCAGAGGCCGGTAATCAGACGCGGGGAATCAGAGGCGGGGAATCAGAGCTGGGAAATTAGAGGCAGGGAATCAGAGTTGGGGATTCAGAGGCGGGGAATCAGATATGGGGAAACAGAGGCGATGAATCAGAGGCGGGCAAATAGAGGCGGGGTTCAGATATGGGGAAACAGAGGCGGGGAATCAGAGGCGGGGAAACAGAGGCGGGGATTCAGAATCAGAAGCGGGGAATCAGAGGCCGGGAAACAGAGGTGGGGAATCAGATATGGGGAATCAGAGGTGGGGAATCAGAGGCCGGAATCAGATGCCGGGAATAAGAGGCCGGGAATCAGAGGTGGGGAATCAGAGTCCGGGAATCAGAGATGGGGAATCAGAGGCGGGGAATGAGATATGGGGAATCAGAGGCGGGGAATCAGAGGCGGGGAAACAGAGGCGAGGAATCAGATATGGGGAAGCAGAGGTGGCGAATCAAAGGCGATGAATCAGAGATGGGGAATCAGAGGCGTGGAATCAGAGGCAGGGAATCAAACACGGGGAATCAGAGGCGGGGAATCAGAGCTGTGGAATCAGAGGCGGGGAATCAGAGTTGGGGAATCAGAGGCGGGGAATCAGAGCTGGGGAATCAGAGGTGGGGATCAGAGTCGGGGAATCAGAGGCAGGGAATCAGATGTGCGGAATCAGAGATGGGGAATCAGAGGTGGGGAATCAGAGGCTGTGAATCAGAGATGGGGAATCAGAGGCGGGGAATCAGAGGCAAGAAATCAGACACGGGGTTTCAGAGGCTGGGAATCAGACGGGGGAATCAAAGGCGGGGAATCAGAGCTGGGGAATCAGAGGCAGGGAATCAGAGTTGGGGATTCAGAGGCGGGGAATCAGATATGGGGAAACAGAGGCGGGGAATCAGAGGTGGGCAAACAGAGGCGGGGAATTAGATATGGGGAATCAGAGGTGGGGAATCAGAGGCGGGCAAACAGAGGCGGGGAATTAGATATGGGGAATCAGTGGTGGGGAATCAGAGGTGGTTTATCAGAGATGGGGAATCACAGGCGGGGAATCAGAGGCAGGGAATAGAACGCGGGGAATCAGAGGCAGGAAATCAGAGCTGGGGAATCAGAGGCGGGGAATCATAGTTGGGAATCAGAGGCGGGGAATCAGATATTGGGAAACAGAGGCGGGGAATCAGGGGCGGGGAAACAGAGGCGGGGAATCAGATATGGGGAATCGGATGCGGGGAATCAGAGGCGGGGAATCAGATATGGGGAATCAGAGGTGGGGAATCAGAGGCAGGTAATCAGATGTGCGGAATCAGAGATGGGGAATCAGAGGCAGGGAATTAGAATCAGAAGCGGGGAGTCAGAGGCCGGGAATCAGAGGCCTGGAATCAGATGCTGGGAATAAGAGGCCGGGAATCAGAGGTGGGGAATCAGAGTCCGGGAATCAGAGATGGGGATTCAGAGGCGGGGAATGAGATATGGAGAATCAGAGGCGGGGAATCAGAGGCGGGAAAACAGAGGTGGGGAATCAGATATGGGGAATCAGAGGTGGCGAATCAAAGGTGGTGAATCAGAGATGGGGAATCAGAGGCGGGGAATCAGAGGCAGGGAATCAAACACGGGGAATCAGAGGCGGAGAATCAGAGCTGGGGAATCAGAGGCTGGGAATCAAAGTTGGGGAATCAGAGGCAGGGAATCAGATATGGGGAAACAGAGGCGGGGAATCAGAGGCGGGGATATAGAGGCGGGGAATCAGATATGGGGAATCAGAGGCGGGGAATTAGAGTTGGGGAATCAGAGGCGGGGCATCAGAGGCGGGGAAACAGAGGCGGGGAATCAAACACGGGGAATCAGAGGTGGGGAATCAGAGGTTGGGAATCAGAGGCAGGGAATCAGAGGCGGGGAATCAGAGGCGGGGAATCAGAGGCAGGGAATCAGATGTGCGGAATCGGAGATAGGGAATCAGAGGCGGGGAATCAGAGGCGGGGAATCAGATGCCGGGAATCAGATATGGGGAAACAGAGGCGGGGAATCAGAGGCGGGGAAACAGAGGCTGGGAATCAGATATGGGGAATCAGAGGTGGGGAATCAGAGGTTGGGAATCAGAGGCAGGGAATCAGAGGCTTGGAATCAGATGCAGGGAATCAGATGCGTGGAATCAGAGGCGGGGAATCAGAGCTGGGGAATCAGAGGTGGGGAATCAGAGTTGGGGAATCAGAGGCGGGGACTTAGATATTGGGAAACAGAGGCAGGGAATCAGAGGCGGGGAATCAGATATGGGGAATCAGAGATGGGGAATCAGAGGCAGGGAATCAGATGTGCGGAATCAGAGATGGGGAATCAAAGGCAGGGAATCAGAATCAGAAGCAGGGAATCAGAGGCCGGGAATCAGAGGCCGGAATCAGATGCCGGGAATAAGAGGCCGGAAATCAGAGGTGGGGAATCAGAGTCCGGGAATCAGAGATGGGGATTCAGAGGCGGGGAATGAGATATGGGGAATCAGAGGCGGGGAATCAGAGGCGGGGAAACAGAGGCGGGGAATCAGATATGGCGAATCAGAGGTGGCGAATCAAAGGCGGTGAATCAGAGATGGGGAATCAGAGGCCGGGAATCAGAGGCAGGGAATCAAACACGGGGAATCAGAGGAGGGGAATCAGAATTGGGGAATCAGAGATGGGGAATCAGAGATGGGGAATCAGAGGCAGGGAATCAGACGCGGGGAATCAGAGGTGGTGAATCAGAGATGTGGAATCAGAGGCGGGGAATCAGAGGCAGGGAATCAGACGCAGGGAATAAGAGGCGGGGAATCATAGCTGGCGAATCAGAGGCGGGGAATCAGAGGTGGGGAATCAGAGGTGGGGAATCAGATATTGGGAATCAGAGGTGGGGAATCAGAGGCGGGGAAACAGAGGCGGGGAATCAGATATGGGGTATCAGAGGTGGGGAATCAGAGGTTGTGAATCAGAGGCGGGGTATCAGAGCTGGGAAATTAGAGGCAGGGAATCAGAGTTGGGGATTCAGAGGCGGGGAATCAGATATGGGGAAACAGAGGCGGGGAATCAGAGGCGGGCAAATAGAGGCGGGGTTCAGATATGGGGAATCAGAGGTGGGGAATCAGAGGCAGGGAATTAGATTTGCGGAATCAGAGATGGGGAATCAGAAGCAGGGAATCAGAGGCCGGGAATCAGAGGCCGGAATCAGATGCCGGGAATAAGAGGCCGGGAATCAGAGGTGGGGAATCAGAGTCCGGGAATCAGAGATGGGGAATCAGAGGCGGGGAATGAGATATGGGGAATCAGAGGAGGGGAATCAGAGGCGGGGAAACAGAGGCGAGGAATCAGATATGGGGAATCAGAGGTGGCGAATCAAAGGCGTTGAATCAGAGATGGGGAATCAGAGGCGGGGAATCAGAGGCAGGGAATCAAACACGGGGAATCAGAGGCGGGGAATCAGAGCTGGGGAATCAGAGGCGGGGAATCAGAGTTGGGGAATCAGAGGCGGGGAATCAGAGCTGGGGAATCAGAGGTGGGGATCAGAGTCGGGGAATCAGAGGCAGGGAATCAGATGTGCGGAATCAGAGATGGGGAATCAGAGGTGGGGAATCAGCGGCTGTGAATCAGAGATGGGGAATCAGAGGCGGGGAATCAGAGGCAGGAAATCAGACACGGGGACTCAGAGGCTGGGAATCAGACGGGGGGAATCAAAGGCGGGGTATCAGAGCTGGGGAATCAGAGGCGGGGAATCAGAGTTGGGGAATCAGAGGCGGGGAATCAGATATGGGGAAACAGAGGAGGGGAATCAGAGGCGGGGAAACAGAGGCGGGGAATCTGATATGGGGAATCAGAGGTGGCGAATGAAAGGCGGTGAATCAGAGATGGGGAATCAGAGGCGGGGAATCAGAGGCAGTGAATCAAACACGGGGAATCATAGGTGGGGAATCAGAGCTGGGGAATCAGAGGCGGGGAATCAGAGTTGGGGAATCAGAGGCGGGGAATCAGATATGGGGAAACAGAGGCGATGAATCAGAGGCGGGCAAATAGAGGCGGGGTTCAGATATGGGGAAACAGATGCGGGGAATCAGAGGCGGGGAAACAGAGGCGGGGAATCAGATATGGGGATCAGAGGTGGGGAATCAGAGGTTGGGAATCAGAGGCTGGGAATCAGAGGCTGGGAATCAGATGCATGGAATCAGATGCGGGGAATCAGAGGCGGGGAATCAGAGCTGGGGAATCAGAGGTGGGGAATCAAAGTTGGGGAATCAGAGGCGGGGACTTAGATATGGGGAAACAGAGGCGGGGAATCAGAGGCGGGGAAACAGAGGCGGGGAATCAGATATGGGGAATCAGAGGTGGGGAATCAGAGGCAGGGAATTAGATTTGCGGAATCAGAGATGGGGAATCAGAAGCAGGGAATCAGAGGCCGGGAATCAGAGGCCGGAATCAGATGCCGGGAATAAGAGGCCGGGAATCAGAGATGGGGAATCAGAGGCGGGGAATGAGATATGGGGAATCAGAGGAGGGGAATCAGAGGCGGGGAAACAGAGGCGAGGAATCAGATATGGGGAATCAGAGGTGGCGAATCAAAGGCGTTGAATCAGAGATGGGGAATCAGAGGCGGGGAATCAGAGGCAGGGAATCAAACACGGGGAATCAGAGGCGGGGAATCAGAGCTGGGGAATCAGAGGCGGGGAATCAGAGTTGGGGTATCAGAGGCGGGGAATCAGAGCTGGGGAATCAGAGGTGGGGATCAGAGTCGGGGAATCAGAGGCAGGGAATCAGATGTGCGGAATCAGAGATGGGGAATCAGAGGTGGGGAATCAGCGGCTGTGAATCAGAGATGGGGTATCAGAGGCGGGGAATCAGAGGCAGGAAATCAGACACGGTGACTCAGAGGCTGGGAATCAGACGGGGGGAATCAAAGGCGGGGAATCAGAGCTGGGGAATCAGAGGCGGGGAATCAGAGTTGGGGAATCAGAAGCGGGGAATCAGATATGGGGAAACAGAGGAGGGGAATCAGAGGCGGGGAAACAGAGGCGGGGAATCTGATATGGGGAATCAGAGGTGGCGAATGAAAGGCGGTGAATCAGAGATGGGGAATCAGAGGCGGGGAATCAGAGGCAGTGAATCAAACACGGGGAATCATAGGTGGGGAATCAGAGCTGGGGAATCAGAGGCGGGGAATCAGAGTTGGGGAATCAGAGGCGGGGAATCAGATATGGGGAAACAGAGGCTGGGAATCAGAGGCAGGGAAACAGAGGTGGGGAATCATATATGGGGAATCAGAGGTGGGGAATCAGAGGTTGCGAAACAGAGGCAAGGAATCAGAGCTGGGGAATCAGAGGCGGGGAATCAGAGCTGCGGAATATGAGGCAGGGAATCAGAGTTGGGGATTCAGAGGCGTGGAATCAGAGCTGGGGAATCAGAGGCGGGGAATCAGAGGCGGGGAAATAGATATGGGGAAACAGAGGCGTGGAATTAGAGGCGGGGAAACAGAGGCGGGGAATCAGATATGGGGAATCAGAGGTGGGGAATCAGAGGCAGGGAATCAGATGTGCGGAATCAGAGATGGGGAATCAGAGGCAGGGATCAGAATCAGAAGCGGGGAATCAGAGGCCGGGATCAGAGGCCGGGAATCAGATGCCGGGAATAAGAGGCCAGGAATCAGAGTCCGGGAATCAGAGATGGGGAATCAGAGGCGGGGAATGAAATATGGGGAATCAGAGGCGGGGTATCAGAGGCGGGGAAACAGAGGCGGGGAATCTGATATGGGGAATCAGGGTGGCGAATGAAAGGCGGTGAATCAGAGATGGTGAATCAGAGGCGGGGAATCAGAGGCAGGGAATCAAACACGGGGAATCAGAGGCGGGGAATCAGAGCTGGGGAATCAGAGGCGGGGAATCAGAGTTGGGGAATCAGAGGCGGGGAATCAGATATGGGGAAACAGATGCGGGGAATCAGATATGGGGAATCAGAGGTGGGGAATCAGAGGATGGGAAACAGAGGCAGGGAATCAGAGGCGGGGAGTCAGAGGCGGGGAATCAGAGGCAGGGAATCAGATGTGCAGAATCAGAGATGGGGAATCAGAGGCAGTGAATCAGAGGCGGGGAATCAGAGGCGGGGAATCAGAGGCCGGGAATCAGAGGCCGGGAATCAGAGGCCGGGAATCAGAGGGCGGCAATCAGAGGCCGGGAATCAGAGATGGGGATTCAGAGGCGGGAAATCAAACACGGGGAATCAGAGCTGGGGAATCAGAGGCAGGGAATCAGAGGCGGGGAATCAGAGGAAGGGAATCAGATGTGGGGAATCAGAGGCGGGGAATCAGAGCTGGGGAATCAGAGGCGGGGAATCAGAGTTTGGGAATCAGAGGCGTGGAATTAGATATGGGGAAACAGAGGCGGGGAATCAGAGGCGGGGAAACAGAGCTGGGGAATCAGAGGCGGGGAAATCAGAGTTGGGGAATCGGAGGTGGGGAATCAGATATGGGGAATCAGAGGCGGGGAATTAGAGGCACGGAAAGAGAGGCGGGGAATCAGATATGGGGAATCAGAGGTGGGGAATCAGGGGTGGGGTATCAGAGGCTGGGTATCAGACACGGGGATTCAGAGGCGGGGAATCAGAGGCAGGGAATCAGATGTGCGGAATCAGAGATGGGGAATCAGAGGCAGGGAATCAGATGTGCGGAATCAGAGATGGGGAATCAAAGGCAGGGAATCAGAATCAGAAGCAGGGAATCAGAGGCCGGGAATCAGAGGCCGGAATCAGATGCCGGGAATAAGAGGCCGGGAATCAGAGGTGGGGAATCAGAGTCCGGGAATCAGAGATGGGGATTCAGAGGCGGGGAATGAGATATGGGGAATCAGAGGCGGGGAATCAGAGGCGGGGAAACAGAGGCGGGGAATCAGATATGGCGAATCAGAGGTGGCGAATCAAAGGCGGTGAATCAGAGATGGGGAATCAGAGGCCGGGAATCAGAGGCAGGGAATCAAACACGGGTAATCAGAGGAGGGGAATCAGAATTAGGCAATCAGAGATGGGGAATCAGAGATGGGGAATCAGAGGCAGGGAATCAGACGCGGGGAATCAGAGGTGGTGAATCAGAGATGTGGAATCAGAGGCGGGGAATCAGAGGCAGGGAATCAGACGCGGGGAATAAGAGGCGGGGAATCATAGCTGGCGAATCAGAGGCGGGGAATCAGAGGTGGGGAATCAGAGGCGGGGAATCAGATATTGGGAATCAGAGGTGGGGAATCAGAGGCGGGGAAACAGAGGCGGGGAATCAGATATGGGGTATCAGAGGTGGGGAATCAGAGGTTGTGAATCAGAGATGGGGAATCAGAGGCGGGGAATCAGAGGCCGGTAATCAGACGCGGGGAATCAGAGGCGGGGAATCAGAGCTGGGAAATTAGAGGCAGGGAATCAGAGTTGGGGATTCAGAGGCGGGGAATCAGATATGGGGAAACAGAGGCGGGGAATCAGAGGTGGGCAAATAGAGGCGGGGATCAGATATGGGGAAACAGAGGCGGGGAATCAGAGGCGGGGAAACAGAGGCGGGGAATCAGATATGGGGATCAGAGGTGGGGAATCAGAGGTTGGGAATCAGAGGCTGGGAATCAGAGGCTGGGAATCAGATGCATGGAATCAGATGCGGGGAATCAGAGGCGGGGAATCAGAGCTGGGGAATCAGAGGTGGGGAATCAAAGTTGGGGAATCAGAGGCGGGGACTTAGATATGGGGAAACAGAGGCGGGGAATCAGAGGCGGGGTAACAGAGGCGGGGAATCAGATATGGGGAATCAGAGGTGGGGAATCAGAGGCAGGGAATTACATTTGCGGAATCAGAGATGGGGAATCAGAAGCAGGGAATCAGAGGCCGGGAATCAGAGGCCGGAATCAGATGCCGGGAATAAGAGGCCGGGAATCAGAGGTGGGGAATCAGAGTCCGGGAATCAGAGATAGGGAATCAGAGGCGGGGAATGAGATATGGGGAATCAGAGGAGGGGAATCAGAGGCTGGGAAACAGAGGCGAGGAATCAGATATGGGGAATCAGAGGTGGCGAATCAAAGGCGTTGAATCAGAGATGGGGAATCAGAGGTGGGGAATCAGAGGCGGGGAAACAGAGGCGGGGAATCAGATATGGGGTATCAGAGGTGGGGAATCAGAGGTTGTGAATCAGAGATGGGGAATCAGAGGCGGGGAATCAGAGGCCGGTAATCAGACGCGGGGAATCAGAGGCGGGGAATCAGAGCTGGGAAATTAGAGGCAGGGAATCAGAGTTGGGGATTCAGAGGCGGGGAATCAGATATGGGGAAACAGAGGCGGGGAATCAGAGGTGGGCAAATAGAGGCGGGGAATCAGATATGGGGATCAGAGGTGGGGAATCAGAGGTTGGGAATCAGAGGCTGGGAATCAGAGGCTGGGAATCAGATGCATGGAATCAGATGCGGGGAATCAGAGGCGGGGAATCAGAGCTGGGGAATCAGAGGTGGGGAATCAAAGTTGGGGAATCAGAGGCGGGGACTTAGATATGGGGAAACAGAGGCGGGGAATCAGAGGCGGGGTAACAGAGGCGGGGAATCAGATATGGGGAATCAGAGGTGGGGAATCAGAGGCAGGGAATTAGATTTGCGGAATCAGAGATGGGGAATCAGAAGCAGGGAATCAGAGGCCGGGAATCAGAGGCCGGAATCAGATGCCGGGAATAAGAGGCCGGGAATCAGAGGTGGGGAATCAGAGTCCGGGAATCAGAGATAGGGAATCAGAGGCGGGGAATGAGATATGGGGAATCAGAGGAGGGGAATCAGAGGCTGGGAAACAGAGGCGAGGAATCAGATATGGGGAATCAGAGGTGGCGAATCAAAGGCGTTGAATCAGAGATGGGGAATCAGAGGCGGGGAATCAGAGGCAGGGAATCAAACACGGGGAATCAGAGGCGGGGAATCAGAGCTGGGGAATCAGAGGCGGGGAATCAGAGTTGGGGAATCAGAGGCGGGGAATCAGAGCTGGGGAATCAGAGGTGGGGATCAGAGTCGGGGAATCAGAGGCAGGGAATCAGATGTGCGGAATCAGAGATGGGGAATCAGAGATGGGGAATCAGAGGCTGTGAATCAGAGATGGGGAATCAGAGGCGGGGAATCAGAGGCAGGAAATCAGACACGGGGATTCAGAGGCTGGGAATCAGTCGGGGGGAATCAAAGGCGGGGAATCAGAGCTGGGGAATCAGAGGCAGGGAATCAGAGTTGGGGATTCAGAGGCGGGGAATCAGATATGGGGAAACAGAGGCGGGGAATCAGAGGCGGGGATTCAGAGGCGGGGAATTAGATATGGGGAATCAGAGGTGGGGAATCAGAGGTGGTGAATCAGAGATGGGGAATCACAGGCGGGGAATCAGAGGCAGGGAATAGAACTCGGGAAATCAGAGGCAGGGAATCAGAGTTGGGGCATCAGAGGTTGGGAATTAGATATGGGGAAACAGAGGCGGGGAATCAGAGGCGGGGAAACAGAGGCGGGATATCAGATATGGGGAATCAGAGGTGGGGAATCAGAGGCAGTGAATCAGATGTGCGGAATCAGAGATGGGGAATCAGAGGCAGGGAATCAGAATCAGAAGCGGGGAATCAGAGGCCGGGAATCAGAGGCCGGGAATCAGATGCTGGGAATAAGAGGCCGGGAATCAGAGGTGGGGAATCAGAGTCCGGGAATCAGAGATGGGGATTCAGAGGCGGGGAATGAGATATGGAGAATCAGAGCCGGGGAATCAGAGGCGGGGAAACAGAGGTGGGGAATCAGATATGTGGAATCAGAGGTGGCGAATCAAAGGCGGTGAATCAGAGATGGGGAATCAGAGGCGGGGAATCAGAGGCAGGGAATCAAACACGGGAAATCAGAGGCGGGGAATCAGAGCTGGGGAATCAGAGGCGGGGAATCAGAGTTGGGGAATCAGAGGCAGGGAATCAGATATGGGGAAACAGGCGCAGGGAATCAGAGGCGGGGAAACAGAGGCGGGGTATCAGATATGGGGAATCAGAGGTGTGGAATCAGAGGTTGGGAATCAGAGGCAGGGAATCAGAGGCGGGGAAACAGAGGCGGGGAATCAGATATGGGGAATCAGAGGTGGTGAATCAAAGGCGGTGAAACGGAGATGGGGAATCAGGGCAGGGAATCAGAGGCAGGGAATCAGAGGTGGGGAATCAGAGGCGGGGAATCAGATATTGGGAATCAGAGGTGGGGAATCAGAGGCGGGGATACAGAGGCGGGGAATCAGATATGGGGTATCAGAGGTGGGGAATCAGAGGTTGTGAATCAGAGATGGGGAATCAGAGGCGGGGAATCAGAGGCCGGTAATCAGACGCGGGGAATCAGAGGTGGGGAATCAGAGCTGGGAAATTAGAGGCAGGGAATCAGAGTTGGGGATTCAGAGGCGGGGAATCAGATATGGGGAAACAGAGGCGGGGAATCAGAGGCGGGCAAATAGAGGTGGGGATCAGATATGGGGAAACAGAGGCGGGGAATCAGAGGCGGGGAAACAGAGGCGGGGAATCAGATATGGGGATCAGAGGTGGGGAATCAGAGGTTGGGAATCAGAGGCTGGGAATCAGAGGCTGGGAATCAGATGCATGGAATCAGATGCGGGGAATCAGAGGCGGGTAATCAGAGCTGGGGAATCAGAGGTGGGGAATCAAAGTTGGCGAATCAGAGGCGGGGACTTAGATATGGGGAAACAGAGGTGGGGAATCAGAGGCGGGGAAACAGAGGCGGGGAATCAGATATGGGGAATCAGAGGTGGGGAATCAGAGGCAGGGAATTAGATTTGCGGAATCAGAGATGGGGAATCAGAAGCAGGGAATCAGAGGCCGGGAATCAGAGGCCGGAATCAGATGCTGGGAATAAGAGGCCGGGAATCAGAGGTGGGGAATCAGAGTCCGGGAATCAGAGATGGGGAATCAGAGGCGGGGAATGAGATATGGGGAATCAGAGGAGGGGAATCAGAGGCGGGGAAACAGAGGCGAGGAATCAGATATGGGGAATCAGAGGTGGCGAATCAAAGGCGTTGAATCAGAGATGGTGAATCAGAGGCGGGGAATCAGAGGCAGGGAATCAAACACGGGGAATCAGAGGCGGGGAATCAGAGCTGGGGAATCAGAGGCAGGGAATCAGATGTGCGGAATCAGAGATGGGGAATCAGAGGTGGGGAATCAGAGGCTGTGAATCAGAGATGGGGAATCAGAGGCGGGGAATCAGAGGCAGGAAATCAGACACGGGGATTCAGAGGCTGGGAATCAGACGGGGGAATCAAAGGCGGGGAATCAGAGCTGGGGAATCAGAGGCAGGGAATCAGAGTTGGGGATTCAGAGGCGGGGAATCAGATATGGGGAAACAGAGGCGGGGAATCAGAGGCGGGCAAACAGAGGCGGGAAATTAGATATGGGGAATCAGAGGTGGGGAATCAGAGGTGGTGAATCAGAGATGGGGAATCACAGGCGGGGAATCAGAGGCAGGGAATAGAACGCGGGGAATCAGAGGCAGGGAATCAGAGTTGGGGCATCAGAGGTTGAGAATTAGATATGGGGAAAAAGAGGCGGGGAATCAGAGGCGGGGAAACAGAGGCGGGAAATCAGATATGGGGAATCAGAGGTGGGGAATCAGAGGCAGGGAATCAGATGTGCGGAATCAGAGATGGGGAATCAGAGGCAGGGAATCAGAATCAGAAGCGGGGAATCAGAGGCCGGGAATCAGAGGCCGGGAATCAGATGCTGGGAATAAGAGGCCGGGAATCAGAGGTGGGGAATCAGAGTCCGGGAATCAGAGATGGGGATTCAGAGGCGGGGAATGAGATATGGAGAATCAGAGGCGGGGAATCAGATGCGGGGAAACAGAGGTGGGGAATCAGATATGTGGAATCTGAGGTGGCGAATCAAAGGCGGTGAATCAGAGATGGGGAATCAGAGGCGGGGAATCAGAGGCAGGGAATCAAACACGGGAAATCAGAGGTTGGGAATCAGAGCTGGGGAATCAGAGGCGGGGAATCAGAGTTGGGGAATCAGAGGCAGGGAATCAGATATGGGGAAACAGGGGCAGGGAATCAGAGGCGGGGAAACAGAGGCGGGGAATCAGATATGGGGAATCAGAGGTGTGGAATCAGAGGTTGGGAATCAGAGGCAGGGAATCAGAGGCGGGGAAACAGAGGCGGGGAATCAGATATGGGGAATCAGAGGTGGGGAATCAGAGGCAGGGAATTAGATTTGCGGAATCAGAGATGGGGAATCAGAAGCAGGGAATCAGAGGCGGGGAATCAGAGGCAGGGGATCAAACACGGGGAATCAGAGGCGGGGAATCAGAGCTGTGGAATCAGAGGCGGGGAATCAGAGTTGGGGAATCAGAGGCGGGGAATCAGAGCTGGGGAATCAGAGGTGGGGAATCAGAGTCGGGGAATCAGAGGCAGGGAGTCGGATGTGCGGAATCAGAGATGGGTAATCAGAGGTGGGGAATCAGAGGCGGTGAATCTGAGATGGGGAATCAGAGACGGGGAATCAGTGGCAGGTTATCAGACACGGGGATTCAGAGGCTGGGAATCAGACGGGGGGAATCAAAGGCGGGGAATGAAGCTGGGGAATCAGAGGCAGGGAATCAGAGTTGGGGAATCAGAGGCGGGGAATCAGAGTTGGGGAATCAGAGGCGGGGAATCAGAGCTGCGGAATCAGAGGTGGGGATCAGAGTCGGGGAATCAGAGGCAGGGGATCAAACACGGGGAATCAGAGGCGGGGAATCAGAGCTGGGGAATCAGAGGCGGGGAATCAGAGTTGGGGAATCAGAGGCGGGGAATCAGAGCTGCGGAATCAGAGGTGGGGATCAGAGTCGTGGAATCAGAGGCAGGGAATCAGATGTGCGGAATCAGAGATGGGGAATCAGAGGTGGGGAATCAGAGGCTGTGAATCAGAGATGGGGAATCAGAGGCGGGGAATCAGAGGCAAGAAATCAGACACGGGGTTTCAGAGGCTGGGAATCAGACGGGGGAATCAAAGGCGGGGAATCAGAGCTGGGGAATCAGAGGCAGGGAATCAGAGTTGGGGATTCAGAGGCGGGGAATCAGATATGGGGAAACAGAGGCGGGGAATCAGAGTCGGGCAAACAGAGGCGGGGAATTAGATATGGGGAATCAGAGGTGGGGAATCAGAGGTGGTGAATCAGAGATGGGGAATCACAGGCGGGGAATCAGAGGCAGGGAATAGAACGCGGGGAATCAGAGGCAGGGAATCAGAGTTGGGGCATCAGAGGTTTGGAATTAGATATGGGGAAACTGAGGCGGGGAATCAGAGGCGGGGAAACAGAGGCGGGAAATCAGATATGGGGAATCAGAGGTGGGGAATCAGAGGCAGGGAATCAGATGTGCGGAATCAGAGATGGGGAATCAGAGGCAGGGATTCAGAATCAGAAGCGGGGAATCAGAGGCCGGGAAACAGAGGTGGGGAATCAGATATGGGGAATCAGAGGCGGGGAATCAGAGCTGGGGAATCAGAGGCGGGGAATCAGAGTTGGGGAATCAGAGGCGGGGAATCAGAGCTGGGGAATCAGAGGTGGGGATCAGAGTCGGGGAATCAGAGGCAGGGAATCAGATGTGCGGAATCAGAGATGGGGAATCAGAGGTGGGGAATCAGCGGCTGTGAATCAGAGATGGGGAATCAGAGGCGGGGAATCAGAGGCAGGAAATCAGACACGGGGACTCAGAGGCTGGGAATCAGACGGGCGGAATCAAAGGCGGGGAATCAGAGCTGGGGAATCAGAGGCGGGGAATCAGAGTTGGGGAATCAGAAGCGGGGAATCAGATATGGGGAAACAGAGGAGGGGAATCAGAGGCGGGGAAACAGAGGCGGGGAATCTGATATGGGGAATCAGAGGTGGCGAATGAAAGGCGGTGAATCAGAGATGGGGAATCAGAGGCGGGGAATCAGAGGCAGTGAATCAAACACGGGGAATCATAGGTGGGGAATCAGAGCTGGGGAATCAGAGGCGGGGAATCAGAGTTGGGGAATCAGAGGCGGGGAATCAGATATGGGGAAACAGAGGCTGGGAATCAGAGGCAGGGAAACAGAGGTGGGGAATCATATATGGGGAATCAGAGGTGGGGAATCAGAGGTTGCGAAACAGAGGCAGGGAATCAGAGCTGGGGAATCAGAGGCGGGGAATCAGAGCTGGGGAATCAGAGGCAGGGAATCAGAGTTGGGGATTCAGAGGCGGGGAATCAGAGCTGGGGAATCAGAGGCGGGGAATCAGAGGCGGGGAAATAGATATGGGGAAACAGAGGCGGGGAATTAGAGGCGGGGAACAGAGGCGGGGAATCAGATATGGGGAATCAGAGGTGGGGAATCAGAGGCAGGGAATCAGATGTGCGGAATCAGAGATGGGGAATCAGAGGCAGGGATCAGAATCAGAAGCGGGGAATCAGAGGCCGGGATCAGAGGCCGGGAATCAGATGCCGGGAATAAGAGGCAAGGAATCAGAGTCCGGGAATCAGAGATGGGGAATCAGAGGCGGGGAATGAAATATGGGGAATCAGAGGCGGGGTATCAGAGGCGGGGAAACTGAGGCGGGGAATCTGATATGGGGAATCAGGGTGGCGAATGAAAGGCGGTGAATCAGAGATGGTGAATCAGAGGCGGGGAATCAGAGGCAGGGAATCAAACACGGGGAATCAGAGGCGGGGAATCAGAGCTGGGGAATCAGAGGCGGGGAATCAGAGTTGGGGAATCAGAGGCGGGGAATCAGATATGGGGAAACAGAGGCGGGGAATCAGATATGGGGAATCAGAGGTGGGGAATCAGAGGATGGGAAACAGAGGCAGGGAATCAGAGGCGGGGAGTCAGAGGCGGGGAATCAGAGGCAGGGAATCAGATGTGCCGAATCAGAGATGGGGAATCAGAGGCAGCGAATCAGAGGCGGGGAATCAGAGGCGGGGAATCAGAGGCCGGGAATCAGAGGCCGGGAATCAGAGGCCGGGAATCAGAGGCCAGCAATCAGAGGCCGGGAATCAGAGATGGGGATTCAGAGGCGGGGAATCAAACACGGGGAATCAGAGCTGGGGAATCAGAGGCAGGGAATCAGAGGCGGGGAATCAGAGGAAGGGAATCAGATGTGGGGAATCAGAGGCGGGGAATCAGAGCTGGGGAATCAGAGGCGGGGAATCAGAGTTTGGGAATCAGAGGCGTGGAATTAGATATGTGGAAACAGAGGCGGGGAATCAGAGGCGGGGAAACAGAGCTGGGGAATCAGAGGTGGGGAAATCAGAGTTGGGGAATCGGAGGCGGGGAATCAGATATGGGGAATCAGAGGCGGGGAATTAGAGGCACGGAAAGAGAGGCGGGGAATCAGATATGGGGAATCAGAGGTGGGGAATCAGGGGTGGGGTATCAGAGGCTGGGTATCAGACACGGGGATTCAGAGGCGGGGAATCAGAGGCAGGGAATCAGATGTGCGGAATCAGAGATGGGGAATCAGAAGCAGGGAATCAGATGTGCGGAATCAGAGATGGGGAATCAAAGGCAGGGAATCAGAATCAGAAGCAGGGAATCACAGGCCGGGAATCAGAGGCCGGAATCAGATGCCGGGAATAAGAGGCCGGAAATCAGAGGTGGGGATTCAGAGTCCGGGAATCAGAGATGGGGATTCAGAGGCGGGGAATGAGATATGGGGAATCAGAGGCGGGGAATCAGAAGCGGGGAAACAGAGGCGGGGAATCAGATATGGCGAATCAGAGGTGGCGAATCAAAGGCGGTGAATCAGAGATGGGGAATCAGAGGCCGGGAATCAGAGGCAGGGAATCAAACACGGGGAATCAGAGGAGGGGAATCAGAATTGGGGAATCAGAGATGGGGAATCAGAAATGGGGAATCAGAGGCAGGGAATCAGACGCGGGGAATCAGAGGTGGTGAATCAGAGATGTGGAATCAGAGGCGGGGAATCAGAGGCAGGGAATCAGACGCGGGGAATATGAGGCGGGGAATCATAGCTGGCGAATCAGAGGCGGGGAATCAGAGGTGGGGAATCAGAAGCGGGGAATCAGATATTGGGAATCAGAGGTGGGGAATCAGAGGCGCGGAAACAGAGGCGGGGAATCAGATATGGGGTATCAGAGGTGGGGAATCAGAGGTTGTGAATCAGAGATGGGGAATCAGAGGCGGGGAATCAGAGGCCAGTAATCAGACGCGGGGAATCAGAGGCGGGGAATCAGAGCTGGGAAATTAGAGGCAGGGAATCAGAGTTGGGGATTCAGAGGCGGGGAATCAGATATGGGGAAACAGAGGCGATGAATCAGAGGCGGGCAAATAGAGGCGGGGTTCAGATATGGGGAAACAGAGGCGGGGAATCAGAGGCGGGGAAACAGAGGCGGGGATTCAGAATCAGAAGCGGGGAATCAGAGGCCGGGAAACAGAGGTGGGGAATCAGATATGGGGAATCAGAGGTGGGGAATCAGAGGCCGGAATCAGATGCCGGGAATAAGAGGCCGGGAATCAGAGGTGGGGAATCAGAGTCCGGGAATCAGAGATGGGGAATCAGAGGCGGGGAATGAGATATGGGGAATCAGAGGCGGGGAATCAGAGGCGGGGAAACAGAAGCGAGGAATCAGATATGGGGAAGCAGAGGTGGCGAATCAAAGGCGATGAATCAGAGATTGGGAATCAGAGGCGTGGAATCAGAGGCAGGGAATCAAACACGGGGAATCAGAGGCGGGGAATCAGAGCTGTGGAATCAGAGGCGGGGAATCAGAGTTGGGGAATCAGAGGCGGGGAATCAGAGCTGGGGAATCAGAGGTGGGGATCAGAGTCGGGGAATCAGAGGCAGGGAATCAGATGTGCGGAATCAGAGATGGGGAATCAGAGGTGGGGAATCAGAGGCTGTGAATCAGAGATGGGGAATCAGAGGCGGGGAATCAGAGGCAAGAAATCAGACACGGGGTTTCAGAGGCTGGGAATGAGACGGGGGAATCAAAGGCGGGGAATCAGAGCTGGGGAATCAGAGGCAGGGAATCAGAGTTGGGGATTCAGAGGCGGGGAATCAGATATGGGGAAACAGAGGCGGGGAATCAGAGGTGGGCAAACAGAGGCGGGGAATTAGATATGGGGAATCAGAGGTGGGGAATCAGAGGCGGGCAAACAGAGGCGGGGAATTAGATATGGGGAATCAGTGGTGGGGAATCAGAGGTGGTTTATCAGAGATGGGGAATCACAGGCGGGGAATCAGAGGCAGGGAATAGAACGCGGGGAATCAGAGGCAGGAAATCAGAGCTGGGGAATCAGAGGCGGGGAATCATAGTTGGGAATCAGAGGCGGGGAATCAGATATTGGGAAACAGAGGCGGGGAATCAGGGGCGGGGAAACAGAGGCGGGGAATCAGATATGGGGAATCGGATGCGGGGAATCAGAGGCGGGGAATCAGATATGGGGAATCAGAGGTGGGGAATCAGAGGCAGGTAATCAGATGTGCGGAATCAGAGATGGGGAATCAGAGGCAGGGAATTAGAATCAGAAGCGGGGAGTCAGAGGCCGGGAATCAGAGGCCTGGAATCAGATGCTGGGAATAAGAGGCCGGGAATCAGAGGTGGGGAATCAGAGTCCGGGAATCAGAGATGGGGATTCAGAGGCGGGGAATGAGATATGGAGAATCAGAGGCGGGGAATCAGAGGCGGGAAAACAGAGGTGGGGAATCAGATATGGGGAATCAGAGGTGGCGAATCAAAGGTGGTGAATCAGAGATGGGGAATCAGAGGCGGGGAATCAGAGGCAGGGAATCAAACACGGGGAATCAGAGGCGGGGAATCAGAGCTGGGGAATCAGAGGCTGGGAATCAAAGTTGGGGAATCAGAGGCAGGGAATCAGATATGGGGAAACAGAGGCGGGGAATCAGAGGCGGGGATATAGAGGCGGGGAATCAGATATGGGGAATCAGAGGCGGGGAATTAGAGTTGGGGAATCAGAGGCGGGGCATCAGAGGCGGGGAAACAGAGGCGGGGAATCAAACACGGGGAATCAGAGGTGGGGAATCAGAGGTTGGGAATCAGAGGCAGGGAATCAGAGGCGGGGAATCAGAGGCGGGGAATCAGAGGCAGGGAATCAGATGTGCGGAATCGGAGATAGGGAATCAGAGGCGGGGAATCAGAGGCGGGGAATCAGAGGCCGGGAATCAGATATGGGGAAACAGAGGCGGGGAATCAGAGGCGGGGAAACAGAGGCTGGGAATCAGATATGGGGAATCAGAGGTGGGGAATCAGAGGTTGGGAATCAGAGGCAGGGAATCAGAGGCTTGGAATCAGATGCAGGGAATCAGATGCGTGGAATCAGAGGCGGGGAATCAGAGCTGGGGAATCAGAGGTGGGGAATCAGAGTTGGGGAATCAGAGGCGGGGACTTAGATATTGGGAAACAGAGGCAGGGAATCAGAGGCGGGGAATCAGATATGGGGAATCAGAGATGGGGAATCAGAGGCAGGGAATCAGATGTGCGGAATCAGAGATGGGGAATCAAAGGAAGGGAATCAGAATCAGAAGCAGGGAATCAGAGGCCGGGAATCAGAGGCCGGAATCAGATGCCGGGAATAAGAGGCCGGAAATCAGAGGTGGGGAATCAGAGTCCGGGAATCAGAGATGGGGATTCAGAGGCGGGGAATGAGATATGGGGAATCAGAGGCGGGGAATCAGAGGCGGGGAAACAGAGGCGGGGAATCAGATATGGCGAATCAGAGGTGGCGAATCAAAGGCGGTGAATCAGAGATGGGGAATCAGAGGCCGGGAATCAGAGGCAGGGAATCAAACACGGGGAATCAGAGGAGGGGAATCAGAATTGGGGAATCAGAGATGGGGAATCAGAGATGGGGAATCAGAGGCAGGGAATCAGACGCGGGGAATCAGAGGTGGTGAATCAGAGATGTGGAATCAGAGGCGGGGAATCAGAGGCAGGGAATCAGACGCGGGGAATAAGAGGCGGGGAATCATAGCTGGCGAATCAGAGGCGGGGAATCAGAGGTGGGGAATCAGAGGTGGGGAATCAGATATTGGGAATCAGAGGTGGGGAATCAGAGGCGGGGAAACAGAGGCGGGGAATCAGATATGGGGTATCAGAGGTGGGGAATCAGAGGTTGTGAATCAGAGGCGGGGAATCAGAGCTGGGAAATTAGAGGCAGGGAATCAGAGTTGGGGATTCAGAGGCGGGGAATCAGATATGGGGAAACAGAGGCGGGGAATCAGAGGCGGGCAAATAGAGGCGGGGTTCAGATATGGGGAATCAGAGGTGGGGAATCAGAGGCAGGGAATTAGATTTGCGGAATCAGAGATGGGGAATCAGAAGCAGGGAATCAGAGGCCGGGAATCAGAGGCCGGAATCAGATGCCGGGAATAAGAGGCCGGGAATAAGAGGTGGGGAATCAGAGTCCGGGAATCAGAGATGGGGAATCAGAGGCGGGGAATGAGATATGGGGAATCAGAGGAGGGGAATCAGAGGTGGGGAAACAGAGGCGAGGAATCAGATATGGGGAATCAGAGGTGGCGAATCAAAGGCGTTGAATCAGAGATGGGGAATCAGAGGTGGGGAATCAGAGGCAGGGAATCAAACACGGGGAATCAGAGGCGGGGAATCAGAGCTTGGGAATCAGAGGCGGGGAATCAGAGTTGGGGAATCAGAGGCGGGGAATCAGAGCTGGGGAATCAGAGGTGGGGATCAGAGTCGGGGAATCAGAGGCAGGGAATCAGATGTGCGGAATCAGAGATGGGGAATCAGAGGTGGGGAATCAGCGGCTGTGAATCAGAGATGGGGAATCAGAGACGGGGAATCAGAGGCAGGAAATCAGACACGGGGACTCAGAGGCTGGGAATCAGACGGGGGGAATCAAAGGCGGCGAATCAGAGGTGGCGAATCAAAGGCGGTGAATCAGAGATGGGGAATCAGAGGCCGGGAATCAGAGGCAGGGAATCAAACACGGGGAATCAGAGGAGGGGAATCAGAATTGGGGAATCAGAGATGGGGAATCAGAGATGGGGAATCAGAGGCAGGGAATCAGACGCGGGGAATCAGAGGTGGTGAATCAGAGATGTGGAATCAGAGGCGGGGAATCAGAGGCAGGGAATCAGACGCGGGGAATAAGAGGCGGGGAATCATAGCTGGCGAATCAGAGGCGGGGAATCAGAGGTGGGGAATCAGAGGTGGGGAATCAGATATTGGGAATCAGAGGTGGGGAATCAGAGGCGGGGAAACAGAGGCGGGGAATCAGATATGGGGTATCAGAGGTGGGGAATCAGAGGTTGTGAATCAGAGGCGGGGAATCAGAGCTGGGAAATTAGAGGCAGGGAATCAGAGTTGTGGATTCAGAGGCGGGGAATCAGATATGGGGAAACAGAGGCGGGGAATCAGAGGCGGGCAAATAGAGGCGGGGTTCAGATATGGGGAATCAGAGGTGGGGAATCAGAGGCAGGGAATTAGATTTGCGGAATCAGAGATGGGGAATCAGAAGCAGGGAATCAGAGGCCGGGAATCAGAGGCCGGAATCAGATGCCGGGAATAAGAGGCCGGGAATCAGAGGTGGGGAATCAGAGTCCGGGAATCAGAGATGGGGAATCAGAGGCGGGGAATGAGATATGGGGAATCAGAGGAGGGGAATCAGAGGCGGGGAAACAGAGGCGAGGAATCAGATATGGGGAATCAGAGGTGGCGAATCAAAGGCGTTGAATCAGAGATGGGGAATCAGAGGCGGGGAATCAGAGGCAGGGAATCAAACACGGGGAATCAGAGGCGGGGAATCAGAGCTGGGGAATCAGAGGCGGGGAATCAGAGTTGGGGAATCAGAGGCGGGGAATCAGAGCTGGGGAATCAGAGGTGGGGATCAGAGTCGGGGAATCAGAGGCAGGGAATCAGATGTGCGGAATCAGAGATGGGGAATCAGAGGTGGGGAATCAGCGGCTGTGAATCAGAGATGGGGAATCAGAGGCGGGGAATCAGAGGCAGGAAATCAGACACGGGGACTCAGAGGCTGGGAATCAGACGGGGGGAATCAAAGGCGGGGAATCAGAGCTGGGGAATCAGAGGCGGGGAATCAGAGTTGGGGAATCAGAGGCGGGGAATCAGATATGGGGAAACAGAGGAGGGGAATCAGAGGCGGGGAAACAGAGGCGGGGAATCTGATATGGGGAATCAGAGGTGGCGAATGAAAGGCGGTGAATCAGAGATGGGGAATCAGAGGCGGGGAATCAGAGGCAGTGAATCAAACACGGGGAATCATAGGTGGGGAATCAGAGCTGGGGAATCAGAGGCGGGGAATCAGAGTTGGGGAATCAGAGGCGGGGAATCAGATATGGGGAAACAGAGGCTGGGAATCAGAGGCAGGGAAACAGAGGTGGGGAATCATATATGGGGAATCAGAGGTGGGGAATCAGAGGTTGCGAAACAGAGGCAGGGAATCAGAGCTGGGGAATCAGAGGCGGGGAATCAGAGCTGGGGAATCAGAGGCAGGGAATCAGAGTTGGGGATTCAGAGGCGGGGAATCAGAGCTGGGGAATCAGAGGCGGGGAATCAGAGGCGGGGAAATAGATATGGGGAAACAGAGGCGGGGAATTAGAGGCGGGGAACAGAGGCGGGGAATCAGATATGGGGAATCAGAGGTGGGGAATCAGAGGCAGGGAATCAGATGTGCGGAATCAGAGATGGGGAATCAGAGGCAGGGATCAGAATCAGAAGCTGGGAATCAGAGGCCGGGATCAGAGGCCGGGAATCAGATGCCGGGAATAAGAGGCAAGGAATCAGAGTCCGGGAATCAGAGATGGGGAATCAGAGGCGGGGAATGAAATATGGGGAATCAGAGGCGGGGTATCAGAGGCGGGGAAACAGAGGCGGGGAATCTGATATGGGGAATCAGGGTGGCGAATGAAAGGCGGTGAATCAGAGATGGTGAATCAGAGGCGGGGAATCAGAGGCAGGGAATCAAACACGGGGAATCAGAGGCGGGGAATCAGAGCTGGGGAATCAGAGGCGGGGAATCAGAGTTGGGGAATCAGAGGCGGGGAATCAGATATGGGGAAACAGAGGCGGGGAATCAGATATGGGGAATCAGAGGTGGGGAATCAGAGGATGGGAAACAGAGGCAGGGAATCAGAGGCGGGGAGTCAGAGGCGGGGAATCAGAGGCAGGGAATCAGATGTGCAGAATCAGAGATGGGGAATCAGAGGCAGCGAATCAGAGGCGGGGAATCAGAGGCGGGGAATCAGAGGCCGGGAATCAGAGGCCGGGAATCAGAGGCCGGGAATCAGAGGCCGGCAATCAGAGGCCGGGAATCAGAGATGGGGATTCAGAGGCGGGGAATCAAACACGGGGAATCAGAGCTGGGGAATCAGAGGCAGGGAATCAGAGGCGGGGAATCAGAGGAAGGGAATCAGATGTGGGGAATCAGAGGCGGGGAATCAGAGCTGGGGAATCAGAGGCGGGGAATCAGAGTTTGGGAATCAGAGGCGTGGAATTAGATATGGGGAAACAGAGGCGGGGAATCAGAGGCGGGGAAACAGAGCTGGGGAATCAGAGGTGGGGAAATCAGAGTTGGGGAATCGGAGGCGGGGAATCAGATATGGAGAATCAGAGGCGGGGAATTAGAGGCACGGAAAGAGAGGCGGGGAATCAGATATGGGGAATCAGAGGTGGGGAATCAGGGGTGGGGTATCAGAGGCTGGGTATCAGACACGGGGATTCAGAGGCGGGGAATCAGAGGCAGGGAATCAGATGTGCGGAATCAGAGATGGGGAATCAGAAGCAGGGAATCAGATGTGCGGAATCAGAGATGGGGAATCAAAGGCAGGGAATCAGAATCAGAAGCAGGGAATCACAGGCCGGGAATCAGAGGCCGGAATCAGATGCCGGGAATAAGAGGCCGGAAATCAGAGGTGGGGATTCAGAGTCCGGGAATCAGAGATGGGGATTCAGAGGCGGGGAATGAGATATGGGGAATCAGAGGCGGGGAATCAGAAGCGGGGAAACAGAGGCGGGGAATCAGATATGGCGAATCAGAGGTGGCGAATCAAAGGCGGTGAATCAGAGATGGGGAATCAGAGGCCGGGAATCAGAGGCAGGGAATCAAACACGGGGAATCAGAGGAGGGGAATCAGAATTGGGGAATCAGAGATGGGGAATCAGAGATGGGGAATCAGAGGCAGGGAATCAGACGCGGGGAATCAGAGGTGGTGAATCAGAGATGTGGAATCAGAGGCGGGGAATCAGATGCAGGGAATCAGACGCGGGGAATATGAGGCGGGGAATCATAGCTGGCGAATCAGAGGCGGGGAATCAGAGGTGGGGAATCAGAAGCGGGGAATCAGATATTGGGAATCAGAGGTGGGGAATCAGAGGCGGGGAAACAGAGGCGGGGAATCAGATATGGGGTATCAGAGGTGGGGAATCAGAGGTTGTGAATCAGAGATGGGGAATCAGAGGCGGGGAATCAGAGGCCGGTAATCAGACGCGGGGAATCAGAGGCGGGGAATCAGAGCTGGGAAATTAGAGGCAGGGAATCAGAGTTGGGGATTCAGAGGCGGGGAATCAGATATGGGGAAACAGAGGCGATGAATCAGAGGCGGGCAAATAGAGGCGGGGTTCAGATATGGGGAAACAGATGCGGGGAATCAGAGGCGGGGAAACAGAGGCGGGGAATCAGATATGGGGATCAGAGGTGGGGAATCAGAGGTTGGGAATCAGAGGCTGGGAATCAGAGGCTGGGAATCAGATGCATGGAATCAGATGCGGGGAATCAGAGGCGGGGAATCAGAGCTGGGGAATCAGAGGTGGGGAATCAAAGTTGGGGAATCAGAGGCGGGGACTTAGATATGGGGAAACAGAGGCGGGGAATCAGAGGCGGGGAAACAGAGGCGGGGAATCAGATATGGGGAATCAGAGGTGGGGAATCAGAGGCAGGGAATTAGATTTGCGGAATCAGAGATGGGGAATCAGAAGCAGGGAATCAGAGGCCGGGAATCAGAGGCCGGAATCAGATGCCGGGAATAAGAGGCCGGGAATCAGAGATGGGGAATCAGAGGCGGGGAATGAGATATGGGGAATCAGAGGAGGGGAATCAGAGGCGGGGAAACAGAGGCGAGGAATCAGATATGGGGAATCAGAGGTGGCGAATCAAAGGCGTTGAATCAGAGATGGGGAATCAGAGGCGGGGAATCAGAGGCAGGGAATCAAACACGGGGAATCAGAGGCGGGGAATCAGAGCTGGGGAATCAGAGGCGGGGAATCAGAGTTGGGGTATCAGAGGCGGGGAATCAGAGCTGGGGAATCAGAGGTGGGGATCAGAGTCGGGGAATCAGAGGCAGGGAATCAGATGTGCGGAATCAGAGATGGGGAATCAGAGGTGGGGAATCAGCGGCTGTGAATCAGAGATGGGGTATCAGAGGCGGGGAATCAGAGGCAGGAAATCAGACACGGTGACTCAGAGGCTGGGAATCAGACGGGGGGAATCAAAGGCGGGGAATCAGAGCTGGGGAATCAGAGGCGGGGAATCAGAGTTGGGGAATCAGAAGCGGGGAATCAGATATGGGGAAACAGAGGAGGGGAATCAGAGGCGGGGAAACAGAGGCGGGGAATCTGATATGGGGAATCAGAGGTGGCGAATGAAAGGCGGTGAATCAGAGATGGGGAATCAGAGGCGGGGAATCAGAGGCAGTGAATCAAACACGGGGAATCATAGGTGGGGAATCAGAGCTGGGGAATCAGAGGCGGGGAATCAGAGTTGGGGAATCAGAGGCGGGGAATCAGATATGGGGAAACAGAGGCTGGGAATCAGAGGCAGGGAAACAGAGGTGGGGAATCATATATGGGGAATCAGAGGTGGGGAATCAGAGGTTGCGAAACAGAGGCAGGGAATCAGAGCTGGGGAATCAGAGGCGGGGAATCAGAGCTGCGGAATATGAGGCAGGGAATCAGAGTTGGGGATTCAGAGGCGGGAAATCAGAGCTGGGGAATCAGAGGCGGGGAATCAGAGGCGGGGAAATAGATATGGGGAAACAGAGGCGGGGAATCAGATATGGGGAATCAGAGGTGGGGAATCAGAGGCAGGGAATCAGATGTGCGGAATCAGAGATGGGGAATCAGAGGCAGGGATCAGAATCAGAAGCGGGGAATCAGAGGCCGGGATCAGAGGCCGGGAATCAGATGCCGGGAATAAGAGGCCAGGAATCAGAGTCCGGGAATCAGAGATGGGGAATCAGAGGCGGGGAATGAAATATGGGGAATCAGAGGCGGGGTATCAGAGGCGGGGAAACAGAGGCGGTGAATCTGATATGGGGAATCAGGGTGGCGAATGAAAGGCGGTGAATCAGAGATGGTGAATCAGAGGCGGGGAATCAGAGGCAGGGAATCAAACACGGGGAATCAGAGGCGGGGAATCAGAGCTGGGGAATCAGAGGCGGGGAATCAGAGTTGGGGATTCAGAGGCGGGGAATCAGATATGGGGAAACAGAGGCGGGGAATCAGAGGCGGGCAAACAGAGGCGGGGAATTAGATATGGGGAATCAGAGGTGGGGAATCAGAGGCGGGCAAACAGAGGAGGGGAATTAGATATGGGGAATCAGTGGTGGGGAATCAGAGGTGGTTTATCAGAGATGGGGAATCACAGGCGGGGAATCAGAGGCAGGGAATAGAACGCGGGGAATCAGAGGCAGGGAATCAGAGCTGGGGAATCAGAGGCGGGGAATCATAGTTGGGAATCAGAGGCGGGGAATAAGATATGGGGAAACAGAGGCGGGGAATCAGGGGCGGGGAAACAGAGGCGGGGAATCAGATATGGGGAATCGGATGCGGGGAATCAGAGGCGGGGAATCAGATATGGGGAATCAGAGGTGGGGAATCAGAGGCAGGTAATCAGATGTGCGGAATCAGAGATGGGGAATCAGAGGCAGGGAATCAGAATCAGAAGCGGGGAGTCAGAGGCCGGGAATCAGAGGCCTGGAATCAGATGCTGGGAATAAGAGGCCGGGAATCAGAGGTGGGGAATCAGAGTCCGGGAATCAGAGATGGGGATACAGAGGCGGGGAATGAGATATGGAGAATCAGAGGCGGGGAATCAGAGACGGGAAAACAGAGGTGGGGAATCAGATATGGGGAATCAGAGGTGGCGAATCAAAGGTGGTGAATCAGAGATGGGTAATCAGAGGCGGGGAATCAGAGGCAGGGAATCAAACACGGGGAATCAGAGGCGGGGAATCAGAGCTGGGGAATCAGAGGCTGGGAATCAAAGTTGGGGAATCAGAGGCAGGGAATCAGATATGGGGAAACAGGGGCGGGGAATCAGAGGCGGGGAAACAGAGGCGGGGAATCAGATATGGGGAATCAGAGGCTGGGAATTAGAGTTGGGGAATCAGAGGCGGGGAATCAGAGGCGGGGAAACAGAGGCGGGGAATCAAACACGGGGAATCAGAGGTGGGGAATCAGAGGTTGGGAATCAGAGGCAGGGAATCAGAGGCGGGGAATCAGAGGCGGGGAATCAGAGGCAGGGAATCAGATGTGCGGAATCGGAGATAGGGAATCAGAGGCGGGGAATCAGAGGCGGGGAATCAGAGGCCGGGAATCAGATATGGGGAAACAGAGGCGGGGAATCAGAGGCGGGGAAACAGAGGCTGGGAATCAGATATGGGGAATCAGAGGTAGGGAATCAGAGGTTGGGAATCAGAGGCAGGGAATCAGAGGCTTGGAATCAGATGCAGGGAATCAGATGCGGGGAATCAGAGGCGGGGAATCAGAGCTGGGGAATCAGAGGTGGGGAATCAGAGTTGGGGAATCAGAGGCGGGGACTTAGATATTGGGAAACAGAGGCAGGGAATCAGAGGCGGGGAATCAGATATGGGGAATCAGAGATGGGGAATCAGAGGCAGGGAATCAGATGTGCGGAATCAGAGATGGGGAATCACAGGCGGGGAATCAGAGGCAGGGAATAGAACGCGGGGAATCATAGGCAGGGAATCAGAGTTGGGGCATCAGAGGTTTGGAATTAGATATGGGGAAACTGAGGCGGGGAATCAGAGGCGGGGAAACAGAGGCGGGAAATCAGATATGGGGAATCAGAGGTGGGGAATCAGAGGCAGGGAATCAGATGTGCGGAATCAGAGATGGGGAATCAGAGGCAGGGATTCAGAATCAGAAGCGGGGAATCAGAGGCCGGGAAACAGAGGTGGGGAATCAGATATGGGGAATCAGAGGTGGGGAATCAGAGGCCGGAATCAGATGCCGGGAATAAGAGGCCGGGAATCAGAGGTGGGGAATCAGAGTCCGGGAATCAGAGATGGGGAATCAGAGGCGGGAATGAGATATGGGGAATCAGAGGCGGGGAATCAGAGGCGGGGAAACAGAGGCGAGGAATCAGATATGGGGAATCAGAGGTGGCGAATCAAAGGCGATGAATCAGAGATGGGGAATCAGAGGCGTGGAATCAGAGGCAGGGAATCAAACACGGGGAATCAGAGGCGGGGAATCAGAGCTGGGGAATCAGAGGCGGGGAATCAGAGTTGGGGAATCAGAGGCGGGGAATCAGAGCTGGGGAATCAGAGGTGGGGATCAGAGTCGGGGAATCAGAGGCAGGGAATCAGATGTGCGGAATCAGAGATGGGGAATCAGAGGTGGGGAATCAGAGGCTGTGAATCAGAGATGGGGAATCAGAGGCGGGGAATCAGAGGCAAGAAATTAGACACGGGGTTTCAGAGGCTGGGAATCAGACGGGGGAATCAAAGGCGGGGAATCAGAGCTGGGGAATCAGAGGCAGGGAATCAGAGTTGGGGATTCAGAGGCGGGGAATCAGATATGGGGAAACAGAGGCGGGGAATCAGAGGCGGGCAAACAGAGGCGGGGAATTAGATATGGGGAATCAGAGGTGGGGAATCAGAGGCGGGCAAACTGAGGAGGGGAATTAGATATGGGGAATCAGTGGTGGGGAATCAGAGGTGGTTTATCAGAGATGGGGAATCACAGGCGGGGAATCAGAGGCAGGGAATAGAACGCGGGGAATCAGAGGCAGGGAATCAGAGCTGGGGAATCAGAGGCGGGGAATCATAGTTGGGAATCAGAGGCGGGGAATCAGATATGGGGAAACAGAGGCGGGGAATCAGGGGCGGGGAAACAGAGGCGGGGAATCAGATATGGGGAATCGGATGCGGGGAATCAGAGGCGGGGAATCAGATATGGGGAATCAGAGGTGGGGAATCAGAGGCAGGTAATCAGATGTGCGGAATCAGAGATGGGGAATCAGAGGCAGGGAATCAGAATCAGAAGCGGGGAGTCAGAGGCCGGGAATCAGAGGCCTGGAATCAGATGCTGGGAATAAGAGGCCGGGAATCAGAGGTGGGGATTCAGAGTCCGGGAATCAGAGATGGGGATTCAGAGGCGGGGAATGAGATATGGAGAATCATAGGCGGGGAATCAGAGGCGGGAAAACAGAGGTGGGGAATCAGATATGGGGAATCAGAGGTGGCGAATCAAAGGTGGTGAATCAGAGATGGGTAATCAGAGGCGGGGAATCAGAGGCAGGGAATCAAACACGGGGAATCAGAGGCGGGGAATCAGAGCTGGGGAATCAGAGGCTGGGAATCAAAGTTGGGGAATCAGAGGCAGGGAATCAGATATGGGGAAACAGGGGCGGGGAATCAGAGGCGGGGAAACAGAGGCGGGGAATCAGATATGGGGAATCAGAGGCAGGGAATTAGAGTTGGGGAATCAGAGGCGGGGAATCAGAGGCGGGGAAACAGAGGCGGGGAATCAAACACGGGGAATCAGTGGTGGGGAATCAGAGGTTGGGAATCAGAGGCAGGGAATCAGAGGCGGGGAATCAGAGGCGGGGAATCAGAGGCAGGGAATCAGATGTGCGGAATCGGAGATAGGGAATCAGAGGCGGGGAATCAGAGGCGGGGAATCAGAGGCCGGGAATCAGATATGGGGAAACAGAGGCGGGGAATCAGAGGCGGGGAAACAGAGGCTGGGAATCAGATATGGGGAATCAGAGGTGGGGAATCAGAGGTTGGGAATCAGAGGCAGGGAATCAGAGGCTTGGAATCAGATGCAGGGAATCAGATGCGGGGAATCAGAGGCGGGGAATCAGAGCTGGGGAATCAGAGGTGGGGAATCAGAGTTGGGGAATCAGAGGCGGGGACTTAGATATTGGGAAACAGAGGCAGGGAATCAGAGGCGGGGAATCAGATATGGGGAATCAGAGATGGGGAATCAGAGGCAGGGAATCAGATGTGCGGAATCAGAGATGGGGAATCAAAGGCAGGGAATCAGAATCAGAAGCAGGGAATCAGAGGCCGGGAATCAGAGGCCGGAATCAGATGCCGGGAATAAGAGGCCGGAAATCAGAGGTGGGGAATCAGAGTCCGGGAATCAGAGATGGGGATTCAGAGGCGGGGAATAAGATATGGGGAATCAGAGGCGGGGAATCAGAGGCGGGGAAACAGAGGCGGGGAATCAGATATGGCGAATCAGAGGTGGCGAATCAAAGGCGGTGAATCAGAGATGGGGAATCAGAGGCCGGGAATCAGAGGCTGGGAATCAAACACGGGGAATCAGAGGAGGGGAATCAGAATTGGGGAATCAGAGATGGGGAATCAGAGATGGGGAATCAGAGGCAGGGAATCAGACGCGGGGAATCAGAGGTGGTGAATCAGAGATGTGGGATCAGAGGCGGGGAATCAGAGGCAGGGAATCAGACGCGGGGAATAGGAGGCGGGGAATCATAGCTGGCGAATCAGAGGTGGGGAATCAGAGGTGGGGAATCAGAGGCGGGGAATCAGATATTGGGAATCAGAGGTGGGGAATCAGAGGCGGGGAAACAGAGGCGGGGAATCAGAGGCGGGGAAACAGAGGCAGGGAATCAGATATGGGGAATCAGAGGCGGGGAATTAGAGTTGGGGAATCAGAGGCGGGGAATCAGAGGCAGGGAATCAAACACGGGGAATCAGAGGCGGGGAATCAGAGCTGGGGAATCAGAGGCTGGGAATCAAAGTTGGGGAATCAGAGGCAGGGAATCAGATATGGGGAAACAGGGGCGGGGAATCAGAGGCGGGGAAACAGAGGCAGGGAATCAGATATGGGGAATCAGAGGCGGGGAATTAGAGTTGGGGAATCAGAGGCGGGGAATCAGAGGCGGGGAAACAGAGGCGGGGAATCAAACACGGGGAATCAGAGGTGGGGAATCAGAGGTTGGGAATCAGATGCAGGGAATCAGAGGCGGGGAATCAGAGGCGGGGAATCAGAGGCAGGGAATCAGATGTGCGGAATCGGAGATGGGGAATCAGAGGCAGGGAATCAGAGGCGGGGAATCAGAGGCGGGGAATCATAGGCCGGGAATCAGATATGGGGAAACAGAGGCGGGGAAACAGAGGCTGGGGATCAGATATGGGGAATCAGAGGTGGGGAATCAGAGGTTGGGAATCAGAGGCAGGGAATCAGAGGCTTGGAATCAGATGCAGGGAATCAGATGCGGGGAATCAGAGGCGGGGAATCAGAGCTGGGGAATCAGATGCTGGGAATCAAAGTTGGGGAATCAGAGGCAGGGAATCAGATATGGGGAAACAGGGGTGGGGAATCAGAGGCGGGGAAACAGAGGCGGGGAATCAGATATGGGGAATCAGAGGCGGGGAATTAGAGTTGGGGAATCAGAGGCGGGGAATCAGAGGCGGGGAAACAGAGGCGGGGAATCAAACACGGGGAATCAGAGGTGGGGAATCAGAGGTTGGGAATCAGAGGCAGGGAATCAGAGGCGGGGAATCAGAGGCGGGGAATCAGAGGCAGGGAATCAGATGTGCGGAATCGGAGATGGGGAATCAGAGGCAGGGAATCAGAGGCGGGGAATCATGGGCGGGGAACCAGAGGCCGGGAATCAGATATGGGGAAACAGAGGCGGGGAATCAGAGGCGGGGAAACAGAGGCTGGGAATCAGATATGGGGAATCAGAGGTGGGGAATCAGAGGTTGGGAATCAGAGGCAGGGAATAAGAGGCTTGGAATCAGATGCAGGGAATCAGATGCGGGGAATCAGAGGCGGGGAATCAGAGCTGGGGAATCAGAGGTGGGGAATTAGTGTTGTGGAATCAGAGGCGGGGACTTAGATATTGGGAAACAGAGGCGGGGAATCAGAGGCGGGGAAACAGAAGCGGGGAATCAGATATGGGGAATCAGAGATGGGGAATCAGAGGCAGGGAATCAGATGTGCGGAATCAGAGATGGGGAATCACAGGCGGGGAATCAGAGGCAGGGAATAGAACGCGGGGAATCAGAGGCAGGGAATCAGAGCTGGGGAATCAGAGGCGGGGAATCATAGTTGGGAATCAGAGGCGGGGAATCAGATATGGGGAAACAGAGGCGGGGAATCAGGGGCGGGGAAACAGAGGCGGGGAATCAGATATGGGGAATCGGATGCGGGGAATCAGAGGCGGGGAATCAGATATGGGGAATCAGAGGTGGGGAATCAGAGGCAGGTAATCAGATGTGCGGAATCAGAGATGGGGAATCAGAGGCAGGGAATCAGAATCAGAAGCGGGGAGTCAGAGGCCGGGAATCAGAGGCCTGGAATCAGATGCTGGGAATAAGAGGCCGGGAATCAGAGGTTGGGAATCAGAGTCCGGGAATCAGAGATGGGGATTCAGAGGCGGGGAATGAGATATGGAGAATCAGAGGCGGGGAATCAGAGGCGGGAATACAGAGGTGGGGAATCAGATATGGGGAATCAGAGGTGGCGAATCAAAGGTGGTGAATCAGAGATGGGTAATCAGAGGCGGGGAATCAGAGGCAGGGAATCAAACACGGGGAATCAGAGGCGGGGAATCAGAGCTGGGGAATCAGAGGCTGGGAATCAAAGTTGGGGAATCAGAGGCAGGGAATCAGATATGGGGAAACAGGGGCGGGGAATCAGAGGCGGGGAAACAGAGGCTGGGAATCAGATATGGGGAATCAGAGGCTGGGAATTAGAGTTGGGGAATCAGAGGCGGGGAATCAGAGGCGGGGAAACAGAGGCGGGGAATCAAACACGGGGAATCAGAGGTGGGGAATCAGAGGTTGGGAATCAGAGGCAGGGAATCAGAGGCGGGGAATCAGAGGCGGGGAATCAGAGGCAGGGAATCAGATGTGCGGAATCGGAGATAGGGAATCAGAGGCGGGGAATCAGAGGCGGGGAATCAGAGGCCGGGAATCAGATATGGGGAAACAGAGGCGGGGAATCAGAGGCGGGGAAACAGAGGCTGGGAATCAGATATGGGGAATCAGAGGTGGGGAATCAGAGGTTGGGAATCAGAGGCAGGGAGTCAGAGGCTTGGAATCAGATGCAGGGAATCAGATGCGGGGAATCAGAGGCGGGGAATCAGAGCTGGGGAATCAGAGGTGGGGAATCAGAGTTGGGGAATCAGAGGTGGGGACTTAGATATTGGGAAACAGAGGCAGGGAATCAGAGGCGGGGAATCAGATATGGGGAATCAGAGATGGGGAATCAGAGGCAGGGAATCAGATGTGCGGAATCAGAGATGGGGAATCACAGGCGGGGAATCAGAGGCAGGGAATAGAACGCGGGGAATCAGAGGCAGGGAATCAGAGTTGGGGCATCAGAGGTTTGGAATTAGATATGGGGAAACTGAGGCGGGGAATCAGAGGCGGGGAAACAGAGGCGGGAAATCAGATATGGGGAATCAGAGGTGGGGAATCAGAGGCAGGGAATCAGATGTGCGGAATCAGAGATGGGGAATCAGAGGCAGGGATTCAGAATCAGAAGCGGGGAATCAGAGGCCGGGAAACAGAGGTGGGGAATCAGATATGGGGAATCAGAGGTGGGGAATCAGAGGCCGGAATCAGATGCCGGGAATAAGAGGCCGGGAATCAGAGGTGGGGAATCAGAGTCCGGGAATCAGAGATGGGGAATCAGAGGCGGGGAATGAGATATGGGGAATCAGAGGCGGGGAATCAGAGGCGGGGAAACAGAGGCGAGGAATCAGATATGGGGAATCAGAGGTGGCGAATCAAAGGCGATGAATCAGAGATGGGGAATCAGAGGCGTGGAATCAGAGGCAGGGAATCAAACACGGGGAATCAGAGGCGGGGAATCAGAGCTGGGGAATCAGAGGCGGGGAATCAGAGTTGGGGAATCAGAGGCGGGGAATCAGAGCTGGGGAATCAGAGGTGGGGATCAGAGTCGGGGAATCAGAGGCAGGGAATCAGATGTGCGGAATCAGAGATGGGGAATCAGAGGTGGGGAATCAGAGGCTGTGAATCAGAGATGGGGAATCAGAGGCGGGGAATCAGAGGCAAGAAATCAGACACGGGGTTTCAGAGGCTGGGAATCAGACGGGGGAATCAAAGGCGGGGAATCAGAGCTGGGGAATCAGAGGCAGGGAATCAGAGTTGGGGATTCAGAGGCGGGGAATCAGATATGGGGAAACAGAGGCGGGGAATCAGAGGCGGGCAAACAGAGGCGGGGAATTAGATATGGGGAATCAGAGGTGGGGAATCAGAGGCGGGCAAACAGAGGAGGGGAATTAGATATGGGGAATCAGTGGTGGGGAATCAGAGGTGGTTTATCAGAGATGGGGAATCACAAGCGGGGAATCAGAGGCAGGGAATAGAACGCGGGGAATCAGAGGCAGGGAATCAGAGCTGGGGAATCAGAGGCGGGGAATCATAGTTGGGAATCAGAGGCGGGGAATCAGATATGGGGAAACAGAGGCGGGGAATCAGGGGCGGGGAAACAGAGGCGGGGAATCAGATATGGGGAATCGGATGCGGGGAATCAGAGGCGGGGAATCAGATATGGGGAATCAGAGGTGGGGAATCAGAGGCAGGTAATCAGATGTGCGGAATCAGAGATGGGGAATCAGAGGCAGGGAATCAGAATCAGAAGCGGGGAGTCAGAGGCCGGGAATCAGAGGCCTGGAATCAGATGCTGGGAATAAGAGGCCGGGAATCAGAGGTGGGGAATCAGAGTCCGGGAATCAGAGATGGGGATTCAGAGGCGGGGAATGAGATATGGAGAATCAGAGGCGGGGAATCAGAGGCGGGAAAACAGAGGTGGGGAATCAGATATGGGGAATCAGAGGTGGCGAATCAAAGGTGGTGAATCAGAGATGGGTAATCAGAGGCGGGGAATCAGAGGCAGGGAATCAAACACGGGGAATCAGAGGCGGGGAATCAGAGCTGGGGAATCAGAGGCTGGGAATCAAAGTTGGGGAATCAGAGGCAGGGAATCAGATATGGGGAAACAGGGGCGGGGAATCAGAGGCGGGGAAACAGAGGCGGGGAATCAGATATGGGGAATCAGAGGCGGGGAATTACAGTTGGGGAATCAGAGGCGGGGAATCAGAGGCGGGGAAACAGAGGCGGGGAATCAAACACGGGGAATCAGAGGTGGGGAATCAGAGGTTGGGAATCAGAGGCAGGGAATCAGAGGCGGGGAATCAGAGGCGGGGAATCAGAGGCAGGGAATCAGATGTGCGGAATCGGAGATAAGGAATCAGAGGCGGGGAATCAGAGGCGGGGAATCAGAGGCCGGGAATCAGATATGGGGAAACAGAGGCGGGGAATCAGAGGCGGGGAAACAGAGGCTGGGAATCAGATATGGGGAATCAGAGGTTGGGAATCAGAGGCAGGGAATCAGAGGCTTGGAATCAGATGCAGGGAATCAGATGCGGGGAATCAGAGGCGGGGAATCAGAGCTGGGGAATCAGAGGTGGGGAATCAGAGTTGGGGAATCAGAGGCGGGGACTTAGATATTGGGAAACAGAGGCAGGGAATCAGAGGCGGGGAATCAGATATGGGGAATCAGAGATGGGGAATCAGAGGCAGGGAATCAGATGTGCGGAATCAGAGATGGGGAATCAAAGGCAGGGAATCAGAATCAGAAGCAGGGAATCAGAGGCCGGGAATCAGAGGCCGGAATCAGATGCCGGGAATAAGAGGCCGGAAATCAGAGGTGGGGATTCAGAGGCGGGGAATGAGATATGGGGAATCAGAGGCGGGGAATCAGAGGCGGGGAAACAGAGGCGGGGAATCAGATATGGCGAATCAGAGGTGGCGAATCAAAGGTGGTGAATCAGAGATGGGGAATCAGAGGCCGGGAATCAGAGGCTGGGAATCAAACACGGGGAATCAGAGGAGGGGAATCAGAATTGGGGAATCAGAGATGGGGAATCAGAGATGGGGAATCAGAGGCAGGGAATCAGACGCGGGGAATCAGAGGTGGTGAATCAGAGATGTGGAATCAGAGGCGGGGAATCAGAGGCAGGGAATCAGATGCGGGGAATAGGAGGCGGGGAATCATAGCTGGCGAATCAGAGGTGGGGAATCAGAGGTGGGGAATCAGAGGCGGGGAATCAGATATTGGGAATCAGAGGTGGGGAATCAGAGGCGGGGAAACAGAGGCGGGGAATCAGAGGCGGGGAAACAGAGGCAGGGAATCAGATATGGGGAATCAGAGGCGGGGAATTAGAGTTGGGGAATCAGAGGCGGGGAATCAGAGGCAGGGAATCAAACACGGGGAATCAGAGGCGGGGAATCAGAGCTGGGGAATCAGAGGCTGGGAATCAAAGTTGGGGAATCAGAGGCAGGGAATCAGATATGGGGAAACAGGGGCGGGGAATCAGAGGCGGGGAAACAGAGGCAGGGAATCAGATATGGGGAATCAGAGGCGGGGAATTAGAGTTGGGGAATCAGAGGCGGGGAATCAGAGGCGGGGAAACAGAGGCGGGGAATCAAACACGGGGAATCAGAGGTGGGGAATCAGAGGTTGGGAATCAGATGCAGGGAATCAGAGGCGGGGAATCAGAGGCGGGGAATCAGAGGCAGGGAATCAGATGTGCGGAATCGGAGATGGGGAATCAGAGGCAGGGAATCAGAGGCGGGGAATCAGAGGCGGGGAATCAGAGGCCGGGAATCAGATATGGGGAAACAGAGGCGGGGAAACAGAGGCTGGGGATCAGATATGGGGAATCAGAGGTGGGGAATCAGAGGTTGGGAATCAGAGGCAGGGAATCAGAGGCTTGGAATCAGATGCAGGGAATCAGATGCGGGGAATCAGAGGCGGGGAATCAGAGCTGGGGAATCAGATGCTGGGAATCAAAGTTGGGGAATCAGAGGCAGGGAATCAGATATGGGGAAACAGGGGTGGGGAATCAGAGGCGGGGAAACAGAGGCGGGGAATCAGATATGGGGAATCAGAGGCGGGGAATTAGAGTTGGGGAATCAGAGGCGGGGAATCAGAGGCGGGGAAACAGAGGCGGGGAATCAAACACGGGGAATCAGAGGTGGGGAATCAGAGGTTGGGAATCAGAGGCAGGGAATCAGAGGCGGGGAATCAGAGGCGGGGAATCAGAGGCAGGGAATCAGATGTGCGGAATCGGAGATGGGGAATCAGAGGCAGGGAATCAGAGGCGGGGAATCAGAGGCGGGGAATCAGAGGCAGGGGATCAAACACGGGGAATCAGAGGCGGGGAATCAGAGGCGGGGAATCAGAGGTGGGGAATCAGAGTTGGGGAATCAGAGGCAGGGACTTAGATATTGGGAAACAGAGGCGGGGAATCAAAGGAGGGGAAACAGAGGCGGGGAATCAGATATGGGGAATCAGAGGTGGGGAATCGGAGGCAGGGAATTAGATTTGCGGAATCAGAGGCAGGGAATCAGAAACAGACGCAGGGAATCAGAGGCCGGGAATCAGAGGCCGGAATCAGATGCCGGGAATAAGAGGCCGGGAATCAGAGGTGGGGAATCAGAGTCCGGGAATCAGAGATGGGGATTTAGAGGCGGGGAATGAGATATGGGGAATCAGAGGCGGGGAATCAGAGGCGGGGAAACAGAGGCGGGGAATCAGATATGGGGAATCAGAGCTGGGGAATCAGAGGCAGGGGATCAAACACGGGGAATCAGAGGCGGGGAATCACAGCTGGGGAATCAGAGGTGGGGAATCAGAGTTGGGGAATCAGAGGCGGGGAATCAGAGCTGGGGAATCAGAGGTGGGGAATCAGAGTCGGGGAATCAGAGGCAGGGAATCGGATGTGCGGAATCAGAGATGGGGAATCAGAGGTGGGGAATCAGAGGCGGTGAATCTGAGATGGGGAATCAGAGGCGTGGAATCAGAGGCAGGTTTTCAGACACGGGGATTCAGAGGCTGGGAATCAGACGGGGGGAATCAAAGGCGGGGAATGAAGCTGGGGAATCAGAGGCAGGGAATCAGAGTTGGGGATTCAGAGGCGGGGAATCAGATATGGGGAAACAGAGGCGGGGAATCAGAGGCGGGCAAACAGAGGCGGGGAATTAGATATGGGGAATCAGTGGTGGGGAATCAGAGGTGGTGAATCAGAGATGGGGAATCACAGGCGGGGAATCAGAGGCAGGGAATAGAACGCGGGGAATCAGAGGCAGGGAATCAGAGCTGGGGAATAAGAGGCGGGGAATCATAGTTGGGAATCAGAGGCGGGGAATCAGATATGGGGAAACAGAGGCGGGGAATCAGGGGCGGGGAAACAGAGGCGGGGAATCAGATATGGGGAATCGGATGTGGGGAATCAGAGGCGGGGAATCAGAGCTGTGGAATCAGAGGCGGGGAATCAGAGTTGGGGCATCAGAGGTGGGGAATTAGATATGGGGAAACAGAGGCGGGGAATCAGAGGCGTAGAAACAGAGGCGGGGAATCAGATATGGGGAATCAGAGGTGGGGAATCAGAGGCAGGTAATCAGATGTGCGGAATCAGAGATGGGGAATCAGAGGCAGGGAATCAGAATCAGAAGCGGGGAGTCAGAGGACGGGAATCAGAGGCCTGGAATCAGATGCTGGGAATAAGAGGCCGGGAATCAGAGGTGGGGAATCAGAGTCCGGGAATCAGAGATGGGGAGTCAGAGGCGGGGAATGAGATATGGAGAATCAGAGGCGGGAAATCAGAGGCGGGGAAACAGAGGTGGGGAATCAGATATGGGGAATCAGAGGTGGCGAATCAAAGGCGGTGAATCAGAGATGGGGAATCAGAGGCGGGGAATCAGAGGCAGGGAATCAAACACGGGGAATCAGAGGCGGGGAATCAGAGCTGGGGAATCAGAGGCTGGGAATCAAAGTTGGGGAATCAGAGGCAGGTAATCAGATATGGGGAAACAGGGGCGGGGAATCAGAGGCGGGGAAACAGAGGCAGGGAATCAGATATGGGGAATCAGAGGCGGGGAATTAGAGTTGGGGAATCAGAGGCGGGGAATCAGAGGCGGGGAAACAGAGGCGGGGAATCAAACACGGGGAATCAGAGGTGGGGAATCAGAGGTTGGGAATCAGATGCAGGGAATCAGAGGCGGGGAATCAGAGGCGGGGAATCAGAGGCAGGGAATCAGATGTGCGGAATCGGAGATGGGGAATCAGAGGCAGGGAATCAGAGGCGGGGAATCAGAGGCGGGGAATCAGAGGCGGGGAATCAGATATGGGGAAACAGAGGCGGGGAAACAGAGGCTGGGGATCAGATATGGGGAATCAGAGGTGGGGAATCAGAGGTAGGGAATCAGAGGCAGGGAATCAGAGGCATGGAATCAGATGCAGGGAATCAGATGCGGGGAATCAGAGGCGGGGAATCAGAGCTGGGGAATCAGATGCTGGGAATCAAAGTTGGGGAATCAGAGGCAGGGAATCAGATATGGGGAAACAGGGGTGGGGAATCAGAGGCGGGGAAACAGAGGCGGGGAATCAGATATGGGGAATCAGAGGCGGGGAATTAGAGTTGGGGAATCAGAGGCGGGGAATCAGAGGCGGAGAAACAGAGGCGGGGAATCAAACACGGGGAATCAGAGGTGGGGAATCAGAGGTTGGGAATCAGAGGCGGGGAATCAGAGGCGGGGAATCAGAGGCGGGGAATCAGAGGCAGGGAATCAGATGTGCGGAATCGGAGATGGGGAATCAGAGGCAGGGAATCAGAGGCGGGGAATCAGAGGCGGGGAACCAGAGGCCGGGAATCAGATATGGGGAAACAGAGGCGGGGAATCAGAGGCGGGGAAACAGAGGCTGGGAATCAGATATGGGGAATCAGAGGTGGGGAATCAGAGGTTGGGAATCAGAGGCAGGGAATAAGAGGCTTGGAATCAGATGCAGGGAATCAGATGCGGGGAATCAGAGGCGGGGAATCAGAGCTGGGGAATCAGAGGTGGGGAATTAGAGTTGTGGAATCAGAGGCGGGGACTTAGATATTGGGAAACAGAGGCGGGGAATCAGAGGCGGGGAAACAGAAGCGGGGAATCAGATATGGGGAATCAGAGATGGGGAATCAGAGGCAGGGAATCAGATGTGCGGAATCAGAGATGGGGAATCAAAGGCAGGGAATCAGAATCAGTAGCAGGGAATCAGAGGTGGGGAATCAGAGTCCGGGAATCAGAGATGGGGATTCAGAGGCGGGGAATGAGATATGGGGAATCAGAGGCGGGGAATCAGAGGCGGGGAAACAGAGGCGGGGAATCAGATATGGGGAATCAGAGGTGGCGAATCAAAGGCGGTGAATCAGAGTTGGGGAATCAGTGGCCGGGAATCAGAGGCAGGGAATCAAACACGGGGAATCAGAGGCGGGGAATCATAGCTGGCGAATCAGAGGCGGGGAATCAGAGGTGGGGAATCAGAGGCGGGGAATCAGATATTGGGAATCAGAGGTGGGGAATCAGAGGCGGGGAAACAGAGGCGGGGAATCAGATATGGGGTATCAGAGGTGGGGAATCAGAGGTTGTGAATCAGAGATGGGGAATCAGAGGCGGGGAATCAGAGGCCGGTAATCAGACGCGGGGAATCAGAGGCGGGGAATCAGAGCTGGGAAATTAGAGGCAGGGAATCAGAGTTGGGGATTCAGAGGCGGGGAATCAGATATGGGGAAACAGAGGCGGGGAATCAGATGCGGGCAAATAGAGGCGGGGATCAGATATGGGGAAACAGAGGCGGGGAATCAGAGGCGGGGAAACAGAGGCGTGGAATCAGATATGGGGAATCAGAGGTGGGGAATCAGAGGTTGGGAATCAGAGTCTGGGAATCAGAGGCTGGGAATCAGATGCATGGAATCAGATGCGGGGAATCAGAGGCGGGGAATCAGAGCTGGGGAATCAGAGGTGGGGAATCAAAGTTGGGGAATCAGAGGCGGGGACTTAGATATGGGGAAACAGAGGCGGGGAATCAGAGGCGGGGAAACAGAGGCGGGGAATCAGATATGGGGAATCAGAGGTGGGGAATCAGAGGCAGGGAATTAGATTTGCGGAATCAGAGATGGGGAATCAGAAGCAGGGAATCAGAGGCCGGAAATCAGAGGCCGGAATCAGATGCCGGGAATAAGAGGCCGGGAATCAGAGGTGGGGAATCAGAGTCCGGGAATCAGAGATGGGGAATCAGAGGCGGGGAATGAGATATGGGGAATCAGAGGCGGGGAAACAGAGGCGAGGAATCAGATATGGGGAATCAGAGGTGGCGAATCAAAGGCGGTGAATCAGAGATGGGGAATCAGAGGCGGGGAATCAGAGGCAGGGGATCAAAGACGGGGAATCAGAGGCGGGGAATCAGAGCTGGGGAATCAGAGGCGGGGAATCAGAGTTGGGGAATCAGAGGTGGGGAATCAGAGTTGGGGAATCAGAGGCGGGGACTTAGATATTGGGAAACAGAGGCGGGGAATCAAAGGTGGGGAAACAGAGGCGGGGAATCAGATATGGGGAATCAGAGGTGGGGAATCAGAGGCAGGGAATCAAACACGGGGAATCAGATGCGGGGAATCAGAGCTGGGGAATCAGAGGCGGGGAATCAGAGTTGGGGAATCAGAGGCGGGGAATCAGACGCAGGGAATCAATATGTGAAATCAGAGGTGGGGAATCAGACACAGGGAATCAATATGGGAAATCAGAGTTGGGGAATCAGAGGTTGGGAATCAAAGGAAGGGAATCAGAGGCGAGGAATCAGAGCTGGGGAATCAGAGGCGGGGAATCAGAATTGGGGAATCAGAGATGGGGAATCAGAGATGGGGAATCAGAGGCGGGGAATCAGACGCGTGGAATCAGAGGTGGTGAATCAGAGATGTGGAATCAGAGGCGGGGAATCAGAGGCAGGGAATCAGATGCGGGGAATCAGAGGTGGGGAATCATAGCTGGCGAATCAGAGGCGGGGAATGAGATATGGGGAATCAGAGGCGGGGAATCAGAGGCGGGGAAACAGTGGCGAGGAATCAGATATGGGGAATCAGAGGTGGCGAATCAAAGGCGGTGAATCAGAGATGGGGAATCAGAGGCGGGGAATCAGAGGCAGGGGATCAAACACGGGGAATCAGAGGCGGGGAATCAGAGCTGTGGAATCAGAGGCGGGGAATCAGAGTTGGGGAATCAGAGGCGGGGAATCAGAGCTGGGGAATCAGAGGTGGGGAATCAGAGTCGGGGAATCAGAGGCAGGGAGTCGGATGTGCGGAATCAGAGATGGGGAATCAGAGGTGGGGAATCAGAGGCGGTGAATCTGAGATGGGGAATCAGAGACGGGGAATCAGTGGCAGGTTATCAGACACGGGGATTCAGAGGCTGGGAATCAGACGGGGGGAATCAAAGGCGGGGAATGAAGCTGGGGAATCAGAGGCAGGGAATCAGAGTTGGGGAATCAGAGGCGGGGAATCAGAGTTGGGGAATCAGAGGCGGGGAATCAGAGCTGCGGAATCAGAGGTGGGGATCAGAGTCGGGGAATCAGAGGCAGGGGATCAAACACGGGGAATCAGAGGCGGGGAATCAGAGCTGGGGAATCAGAGGCGGGGAATCAGAGTTGGGGAATCAGAGGCGGGGAATCAGAGCTGCGGAATCAGAGGTGGGGATCAGAGTCGTGGAATCAGAGGCAGGGAATCAGATGTGCGGAATCAGTGATGGGGAATCAGAGGTGGGGAATCAGAGGCTGTGAATCAGAGATGGGGAATCAGAGGCGGGGAATCAGAGGCAAGAAATCAGACACGGGGTTTCAGAGGCTGGGAATCAGACGGGGGAATCAAAGGCGGGGAATCAGAGCTGGGGAATCAGAGGCAGGGAATCAGAGTTGGGGATTCAGAGGCGGGGAATCAGATATGGGGAAACAGAGGCGGGGAATCAGAGTCGGGCAAACAGAGGCGGGGAATTAGATATGGGGAATCAGAGGTGGGGAATCAGAGGTGGTGAATCAGAGATGGGGAATCACAGGCGGGGAATCAGAGGCAGGGAATAGAACGCGGGGAATCAGAGGCAGGGTATCAGAGTTGGGGCATCAGAGGTTTGGAATTAGATATGGGGAAACTGAGGCGGGGAATCAGAGGCGGGGAAACAGAGGCGGGAAATCAGATATGGGGAATCAGAGGTGGGGAATCAGAGGCAGGGAATCAGATGTGCGGAATCAGAGATGGGGAATCAGAGGCAGGGATTCAGAATCAGAAGCGGGGAATCAGAGGCCGGGAAACAGAGGTGGGGAATCAGATATGGGGAATCTGAGGCGGGGAATCAGAGCTGGGGAATCAGAGGCGGGGAATCAGAGTTGGGGAATCAGAGGCGGGGAATCAGAGCTGGGGAATCAGAGGTGGGGATCAGAGTCGGGGAATCAGAGGCAGGGAATCAGATGTGCGGAATCAGAGATGGGGAATCAGAGGTGGGGAATCAGCGGCTGTGAATCAGAGATGGGGAATCAGAGGCGGGGAATCAGAGGCAGGAAATCAGACACGGGGACTCAGAGGCTGGGAATCAGACGGGGGGAATCAAAGGCGGGGAATCAGAGCTGGGGAATCAGAGGCGGGGAATCAGAGTTGGGGAATCAGAAGCGGGGAATCAGATATGGGGAAACAGAGGAGGGGAATCAGAGGCGGGGAAACAGAGGCGGGGAATCTGATATGGGGAATCAGAGGTGGCGAATGAAAGGCGGTGAATCAGAGATGGTTAATCAGAGGCGGGGAATCAGAGGCAGTGAATCAAACACGGGGAATCATAGGTGGGGAATCAGAGCTGGGGAATCAGAGGCGGGGAATCAGAGTTGGGGAATCAGAGGCGGGGAATCAGATATGGGGAAACAGAGGCTGGGAATCAGAGGCAGGGAAACAGAGGTGGGGAATCATATATGGGGAATCAGAGGTGGGGAATCAGAGGTTGCGAAACAGAGGCAGGGAATCAGAGCTGGGGAATCAGAGGCGGGGAATCAGAGCTGCGGAATATGAGGCAGGGAATCAGAGTTGGGGATTCAGAGGCGGGGAATCAGAGCTGGGGAATCAGAGGCGGGGAATCAGAGGCGGGGAAATTGATATGGGGAAACAGAGGCGGGGAATTAGAGGCGGGGAAACAGAGGCGGGGAATCAGATATGGGGAATCAGAGGTGGGGAATCAGAGGCAGGGAATCAGATGTGCGGAATCAGAGATGGGGAATCAGAGGCAGGGATCAGAATCAGAAGCGGGGAATCAGAGGCCGGGATCAGAGGCCGGGAATCAGATGCCGGGAATAAGAGGCCAGGAATCAGAGTCCGGGAATCAGAGATGGGGAATCAGAGGCGGGGAATGAAATATGGGGAATCAGAGGCGGGGTATCAGAGGCGGGGAAACAGAGGCGGTGAATCTGATATGGGGAATCAGGGTGGCGAATGAAAGGCGGTGAATCAGAGATGGTGAATCAGAGGCGGGGAATCAGAGGCAGGGAATCAAACACGGGGAATCAGAGGCGGGGAATCAGAGCTGGGGAATCAGAGGCGGGGAATCAGAGTTGGGGATTCAGAGGCGGGGAATCAGATATGGGGAAACAGAGGCGGGGAATCAGAGGCGGGCAAACAGAGGCGGGGAATTAGATATGGGGAATCAGAGGTGGGGAATCAGAGGCGGGCAAACAGAGGAGGGGAATTAGATATGGGGAATCAGTGGTGGGGAATCAGAGGTGGTTTATCAGAGATGGGGAATCACAGGCGGGGAATCAGAGGCAGGGAATAGAACGCGGGGAATCAGAGGCAGGGAATCAGATATGGGGAAACAGAGGCGGGGAATCAGGGGCGGGGAAACAGAGGCGGGGAATCAGGGGCGGGGAAACAGAGGCGGGGAATCAGATATGGGGAATCGGATGCGGGGAATCAGAGGCGGGGAATCAGATATGGGGAATCAGAGGTGGGGAATCAGAGGCAGGTAATCAGATGTGCGGAATCAGAGATGGGGAATCAGAGGCAGGGAATCAGAATCAGAAGCGGGGAGTCAGAGGCCGGGAATCAGAGGCCTGGAATCAGATGCTGGGAATAAGAGGCCGGGAATCAGAGGTGGGGAATCAGAGTCCGGGAATCAGAGATGGGGATTCAGAGGCGGGGAATGAGATATGGAGAATCAGAGGCGGGGAATCAGAGGCGGGAAAACAGAGGTGGGGAATCAGATATGGGGAATCAGAGGTGGCGAATCAAAGGTGGTGAATCAGAGATGGGTAATCAGAGGCGGGGAATCAGAGGCAGGGAATCAAACACGGGGAATCAGAGGCGGGGAATCAGAGCTGGGGAATCAGAGGCTGGAAATCAAAGTTGGGGAATCAGAGGCAGGGAATCAGATATGGGGAAACAGGGGCGGGGAATCAGAGGCGGGGAAACAGAGGCGGGGAATCAGATATGGGGAATCAGAGGCAGGGAATTAGAGTTGGGGAATCAGAGGCGGGGAATCAGAGGCGGGGAAACAGAGGCGGGGAATCAAACACGGGGAATCAGAGGTGGGGAATCAGAGGTTGGGAATCAGAGGCAGGGAATCAGAGGCGGGGAATCAGAGGCGGGGAATCAGAGGCAGGGAATCAGATGTGCGGAATCGGAGATAGGGAATCAGAGGCGGGGAATCAGAGGCGGGGAATCAGAGGCCGGGAATCAGATATGGGGAAACAGAGGCGGGGAATCAGAGGCGGGGAAACAGAGGCTGGGAATCAGATATGGGGAATCAGAGGTGGGGAATCAGAGGTTGGGAATCAGAGGCAGGGAATCAGAGGCTTGGAATCAGATGCAGGGAATCAGATGCGGGGAATCAGAGGCGGGGAATCAGAGCTGGGGAATCAGAGGTGGGGAATCAGAGTTGGGGAATCAGAGGCGGGGACTTAGATATTGGGAAACAGAGGCAGGGAATCAGAGGCGGGGAATCAGATATGGGGAATCAGAGATGGGGAATCAGAGGCAGGGAATCAGATGTGCGGAATCAGAGATGGGGAATCAAAGGCAGGGAATCAGAATCAGAAGCAGGGAATCAGAGGCCGGGAATCAGAGGCCGGAATCAGATGCCGGGAATAAGAGGCCGGAAATCAGAGGTGGGGAATCAGAGTCCGGGAATCAGAGATGGGGATTCAGAGGCGGGGAATGAGATATGGGGAATCAGAGGCGGGGAATCATCGGCGGGGAAACAGAGGCGGGGAATCAGATATGGCGAATCAGAGGTGGCGAATCAAAGGCGGTGAATCAGAGATGGGGAATCAGAGTCCGGGAATCAGAGGCTGGGAATCAAACACGGGGAATCAGAGGAGGGGAATCAGAATTGGGGAATCAGAGATGGGGAATCAGAGATGGGGAATCAGAGGCAGGGAATCAGACGCGGGGAATCAGAGGTGGTGAATCAGAGATGTGGAATCAGAGGCGGGGAATCAGAGGCAGGGAATCAGACGCGGGGAATAGGAGGCGGGGAATCATAGCTGGCGAATCAGAGGTGGGGAATCAGAGGTGGGGAATCAGAGGCGGGGAATCAGATATTGGGAATCAGAGGTGGGGAATCAGAGGCGGGGAAACAGAGGCGGGGAATCAGAGGCGGGCAAACAGAGGCGGGGAATTAGATATGGGGAATCAGTGGTGGGGAATCAGAGGTGGTGAATCAGAGATGGGGAATCACAGGCGGGGAATCAGAGGCAGGGAATAGAATGCGGGGAATCAGAGGCAGGGAATCAGAGCTGGGGAATAAGAGGCGGGGAATCATAGTTGGGAATCAGAGGCGGGGAATCAGATATGGGGAAACAGAGGCGGGGAATCAGGGGCGGGGAAACAGAGGCGGGGAATCAGATATGGGGAATCGGATGTGGGGAATCAGAGGCGGGGAATCAGAGCTGTGGAATCAGAGGCGGGGAATCAGAGTTGGGGCATCAGAGGTGGGGAATTAGATATGGGGAAACAGAGGCGGGGAATCAGAGGCGTGGAAACAGAGGCGGGGAATCAGATATGGGGAATCAGAGGTGGGGAATCAGAGGCAGGTAATCAGATGTGCGGAATCAGAGATGGGGAATCAGAGGCAGGGAATCAGAATCAGAAGCGGGGAGTCAGAGGACGGGAATCAGAGGCCTGGAATCAGATGCTGGGAATAAGAGGCCGGGAATCAGACGTGGGGAATCAGAGTCCGGGAATCAGAGATGGGGAGTCAGAGGCGGGGAATGAGATATGGAGAATCAGAGGCGGGGAATCAGAGGCGGGGAAACAGAGGTGGGGAATCAGATATGGGGAATCAGAGGTGGCGAATCAAAGGCGGTGAATCAGAGATGGGGAATCAGAGGCGGGGAATCAGAGGCAGGGAATCAAACACGGGGAATCAGAGGCAGGGAATCAGAGCTGGGGAATCAGAGGCTGGGAATCAAAGTTGGGGAATCAGAGGCAGGGAATCAGATATGGGGAAACAGGGGCGGGGAATCAGAGGCGGGGAAACAGAGGCAGGGAATCAGATATGGGGAATCAGAGGCGGGGAATTAGAGTTGGGGAATCAGAGGCGGGGAATCAGAGGCGGGGAAACAGAGGCGGGGAATCAAACACGGGGAATCAGAGGTGGGGAATCAGAGGTTGGGAATCAGATGCAGGGAATCAGAGGCGGGGAATCAGAGGCGGTGAATCAGAGGCAGGGAATCAGATGTGCGGAATCGGAGATGGGGAATCAGAGGCAGGGAATCAGAGGCGGGGAATCAGAGGCGGGGAATCAGAGGCCGGGAATCAGATATGGGGAAACAGAGGCGGGGAAACAGAGGCTGGGGATCAGATATGGGGAATCAGAGGTGGGGAATCAGAGGTAGGGAATCAGAGGCAGGGAATCAGAGGCTTGGAATCAGATGCAGGGAATCAGATGCGGGGAATCAGAGGCGGGGAATCAGAGCTGGGGAATCAGATGCTGGGAATCAAAGTTGGGGAATCAGAGGCAGGGAATCAGATATGGGGAAACAGGGGTGGGGAATCAGAGGCGGGGAAACAGAGGCGGGGAATCAGATATGGGTAATCAGAGGCGGGGAATTAGAGTTGGGGAATCAGAGGCGGGGAATCAGAGGCGGAGAAACAGAGGCGGGGAATCAAACACGGGGAATCAGAGGTGGGGAATCAGAGGTTGGGAATCAGAGGCAGGGAATCAGAGGCGGGGAATCAGAGGCGGGGAATCAGAGGCAGGGAATCAGATGTGCGGAATCGGAGATGGGGAGTCAGAGGCAGGGAATCAGAGGCGGGGAATCAGAGGCGGGGAACCAGAGGCCGGGAATCAGATATGGGGAAACAGAGGCGGGGAATCAGAGGCGGGGAAACAGAGGCCTGGAATCAGATATGGGGAATCAGAGGTGGGGAATCAGAGGTTGGGAATCAGAGGCAGGGAATAAGAGGCTTGGAATCAGATGCAGGGAATCAGATGCGGGGAATCAGAGGCGGGGAATCAGAGCTGGGGAATCAGAGGTGGGGAATTAGAGTTGTGGAATCAGAGGCGGGGACTTAGATATTGGGAAACAGAGGCGGGGAATCAGAGGCGGGGAAACAGAAGCGGGGAATCAGATATGGGGAATCAGAGATGGGGAATCAGAGGCAGGGAATCAGATGTGCGGAATCAGAGATGGGGAATCAAAGGCAGGGAATCAGAATCAGTAGCAGGGAATCAGAGGTGGGGAATCAGAGTCCGGGAATCAGAGATGGGGATTCAGAGGCGGGGAATGAGATATGGGGAATCAGAGGCGGGGAATCAGAGGCGGGGAAACAGAGGCGGGGAATCAGATATGGGGAATCAGAGGTGGCGAATCAAAGGCGGTGAATCAGAGTTGGGGAATCAGTGGCCGGGAATCAGAGGCAGGGAATCAAACACGGGGAATCAGAGGCGGGGAATCATAGCTGGCGAATCAGAGGCGGGGAATCAGAGGTGGGGAATCAGAGGCGGGGAATCAGATATTGGGAATCAGAGGTGGGGAATCAGAGGCGGGGAAACAGAGGCGGGGAATCAGATATGGGGTATCAGAGGTGGGGAATCAGAGGTTGTGAATCAGAGATGGGGAATCTGAGGCGGGGAATCAGAGGCCGGTAATCAGACGCGGGGAATCAGAGGCGGGGAATCAGAGCTGGGAAATTAGAGGCAGGGAATCAGAGTTGGGGATTCAGAGGCGGGGAATCAGATATGGGGAAACAGAGGCGGGGAATCAGATGCGGGCAAATAGAGGCGGGGATCAGATATGGGGAAACAGAGGCGGGGAATCAGAGGCGGGGAAACAGAGGCGTGGAATCAGATATGGGGAATCAGAGGTGGGGAATCAGAGGTTGGGAATCAGAGTCTGGGAATCAGAGGCTGGGAATCAGATGCATGGAATCAGATGCGGGGAATCAGAGGCGGGGAATCAGAGCTGGGGAATCAGAGGTGGGGAATCAAAGTTGGGGAATCAGAGGCGGGGACTTAGATATGGGAAAACAGAGGTGGGGAATCAGAGGCGGGGAAACAGAGGCGGGGAATCAGATATGGGGAATCAGAGGTGGGGAATCAGAGGCAGGGAATTAGATTTGCGGAATCAGAGATGGGGAATCAGAAGCAGGGAATCAGAGGCCGGAAATCAGAGGCCGGAATCAGATGCCGGGAATAAGAGGCCGGGAATCAGAGGTGGGGAATCAGAGTCCAAGAATCAGAGATGGGGAATCAGAGGCGGGGAATGAGATATGGGGAATCAGAGGCGGGGAAACAGAGGCGAGGAATCAGATATGGGGAATCAGAGGTGGCGAATCAAAGGCGGTGAATCAGAGATGGGGAATCAGAGGCGGGGAATCAGAGGCAGGGGATCAAAGACGGGGAATCAGAGGCGGGGAATCAGAGCTGGGGAATCAGAGGCGGGGAATCAGAGTTGGGGAATCAGAGGTGGGGAATCAGAGTTGGGGAATCAGAGGCGGGGACTTAGATATTGGGAAACAGAGGCGGGGAATCAAAGGTGGGGAAACAGAGGCGGGGAATCAGATATGGGGAATCAGAGGTGGGGAATCAGAGGCAGGGAATCAAACACGGGGAATCAGATGCGGGGAATCAGAGCTGTGGAATCAGAGGCGGGGAATCAGAGTTGGGGAATCAGAGGCGGGGAATCAGACGCAGGGAATCAATATGTGAAATCAGAGGTGGGGAATCAGACGCAGGGAATCAATATGGGAAATCAGAGTTGGGGAATCAGAGGTTGGGAATCAAAGGAAGGGAATCAGAGGCGAGGAATCAGAGCTGGGGAATCAGAGGCGGGGAATCAGAATTGGGGAATCAGAGATGGGGAATCAGAGATGGGGAATCAGAGGCGGGGAATCAGACGCGTGGAATCAGAGGTGGTGAATCAGAGATGTGGAATCAGAGGCGGGGAATCAGAGGCAGGTAATCAGATGTGCGGAATCAGAGATGGGGAATCAGAGGCAGGGAATCAGAATCAGAAGCGGGGAGTCAGAGGCCGGGAATCAGAGGCCTGGAATCAGATGCTGGGAATAAGAGGCCGGGAATCAGAGGTGGGGAATCAGAGTCCGGGAATCAGAGATGGGGATTCAGAGGCGGGGAATGAGATATGGAGAATCAGAGGCGGGGAATCAGAGGCGGGAAAACAGAGGTGGGGAATCAGATATGGGGAATCAGAGGTGGCGAATCAAAGGTGGTGAATCAGAGATGGGTAATCAGAGGCGGGGAATCAGAGGCAGGGAATCAAACACGGGGAATCAGAGGCGGGGAATCAGAGCTGGGGAATCAGAGGCTGGGAATCAAAGTTGGGGAATCAGAGGCAGGGAATCAGATATGGGGAAACAGGGGCGGGGAATCAGAGGCGGGGAAACAGAGGCGGGGAATCAGATATGGGGAATCAGAGGCAGGGAATTAGAGTTGGGGAATCAGAGGTGGGGAATCAGAGGCGGGGAAACAGAGGCGGGGAATCAAACACGGGGAATCAGAGGTGGGGAATCAGAGGTTGGGAATCAGAGGCAGGGAATCAGAGGCGGGGAATCAGAGGCGGGGAATCAGAGGCAGGGAATCAGATGTGCGGAATCGGAGATAGGGAATCAGAGGCGGGGAATCAGAGGCGGGGAATCAGAGGCCGGGAATCAGATATGGGGAAACAGAGGCGGGGAATCAGAGGCGGGGAAACAGAGGCTGGGAATCAGATATGGGGAATCAGAGGTGGGGAATCAGAGGTTGGGAATCAGAGGCAGGGAATCAGAGGCTTGGAATCAGATGCAGGGAACCAGATGCGGGGAATCAGAGGCGGGGAATCAGAGCTGGGGAATCAGAGGTGGGGAATCAGAGTTGGGGAATCAGAGGCGGGGACTTAGATATTGGGAAACAGAGGCAGGGAATCAGAGGCGGGGAATCAGATATGGGGAATCAGAGATGGGGAATCAGAGGCAGGGAATCAGATGTGCGGAATCAGAGATGGGGAATCAAAGGCAGGGAATCAGAATCAGAAGCAGGGAATCAGAGGCCGGGAATCAGAGGCCGGAATCAGATGCCGGGAATAAGAGGCCGGAAATCAGAGGTGGGGAATCAGAGTCCGGGAATCAGAGATGGGGATTCAGAGGCGGGGAATGAGATATGGGGAATCAGAGGCGGGGAATCATCGGCGGGGAAACAGAGGCGGGGAATCAGATATGGCGAATCAGAGGTGGCGAATCAAAGGCGGTGAATCAGAGATGGGGAATCAGAGTCCGGGAATCAGAGGCTGGGAATCAAACACGGGGAATCAGAGGAGGGGAATCAGAATTGGGGAATCAGAGATGGGGAATCAGAGATGGGGAATCAGAGGCAGGGAATCAGACGCGGGGAATCAGAGGTGGTGAATCAGAGATGTGGAATCAGAGGCGGGGAATCAGAGGCAGGGAATCAGACGCGGGGAATAGGAGGCGGGGAATCATAGCTGGCGAATCAGAGGTGGGGAATCAGAGGTGGGGAATCAGAGGCGGGGAATCAGATATTGGGAATCAGAGGTGGGGAATCAGAGGCGGGGAAACAGAGGCGGGGAATCAGAGGCGGGCAAACAGAGGCGGGGAATTAGATATGGGGAATCAGTGGTGGGGAATCAGAGGTGGTGAATCAGAGATGGGGAATCACAGGCGGGGAATCAGAGGCAGGGAATAGAATGCGGGGAATCAGAGGCAGGGAATCAGAGCTGGGGAATAAGAGGCGGGGAATCATAGTTGGGAATCAGAGGCGGGGAATCAGATATGGGGAAACAGAGGCGGGGAATCAGGGGCGGGGAAACAGAGGCGGGGAATCAGATATGGGGAATCGGATGTGGGGAATCAGAGGCGGGGAATCAGAGCTGTGGAATCAGAGGCGGGGAATCAGAGTTGGGGCATCAGAGGTGGGGAATTAGATATGGGGAAACAGAGGCGGGGAATCAGAGGCGTGGAAACAGAGGCGGGGAATCAGATATGGGGAATCAGAGGTGGGGAATCAGAGGCAGGTAATCAGATGTGCGGAATCAGAGATGGGGAATCAGAGGCAGGGAATCAGAATCAGAAGCGGGGAGTCAGAGGACGGGAATCAGAGGCCTGGAATCAGATGCTGGGAATAAGAGGCCGGGAATCAGACGTGGGGAATCAGAGTCCGGGAATCAGAGATGGGGAGTCAGAGGCGGGGAATGAGATATGGAGAATCAGAGGCGGGGAATCAGAGGCGGGGAAACAGAGGTGGGGAATCAGATATGGGGAATCAGAGGTGGCGAATCAAAGGCGGTGAATCAGAGATGGGGAATCAGAGGCGGGGAATCAGAGGCAGGGAATCAAACACGGGGAATCAGAGGCAGGGAATCAGAGCTGGGGAATCAGAGGCTGGGAATCAAAGTTGGGGAATCAGAGGCAGGGAATCAGATATGGGGAAACAGGGGCGGGGAATCAGAGGCGGGGAAACAGAGGCAGGGAATCAGATATGGGGAATCAGAGGCGGGGAATTAGAGTTGGGGAATCAGAGGCGGGGAATCAGAGGCGGGGAAACAGAGGCGGGGAATCAAACACGGGGAATCAGAGGTGGGGAATCAGAGGTTGGGAATCAGATGCAGGGAATCAGAGGCGGGGAATCAGAGGCGGTGAATCAGAGGCAGGGAATCAGATGTGCGGAATCGGAGATGGGGAATCAGAGGCAGGGAATCAGAGGCGGGGAATCAGAGGCGGGGAATCAGAGGCCGGGAATCAGATATGGGGAAACAGAGGCGGGGAAACAGAGGCTGGGGATCAGATATGGGGAATCAGAGGTGGGGAATCAGAGGTAGGGAATCAGAGGCAGGGAATCAGAGGCTTGGAATCAGATGCATGGAATCAGATGCGGGGAATCAGAGGCGGGGAATCAGAGCTGGGGAATCAGATGCTGGGAATCAAAGTTGGGGAATCAGAGGCAGGGAATCAGATATGGGGAAACAGGGGTGGGGAATCAGAGGCGGGGAAACAGAGGCGGGGAATCAGATATGGGGAATCAGAGGCGGGGAATTAGAGTTGGGGAATCAGAGGCGGGGAATCAGAGGCGGAGAAACAGAGGCGGGGAATCAAACACGGGGAATCAGAGGTGGGGAATCAGAGGTTGGGAATCAGAGGCAGGGAATCAGAGGCGGGGAATCAGAGGCGGGGAATCAGAGGCAGGGAATCAGATGTGCGGAATCGGAGATGGGGAATCAGAGGCAGGGAATCAGAGGCGGGGAATCAGAGGCGGGGAACCAGAGGCCGGGAATCAGATATGGGGAAACAGAGGCGGGGAATCAGAGGCGGGGAAACAGAGGCCTGGAATCAGATATGGGGAATCAGAGGTGGGGAATCAGAGGTTGGGAATCAGAGGCAGGGAATAAGAGGCTTGGAATCAGATGCAGGGAATCAGATGCGGGGAATCAGAGGCGGGGAATCAGAGCTGGGGAATCAGAGGTGGGGAATTAGAGTTGTGGAATCAGAGGCGGGGACTTAGATATTGGGAAACAGAGGCGGGGAATCAGAGGCGGGGAAACAGAAGCGGGGAATCAGATATGGGGAATCAGAGATGGGGAATCAGAGGCAGGGAATCAGATGTGCGGAATCAGAGATGGGGAATCAAAGGCAGGGAATCAGAATCAGTAGCAGGGAATCAGAGGTGGGGAATCAGAGTCCGGGAATCAGAGATGGGGATTCAGAGGCGGGGAATGAGATATGGGGAATCAGAGGCGGGGAATCAGAGGCGGGGAAACAGAGGCGGGGAATCAGATATGGGGAATCAGAGGTGGCGAATCAAAGGCGGTGAATCAGAGTTGGGGAATCAGTGGCCGGGAATCAGAGGCAGGGAATCAAACACGGGGAATCAGAGGCGGGGAATCATAGCTGGCGAATCAGAGGCGGGGAATCAGAGGTGGGGAATCAGAGGCGGGGAATCAGATATTGGGAATCAGAGGTGGGGAATCAGAGGCGGGGAAACAGAGGCGGGGAATCAGATATGGGGTATCAGAGGTGGGGAATCAGAGGTTGTGAATCAGAGATGGGGAATCTGAGGCGGGGAATCAGAGGCCGGTAATCAGACGCGGGGAATCAGAGGCGGGGAATCAGAGCTGGGAAATTAGAGGCAGGGAATCAGAGTTGGGGATTCAGAGGCGGGGAATCAGATATGGGGAAACAGAGGCGGGGAATCAGATGCGGGCAAATAGAGGCGGGGATCAGATATGGGGAAACAGAGGCGGGGAATCAGAGGCGGGGAAACAGAGGCGTGGAATCAGATATGGGGAATCAGAGGTGGGGAATCAGAGGTTGGGAATCAGAGTCTGGGAATCAGAGGCTGGGAATCAGATGCATGGAATCAGATGCGGGGAATCAGAGGCGGGGAATCAGAGCTGGGGAATCAGAGGTGGGGAATCAAAGTTGGGGAATCAGAGGCGGGGACTTAGATATGGGAAAACAGAGGTGGGGAATCAGAGGCGGGGAAACAGAGGCGGGGAATCAGATATGGGGAATCAGAGGTGGGGAATCAGAGGCAGGGAATTAGATTTGCGGAATCAGAGATGGGGAATCAGAAGCAGGGAATCAGAGGCCGGAAATCAGAGGCCGGAATCAGATGCCGGGAATAAGAGGCCGGGAATCAGAGGTGGGGAATCAGAGTCCAAGAATCAGAGATGGGGAATCAGAGGCGGGGAATGAGATATGGGGAATCAGAGGCGGGGAAACAGAGGCGAGGAATCAGATATGGGGAATCAGAGGTGGCGAATCAAAGGCGGTGAATCAGAGATGGGGAATCAGAGGCGGGGAATCAGAGGCAGGGGATCAAAGACGGGGAATCAGAGGCGGGGAATCAGAGCTGGGGAATCAGAGGCGGGGAATCAGAGTTGGGGAATCAGAGGTGGGGAATCAGAGTTGGGGAATCAGAGGCGGGGACTTAGATATTGGGAAACAGAGGCGGGGAATCAAAGGTGGGGAAACAGAGGCGGGGAATCAGATATGGGGAATCAGAGGTGGGGAATCAGAGGCAGGGAATCAAACACGGGGAATCAGATGCGGGGAATCAGAGCTGTGGAATCAGAGGCGGGGAATCAGAGTTGGGGAATCAGAGGCGGGGAATCAGACGCAGGGAATCAATATGTGAAATCAGAGGTGGGGAATCAGACGCAGGGAATCAATATGGGAAATCAGAGTTGGGGAATCAGAGGTTGGGAATCAAAGGAAGGGAATCAGAGGCGAGGAATCAGAGCTGGGGAATCAGAGGCGGGGAATCAGAATTGGGGAATCAGAGATGGGGAATCAGAGATGGGGAATCAGAGGCGGGGAATCAGACGCGTGGAATCAGAGGTGGTGAATCAGAGATGTGGAATCAGAGGCGGGGAATCAGAGGCAGGGAATCAGACGCGGGGAATCAGAGGTGGGGAATCATAGCTGGCGAATCAGAGGCGGGGAATGAGATATGGGGAATCAGAGGCGGGGAATCAGAGGCGGGGAAACAGTGGCGAGGAATCAGATATGGGGAATCAGAGGTGGCGAATCAAAGGCGGTGAATCAGAGATGGGGAATCAGAGGCGGGGAATCAGAGGCAGGGGATCAAACACGGGGAATCAGAGGCGGGGAATCAGAGCTGTGGAATCAGAGGCGGGTAATCAGAGTTGGGGAATCAGAGGCGGGGAATCAGAGCTGGGGAATCAGTGGTGGGGAATCAGAGTCGGGGAATCAGAGGCAGGGAGTCGGATGTGCGGAATCAGAGATGGGGAATCAGAGGTGGGGAATCAGAGGCGGTGAATCTGAGATGGGGAATCAGAGACGGGGAATCAGTGGCAGGTTATCAGACACGGGGATTCAGAGGCTGGGAATCAGACGGGGGGAATCAAAGGCGGGGAATGAAGCTGGGGAATCAGAGGCAGGGAATCAGAGTTGGGGAATCAGAGGCGGGGAATCAGAGTTGGGGAATCAGAGGCGGGGAATCAGAGCTGCGGAATCAGAGGTGGGGATCAGAGTCGGGGAATCAGAGGCAGGGGATCAAACACGGGGAATCAGAGGCGGGGAATCAGAGCTGGGGAATCAGAGGCGGGGAATCAGAGTTGGGGAATCAGAGGCGGGGAATCAGAGCTGCGGAATCAGAGGTGGGGATCAGAGTCGTGGAATCAGAGGCAGGGAATCAGATGTGCGGAATCAGTGATGGGGAATCAGAGGTGGGGAATCAGAGGCTGTGAATCAGAGATGGGGAATCAGAGGCGGGGAATCAGAGGCAAGAAATCAGACACGGGGTTTCAGAGGCTGGGAATCAGACGGGGGAATCAAAGGCGGGGAATCAGAGCTGGGGAATCAGAGGCAGGGAATCAGAGTTGGGGATTCAGAGGCGGGGAATCAGATATGGGGAAACAGAGGCGGGGAATCAGAGTCGGGCAAACAGAGGCGGGGAATTAGATATGGGGAATCAGAGGTGGGGAATCAGAGGTGGTGAATCAGAGATGGGGAATCACAGGCGGGGAATCAGAGGCAGGGAATAGAACGCGGGGAATCAGAGGCAGGGAATCAGAGTTGGGGCATCAGAGGTTTGGAATTAGATATGGGGAAACTGAGGCGGGGAATCAGAGGCGGGGAAACAGAGGCGGGAAATCAGATATGGGGAATCAGAGGTGGGGAATCAGAGGCAGGGAATCAGATGTGCGGAATCAGAGATGGGGAATCAGAGGCAGGGATTCAGAATCAGAAGCGGGGAATCAGAGGCCGGGAAACAGAGGTGGGGAATCAGATATGGGGAATCAGAGGCGGGGAATCAGAGCTGGGGAATCAGAGGCGGGGAATCAGAGTTGGGGAATCAGAGGCGGGGAATCAGAGCTGGGGAATCAGACGTGGGGATCAGAGTCGGGGAATCAGAGGCAGGGAATCAGATGTGCGGAATCAGAGATGGGGAATCAGAGGTGGGGAATCAGCGGCTGTGAATCAGAGATTGGGAATCAGAGGCGGGGAATCAGAGGCAGGAAATCAGACACGGGGACTCAGAGGCTGGGAATCAGACGGGGGGAATCAAAGGCGGGGAATCAGAGCTGGGGAATCAGAGGCGGGGAATCAGAGTTGGGGATTCAGAGGCGGGGAATCAGATATGGGGAAACAGAGGCGGGGAATCAGAGGCGGGCAAACAGAGGCGGGGAATTAGATATGGGGAATCAGAGGTGGGGAATCAGAGGCGGGCAAACAGAGGAGGGGAATTAGATATGGGGAATCAGTGGTGGGGAATCAGAGGTGGTTTATCAGAGATGGGGAATCACAGGCGGGGAATCAGAGGCAGGGAATAGAACGCGGGGAATCAGAGGCAGGGAATCAGAGCTGGGGAATCAGAGGCGGGGAATCATAGTTGGGAATCAGAGGCGGGGAATAAGATATGGGGAAACAGAGGCGGGGAATCAGGGGCGGGGAAACAGAGGCGGGGAATCAGATATGGGGAATCGGATGCGGGGAATCAGAGGCGGGGAATCAGATATGGGGAATCAGAGGTGGGGAATCAGAGGCAGGGAATCAGAGCTGGGAAATTAGAGGCAGGGAATCAGAGTTGGGGATTCAGAGGCGGGGAATCAGATATGGGGAAACAGAGGCGGGGAATCAGATGCGGGCAAATAGAGGCGGGGATCAGATATGGGGAAACAGAGGCGGGGAATCAGAGGCGGGGAAACAGAGGCGTGGAATCAGATATGGGGAATCAGAGGTGGGGAATCAGAGGTTGGGAATCAGAGTCTGGGAATCAGAGGCTGGGAATCAGATGCATGGAATCAGATGCGGGGAATCAGAGGCGGGGAATCAGAGCTGGGGAATCAGAGGTGGGGAATCAAAGTTGGGGAATCAGAGGCGGGGACTTAGATATGGGGAAACAGAGGCGGGGAATCAGAGGCGGGGAAACAGAGGCGGGGCATCAGATATGGGGAATCAGAGGTGGGGAATCAGAGGCAGGGAATTAGATTTGCGGAATCAGAGATGGGGAATCAGAAGCAGGGAATCAGAGGCCGGAAATCAGAGGCCGGAATCAGATGCCGGGAATAAGAGGCCGGGAATCAGAGGTGGGGAATCAGAGTCCGGGAATCAGAGATGGGGAATCAGAGGCGGGGAATGAGATATGGGGAATCAGAGGCGGGGAAACAGAGGCGAGGAATCAGATATGGGGAATCAGAGGTGGCGAATCAAAGGCGGTGAATCAGAGATGGGGAATCAGAGGCGGGGAATCAGAGGCAGGGGATCAAAGACGGGGAATCAGAGGCGGGGAATCAGAGCTGGGGAATCAGAGGCGGGGAATCAGAGTTGGGGAATCAGAGGTGGGGAATCAGAGTTGGGGAATCAGAGGCGGGGACTTAGATATTGGGAAACAGAGGCGGGGAATCAAAGGTGGGGAAACAGAGGCGGGGAATCAGATATGGGGAATCAGAGGTGGGGAATCAGAGGCAGGGAATCAAACACGGGGAATCAGATGCGGGGAATCAGAGCTGGGGAATCAGAGGCGGGGAATCAGAGTTGGGGAATCAGAGGCGGGGAATCAGACGCAGGGAATCAATATGTGAAATCAGAGGTGGGGAATCAGACACAGGGAATCAATATGGGAAATCAGAGTTGGGGAATCAGAGGTTGGGAATCAAAGGAAGGGAATCAGAGGCGAGGAATCAGAGCTGGGGAATCAGAGGCGGGGAATCAGAATTGGGGAATCAGAGATGGGGAATCAGAGATGGGGAATCAGAGGCGGGGAATCAGACGCGTGGAATCAGAGGTGGTGAATCAGAGATGTGGAATCAGAGGCGGGGAATCAGAGGCAGGGAATCAGATGCGGGGAATCAGAGGTGGGGAATCATAGCTGGCGAATCAGAGGCGGGGAATGAGATATGGGGAATCAGAGGCGGGGAATCAGAGGCGGGGAAACAGTGGCGAGGAATCAGATATGGGGAATCAGAGGTGGCGAATCAAAGGCGGTGAATCAGAGATGGGGAATCAGAGGCGGGGAATCAGAGGCAGGGGATCAAACACGGGGAATCAGAGGCGGGGAATCAGAGCTGTGGAATCAGAGGCGGGGAATCAGAGTTGGGGAATCAGAGGCGGGGAATCAGAGCTGGGGAATCAGAGGTGGGGAATCAGAGTCGGGGAATCAGAGGCAGGGAGTCGGATGTGCGGAATCAGAGATGGGGAATCAGAGGTGGGGAATCAGAGGCGGTGAATCTGAGATGGGGAATCAGAGACGGGGAATCAGTGGCAGGTTATCAGACACGGGGATTCAGAGGCTGGGAATCAGACGGGGGGAATCAAAGGCGGGGAATGAAGCTGGGGAATCAGAGGCAGGGAATCAGAGTTGGGGAATCAGAGGCGGGGAATCAGAGTTGGGGAATCAGAGGCGGGGAATCAGAGCTGCGGAATCAGAGGTGGGGATCAGAGTCGGGGAATCAGAGGCAGGGGATCAAACACGGGGAATCAGAGGCGGGGAATCAGAGCTGGGGAATCAGAGGCGGGGAATCAGAGTTGGGGAATCAGAGGCGGGGAATCAGAGCTGCGGAATCAGAGGTGGGGATCAGAGTCGTGGAATCAGAGGCAGGGAATCAGATGTGCGGAATCAGTGATGGGGAATCAGAGGTGGGGAATCAGAGGCTGTGATTCAGAGATGGGGAATCAGAGGCGGGGAATCAGAGGCAAGAAATCAGACACGGGGTTTCAGAGGCTGGGAATCAGACGGGGGAATCAAAGGCGGGGAATCAGAGCTGGGGAATCAGAGGCAGGGAATCAGAGTTGGGGATTCAGAGGCGGGGAATCAGATATGGGGAAACAGAGGCGGGGAATCAGAGTCGGGCAAACAGAGGCGGGGAATTAGATATGGGGAATCAGAGGTGGGGAATCAGAGGTGGTGAATCAGAGATGGGGAATCACAGGCGGGGAATCAGAGGCAGGGAATAGAACGCGGGGAATCAGAGGCAGGGTATCAGAGTTGGGGCATCAGAGGTTTGGAATTAGATATGGGGAAACTGAGGCGGGGAATCAGAGGCGGGGAAACAGAGGCGGGAAATCAGATATGGGGAATCAGAGGTGGGGAATCAGAGGCAGGGAATCAGATGTGCGGAATCAGAGATGGGGAATCAGAGGCAGGGATTCAGAATCAGAAGCGGGGAATCAGAGGCCGGGAAACAGAGGTGGGGAATCAGATATGGGGAATCAGAGGCGGGGAATCAGAGCTGGGGAATCAGAGGCGGGGAATCAGAGTTGGGGAATCAGAGGCGGGGAATCAGAGCTGGGGAATCAGAGGTGGGGATCAGAGTCGGGGAATCAGAGGCAGGGAATCAGATGTGCGGAATCAGAGATGGGGAATCAGAGGTGGGGAATCAGCGGCTGTGAATCAGAGATGGGGAATCAGAGGCGGGGAATCAGAGGCAGGAAATCAGACACGGGGACTCAGAGGCTGGGAATCAGACGGGGGGAATCAAAGGCGGGGAATCAGAGCTGGGGAATCAGAGGCGGGGAATCAGAGTTGGGGAATCAGAAGCGGGGAATCAGATATGGGGAAACAGAGGAGGGGAATCAGAGGCGGGGAAACAGAGGCGGGGAATCTGATATGGGGAATCAGAGGTGGCGAATGAAAGGCGGTGAATCAGAGATGGTTAATCAGAGGCGGGGAATCAGAGGCAGTGAATCAAACACGGGGAATCATAGGTGGGGAATCAGAGCTGGGGAATCAGAGGCGGGGAATCAGAGTTGGGGAATCAGAGGCGGGGAATCAGATATGGGGAAACAGAGGCTGGGAATCAGAGGCAGGGAAACAGAGGTGGGGAATCATATATGGGGAATCAGAGGTGGGGAATCAGAGGTTGCGAAACAGAGGCAGGGAATCAGAGCTGGGGAATCAGAGGCGGGGAATCAGAGCTGCGGAATATGAGGCAGGGAATCAGAGTTGGGGATTCAGAGGCGGGGAATCAGAGCTGGGGAATCAGAGGCGGGGAATCAGAGGCGGGGAAATAGATATGGGGAAACAGAGGCGGGGAATTAGAGGCGGGGAAACAGAGGCGGGGAATCAGATATGGGGAATCAGAGGTGGGGAATCAGAGGCAGGGAATCAGATGTGCGGAATCAGAGATGGGGAATCAGAGGCAGGGATCAGAATCAGAAGCGGGGAATCAGAGGCCGGGATCAGAGGCCGGGAATCAGATGCCGGGAATAAGAGGCCAGGAATCAGAGTCCGGGAATCAGAGATGGGGAATCAGAGGCGGGGAATGAAATATGGGGAATCAGAGGCGGGGTATCAGAGGCGGGGAAACAGAGGCGGTGAATCTGATATGGGGAATCAGGGTGGCGAATGAAAGGCGGTGAATCACAGATGGTGAATCAGAGGCGGGGAATCAGAGGCAGGGAATCAAACACGGGGAATCAGAGGCGGGGTATCAGAGCTGGGGAATCAGAGGCGGGGAATCAGAGTTGGGGATTCAGAGGCGGGGAATCAGATATGGGGAAACAGAGGCGGGGAATCAGAGGCGGGCAAACAGAGGCGGGGAATTAGACATGGGGAATCAGAGGTGGGGAATCAGAGGCGGGCAAACAGAGGAGGGGAATTAGATATGGGGAATCAGTGGTGGGGAATCAGAGGTGGTTTATCAGAGATGGGGAATCACAGGCGGGGAATCAGAGGCAGGGAATAGAACGCGGGGAATCAGAGGCAGGGAATCAGATATGGGGAAACAGAGGCGGGGAATCAGGGGCGGGGAAACAGAGGCGGGGAATCAGATATGGGGAATCGGATGCGGGGAATCAGAGGCGGGGAATCAGATATGGGGAATCAGAGGTGGGGAATCAGAGGCAGGTAATCAGATGTGCGGAATCAGAGATGGGGAATCAGAGGCAGGGAATCAGAATCAGAAGCGGGGAGTCAGAGGCCGGGAATCAGAGGCCTGGAATCAGATGCTGGGAATAAGAGGCCGGGAATCAGAGGTGGGGAATCAGAGTCCGGGAATCAGAGATGGGGATTCAGAGGCGGGGAATGAGATATGGAGAATCAGAGGCGGGGAATCAGAGGCGGGAAAACAGAGGTGGGGAATCAGATATGGGGAATCAGAGCTGGCGAATCAAAGGTGGTGAATCAGAGATGGGTAATCAGAGGCGGGGAATCAGAGGCAGGGAATCAAACACGGGGAATCAGAGGCGGGGAATCAGAGCTGGGGAATCAGAGGCTGGGAATCAAAGTTGGGGAATCAGAGGCAGGGAATCAGATATGGGGAAACAGGGGCGGGGAATCAGAGGCGGGGAAACAGAGGCGGGGAATCAGATATGGGGAATCAGAGGCAGGGAATTAGAGTTGGGGAATCAGAGGCGGGGAATCAGAGGCGGGGAAACAGAGGCGGGGAATCAAACACGGGGAATCAGAGGTGGGGAATCAGAGGTTGGGAATCAGAGGCAGGGAATCAGAGGCGGGGAATCAGAGGCGGGGAATCAGAGGCAGGGAATCAGATGTGCGGAATCGGAGATAGGGAATCAGAGGCGGGGAATCAGAGGCGGGGAATCAGAGGCCGGGAATCAGATATGGGGAAACAGAGGCGGGGAATCAGAGGCGGGGAAACAGAGGCTGGGAATCAGATATGGGGAATCAGAGGTGGGGAATCAGAGGTTGGGAATCAGAGGCAGGGAATCAGAGGCTTGGAATCAGATGCAGGGAATCAGATGCGGGGAATCAGAGGCGGGGAATCAGAGCTGGGGAATCAGAGGTGGGGAATCAGAGTTGGGGAATCAGAGGCGGGGACTTAGATATTGGGAAACAGAGGCAGGGAATCAGAGGCGGGGAATCAGATATGGGGAATCAGAGATGGGGAATCAGAGGCAGGGAATCAGATGTGCGGAATCAGAGATGGGGAATCAAAGGCAGGGAATCAGAATCAGAAGCAGGGAATCAGAGGCCGGGAATCAGAGGCCGGAATCAGATGCCGGGAATAAGAGGCCGGAAATCAGAGGTGGGGAATCAGAGTCCGGGAATCAGAGATGGGGATTCAGAGGCGGGGAATGAGATATGGGGAATCAGAGGCGGGGAATCATCGGCGGGGAAACAGAGGCGGGGAATCAGATATGGCGAATCAGAGGTGGCGAATCAAAGGCGGTGAATCAGAGATGGGGAATCAGAGTCCGGGAATCAGAGGCTGGGAATCAAACACGGGGAATCAGAGGAGGGGAATCAGAATTGGGGAATCAGAGATGGGGAATCAGAGATGGGGAATCAGAGGCAGGGAATCAGACGCGGGGAATCAGAGGTGGTGAATCAGAGATGTGGAATCAGAGGCGGGGAATCAGAGGCAGGGAATCAGACGCGGGGAATAGGAGGCGGGGAATCATAGCTGGCGAATCAGAGGTGGGGAATCAGAGGTGGGGAATCAGAGGCGGGGAATCAGATATTGGGAATCAGAGGTGGGGAATCAGAGGCGGGGAAACAGAGGCGGGGAATCAGAGGCGGGCAAACAGAGGCGGGGAATTAGATATGGGGAATCAGTGGTGGGGAATCAGAGGTGGTGAATCAGAGATGGGGAATCACAGGCGGGGAATCAGAGGCAGGGAATAGAATGCGGGGAATCAGAGGCAGGGAATCAGAGCTGGGGAATAAGAGGCGGGGAATCATAGTTGGGAATCAGAGGCGGGGAATCAGATATGGGGAAACAGAGGCGGGGAATCAGGGGCGGGGAAACAGAGGCGGGGAATCAGATATGGGGAATCGGATGTGGGGAATCAGAGGCGGGGAATCAGAGCTGTGGAATCAGAGGCGGGGAATCAGAGTTGGGGCATCAGAGGTGGGGAATTAGATATGGGGAAACAGAGGCGGGGAATCAGAGGCGTGGAAACAGAGGCGGGGAATCAGATATGGGGAATCAGAGGTGGGGAATCAGAGGCAGGTAATCAGATGTGCGGAATCAGAGATGGGGAATCAGAGGCAGGGAATCAGAATCAGAAGCGGGGAGTCAGAGGACGGGAATCAGAGGCCTGGAATCAGATGCTGGGAATAAGAGGCCGGGAATCAGACGTGGGGAATCAGAGTCCGGGAATCAGAGATGGGGAGTCAGAGGCGGGGAATGAGATATGGAGAATCAGAGGCGGGGAATCAGAGGCGGGGAAACAGAGGTGGGGAATCAGATATGGGGAATCAGAGGTGGCGAATCAAAGGCGGTGAATCAGAGATGGGGAATCAGAGGCGGGGAATCAGAGGCAGGGAATCAAACACGGGGAATCAGAGGCAGGGAATCAGAGCTGGGGAATCAGAGGCTGGGAATCAAAGTTGGGGAATCAGAGGCAGGGAATCAGATATGGGGAAACAGGGGCGGGGAATCAGAGGCGGGGAAACAGAGGCAGGGAATCAGATATGGGGAATCAGAGGCGGGGAATTAGAGTTGGGGAATCAGAGGCGGGGAATCAGAGGCGGGGAAACAGAGGCGGGGAATCAAACACGGGGAATCAGAGGTGGGGAATCAGAGGTTGGGAATCAGATGCAGGGAATCAGAGGCGGGGAATCAGAGGCGGTGAATCAGAGGCAGGGAATCAGATGTGCGGAATCGGAGATGGGGAATCAGAGGCAGGGAATCAGAGGCGGGGAATCAGAGGCGGGGAATCAGAGGCCGGGAATCAGATATGGGGAAACAGAGGCGGGGAAACAGAGGCTGGGGATCAGATATGGGGAATCAGAGGTGGGGAATCAGAGGTAGGGAATCAGAGGCAGGGAATGAGAGGCTTGGAATCAGATGCAGGGAATCAGATGCGGGGAATCAGAGGCGGGGAATCAGAGCTGGGGAATCAGATGCTGGGAATCAAAGTTGGGGAATCAGAGGCAGGGAATCAGATATGGGGAAACAGGGGTGGGGAATCAGAGGCGGGGAAACAGAGGCGGGGAATCAGATATGGGGAATCAGAGGCGGGGAATTAGAGTTGGGGAATCAGAGGCGGGGAATCAGAGGCGGAGAAACAGAGGCGGGGAATCAAACACGGGGAATCAGAGGTGGGGAATCAGAGGTTGGGAATCAGAGGCAGGGAATCAGAGGCGGGGAATCAGAGGCGGGGAATCAGAGGCAGGGAATCAGATGTGCGGAATCGGAGATGGGGAATCAGAGGCAGGGAATCAGAGGCGGGGAATCAGAGGCGGGGAACCAGAGGCCGGGAATCAGATATGGGGAAACAGAGGCGGGGAATCAGAGGCGGGGAAACAGAGGCCTGGAATCAGATATGGGGAATCAGAGGTGGGGAATCAGAGGTTGGGAATCAGAGGCAGGGAATAAGAGGCTTGGAATCAGATGCAGGGAATCAGATGCGGGGAATCAGAGGCGGGGAATCAGAGCTGGGGAATCAGAGGTGGGGAATTAGAGTTGTGGAATCAGAGGCGGGGACTTAGATATTGGGAAACAGAGGCGGGGAATCAGAGGCGGGGAAACAGAAGCGGGGAATCAGATATGGGGAATCAGAGATGGGGAATCAGAGGCAGGGAATCAGATCTGCGGAATCAGAGATGGGGAATCAAAGGCAGGGAATCAGAATCAGTAGCAGGGAATCAGAGGTGGGGAATCAGAGTCCGGGAATCAGAGATGGGGATTCAGAGGCGGGGAATGAGATATGGGGAATCAGAGGCGGGGAATCAGAGGCGGGGAAACAGAGGCGGGGAATCAGATATGGGGAATCAGAGGTGGCGAATCAAAGGCGGTGAATCAGAGTTGGGGAATCAGTGGCCGGGAATCAGAGGCAGGGAATCAAACACGGGGAATCAGAGGCGGGGAATCATAGCTGGCGAATCAGAGGCGGGGAATCAGAGGTGGGGAATCAGAGGCGGGGAATCAGATATTGGGAATCAGAGGTGGGGAATCAGAGGCGGGGAAACAGAGGCGGGGAATCAGATATGGGGTATCAGAGGTGGGGAATCAGAGGTTGTGAATCAGAGATGGGGAATCTGAGGCGGGGAATCAGAGGCCGGTAATCAGACGCGGGGAATCAGAGGCGGGGAATCAGAGCTGGGAAATTAGAGGCAGGGAATCAGAGTTGGGGATTCAGAGGCGGGGAATCAGATATGGGGAAACAGAGGCGGGGAATCAGATGCGGGCAAATAGAGGCGGGGATCAGATATGGGGAAACAGAGGCGGGGAATCAGAGGCGGGGAAACAGAGGCGTGGAATCAGATATGGGGAATCAGAGGTGGGGAATCAGAGGTTGGGAATCAGAGTCTGGGAATCAGAGGCTGGGAATCAGATGCATGGAATCAGATGCGGGGAATCAGAGGCGGGGAATCAGAGCTGGGGAATCAGAGGTGGGGAATCAAAGTTGGGGAATCAGAGGCGGGGACTTAGATATGGGAAAACAGAGGTGGGGAATCAGAGGCGGGGAAACAGAGGCGGGGAATCAGATATGGGGAATCAGAGGTGGGGAATCAGAGGCAGGGAATTAGATTTGCGGAATCAGAGATGGGGAATCAGAAGCAGGGAATCAGAGGCCGGAAATCAGAGGCCGGAATCAGATGCCGGGAATAAGAGGCCGGGAATCAGAGGTGGGGAATCAGAGTCCAAGAATCAGAGATGGGGAATCAGAGGCGGGGAATGAGATATGGGGAATCAGAGGCGGGGAAACAGAGGCGAGGAATCAGATATGGGGAATCAGAGGTGGCGAATCAAAGGCGGTGAATCAGAGATGGGGAATCAGAGGCGGGGAATCAGAGGCAGGGGATCAAAGACGGGGAATCAGAGGCGGGGAATCAGAGCTGGGGAATCAGAGGCGGGGAATCAGAGTTGGGGAATCAGAGGTTGGGAATCAGAGTTGGGGAATCAGAGGCGGGGACTTAGATATTGGGAAACAGAGGCGGGGAATCAAAGGTGGGGAAACAGAGGCGGGGAATCAGATATGGGGAATCAGTGGTGGGGAATCAGAGGTGGTGAATCAGAGATGGGGAATCACAGGCGGGGAATCAGAGGCAGGGAATAGAATGCGGGGAATCAGAGGCAGGGAATCAGAGCTGGGGAATAAGAGGCGGGGAATCATAGTTGGGAATCAGAGGCGGGGAATCAGATATGGGGAAACAGAGGCGGGGAATCAGGGGCGGGGAAACAGAGGCGGGGAATCAGATATGGGGAATCGGATGTGGGGAATCAGAGGCGGGGAATCAGAGCTGTGGAATCAGAGGCGGGGAATCAGAGTTGGGGCATCAGAGGTGGGGAATTAGATATGGGGAAACAGAGGCGGGGAATCAGAGGCGTGGAAACAGAGGCGGGGAATCAGATATGGGGAATCAGAGGTGGGGAATCAGAGGCAGGTAATCAGATGTGCGGAATCAGAGATGGGGAATCAGAGGCAGGGAATCAGAATCAGAAGCGGGGAGTCAGAGGACGGGAATCAGAGGCCTGGAATCAGATGCTGGGAATAAGAGGCCGGGAATCAGACGTGGGGAATCAGAGTCCGGGAATCAGAGATGGGGAGTCAGAGGCGGGGAATGAGATATGGAGAATCAGAGGCGGGGAATCAGAGGCGGGGAAACAGAGGTGGGGAATCAGATATGGGGAATCAGAGGTGGCGAATCAAAGGCGGTGAATCAGAGATGGGGAATCAGAGGCGGGGAATCAGAGGCAGGGAATCAAACACGGGGAATGAGAGGCAGGGAATCAGAGCTGGGGAATCAGAGGCTGGGAATCAAAGTTGGGGAATCAGAGGCAGGGAATCAGATATGGGGAAACAGGGGCGGGGAATCAGAGGCGGGGAAACAGAGGCAGGGAATCAGATATGGGGAATCAGAGGCGGGGAATTAGAGTTGGGGAATCAGAGGCGGGGAATCAGAGGCGGGGAAACAGAGGCGGGGAATCAAACACGGGGAATCAGAGGTGGGGAATCAGAGGTTGGGAATCAGATGCAGGGAATCAGAGGCGGGGAATCAGAGGCGGTGAATCAGAGGCAGGGAATCAGATGTGCGGAATCGGAGATGGGGAATCAGAGGCAGGGAATCAGAGGCGGGGAATCAGAGGCGGGGAATCAGAGGCCGGGAATCAGATATGGGGAAACAGAGGCGGGGAAACAGAGGCTGGGGATCAGATATGGGGAATCAGAGGTGGGGAATCAGAGGTAGGGAATCAGAGGCAGGGAATGAGAGGCTTGGAATCAGATGCAGGGAATCAGATGCGGGGAATCAGAGGCGGGGAATCAGAGCTGGGGAATCAGATGCTGGGAATCAAAGTTGGGGAATCAGAGGCAGGGAATCAGATATGGGGAAACAGGGGTGGGGAATCAGAGGCGGGGAAACAGAGGCGGGGAATCAGATATGGGGAATCAGAGGCGGGGAATTAGAGTTGGGGAATCAGAGGCGGGGAATCAGAGGCGGAGAAACAGAGGCGGGGAATCAAACACGGGGAATCAGAGGTGGGGAATCAGAGGTTGGGAATCAGAGGCAGGGAATCAGAGGCGGGGAATCAGAGGCGGGGAATCAGAGGCAGGGAATCAGATGTGCGGAATCGGAGATGGGGAATCAGAGGCAGGGAATCAGAGGCGGGGAATCAGAGGCGGGGAACCAGAGGCCGGGAATCAGATATGGGGAAACAGAGGCGGGGAATCAGAGGCGGGGAAACAGAGGCCTGGAATCAGATATGGGGAATCAGAGGTGGGGAATCAGAGGTTGGGAATCAGAGGCAGGGAATAAGAGGCTTGGAATCAGATGCAGGGAATCAGATGCGGGGAATCAGAGGCGGGGAATCAGAGCTGGGGAATCAGAGGTGGGGAATTAGAGTTGTGGAATCAGAGGCGGGGACTTAGATATTGGGAAACAGAGGCGGGGAATCAGAGGCGGGGAAACAGAAGCGGGGAATCAGATATGGGGAATCAGAGATGGGGAATCAGAGGCAGGGAATCAGATCTGCGGAATCAGAGATGGGGAATCAAAGGCAGGGAATCAGAATCAGTAGCAGGGAATCAGAGGTGGGGAATCAGAGTCCGGGAATCAGAGATGGGGATTCAGAGGCGGGGAATGAGATATGGGGAATCAGAGGCGGGGAATCAGAGGCGGGGAAACAGAGGCGGGGAATCAGATATGGGGAATCAGAGGTGGCGAATCAAAGGCGGTGAATCAGAGTTGGGGAATCAGTGGCCGGGAATCAGAGGCAGGGAATCAAACACGGGGAATCAGAGGCGGGGAATCATAGCTGGCGAATCAGAGGTGGGGAATCAGAGGTGGGGAATCAGAGGCGGGGAATCAGATATTGGGAATCAGAGGTGGGGAATCAGAGGCGGGGAAACAGAGGCGGGGAATCAGATATGGGGTATCAGAGGTGGGGAATCAGAGGTTGTGAATCAGAGATGGGGAATCTGAGGCGGGGAATCAGAGGCCGGTAATCAGACGCGGGGAATCAGAGGCGGGGAATCAGAGCTGGGAAATTAGAGGCAGGGAATCAGAGTTGGGGATTCAGAGGCGGGGAATCAGATATGGGGAAACAGAGGCGGGGAATCAGATGCGGGCAAATAGAGGCGGGGATCAGATATGGGGAAACAGAGGCGGGGAATCAGAGGCGGGGAAACAGAGGCGTGGAATCAGATATGGGGAATCAGAGGTGGGGAATCAGAGGTTGGGAATCAGAGTCTGGGAATCAGAGGCTGGGAATCAGATGCATGGAATCAGATGCGGGGAATCAGAGGCGGGGAATCAGAGCTGGGGAATCAGAGGTGGGGAATCAAAGTTGGGGAATCAGAGGCGGGGACTTAGATATGGGAAAACAGAGGTGGGGAATCAGAGGCGGGGAAACAGAGGCGGGGAATCAGATATGGGGAATCAGAGGTGGGGAATCAGAGGCAGGGAATTAGATTTGCGGAATCAGAGATGGGGAATCAGAAGCAGGGAATCAGAGGCCGGAAATCAGAGGCCGGAATCAGATGCCGGGAATAAGAGGCCGGGAATCAGAGGTGGGGAATCAGAGTCCAAGAATCAGAGATGGGGAATCAGAGGCGGGGAATGAGATATGGGGAATCAGAGGCGGGGAAACAGAGGCGAGGAATCAGATATGGGGAATCAGAGGTGGCGAATCAAAGGCGGTGAATCAGAGATGGGGAATCAGAGGCGGGGAATCAGAGGCAGGGGATCAAAGACGGGGAATCAGAGGCGGGGAATCAGAGCTGGGGAATCAGAGGCGGGGAATCAGAGTTGGGGAATCAGAGGTTGGGAATCAGAGTTGGGGAATCAGAGGCGGGGACTTAGATATTGGGAAACAGAGGCGGGGAATCAAAGGTGGGGAAACAGAGGCGGGGAATCAGATATGGGGAATCAGAGGTGGGGAATCAGAGGCAGGGAATCAAACACGGGGAATCAGATGCGGGGAATCAGAGCTGTGGAATCAGAGGCGGGGAATCAGAGTTGGGGAATCAGAGGCGGGGAATCAGACGCAGGGAATCAATATGTGAAATCAGAGGTGGGGAATCAGACGCAGGGAATCAATATGGGAAATCAGAGTTGGGGAATCAGAGGTTGGGAATCAAAGGAAGGGAATCAGAGGCGAGGAATCAGAGCTGGGGAATCAGAGGCGGGGAATCAGAATTGGGGAATCAGAGATGGGGAATCAGAGATGGGGAATCAGAGGCGGGGAATCAGACGCGTGGAATCAGAGGTGGTGAATCAGAGATGTGGAATCAGAGGCGGGGAATCAGAGGCAGGGAATCAGACGCGGGGAATCAGAGGTGGGGAATCATAGCTGGCGAATCAGAGGCGGGGAATGAGATATGGGGAATCAGAGGCGGGGAATCAGAGGCGGGGAAACAGTGGCGAGGAATCAGATATGGGGAATCAGAGGTGGCGAATCAAAGGCGGTGAATCAGAGATGGGGAATCAGAGGCGGGGAATCAGAGGCAGGGGATCAAACACGGGGAATCAGAGGCGGGGAATCAGAGCTGTGGAATCAGAGGCGGGGAATCAGAGTTGGGGAATCAGAGGCGGGGAATCAGAGCTGGGGAATCAGAGGTGGGGAATCAGAGTCGGGGAATCAGAGGCAGGGAGTCGGATGTGCGGAATCAGAGATGGGGAATCAGAGGTGGGGAATCAGAGGCGGTGAATCTGAGATGGGGAATCAGAGACGGGGAATCAGTGGCAGGTTATCAGACACGGGGATTCAGAGGCTGGGAATCAGACGGGGGGAATCAAAGGCGGGGAATGAAGCTGGGGAATCAGAGGCAGGGAATCAGAGTTGGGGAATCAGAGGCGGGGAATCAGAGTTGGGGAATCAGAGGCGGGGAATCAGAGCTGCGGAATCAGAGGTGGGGATCAGAGTCGGGGAATCAGAGGCAGGGGATCAAACACGGGGAATCAGAGGCGGGGAATCAGAGCTGGGGAATCAGAGGCGGGGAATCAGAGTTGGGGAATCAGAGGCGGGGAATCAGAGCTGCGGAATCAGAGGTGGGGATCAGAGTCGTGGAATCAGAGGCAGGGAATCAGATGTGCGGAATCAGTGATGGGGAATCAGAGGTGGGGAATCAGAGGCTGTGAATCAGAGATGGGGAATCAGAGGCGGGGAATCAGAGGCAAGAAATCAGACACGGGGTTTCAGCGGCTGGGAATCAGACGGGGGAATCAAAGGCGGGGAATCAGAGCTGGGGAATCAGAGGCAGGGAATCAGAGTTGGGGATTCAGAGGCGGGGAATCAGATATGGGGAAACAGAGGCGGGGAATCAGAGTCGGGCAAACAGAGGCGGGGAATTAGATATGGGGAATCAGAGGTGGGGAATCAGAGGTGGTGAATCAGAGATGGGGAATCACAGGCGGGGAATCAGAGGCAGGGAATAGAACGCGGGGAATCAGAGGCAGGGAATCAGAGTTGGGGCATCAGAGGTTTGGAATTAGATATGGGGAAACTGAGGCGGGGAATCAGAGGCGGGGAAACAGAGGCGGGAAATCAGATATGGGGAATCAGAGGTGGGGAATCAGAGGCAGGGAATCAGATGTGCGGAATCAGAGATGGGGAATCAGAGGCAGGGATTCAGAATCAGAAGCGGGGAATCAGAGGCCGGGAAACAGAGGTGGGGAATCAGATATGGGGAATCAGAGGCGGGGAATCAGAGCTGGGGAATCAGAGGCGGGGAATCAGAGTTGGGGAATCAGAGGCGGGGAATCAGAGCTGGGGAATCAGACGTGGGGATCAGAGTCGGGGAATCAGAGGCAGGGAATCAGATGTGCGGAATCAGAGATGGGGAATCAGAGGTGGGGAATCAGCGGCTGTGAATCAGAGATTGGGAATCAGAGGCGGGGAATCAGAGGCAGGAAATCAGACACGGGGACTCAGAGGCTGGGAATCAGACGGGGGGAATCAAAGGCGGGGAATCAGAGCTGGGGAATCAGAGGCGGGGAATCAGAGTTGGGGATTCAGAGGCGGGGAATCAGATATGGGGAAACAGAGGCGGGGAATCAGAGGCGGGCAAACAGAGGCGGGGAATTAGATATGGGGAATCAGAGGTGGGGAATCAGAGGCGGGCAAACAGAGGAGGGCAATTAGATATGGGGAATCAGTGGTGGGGAATCAGAGGTGGTTTATCAGAGATGGGGAATCACAGGCGGGGAATCAGAGGCAGGGAATAGAACGCGGGGAATCAGAGGCAGGGAATCAGAGCTGGGGAATCAGAGGCGGGGAATCATAGTTGGGAATCAGAGGCGGGGAATAAGATATGGGGAAACAGAGGCGGGGAATCAGGGGCGGGGAAACAGAGGCGGGGAATCAGATATGGGGAATCGGATGCGGGGAATCAGAGGCGGGGAATCAGATATGGGGAATCAGAGGTGGGGAATCAGAGGCAGGTAATCAGATGTGCGGAATCAGAGATGGGGAATCAGAGGCAGGGAATCAGAATCAGAAGCGGGGAGTCAGAGGCCGGGAATCAGAGGCCTGGAATCAGATGCTGGGAATAAGAGGCCGGGAATCAGAGGTGGGGAATCAGAGTCCGGGAATCAGAGATGGGGATACAGAGGCGGGGAATGAGATATGGAGAATCAGAGGCGGGGAATCAGAGGCGGGAAAACAGAGGTGGGGAATCAGATATGGGGAATCAGAGGTGGCGAATCAAAGGTGGTGAATCAGAGATGGGTAATCAGAGGCGGGGAATCAGAGGCAGGGAATCAAACACGGGGAATCAGAGGCGGGGAATCAGAGCTGGGGAATCAGAGGCTGGGAATCAAAGTTGGGGAATCAGAGGCAGGGAATCAGATATGGGGAAACAGGGGCGGGGAATCAGAGGCGGGGAAACAGAGGCGGGGAATCAGATATGGGGAATCAGAGGCTGGGAATTAGAGTTGGGGAATCAGAGGCGGGGAATCAGAGGCGGGGAAACAGAGGCGGGGAATCAAACACGGGGAATCAGAGGTGGGGAATCAGAGGTTGGGAATCAGAGGCAGGGAATCAGAGGCGGGGAATCAGAGGCGGGGAATCAGAGGCAGGGAATCAGATGTGCGGAATCGGAGATAGGGAATCAGAGGCGGGGAATCAGAGGCGGGGAATCAGAGGCCGGGAATCAGATATGGGGAAACAGAGGCGGGGAATCAGAGGCGGGGAAACAGAGGCTGGGAATCAGATATGGGGAATCAGAGGTGGGGAATCAGAGGTTGGGAATCAGAGGCAGGGAATCAGAGGCTTGGAATCAGATGCAGGGAATCAGATGCGGGGAATCAGAGGCGGGGAATCAGAGCTGGGGAATCAGAGGTGGGGAATCAGAGTTGGGGAATCAGAGGCGGGGACTTAGATATTGGGAAACAGAGGCAGGGAATCAGAGGCGGGGAATCAGATATGGGGAATCAGAGATGGGGAATCAGAGGCAGGGAATCAGATGTGCGGAATCAGAGATGGGGAATCACAGGCGGGGAATCAGAGGCAGGGAATAGAACGCGGGGAATCAGAGGCAGGGAATCAGAGTTGGGGCATCAGAGGTTTGGAATTAGATATGGGGAAACTGAGGCGGGGAATCAGAGGCGGGGAAACAGAGGCGGGAAATCAGATATGGGGAATCAGAGGTGGGGAATCAGAGGCAGGGAATCAGATGTGCGGAATCAGAGATGGGGAATCAGAGGCAGGGATTCAGAATCAGAAGCGGGGAATCAGAGGCCGGGAAACAGAGGTGGGGAATCAGATATGGGGAATCAGAGGTGGGGAATCAGAGGCCGGAATCAGATGCCGGGAATAAGAGGCCGGGAATCAGAGGTGGGGAATCAGAGTCCGGGAATCAGAGATGGGGAATCAGAGGCGGGAATGAGATATGGGGAATCAGAGGCGGGGAATCAGAGGCGGGGAAACAGAGGCGAGGAATCAGATATGGGGAATCAGAGGTGGCGAATCAAAGGCGATGAATCAGAGATGGGGAATCAGAGGCGTGGAATCAGAGGCAGGGAATCAAACACGGGGAATCAGAGGCGGGGAATCAGAGCTGGGGAATCAGAGGCGGGGAATCAGAGTTGGGGAATCAGAGGCGGGGAATCAGAGCTGGGGAATCAGAGGTGGGGATCAGAGTCGGGGAATCAGAGGCAGGGAATCAGATGTGCGGAATCAGAGATGGGGAATCAGAGGTGGGGAATCAGAGGCTGTGAATCAGAGATGGGGAATCAGAGGCGGGGAATCAGAGGCAAGAAATTAGACACGGGGTTTCAGAGGCTGGGAATCAGACGGGGGAATCAAAGGCGGGGAATCAGAGCTGGGGAATCAGAGGCAGGGAATCAGAGTTGGGGATTCAGAGGCGGGGAATCAGATATGGGGAAACAGAGGCGGGGAATCAGAGGCGGGCAAACAGAGGCGGGGAATTAGATATGGGGAATCAGAGGTGGGGAATCAGAGGCGGGCAAACTGAGGAGGGGAATTAGATATGGGGAATCAGTGGTGGGGAATCAGAGGTGGTTTATCAGAGATGGGGAATCACAGGCGGGGAATCAGAGGCAGGGAATAGAACGCGGGGAATCAGAGGCAGGGAATCAGAGCTGGGGAATCAGAGGCGGGGAATCATAGTTGGGAATCAGAGGCGGGGAATCAGATATGGGGAAACAGAGGCGGGGAATCAGGGGCGGGGAAACAGAGGCGGGGAATCAGATATGGGGAATCGGATGCGGGGAATCAGAGGCGGGGAATCAGATATGGGGAATCAGAGGTGGGGAATCAGAGGCAGGTAATCAGATGTGCGGAATCAGAGATGGGGAATCAGAGGCAGGGAATCAGAATCAGAAGCGGGGAGTCAGAGGCCGGGAATCAGAGGCCTGGAATCAGATGCTGGGAATAAGAGGCCGGGAATCAGAGGTGGGGATTCAGAGTCCGGGAATCAGAGATGGGGATTCAGAGGCGGGGAATGAGATATGGAGAATCATAGGCGGGGAATCAGAGGCGGGAAAACAGAGGTGGGGAATCAGATATGGGGAATCAGAGGTGGCGAATCAAAGGTGGTGAATCAGAGATGGGTAATCAGAGGCGGGGAATCAGAGGCAGGGAATCAAACACGGGGAATCAGAGGCGGGGAATCAGAGCTGGGGAATCAGAGGCTGGGAATCAAAGTTGGGGAATCAGAGGCAGGGAATCAGATATGGGGAAACAGGGGCGGGGAATCAGAGGCGGGGAAACAGAGGCGGGGAATCAGATATGGGGAATCAGAGGCAGGGAATTAGAGTTGGGGAATCAGAGGCGGGGAATCAGAGGCGGGGAAACAGAGGCGGGGAATCAAACACGGGGAATCAGAGGTGGGGAATCAGAGGTTGGGAATCAGAGGCAGGGAATCAGAGGCGGGGAATCAGAGGCGGGGAATCAGAGGCAGGGAATCAGATGTGCGGAATCGGAGATAGGGAATCAGAGGCGGGGAATCAGAGGCGGGGAATCAGAGGCCGGGAATCAGATATGGGGAAACAGAGGCGGGGAATCAGAGGCGGGGAAACAGAGGCTGGGAATCAGATATGGGGAATCAGAGGTGGGGAATCAGAGGTTTGGAATCAGAGGCAGGGAATCAGAGGCTTGGAATCAGATGCAGGGAATCAGATGCGGGAATCAGAGGCGGGGAATCAGAGCTGGGGAATCAGAGGTGGGGAATCAGAGTTGGGGAATCAGAGGCGGGGACTTAGATATTGGGAAACAGAGGCAGGGAATCAGAGGCGGGGAATCAGATATGGGGAATCAGAGATGGGGAATCAGAGGCAGGGAATCAGATGTGCGGAATCAGAGATGGGGAATCACAGGCGGGGAATCAGAGGCAGGGAATAGAACGCGGGGAATCAGAGGCAGGGAATCAGAGTTGGGGCATCAGAGGTTTGGAATTAGATATGGGGAAACTGAGGCGGGGAATCAGAGGCGGGGAAACAGAGGCGGGAAATCAGATATGGGGAATCAGAGGTGGGGAATCAGAGGCAGGGAATCAGATGTGCGGAATCAGAGATGGGGAATCAGAGGCAGGGATTCAGAATCAGAAGCGGGGAATCAGAGGCCGGGAAACAGAGGTGGGGAATCAGATATGGGGAATCAGAGGTGGGGAATCAGAGGCCGGAATCAGATGCCGGGAATAAGAGGCCGGGAATCAGAGGTGGGGAATCAGAGTCCGGGAATCAGAGATGGGGAATCAGAGGCGGGAATGAGATATGGGGAATCAGAGGCGGGGAATCAGAGGCGGGGAAACAGAGGCGAGGAATCAGATATGGGGAATCAGAGGTGGCGAATCAAAGGCGATGAATCAGAGATGGGGAATCAGAGGCGTGGAATCAGAGGCAGGGAATCAAACACGGGGAATCAGAGGCGGGGAATCAGAGCTGGGGAATCAGAGGCGGGGAATCAGAGTTGGGGAATCAGAGGCGGGGAATCAGAGCTGGGGAATCAGAGGTGGGGATCAGAGTCGGGGAATCAGAGGCAGGGAATCAGATGTGCGGAATCAGAGATGGGGAATCAGAGGTGGGGAATCAGAGGCTGTGAATCAGAGATGGGGAATCAGAGGCGGGGAATCAGAGGCAAGAAATTAGACACGGGGTTTCAGAGGCTGGGAATCAGACGGGGGAATCAAAGGCGGGGAATCAGAGCTGGGGAATCAGAGGCAGGGAATCAGAGTTGGGGATTCAGAGGCGGGGAATCAGATATGGGGAAACAGAGGCGGGGAATCAGAGGCGGGCAAACAGAGGCGGGGAATTAGATATGGGGAATCAGAGGTGGGGAATCAGAGGCGGGCAAACAGAGGAGGGGAATTAGATATGGGGAATCAGTGGTGGGGAATCAGAGGTGGTTTATCAGAGATGGGGAATCACAGGCGGGGAATCAGAGGCAGGGAATAGAACGCGGGGAATCAGAGGCAGGGAATCAGAGCTGGGGAATCAGAGGCGGGGAATCATAGTTGGGAATCAGAGGCGGGGAATCAGATATGGGGAAACAGAGGCGGGGAATCAGGGGCGGGGAAACAGAGGCGGGGAATCAGATATGGGGAATCGGATGCGGGGAATCAGAGGCGGGGAATCAGATATGGGGAATCAGAGGTGGGGAATCAGAGGCAGGTAATCAGATGTGCGGAATCAGAGATGGGGAATCAGAGGCAGGGAATCAGAATCAGAAGCGGGGAGTCAGAGGCCGGGAATCAGAGGCCTGGAATCAGATGCTGGGAATAAGAGGCCGGGAATCAGAGGTGGGGATTCAGAGTCCGGGAATCAGAGATGGGGATTCAGAGGCGGGGAATGAGATATGGAGAATCATAGGCGGGGAATCAGAGGCGGGAAAACAGAGGTGGGGAATCAGATATGGGGAATCAGAGGTGGCGAATCAAAGGTGGTGAATCAGAGATGGGTAATCAGAGGCGGGGAATCAGAGGCAGGGAATCAAACACGGGGAATCAGAGGCGGGGAATCAGAGCTGGGGAATCAGAGGCTGGGAATCAAAGTTGGGGAATCAGAGGCAGGGAATCAGATATGGGGAAACAGGGGCGGGGAATCAGAGGCGGGGAAACAGAGGCGGGGAATCAGATATGGGGAATCAGAGGCAGGGAATTAGAGTTGGGGAATCAGAGGCGGGGAATCAGAGGCGGGGAAACAGAGGCGGGGAATCAAACACGGGGAATCAGAGGTGGGGAATCAGAGGTTGGGAATCAGAGGCAGGGAATCAGAGGCGGGGAATCAGAGGCGGGGAATCAGAGGCAGGGAATCAGATGTGCGGAATCGGAGATAGGGAATCAGAGGCGGGGAATCAGAGGCGGGGAATCAGAGGCCGGGAATCAGATATGGGGAAACAGAGGCGGGGAATCAGAGGCGGGGAAACAGAGGCTGGGAATCAGATATGGGGAATCAGAGGTGGGGAATCAGAGGTTTGGAATCAGAGGCAGGGAATCAGAGGCTTGGAATCAGATGCAGGGAATCAGATGCGGGAATCAGAGGCGGGGAATCAGAGCTGGGGAATCAGAGGTGGGGAATCAGAGTTGGGGAATCAGAGGCGGGGACTTAGATATTGGGAAACAGAGGCAGGGAATCAGAGGCGGGGAATCAGATATGGGGAATCAGAGATGGGGAATCAGAGGCAGGGAATCAGATGTGCGGAATCAGAGATGGGGAATCAAAGGCAGGGAATCAGAATCAGAAGCAGGGAATCAGAGGCCGGGAATCAGAGGCCGGAATCAGATGCCGGGAATAAGAGGCCGGAAATCAGAGGTGGGGAATCAGAGTCCGGGAATCAGAGATGGGGATTCAGAGGCGGGGAATAAGATATGGGGAATCAGAGGCGGGGAATCAGAGGCGGGGAAACAGAGGCGGGGAATCAGATATGGCGAATCAGAGGTGGCGAATCAAAGGCGGTGAATCAGAGATGGCGAATCAGAGGCCGGGAATCAGAGGCTGGGAATCAAACACGGGGAATCAGAGGAGGGGAATCAGAATTGGGGAATCAGAGATGGGGAATCAGAGATGGGGAATCAGAGGCAGGGAATCAGACGCGGGGAATCAGAGGTGGTGAATCAGAGATGTGGAATCAGAGGCGGGGAATCAGAGGCAGGGAATCAGACGCGGGGAATAGGAGGCGGGGAATCATAGCTGGCGAATCAGAGGTGGGGAATCAGAGGTGGGGAATCAGAGGCGGGGAATCAGATATTGGGAATCAGAGGTGGGGAATCAGAGGCGGGGAAACAGAGGCAGGGAATCAGATATG